>NC_137463.1:215087011-216345876 GCF_964235325.1 Thermobia domestica
ACTTTGCCAGGGGTGAAAAAGATAGTCGAGTCGATATTGGTGCTGGTCCCTTCAGTTCAAATCCACTCTATTTACAAATAATATTTCTAAATGTAATTTTTCTTTTACAGGATTAGTTATAAATTTTCTCTTCTCAAAATTCTCTATCTAGAGATAATATGCAAGTATCATACACATATTACCCGAAAAAAGATAGAGTAGAGGAAGGTGTCATTAAGATATTAATAGGAACATTCATCAATATTCATAGTTGATTATGTTTTAGTTCATTTTTGTTTTTTTCTTCTTTACGAAATTATAGTTATCGATTACTTGGAATATAGCAAGAGATAGTGAATGATATGGCGTTCTAATCCCTAACAGCACAATTACATAGCAGCCATATGCCTATCATGTCGCCTCAGATACATGGGCATGTGTCCAGTAGGTCCCTTATGTACCTCTGAGAGACAAATCACATGGATGGAAAGTGATAGTCACAGTCTATGTCCGCCCATAAGCACATGCCTGACATGTACCTGGGGAACGTGCCTAGTATGTTCTAGATATGTTCCCCATGCCGTAAGCGTCAATGAACCACAAAATTACACCCTCAAAATATGTTAAATCCCCTATATGCGTAATGGTTTTACATTAAGGTGGGTCTAAAAAACATTTTAACAAGTAAAAAAAAAGCAAGTACCCGGGGTTGACGCGAACCATCAACCTTTGAATTACTAGCCGCGTACTTTACCGACTTGGCCACAGAGGTGATGAACTGAACGTCGCTTGTAGAGGGACAAATTATTGAGGTCTTTTGCATTCGGCTAATCAGAGTGCTCTTTTAATCGCATATATTCGACTATAACCGTTTGGGATCAGATAAAATCTACTCGCCATGTAATTTTATAACAAATTGACGAGTGTCTATTTACTTTATTTCATGTTTCTTCCATATTCACTTTCAAATGATCGGCGACAGTTGCCATCTAATAAAGTTGGTGGGTTTATTGCTTCTAGTACACAATCGCCTAGAAAAAGAAGCAACGAATGCATCAAATGTGGGAGATGAATTTAGAACACCTAAATGGCGAATATCTAGCATATCTTGTGCTGTTAGGGTATCTGAAACTATATGTCCCTAAAGGACGTACCTAGAACATGACAGATATATGTCCAAAGTGACATGAAAACAAATGACTGTTAGAGTGCGAAACTGAGCGAGGTATTTAAATGCTATATTTGTTGTATATAGTTGCAGATATCAATTAGGTGTAACAAGTACCTAAAACTGTAGGTAGCTGCAGTACATACATACTTAGTACATGGATATCATATGTGCCAAGTATCGGGTAGCTAAAAAGTATCTGGGACACCTAAATGGCACATGCCTAGCACATCCTGTGCTGTTAGGGAATGTTTCTAATAGAGATATGCTTGTATTATTAATTAAAGATTAAATTACACAATTTCATGTTATGTGCTCACGAAATACTCCAACATATACATTTTTACAATTTGTCTTATACTGAAACATATGGCATGTTTTCTGTTGATGCAGTGATTTTCACAAATTGAACTGTTACGCACACTGGACATCTTGTTTTTACTTTCTTAGATTGTCGTCTCGTTTTTTCGGTTGTATTTTCTGAACAGACCGGAAACCAATATTATAACACCAGAAAATATTCTTGTTAGCTTTAATGTGTTAGCAAAGAATAATAATAATTTTTAATGGTTTGTGGGATAATAGAAATCAAAAAACAAAGATGGAAATCAAATCACCTTGCACGACGTGATATATTATTTAAATTAAGTTTTAGTAGAGGTATTAAAACTAACAACCAACAAAAATGAAGGTGAAGTTAGAATGAATAATATAAAACATAAAGAGATTTTACAAAATACTGTATCCTGTGAAATAAAATTAAAGTTTGAACAAGGTTGATTTTTTCTTTGTGTGTATAAATTATGTATAAATCATGCATGATATCAATCGCTCTATATACACTAAATAATGTCTTCTTCCCAATTTTTATTCGTTGCATAGGCATGGATTTTATTTTACCTTTTTGCAGTTTGCTATACTTACATCTTTTGAACAAACTAAATCACTTGCAGAAGACCATACTTTGTTCTCAATCAGGCAATCCTCACTGAATTGTTGGTTGTCTAACGTTGAAGAGTGTGAAAAATATTAAGTAAGAACACACTATTATTTTTCATCATAATAACATTTTCAGTGAGTAGTTCCCAACGTGTAAAATAGATATTACCTAAGTAAACTATGTTTCCCTCAAATCTTAAATTTTGTGCTATCATAAAAGCAAGAGGCCAAAAATCTCATCGTCTTTGCCATTTACGTCTATTCAACTAATTCGGAATACATCTCATTACTCTTCAACTTATTTGTTTCACTATGATATACATACGAGCTCTCAATATTTGAGTACATACTGCGGTAGTTGAGAAACGACTTTATTATTTTTTTACTGGCAAGTTATTTATGGTATCTAAGCTTTTCATAGTAGTCCGTCTTAAAAGTTACTTTCAGAATACGTACAGAAATGTCCAGGTCTGCCAGTCGTCAACTTCGTGTGTGATTCGGCTATATATGAACTGGTGTTGTGATACCTCGTCACTGTTACAATAATAGAAAAAGAATGAATATAAAACTTTGCGAGCTTAGCGGAAACACCAACGAAAACGTTTAAGATGTTGGAAAAATATTTTGGGAACGATTGCCTTTCACGTTGCCGTGGATTCCAATGATAATAGAAGTTCAGAGCTAGCAACCAGTCTGTGAAAACTAATGAGTGCTCAAGTCCAAGCAGGCAAGTCAGAACAACTGAAATGATTGATAAGTTCGAATTATCATTTTTAATCACCAAGATGTAAATCTCAGGTTACCATCAAACTTCTTGGGGATGAATAAAAAGACTGTTCTCCATATATGTAATACTGGAGGTTTTAAAGAAACGGAAAGTGTGTGCACGATTCATGCCTCATAAACTGGAAAGAGTGCATCATTGCCAGAGTTATAGCTATTTCTGAAAGGAAACCATATTTCCTTCAAAACATCAAAGGACTAAACATGGGTTTCCCAGTACTATCCGGAAACGGTGGAGAAAAGTTCTGCGTAGAGTGAATTTAGATCAAAAACTCTAAAAAGTCGCCAATCAAAAGAAGAGGTAAATACACTCTTATTATTTTTAATAGCAAAGGAATTGTTTCTTTTACTCACCATATCTGTTCACGTATGATTCATTTCTTTCCTTAAATTAAAAACACCATCGAATGATGGTTTTATGACTATATTTCCATCACCTAGGAAGCAATCACGAAGACCTTGATCATCATTACAGATTAAGATTTCCAAAACCCAATCGATAACTTACCGAACATTCCAAAGCTTTGTAGACAAAGGAGATTATTACTTTGAATAAATCTAGGTAAGTTGATTCCACCTGTTATTCATTTACTCTTACAGACCCAGCCTTCCTTCCTACTTGCATCACTAGGTATATAATGAACAACTTAATACACCTACTTCGTACATAATTTCACGTAGCTATTCCTGAACATACAAAGGCAAAAAACTAATCTATTCAACAATTACATCACAAATTCACCTTGACATCTTTCATCTGAAGAACAGCGTGTTACTTCCAACCATAATAGTTATTGCTTCATATCCATACTGTTCTTTCGTAATAACAAAATCTACTACTCAAAGGACTTTATTATATTATTTTGCGATTCTTTTGTTAGTCTACCCATAGGTTCGTATTAATCACAACTCAATAAAATTCTAATGATCTTCACATACACACCATATCAACTTGTATAGTATATTCTGAGGTTCCGTAACAGGTAATTCTTTATCCACCCATTTGTTGGTCATTTTGGGCTTCAGTTGAATCCAGATTTCTACAGTGGTTAATGATAGCGTTGACCAAGAAGTTACAGAAGAATAATAGTTTAAAATTGAAAACACTAAGAAAATACATATCTGCATGTACGTTAGAGGTTTGCACGGGCCAAACTTTGTAACGTTAGGCTCGACCCGAGTCCGAAATATGTTTTAGCCTTTAGGCCCGAGCCAGTGTGATAATCAAATGAACCCGAAACAAGCCCGAATTATAGAAATTTAATAATTAACACAAAATTGTATTTTTATTAACAACAATTAGAGGCTTAATTTTGCAGTTTAAAATGTTACATGATTCGGAGAAAACAATGAAATAAAAGTTGCCGTTTACACTTACGGCAACTATATGAATTCTCTAAAGAAAATAGTCATTTATATAAATTCCGTCTCCCTTAGCCTCGGTCCATAATCGTAGGACGTTAAACTAAATATTTTATTTCTTTTAATTTATATATTCACATGAAATGTAAACAGGAATACTCTAAATATTTAAAACAGAATGTCAATGTGTGCAGATTCTTATGCAAATGTATGTGTACTCAGATAGTCCCCAAAGCAGTTTTCCTTTTGCCTCACGCTCACCAAATCATTTTTTTTTTTTCTTGAACTGATGACGTGGGGAATAGGTGCAACTGTTGCTGTTCAGTTTCGGTAACGTTTGATTCCTCTTTTACAAGTGAAAATGGAATTGTTATACTTTTTGTGAAGAATTTGTGAAAGAATTGCTTCCGATATCAACAAAAGAAAGAAATAATTATAAAAAACAAACTATAATATAAACTGATATTGTCTTGAACAAAGAAAACAAGACAACTTGTTATGTATGCTTTTGTTCCTTTAATTCGGTGTAAGAAACAGTATTTTTACTCACAGACAAGCTAAACATATTAATTTCTGTTATTTTTACTTTTTCAATCCATTACACAGTTAGCTTTTCTTTCAATTGCACAATGATACATTTTTAGTATGGGCGTCTAAAGTTACAAATTTAGATGTGCTTTAAAAGTTCTCCAGAAAGAATGACCTAATAAATGTCGTTGTACAGTATATTTACAAAGTTAGGTCCGAAAGGTAGACAAATATGATTGTACATTTAAAAATTTACGACCCGAGTCCAACGCGAGCCCAAAGTGATCTATGCTTTTTAGGCTCGAGACCGGCTCACGGGCTGGGCCTGCCCGGGCCTCAGCCCGTGCAGACCTCTACTATACGTACCAATTTCAGTTGATGCTAAATTGGAAAATCAAGTTATCTTGTAAACTTACAACCACAACAATAGCTTTAAAGTATTTTCAATGATAAACACATTATACAAAACTAAGTCAATAATTCCATGTAGTTACAAAAGAAGTGCTACTGTAAAATATTTGCAGTAGTAGATCATTTAAAAGAAGAGTAATTCAATCTAGGCTTGTTGAGAAAAATGCCAAATTATATAAAGCATATGAAATATACGAGATATGCAATTTTGAAAAAGTAAACGAATTATCAATTTTCCTACTTTATCTTTTTAACATGATATATATTTATACGTAAATTATTAATGTAACTAAGTAACTAGTAACTACAAAACCACTACAAAAATACGGGTCAATTCGGTGGCCTTCCTAGAAAAGCCCAGCGCTACTGAATGTACAACATATATAAGTTCAAAATGAAGTTCTGAGAAGTGAAAAAGGTGCATACAAGCTTCCCAGAACCACTGAAAGAACAAAATATATAAGTTCAAAATAAAGTTCTCAGAAGTGAAAAAAAACTTTGCATGTAAGATTCCCAGAACTGCTAAAAGTACAAAATATCTAAGTTTAAAATGAAGTTCTGAGAAGTGAGAAAACTTTGCATATTCGTTTCCCATAACTAATGAAAGTACAAAATATTTAAGTTCAAAATGAAGTTCTGAGAAGCGAAAAAAAACTTTGCATACAAGTTTCCAAGAACTACTGCAAGTACAAAATATATAAGTTCAAAATAAAGTTCTGAAAAGTGAAGAAAACTTCGCATGTAAATTTCCCAGAACTACTGAAAGTACAAAATATATGTTTAAATGAAGTTCCAAGAAGTGAAAAAACTTTGCATATAAGTATCCCAGTACTACTGAAAATACAAAATATATAAGTTCAAATGAAGTTCTGAGAAGTGAAAAAAACTTTACATGTAAGTTTCCTAGAACTACTGCAAGTACAAAATATATAAATTCAAATGAAGTTCTGAGAAGTGAAAAAACTTTGCATGTAAGTTTCCCAGAACTACTGAAAGTAGAAAATATATAAGTTCAAAATAAAATTCTAAGAAGTAAAAATTTTGCATATAAGTTCACAGAACTACTGAAAGTACAAAATATATAAGCTCAGAATGGAGTTATGAGAAGTGAGAAAACTTTGCATTTAAGTTTCCAAGAATTACTGAAAGTACAAAATATATAAGTTTTGAGAAGTGAAAAAACTTGGCATATAAGTTTCCCCGAACTACTGAAAGTACAAAATATATATAAGTTTGAAATGAAGTTCTGAGAAGTGAAGAAAACTGTACATATAAGTTTCCCAAAACTACTGAAGGTACAAAATATATAAGTTCAAAATGAAGTTCCGTGAAAAAACTTTGCATATAAGATCCCGGGGAACGCACTGGGCACCGGATTACAACCCTGTCGCCTTTTTCTTTCGTTGACAACTCAATCCGAGGAAGACTTGTTGGACAGTCCTAGCTGCCAGCTTGATTGTGTAACAGACACCGGGAATATCTGAGCGAGTGAGGCAAGATTTCGATAGGCGTGCTAGGTGCATTGAGATTGGTGGTCGTCAATTTGAGCAGTGAGTGTTTCGTACGTACAGTGCAGCAGTAGTTTGTTTGTACTACATCTTACGTACTCAGGTGTAGCATTATGCACAACAGAGCAGGTTACGTTGATTTGATAACATATTTTCTGTTGATACTTCGAAGTTGTTCGAACAGATTGGTGAACTTCAAGATGGCGTGGTGCTTGAACTAACCGTTTTCGACCCTCAGTTCCAAAATACTTATATTGGACCCCTCTATCACCTGTATAAATTTAACCCAAAAAGGTTATGGACATCCTGTATGTATATATTGAATGAGTGAATTTCCTTCAATCTATCCATATGTTTACCAATGTTACGCTTAACCCGGTTATCTATTCTTAGGTCAAGACACTATTTCATCGCAGAGAGGAGTACAACAAGGCGATCCCCTGGGCCCAGCACCTTTTGCTATAACCATTCATTCCTTAGTGAAATCAATCAACACTGAATTAAACATTTGGTATTTGGATGATGGAACTATCGCTGATGAACCTGAAGTAGTTCTTTCAACTCTAGCACAAATAAATGAGAAGGCGTCTGCACTTGGCCTATATTTGAATTTTACAAAGTGTGAAGTTGGTTTTCTTGGGTCAGACGAAGCCAAGTTCAACCTATTATTTAAAAAGATTGACGAAACTGCCCCAGGAATAAGTTTCCTAACTAACCAGGATGCTTGTCTTCTAGGCGCCGCTCTCACAAAGGAAGCTTTTACCAATGTCCTGTTAAGCAAATTATCGAAATTGGAATATTTTTTGTCTCGACTCGCCTCGATTTCTGTCCATGCAGCTTTCTTTCTTCTGCGTGCCTCTTTGTCAATCCCCCGTTTAAACTACTTCTTACGATGCTTTCCATCTTGGAATGAGACTCCACTACTGGAGAAATATGATCATATCCTTAAAATGGGTCTGGAGTCAATTTAAACTGCTCCTTAAGCGACGAATCTTGGATTCAAGTATCCTTAACTGTGAGATTAGGGGTTTTGGTATTCGGCGATCCGTGGATATGGCGATTCCTTCCTTTTTAGCGTCCTACCACGGATCTCTTCGTTAGTCGAGGCTCTTCTTCCGCAAGGTTACCACCTAGACCAAGATGGCACAGTTCAAGAAAGCTCTACCAAATGGAAAATTTTAACGGATACAGATCTTCCAGAAATTAACAAAAAAGGTTCTCAGGCATCTTGATACACACCAATTGCAGCGCATTTTCATGAACTTCTATTACAGTCAGTTATTGCTCCAGAGGATAAAGCCAGGATTCGTGCTGCCTCATCGCTACATGCTGGGGCATGGTTGAATGCAATACCCTCCCCACCATTAGGTCTTCATATGACTAATGAGGCATTTCGAATCTCTGTCGCCTTAAGATTAGGTTCAGATATTTGTGAGCCATATCGATCTCCAGATTGCGGGGATCAGGTTAACCAACGTGGCCTCCATGGCCTTTCATGCATGAAGAGCATGCGTAGACACGCTAGACACTCCTCTGTGAATGATATCATTTTACGAGCCTTTACCACAGCTGGAATTCCTTCCATACGGGAACCTTCAGGATGTTGTCGTTCAGATGGTAAACGACCTGATGGCATGACATTAGTTCCTTGGTTGAAAGGCAAATTACTAGTATGGGACTTTACGTGTTCAGATACATTTGCCCATTCAAGTCTCCCTTTAGCTGTTATGAATGCTAGAGCTGTTGCTAGTTGTAGAGAAGTAGAAAAGCAAAGGAAATATAACAACCTCCTTGATAAATTTATTTTTGCTCCAATTGCCATCGAGACAAGGGGTGCTTGGGGATCTGCAAGCCTTGATTTTATTAGAGAAGTAGGCAGACGCATTTCTATCGTTACTGGAGATATTCGTTCGTCTTTCCTAATTCAACGCATATCTATTGCTATCCAACGTGGCAACGTGTCGTCGGTTCTTGGCACCTTACCACATAGAAAAGAACTAGATGAGGTGTTTCTTCTCTAACACAAAGGACAACACTGATCATTCATACAACTGGACGACATACTATACAAATAAGATGTAATATCATTGGATGACGTAGAAAAGCAGAGAGTAACACTAGATATGATGCCGTTGATAGATAGTTTTCTACCCCTTCCTTCGGTTCGACTATCGAAATATATTTCCTGCTGACTTAATTATTTTTTCTCAATTATTTCATAAATTTATTTAATGTAATTGTTACAATTTTATTCAAATTATTATATTTTTCTGTTATTCTGTTAGCAATTATTGTTCCATTCCTCATTTATGTCTGTTATTTTATTTGAATGTCGAATAATTAATAAGGAATAATTCAAATGTATATTGAATTTTAAGTGCTACTTTGTAATATAAAGAGTTGATTATATATTGAGCAAATAATAAAAAGTTATATATACTGTATATATATATATATATATATATATATATATATATATATATATATATATATATATATATATATAATACAAATCTCATACTTTTCCCGTAGTTAAGCGCATTTTCTGAAGAAACTTGATGTCTTAGCGTAAAACGAAGTTCATATTCGTAACCAGCATCCTCAATATATAAATCCAGAAGAAAAACCTAAGCCATCAGAAACTTCACCTCAAAATGTCGGATAATGTAATCTATAGTGACATTTCAGATTTTGGTTGGGGCAGAGGAGTAAAACTCCTCCGACATAATTAGTTCCACTAATTAAAAAGCATACATATAACTTAGGACGGATAATTACTAAAATTATTCGTTAAATGATGACCCTGGGGATAAGGAAAACTATTCATTATGTGATAAACTTCTCATCATACACTGCAAAGATATACATAATAAACTGTTTGAGGACAATTGAAGCACATAAGCTTAATAATTTCATTATAACAATTTCTTTTATTGCATGCAGTTGAAGTAACAGAAAACGATTCTTTTCTACACTGTAAAGATTTTATTAGTTATTATAGATTTAGGAAAAAGATAGCATGCTTCCCAACATTGCGTAATGTTGATCCGAAGTCAGGGCTTGAGACATTAAGATTAAATAAAAGATGGGTTCTTCTCTGTTGAGTTGCAGCTAGAAATCAACGGCATCACTTACATGCTTAAGAATGAAAATACGAACTTTGTTTAGCATGGTTTATTCACATCGACAGTTACTAATTTATCTCTTATTAATTGAAAAGAAATATGTAAATTATACATTGGAAAATATGTAAATAGTTGATGAAATATAATTGTGTCTATATCTTCGAAAATACTGTAGTTACAAATTCAATAGTTACAAAACAATAAAATTCAAAAAAATCAACAAATAGTTACAAAAGTTACAAATTCCACTTTTTAGTACATTCCTGTTTAAATGTTTACAAGTAAAAGCTTTTCCGTCTAGATTTTTATCACACTTTATAACGTCAGGTGCAAAATTTTGAGATTTGGTTCCAAGATATGCTGTCAAATTCGGTAGTTTTCTGAAAGCTGAAAGAAACATTATAAAGCAAAATAGGGTAATGAATGTTTTATGTTATTTCTGTATAGCTTAAGCTAACATAACTATACGTTTGTTCTCGGTTTATTACAGGAAGGATGTATGGTAGGATTACCACATTTCTCCACTATAAGTACAAGACGTGTATTGTCAAAAGAAAATATAAAATATAAAGGTAATCAAGAGAAATCTGTCACTTTTTGTTGAGGCCTGTGTTCAATTGGCCCTAAAAAACCGGGAGTTTAATGCGAATGGAGATAAGATCAAAGTCACTTGTTTGTGTGGGTATATCCAACATAGTCCCTGGTTGTGGCAGTTCACTTACACCATGAACTTGCGTAAGAACAGAGTGAACAAGGGACCTCCATATGGCGTCATAAGGGCGTGTATGCTGTACGAGTTCAAACTGGGGTCAAACGCCGCTGCAATGAGGCGGAAGATACGTCAGGCCTTTGGTGGGGGTTTCGTGATTACGCGGACACAGCAGCGATGGTTTAAAAAGTTTAAGTACGGTGACGAAACCTTTGAAAACGCACCACGTGCCGGCAAACCAACACATGTACAAAATGAAGATCTTCAGTGAACAATTGAGGCGTACAGTGGCCAGCCATGTGAGGAGCTGGGACTACAATTCAGTGTAAGTGGGCAAACCATTCGGCAGCACCTCTGTCAACTTCGGAACCACTACAAGTTGGGTCGATGAGTCCCACATGATTTGACTTCGGGCCAGAAGGCAACACAGACTCCTCTGTTTCTTTGCTGTCTCGTCTGAAGAAGCAGTCATTTCTGGACAGGTGTTGACATGATGAGAAGTGGGTCCTGTACAAAGCTCCATGGCACCGTCATCATTGGTTAATATCCCATAAACCGGTTCCAAAATAGCCGAAACCAGCACTGCACCAGAAGAAGGTCCTTCTGTGTGTTGGGTGAACTGCTCACGGCATCGTGCATCGAGAACTGCTGCCATCAATTCAACTGTATACTATCAGCATTTGAGTCGTGCTCAAGGAAAACTCGAAACTTTGGAGCCAGCTCTTTTGAATCGCAAATGGGTGAACCTGTAAAACAACAACACTAAACCCCACGTGGCTAGGATGACCCTGGACACCATTCTACGCCTTCGATGTGAACTACTATTGCATCCGCCACACTCACTGGACATTGCACCGTCCGATTATCACCTGCTCAATTACTTGGAAAATCACCTTAGAAGACGCCAGTTCAAATAACTAGTAGAGGTGCAAAAATGCACTTGATATTTTCTTCGCTTTACGGCCCACCATTCTACCACTATGGAATCAATGGCCTTCGAGAACGTTGGCAGAAGATCGCCGATGCTGATGATGACAATTTGTGATCTTCCAGGTACATATTAGGTGACGTATCGATGTTCGAAAGTAGTTTGTGAAAAAGGGACAGAATTTTCTTGGTTACTATTATACAATAAAATAAAAGCAAAGCAAACTTATAAACTTCATGCAATACATAAGCTATTTTGGCAATTTGCTATGATATGCTATGACAAGGTCTTGAATCGTGCACTTAATTACATTATTCGTGATATTGGTAAGTAAATGCAGGACTATTGTTAGATATTAAATTAATAAATGTAGGTTGATTGGATTCCGAAGAATAAAAAAGTGAAAATACTAAGCTATACATATATATATATATATATATATATATATATATATATATATATATATATATATATATATATAGGATGATCAAGATTCGGTTCCCTATTTCATATTGAAATAAAACCCAGACTTTCATAGATAAATAAAGGTAATTAAATTCGATAATTACGATACTGAGCTTTTTAGTTGAGTTGTTATTTTTTTAAAATACATCATCACCTAAGTATCCTCCTCCGCCTCTGTGAATGCTGTGGTCAGTTGTTCACGGAAATTGCCCATGAGCCTGAAAATTTCCTCCCGAATCCTGTGCTTCATTTCCTCCCGAGTCTGGAGTGGAACTGTATACGCACTCTGTCCTTTAAATACCCCCCCCCAAAAGAAAAAGTCAGATGCGGTCAAGCCCGGGGTTCTTCGGAACCATGGAAAGTCCCCAAATCTGGAAATAGCTTTTTCCAGGGAGCATGGTCCTGAGTGTTACCCTCGATTGCATTGCTGTGTGTGCTATTACACCACCTTGTTGAAACCACACAAACACTAGATTAATATTTTTCACTCGGTGCTGTGGAAACAGGAAATTTGTCAACATTTGTTTGTATCTTTCCGCTGTAATAGTAATAGGTTGCTCCCGCTCATTCTCGAGAAAGTGTGGCCGACACACCCCTAGCACCACAGCACACAACACGACCTTTTTTATGTGGAGAGTCTTTTCATGTAACTGACGTGGATTTTCAGGCGCCTAATATTCAAAGTTCGGTTCAGATACCCGTTCAGAATGAAGCCTGATCATCTGCCAAGAGAACTGAGTCATGAATATTCTGGTATTTGGTTAATTAATTCCAGTATGGCCTGGCAACATGGCACTGGCACTCTTTTTATCTGCCTACGATTATTCCTACACTACTCTCATCTTGTATGGGTGAAATTTTATATCACATAGCAACATTCGTCCAACACTGCTCCAAGAAAGTTTGAATGTGAGGAAATGTCGCTCTACTGAATGTCTTGGACTTGCAAGAATTTTCCCCCACACGCGTGCGATGTTTTCGGCTGTACGGACTGCTTTCTTATGCGTGTGTGTTTAATCCTCTACATAACTACTTGAGTGTCTCTCTGTAACCCATCTACGTATTATTTTTCCAAATGGCACATTTCCTCTTCCTTCCTGGTCACTAAAGGCACGTCTGAATGCTTGCTACACGGACACTATTGATTCACGCTTTATAAATTCTTCTACACAAAACACGCGCTACTTTACCGGCCAACGCTCCACTATGCACTGAATCCAAGACCATCTGCTACCGGCTGATAGGACTTTCACTCACCCCCTCCCGCATCAAGCCATTGTGGCCAAATCAAAACTACGAAACTGAAACCTGGATCACCCTGCGCGATTAGGTTATCTTTAAGCCTAACAATTAAGTGAAACACTATAGATTGAAGAAACTGTTGAAGTATATGTAGCAGAATTCTTACAATGGAATTTATAATATGTAACAAGGACCAGTGGGCATTTAGGCATCTTACAACCTAGGAAATTTTCGGCCGGAGACTCCTTAGAAAATTACATAGCAAAGGTATAACTTCCATAGCAATAAAACTTTTAAAAGAATTAATTCATTGATGAAAAGTAGTTTTAGGCACTTAGCAATACAATAATAAAAGTAGAGTGCAGATTAAGAATAAACCGTCAAATTGAAGTAGCATTTTTTTTCGCTGTAAATGATTTCCTAGGACATTCTGGACTGTTATGACCCTTCCGCATACAAATAATTACATATAGATAGATATGTGTATAAACTACTATCCCGCTAGAAATGATTACGTATTATCCTATTATTTGCAACTATTTCATCACGAAATTGACTCGTAGAAATTCTTTCTAAGTGTAGGAGATTCGTTCGTGGGTGCAGATTCACTTTACGAAGACTTTCCCTTACAAGTATTAATACGCTCCCGGATCAGAAGTTCTTTCAGAAAAAATGTTCCGGGAGGGCACACGTAGAATTCCGGGGGGCATTTCTGGTACTGTTTTATTTATTATTATATTGTAGACGTATTATATTGGTCACATCCGGGGGGCACTCTCATTGCTGCGGGGTCAGTACCTCCCAAAAAACATGTCTGGAAGAAAAACTGGTCCGGATTATGTCATAGAAACGACTTCGCAAAATAACACAAACGAACTTGAGTTAGGAGGCCACTAAAAACGAGAATACTGTCTAACAGAGTCAAATCAGGAGCGTCGCAGCGGATCTTACGCGAAGTGCGTACGCAAGTAGCAAACGAGTCAGCAATGGAAGTATGCGCATAAACGAGGAGTGTAAAAATCACTTGATATCGCAGAAAATTACATAGGTTAAATCACTTTCAACCTGTAAATATGTACTTATAAAATACAAGTTCTCTACATCATGCGGAAATACTCTGTTGGTGGAAATTAGTATGTTACACAGTTGTGTTTGGTATGTACTCATGCATTTTAACCATAGTGTAGCCCTTATAGTGATTTCAAACTTGTACAGAGGTTGTTCAGCCTACGTTTGGCCGATTTCGTTCCTTCCCCCTCGCGGGCAGAATGAACTCACCTGACCAGGATCATGGCGTCCTGCAGCGTGTCGTGTTAATTTTTTTCCAAGTGTGTGGGTTTCCGCTCTGTGACTAAAATGCCGCCCAAAATAAACCGTTTTGGGAAGGCTATGTTGCGGCTCTTTATCACGCCCACTTTAGTATTTCTGTCATTAGAAAACAGTGCAAAAAGAATGGTTGCAACATCAGTTTAAGTTTAATAAAAAAATGTTATTAAAAAGTACCATGGCAACGAAGCTTCACCATTTACATCACCAACGAAGTTGCCTGGGAAGCGGGAATGCACCAAGGCCACCTCCACCATAATGAGGCAATGCAAGAAAATCCGCCAACACAAAGGGACGTGTCTTTGGGGACTGTGAGCCAGACGTTACACCATCAACTCAAGCTGGAAGAAGTCATGAAAGCTCGCGGCCATCTTCTCACCAATGCCCACCAAAAGGAACGAAAGTCTAACACTCGGGAGCTGTACGAACGGCATCTGGCAAAACAAGGGTGGATGTACGTCGTAACTCTCGATGAAGCATGGATTTACCTTTCCGATCGCGGCAAACCGAGAGCAATCATGTACCGAAAGAAAAGCCCCAAGAACTTCAGAAGGTGGGTCCGTGTCTGTAAAGAATCCTTCCCAAAAGGGTTCATGGTCGTTACTGGCTATTGTTACCGAGGTAAACTGAAGATTCGTAGGGTGGCGAAGAACTGCAAAATAAATTCGCAGTATTTTCAGGAGCTGATCATGCGGCCGATCTACGAGCATGAGATTCCAACAATGTACGGAAATGACGCCAATCTGGTGCGCATTCACATGGACAACGCCTCATCACATACCTCACGATCGTCCCTCGTATACTACAGGGAGATGAAGGAAGCAAGAGGTATACAAGTGATAACTTTTAATGACGTACCTGTTAAATCTCCAGATGCAAGTTCTATGGACTATTGTGGATTTGGATTGCTGAAGCGGGCTTTGGGAAAGCGGCGTGTGACAACTGTGGAAGGACTTTGGAAACCTGTGCTTTGGAAACCTTGGAATGGGACAAGATTCCCCTCCCAGTTCTTCAGAGAAGCCTATTATAGTGGAAATTACGATGTTGGGCTATTGTTAGGAACCAAGGGAAACACATCGAGCACTTACGAACCTGGCGCCATGGATTCTTCTAAAATTTTAGGTAAGTCGAAATTGGCCAAATGTAGACTGAACAACCTCTGTAACATCACTTGTAAGCATGAAATACTGGTTTCCTACATTGTGAAAAATTTCTCCGATGAATTTTAATATCCTAGGCAACTTTCTTTCATATGTACTCACTCTTTTTAACTGTAAATTACCATTTTATGATGGATTATTCTATTTGAATGGAAAATAACAAAAAATGATAGTAATGTCTTTGGGAACACCTCAAATTAAGCCAGAATTTATGATTTTAAAATTGCTGATTTTCTAGGTGTATATAATGGAATTAAGGAAATGGATCGGATAGATACAAAGAGTAGTAATATTAGTGAATTGACCAATATATTGTATAACAATATATATGATGTGCTAGATAATTGTGTACCTAAGACAACAACTAGCAATAGGCCTAAATACAAAGACTCTTGGATGAACAAAGAGCTGAAATCATTAATTAATAAGAAAACCAAATATTTTGTTAAAGCAAGACAAACAAATAGTAATACATGGTATCAAAGATACTCAGATTTACGGAAAATTGTCAAAAAGAAATACTTAGAGGCGAGAAAATCACATTACATGAGTTTGGAAAATAGTGTTGTCAATAACAATATGTTTTTCTGGAAAATATTTAAAAGTTCTGATGGCAAGCATATACCAACTGAAATGAAACATAATGACAAATCAGTTACAGAATTAAATGATGTTGTGGAATTATTTAAAGATGTTTTTAGTGAAAATTTTAATTTAGAATTAGGACATTACCCAGATACGCAGGTTATGAATTCTCCTTCGCTCATTAGCAACCATGACGTCATAGATATACCTAATATCACTAAGTCTGATGTAATTCATGCAATCAAAGTTATTAAGGCGAGCACAGCGCCTGGTCCTGACAATATCCCCTATTATATAATTAAAGCCTGTAGTACCGAATTGTCAACTGTTTTAACAAATATATTTAATGCACCCCTGAGAAATGGTGAATTTCCTTCAATGTGGAAACAAGTATACATTGTACCAGTACACAAAGCAGGTGATCGTAGAATTATAAAAAATTATAGACCAATAACACTAGTCAATGCATTTTGCAAGATTTTTGAAATTATAATACACAAGCATTTATATTTTAATGTAAAAAACAAATTAAGTGAATTTCAGCATGGATTTTATAAAGGGAAATCGATTGTAACAAATCTTGTACATTTTACTGATTTTACAGATTTAGGACTTAAGAATAGATTACAAGTAGACACTATATATATAGATATGTCAAAAACTTTTGATTCCATAGAGCATGAACTTCTTATTGATAAATTAAGAAACATAGGTCTATCTCCATTGTACATTCGATGGTTTGTAAGCTATCTAGCAAACAGAACGTTTAAAGTAAAAATTGGTCAAATAACCTCTAGTTACGGTTATATAAAGAATGGCATACCTCAGGGATCTCCTCTGGGACCCCTTCTTTTTTCAATATTTATTAATGATTTGCCTGAGAAAATTAAATACTCAAATATTTTGTTGTATGCCGATGATTTAAAATTATTTAGAATAGTAAATAGTGAGTATGATAACTACTTACTACAGGAAGATCTAGATACTGTTAGTACATGGTGTAAAAGTAACTTATTGAAAATAAATTGTGACAAAACTAAATACATATCATATACTAACAAAATCCAATACTACGTGAGCAAATATGTAATTAATGGAGTAACATTGCATAAAGCCGAACAGATTAAAGATTTGGGTATAGTGTTTGACAGAAACATGAAATTTACCTATCATATAAATGATATAATCCAAGGGACTAGAAGAATAATAGGGTTTATTTTCAAACAATAGCCTGAGTTTAGAAATGCCAGCTCATATGTATATTTATACAAGATGCTTGCAAGATCAAAATTAGAGTTCGGTGTAGTTATTTGGAATAGTATAGGTATAACGTTGGCAAACAAAATTGAATCAGTACAAAAATGTTTTATTAGGTTACTCTGCTATAAAATGAAAAAAGAGTACTACTCACGTAGTTATGAATACTGGTGTCAATTTTGGGGATTGCAGGTAGTGCTCTCAACGGGTCGTGTCGGGTCGGGTTGAAGACCGACCCGACCCGACCCGTGACAAGAATTGACTGACCCGACCCGATGACCCGACCCGATGACCCGATCCGACCTGACTGACCCGAGCCCTGATCCGATCTGATTGACCTGACCCGATAACCCGACCCGAGCTGACCCGGTTGACCCGACCCGACAACCCGACCCGAATAACCCGACCCGAGTAGCCTGACCCGACAACCCGACTCGAACTGACCCGACTGACCCGACCCGAGTTGACCCGTTTGAGAGCACTATGGTCACGACACTGGGTGAACGCCAAAATGCACTCACATTGGGAAACTAGTTTTAAAAGCATAATTTTAGAAAATAAAGCATAAAGCATAATTTAAAATATATAGCACAATTTTTGGAAAATTCTCTTTAACTGAAAGTTTAACATACTGTGTTAATATTTTTTAAAGCCAATATTTACAATGCAAAATCATTGAGAACATACCAATGCAACAATGAAGAGCTTATTTTCATTTCTGTAAACTTTCCGGTGCAATCCTTTGATGTGGAGAAAAGAAAGTAAAAGAAGAAATTTTTCCGCCAACAATGAATAGTATGCAAGAACTCCATACTATATTGTTACAGTGACGACGCCAGCTTTAATTTCTTAGGAGGGCAAAGGAGGGGTAGATACATTTTAGGGGGGCGGCTATTTGCCATACCAAAAATGACATATTTATTACTTTTGACTTATCTTACGTGACATTGTGTGTTTCGTTGCTGTTTTTATGTTAGATCCATATGATTATAAATTAAACTTATTTCAAATAAAATTTGTAACTAACAAATAAGTAACGTCTGCACATGAAATATTTTTCAATGAAACTTTTGAAGCCTAAACATAAATTGAATTACTTTCGCGTATGCTACAAGTAACACATTCGTCTATATGCTACGTATCTCTCGCTCTCTCCCTCTCTCTCTCTCTCTCTCTCTCTGTATATATATATATATATATATATATATATATATATATATATATATATGTAGAGAGAGAGAGAGCCAGAGAGAGAATTTACGAGGAGCTGCTGAAAATGTCGTAGTCCAATCCAGAAGGAGTGTAGGTACTAGGTAGAAAAATGAAACCGTACTTTAGAAAAACATATCTCTGTATGTACAAATATAAATTTTCATATTAATAATGAAATTCTTATTGTTTCTCAGGCCTCTGAAGTGATTGTGTGTGCCCAAACAGATAATTTCACGAACATCCAGATCCTTACTGTTATAACATTTTTGTTCCACCAAGGAAAGTCACCGAAGTAAATTAATTAGGAAATCAGTGAAACACCGCGGAACTCTCCTCCGTTATATATAGTGTTGAAGAAGTAATTGGCTTAGTATAAACGTAGCAATTTCTCAACAAATTATGCTTTACATCCAGGATGATTAAAAGCAATGACTCTTCCTGAAATCATGGATGCAATTTGTGACATTATTCTTGAAAATTGCATTTCAGCCAGTGGTGGATATAGCCCGGGGCCGGAGGGCCTAGGCCACCCCAGTTATTGTGTGACAAAAATAATTTAAGCTATTTATATTTATTATAGTCTGAGATCTGCACCCCGCTTTCTCAGTTTTTACCTTCTCAACAAAACTTGTGTCAGGGATTCTGGGCATTTCTTTGGAACTCGTCGGTAGCATAATTCAGAATGGCTTGGGTATGCGCAAGTTCTCGGCATAATGGGTTCCCAAAATATATGTCAGGAGAATAAAAGGGTAACGGCATTAAGAGAAGTATTCTTCCAATTTGACCGTAATGCTGATCAATTTCGCTCACGAATAGTAACCATAGATGAAATATGGTTGTACCACTATGATCCTGAATCGGAACAACAGTCAATGGAGTAGTAGCACTCATTTCTCCATCGCCCCAAGAAGTTCAAGACACAGAAGTAGGTTGAGAAACTGTTTGGAACATTCTTCTGGTATAAGTATGGAGTGGTAGACTACCTCTTCAATGGTCAGATATTTAATCCAGAATCTCTACATTACTTACAAAACTGAAAGAAAAATTCAAAGTTCAACGCTGCGGAAAATGAAAAGAAAGGAATTCTGTTCCTTCAGGAGAATACACCTGTCCATCAAGCCCCTGCGAACATAACTGACATTGCATAATCTAGGATTTCAATGTCTAGATCATCATTCTTATTCCGCAGATTTAGCTCCGTCTAACTATTACGTGTACTTATTTCCCAAACTTAAATAACACTTGAAAGATGCCATTTTAGATCTGATAGGGGTAGTGCTACGAACAGTGGTGCGAGGAAATCTAGATTTTTTTTAACTTTTCTGCAAAAGCTGGAGCACTGTACAAGGTAGTATATTGACTCTCGGGGGAAGAGAAGAAGAAGTAAAACTTCACCAATCCACGTGCACTCCTTCTGGGTTGGGCTACGAATTTTTCAGCAGTTCCTAGTCAATATGGTAGACGTCACGTCAGTACTTTGAAACAAAATAAGTAAAGGAGCACTAGTATAAACCAATTACTAACTAAAGATCAGCACTCTGACAATACATTTTATTGGGAATCAATTTCATTCCATAATTTTATTATTATCATTTGCAGGAAGGGAAAACACAACTCTTTTTATCTCCTTCAAAAAATTAAGCCCTAGTAGTTGCAAACTAAGCTGTTATAAGCACATCCTCTGAATATTGGAAGCCGAGAATAATGTTTCAGAAAAAAGAAGTTTTAAATAAAACAAAATATGAAACTGAAAACTTCAAACCTGGACAAATACAAACAAGTTACCTAACTGGTTTTACCTTTCTTTTGTTTCCAATCGAAGTTGATCCAATGAGAAGAAAACAAGTCGACCAAATCTACTATTGTTCGCTAGGCACAATTATTAAAAATCATAAGAAAGAAGTATAACTAAAATTTACCTCAAAAGGGGCTAAATTAGAAAACAGAAATATGCGTGCATACCCAGACGCTCAAAGAAGAAAGCTTGAGGATTAATCTGCCACATAGTAAATTCATGGAAAGTAGACTACAATTTGTCAATGAGATTGGTTATGATACTGATATATAATACTACATGAAGAATGTTTAAAGATTGTACGAGTCTGGGGAAGCAGTCTAGGCGGCAGTCAGGGGGGCAGAAGTAGCTACTAGGGGGGGAGCTCGCCCCCCTTGCCCCCCTCTGGCGTCATCACTGTATTGTTATGTTTACTTTTTGAACTTAAACACTTTCTGTACTTTTTGGTGGCATCTTTTACTTTCCCTTTCTGTATATATGTGCCTGTAAGGCGCACACAAATGATAGAAAAAATTTATTCGAGCAAAGCACATCTCTTTAAAATGAATTAAGTAGAAAGTTCATTAAATATGAGAGAAACTAGTTGCAAAAAAATATCAATAAATAGATCAAGATATTTAGAATATTTGATGTATAATAAATATACATTATACACGATTAATGTAAAATAATCATTGAAATTAACAATAAAGCATAATTTTAAAAAAGCATAATTAAACAAGAAATAAAGCATAATGTGGGTTGCTCTAACAATTAAGTTGTATGAAGACGAGAAGAAAATCGAAAGCTGATTCCTTAACGAATTTCGTTGATCATCTTTGTGTCTACAAAAACGCATTCCTAGAAACCTACAAGCTAGGTATCATCTCTGTGATTATATCAGTTTCTAGTGCTACATGTGAAAGGTCATTCTCTTCTTTGAAAAGATTAAAGACTTGTATACGCAAGTCAATGACTCATGATACGTTGAAAAACTTAGTGTTACTTTATATTGAGAAGAAAATTGCTAAATCGTTAGATCTTTAACAAGTTGTGGATATGTTTCCTGCTGCCAACACGGATAGAAAGATCCTCTTCAAGTAGAGGCATGAACCTATAAGTTATTTTCTTTACCTGTAAAAGTGTATTTGCTTCCACTTAAGTCAACCAGCTACACATATTTTAAACGCCATGATTAAATAACTATTTACTTATATTAGAAATCAATTGCATTAATGTATCCTAGTTGTTTGAGGTACTAAATTCTTATATTTTCACTGTTTTCCAAAGAGTAAAATCATGAACAATAAAGATGGAAACATTCACCTTGAATACACACACACACATATATATATATATATATATATATATATATATATTGGAGATGTCCCCCTCCTCTTGGGCCCTTCATTGCCCCCCCCCTGAAAAAAACTCTAGCTACGCTACTGGACACCATGCACCAGAGATGAATTCTCTACCACTGAGCCACCGCGGCCCTGCTTGGGCTTGGTCGTCCATATCCAATCTCTCTTTTGGCGTTGCTTAAACAACTTCTAGTTTTGTTCTAAATCCAGACTCCATATTGGCGTAGATATTAATATTACAGTCGATTGGTAAAATCAATCTTCCACATTTAAAAATTAAAGTACACACAAGTAGAAAAATAAACATTTATCATAAAAACACTAGCTGCAAGTGTTCAAAATAGATTTATGGTTTCTATAAAATCAATTGAAAATTGCTATTTTTAATTAGGCAGCTAGTGAAAAACAGCAGCTTTCGACTCCAGCCGAGTTTAAACTCAACCTAAACTCAGTTGACCAAAGTGAACTGACCCGACAACCCGACCCGATAACCCGACTGACCCGACCCGACAACCCGACCCGATAACCCGACCCGAGGTGACCCGACCCGACAACCCGACCCGAGTTGACCCGATTGACCCGACAACCCGACCTGAATAACCCAACCCGACCCGACAACCTGACCCGAGCTGAGCCGACTGACCCGACCCGACAACCCGATCCGAGCTGACCCGACTGACCCGACCCGATAACCCGACCCGTTTGAGAGCACTAATTGCAGGCATTGAGCGACAGGAGAAAAGTTATTGAAAGAGATTTTATTAAGAAATTACTAGACAATAGCTATCATAGTGAATATTGCTTGCATAATATAGGTATAAGGGTACCAAAGTATAATACAAAAAATATATCAACATTAGTTCCATTGAATCCGAAATCTGTAATTTTAAGAAGACTGACCAATTCTTTTAATTTAGTTTAATTTATTTTTATCAGTATAAAAGCATGTATTTTAGAACTTGACAAATATTATTTTTACTATGTATGACGACTATTTTGATACTAAAAAAAATGGTGTTAATTTGACAAGGAATTATTAATCCGATATTATTTTACTTTATTTTATCATTATGTTTTATTGTTTCAGTATATAGCTTACATTGTATGTAATATGTGTTTATATTGTCTGATAAAGTGCTGTATTTTTGCCGTTAGGCTGTTCATGGCACAGAAATAAACATTATTATTATTATTATTATTATTATTATTATTATTATTATTATTATTATTATTATTATTATTATTATTATTATTATTATTAATCAGTACCAAAAAGATAATGTTTTTTCGCCTGACAGCGTGTTCGTTCACAATTTAGCTGTAGTGGACGTTGAGTCAGCAGTTTAGCATATGACATCACGCAAAGTTTTCTGACAAGTGGTGAGTATGAGCTATGAAGTCGTTTTGATAAAATTTAAGTATGTTGTTTTAGGATAATAATGAAATGTACCAAACTAAACATACCATAAAACATTACAATAATAATTTAGAAAAAAGAATTGTTCAAAATGCTACCTTTTATTCTTGTACGTTTTCTCTCAGTTTTGCAACCCTACGCAGTTTGACTTGTTTGCCTAGTCGGAAATCCGTTGCTGACAAGGATGAATGAGCGTCCTGTATGAACTTCAGAAACGATAGGAAAATAAATTGTAAAATACAGGACACTGAATACTGTTAATTTTCTCTGTTTAAGAGGATGAGGGTATTGTTAGTGGGATGAGACCCAGGTTCTCCACCATAGCCCAGAAACAAGAAAAGCAAACATTTAGTGGAGGCATCCAGGTTTCCCAAACAGCAAGAAATTTTAAGTGTGAAGTTAGCTGGCAAAGTCATTACTATATCTTCTGGAATCAGAAAGGTGTCTTTACTCGTCGATTTATTGAAAGAGAAAGCAACAATTAACGCATCTATCTCCTATACAACATTGGAACATTTACTAGCTGCCGCATCCAGAAAATGCTGGATTCCTGTCAACAGGTGTGCTACCCTACCACCATAATGGTCGGTTACATGTGTCTCTGAGATGGATTTTCCCAGTTTTACACAGAATTTAACGTTCGCTCGTTGTTCTAACTTGTTGTCCGTGATGAAATCGCAGACGTGGTAACACACGTGGTCATAATAACACCAGCTACACAGCTCCTGATACAGGACGATGTTTCGTTTCAGAATGATTATGAAGGTCAGTGTTCCCTGTGTTTTTGCGTGTTTCTTTGCGCTGCCATCTGTTGGCGTGTTACAGAACTAGTCTTGAAACTTTTTGATACTATCTCATATTTCTGGGTATTACCGGGATCTACTGCGGATGACTCTTTTGGCGTGTGTACTATCCGGAAAGTGGGAAGAAAGGAAGGCTTATGGGACCTATTCACTAGAAACCATCCCGGCATTTGCTTGGTGTGAAGGAGGTAGCCCCCCCCAAAAAAAAACTTCTCAGGATGGTTGTGCTGAAAAAGTTGGTCAACCTTTTCGACCGATGTTGTCAAACTTTTCAACCAAGTGTCATAAACTACATTATAATCTTGCTACAGTTTAGTAATATTACATTAAATGTGATGGCCATTTACATTTAATTTTCAGTTTTTTAAGTGTCATCGCCGTTTTCATAAAGTACTCATTTTCAAGCACATAATATAAGTAAAGTATATTGGGAAAGGATATGTTTCCACGTTCTTACTGAATGGTCTATAAATATTTTCCTTAGTGTTACTGCAAATCAAAGGTTGACAACTACAATAATTTAACTTTCGAACAATTCCAAATGCAGTTGGACAAAAATTAATTATTGTTAATTCTATTATCAAATTGCCCGACATCGATTTCTTGAATTTTATTTATAATTAAATATTAAATTCGCTTAGTCAGTCTATGCTCTATGAGAATGAGAACAGTAAACTTTTAAATAGAACAATAATGTTTTATTTTGGATTATGGCAGTAATTAGTTCTAGCATTGCTGTTCCAATCAAATTGCATTTTATAACAGTATATCCCACCTGAGATTTTATGTTCTTACCTAATAGAATTATCATGAAACTTTTTCTTCAACTATTTTTTGTCTCACCAATTCGATTTATATAATACATGGTCAACTTTTTTAGATAACCGAGTGCTTGTGATAGCTACTGTTTAGCTACAGTATACGGATTACAGGGTGGCCGACAAGTCTTCGTAACCGAAGGTTTGAGTATAACAGAGCAATGTCAGTGTTATTTGTTGTGGTACTGGTAACAGTTTTTTCATGGTTACAAATAGCACTGTCTGGTATCCCTGCTTTCAAGCACTGAATAATATCCTTGCATTCAAGATCACCTGGAGCATATCAGTTTTGAAGTTACAAACTTGAGAAATAGTGTAATCATATATGAGGCAAGCAATGACACAAGTAATAACTGCGTTTATAGATCGCCTTGGCATCTTGTAAAGCAACAATATTTAATTAGGAGAAACTTGTGTTTGCATCAAATTGTGTCAAAGAAAGGCTCCGTAGTGTAAGTAGCAAGACGCGTGAGGAAAGTATGTGCTGTCGTCGCTCGGCCTCCAACTAAATTGATCTCCCCAGCTCGTTGCGATATCTCTAGATCGCTTCGCAAAGAGCAGCTGAAAAAAACATACAACTTTCGACAGTGCATTATCACATTAAATAAGAGTTGTATATGAAAGCATATTTGTTACCGATAATTGTGATTCAATTATCTAACAACGATAACGAACAGTTTGATCCATCCTACAGTACTTTTTTGACACAATTTCCCAATTCTGTCTCGCTCTTGAGTGTTCATTTCAGACGAATGAAAGATATTCGTATACAGTTTTTCTTCCATACATGTTTTTGGGGGGCACTGCTTCCCCGGAGGACACCAAAATAATACGTCTCCAGCAGTCCCCCCCCCCCCCCCAGAATATTAAAAGTGCCCCCAGAAACATTTTTCTTAAAGAACGACTGTTCGTATATCGCAATTCGTACATGACGATTTGGTCTTCTGATCTAAAGAAAATCCTCATTACGTGCAAGGGTTAGAATGAACCCCACTTCATGTTATTATATGGATTATGGCCACATCATGACACTTATTTGTCCAATATTTTTGACGAATATGCAAATATGCATTCTTATTTAGACAATTTAGACATGCTGCAAACCTGGTTAACACCTCAGCTACAAGAGAAGTGAATCGCGGATCGTGTGTTAGTTCAACAGGATGGGACTCCAGCAGATTGAGATTTTCAGATGCATGATTTCCTTTATGAACCATTTCCAGGCTGTTGGATTTGGTGTGATTCTCCAACATCCCTACTCCCACTAAAATGGCCACTACGAAGCAGGACTTTACGACACCAAACAACTCATAATGGGAAAATAAGTCACATGTCTCTCAACGTCGTACAGGATAGATGAAGAATAGCGTGAAAGTATGTAGAGGATTTTTAGGACGATGAATCCTGGATGCTTTACAGAATGTCAAGGAGGACAATGGAGGTAGCACGATTAAGCATATACAAATCTTGTTGATAAATGGTTCGTTCTCAACTATAATATGTAATAAATAAGTTAATATTACACTGACATCGCTCTTTGTGATACTCAAACTACAGGTACTGGGATTTCTCGGACACCGTGTTGTTATAGCAAAAGAACAAAATAATATGTTCAAAATAAGAAACGAATTGAAATTTAGAGCAAGATGTGTTACCCTGTTGTCATATCATGAGTATTCCGCTAAGGTATTTGCTTTAACTAAATTTTCCAATGAGCGGATAGTTACAGAGAACGCTTCAGCGGAATACTCATGATGTGGCAACAGGGTAACACACGACTTGCTCTAAATCAATTTGTTTCTTATTTTGAAAAGATAAAAATATGAAACGTCTTACCTCAATTTTGAACATCCGCTTCCTCAAACTCGTGGTTGCAATTGGGACAGATTACAACTTCAGGAGCTTCAGGAGCCTGATTGCCATGAGGTTGTGGAGGGTGATTCTTCAAGTACTCTAGCTCTGCCTAATATTCAGGATCAAAGACACTCAAATTAGTGATAATCATATAATTGCAAATTTAATAACAAACAGATAATGATGAGAAAGTAAAGACTTTGATTCTTTAAAAAAACACATATTTCGCTTCATTTTACGATTGATACTTAGGCGTCTTTTCTGCATTCGAAATTTGCATTATGATAAGATCAATATAAAACATTGTATTGTGTCAGAGGCAAATCATACCATAAAACACATATTTCAGTAGATTATCAGAAACCTAACAGGTTGCGACTTACAGCTAGATAAAAAGGAAAAGCTAAGTGAAACGGAAAAGCCAAATAATACATTTTAGACAATATAAAAATCTTGGATGAAAAAGTGCCTGTGTGAATGAAATGAGTACTTTTCTAGGTAAAAGTCAAAGCAAGTGTACTTAAGGTCAGTCAACTCAATACAGCTTTATAGTCAATTATATCTTTATTCTAGATATACTTATATATACATTCTAGAGTGTATATACATTCTAGAGTGTATATACATTCTAGAGTGTATATACATGTGTTCAAGGTACAACGATTATCTCCTCTCAGAACAAGATCCTGATTTTAAGACTGGAATTCACTGGAACTGAAGAAGTTGTATATAATTTACCCACTTTATAGAATCATATTACTAATTTGTCCGTCCTTCTTCTCATGGAATGTTGATCCTTCTCACGGATAGCAATCGACAAATCTGAATATATTGATAAAAAGATTGTGATTGGTTCTCACTTTAAGCTTATATAGGTAATTTTCAGGGATATAGAAGCGTTCTAATGAGGCTGTTTGTTGAAAAAAAAAGTATGACGTTGTATGAGAGATTTTGATTTATGTTGGTTCTGTGAGACAGAATGATTTGTAAGCATTCCCGACAAACGTCTACATGTAAGCATCTAGAATAGTGTTCACATATTTCTAGATTAAAATACCGGGACACTTTATGATAAGATAGAGTATCTTCATAGTTAGGCACTTGCTCGTTGTTGAAATATCAAAATTAGCCTAAATATTGTATAATAGTCTTATCAATATGCATAATAACCATCACTAAAAGTCAATGGCAGAGAGTACATTATTTCTATTAGTTGAGAATCAATTACTAATAAAGGCGGTGGAAATTTTTAATATATATATATACAGGGTTTGTCCGGGAAGTAATAGGACTGATTTTATTCCGCCATGACTGTACTTCGGAGCGTGCGCGGAAGAGGGCGTTCCTAGCTAACGAACGAGCGGCTGGTCAGTTGTCTCCGAGCACACGGAGAGTCAGGACAGGCTTTTTCGCGCGACGTGTTTCTGTGAGTGGTGCAGGCCGAAAATGCAGCCTTCGTTAGAGCAGAGGTACGCGATTAAATTCTGTGTTAAACTCGATAAATCTGCGACAGAGACGTTTGATATGATCAAGCAGGCTTACCCAGATGATGCTTTAGCAAGAAGTGGTGTGTTTCGGTGGCACAAGGCCTTTTCGGAGGGCCGGGAAGAGGTCGCCAATGAAGACCGTGCTGGAAGACCTTCGACTTCGACAAACACCGACAATGTGACTCGTGTGCGCGAAGTTTTAAACTCAGACCGTCGACTAAGTATTCGTTTAATTGCCCAGATGTTAAATTTACCAAAAACTGTGGTTCATGAAATTGTGACGGAGCATTTGAACATGCGCAAGGAGTGCGCGAAGATTGTCCCAAAAGTGCTCACTGACGACCAGAAATTGCGGCGAGTGGAATTGTGCCAAGAAAATTTTAACATGTGTGAAAGTGATCCCCAATTTTTGAATAACGTAATCACAGGTGACGAATCATGGATCTTTGAGTATGATCCCGAGACAAAGAGGCAATCTTCCGAGTGGCACACGCCGGCGTCTCCTCGCCCAAAAAAGGGAAGAATGAGCAAATCCAAAGTGAAAACGATGCTCATTGTCTTTTTTGACATCAAAGGCATCGTCCACCATGAATTTGTTCCTCCTGGACAAACCGTCAACGCCAAGTTTTACGTAGAAGTGCTCAAGAGACTCAAACGAAGGGTCAATCGGGTCCGACCAGACATCGGAGCCGACTAGAAGCTGCACCACGACAACGCCCCGCCTCACACCGCCTTTCTTGTGAACAGCTACCTGACCAAGGCCGGCATCCCAACGCTTCCGCAGCCGCCCTACAGCCCAGATGTA
This sequence comes from Thermobia domestica, assembly GCF_964235325.1. Taxonomy (NCBI): domain Eukaryota; kingdom Metazoa; phylum Arthropoda; class Insecta; order Zygentoma; family Lepismatidae; genus Thermobia; species Thermobia domestica. The sequence goes on from NC_137463.1 coordinate 215,116,021, forward strand.
CCCCCGGACTGCTTTTTGTTTCCTCGCCTGAAATGCCCGATGAAAGGCAAGCATTTTGAGACGACAGAGGGGATCCAAGCAGCTTGCACCGCGTCTCTGAAGGCTATTCCGGAGAATGACTTCCGTGACGCCTTCAATGCTTGGAAATCGCGCTGGCAGCGCTGCATCGACGCAGAAGGAGCCTATTTTAGAAAGTTTTTAAAGAATTGTAACGATAGGCTCATTTTTTTTAAATCGACTCAGTCCTTTACTTTCCGGACAAACCCTGTATATATACCGCAAGAATGATATCACTTTTATGTTGAAAGGAAACCGGAACATTTGGAGTCTTGAACAATTCCTTTGAAACAGGATAGATTATCTTAATTCGGGACTGCTGGAAACACTAGTCTAGACATGTATATTTCAGCCATGGTTAAATATTAATAATTGCTTCAAATAATTATATGCTTTAAATAATTAATCAATATATATCTAAAATTCAACAAGTGTATCTTTGGGGTGTATATTATTTCTAGAAGAAAAGTGGTACACTCACTTCTAAATACATTATACGTACGTATATACTTAAAAAGTCCTTCCTGTTCGACCACAGAAAAACAAAGTATAAATTTTACACATAAGTTTAAGAAACAATACGGGAAAAGCATTTTTGCGGAAATCAAGACAAGATGACACTTGTACAAAATTTTACGTTACGATACGAGGAAACGTTATTTCTTGTCTCGTATTGTCTCGTAGGCAACACTAATACTGAAGCAGCGTTGCCAGACTCACAGCTCGGAATTATTCCAAAACCTGATTGAAATTATGCTAGATTCGGTCAAATTATGCTAGATCCTCATAATTACTAATTCAAAAGTTTTTTAAAAAAGAAAATCGAAGTTGAGATACAATAATGTAACTTAAAATACGCAGAGCGCAAGAGTACGAGGGTAGAAGTGTCAATACTTCACGCACCAAATCTTAAACTCAAATAAACTGGTGTAGTCGTTGCCAGACTCGCAGTTTGGAATTATTCTGAATAACCTTGGGTGGAGCTAGAAAAAAAGTAAAAATACAATAATGTATCTCTGGGATGGACCGGGTCAAACACATGGCGAAAGGCCTTTAAGTCACTCGTTTTGTAACTCATTTTCAGAAACACTAAATTGATTTTATTCCCAAGACCCTTCTCTAAAGGCATCGGTAAAGAGATTACCTCCCGCCGTTTCGAACTTGCTTCGAACAATAAGACTGCCTGTATGGTTTACCGACTGTATGAATCAATGGGAGAGGATACATTTCTGCCGTTCTTTTTCTACCCACGACCAACTTCTTTCTCATCTCCAGGTTTTGCGGCTTTTTGATAAACTTGCTGAAATTATGCTAGATTTTGGCAGGATCCTAAAAGCAAGTTGCTAGATGCTAAAGACATGTAAATTATGCTAAAACTAGCATCATTATGCTAGACCTGGCAACACTGTACTGAAGTAAGTGTGGCATAGCATAGTGTATAGCTCTTCCAGTGTTTCGGCGTTTCTGGAAAGGAGTTTGTCATTCCATTAGGACCGCCTTTTAGTTACTTTCGATAAAGATATCCACACCAATGGGCTTGGAAAATGGATGTCCTAATCTCAAATCGTATTTTCGGATACCCATAGTATTCACAGCTTTATGTATACAATGTTTAACTAAATTTTCCGCATTTCTAATTTTTTTGTGTTTATTTGGATGTTTAAATTAATTCAGAATATTAGATTTATTTTTTGTGAAAAAGTAACTAAAATACTTCACATTAAAATGAAATTAGCTTTGCTTTAACCTTACTATTAAAATAATCATTAACTAAAAGTATCATTTTGTAATTGTTGATTGAACAAATTTTGAGCTTTAAAAATATTTCTGAACTGGAACTTCCGAAAGAAAAAAAAAAAGAGGATACCACTTGAATTTATTAAAATTTATGAAGTAATAGCATCAGAATTGAAATTACTCAAAATGATAGATAATCTAATAGTGCTTCTAAATATGGGACCTAGGAAATAGCTGTTTAATAAATATTAAAGAATACCTACTTCTTTCTGTTCTATCTAGATAGCTACCGCCTTGTTGCAGAGTAGTGTGGACTTTGTACAGCAAATATATGAAGATATGGCTGAATTTACAAATACCAAAACTCCTTTTATTTATCACGTATATTTCGTTTGCAAATCAACAGTGGTAAAATAACGTAGGTATAAAGCTTAAACACATACACTGACCAGCCAAAACATTATTATCATCTGCTACTTATTGAACGAAGTCGTTGGGCTGACGTGAGACACACGAGCCACAGAGTAGCTGCTCGCCAGACGGTAACAAAGGTCTTACTCGATAAATTAATGTGATGTCTGTGCGTATAATGGAGGTCAGCGATATATGAGAGTTTGATTCGGACCAGATTGCAATAAGCAGACGGCTGGGAACGAGCATCTCGGAAACACCGTGACTTACGGGGTGTTAGTGAGCTGCCGTGGTTATTGTCTTCCAAATCACTAGATATGAGGTGGCCACACTTCAGTAGAGATGTCGAACATCGTAGATTTTCAAGGTTGTATAACAGCGTAGAACGCAAACTGTGGGAAAGTAATCGTAGATTTTAACAGTATATCTAAGTTCTGAGACTTTAACAGAACAAAACACGAGTATATCTGCGCATACAGTTCATCATCCCACACATTTGTCAATGTTAACTGCACGGCATCATAGAATGTGTACGTGCGTATTGTCATTCTCAGAGCAATGGCAGAACATTGTGTGGTCCGATGAATTACAATGAAGCTTTTATTGCGTCAATCATCGGCTCGGAATTCGTTTTCATTTAGGGTACAGCTGCTCGAGACATGAACAGTAGGATGACAGGTCCGTGGCGCCTTCATTATGACTTGAGAAACCTTTATATAGTCATCCATGGACCCAATAGTTCATGTGGAGGGCACCACGACAGCCGTAGCTATCAGAAGGTCATTGCTGATCACGTACACCTATTCATATAGACCGTATTTCCAGCGGACAATAGTATCTCTTGGCAGGACAATACCTTATCACAAGGCCAACGTTATTCTCCAGTTGTCCGAAGAGCGTAATGGTGGCCTTTAATTGCTGTAAGGGTTCTCAAACTCATCTGATGTTTACCCAATTGAACACCTTTAGGATGTCATTGAATGTCAAATCCAAGCTCATTGACACCCTCCAAATATTCACAGTTGTGTGCAGATATGGTGTGCATCCAGCCACCTACTAATGTCTCATTACTTCCATACCAAACAGCATTGCTGCTATTCTGCCAAAGATAGACATACCAGATATTAAATAAGTGGTCATAATGTTCTGGTTAGTCAGTATACTTATATCATTAGTAAAGAATAACTGCATAAAGGAAACTACTGCATAAATTGAAGTATAATTTACTCGATACATACTTGTCTTCTTTTGCACAAGCGCAGCAGGCTACGCAGTTCGTTCCTGTACTTTGTCTTAAGCAGACGCAGATGGTTTCGCTCAGCTTGAAGCGGGCCTTCACTCTCTATTACCTTCCTGCCCAACTGTGAAACTGATCTGAATAGAAAATAGTAGAGAAAAATCAATTTGTACTTTAACTATGAGATAGTTTACAAAGGTAAATCAGTTTCATGTATACAAAGAGATAGTTACCAAAAAGTTAAAAACACGAAATCAAACGTTACCTGATTTATAGGACGTTGAACTATTTTTAGGCCATGGTGCTGCTTGTATTCATCTCGAAATTCATATTATTGAATCATTTACGAATGAACAGTAAATACTAGACTATTAGTACTGCAGTGCAAAATTCGATAATAGAAAAGAAATTGCAGTCGTCTCGCTTCAGTGGATATACACATATATTAACATACAATCTGGAAAAATATGCTATTGAGGTAAGACACAAACAAGATCCCAAAAATCATCTTAAATGATCGATATTAGTGTTAAATTCATAGTTTTCAAAGTCGCCGAGATGAATAGTAGCAGTCTTGATGTCGTTTAAGTAAAACAAATAGCCCCCATAGGATGAGAAGAGGCGAAAAACAATATATCCAAAACTTATTAGACTCAATGATTCCAAAATGTCCAAAAATGATTCCAAAAACAATTAGCCCCCATAGGATGAGAAGAAGTGAAAAACAATATGTCCAAAAATGATTCCGATTTCCCACCAAACATTAGGAGCCCAAAAATTAGGATTAGAGCAACTAATTAGCCCATAAATAACCCATAATTCTGGCGTTTGAATTTTTTCGATCGACCATTGTAACCGTATGGGGGGTTCTAGCTTGATGTCAAGCTACACCCGCCCATTTTGATTCCGATTTCCCGCCAAACAGTAGGAGCCCAAAAATTGGGATTAGAGCAACTAATTACCCCATAAATAGCCCATTATTTTGAGATAAGTCGTTTTAGTGTTGGTGGTTGATCTAACTTGACACGGGTATCAACAAATCTCCGACATTGATAAGCGTAGAATCTTGAATTTTGTATACGTACTTTCCTTGCAACTTAGGTTGCAACTAAAAGTACAGGAAATTGCATATCCTAAGGGGGTGGAGTGCTTATTTTCGTGGAATTGTGGAATTTTCGTAATCGGACCAACCGTTTAAGCTCGACACTGATACAGCACCCAATAATAAAGAAAAATGCAACGTTACCACGTCAGTGGAGGACAAATGGAATGAAAAAATCTGAAGCGTGAAATACCCTGGGCCAAGGAGAATAGAAAGGGAAGCAAATTAAAAAAACAAAGGAGCAGACCTATTTGCAGGGCCACGACAGTGGCGTCAGCACCACAAGAGGGAGAAGAAATATACATACTTCAGGCACGCACGGCACTTGCTTCCAGAGGCAACAGTCCTGGGCACTATGCTAATAGGTGCTCAAATTTGTGTCCCTCCTGGTGGTGGCACAAACAGATATGGCATTGCACACTACCACGCACACGCTGGAGTGTTTGGGGTGTTATTGCTCTACACACGTTTTGAATACTCTCCTGCAGCTGTTCCATTGTTCTGTGCCTATTCCGATACACAACGGACTTACCCGCGGAGATACCCCCACAAGTAAAAGTCTAATGGCGTGAGGTCAGGTGATCCGGGCGGCCATTCCACGGTACCCGTTCGACTAATCCATCGGCCAGGAAGCACCTCGTTGAGCCATTGTTGCACTGTGTGGCCGTAATGTGGCGGTGCTCCATCGTGCTGAAAATAAAATACATGGCGCGATACCGAAGGCATTTTATCCAGATACGGCTGTCATGTGATGTGCAGATAATGTAAATACTTGTCTGATGTTAAAATATCGGGCAAAGCATGGGCCCTAATATGACGTTGCCGTGTATTCCACACCACACATTCACTAGCGGATCGGCTTGATTGTGCGCTTCAACAACTATGTAAGGGTTCTCGCAAGACCAATACACAGCGTTGTATCTGTTGACTGTGCCGTTGAAGTGGAAAGTTATCTCATCACTGAATAGAATTTCAGCCTCTAGCATAGGATGTTTGTTCGTGTCCGGTGAAACCACTCAAAGAAGTCTGTTCGTCTGCCTGTGTCATCTCCATGTAACTCTTGTACCAAATGTATCTTGTAAGGATGATACCGTTGATAAAATTCTGGAGACCGACTTCTGAGATATGGACCCCTCTTGTGCAATCTTCCGTGTTGGTCTCTGAGGACTAACTGCCACCTTTGCAAGCACATCAATAGTCATGTCGCAGGATGTTGCAGTTCGTGGTAGTCCACAACGAGGCCTGTCCGCAGCGCTATCTGTGGCTTTAAAGCGTCACATGAGTATCGAAATGAGTTAGTGGGACGGTGCTACCTGATTTGGATGACGCCTGTGATACTCTGCTGCTGCTTCCAATTGACTCATTCCAGCTGCATGAAGGAGCACCATTTCAGATTTTTCTTGCATTGAATATATTACACGTCCTCAAAATACACGTGTCACAGGTGAAATCGATAGCACAGAACTACTTTCAATTCATCCAGAGTGGTCGCATTAGACACCACACGAACAAATAGCCGCGTGGCACAGGTAACTCCGATTGCTATGTACTAATTCCATCATTGCACTCTGGTGAAAACGATCAAATTCACTCAGACAAATGATCTGTGTACGTACAGGTTGCGACCTTGCCAACTTTGTGTAAGTGTATCACAGACCACCAGTTAATTAGATTTGCTGACCCGTTGTTTCTTCTTGAGCAAACAACACCGATATACTGGCTAGACCCGAATCACAATTTACATAATCATACTATTACTACTACTACTGCTGCTGCTACTACTACTACTACTACTAATAATAATAATAATAATAATAATAATAATAATATAATAACCATATAGAAAAGAAATATACATAAACAAGCACCACTGATAGACAATTACATGGACACAAGGAATGACACGATCCACTCATCCCGACTGCGGTTTTCCATTGTTTTCCGCAGTCCCACCACGCGAATGCCGTGAGGTTACCGTCTCTAAACTGCCCAGGGTTACTGCCTTGCTCACTCCTCACCTTACCTAACAGAGCCGCTGTGACCTCGGCGTTTGCAGCCTGAGCCATTCCCTTAGCCTCTTCCTTCCACACATACCTAAATCAATAAATCAAGGATAGGACCCAGCCATAGAAACAGGCGACTTCAGTTGTTATATTGCCTCCCGCAAGCTTATCTCACAGTAAACATGTCAGTAAACGACACGACTTATTTTCATTTGTTTGTCTTCCTCGTATATCTCCTCTCTCCTATCCCTCCCTCTTGTGGTACAGACGCCACTGTCGTGGGCCCTGCAAATAGGTCTGCACGCTTTGTTCTTTAATTTGCTCCCCTTTCTATTCTCCTTGGCCCAGGGTATTTCACGCTCCAGATTATTTCATTCCATCTTGTCCTCCACTGACGTGACAACGTTGCATTTTTATTTATTATTTGTGCTATACCAAAGTCGAGCTAAAACGGTTGGTCCGATTACGAAAGTTCCACCAGTTTCGATCGTAACTGGTGGAATATATACATATACATATATATGTATATGTATATATGTCTTCTGCCCTTTGATAGCTCCTGGGACTAATGACGCTTCTATTGGTTTTAGGTTCTATTGGGAGCGGAAATGTTTCATAGATATTTCTCGAACTTCAGCTTCCTCTTTTAACTCCCATTATTTTCTTCTATCATTGTGTTCTTCCCATTTTTCGCTTTTCTTTCATCTTTCCTTCTATGGCTGTTATGAAGGAAGCAATTTCTTCGCAAGATGTTTTCAGTTTTATTGGCCTTCCTACAAAGCATACTGGCTAGAAGCGTCCTCATCTCTGCTATCAGTTTTAAAATATATTTCTTCTCTACTTTTCGTAGTATCAAAGTTTCTAAACCATACAGTCCAATATACTTGACCAGCTTCTTCCTTAGTCCAATATTAAATCTGCTAGTTAAGAATGATTTTTTTCTTCTTGAATGCTTCTATGGTTATGGCAACCTGATTTCTTTGATGCGGTAAGCTTCTCGTCAAAATATGTCCCTGATAGTTCAAATAATCGAGCTTTTTAAGTTTTCTTTGTTCTATTCTGACCCATAAAGCCGAGCTTCTACGTGATATTCTTATGACTTTCAATTTTACTTCCATTATATATATTTTTCCTGTTTCAATTATTTTGCTTATCATCTCTTGTAGTAATTGTTCGGTTCTGTGTATAATAATCTATCAAATACATACCTGATCTTGTTAATGATCCTCTCTCCAATCTTGAAATTTCCAATTTCCATTAATGCTCAATACATTAATTATTCAACGAAAATGTTGAATAATTGGTGCAACATACTACACCTTTGTCTGACTCCTCTTCTACTCTTCACCCTATATGTTTCTCCATCATTCAAGCGTTTCTTCACCCGTTCGTCTATGGTTGCAAATAAGTCATTGGTCTCTCCAGTTGACCTGGATTTCTTTGAGTATTTTCAGAAGTTTGGTCCAATTGACACAGTCGAAAGCTTTTTGTCAGTCAATAATGTACAAATGTATCTTTTCCTTTACTTCAATATCAAGACTCGTTCTAATATAATTCTTATCAACCCAATGCAATCTCTGGTTTCTTTTCCTTTCCGGAATCTAAATTGATCATCCGTTAACATCCCTTCTATCTTAATTTCTAGTGGCCTGTTCATTATGCACTCAATAAACTTTTCAGTGTGGTTAATAAGGCTAATGGTTCTGTGATCACTGCACTTATTTGCTTGCCCTTCTTGTGTAATGCAATCATTGTAACATCAGGAAAATCCTTTGCTCTTTCTCCACTCAGGTAGATCTTATTAATAAGTGGAGTAAATACTTTCATTGTATTATGTCCTAATCCCTTGAACAAATATTCTGACATATCTAAGTCTCCAGTGGCCTTCCATCTCATCATTCTTATACTAGCTCATTTTTCTTCGTTATCCACCTCTTCCTCTGTTTCGATCGCAATAACTTTGGAGCGAGTTTTCTGATCATACATATCTTATAAACAGCTCAAAGTAGATACTAATTATAATGTTACAAAATTCATATCAAACTGGTCAACTGTTTCCCCATGATGAGATCAGAAACAATAGGCAATGCTTCCAAGTTATAGAAAATGCCCCCTTCCTGTCAAAACAGGAATTCTAAAAAAAACGCTGGAATACGAGTTCACTTATTTTTACCGGAGCGTTTATACATCAAGTTTAATCATTCTAACTTGAAAGAATCATCAAATACTTAATTTTTCGCATTGACTTTGACATTGCTCAGCACTCCGCACTTTAGGATACGTATTTTAATCAAAGTAACACGACAAAATTTTGGTTCGGAGTACGTGGTGACTACATCAAAAATTCATTTCAAACGGTTTAGCCGCTTCCCCGTGATACCCCAAGGACGAAATGACGCCATTTTGAAATCGCTCTGTGTTGTGTGTCGTTCGTAGTGATTGTTTATAATGGCAGCGTTAATCAAAAATCCCACCGCTTGTGAAATTAGATGTGTGATTCGTGTTCTGAATGCAAATAGCGTAAAACCAAGTGTCATTCATCGACAAATTTGCGAGGTTTACGAAGAAAATGCAATGAATGATTCAATTGTGAGAAGATGGGTCCGACAATTTAACAAAGGGTGTGATCAACTGCGTGATGAAGAACGATGTGGATGTCCATCTGTGGTTTCTGACGAACTGGTGCTGCAGTTGAATAAAGGATTGAGAACAACCGTAGCTTTACGATTAATGCTCTTAGTCTTGAATTCCACAAATTTTACGAACAGTACTTTACGAGATTGTTACTGAAAAATTGGGTTTTCGTAAACTTTGCACACGTTGGGTGCCTAAACCTTTACTAAAGAACAAAAAACAACGAATGGGCAGCGCACTTGATCTTTTGACACATTATCATGATGATGGCGAGAAATTTTTATTGCAAATGGTTACGGGGAATGAAACTTGGGTTGCTTATGGCATCCCTGAAAGAAAACGACAATCCATGAAATGGAAGCACACTTCGTCCCCAACAAAGGAAAAACCAAAGCAATTCTTGATAACCCAAAGTCATGTGCACAGTGTTTTGGGACAGACAAGGTATTTTAGTGTTTGAGTTTTTGTCACGACATGCAACAATCAATAAAGATGTTTATCACGAGATGCTTAAGAAATTGCGATGTGCAATACCGAACAGACGCAAAGGAATGCTCTCAAAAGGTATGGTTTTCATTCACGAAAACGACCGACCACACATTGCGAATGTGACCAAACAACTAATTGAAAGCTTTGGCTACGACGTTTTGGCCATTCTCCGTTCAGTCATGATCTCATTCCTAGCGACTTCCATCTCTTTCTGCATCTGAAGTCTTTCCTTGGTGGTAAGCGCTTCAACAACGATGAAGAGTTAAAAGAACATGTTACCACATGGTTGACAACACAGGCGGCAACATTCTATGATGCATGAATACTTAAACTTATAACACGCTATGAAAAATGCCTGGAAAATTACGGGAGCTATATGGAAAAGTAGTGTAAGTGTTATTGATTTTTGTGCAATGCATTGCTTTTTTATCTGTACTCTATTTGATTTTTTATTGCCAAACGGAACTTACTTTCCGAACGAACTTCGTATATTGTAGTTGAAGACTTTTACAGCGAATTTGATCCAGCGAAAACAGAATTTCTTATGCATAATTCCCAAAATTTTTGTTGTTGTTGTTTTTAATGATATTTGGATGTAGTGATAAATACATATGTTAAGCCAATTCTGAAACTAAATATTCACTAACCACGATTAAGGGAAGTAATTACAATCACATTAAGATTATTAAGGTTCAAGCAAGTTTTGAAGTACTATATATTTTTGAAGATTTTTGAGGGCTTATTGTATATTTCTTATGTTGGTTTTACCCCCCCCCCAAAAAAAAAACACACTGGGAAAATTGAAGCAACCCTAATATGTACTTACGTACATATAAAGCTACTTGTTAGCACATATAAATCCTAGGCCTGGTGATTTCTCACCATTTTTTCGCTAAGTTTTCACCCGAGAATAAAGAATTTCATGGTTCATATAAGTCAATAATTACGATAGCTAATTTAAACTTACGTTGCAACCAAGTAGAATTTATGTAAAAGTACTTACTGGGGCAGACTAACATTAAAGTGTAGACCTCCTCCAAAAATTGGACCAGCTCCTACAGGCTGAACACCTCCTCCAAAAATTGGACCAGCTCCTACAGGCTGAATACCTCCTCCAAAAATTGGAAAAGCCTGATTACCTCCTCCAACATTTAGGATATTCTACAGAGAAAGAGCAGTAGTGTCGAATTAGAATGTAACAAGAACAGTGCCAAACCGTAAGGATTAACTGTATACTTTTAACTGCTGAATGGGAAAGTCTACAAAAAAGTAAGCTGATAATAGTAGGGTCATGTAGAAACCTATTGGCTCTCAATTATTTTCTTTACATAGCTATTGCCCCCTTTTATTTGTAACTTTATTTCAGCTGTTAGCTTCTGTTGTACGCACCCGGGAGTGAATGTGCGTTGTGCTTTATTTCTCGGTAACTACTGACTGGATCTAAACTACCGTGTTTACTCGCGTAATAGTCGCCTTCGCATAATAGTCGTACCTTAAGTTTGAAGTAAAAATATTCGCTAAAACATTTCTCTGCATAAAGTTACAGTCTTTGTGAACGAGACTTCCTTCGAAATTGTTTACCTTGCGCTTATCCGAACAAAATAACTTTTCGTGTTTACTGATACGTAATATCGTGACCCATCTGTCAACAGAGATCAAGTAACCTACTTCCACCCTCCATTTTATGTTGGCACAATGCTATATGTATCAAAATTCGAAATTGTTTTGGTCATAGCGATAATTGAGTGGCAGCCTTCCTCGCGTAATAGTCGCAGTTGGATTTTCACATTAAAAAATAGTACAAAAAGTGCGACTATTACACGAGTAAATACGGTAAATTAGGTAAGCAAGTAACCCAACGTCTAAGAAATAAAGGTCGCTATACTTGATGGCCAGGCTCGGTCAGAAACAGACTTGACTTTCTTGATATGGTATTTATTTCTCAGTACGTACTGGGCAGAGCTGCACCAAATTTCGTATGCGAATAATCCATGCCCAAATGAATAAAAATTGCTATATTTGGTAACCCAACTCGGACAATAACAAACTGAGCTACATTCGGTTCTCCTTGTATTGATACTACTAGCTGAACTAAATTTGATGAGCAAGTAGTACATTGTCCAGGTAATATCAGGAGATTTTCAATGGCCTGAAACCTATACGGAGCATTTACATGCAGCAAATAATGGGCGGACTGCTTGAAACTGGTTTTGTTTCCTCCGCAAACTAGGATGAAGATGATATTTTAAGAACCAAAAGTAGAATGAGTCATTCACTGTGTGACCTCTAGGAATTGTTGGAATGTGACTCACTCCACATCGTACACTAATATCAGCATCTAAAAGCAATATATAAGCACCTTTGACTTTGATATTTTGTCTTAACTGAAGACGTATAAACGTTTATAATTTCTACTATAAAGATTATGTATTTTAAGGATATGTGGCAATGACTTTCTTTCCAACTCTATTGTATGTATATATTCCCCAATTTGTTCGGGGGTTTTGGGTGCAGTCTGGGCACGAATGTCGTGCTATTCATTGATCTTTCGCCTCAATTTTGATTCATATGATCGTGCCCAAGCTTTCCCTAAGATGATGACTCACTCTAGAAATGACTGTCCTTCGAGCTTGTAACGTTCCGAATGGTCATTTGTAATAGTTGAAGGTTTCTAACTTTGAACTACCGTAAGGTGATGAGGCATCTCTCGCAATTCTGCCACTAGATGTTTCAATTTTTATCTATGCTCTGTGCGCGCAACTACGAAAATATAGTTTTAAGGTACTCCAATTTCACGCCTGTATACACACACATACACATACTGCACGAGAGACTGAATCCAATGAATACCTCCACCTTTCCACTATATGCACTGAAAATAACAACGCCCTAGTATAAGTGCAATATGGCGAGAGTGTTGCCAGTATTTTCTTTCTTGCCCTCATATTAAGTATAACAACATGCACACCTTACGGAAGACTACTTATCATATTTTTCCTCAATTTCGAATATATTTGCCACAAAATACCTGTGAATTTGTAAATGAGTTACTGATTTGTCAACATTAATTTTTATATTTTTCAGCCCTAAATCTCAATTCAATAGCAAGGAGCAAGAAGTCCAGAGTCTTAAATATATTTCAGTTCAGCATTATAATGAATGGCTCTTTAATTATTTGGGGTGAAAGATTTTGTTCAAGGTTCAACAGCATGCGACCTGCAATACAGTAGAGTAGTTTAGGTTGTCTAGTTTGAGGAGCTCCTGAGATATTTATACTTTTTGAACAGCCAAAGCGTGTGAATCACCCCAATCCCCTCTCAAACTGAAAATCGATAAAACGGCTTCGTACGCGAATATACCTAGTGAAGACTTACCTTTGTACAAAATATAGTGGCTCTTCTGATTGCTTTTAACGAGAAATCTGGTACAATGTAGAGACTGACACACATGTTCTTTTATATATTTTATTAAGTAATTATAAGGATGTAGCAGCCTTTAGGGGTTGCTGCACTCCTACCAAGCTCCTCCCTAAGTGAGCCAAAAGTACGTAAAAGGTAGAAAATTTATAGACGAAATGAGTTGAAGTAACGAAAATGTAATTGAGTTGTATTTCATTTACGAATTTAATAGTACATGTTGTAGAAATGAGTAATGCGTAATGCTGTAGATACTATATATATATCTACAGCATATAGTATCGGGAGCGCACATAAGGGAATATGATGCAATGATGCAAGTAATTCGCAGTAAACTAACCGAACCGAACCTAATATTAACAGAAAGTAGCGAAGTTGTAACTTTTTTCGAAAGAAAAAGATGCACTAGCCTCCTTCAACTAAACATAGGCGAAAATTTGGATGTTCAGCATCCTAACGAACAAATTCTGGATGCATCATCCAACATCACAGTCGACATTTTGCGTGACTGTGATCTCAGAATGCCTTTAACAATCGATCAGAATGGGATACATTGAACACGACTTGTAACAGTGAGTTATATTACTACCCCATGCCGTAAGTATCGGTGGACCACTGATGGGCAACTAGCAACTTATCGCCAAAAATTGGCGGCCCTGTGAGCGACGATCAGCGGTGGCCCCACTTCCCTTTTCAAAATTATTTTACCAGCGGCAGAGACGAAACGAAATGCCAACGTACCATAAAATTACTCCCCAAAATACGTTAATTAGCCTATATGTATGATTTGTTTACATTAAGGTGTGTCTAGAAAACACTTTAAAAAAGTAAAAATAAAAAAGTACCCCAGAGAGGACGCAAACCATCAACCTTATGATTACCAACCGCGTGTTCTTCCGACTACGCCATGGAGGCCATTAATAAAACATCGCTTATAGAAGGGTAAACCGTTGAAGTTTTAATTTGGCTAATGAAGGTGCTCCTTTAAACGTGTATATTCGACGATAACCGTTTGGGATCAGGTAAAATGCATTCGTAATGTGTAATTCTATAACAAAATGGCACTCGTCTATTTACTTTATTTCATAGTTCTCCCATATTCACTTTCTAATGATTGGCGATAGTTTTCATCTAAATTCATACAATTATATGCACTCATATCAAGATTTTTCACTTCATGATGTAGAGGCAGGAGTTACTCCTGACATCAAAAGCTCACTTTAGGAGCAATTCGCCAGGAAAAAATTAATATATAATAATAACCTCGTGCACATGACTGACGATAGTTTGTGTTGGTCCCTTCGCGATTCTCCGCGACGAATCGAACGAGCGTGGACCGAAATAACATCCTTGTTGGTACGCGGTGGTAACTTCAATACCTCGATTTTAGGTTGTCTGTTTCGACTCGACGAAACCCTGCCTCTAGTGACACACCAGCCGCAATCTTTCAGTGTGTCGCTATATCGATGATTGACATTTACCGTCAAGTAGACCACTAGGAGTTGGCGACGTTTACGGCACGCGGTAGCTTCTTTGTTGGGTAGACAACAAAGAAATAGTCATAACTTCGTAAAAGTTAACGCTAGAGCAAGAACAACAATGCATGTAATTTCTACAGAAATTTGCTATTAACATAATACATGACATGCTATTGTTTTCAATTAAGACAACTGCTTAAAATTTAAAATAGCGGACATCATTGAAATGTGTCCTCCTCCGTCATTTTCTCCCATACCTTTTTTTTCTACCTACGTTTTACTTTGGTTATATTTTGCAGTGTTTATCACGTATTAGTGTGATTTCACACTTTTGGACCACTCTATATAATGGGCAGAGGAAACAAAAAGAGGAACTTTCAATATCCCGTTCAAAATGTTAGTAGCTCCGCAAAACTCTTAGCTACGCTGCAATTACTCTTGAGTTCCTTCGTCACATGCAGGACAGCTCACAGGGGGGGTGTATGGCGCAAGCTGCGCCATTGAGAAAAATTTTGGGGGGGATTTTACTCTAGTTTCGAACTAGCAATTTTACTGTCGGAATAGCATTAAAACACGATTTTGAGAAGCTAATTTTCAAAAATTTTCCGAGGTGAACCCCCGTACCCCTGCTTCGATACTCGATGAATGAAGTACCGCGCAAAGTAGCCGTATGAAAGGAAAGGTTGGTTCGTTTTAAGAGAGAAGAGCCGCCCACAGGAGGGATGAATGGCGCAAGTTGTGCCATCGAGAAAAAAATGGGGGGAATAAAATACTGGGGAAGAATTTTACTCTAATGTCGAATAAGTCGTCAGAATAACATTGGAACACGATGCGATTTTTTTTTAATCTCGAGAATGAATCCACCTACCCCCTGCTTAGAAACTCTATGAATGAAGTACCACGCAAGTTGCTATATGAAAGGATGGCGCCAAGTTCTGGTGAACAACAGTTACAAACACTCAAGGAATCACTTTCAAATTTAGATTTGAAATTTGCCTATGTTGTCTGTTGAAAATTATAAAGTAGTTTGACATAATTGTGAGCTAGTGGTAACCATACAGACAACAGCCAAGTTTCAAATCTAAATTTGAAGTGAGCCAGTGAGTGTTTGTAACTGTTGTCCACCAGAACTTGGCGCCTATTTTTGTGATTTCAATTCTTTTTAAGGCCACTCGTACTTGGCTCTTTTACAGGAATGTTTTTTGTTGGATATCACTTCTTTTTGTAGGCTAATTTCGAGGATAACATTTTCTTTTGGTATCAAACTCAATAACTTGTAACTTGCGTCTTACTTTTCATGTACAAGGGAATTATATGAATATTTTGTAAAGAAAAAATAATACTACTAATTCTAAAAAAAAGAATACCTGTGCCATACACAGTGTGTAGAAGTTTTTATACCCTTCAATATCCTTATAGAACATATTTAGTATTGTACACTACCAAGACTAGGTATACTAATAAAAGTAATGCCATTTTATAATTACTAGTGCCCCTACTACTACTACAAGCATTCTATAATACTACTACAAGAAATAAAAAACAAAAATAACAATTACTAGTACTATAAAAACTACTGCTACACTGGGCAATTGTTTTTAGAGGACTTGAGTTTTGAGGAGGGAAGAGATTATTAGTTTTTTGGGGGAGTGCGCCATCAGCTTTGGGGGGGATGGGCACCCCTGGTCACATGAACTGCAATTGCAGGGTTATTGTCAGTTACAATTTGCTTTAATGCACGGTAGGATTCTTCACTCAGGGATTTCTTCCAAGTACTGTTCGCTTTCATTGATTCGTGAATTTTTTAAATCATCATCAGTCGGACACTGCCCTCCGAGCATGCTCAAGACACTTGTCACTTTTGCCACGTTTCACCACATGACTGAACGCAAATAATTTTCCCTACTTGGAAATCATCGGTCACCCATTTTACACTATCATCGTCTGGTCAGTTCGCTGCACACTGCCACTCTACTGCTTCTCTAATAGTACGTAGTTTACACTAATACACCACAACTAGGTTTCCGGCATGAGCGTTGCCACCCGACATCTCAGGTGTTTCCAGCTCTAGGTATTACCATTAAATTGATAAGTATTTGTATTATAGTGAATGGAAACTGTTTGCATATTTTGTTAAACTATTTTAACAATTGAGAAGAAAAAATATATTAATTAGTTTGTCTATGAGTATGTTATCGATTATTATTCGTTGCATAAATACGGAATTATTAGCATAAAATGTTTAATTATTATTTTCCCAGTTCAGTTCAATTAACCATACTAAAGAGGTAAGTCGATGATACTTTCTGTATATTTCTGGTTCCATAGCTTTGTATAATTGCAAATTATGCAACCGGTGTATGTGTGGTGTTGCTTGTCTGGATTTATTTTACTGTACCTATTTTACTGTACCCAATACTGAAGTATTTTACTGTCTTACGGAATTATATGAAAATCTCTGAAATTATCATGTATGAGAGTGATAATAACTAGTTTATAATAATTCTGAAATTGAAAATTTGTTCAGTAGTTGCTTTTAGTTAAATGTACAATTCATAAATACATCACCTTATACTGTAGTGTGATTGTATTTCCACTCCGTCCTTAGGAACCAACGAAAGGATCTATTGCCCAGAGTCTGGCCCACCTAGCACAAGATTCCTGTAAACTCTGCGTATCTATAAGTTATCATGAGAGATCCACATCAACATACTTCTTCTTTTATACCACTCTATTTCACCACAAGAGAAAAATTAAATGACATTTCAGTTTACGTAGAACAATGATTTCTTTTAAGGAAAAGGAGACAGATGAAAGATAAAAGTAAATGATTATGAAGAGACTAATGAAATGGAAATGTGGGAGAAAACGGTGCAATTCCCAGGAAACTCACGACCACGATGCTGTGTAGAGGTGAACACTCTACCACTGAATCACCATGTTTCCTTTACCTCCGCTACAAAATATTAGGAAACGCCTTTTAGACACATGTAGGACACTTTACACATTACCCATTCTCTTTGAACACAACCAGATGATACATATTCACTCCCTTTTAGATAATATTTTTCCAACTCTCAAATGTGTTTGTAGAATGTAATATAACTTTGTTTTCGAAGTGTTTGCAGAGAAGATGTATTTTTAATATATGTCATACCAGACACTGTTTTTAAGAATTAACGCTTTTTGGATAGGTGAAGCACACTACTTAAACACTATTTAATCAATTTTCTCCTCAAAAACTGTTTTTGAAATGTTTGAATGCTGTTTTATTTTTTACAGTGTTCGATAGAGTTGATTTAGATAGTCGTAAATCTGAAAACATTCATTTATTTTTACGTTGCAGGAGTTAAGTTCCAAAGTTGTTCGTCCGTTTGTAGCAAAAGTTTGAAAATTTACCGAGAAGAAATGGATAATTTGCTCGTTTGTGTGTTTGGTAATATGCAAGAAGTGCGGATGTTTTGTTTACTTTTTATAAGCGGTTATTAAACATGAAACTATTCGACAAGCTTAACTACTTCGCACAAGGTTACCGCATGGTTGAATTGTGGGAAAGTAACGAGTATTTGTATTCTGAACCAAATCGCTCCATTTGGTATCCTTACGCAGAGACGAGAAATTACACTTTATTTTTAACAAAATTTATCAAAATTTTCCTAACCCTAAGCTAACCCGACTCCAACTTACCCTACTTATTCCTACCATACTCTACTGCACCCTACTCTATTATACATTCTTAAAGCGGTCCTACAAATTGATGATTTTTATACTTTTGTAGTTTTCATGGCATTTATTCCGAAGTTGAGCGTCCGCTTTCGCCACGTTTTTTTCGCTGTTATCTCCTTTGCACACTTTCTGCAATTTGTTATTAGGTTAATTAATCCGTGCTCTTCACAAACTTTAAAAAGATTTTGCTCATTATCAACGTATTGCTTCACAAATGTTAAAACTGTTAGATCATTGCCCTTGTACATTCGCCATGTTGATAACATAAATGCTCGTTTCTTTCCCACAATGCAACTGTTCGGTTACCTTGCGCCAAGTAGTTCCCTCCGCTCGCCGTATAGTCCCAGCTTTATAGCCGCTTATATATAACAAATAAACATTGTTTCGAGACTCTTATATATTATCAAGCGCACAAACGATCAAATTATCCATATCTTTCCTGTAAATTTTAAAAATTTTGCTGCAAACGGACACCCAACTTTGGAACTTAACCCGTTTTCATTACGCTTTTTGTCGAAAACCAGTCGGATGACCTACTTGGGAATAAATGCCCATAGCAGTGCACCAGTGCACAATCATATACAAAACTATAGGCCTACCTAATAAAAATTGTGCATTGGAGAAATCATCTTTTTCCCGTGATTTAAGTAGATTTCCTTCTTATTAAATATATTAAGCATATTTCAATCTAAAAGACACATTTGTTATTTAGGTTTTTGACTAGCCCTATAATTTATCGTGCAGTCAACAACACCTATATATATGTATATATTCAAATATGGAAATTGTTCTTATAATTATCTTATAATTGTTCTTATAGTTGTTCAAGAATCAATTATAAACTTTAGTATAGTTTGTACGAATAATGGCTAATACTTTTGTGTTCTAGAACATAGAAGATAACGTAAAATGTTATACAGGAGAACTTAACATCAAAACCAAAAGTAAAATAACTGCAATATCGTGATAAATTGGTTTTCAAAATTAAAAAATGAAAATACTACCCTTCCTTTAATTGTAAAATTGTAACTGCAAAGCAAAAGCATGACAATAACTTTTATTTCCATTCAGCACAACAAAATTATCATTTTAGGCCTAATGACATGTTATTCGTAAAAATATGCGTATAAGACTACAATCAGACAAATATAAAATTAGGAAGTTAATATATCTTACCATTTCTTACTGTAGATATTAAAAATCTGGACAGTAATTGAGTTTTAGAAACTATTTTTTAAAAAAATATTGAATACCTGACATTAACACGAGATTTAAATACTCAACGGTTTCTATGGAATTGTATATATCTTTGTTGGCAGACTAAAACAATGAAATACCAAACTATTCGCAGCAAATATTTCTGTACTGAATTAGATCTAACGAAACAACGATTACATTGTTAGCGTAATAGGATTTCTACTATTTTCATTCGTTTTAATTTAAAAGAACAGCATGTATAATTAAAGAAATATATATTTCTTTCATGTATGTAATATTAACTGAATAAATGGATCTTGATAAGGGTTTTAAGCTACCATGTTATGACGTAAATGGTACCCAGGATGACGTTTTATTTTCCAGCCATTATTTTAACATCTTTAATTTTACAGAAAATCTGATATTTCAAAATATTAAAAATTGTTTGAAGAAATATTATGCATCGATGTTTTATTTTTGAATTTAAATATTAAATATATGTTAAATAGGATATTATCCCATAAAGACAATGAACATAGTACTGATGAGTGTGCAGATTTACAATAGATCATCAAATTGAAAAGTAATATTTTTATTTCACTTTTATACTTTTAAATGATTATCTAAAATAGTAAAATGGGGAACACCTTAAGGAGGGGGCCAAAGAAAGAGTAACTTTAAGCAGATCAGAATAATTTATTTAAATGAACAATGAATTATTTTACTAATTTTTAGTACTATTAATCAATATTAATAATTGAAAGAGTATGAAAGACAATGTGATTATTTAAATGAGAGTTCATTTCTAAAAGTTTTTTTATAATAGTTCAAACTGAGATGCATTAATTCTACGAAGTAAAGCTATAGGTAACGACCTATAATAGGGGTCTACATATTTTTAAAATTTGCAGGATAAGTTTGAAATATATAAAAGGATGGTCTGTAAGCAATAGAAATGTCGTGGTTTTATCTGTGAGCTGCGTTTGCGGATAAATGAAGGGGAAAAGATAGAGTAATGGAAGCATTCACTCCTCCATAAGTAATTCATTATGCAGCATTAACAAAGGCGAAACCAGTATGTGAAGCAATAAACGGAAACCATTGAAATTTCGTCATGTAAGTACGCTGGTGTAAGTACGTGTAAGTGTGTGTAAGTAACATTATTTACTGTGGTGATGCTGGAATTATGAGTAACGGAGATTATAACTGATATTGAGTACAAAAGCGGTAAATCTGCAAAGTAGTACAAAGGATGTTTTCTTCTTGTAATTTGTAAGTGAAAGTGTAAAAGAAATTAAATAGTTTAGTTTTACGTCGCACATTAATGACATGCAGGTTAAAGCAGACAGTGATGATGAGAATGAATGAAATTGTGGAATGAAGAACGGTGGAAGAGACGAGAAAACCCACGAACGCATTCGGTGTTTTTCTTTCACAGAGTCCAATGGCGCGAGCTGGGATGAAACCATGAACCACACGAACCAGAATCCACTCATTACCAGTCCCCTAGTGAAAATGTAAATGAGAACATTTAACATGTAAGACATAGGTTTTTTATTGCAAATGAAATGTTTTTTCAACTATCGTCGTTTATGCATATACCTGGCGTTGCTGATGTGACTGGTCTCTACGGACGCACCTGTGCTAACAAGCTAGTCTCTCTGCTGTGCTCCTGCCCTGGTTCGGTTAGACAGCATTCTCGCTTCTAGTGGCCACCTAGCACAAGTTAGATAATGTTTACCGTTTTTTGCAATAAAGTTTTAATAGCATATACCTATAATGAGTAATCCCTCCTAAAGTGAATATGCACCGAGGAATGCAATTCCAACTACAGAAAATCAATGTTCAAGGTACAAAGAGTAAATATAATAATAAAGAAGTAAATATGCACTGCACCAAATTAAATTCACCGGACAAGAATCATGTCGCGAGCCGGATAGAACATTTTAGAACCCGAATGTTGCCTGCCTTGTATCGTACTTTAACCATTACTGGTTTAAACATTCTGGAATGTTATTTTCGAGGCATATGCTCGAATAATTGCGTGCAGATTGATAATATGAGTAACAACGACGTAAACTTATTCCGAAAGAACCCCAAACAACGTTGATATATTACAACGTAAGTTTTGAAAATATCTAGTATATTTTGTTGTCTATTACATTCAATATAAAATTTTTCAGTTCAGTGGTTTTATTCAATATTCCTGATATTAATCGTAGCTTCCATTATTTCAAATGTTGTATGGACTAGAAAGACGTATTAGACATTTATTTAAAAATGTAAGTACCTACTGTTTATATTCAGGATGTGTACTTGTCTTCCCAGGTTATACTGCAACTTACATTAGCTTTCATTCTTTCAGATGGCGAGTGGACAGCTAAAGGATGGTCTCACTCCTGTGACTTTCTTTTATACACAAGCAGAGAATAGGATCTTTCTCTTCAAGGCAGATTTAGAGCTCCTCCGTAGCTAACCGGTTAGCGTACGCGCCTTTGGCGTGTGAGACCCGGGTTCGGTTCCCGGTGGGAGCTCATGTGGTTCGGATTTCACGTTAATCAGTAGGTCCACGTCTCATATATCCTCGCTGCTGAACGGGAGGTTAAACCCAAAATCAACTCAACTCATTCACCGCAGATTAGCAACTGAAGCATATAGAAATGACGCAGGTTTGGTGTGCAGATGGTAATTTTTCATTCCGCCTGGATCTTTTCGAATAGATATACGCAATTAGAGCTCCTATTGGAGATGCTGGTGATACTTGTATGTATGTTATTCATTCTGCGGAAATAGAATCATTTATGGAGATGCTACAAGAATTGGTAACCAAGACAAGAAAGAAGTCCATATTTTTTAATCCTCGGGAGATAACGATAGATTTTTTAAGTTGCATTTCAGCAGCCAGTTTATGTTTGTCTCCAAAGAAAAGTTTATATGTTTGTCTCGACATGAGATCTGGAAAACCATATGCGCTAGAAACGTCCGTGGTCGATTCTAAATTTTATGTAGATTATCCAGTTCTAATTGAATATTTAAAACACATGACTGTTGTTTCTTTATTACATTTTAAGGGGTACATTGGAAGTTTTGAAATAAAAAAACGCATCATACCCATGAGTTATACATTCCAACACAACATAGTTGTATGCATGGGCTGTATATCTCTCAGACGTTTGTCTCATGGCCAAATGATAATTAAAACCGATGGATAATCATTTCTCTGCTCTAAGACGGATCTTTATTGTTTGGAGTCTTTTGCCCAATTAACACCAAATAATTATAATTGATTTTGTATGTAATGCATTCGCTTATTACACACTGCATGCAAGAAGAAAGAAAACACTCATACATGAATTAGAAACTCAAACCGGAATTAGACCCAAATCTTGCAAACAGTGCGAGATATTGAAAAAAATCGAAAACTCTCCCCTTTATGGTACCTCTTGCCGATTTTTATCAAGACGTCTTTCAGTTGTGTCTGTAAAGGAACATGTCCAGAGGTTGTGAGGAATGACAAGGAGATTCATGCTCAAATGTAAATCATGGGCTGTGTAAAGAGCACAGGTTCAGCTAATCTATATATTAAAATGCTAGGTTTATATGTTTGTCCGTAATCCTTTCGACACAAGTGCTAGAAACGTGCCATTTTCACTGGTCGATTCCAAATTTTGTGTACATTGTCCAGTTCTCATTCAAATGCTCAAAAACCTTCACATTACTGTTCCATTCAACATTTTAGGAGACGTTTTGAGCCTATAAGATTAACATTGTTGCAGGCCGCAACTACGATGTTAGACCACCAGTAGAGAAGTTACGTATGGCGGGTTGACGAACATTGAGTCGCTTTACATAAATCTGAATGGCAAAACCTATTGCGTACTGGCAACTTGAAAGACCACAAGGGACGCAATGAATTGTACTCAGACGGATATGGATTTATCAAAAAGAAAAATATTTCCACTTGATATCGTGTTACTTCTACAAATTTGCTACAAACTTACTCCAACATCTATACATAGCAATTCACTTTCTTTGTGAGTCTCCTATCCTTTACTCGTGTACTGGCAACTTCAAAGGCCACAAGGGATTCAATTAATTGTACTCAGACGGATATGGATTTATCACAAAGAAATATATCTCCACTTGATATCGTGTTACTTCTACAAATTTGCTACAAACTTACTCCAACATCTATACATAGCAATTCACTTTCTTTGTGAGTCTCCTATCCTTTACTTGTGTGAGTAAAGAAACATGCACAGTGGGAAGGAGATTCATGGTCATAACAGAATGGTGCGCTGACTAGACAGCGCAGGTTCAGCTAGTCTATGCAGGGTGTTTGAAAAAGAACTCCCTAGTTTTAAGTATAAATTTAATAGGGAAATAAATCTAAGCTTACATCAATGAGTACATATCATGAAAGAGAATTCCTTCAAGTTTTGTTTAATGTTGGTAGACTTTAACGTGGGATCCATTTGTTGCCCTGCACACGTCGAGACGATATTACACTTTTCGCCACGTATTCACCAACATTTCAGGTGTAACTGTCCCAACCGCCGCGACGATTCTTTCCCGTTAATGACGATTAACTGTTCCACTGACATGAAATGTAGCCTCATTAGAAAAGAAAATCTTTGTTTTTTTTTTTTTTTTAATGACATCATCATCAATTCTGTGTAGAAAGTCAGCAGCAAATTCATACCTTTCGATTTTATCAGTAGGTTTAATTTCATGTAACAGTTGCAATTTGTAGGCGCGCAACTTAAGTCTTGTACGCACATCATACACAGTACCTTTAAGCACTCCTAATTATAGACTACGTCTGGCCAATGACTTCCTCGGGCTCCGAACACAAGAAACACCGATCTGTTCAACAACATCTTCAGATGTTCTCGGTCTACCTGGTGATTTTGCTTTTAAAACACTACCTGTTTCCTTGAAATACTTTAGCCAATGACGGATAGTTTTTGCTGTAGATGGTTCACCACCATACTGGCGTCTAAAATTATGTTGCACTGTTATAACTGACCCAGTTTTCACAAACCAAATAACACACTGCGCTTTCTGTTGCGGATTACACATTGTTGCTGAGTTGCTCTGCACTGCACACCTGCCTGGACTGAACTGAGGAAACGGAGGAAAAAACAGCACTCGTGCCGTCTCAAGGTCAAGCAGACCCGCGAACTGCAGGGGAGCCAAACTTGGAGAGTTGATGAATCCAACACCACAAACTAGAATAGTGTATGTCACTTTGTACAGATTCTATTACACATTGAAACTAGGGAGTTCTTTTTCCAAGACACTGTATATTAAAATGCTGGGTTTCTATGTTTGTGGTTAATTCTGTTTATATGTTTGTGGCCAATTCTTATCGATAACACTGTTCAACAACGAAAATGTAAATTGAACAAAATCAGCTAATTCTTATTGATTTTGTGGTGCTGATCACGAATTTGAAAGTTATTTTCGAATATTAGCTCTACTTTTCGTTTTACAGGCATGTCTAATAATAACGCTTTAAAAATATATTCGCTTCGTTTGGGGTAAAATGTTACACTGATCCGGCAACACTGGAAAAACTATAAGAACGCTTGATTTCATTGTGTTCCTTATCTCAGTAGTGTTCTGCTATTGTTAGAAAAGACAGGTTTAGTGCAGTTATCAGCGTTTTGGGTGTGACGTTTGTGTAGTGCAGGACATAAAAATACAACTACAAGTACGAAAAAATACTGGTATTTCGAATGTATATTTTTAAACAGTTGTCGGAACTATTTCAAGTGACATTTTGAGAATTTCAATAAACAAAAATGCCGCGAAATTGTGTAAACAGTGCGGATAGCTTCTGCTACGTGTATGGGAAAGTGACATTTTCCTCACAAAACCAGACTATAACACCACTAATAAGAAAAGTCTATCAATATTACTTTGGTTGTAAAATTGGAGACCAAGATAAATCTTGGGCACCCCACATTGTGTGTAACACTTGTGCCAGCAATCTAAGAAATTGGATTAATGGGAAGGGGCGCTCAATGCCTTTTGCAGTGCCCATGATTTCGAGGGAGCCAAGCGACCACATCAGAGACTTATTTTTGTATGCTTCCTTCCGTCAAGAAGGGAATTTCCACGAAGAAGAAGTGGGCCTTGATCTATCCTAACATTTCTTCTGCAATGCGCCCTGTTCCACATGGAGAAGGACTACCTGTTCCTGACCCACCTAAAGAATACGATCTTTTTTCTGATGATGATCAAGAAGTTGAAGCTCCTGAATCAAGTACTTCGAAGGACCCTACGTTTGTTGTAGAAGAACCTCCATGTGAACCACATAGACTTACTCAAGAGGAACTAAGTGATCTAATCAGAGACTTGGACCTCTCGAAAAGAAAAAGCCGAAATTTTAGCGTCACGCTTAAAGCAATGGAATTTATTGCAGGAAAAAGTAAATATTTCAGTGTATCGGAATAGGGAGATGTTGATCACTTCATTTTTTTACTATGGAAGACACACTTGTGGCATGTACAATTGTAAATGGTCTCATGAGCGCACTTAAAATTAATTACGAACCTACGGAGTGGAGGCTCTTTATAGATTCGTTCAAGGTGAGTTTAAAGGCAGTGCTTTTGCATATTGGAAATGAACTTCCTTCAATTCCAGTAGGTTACGCAGTTCATATGAAGGAATCTTATGAAAACTTGAATCGTTTACTTCAAGCCATTAAATATTACGATTTTCAGTGGCTCATTTGTGGTGACCTTAAAGTAATAGCACTGTTGCTAGGTATGCAGTTAGGGTATACAAAGTATTGTTGCTTTATATGTGAATGGGACAGTAGAGATCGTGGATCTCATTACCGCAAAAGTGATTGGAGTACCAGAGAAACTCTTCAGCCGGGAGTGAAAAATGTTCAGCATGAACCACTGGTAGATCTAACCGAATTTTGCTTCCCCCTCTACATATTAAATTAGGTCTTATGAAAAGTTTTGTTAAGAGCATGAACCAAGAGAATGAGGTCTATAAGTACCTAAGAGGACAATTCCCTCGATTAAGTGATGCCAAAGTTAAAGAGGGTGTTTTCATAGGGCCACAGATTAGGCAACTATTCAAAGATCACAAGTTCGACGAAATTCTCCAAGGTGAGGAGAAAGCTGCGTGGGAAAGCTTGAAGAGTGTTTGTTCACAGTTCTTGGGAAGACACCGAGCAACAAAATTACAAACAACTGGTAGTAAAGTTGTTATTGTGCTACGAAAATCTTGGTTGCAATATGTCTCTGAAACTCCACTTTCTTCATTCACATCTAGACTTCTTTCCCGAAGATTGTGGAACAGTAAGTGACGAACATGGTGAGCGTTTCCATCAAGATATTGCAACCATGGAGAAGAGATATGAGGGAATGTGGAGTTCTAACATATTCGCCGACTACTGTTGGACTATTGCAAGGGATGCTCCAGATGTAACTTACAAAAGGCAAGCCAAGCGAAGACGCTCAAAATTAAATAAACATAATCCTATACAAGGGATCACTTGAAACGTTTGTCTATATTGCAGTGTAGTTCTTGCACAAAAAGGTATTTGTACATATTTTTCATGTTTTGATGTTAATACTGATTTTTATTACGGAATTGTTAATGTTTAACTTGATCACGGTTACTTTATTTTCTGTATCGCTGTGAAACAGGTATTTGCGCAATTTTGAAAAAGGAAGTACAAGGGTATAGAAAGCTATAGGTTAGGGTACTTCTTAACTCTCCAGCTTATCACATCACAGTGAAATAGATAAAAAAGTGAAATGTAGGTTTTTACAAGGATTGTGCTTAAATGTTCTATAAATATTAATACATTTGTATATATATACAGCTACTGTTGTACAAGGGCGTTTTTTTTACAACCTGAGCTAAGAAAATTCTTCCATTATCATTTCCTTTCATATTATGCTTAAATGAATGTAAAAATCAATTTCAAAGAATTTACATACTTTCCATCAAAATTTGTTGAACAGTGTAATCAGATCTCAGAAACCACAAGCTCTAGAAACGTTCTGCTTTTGCTGCTCTGTTTCAAATTTTGTGTACATCTGTAAGTTCTCATTCGGATTTTCAGAAACCGTGTCGTTATTGTCCTATTCAACATTTTAGGGACTGTTTTCAGCCATTGTAACTAGGGAGAAGCTAAGGTTCATATCCTTGTGTAGGACAACCAGTAGAGGAGTTTTATATGGCGAGTTGACGGACAATGCAGGCGCCTTACTTAAATTTGAATGACAAAAATCTATTGCATGCTGACAACTTCAAAGGCTTTAAGAACTGTAATGAGACCTACTCGGACGAATATGGATTTATAAGGGAAAAAACCTACATTTGACAGAACTCAACTCAACACCCCTATATTAAAAGCTACGTTTATGCTTTTTCTCCGTTGGAAAGTCGATTTGTCCAATACTTCTGTGTGTAAAAGAAAATAGACAGACATAATGAGTAAATGGGAAGGAGAACCATGGTCATATCAGAATGATGTGCTGAGTAGACAGCGCAGATTCAGTTAGGCATTATTATTATTATTATTATTATTATTATTATTATTATTATTATTATTATTATTATTATTATTATTATTATTATTATTATTATTATTATTTGGAGAGTTTGCAATTTGCTATTCATTGCGATTTAGTAGTACATGCTAATTAGTCTACAAACTATGAATAACTTCTAACAACTTATCATGATATTGCGTTTTATAAATTGTGGAGGATAATGATAATGTATACAATTTTCTATAGAGAAGTGTATACTGATATGAAGATTGTATATGTAGAGTATTATTTTCCTTAGAAAGCTTTGTAAATATAGCAACATATCCATCACAAATGTAATTGACATCGAAACATTTTCATAAGTGAAGGACAAATTGTATTCTAGGAAGTATGTCACTATTGGAGGAGTAAGAATAAATAGCTGTAAATTACAGGAAGAGCTGTCACAAATGCAAATAATTTGTTATCAATATTTTCTATATATATTCATCTTACATAAAGCAACATTTATATTAACAAGTGAGCCTCTGCTTTGAGAAACTTATTTCCAATATAGATTAAGGTAGAAGAATTTTATTATACCTACTTACTATATATCTTCAAAGCATTTGCTCGTAAGTATGTTGACATAATATTGCAAATTCTAAATATACTTTTAGTCTATTTCTTAAACTTGTTGCAATATGTCATTACAAAATTTGTTGTAAGTTTCTTAATGATATGTGCTTGCTTTCATCATTTAATTACAGAAATATTTGCGTAACACGGTTAATAGGTTCCAATAAACCAAGTAATACAGAGGTTCCACGCTATGTAAAACCAAGTAATTCAGAGATTTTTTACAAAAAGAGTAAATTTTATTTGTTCCTCACAAAAATGTGGGATAACAATTTTATTTTTAATATATATCATTAAAAATAAACCACACAGTATTTAAACAGCATGGTTTAAATACTGTTTCCCATTCCACGCAGAAGTACCACACTGACTGATGGAGTAAGATCCCTGTCACTGATTGGCGAGCGGTTCTGATGGGCTCCGTGACTCTTCCGTCAATCCAACAACTTCGTTCAGAAGTACCAGATGGTCATAATGATTTGGCTGGTAAATATATGTTATTTTAATCCAATCAAATATTAGTTCATTAGTGCATCCCAATGCTCATTACTCTCGCGTAAGTCTTATTGTGATCCCAAACAAGCAAACAAATAATATATATATATATATGCATTGGGATGCACTAATGAACTAATATTTGATTTTATTAAAATAACATATTTAACAAGGGAACATCTTATATTGCTAGTAGCATTGCTCAACCAAACCATGTGCAATCGATAGAGGAGTGAAGAAAATTGAGAAATCCAAAGTTTTACGGGCCGACACCCAGAAACACAGGAGATACAGAGGAAAGAAGGATCTAGAATAATGTGAAGATAGTAATGCAAAAGATGCACTGACACAGAAATAACTTCAAAATTATTAAAGTAATCAAAATGATATTTACACAACAGTATAGTAAGCAAACATTGTACCCACAGACATGCCCAATAACTTCATATGCAATGCAATGTTGCCAACTGAGCACAAAATAAAGTTTGAAGTTTTGTTAAATGGGACGGAACACAAATTATTACATCTAGCAAATCTAGCATGAGTAGAACTATACCTGTGAATTCGTGATGTACAGTGTTGCAACATTTGAGGATAGGCCTATATGAATTCCTACATGAATCTTGGATGTAGAAGAGTACATACAGTACACGAATTGAACTAATTAAAACCAAAATATGAGACCACAACAACAATATAATCACTGAAGTACGAAGGTAAGGAACGAAGCACAATGTCAAAGCAGTTTCGCCTAAGTGGAAAATCAGAATAGTATCAAACACAACACACAAAACTGAATGATGCATGCGGTTGGATTGACAATTGACTAGAGGCTCGCTTTTCTGATGCACGTAATATTGTATCACCACATATTATTGTTAGTCTGTTTTCCAGTGTTGTGTTTGATACTATTCTTATTTTCCACTTGGGCAAAACTGCTTCGACACTGTGCTTCGTCCCTTATTTTCGTACTTCAGTGATTATGTTCTTATTATGGTCTCATATTTAGGTTTTAACTAGTTCAAATCGTATACTGTATGTACTCTTCTACATCCAAGATTCATGTAGGAATTCATATCCCTAACAGCACAAGATGTGCTAGGCATGTGCCATTTAGGTGTCCCAGATACCTTTTAGGTACCCGGCGCTTGGCACATATAATATTCCTGTGCTAAGTATGTACTTCAGCTATCTACAGTTTTAGGTACTTGTTACACCTAATTGATATTTGCAACTATGTACCACAAATATAGCATTTATATACCTGACACAGTTTCGCACTCTAACAGTCATTTGTTTCTATATCGTCACTTGGAACATATATATGTCATGTTCTATGTACGTCCTTTAGGTACATACTGTTTCAGATATCCTAACAGCACAAGATGTGCTAAGCATGCGCCATTTAGGTGTTCTAAATTCATTTCCCACATTTGATGCTTTTGTTGCTTCTTTTTCTAAGCGATTGTGTACTAGAAGCAACAAAAGCATCAACTTTATTAGATGGCAACTGTCGCCGATCATTTGAGTGAATATGGAAGAAAGTAAATAGACATTTTGTTATAAAAATACATGACGAGTAGATTTTATATGATCCCAAACGGTTATCACCGAATATACGCGGTTAAAGGAGCACTCTGATTATCCAAATTCAAAAGACCTCATCAATTTAGGCGTCTACAAGCGACGTTCATTTCATCGCCACCGTGGCCAAGTTGTAAGAGCACGCAGCTAGTAATCAAAACGTTGGTGGTTCGCGCCCACCCAAGGATACGTTTTTTTACTTGTTTAAGACTCGCCTTAATGTAAGTACATTAAGCATATAGGCGATTTAACATATTTTGTGGTTCATTGACGCTTACGGCATGGGGAACATATCTAGAATATATTAGCACGATCCCCAGGTACATGTCAGGCATGTGCCTAGGAGCGGACATAGACTATGACTATCACCTGCCATCCAAGTGATTTTTCTCTCACAGGTACATAAGGCACATACTGGATACATTCTCATGTACCTGAGGTAACATGATAGGCATATGCCTGCTATGTAATTGTGCTGTTAGGGATAGGCCTATCCTCAAACGTTGGCAACACTGTACATCATTACTTCACAGGTATGGTTCTACTCATAATTAGATTTGCTAAATGTAATAATTTGTGTTCCGTGTCATATAACAAAACTTCATTTTGTGCTCATTTGGCAACGCTGCATTACATATGATGTTATTGAGCATGTCTGTGGATACAATATTTGCTTACTATACTGTTGTGTAAATGTTATTTTGATTACTTTAATCATTTTAAAGTTATTTCTGTGTGAGTGTATCTTTTGTATTGCTATCTTCACATAATTCTAGATCTTTCTTTTCTCTGTATCTCCTGTGTTTCTGGATGTCGGCCCGTAAAACTTTGGATTTCTCATTTTGGTTCACTCCTCTATCGACTGCGTATTGTTTGATTGAACAACGCTACTATCAGTATAAGATGTTTCCTTGTAAGTTTAAGCTCTTCACGTACAGATTTATTTCCTTTTAATAAATTTATCTAATGGCCTATGGCGAAAGTCATATCATAGTTAGAGAGATTTTCAGTACATATCTCTCCTGCTATCCATATCTGGCCCTCCACTTGTCCTTGTGGTAGTTGTATAAAAGATCTTTCACTTAAGAGGCTTCATCCCGGCGAAATTAAAATTCTGCTAAATTTACAGTAATTATGTAATATCTTCAAATATATAAAATATAATCGAAATGTGGAACAAGAGCGCCGTAGACAATGTCATTTTACATGAGATACCGTAATCACGACTCACTAATCTGCTTTCGATTTCAATTCATTTCGAAAATCGGCATTTATTTTTGCGTTTCTAAATGGCTGAAAGCGGAAAGCCACTAGGTGACTTGTGATAACGGTACCTAACGCAAAATGGCATTGTCTAAGGCGCTCTTGTTCCACATTTCAATTATCTTTTATCTATTTGAAGATATCACATAATTACTGTAAAATTAGCAGTATTTTAATTTCGCCGGGATGAGGCCTCTTAAAGATTAAAACGTTGGGCAGAGGTTCTACCAAAAATAATCCTTTGTCTTACTCTCTTCTGGATTTTATTCAGAAGTGACTTACAGGTTCAGTTCAGCAGTTTTTTTTTACCTTTCAACCCGGCAGTTCAATAAAGAATGAAGAATCCAGACAGGGTGATATGGTAAGGATAAGGCAATGTACTCATAGAAAAAAAATAAAACTTCAATGGATCGTATATATATCAAAACTAAATAATATACGAAATACAAAAGCATACAAAAGTAGTTGCATATTCTTTTGAATTGTAAATGAAAAATGTAATCTTTTAGTTTTAAGTTCCATAGTTATGTTCTCTAGGCTAAGGGAGACAGATGACTAACGGAAGTCAATGATTATGAAAGGAAGTGAGGAAATCAAAATGTGAGACAACAGAGCAATCTCGGAAAAACTTCATGGACTTACGATGCTTCAACTTTGTCCTCAAATCCCACAATCTTAATTTCACTCATTTCCCGACAAGTTACAATGATGAAATTTTGCACAGCGACATAAATCGGATGACAACACGACATTCCATTGTTACTTTCACATTTTTAAATATTTTTTAACTAAAAGTATTTTCTTGGACCGTACGAAGAATAACCATATGAGAAATAAAATGTCCTGGATTTTGCTCGTTTACACCAGGCACTCGCCGGAATGGTACCTAACATATAGGCCCCAGACCGATTCCTTCCTTTCCTTCCCTCGGATAGTGTGATCTCCGAGAGACGTCATCCCTCATACGTGACGAACTAACATGGCCATAGATGCCGGAAGTCCAAAAATGTAATTTATAATCCTAATGTAATTTATAATCCTAATGGAAAATAAAATGTAAATAATAATATATGGATAGAATAAAATGTAAGTAGAAAGTGTATTTAATTATGGCTTAAAAATGTTACATAAAAGTAATTTTAAAAAACAAGCTTTCTTTGAAAATAAAATAAGTTAAATTGTACTTTAAAAAAGTATAAAATAATTGTTTACAAGATAATTACTATCTGAAAAAAAAAATCTGTATGACTAAAAAGAAAGTCATGGGGAGCACACTCCAATAGTTATATTATAAATTGAGTGTACGTGAGAGCGCTTCCCTTACTTTGCTGAGTAATAAAACACATGTTATTTACAACCGCATTCTGCAAAGTATATTTTGGTTTCATGTAACTCAATTCTATTTCATAAATGTTAGATTGGATCATGAGTATGCTTTTAGTGTGCGTGATACAATTCGTGGTATAAGTATGCAAGTCTTGTCCACTAAGTCTTGACTCACTTTTTAAGTCTTCACTCACTATCACAAAAAAGTTCCTTAGCTATCTGAATTAAGGTGTAAAAAACTTGTCTTGAAGCTTAGAAATAATTGCCATTGATACCGATGTTCTGATCACAAGCCACTCAACTAGAACCTGTATATCAAACATATAAGATTCAAAGATTTTGATATTATCTTAAATTTTCTCTAATAAAACAATTTAATTATATTAGTAAATCCTTTCTTTTAAAAAAAATACCTCATGTGTTGAAATTAAGAGTTACAGTTTTTAAATTAAAAAAAAAATAAATTGAATATTACTACAATTTACAAGGTATATACGTTCGTACCTACAAACAGTATTCATGCATGAAAATAGATGTAATTACTCTACTATTAGCTTCGTTATATGCTTTTAGCACAATTTCATTTTATTTAAAGCTTTTCTATATTATTTTGTATTGTTTTCTTTAACAGGTCATGGATTTATTGTTCAAAATAACCACAATGTGTTGTGTTCAATTTACATTCTCTTCGGAAAAGCTATGGAATACTTCCGAATTTGTCAGAGTTCAGGAAGTGCTGAAAGAGATTATTTACGTCGAGCGTTGTGTGGTAATTTTGGATGAAACGAACTTCATCTATGAACAAATTCAAACCCAATGGGGTATTGCTCTACCTGTTATATACGTACATGATAATAAGTCCTTACGGATAGAAATAGGTCGAGAACTGATCGTGGCTTCAATGAATCAGAAGTGCTCCACCTTCATCATGTCTGTAACAAATGTTTGTGAAGCATTTACCACTATACATAAATGTAGTAATGTAGCAACTCAGAGATATCAAATAAGGTACATCATTGTCACAAATGAAAACGAACTTTCAGATAATTACATAGAATGTAATTATATTCGTTTCTATCCTTTTGTGTATATTCTGACATACTCCAAGTTTTATAACACATTTCACATAATGACACACACATTACAAAATGATCTAAAACCTTTAAAGTTTGAACAGCTAGATCTAGAAAAAAGTCACAAAGAAGCCTTAAACACTTATAACACTTTGAATTTAAATGGCCTATCACTAAAGTTACTACTCTATGCATACCCTCCTTGGATTATAATAGTTGACAGAAATAGCTACGATGGGTTTAGTTATCGAATAATGTCAGAATTTGCAACGAAGTGGAATTTTACTTGGAAAGTAGATGTCGTTCATATATGGGGAGATGCATCAGACAATGAGACAAACGAAAGTTATTTTGGGAAAATTAAAAGTGTGGACTATCAAGTTGGATCTTCATCCATATTCCTAACATATGACCGGTACAAACATATGGATTTTTCTCGTACTAACGGTCACTCACATGTAAAATTTCTTGCTCCAGTTCCAAAACGATCCTACAATTTATGGTCGATAATTTCTCCGTTTTCCCCATCTCTTTGGTTCACTTTTTTCGGATTTGTTTTCTTCAGCTCCTTAATATTATATATGTATTCATTTCTACATAACTCAATATTTCGATCATCTTCAGGTTTATCATACTTAAATTATGTTTCGTTCCTTGAAAATTCTATCAGGATAAGTGTCGGATTTGGAATTCCAAGCAATAGTAAAGGCGGTTTCAGACATTTAGTTACTTGGATGTTTGTAACTTCAACACTTTTAATAACGGCCTATACCTGTAATCTCGTTTCATTTCTTACATTTCCAATTTATAAATCTCCAATAGATACGTTGGAACAACTCTTGGAATCTAACTTAATGTGGGGTAGTAATACTGAATGGTGGCTAGGTGCCTTAAAAGTATCGACTAATCCTCATGTTCATATCATGAGGCAAAGACACGTACATACACTGAACCCCATATTATTGAATCGTTTAGTTATGGAAGAACGCATTGCAGTTCCAATAGAATATTATCCATCGGGTTGCATATTAGCTGCTAACTTCTTAGAAAAAGAGGCTTTAAAGAAACTTCGAGTAATGAAGGAAAGTGCGTTTAGCTATCCAGTTGCTTTCACCTTTCACAAAAATTCTCCACTTCTGAGTATGTTCAATCCAGTTGTTGAAACACTTTTTGAGTCAGGCATAACCATTCGATGGGAAAGAGAATTGTCGAAGCTTGCAGGTGTAGAATTTCAGATAGAAACCAATGAATTATTACGTTCATTAGAAATTCAGGATTTTGCAGGTACATTCCTATTATTTCTATGTGGTTTAACAATTTCTATAATAATCATTGTAGAAGTAGCTATTAGGTATAAAGCTATTGACTAAGTAAGTGTAGAGAAATAACTAATAACCAGGAGACCAGGAGACGTTATGTCAGACTGGAAATACTGAAAAGGCTCCATGAAGTATTATTATACTTAGATACAAGAGACGATTTACAAGAGTAAGGTGGCAAGTTGTTTCCCTCTGTACTTCAAAGAGTATATGTAAAACAGTAGTCAAATTATTTTCCTTATTGTCGAATTATACTTTATATTGTTAAATTCTTTTATTCATATTGTTGAATTATTTTTTGTTATTCTTAAATGGTCATTCTTATTGTTGTTCCTCATTTTTATGTATACATACTATTGTAGTATAAATCACAGTCGAAAAAAGTTACATATTTTTAATTATTTTCTCATACAGGTTTAGAAACCAAAGATGTATTTCTTTACGTTCTTTGAATTAGAAGCGACCAGAGGTTTCCAACTAACAGCATAATTCTAAATATTATTTATTCTATGCTACGTGACTTCTGTAGATGAGTGGGTCATAACAGAATAGGTTAAGAGAAATTTAACCAGAGTTACACGATACAAATAAATGACTGCCGTAGATTAGCTTCGGGGCTAGTGAATTCAGTGGAAAAGGAAGGCAGTTGTCTTAGTTGGAATCTATGCTGTACATCTTCCTAGGTCTCCGTCATTTGGAGTTTTGACATGGATCTCTCCCGCTCATCATAGGTTGGATCTTCTGGTCTCTTCTGCCAACTATTAACAAGTGACAATTCTTCTCTTATCCTAGAATATGGATATTGTCTACTCGTGATTTTTCAATGGGGAATGTTTAGGATTCTTACCATGTAATTGGAAACGTCTGTCTCCCGTATAGATCTCGCTTTTGTCATTTCAATTAATTAGTTTTATATTGAGTTATTTTTAAATTCAATAAATTACACAGGTCTACAATCCAAATTTTGATTTGATAGAAGTGTCTTATCTTTATGTCTTTGGTTGTGCCGCAACCGAAAATGAAGTCCGTTTTTCCCCATCACTTACAGTTTTTTTCAAGACCATATAACATAATAGCAGGTGTCTAGCATACCTGTATGTATATAATACATGTGGAAAGTGTAGTGTTTGTTCTTCTCCCTTGAACGTTTGGTAATATGTTAAACAATAAATACAATAACATAAAATAACGTAAAATACAATATACTAAAATAAACTATAAGTTGTAAAATCTAATATCACTCACCCGAAGTAGGTGTTGTAGGCATGAAGCTCCAGTCACAACCTGTACAGATAGGAACTGCGATAAAAGGACACAATCGACTGACAGTTTTTAGGTTTTTCCCTGTTGAACAATACCAATTATATAAGTCCATACGCATATCAGAATGGCAGAGTACACAATCATTTCACTAAAAACGTTTTCTTTTTTCTTGGAAAGTTCTGCTTGTGCGCTTGTGTGTTTAGGACTCTTCAGATAAATCACAATGTAGCATTCAACAATAGTTTGCTAGAATATTAACGTTCTAGCTACCTTGATACCTAAGTTTCATCCCCTTGATATCTTGGTGGAACCGTTCGCATTGTTCTTCACTGACGTTACCCAAGATTTCCGGAAAATACTTCACATGCAAGTGTAAGAAGTGAACCTTTAGACTCATCCTACAACCTTGTTGTTCACACCCATGCAACATACGTTCCACGATACTTCTGTAGTTCGAATCCTTCACGTTACCAAGAGACTTCTCTACAACCTCCTTGAAACAATTCAAGCCTTCCTTCTCCTTCTCATCCATGGTCAGAATAAATTGTGCATCTGCGAAAAGTTTTATGCCGCCTTATGCAAAGTCATTTTGACGAATGATTAGCACCATACTAAAGGCCTCACTACAGCAGGAAACTTATGTTAGTCGAATTCTTTAGTATGGCACTAATCACGCGTCAAAACGACTCTGCATAAGGCCCATGATGTCTGGAACTACAAATATCCCTTCTTTCAGCTTGACGTCACTTAAACCAGGAAACACGGAGCATAAGTACTTGAAACATGTACCTGGTTGATTGAGAAACTTTACGAATTGTTCCATCAACCCGAGCTTTATGTGTAGAGCAGTGTTGGGAAGTAACGTAACGCAAGTAACGCGTTACATTTTTTCCAAAGTAACTGTAACGGTAACGCGTTACCAATTTTTAAGTAACGTACCTAGTTTGCGTTACTTTTTTTGCGTTACATTTTGGATGAGTAACTACAATATATGTATATTTTTCGGAAACAAATGTTTCTTTCCTCTAAGTGAATTTCTCAGAATGGAGCAATGGAATATGAAGAATGTCAGTGACCGACAGTCAGTCACCAGCACTCAAAGAAACAGATAAGATCATAGTACCACTTGCTGTTACAGCCTCAGGGAAATCATGTGTACTGATTGCAAGTACCTGGCAGAGATTTTGACAGCTCCAAGTCCATTCAGTGAGTGAACTACGAGTGCAATTGTACGGCGAGTCTATTTTACTTTGATTGGCGTTGTTTTTATAAAGATGGAGAACGAAAATATTTTACCGTTCGAACATTTGAAAGATACTTCTTAAAATCTGAAGATGATAGTGGACAGAATTTAAAAGTAAAGTGGTGCCCTGGCGGGAAATATTTATCAACAATTAGGGTGCCAAAATTAACGATATACAGTAAGGGGTTAATATGAATAAACGGTGTTCTGATGAGCAGGGCTACTTTATTACTAGTTTGTTGATGGTGTGTAATATTGGAGTTCTTTCAGATCAGTTTACGTATCCTAAAGTTCCATTGATTATAGAGTTTGGAACAACTAGCTTTAAAAAGCACGTATCGATTTTAGAGTTACTGGCAAGTTTTGATTCACCTTCAGTTAATGTGTTCTCATTTTAATAGTTGTAGTTTTTCTATATTCTGTATTTTTAATTTTACATAACAACATCGTTATTATTATATAATTAGCTTAGCAAAACAATAATAAGCAATCATCTTTTGTAACGCATATTGATGGGCAAGAGTCAAGCTAAAACTCGACTCAGATTCAAGTCGAGTTTTGAGTCGAGCCAAAGGTAATATTCTCGAGTCGAGTTCCGAGCCGATTCACTGTTTTTGGCGTCGAGTTTCGAGTCGAGTCGAGTTTGATTAATTGTTCGCTCGTTATAACTAGTTTTGAAATCATGTCCTGATTACACTGGAAAGCAGGGGCGTGTAGTGCATATTACCGCTGTTATCGGCGGTAACGGTAAAAATATGAAAGTTTTCGTTGTTTTCATATGTGTGTAAATTTCATCATCAACATGGGAAGATGTTTACATATTTTCCTTTTCTTTTCTTCTTTTTTTTTTTAAGTTCGGACGGCATTTACACTCCCAGCGTCAAATAGGAACATACTGTTGTTGATACCGTAGATTTCAGAGGTAACGCCAACCCCGATAGCGGTCATTCACTCCAGAAGTACCTTTCAGCGTGCCAGCCAGAAGCATCCTGCGCGCTCGTATTTGGACGTTCGGAATGGCCCTTATGTTACCGTTCGGCTGAGTGGAACTGGAAAATATAGGAACATTCCCTGTCAAAACAAGGAGAATCTAGAATATCATCAGCATGTTTATTCTACTCGCTCTCCTTTCGCTATAGAGGATCGAGCTGGCAATGTGATTCAACTATACTGTTTCGTTTGCTTCCTAATCCAAGTATGGAAATTTAGCTGTAATTTCCGTATTCGTATGTCTTAACAGTATACAATTTCATAGTAATGATAGTTAGAGAGAAGTAAAGATGTTTCCCGGCGCTCCTTCTAATTCGAATATTTATTATTATTTAGGATTTATGCTAATTAAGTTGGAAATATTTTGTTTTTAATTTAGTATAGAATACTTTCGATTCAGCCAATTTCCAGTTTTAGCATCTAGCCTACTAGTTGAATTTGCACTTTGATGCAGTTTGATGTGTTGAAAGAGAACGGTGCAATTGTCTTCATCATAATGTAGTTTGACTGTCCCAAATTGTGTTTGACAGTCTGACTCGTTTTCAATACGGAAAACTTGTTGCTCAAACATACGATGGAGCTTCGGTTATGGCTAGTGAGGTAGGAAGCAGCAGCCTTTTGTTAAACAAAGATAAACTTGTACAAAAGTCTATTTTTTCATTGTCATGCCCATAGGCTTAATTTAGTGTTAGAAAAGTCCGTTGACTATACAAAAGGATGTAAGTTTTTTCTAAAACTATGTCGTGACTTGCTTCTTTATTCTCGAAGTCTTCAAAAAAAAATGCTTTGGACTGTGTAGTCACAGGCCCGTATCCAGGGGGGTTTAGGGGAGCCGGTCTGGCTACTGGCCTGTGTAGTCAACAAAAGTATCCCAACAGCCTCAAACACAAGGTGGAACTATAGAAGTAGAATAAATGATGTGCTGTATAGCTTTAAAGACGAACTGTTAGGACTCTTTAAATCCATGACAAAAACATCGACGAATTAGATTCTCAAACCAGAGTTAGTGCAGCAAAATTCTACCAAACCCTTTAAAGTTTTGACTTCAGTGTTTTACTTGAACTGTTTTATGTTATAAGATCAAGATAAGAAATCTTGTTCAATATCTTAGAGAAGGAAATTCATGATGTAAGTTTTTGCAGGGGGGAAAAAAAGATGACTTTGAAGAATATCTAAGATCATTGAGAGACTGTTTCGATTATATTTAGTAAATAATTGAAGAACCCGAAGAGCCACACTTTTCGAAAAGATCAAGGTAAATTAAGTGGGATTTGACTTCCCCCCGCTAAAAAATTGTTGCCAATACCTATAGTCTGAAATGATTGATACGCTAAAAAAAAAAAAAAAAAAAAAAAGTACTAGATTTTCTGATATTGAAAAACTAGAGATACTTGTAATATCAACAACCGGTAACAATTGTGAAAGTGTCACGCCATGCCACTGCTGGAAAGCAAAAGCCATGAGAATTGTAAGCTAAGCAGTAATATGGAATACTTTTAGAGTTGCTCATGAGAGGGAACACTGCTCGCATCTCTTCTCGTCTCAAGATCGAGACCACAAGAGATTTTTTATAACAAGCTCAGCTCGGCTCGGCTCAACTGAGCCGATGGCTCGAGCCGGCTCGCTTAGGATGAACCATCGACTCGAGCTGGCTTGGTTGGGATGAGCCATCTGCTCGGTTCGGCTCATCTGTGCCGAAGGCTCTAGCCGACTCGGCTCAGTGAGCTATTGGCTCGGCTCAGTTCTCTGTTCGGGTCGATAGTCCATGAGCTGTGAGCCGAGCTGCTCAGGTCGTTGACAATTGTAAACCCGGGCCGAGCAGTTTTGAAGATATTTGGCCAGTGCCCTATAACTTTTAACAATGTTTGGCTAGAGCCCGAATACTCAACGTAGACCCTCAATCCAAATTAAGAAGCTCGTGAACAATGTCCTTGACTCCTACACTTCACGACTACCGAGGTTGCCAATCAATTATTTTTTAGTATTCAAATACAAACCGCCATCTTACATGTTTAAACAGTGTTGTTATAATAATAATAATAATAATAATAATAATAATAATAATAATAATAATAATAATAATAATAATAATAATAATAATAATAATAATAAGTTGTAGTAGTAGTATCATTGATAACTTATATTGTCAATGCAAGATACCTGAAGAGAGTACTCGAAACTACACACCAGATTTGGCTCGACTCGACTCGAAACTCAACCCCAAGTCGAGTTGGAGGAATTTTTTCGAGCCGAGTTCTCGGGTCGAGCTCAAAGATGTCTGTTTCTAGTTGAATCGAGTTTCAAAGAAAACTCGCTCACACTCGGTCGTGCCCATCCTAGGGTGATCAGATTCTAACAAACGAAAAGTAGGACACAAGTATAATAGTATATGATAGTTTACTGCGTCGACAAAACGCATATCCTTATTTCATTTAATGTTAACCTTAAGTTAATCAACATTTTTGTTAAAAAAGAAGAATCACTGAACAAAAGTATTCCAGGAATTCAACACAGCTCCAAATGCTTTGATGAATTACAAAATGGCTTATTTTTATGAACGTACAGTGAAAACTTCGTGTTGGGCTAAAAATAATGATTTTCGAAGAGTGGTATTACTTCAAAAAATGAGAGAAATTTAGACCGGCACAAGGGAAGAACTTCTACAGGTGCTTAAATTGGTCATCACTACCATAAGTTGAAAAATAAACTTTTCCTACCTTACCGATATCTCAACAAGCCCTTCTCAGTAAAAGCAATGTATTGTAAAAACTGGTTTGTTAATTTTCTCCATCCCTAGTCTTTTGAGGAATGTTAAAAAATACAGCGGTTCATCATTCAGGAAAAGAGTGCCTTTGATTCAAAATATTGTAAATAAAGAATAAAATGTTAAGATATTGCAAATAAATTAACTCAGGATATTTCGCAGGACATTTTAAAGAAGAAGGATACTTCTCGATTTTCTAGGCGTCTTCGCAGCACGCAGGACAACTCTTTGAAAAACAGTACTGTATTGCGAAAATCAGTGTCTGGTCACCCTGGCCCATCCATACGAGTAACGCAGTATGGCATTTTAGTCAATGTTACATTATATAAAAATATTCACATAGCTGTCAATTAAAATCTTGCCCTTGCATCTACATAAAGCGATTCAGAAAGTGCAATAATAATAATAATAATAATAATAATAATAATAATAATAATAATAATAATAATAATAATAATAATAATAATAATAATAATAATAATAATAATAGCGGTAGTAATGGTAGTACGGAAAATTGAAGTAATAAGGTTTTTTGATATATTCAAAGTTTCGGACCTAAAAATAACGCGTTAGTAACGCGTTACTTTCGAAGTAAAGTAACAGTTACTTTTTGGGGGCAAGTAACCCGTTAGTAACGCGTTACATTTTAAGAGAAAGTAAAGTAACTGTTTACAAGTAACTTACCCAACACTGGTGTAGAGGCGGTAGCAGAATTTTGTCAGAAGGAACCAAACTGTCTCTAATGACATTCTTTTCACCTGGCAACAGGGAATATCTGGATGGCGGTTCTTTTTTTTTTTTTCAGTGGGAATTTTTGTCACGGCTATCCCATAAGCACAAAAGACAAGGAAACTTTGTGTACCCAGATTGTTCACCTAACAGCATGATGATTACTTTCAAGTCTCCGCAGATCAACCACCTATGCTCATTATAACAAATTCTGTCGAGAAGTAAAGCGAAATTGGCGTATGTATCTTTTAAGTGTACCAAATGACCAACTGG
Organism: Thermobia domestica; assembly: GCF_964235325.1. Classification (NCBI taxonomy): domain Eukaryota; kingdom Metazoa; phylum Arthropoda; class Insecta; order Zygentoma; family Lepismatidae; genus Thermobia; species Thermobia domestica. Next base: position 215,158,976 of record NC_137463.1, read on the forward strand.
CACTGATACATATTGTATTACCATTGTGTAATAAAACGGCCTTCAGACTTCGAATAGTCAATGAATAAACGCCATTGATTCGAGTCATATGTACACCAAATAGGCCCATCAGTCCAGGAATGTCTTTACAGTACACAAGATTCTCATCCTGTGCAAAGTAAGGCAGAAAAAACTATTTCGCGATGTCGATACCATGAAAAAGATGTGCCTGGTTGTAATAAATTTTTGTTTTTAAGGCGGGAGCCAAGTAACTGAGCAACATCTTTCGAAAGTCCAAGATTTCGCACTAAGGCGTTCACTCCTGTTGTGAAAAAAAAAAAAAAAAGCTGCGATTCGTTATCTGAACTGTCTGGTTCGAAATCACTGTTTGATTCATACTTTTTCACGTTGAAAGCTTCCCCCTCTGTTTCCCAATCAAGGCTGTCCAAGTCATCAGGGGCTGAAGAACTGGCAATGCCGGACTGTGTGATACCGGACGACTAGCAGATTCAAGATTAGGGTATTAATGAGCTTCTGGTTTTAGGAATTATAACCTTGAACATCACAGGTACAAAAGTACAGTCATCTCCATGGTCTTTTTGTAGGGATGCGCTCGAGTCGAGACATGTCTCGAATCTCGACTCGACTCGACTCGAATTCGAGTCGAGATTCGAGTCGAGACACACTTTGTAAAATTCGAGACGAGTCGAGACAAACGTATTTCTCGACTCGAATTTTCGAGTCGAGACACGAGTCGAGTCGAGACGGCTCTTAATAATCTCGACTCGACTCGAATGTCTCGAAAATCTTTCTATAATTTTTAATATTATTTTGAAGAAAGTATTCACTCAGAAACAGCCTTGAAACCAATTCCAGCTTTTATTCCTTCAGAAAGGTACAGAACTCATAAAATTAATAGTTAATCTTTAAAGATCAAGATTTAATTTTCAGCTCAATTCAGTTAATTAGAACTAATAGTTAATGTCGTTGTATTTGGTTGTACTGCAAATATAATGATAATAATAATAATAATTGATTATCTAGTTTGTATAAAACTATTATCCGTAGTCTAAATCTAGTTTGTATAAAACTATTGCGATAAAGTGAACTTCATAAATTCTCTGAATGAGCAGTTGGTAGTCTATAGTAATTTAGCATAGTTATAATTATTGTGTTTTCGTTCCCATGAACGCAATAGGGATACGTAACTTCTGGATTATTCGCTTGCCCAACTATTCTGAGGCTTTAATATGTTGCAGCATATCACGAGCTACGGATAATATATAATGTAACATTTGTTGTACATCACATATTATGATACGAGACTATTTTACATAGTATATCTTATCTAATATAAATAAAATAAAGAGTTTGTTTGTGTGTTTGTCTGTCTGTCTGTGCGACCTGGGGACCAGACGAGTGGACTGAGAGTTCCCAAAATTTGGTCACGGGTACCTTAGTCCAGGCCCCAGATCAAGACGAAGCGTTTTTTTTTTAATTTTGAACCAGGGGGGTCTCGGGGGGGGGACGTTTACTGGGACCGACCTGGGGACCAGACAAGTTGACCGAGAGTTACCAAATTTTGGTCACGGATACCTTGGTCCAGGTTCCAGTCTAAGGCGAAGCGTTTTTGTCAAAATTGGAACCAGGGGGTCTCAGGGAGGCGTTTAGCGAGACATGTAGTAAAAGTAATCCAAATTGATCGACATTAGTGTCAAATCCATAGTTTTCACGGTCGCTGAGATCAATGGATTTCCATCAGCGATGATTTGCAAATTCAGCTACTACTGTATGTGGGCCGGGTGTCAGCGGGTGAGGAATACCGAGACATGTATAAATAGCCCATATTGATTGATACTAGTGTCAAATCCATAGTTTTCGCGGTCACTGAAATGAATGGTGATACTTCCACAGGTGTTGACTTCCAAATACAGCCCCCATGCGAAGAATGGGTATTTTAAGCTAGTATTACAATAAATGGACTGCTTGGATAACAAGAACTAGTACAGATAAGTACCATTCACTTCTATGAATAGGTATTTTTTAAAAGGATTTTTGTAAACACTAAGTTATAAAACAATGAACTACATACAGTAGTTATGGTTTTGGTTCCCAACATAAAAGAAATATGGATTGTTCATGAGATATTGAACTTCAACTTTCACTCTGGAAAATTTCAATTTTGGAGTTAGGCCACTTGGCATCAAAGCAGTTCACTGTAAGATAAATACATTCCGCACATTAGTAACATAGTTGTTCAGGGGCCTTCGATTTCCATCCTCTCAAATGAAAGCTGAACGATTGCTTGATACATGCTGACTATATAGGAGAAATAGTGTATTAAGTTTTCGAGCTTTGGTGCGTATCCGTATTTATACTCTGATATAATTTTAAGTTCACACTCAATTCGAGCTAATTGTTTAATGCATTTCGAAAGCTTTTGTTTTTATGCAGCTCATTAAGGAAAATCTATTTCATAATCGTAACATTTATGTACTAAGAAACTATGAACGTAAAGTGGACTCGACCTAGCCCCGTGGCTGCTGTGACTCAGTGGCACAGCTCTCACCCTTGGTGTGTGAGGACTCTGATTCTGTGTGTGTGTGTGTGAACTCCGCGGCTAGTGTATGCGTCTTTGCCGTGGAAGACTCGGGTTCAATTCCCGGCGCGAGCTCATGTAGTTCGGATTCCACGTTAATCAGTAGGTCTACATTTCATATATCCTCGCTACTGAAAGAGACGGTAAAGTCAAAATCAACTCAACAATATATATGTGTGTGTGCTTATGTGAATTTCCTTGTGGCTGTATGGTTAACACATACGCCTTGATAGCGGGAGACTCTGGTTCGATTTACGGTGGAAGCTCATGAAGTTGTTACCGGTATCCCACTTTAAACTGTAGATCCATACCTCATATAACCATAAATATAATATATATGCCTTTGATACACTTATTTTCCGACTTGGAAGCCATCGAAAATTTCCGGACACAGAGTCCCGTAGACCGAAAATGAGAAACATGGGTACAGAGTAAAACAGCCATAGAAATTTAAGCTTTTTAGGCTAACTTAATCCTTACATATAATGCAACTAGCTTGGCCAAGTTATAATGGAGGAAATGCTATCATTGCAACACTCTGATAATAGAAAATGTTTGTCAGGTATTACTATCCCCCCTCTCCTGCAGAATGAAAACCCTGACTAAAACTCAATATATATATATAAAACTATTTTGTGTAATGTAACAAACAGTGGCGGATAGTATTCATGTTTCCTTGCAGAGGTCCTTACGAGGGTTCGCTTCCATCTTCCTCTCCCCAAGAACTAAAATAAATTAAAAAATTGCTATTACTTGTTAATCTTGTACAAAGGACGCAATTAAAGTCCCAGTGTAACACCCCTTCACATTTAGATTTTTCCCCTGGAAGAAAACCAGTTATTATTGTTTCTTGATTTCTCAGTCTCACCTACATAAACATACGAATAGAATTACAGGATAGGACATGTTTAGAGCGCTTGCACGTGACATCTAACTATATTTCTCATCAAATGTGTCACAGATGAAAATTTCTGTTTGTACTGCCTCTATTTTCTGGTACATATGTTTCATTTATGTTATGTTGCTAAAATTCGTTAGGAAACAAGTACAGACTGCGCCTGTGTGCCTGACAAAACGTAAATGTACTGGATAATTATTTCTTCACTTTCTTCCAGGAAAAAAAAGTAACCCATCTCATGTTGGCTAACAAAAGGAGGTAGCGGACCAAAGATAGCCGTTGTTTACCTAAGGTCGTTACACAGCAGAGGTTTCATTCAGTCAGAGGGAAAAGAAAAAATAATTTAAGGTTTCTACATTTGTTTTGAACTGCAATATACTTCTTTCTTTTATTTTAAGAACCATTTCCTTCTCATTTGTCTGCATCAGAAAAAAATGCAAAAAAATCACTAAAATGTGCCTATTTACCCAAAGTACGTACTAGATCACTAGTTCAATAGTAAAATCACTAAATCTAGTACGAAATCATAAATGCGGCATCCCTGGGTTGGAGCGAAAGTAATTGTTGGAGTAAAAACTAGTCCGTATTTCTACTGCGTTCTGTTGTTGAATTCACAGAAATGTTCAAAAAGAAATTCAAGAAGTAAAACACGATCCTACAAAAGACTGTTTACTTGCTCACTGGTCTTAGTATTGTGAACTGAAACTCAAGTGCGCAGTCATGTTGAATACTTCTGTCCCTTTCTACTTTACAACTTGAGGTGGGATGAGGGTCAGATCTAGTGATATACCGCTAAAGGAAGTGCTTCAGTAGCGGTATGTATTGTTTATACTACTTACAACGTTACCCCCCACATAAAATATAAATTCACCCTTTCTCCCTTCCCGTTTTCGAATACAATGAACCGACTATTTTGCTGAAGAAAGATGCTAAAAGAAAATTGAAACATCTGTGTCTAAACTTTCTTTGAAGCGCAGTCTTTCGTATTTGTAAGGTTTTGCGAGTGTTTTCGAGATAGCCAAATCTTTTACCATGGACTCCTGCTGCGAACTGACCGTGAGTAAACACCCGATCACGCTGTGCTCAATTTCTCTCGCACACGTGAAATGGGTTTGTTGTTTCCAAATCAAATAGGAAGTTACCTTGTGCTTTTGCATTTCTGCACGCACACAGGTACCATTGTTGTTTTAATGATCAGAAGAAATATCAAAACCATCCGATATATATGATACAAAACAGCTAACAGAGGGAGGCAAAGATAAAAGTAGGCCTATACCAAGTTTTCCGCGTGGTACCATTATGGAGAATAAATATTTGATAAAGTCACGTAGATGCGCTTAAACCTATTCCATCTGCCCTTATAATTTTTCTGGTTTCATCAATTTCTCAGGAGAATACGTACAACATATGTCCAAATTCCATATATACTCTTTCTAAACTAATGAGTAAACTCACTAAGAACACCAACTGATATCAATAAACAGGAAAGAAAACAATACTTTATACTTCTATCATTTGGTACACATCTCTATGAAGCACAGCTTGTTTCTTTTCGAAATAGCTCCTTCGTGTCACAGCTGTGGTTAGTTTTGTTTTGTGTTAGGATGAAAGAGAGAAATGCAACATTTGCTTCGCGGTGAAGTTATATATATATATATATATATATATATATATATATATATATATATATATATATTATTAAGATGAGCGGTGATAAGCGAGGTTTAACAAAGAGTGCCTTTCGGATGCACAATTTAACGGGTAGTTGCAGTCCGTGTTGAGAATCGAACCAAAGCTATGTAAGACATGTTAATATTGAGCTCTTTTGTGGTAAAAGTGAACTTCAGAAACACACAAAAGACTTGAAACATCAAGCTAATGTAAAGCAATTAAAAAATAGCCTACCTATCGCTGCATCTTTTCTGTGGCTAGGAACATGCAGTGTGTAGCAACAAGAATCGTGTTAAGGACTTTTGTTTTCGAACATAACATTCCCTTCCACACCATAAAAGACAATATAATGTTTGTTAAAAGAAAGTGCACATAATATTTTTAAATTTTGTTTGTGATCCTATCATGCACAATTATAAATAATGCCTTTCATACTACGAGAATGAGCTCAACTATACGTCATGGCCCCTCTAAAGCGGGGCCGCGGTGGCTCAGTGGTAGATCGTTCACCTCTGGTGCTTGGGGACCCTGGTTCGATCCCAGCTCACACCAAGTGAACTTTGTGGTGGACAAACACCGTGTGCGTGGGTTTCCTCGGGGTTCTTCCGTTCTTCCCACTTGCTTCATTCCACGATTTCACTAATTTCTCATCATCACCCCTCTCCTTTAGCCTAACCGCCATAACCGTGGGACGTAAAACTCAAAGATTTCACTTCATTTTTTCCCTCGAAAGCGATATCTTTCAAAATTATTTATTGTTAGATATTGTAAATTTACGGTATCTATTTTAGTGGACGGGAAATTTTGCATCTAATCGTAATTTCATGGCTTCTAACAGGAATTCGCAGTTACGAAATTTGCATCACTGTCTTTTGAAAGGATGCCTAGAAAAAATACTACTAGAAAATAACTGAAAACACAAAATGGATTTGATAGCCAAATTCACGTCATCTTGGTGCGTCATCATTTTTCTTTAAATATTTGTATTTAGTATTAGATTAGAGTTTAGTGTCCCTTTCAGCATCAAAACTATATGAGACGTGAACTTACAAATTAACGTGGGTTCAGAACCACAGGAGTTCCCATCGGAAATCGAACCTAGGTCTCCCGCACCAAAGACGCGTACGCTAATCATATGGACAAGGGTGTTCGATATTTAGTAATGTGTACATAAAGTTGTGAAATTGCGCTTGTATAATGGAATGCAATTCCTTCTACTGACATAAACCTTCACAATACTTAGCTGGACAAAGTATCTTTAAAAAGAAAATGTCACTCTTTATGTTTCAGTTCCTGGTTCGACTGAAGGATGGAACAAATTGCAATGAGCGTTTTAGGATCCTATTTTGTGTAGTTGATTCATCATAAACTTGGTATTTGATACGGATATGAACTATTACACTTATTTGGTGTTTATTTCTAAATAATAAGTCCTAATACAATTTCATAAAGTTGTAATTCTTCTTTAGTTTGTATCACTTTACACAATGACAAATCCAAAAGGTGTGTTGTATCGGTGCAGTACCAGTTTTTCACATTTTTCAAAATGTTCCAAAACCCAAAGAATAATCTTTAATTACTGATATTTTAGTCGTCACAAATTACAATTTTATAATGTAGTCAGTGTTTATAATTACTGGGCAGTTGGGCGTTTAAACTAATGACATCATAATAAAGTCAAAACCATAATTTTGAGTTGAATTGATTCTGAGTTTAACGTCCCGTTCAGCAGCGAGGCTATGTGTGACGTGGACCTACTGATTAACGTGGAATCCGAACCACATGAACTCCCACCGGGAATCAAGCCCAGGTTTCCCACGCCAAAGGCAAGTATGCTAACCGTTAGCCACGAAGGAGCTCCACCATTATTTCAGTGGGCGATAAGAAATATCTCGCCAGTGCTTTTACAATAAATAAAATTTTATAAGTATTAAAGAATAGTGGTAAGAGATTTTATAATAGCTCTTTTATTTATGAGATACTAGCAGCGTTCACCCCGCTTCGCTGCGGTCACCCCGGAACGCAATAAACGTTGTTACTTAGATAATTTTTACTTTTTCGCTTTCAAGTGATATGATAAAAACCATAGAAGATTGCAGTAAATGTTAACATTATATCGCCTGTCATTTATGTTAACCCGCCCCGCTTCGCTGCGGTCACCCCGGAACGCAATAAACTTTCTTACTTAGATAATTTTTACTTTTTCGCTTTCAAATTGCAGTAAATGTTAACATTATAGCGCCTGTCATTTATGTTAACCCGCCGAGTGACACGGTCATGCGGGTTGCATATAAATACGTTTATTTTTACCTATGATGAACTAATAACAAAGGATTTGTACGTATGGACACTTGAATGGTCAATTATCTCAAGACACTGGTAATTAAAAATTAAAGTGATATGATAAAAACCATCTAGGGTCCAAATCCTAATAACCCCCCAAAAATAAAAGAAATTGGTTCAGCCGTATTAGCGTGATGAGGGAACAAAGGATTTGTACGTTCTCTTTTATAATATAGATGAGTATTTTGAAAAAAAAACTAAAGAATAGGTTGGCGGAACCACAAAAGACTCGTAAAATAAACTTTCTTATAAATACATACGCACCTTACTCACCTTTTATAATTGCTATGCTTACGTTCTCCATAAAAACAGAAATTCCCTTTTAGTGATACTTTACACAAGATCATGAAGTGGGTTCAAATTTAATTAAAGGCAGAATACAATACAATAATCCACAAATATTGCCTCAAGTGAGTTTAAAGATTTCTAAACACTAGTGCGAAACCGGGCTCTGCCGTTGCGATCGATTTACAGGTCTTGAGACGAAAGTAAGAAGGGACTTACGCACACAGTAAGTAAAAACAATTAATATGCCTGTAACTTTCCCCCAAATGGGTGTATCTTAAAACTAACCTCGCCATTATTTTTCTAATTAAATTCTAGCCCGAAATTATGTATCATATTACCCTATTCCCATTTTGAAAACTTGACCTTAATTCAAAAAGGCGGATTTCAAAATGGCTGCCATCAAGGTCATATCTACCATACGACTTCCCCCCAGGACTTACATGTATCCACATGGTTTTTCTTCACTTTTCTTCATTAACGCTCCGTTTACAAAGGGTAGTAAGGAACTTCTGTAGTAATCTCTAATAACCACATCACAACCCTTAAAAGTAATTAAAAAAAATAGAAAACATGCACCATGGCAAAAATTTGTCATCACAAGTAATGATGCATACATGCCTTCTATCAGCAAAAAAAGTTTCATTGAAATTGGAGCCGGACATTTGAGTGATGTCCCTTGTGGGATGTGATTGAACGTGACGTCAGAACACATCGCCCCCCTTCCCGGAATTTACGGGAATTAGGTGACCTGAGTGAGCACATGTGGTGCCAGCTCTCTCCAGCAACCTATCAAGGATCATTGCGTGTATGCCAAGACGTGTCGCCGTTTTTATCCATGCCAAAAGTCGACATACTGACAATTAGGTAGGTAGTCATGATGGTCTGGCTGATGTGTGCGTATATTTTAACTCGTGCATTTTGTCTCGACTCGAATTTCAAGACGTCTCGACTCGAATTCGAGTCGAGTCGAGACAGAGACTGTCGAGTCGAGACAGAAACATATTTTCGAGTCGAGACACGAGTCGAGACAACATTTTCTCGAGACGAGTCGAGACAGGCTTAAATCTCGACTCGACTCGACTCGAATGCATCCCTATCTTTTTGCTCCCTCCACGTCATAGGGATAGCAAATCTAAATAATTTTGCTTCTCATGTGTGCCACAAGTGCAGATTTTCTACGCAGCTATGACATACTTTGTGAGGAGCTCACACTTTATCTTGACTACCTATTCTTCACCCGAAATATGCATAATATACCTTCTTGACGAAATCGTTTATATTTCGTTGGTATTTCTTGATTGTGTACTCACCACAGATAAGACAGAATTGGCCGGACTGGTAACACAACGACGATGAGACATATTTGACAATACCAGTTCGAAACGCACAAACTGTTGTAACCACTTACACGCAACTACGCAAGGATCTTATAAAATAGAGGATCTGCCCATATATATCTTCATCCTATTAAATAATGAAGCCAAAAACAACCAAGCATTGGCACCTTTGATTGGCTACTCTCGTTTCCGCCATCGTCTGATTGGCTACTTTCGTTTCCGCCATGTTTGTTGGCTCAAAACATTGCGATCCTATTGGGTGGAGTGGGCAGAGTAGGGGTGGCAAAACTGCGACGTATGGCTTCAAGATTTTGTTGTAAGGGCGGATCCTCTATTTTATAAGATCCTTGGAACTACGTGTATAGACTGAAATAGTGTGACGTCATATCTGTCTCGTTGCTATGGTGATCGTAGTTTTATTTTCTAAACAACATGGCCTAAGAACATAAGTACAAAGCGAAACAGTGATGTGTTAACTTCCGGATTGCAAACATTAGAGTAAAAGAAACACTTGCACGTTTTTTTGAATGAATGAAACTATAAAAATATAGAAAAAACAAGCAATTAGGTAAAAAATATGTTAAAATATGTCAAGCGTTGAAAGTGAAATGTTTCCCCTGATATCACAGATTTTGTGATTTATACATTTGGAGGTTACGTTAAGTGCTCAAATACTGTATATTCGGTTATTTATTATCGGATACTTAATTTAAATAATTCTGGAATCTTATTTAGCATCATCAATATCCAGGGGTGTAGCCGCGGGGGGGGGCATCGGGGCCAGACCCCACCCAAATGATTTCTTGGCCCCCAAATGACCAGCTTTTAAACATCATTGTAAGATTACCTCGCTTCAGGCATTTAAAAATAACAAAGTTTACATATAATTAATAATTTACGGTAAAATAGTACGGAAAAATTATTTTACCATACCAATCGAAAAATAGTATGGTATCTCCTCCTTATACCAATCGGAAAACAGTATGGTTTATTTTTTATTTTACTTTTTTATTTTTATTTTTATTTATTTATTTATTTTTACAGCAGATTTCACAATTTTTCGTTTTTTTCAGGCCTCAAAAACACTCGCTCCAACATAATTTCTTTTGACTTTGTAGCTGGCCCCTACTCAAAAACGACAGGCCCCCCTACATAAACCTGCTGGCTACACTCCTGTCAATATCACACACTGCGTTGCAAATGTGTAGGCCTACAGAATTGGTGTTTAAAACTTATGTTGAATCACTCATAATTGGATGCTTTCTTGTGCTCTTATTATATATTTTTAAGTTAAATAAAAAATATAAGGAAAGATTCGACGCATGTTAACCTATTAGAAATTAGTCCATATTAAAAATTCTCAACATGCATATGGTTACAAGTTTTGTCCTTTTTTTTTTCTTTTTATTGATTGTTTATTTCTTTATTTTGTAACCACTGTAACTATACACTCATGTTTTAACAGGTGGGCGTAAAATTTCTAAAGGCACCAATATAATTAACATTATTTTCAAAGTAAAGAGTTATTTTTCCTTGTAGACAAATCGTATATTTGTTCCATTTTCATTGTGCTGACAGCTCATCAGTCTGTACCTTAGAGTTTTTACATTGTGCATAGTTGCTTTTGTTCATTGTGCATTACATGGGTAATGGCGCTGGCATTACTTATGCAATTTCTATCTTATCAGATTACCTAGAGATGTGGGCCCTGTAGGAAAAAGTACCTTATGTGTTATTTTGTTAATTACCAGATTTCATTCCTAAACTTTCTAAATGGTAGACCCATATTCTTAATCTGTATCTTTTCGTGTCAACGTTACTTTTTCCTCAAAATATTATAAAATTATTACTAATTGTGTGTTCTTATCAACAGGATACTTCATAGTATTTCTATCGCTTCATGCATTTGTTTAGAAAAAAACATGGCGATCAGCATGGTAACGAAGAGGATATGATGACATCACTATTTCAGTCTAGAGCAATGAGACGGAAATGACATCACATTATTTCAGTCTATTACAGCGAGAAATAAAGTTGAATGTCGTCAGGCGCTAATCCTTTCTGATTGGTAGTTGTATGAAAGTCCAAGAGAAAGTAGAAACTGCTTGTATTTCTTCCAAGGCGGATTTTCATGCCCGCGTTAGAACGGAAGCATCACATGTAGCGTATTCACCGTAAATTATTTTCGTTTTCATACATCCGTGCGTGTATTGCGCCAAATTACTACTCCCTAGCTAATGCGCATGCATAAAATAGAAAGTTTGCGACTTCCGCCATGTTAGTCAGTGAATACAATAGTGTACGCGCGCTACTTCCGTCAGAATTGAACAAATTTCTACTCTGACGCGAGTGTAGCGCGCCATCTCCGATGCGTGATTTCATTGGCTGTTTAGCACAATCGTTCGCAACTCACGGAGGTAAAGGACACATGAAAATCCGCCTTCAGGATCCAAATCAGGACAGCAGAAAATTTCAACCTGGACTAAGGGCAAGTTACTTCTCACACGATCGTTAAGTAAGGTCATCAGTTTTAGATCGTGAACCGCAGCCTTACCTCAGTCCCGTCTGAAACAGGCTTTATAATTTTTCCCAGTATTAATCTGTGATGTCCTGATTATTCCGTTTTATTTTCACGCAATTTAGTTCCGTAGTATCCATGAAGATGGTATTTGATATGAAAATTCTAGTTTGTTAAGTATATTTTGCAAAACTTTCTCATTGTATCAGACTGGTTCAACGCAAAGAATATTTGCGTTTTAGTTTACAATATTCGATATCTCTTACTGATTTACCGATACGAAACCAGTGAAATTTTGAGCTTGCGATCATGGTAACTTCTACGTAATGATATGCAAATAGATGATTGTCTAAAAAGATATGCACTTCTTTCACAGACTCACCCAGAGGGACAAATCCCCCGACTTAATATTTTTAGAAGAGAATTTCGTCTCATTAATATTATACGGAATAAAATGTTACAAATATCAGAAACTTGCAAATTAAGTACAGTAATACATATAAAGGGCTAATTGACATATATTTCACATCTAGGCAGGGGTAAAAGTAGATCTGAAGAGGTAGGGGACAACAGGCCGTCCCCCGTTCCTAACTTTGCCCTTTGTATTTTTTGGGAAGTGGAGGAACGCCATAGGCATTTTCTAGAAGAGGGAGAGAAGCGTTCCCTTCCTTCTCTTTTACCCCTGCATGTAAGTTATGAGTAAAGTAGTGGTTTACGTAGGCTGACCATAAAATTTTCAGCTGAAAACGGGACGGGTTCCTGCCTTTTAAAAATCATGAGAAACGAGAAACAAGTCAGTGTGTAAATTAATTCCTATTTACCTCAGCAATACCTAATACATTTATATTGTAATATAACATAATATATATTAGCTATAAAATATAAACAGCGTTTAACTTGCACTATAGTAGGACATGATGCTACCTGCATTTGCTCCTTTGCCCTAGCTCGAATCCTTGATATTACATAGGGTGAGAAGTTGACTCTTGAACTGAAGTATTCCAGAAATATTTATCAGAAGAACTTACCTTTTTGAGAATAGCTTTATTCTTCATTAGTCTTTTATAAAATTCACTGCAGCTTTCTGTGAAATTTGACTGCACGAGTAACATAGATTTCATTGTTGCAACATGTAAGAAAGATTTTTCACTTGCCCATATATTATTCATGATTGAAAAACACGCTCGACAGAAGTGAAACCAGCCAGGCACAACACCATCCCCATGTTTAATGTAGTTAATTTCTTTTCAATTCTTGCTACTTCGTTATTATTAATTATTAATACCTTTACAAGGAGTAAAGGTATTATGTTTGTTAATTTACTTCTTTCACTTGCATAAAAAGGGACAAATACTGCCGTTTTCCATTTACTGACGGGACGGCCGGGACGTCCCTAAAACGGTACTGTCCCGGTCAAAACGGGACGTATGGTCGCCCCAGGTTTACGGCATCCCCAATATTGTAAGAATAATAGATAATAATTACGGATGTTCAAACATGTGAACGTCCATGTCGAAACATTCCACTGCAAAGATTTTTTCACTTCTGTCTGCCCCCACTTCGACTGTTGATTCCGCACTATGGACTTAGCATCAAAAGTTCTTCAAGCATATTTTGCATTACATTTCACTTTGCAAATTTTGAGATGATTAACACAGAATGAGGACCGGTCTGTCTCTAGCATACTTCCTTCATCGTTCAAGTCTGAGAAGCAAGATTCAAACTCAAATTAATACAACATAACAAATGAGCAACATATTGCGTTTTGGCAGACTGACAAATATTATAATGTGAGGTTAATTTTGCGTTTTCTGTAAAAACTGCTATAAAATTGTTTCAGTAATGTTGTAATACAAATCTATAATGGTACGACATAAAAAACTATGAAAAATAACCCTAGATTTCAAATATACTCATGTAAGTATTTTGATCTTATATACAACAATATTGACCTAGTTCAGTTAATTCAGTCTTACGAATAATATATATTCATTAATACTATCGTAGTCTGAACTGTTCCAAAATTCAAGTATTTACTGAAAACTCTTAATTGGATACTTATAGAAATGGTGAAGCTCTGAACTTAAAAGAAGATAATTCACAATATGAATAAGAATTGGAATTATTCCCGCGCTTTGACAATAGAATTTTACATATACATTTGGTATTTGTACTGGTTCTTATGCCATCGTTTCATTTCTGAATATTGCATCCCTCAAGACATCTATACAACAATCCCAGTAGTTCAATGCAATTGTAAATATATTCATACACAAATTGTAGAGGGATAACTGCTCTAATTACTGACTGAACGGCTAACAGAGATGCATTATTGTTGTAGACAGTTCTTTTGTGACCACATTAAAACAATTTCCTCCACAAAACTTACCACCTTTTCGACAAGAATTTAAGGATGAACTGCCTATTCTGTGGTACAGTTATAGTTTATGGCACACATGATTCACTGCTTCGAACAAGTGGTTTGATTTCGTGATGATTCGCGCAAACTAATGACAGCAATTTTAGCCGTAAATGGAATTAATATTGTTAGTAAGATTTAATTTCCCTTTTATCAACAAGGCTATAGGAGACGTGAGATTTCAACCACATGAGCTCCCGTCAAAAACTGAACCCGAGTTTCCCACGCCAAGGGCGCGTACATTGTCCACATAGCCACAAGGGAGCACTGGAGTTAGTATAATCTTACAGCTAAGATTCATCAATACAATGATAAATTATAAAGCATGAGTTAGTTATGATTGGGTTAATGCAGCACGGTGGCTCAGTGGTAGAACGCTTACATTTAGTGCGCAGGATCTCTGCTTCGATTCTAGGCCAAGTAATTTGTGATAAGACATCATGTCCATGGGTTTTCTCGGAGTACTTTCGCTTCCTCTCACGTTCTCATTCCACGAGTTATTCCATCATCATTCACTTGCCATAATCATCATCTTTCTTCTGGGCATAATCGTGTAACGTTAAACTGAAAGACTTCATTTCACATGATTGGGATAATTCAGCTTTTGCGTGCAGGTTTACTTTTGGCGCACCACTCGAAATGATTGTTAAAAAATTAGTATTAAGTGCTGTATCGCCGGACCAATTTTAGGAAATTTTACCGGGTCAATTGGAGAATTTATTTAAGTTTGTGGGGAAGAACGAGGGAAAGTCAGGTAAGGGGAATGGTAAAAGTTAAGAAAGTGGTTGTTTTTGATGATGTAAGCGGTACTGTATGTGCAGGCAGATGGACTATTTCGCGGAAAGGTACACTTGTTTTACTATACGGATCCATAGATTGTAAAATGTACAGAAAATTTTAGGCAAGTCTTATTTGCCCATTTCATGTCGAGAACAGAACCCAACCAACCCCTGCGAGACTTCTAAACCGTTCCTACTACTACTACTACTACTTATACTATGGATCCGTATGGTAATACTGCACGCCTAATGTATTGTAATCTAACGTAACTTAATGTAATCCAACCAAAAAAATTATAATTCTTTCACTAATTTCCTTCGTATTGTCTTCTAAATGATTTGCGCTGGGCGACATGAAAATATCTCACTTGGTGTAGATAAAACTCAAGGGGGCGACCAGAAGTAATTGTTGGAAAAATACAATTCTTTTTCGATTTACGTATAAATACGGCTTCCGGATGCATGGCGTAAGAAAAATAAGAGTACTGAATATATGATTTTGTGTGATGTAATATTAGGAATACGGCTGTTTCGGTGTAGGACGTTTTGGTGCACGGATATCTCGATGTAAGGACGTTTAGGTGTGAGGCTGGTTCGGTGTAAAAGTTCCAATGTTTACACCGAAACGTCCACTCTTCAAAATAAAAGTTATTCGTTAGGGAGAAATAAATTCATGAAGCTGAAAATATAAATTAATAAATGAAATAAAAATTAAATGCTGCTCTAATTGACAGGGGTTACTTATTTATAGTGAGTCCCCTCACTTCACTCTATGTCAGAACTTCTTATATCCTCAAATGTTATAATTATGAATTGATTGGAAAAACGTTTTACGGTAATGATATATAGTAAAAAAGTGTGTGATGCATAAACATTGTGTACACCACACACACCTTATTACGGCAATAACTGTGCACAAATCGCAAAATGCTGCACAATCTTTGAAAGGAAATTTTCAAACACAGGTAGTTTTTCTTCCAAATAACCGCTTTTATATCATGCATACCCAATAAGATTAGCAAATCTAGGAGAAGAAAACTAATTATGAATCAGTGTTGGGATCTTAATTATACTATTACGGAGATGTAAATTCATGTTATAGTTGTAGAGAAGGACAGTGTCAGAAAAATGTCTCAAGAATTTTTTTTTAACGGCCTGTAGAACAGAAGAAGAGGCTGAATCCTACCAGTTGTTCCTGCATAAATAGTTTCTGTTATGAGTTACTCTTTTGTTCTTAAAATAGGTTCAAAGTTGATGAATTGTGACCACTCCACGAAGCTAATAACAAAATGGACTTTGCATTAGACGCTTGAAGAAAAATCTCTTCGAACCATGATCTCACATGATTTGATGTTAAATTTTCTGGAGTTGATGCTTTCAAAAGGATATCTTCAAATTTAAAGAGATTGTGTTGTACTACAAGGCCAAATGTTCCATTGTTTTCCTATAAAACAATTAACAGTGGTGATAACAAAACACTCTTTGCAGAAATTAAAGGCTGTATGATGTAACTACCAGTCATAGAATTTACTGACTGCCACACTTTCTAGAACTTTCTGTGTCTGTTTGTGTCCCTGTAAACACTAGAGTACGTCCCGTCTGCATTTCCAAATTAAACCGTATTGATCAGAGTTATAAATATTTTCTTTTTCAATAACATGTGTTGCTTTACATTCGCGACAAATGCATTGGCACTGCCTTCTAACTTTTTGGGCTATAGATTTAATCAAACGTCCTGTTAAAATAAGTACAGAAAGGGGTTTCAAAGCAGTCTGCACCTTTTCTCGATAGTCCCTGCCAATTATAATTGTTCTTGGCTAACTGCAGAACATTTTAAACGAGAAGACTATTTGTAATTGTAATCATTATATTGGATCCGCCAATTTGAATTTTGTAATTTTAGCGTCAGGTTCTGAATCACCTGTCCTAAAACCCTCTTTTCAGTAAGCTGGCCGTATCATTTAATCTTATATTTTAATGATTATTTTCTGTTTATGCTTGGAGATCACCTCTAACGTTCAAAGGGTGGTTTCTACCCTTAAACCCGCATCATTGTCAAAATGAATAAAAATACGTGACGATTATTTGTTGATATTCTACAAGTATGCAAAGTTTCATTCAAAATCAGTAAATTAAACTTCCGTAAATCTCCTTGTTAGTGCTGTTCAAATGGAACAAAATGTTAATTGGCGTACATGAAGTCAGAAAAAAGAAAAAAAAAATACGCCGATGTTACGAAGAGACTGAGTAATAACAATGAGACTCAATAACAATGTTAATCAGTTTACACTATTGCAGAGTGGCTACACTATGACACTTCATGGCTGTTCATTACTAGCATATGATTAATGCAATCAAATATTAGGCTATACACCAAAACGTCCTTTACAGCCAAGCGTCCTTACACCGAAACGTCTTACACCGAAACGTCTTACACCTAAACAACCTACACCAAAACATCCTAGACCCGTAATATTACCAGTGAGTAAAATCTCTACGGTTTTTCAAAGATGGATATAGCCTTATAAAATTGTTTTATATTTTTTTAAAACTTACCATCCTTTCTTTAAATAAAATGTACATATTGTCTAGCACAGTTTTCAAACATAATTTTAAATGCATGCATATAGTTACAGAGTGAGAAAGTTTTAAAACAATGTTCACGTTTCTTTATGTTGTTTGTTAGTTTGTTGAAGTTTAGAGTCTCTTTTGAGCACCGAGGCTATATTCGATCTGGATCTACTGGGTTAGAGTGTAATCCAAACCACCATAATGCGTCTCCCACCGGAAATCGAACCTTCCGTGCACCAGAGACACTCCTAGTAACCTCTAAATCAGCAGGGATAACACGTTTCTCAAAGAAATGAACGAAGTTCCTGTTTTGTTCCACCAGAATTAAAGGAATGCGTTCCATGGATTCGTGCCTATAAAATGAACAAATACCAAGGAAAGTGTGCAAATCATTAAAATGTACTTGAAAAATGAAGTAGTCATTATAGAAAACACAGCATAAATATTATAGTCATTATAGAAAACACACTTGACCAAAATATTATGACCATCTACGTAATATCTGGTAAATTTACCTTTGGTTCACAGCAATGCAACTTGGTATTGAAGCAATGAGGCCCTGGCAGATTGTTGGAGGTATCGCGCACCAGTTCTGTACACAAAAGTCATTTAATTTTTCAAAATTACTTGAATCTGACGTTCCATGATATCCCCAATTAGGTTACGATTGGGTGACTTTGTGGCTATTGCAGCAATTAAAATTCACCACTGTGGTCCTCAAACCACTGCAGCGCAATGTTGGCCTTCTGGCAATGAGCATTGTATTGCTGAAAGATGACATTACTAGCTGCAAATATATCCCACACGAATGAGATGTAGGCGTGGGAGACCCGGGTTCAATTCCCGGCGGGAGCTCATGTGGTTCGGATTCCACGTTAATCAGTAGGTCCACGTCTCATATAGCCTCGCTGCTGAATGGGACGCTAAACTAAAATCAACTCAACGAATGAAATGTACAGTCAGCAACAAAAGTATTTCCTATACTGCTATAACATTTCAACGAGTAAACGACAGTTGATAAAACTGAGAGCACTGAAACAGGCTTTTGCTGTGAATTAGATGTACAAAAAGAAAAAAAAAAAAAAAAAAACTCCATTTTGAGATTATTCTCCGTTGTTTGGAGCGTGTTGTCCAATGAGTGCTATATCTAGGTATATCATTGATACTATAATTTGTTATGTGTATAATATGTAATATTAACTTACTACATTCTATATAAGAAAAAGAAACAAAATAATACTGATCATACATGAGTAAAAAATGATTGAAATTAACTGAAAATATCGTACCTGGAACAATTGAAGGTAATAAGTTTGTTAATATTTGTCTCCATTGATGGATCTACTCCGATTCCCCATCTTTCTCGTCATTCAAACATCTCTTTCCTTCTCCACAGAAAAAGATCTTGCATACCAGAGACAGTATGAGTTCAGACCGAAGCGCGTTTAAAATTTGGAACCAGGGCTACCTTGGTTAGCTGATGCGGTAACAACTTGTCTCCGTGGACCACCTAATTCCTATTACACAAAAACTGTTGGCTAGTTGGAAACGTTTCATGTAAGAGTAGTTCAGATACTAAGACTATATGAAAAGACTATCATTGCTTGAATTTCCTTCTTCAACTCAGAAACAGGTCAAATAGACCTTTCTTAATAAGGAGAGTGTCTGGAAACATTCTTCAAGTTGAGACTGACGTTTTAATGTTGGTTCCGCAGCCTTGGAAGAAGAAACGATAGCAGACGTTATTTTGTAATTACATTGTATCAAGATGTCCAGAAATATTAGTCAGATTTCAAGATACTTCATAGTAAAATGTGCTTAGAAAACGTATTACCTCTGTAACTAGTACTTTAATTTATCATCTTCACACGTGCAGCGTAATGGTATTGTACGAAACTACCCATTGGCACATCCGGGTTCGGGTCTCGTCATAATTATTTTCTACATAAAATTTTATTGTTTAGAAAATTGCTATTGTAATTCTGTGATTGCTTTATTATTATTAACGGTCATTCCAACCCCCCTTTCATAGACTTTGTTTAAATTAGTTACGTGAACTACAATGTGACGTGTGTGAAAACTACGTTTGAATGTTGCAAGAGCTGTAACCCCAATTATTCGCCATCAACTCGTCGTGTCAGAGTGACAAAACCTCAGGAGAAGCAGGAGAGAAAGAAGTATGATAATCGTGAACAAAATCGAATTGGTATTAAGTGATTTATATGTTTCATGACCTCTATATACTGAGAAAGCGATTTTTAATATTTGTTCGTCCGTCCCAGTCTAACATGTTCACTCGCGTAGAAATCATATCGTTTAACGAATTCACACCAAATTTCAAACTTAAGATTCTCTAGGGGAGTTTCTTGAATTTTCTTCCTACCCATTATTTTATTTCACTTTAAAAAAAAAAAAAAAAAAAAAAAAAGTACTGAAGAGTTTATTGATGTTAGATAAACAAATATTTGCTTAATAACCCTAACAAATGGCTAAGTCATGTATTACGAAAAATAAAAATAAAATCATATTTTTTTTTCTTATTTCACAAAAAAAGAAATGTTTCCTTAACAGCTGCAGCATAACATGATTTAGTGTAAGGAATAGGAGCGGAAAAGTTTAGTGCACTGGTCCGTACTTTTTTTTTTAATTTTTCCTGAAGTCGTTTAGAAATTCAGCTTTTACTCCGTTTCTTAACTTTGGGAAGTTGAAAACCTATAATTTTTCTTGTACTTATTTTACATATTTTTCCTTTCAGAGGTATGTAAATGAGTAAGTAAAGTTGATATATAAGTAAAGGTATGGTGTACTTAAAATACATTCTCACAGTAAGAACTACACATGAGAATGTTCAAGCGAATAAGTGAACAATATCCAGAAGCGCTACATAGGTGTCAAATAGTGAAGCTGTTTACTATTTTGGATTCATACCTATATGAATTTTGTGTGAAGTCTGGATTCATATGGATCGGTGACTGATGAGCAGGAAAATACTCGATGTAAACCAATTTAAAAAGTTTTATTTACGTTGATACACTTTATAAGGCATTTCTTTCATAGCAACGTAGCAGCTAGTGCGCTTCAATACATTTGAAATCGCATTAAGACCCACATGTAATAGCTGTATGGTAGTGGAACTCTCAGAGATACAGTTTTTGTATATTAAAGTTATTTAATGGGATATGTTCTCTAATGTCTTCATTTTATTGTCCAGTCCATGAATCAAAAAGGAGACAATTTAGTGGTTATCATTGACACAGGAATTACTAAATCGTGCCGTAATTCAAACATCAATCAATATGTTGGTCATTTTTCCAGATGTAATACAAAGAAACTTTGTTTCGAAATTAAACCTCTAGTTGCTTAATTTTGTTTGTTACGATGTCTCCGAATATTCCAATTGGTTCCTTTAGATATACAAAAAAGGTGACTAGATAACGGTGAATAAGAATATATGTATAACATGTAGCAGTTTCGCAAATTGTAAGAGTAATTTGAAGCAACACGTTCTGTACATTGGAATTCGGTACGTTAATAACCAGACAACCTAAAGAACTGGTTAAAACAGTTCATGTTAATGATTTTCACCATGCTCGCTTTTCCTGCCTGATTCTTTGATGATTACAAGTAATATGTCAGAGTTCCTATTAGTCAGGGAAAATTATGCAGGTCAGGGAAAAAGATTGGAAATCAGGTAAATTTTATAAAATATATGTTTTCTAACATTATTTGTAGATCCATTTCAGCTTAGCCAACCATTATTTATTCCTTATTTATATGTCAACGTCATCCGACACCTGTCATGAAAGTCAGGGAATTGCATAATTGTAACTGTTGAGTTGAACCCTATATGTGTATAACTGTAAGAATATCTATGTTATTATTAGGATTGTGTGTCACTGTTGAAAGAACAAACAAAGATAGTCAAAATCTTCTAGTTAACAGCTTACTTTCTTCATATATTGTCTATATAGTACACAAATGAACAATGTATTCTAGCAGAATAAAAGCTGCCAATTATTAATGGCAGCAAACGATATACTTTTAGCGCCATAAAAATTAGTTTTTAACTATATTTTCGAAAACTATAGCTACCTAACCAACTCTATGGCCTATGGAACCCAGAGGTTCAATTCCGCGTTCACAAAAGCTCTCCACTGACTTCTATCCTTAACCAACTGGATCTGGTTTCTACTTTGTATTCCTATTTGTGCGAGATCCATCTTAATATTGTCCTTCCATCTGCGCCTAGGTCTTCCTAATGGTCATTTTCCGATTGGTCTTCCAATCAAGTCTTTGAAAGCGTTTCTACTTTCTT
Organism: Thermobia domestica; assembly: GCF_964235325.1. Taxonomy (NCBI): domain Eukaryota; kingdom Metazoa; phylum Arthropoda; class Insecta; order Zygentoma; family Lepismatidae; genus Thermobia; species Thermobia domestica. The sequence goes on from NC_137463.1 coordinate 215,180,693, forward strand.
CCATCCTAGCTACATGACCTGCCCACCTAAGCCTCCTAGACTTCATGACCCTAACAATGTTTGGTAAATCGTATAAATTATGTAGTTTCCTCGTTATGAAGTTTCAACCATTCCCATTCCTCTTGGGTCCCAATATTCGTCTCAGGATCTTGTTCTCAAATACTTTCAGTCTACGTTCTTCCCTCAGAGTAAGCGACTATGTTTCGCAACCATACAGAACAACAGGCATGGTTATCGTTTTATATATTTTAAGCTTAAAATTACTCGACAGAATTCGCAACAACAAGAGATTTTGAACCGAATAGTAACACGAATTCCGTGCTTTAATCGACATTTAATTTCTTCGTGAATATGATTTTTGTCTGTTAATATTGATTCTAAATATTTGAAAGTATCAATTTTAACGCATCCATAATTTGCCGTATTACGGTCCAGACGCAATTCCATATATTTAGGAGCTCCCTCATGGCTAAGCGGTTAGCGTACACGCCTTTGGCGTGGGAGACCCGGGTTCGATTCCCGGCAGGAGCTCATGTGGTTCGGATTCCACGTTAATCAGTAGGTCCACGTCTCATATACCCTCGCTGCTGAAAGGGACGCTAAACTCAAATCAACTCAACTCAACTCCATATATTTAGTTTTCTCTGCATTTACTTCTAAATCCAAGTCCCTGCAAGCGTTTAATAAGACCTCTACATTTCTTTGTATTGTTCTCCTATTATCCCCCTATTAAATTTACATCATCAGCATTCGCCATAACCTGGTGAACACGTTCAACTCTAGGCCCTGGTTGCTATCTTTGATTTTCCTTGTAGCGTATTTCAGGATAAAGTTGAATAATAATGGCGACAACGCATCTCCTTGTTTCAGGCCATTCTCGATGTGAAAGGTCGTGGACAAAAATTTTCCTACTCGGACTTTACTTTGGGACTCATTTAAACATATCTTAATTAATCTAATAAGCGTTTTCGGTATTCCAAATTCTGTAAAAATGTACAATGTTTCTCTCCTAACCGAGTCGTAAGCCTTTCTAAAATCCATAAATAGTTGATATGCGGGATATTGTATTCCCACTTCTTTTTGGGTATTTGTCGAATGGTAAATATTTGGTCGATAGTTGATCGATTTCGTCTAAATCCGCACTGATAATTTGCAATAATTTCATCTTCGTATAAGGTCAATGTTGGTAATAGAATGTTTGATAGGATTTTATAGGATGTTAACAAAAGAGAAATGTCTCGATAATTATTACAGTCAGTTTTGTCGCCTTTCTTGTGAATTGAAACAATGATCGATTCTTTCCACTCTTGTAGCAATTCTTCCTTGTTCCAGATAAGGAGAATGAGTTTGTATATCTTGTTCCACAATTTTTCGCCTCCAGCTAAAATTACCTCAGCCGGTATTTCGTTTACACCCGGAGATGTGCGTTTCTTTAATTTCTTTATCTATTTCTATTTCTATTTCTATTCGGCTAGGTTCTGGAATATACGGTTCTGCGGTGTGTATCTCTCTTTCTCAACGCACATTAGTTTTTGGCTGCGTGTTAAGCAAATCGTCAAAGTAATCTCGAAATTGGAATTTACCTTCAAACATGTCATTTTGTTCAGGTCGATGTCGTCTATCGATTGATATATCTCATCTTTGCACACATTCGTAAAGTACTTGTAGCAGGTTAGATTCTACTAGACATACGAAGAAAGCATCCGTGTCCTTTGAAGAAACCTGCAGGAAACATTGCAGGGATGCAGGAAAATTCATCAGTATGTGAGTGAATTCCCAGTAACTGGCATATTTCTCTTCCAGTGTGGTCAAATACCTTAGATGCTCTTTCTGTATTGAAATCACATACTGTTCAAATTTAATTGACTGATACTAATGCTACTTATCATTTTCGTCAGTGCATTGTTTTTGTGAGCAACAACATACCAAAATCCATAGACAATCACTGTGAGAATAGCAAGAAAGCAGAAGCTGGAGAACTTACGTGCTATGCACAAAAGGTCTTAAAAGTTCAAACGAGCAGGAGATGAATTCAAAAAACGTTCCAAACGTTTATTAGTGACTTAATATTAGTTTTCAGTTTCATGTAAAGCGTTGGATTCCCTAAACGTCCTGTCCAATGCTTTTTGTATAGGGGGCAGTGATTTTACAATGTGATTTTATTAAAACATTATTAACTAGCAACCAGGGTTGGCTGGTTTAAGCCAGATGGTTTTAACCTTGGTTTAAACCAGCTGGTTAAAAAAAAAAAAAAAAAGAAAAAAAAACTGGTTTAAACCAAAAACGAAAAATGTTCGTAAAAGTCTAAGTGTTCGTAAAATCTTGATGAACACACATTTGTGGGATATCAAGTTTCACTCCCGTATATTATTTGTATTATATTCGGACCTAAATTCCACATTCATTACTCAAAGAGACTATACTACAATAGCAACTTTTTTCTGAATGTTTCTTTTGATTTTTTAAATATTTTGTTATTATTGTTATGCAATTGCATTCAAAGAAAAATTCTAAATATTTTTTCGGTTTAGTAACGTTTACTATTGATAAAATACATCGAAATGCCGTACTTTTTTTTTGGGGGGGGGGGGGATTATCCAAACCCCACGAGAAACATTTATTGAAATCAGAAATACATTTGGTCTCTATGTATAAAAGGGTCAGAGCCAAAGTGGATTCAAATAATTCGTATCTTTATTCACTTTTGTTACTAATATGCAAATTAATTCGGTGTATTTCTTTAACTTGAACTAATAAAAGTCGTAGTGAACTAACTTGGACTAAATTAGTTTTTCTGTACTCTGCAGTATTTTGAAATTGTCCATATATAATTCTGTATAATGGTTTCACTTGTGCAACTGTTTATCTTTTTGTCCTTCTGAAATGAGTCTTGACAATTATATTAAATTATTTAAAGACCAGTACAACGTATTTTTATCAGGAGTCCTTCGTGAGTGAGTCGGCAGACGTATCACCGATGGCCAATTAGTCCCGGTTTCGAGTTCAAATGGAGGACAGTTTCTCTCGGATGTAAGCTGAGAAGCGGTTTGGATTCAGCTTTAAGCTTATGTGACCCCTTCCAGCATAACCCGGTTGTTGCATAATAACACCAAGGCGAAATAAACTTATTTCTGTCCATATGTGTTACAAATACATAGAGCAAATTATTTAAAAAAAAAAAAAAAAAAAAAAAGAATAAAAACCATGGTTTTTGCCAACCCTGCTAGCAACGCCTTACAGTTCACCAATTGCCATTTCTGCGAACAGTAGTAATTTTTATCTTTTAAGAAAATTTACATCTTCAAAGGAGATACAGTAGTGTACCCAGTAAGATATCATCCTACTAACCTGAAAACTCGGGTTCTATCCCAGGTGTTGTTTACAATTTTTTGTTCTTATATTTTAGGGCCGCGGTGGCTCAGTGGTAGAGTTTTCACCTCTGGGTTTCGAACCCAGCTCGCGGCCAGTGAACTTCGTGGTGGTCAAACACCATATGTATGTTTTTTCGCGGGGTTCTTCCATATCTTTCCACTTTCTTCATTCCACCATTTCATTCATTTCTCATCATTACCGTCTCCTTTAGCCTAGCCGGTATAATCGTGGAACGTAAAGCATAAAAATTTTATGTTCTTATATCTTCGTTATATTGCAGACCTGATATTCACCCAGCCTCTTTAAAATGAAATCTTTCGAAAGTCAATGGAACTAAAAATGCAGACGAAAGGTGTTGACTACAGGAATTGCAAATTCTAAAAGGCTTTTCGAACTGACCAGAATATGACAATTATTACCAGGACGAAGCAAACTGGTTGTGCAGAAAACAGGTAAACAATATAGGTATGATGGAATAAAACTCGTGTTGTGTGGGTACCATTACTCATGAGGACTAGGACAGTGAATCTAAAAAGCCACGACATCGATTCGTATAGCAGTAAACACTGTCTTCCGTCAAGGTCATGTTTGCTCTCTTGTGTATGGTTTACTGCTAACACGACGAATTAATCATGATTTTCAGATCATCCAGTTAATAATGACTAGCTGTGGAGAGTATATAAATTCATGTCCTCTTCATTGTTTTCTGAATGAAAACAAAATGTTCCATGTGGATTAACTGGATTGTAGCTTTTCAGCTTCCCAAGCCAAGAAATGGAATTAAAACAAGTTGAATTTTTATACGTCTCCAAGAAAAATAAATAAAAGATATGGGCCAGCGCATAAAACTTTCCCAGCTTCTATTCTTTACACTAAACCACGTTATGCTGTAGTTATAAACGAATCATTTTCTTGTGAAATAAGAAATTAAATTATAAGATATGTTCAGGAACTTTCATGAGGAAAGAGTCTTACCCTCAAAATTAAACTTACCCCTTTTAGATTTTTCATAACAGATGACTTTATACCTTTGTACGGTTATTAAGGAAATATTTGTTCATCTAATTTCAAGAAAATCGCATGAGTCGTATTTGAAAAGAAAAAAAAAAAAACTCAACCCGAAGAGTTAACCTATTGTGAATATTCTCGTAGGAAGTAAGTTATTCATGTATAGAGTTTTTAATGGAATATTTATTTATGAAATATGAACAAATTCACGTGAGATGTTTTTGGGAAGATCGTCCGAAAAAACTGATCACAAAGAATAAAATATCTTAGGTCAACTTTCTTCAAGGACAAATGAATTGTGTCATATTGTCAGGGTGTTAATCCAATATTTATTTATGAAATGTGAACAAACTTACTTGAGTTAGTTTTGAGACGACATTCCGTCCCAAAACCACAGCTTCCCGCAGATCTGTTCAGAATAAAAAAGTTATACATTAGTACATTATGAATGAAATATATATTTATGGAAGTTAAACATAATTGTCTGAGTCTATTTCGAGAAAATCGTCCAAAAAGTACTTAACTCCACGAATTAACTACCACTCATACAATCCCCCCCCCCCCCCCAAAAAAAAGAAAAAAATCTTATACTATAGTATAGAGTTGATCAGCGTAATATTTATATGACATCATTAGAGCCGTTTTCGAGAAAATCGTTTTTTTTTTTTTTTTTCACCCTTTAATAACCATTTATATTTGGGGAGGGAAGAAAATCAAGGAATTCTCCTAGAGAATTTTAAGTGTAAAGTTTGATGTGGATTCGTTTAACAATATGATTTTTAGGCGAGTGAATCACGTTAGATTGGGATGGACGGACGAATATTCGAAATCACTTTTTCGGTATACAGTGAAACATATAAATCTGTTGAAATCTCGATTCGATTATTTTGTCGGGATCTTCATACTTCTCTCTTCTGCTTCACAATAGATTTTGTCAGTCAGACACGATTGAATTTTCTACAAATAATTGGAGCTATAGCTCTTGTAATGTATAAACGTAGTCACAGTTTTTATTTTACGTGACGAAAACTTATGTAAAACAGAATCCTTGAACTGATGAGGTTTGGAATGATCGTTTATAATAATAGTAAAGATTAAACAATAATAGAATTACAATAACAATTAATTAAACAATATAATTTGCTGAAGAAAATTGACACGAGGGAGATTCGAGCTCGGGTCTGTCGCTTAGTATTTTCTTATTATACCATTACGCTACAAGTCCTTTGGGTAAAGGTGTCAAATTAAAGTACTAGTTACGGAGGAAATATCTTTGCTAAGCATATTTTATCTTAAAATATCTCGAAACCTAACTAATGTTCCTGGATGTCTTGATACAATTTAAATAAATCTCATTGAGAAAGGCCTCTTTGACTTGTTTGTTAGTTGAAGAAGGAAATTATAAATAACTCATCTAATAATCGTCTTTTCAAATAAGGTCTTTTCATAGCTGTACTATTTTTACATGAAAGCTGTTCAACTAGCTAACAGTTTTTATGCAGCACCTAGTATAGTAAATGGTTGGTATATGCAAGTGGTTACCGCATCTACTTTCTACCAAGGAGGCCCTGGTTCGAATCCCTATAGGTCCGAAATTTTTAACGTACTTCAATTTGAATCTCTACGTTAGATGCAAAATATTCTCATGTGGAAAAGATAAAAAATGTTCTAATGATTGGGGATTGGATTAGGTTCATGAATGGAGACAAAAATTTACAAACTTATTTCCTTCAATCGTTTCAGGTTTGATATTTTCAGTTAATTTATAATTTTCTAACACATATATGATCAAGTTTTCTTCCCCTTTGTTCTCACATACACAATGTAGTGAAACAATACATCATCCCAGAACAAATTATAATATTAATGATATGTATCACTCATTGGACAACACGCTCCAAACAACAGATATTAATCTCAAAATGAAGAAATTTCTTCGTACATCAAATCTACAATAAAAGGCTGCTTCAGTGCTCTATAGGCTTATCAACTGTCGTCTGCTGGTTGATATGCTAGGTCTAAATTTTTTTGTATGCAACTGTCCAGACATTTGTGATAGCAGCAAAAATGCTGGGCGTGACCTAATGGAGTTATAGCAGTCAAGGGGAGAGATACTTTGCTCTTCATCTGCCAGTAGCTGGCATGATGCCCTCCAACCGTGCCTATGGATGACCATGTGAGAGTTTCCCAAGTCATTGTCATTCTACTGTGCACATCTTGAGCAGCTGTTTCCGTCGAAAATAGCGGACTGTGAACCAATTATTGATCTGATAAGACAGTATCATGGTTTATCGGACCATGGAACTTTGTGGCATATTCGTCAGTCCAATGACGATGGGCACTGCCCATACGAGTCGTAATTAACGATACCGTGTGTTTTACATTTTTACATGTGAGACGTCGGCTATATATCTAATAGTGTACAGTGAACTGTGTGCTCAGGTACACTCGTGCTCTGTTCACTGTTAAAGTCTACTCTAAGTTTTGCCACAGTTTGCATCCTATGCTGTTATACCAATCTTGAAAATCTACGACGTCCGACATCTTTAGTGAAGTCCGGCCGTGCCATATCTTGTGGTTTGATGCTGGTTCCACCCTCGCTTTCACATCTTTAAAGGACACTAACTACTGCAGCTCACGAACACCTCCGACAAGTCGCTCTATTTCTGAGATGCTCGTTCCCAACCGTCTGCCATCACAATCTGGCCCCAATCAAACTGATATATCGCTGGCTTTTCCTATTCTACGCAGAAGCATCACTGAGTAATCGAGTGAGATCTTTGTCACTGTCTGGCGAGCAGTTTTACTGCGCATATAAGAAGTAATATAATCTTGGTTGCGTTGTATGTATATTCATACGCAAGCGCACTGGTAATAATCAAAACCATCCTCGTCAGTAAGTTAGGTGAACACTTGAGATGGCAAAAATGATTCGAACTGCTAAAAGTTTTCTTAATCTAACTTAAGTGTCTCCCTTTTTCTACCACGCAAAACAGATTTGTAAAGAGCAGGTTTAGTAAGTGCTAGAAATCCTTTTGACATCTGTTCTTATCTTCTAAATAATACTATTAATTTCCTTTTATTAGGAACCGTGTCGCCACGTTTGGCCTAATCCTCGTTTCGCCTAACCAATTATCTGACACTTTTATGACAGATAAATGATAAGATTTGTGTCCACCATTTTAGGCGAAAAAAGGATCCTCGTTTGGCCTAATCCTCGTTACGCCTAAAATGACGGACAATAAGAAAAATCGTGGAAATTCAACTAGAGGGAAATTATATAAGAGAAAATTCCCTAGTATATAAAGAATTAAGAAATGCAACATATATAGATTAATATTATATTAACTATTTTCGAGGAGTTAGGATTACCAAAACTCCTTTATGTATTTACTAGGACCATGGATATATATGAATATATATGAGTAGGCGAATAGCAAAACCCGTTAAATTCACATTTTAAAATTTGTGACAAATCGAGAAAAACTGTTTAAACACGTCATAATTGTAAAATAACATTAGAAACTAGAGAACATTGAAAAATTAAGAATAATGTGTGTTGGTCTGTCGAAAGCTGTATAATCACACTAGTATGTGAATTGCGTTATTGAAGAAAATAGTTTGGATTTAACAGGTTTTGCGTATGTAAATGGAAATAACAGCTTTTGCATCTGGACGAGCGGCCATTTTTGTTGAGGCTTAAGATACAAAACCTGTCAAAAAGAAAGGGAGTCAGAGTCAGAAATCAGTATTATGCCTACTAAAATATTGGGGGGGGGGAGGATGTACTATCAACTATACATTGCACAAAATTGGCACAAATGAATATGGATACATAAATGCTACATTAATTTTGTTCTAAATTGAAAACAATGGATCCAAATATATAAAAAATTGAGTTATGTAACCTCCTCTCCATCATCATCTACTAAATGGAAATCTATATCGTCGTCGTCCTCTGGTGCATCACCATTTTCTCGGTTTTCTATTCCTCAAAAACCTCTTTGTAAAACATGAGCTTTGAGCTGTTTTCAATCGTCAAACCCTTCGTAACTACAAGCGGAGTTCATTATACCTATCCGTATACATTTCTAAACTGAATGGTGATATTTTGATGGACTAACATAGGGTGAATATTAATTAGCCAACTATCCCAATATATGAATTTGAAATATAGCAAAACAAAATGTGAAAACGTTGAGTTTGAGAAAAACAGTGGCTGAAAGAGAATCAGAAATGGTAAATATGTGGCAAAATTTTTTAACATTGTACCAGAAGCATGTTATAATTTTGAATGATAATTGACACGAGACATTTTAAGAAAGAGGTTCTGCTGAAGCTGAAGAGACTGTTTAAAGAAGAACCTAATCCAACAATGTTCTGTTCAAAGTAAAGAGTTACCCTGAAATACAAAACAAACGACTTTTAACCATAGGATAGTCCACTCACCATGTCTTTTTGGCTACATTTCGTTTCCAGTTTTTCATGTGTCTTGTACGTTTTCTAGACAATTTTGGTGTTGTCTGATAACAAAATTATGATCATCGCTGCCTAGAGTATCGTTTTCTTTCGATTTTGGGTGCATTTGTCTAGTAATTATTAAAGAAAAGCAAATAAGCACAGAAAAGTTTCACAAACAGTTAGGTTAAGACGTATAATGTCTCCATTTTCAGTCCAGGGTGCACGGTGGCTCAGTAGTAGAGCATTCACCTCCGGTGCTTGGAGTACCTGGTTCGATCCCAGCTCGCGCCGTGTGGACTTTGTGGTGGACAAACACCGTGCTCGTGGGTTTTCTCGGGGTTCTCCCGTTTCCTCCCACTTTCTTCATTCCACCATTTCATTCATTTCTCATCATCACCGTCTCCTTTAACCTAAGCGGCATAACCGTGGGACATTTTTTTCAATTTTCAGTCCAAAAATTAAAAAAAAATAAAAGCACAGACTTCAAATTCTGCGAAATAAAATTTCGAATGCTTTACGAAGAGTTGCAATAAATATTCAGATTACTAAACTAATCCTATACAGTACGAAATTTCAAATTGTTTGAAATATGGAATTAACCGGGTTTGATTCTGCTTTTCTCATGAGGTTCTTTGCAGGTTTGGGATTTAACAGTTTATGAAAACGATAATTGAAGATGGATTTAACTGTTTTTGCATCTGTTGCCATGATGGATATAACAAGTTTTGGTAATTTCACATATTTCAATCTCAATTTTCAACTAGTGAATACTATTTGGCTTTTTCTACTGAATACTATTTGGAAATAATAGCTTTCCAACTAAGGTTTCCAGAGCAACCACTATCTCATTTTTTTAAATAAAAAAGTGAATTTAACGGGTTTTGCCATTGGCCTACTCATATATCGTATATATATCGACACATTCTCTAACGATCTAGACGATTTATGGTATGGATTCCAAATCTAATAGATTTCATCTCAGCTTGAGTCTTCTATTAAAGTAAGAACTAGTACAACTTTCGGTTTCAATATTGATTCCTAAATATTAAAAATAGTAAGAGATAATGAGAAATCGTTTTTGATGAGAATTCAGCTTCCGATAAACAGGTTGAATGTCACACTATCACTCTATTCCTACCGTAAGTTATAGATATATTTGCGGTTTCGATATTGAATCTGCATAATTTGAAAATCTACAATAATTTAACAATGTAAAAAGAAACTCACATGTAAGAGAACAAGGTATAAATGTTTCCATAACTTTGCTTACTGCACCGAACACCAGTAAACCTTAGCCAAGACGGACACCTAACTGAATAAGGGGTTCAGCCGGATAGTTAGTAGACAACGTTCGCTTCATCGTATGGACTTCAGAAGCCGATAACCCACGAGGTTACTACTTGTCATTATATGTCACTACGGTTAATGTTTTACAGTGGCAACAGAATACCATGACTGGACCATAAAAACGAGTAGCATGGTGCGATGCAGGGTTGGCAAAAACCATGTTTTTTTAAAAAAAAACAATAAACCCGGTTTTTTGTTTAAACCCGGTATTTTTTGGGTTTAAACCGGGTTTTTTGTTTAAATAACTTGATGTATGTATTTATATCACATATAAAGAGAAATAAGTTTGTTTCATCTTGGTGTTATTATGCCACAACCGGGTTATGCTTAAAGCGGAATCAGACCCCTTCTCGGCTTACATCCGAGAGAAATTGTCCTCCATTTGAATTCGAAACCGGGACTAATTGACCACAAACGCGATATGTCTGCCGACTCACTCATGAAGGACTCCTGGTAAAAATACGTTGTGCTGATCTTTAGGTACTTGTTAATGTAACTGTCAAGAGTCATTTCAGAAGGACAAAAATATAACCAGTTGCACAAGTGAAACCATTATACAGAATTACATATGGACAATTTCAAAATGTTGCAGAGTACAGAAGAACTAATTTAGTCAAAATTAGTTCATTACGACTTCTATTAGTCCAAGTTAAAGAAATACAACGAGAAGAAGAAGAAATAGACTTAATTTGCATATCAGTAAGAAAAGTGAATAAAGATACGAATTATTTGAGTCCACTTTGGCTCTGACCCATTTATACATAAATAAATACCAAAGATACTTCTGATTTCAATAAATGCCTCTCGTTGGATTTGTATGAACCCTCCTCCCCCCCAAAAAACTACAGCATTTCGATGTACTTTATCAATAGTAAACATTATTAAAACGAAACAATATTTAGAATTTTTCCTTGATTGAAATTGCATAACAATAATAACAAACTATGAAAACAATCACAAAAGAAGCATTCATAAACTTATAAAAAAAATACAAAAGTTGCTTTTGTAGTATAATCTTTTTCAGTAATGAATGAGAAATTTAGGTCTGAATATAATACGAATAATATACGGGAGTGAAACGTGATAACCCATAAATGTGTGTTCATCAAGATTTTACGAACACTTACACTTTTACGAACATTTTTCGTTTTTTGGTTTAAACCATTTTTTTAAAGAGCTGGTTTAAACCAGCAAACCCTGGGACGATGAGTCTCGATTTCAATCTCATCACGCCGATAGTGATCTATAATTTGGTGCCAACCCAACGAAATCATGTCAGGTTGGAATTGTACAAGATAACGGAGACCATGTTGATTTAGAGAGTGCTTTTCTGTAAGCAATGTTTTGGACCTTTGGTACCTACTATTCACCCGTATTGCATCGAAGTATGAAGATCACCAGAGTCAACTATATCTTTATTTCTGTCATACGAGTGGAAATGGAATGTACCAGCAAGACAACCACCCTCGTAACAGATCCCGGTTGGCCACCATCTGTTTGGAGGAGCATTCAACTTCTTCCTGCTGAAACAACCACCGAGAAGCCCGGATTTCAATCTCATTGTGCATCTCAGAGACTTATACTATGGACATTCCCGGTAATATGTGAAACGAGTGGAAATTCAACTCAAAAGTTGTAATTTCAAAAGTAATAAAAAATGAAATATATTTTTCTTTTTTCTTTGTCAGTAACACATTGAGATGTTTGAATTGTGGAATTATCCAAAGAGCAATTTGTCAGCGGAGGGATTTGTCACAAATCACTCATTTCGATCACAGTTGTCCATTGTTAAGTTATGAGCAAATTTAGGGATCTTTTGTCAGATCTAGCTCGAAATAGATACAAATTTCATACGAATTGTAATTACAATAGAATCACAATCGGGTCTCTTATAATGCACTAACAGTTTTAAAAAGCGTTGAAACTGGAATGAAATCGTCTGAAAGATCAGCAAAACCTACAATAAAATAACTTTTGCACCTACATAAGAAGAAACACACAAACTATATTTCCTTTAACATACCGATTAGCAGTACCATTTGACAATATCAGATATTTGGAAACAAACTGCAAACTAAAAGTTACTTTTGAACAGCACTCACCTTTAAACAAAATTAATAACAGGTGTAACTTTTTGTGTTTCTCTTATCTCAAATATAGTCACTATACACCCTGTGGGGGTATTAATATTCTCAAAATAGAACGGAAAAATAACTGTACAATTGTCGAAACATTTTTCCGAAAGCTAATAGTTCTATTACAAATTAGTTATGGGAAAACTAATTTGTATTTCTCAGTTCTTCACATAGTAGGGAATATTTTATTTTCGAAAAATTTCCCTCCAGTTTTATCTCCACGATTTTTTTATAGTCCACCATTTTAGGCAAAACGAGGATTAGGCCAAACGAGTATCCTTATTTCGCCTAAAATGGCGGACATAAAGCTTATCTTTTATCTGTCATAAAAGTGTCAGATAATTGGTTAGGCGAAACGAGGATTAGGCCAAACGATGCAAGATCATTAGGAACACAATCATGGTCCTTAGAACAAAGTAGCCTAAAAGAATAAGAATGAGATAGAACTGCAAACCCGAGTTGTGATTCAAATCCCACTACAGTAGGTTCCATTTCATATAGTCTCAGTGATGGAAAAGGGGCGTTAAACTCCAATCAGCGAACTAAACAGCGATCTGCATTCCGGTAGATCTACGAATTTACGGTTTTAGATTCTCAATTTAATTTAGCATGTTTCAGCTCAGAAAATTAAAACGAAAAAAGCACGAAACTTTGTAGAAAACTAAACTTACGTCCAGTATACCATATGGCAAATAGAATACTCGATACCTTCACAGAGTTCCATCACAAACCTCTGAACGGTTTTTTTTTTTTTTTTTAAATCATGTAATACTGTTTTTTTTGCATAACATTACGAAGTGTATGTATCAGTCGCAGATAAAAGGGGCTTTCATAAATATGAAAATGCTAGGATTGAGATAGAAATTACCAATATATATATTATTTAAAATCATACCAAATATCCAAAGTATTTTCACATTTCTTAACATGCAAGGATCCGGTATAGTCTGATTATTATAAATGAATCATTTCTTTATTTGAGGTTTCCCAGTCATACAGTAATTCAAAAATACGCCAATTTAGCCTAAACAAACATGTAAACCAATGAAAGAAGTGAGTTATTTATAAGATTGTTCTTAAAACTGTGTTCATTATAGTGTTACCTTTAGCTTATGTAGAAGTTTGAAGTGATCTAAAGCTATGTGTAATAAAAGTGATGAATACAAAAGAAAGCCAGGCTAATATTGTCTGATTAACAATAAACGTTTTATTCTTAGTTTTTGTGTATTTGTGTTTAGTTTTACCCTGCATATTTTCTACTACCATTTATTCCTTGTCCTCAACAGCCTCCGAAAGATGGCTCACGGTGTGACCTGAAACATGCTTACTTTGGGGCGAAACTCTCTGAAGGAATCGAGGTGAGATTTTGTTTAGTTGTTCTTACAATTTCCTGGCTCTTTGTTATCTGTGTGAACGTATTGTCATTCGACAGATATCAGTTTGTACACTTCTGCTCACAGAAAGTGAGACTGGCTTCCAGATACTAAGTCCAAAAAGTTGAACCTAGATCCTTACGTCCCTCGGGTCTCCTTACATACAAGGGAAATCTAGTTTCCTTCCATTCTGTTACAGACCAATGTGCGTAGTCTCTAATAGAAATAAACCATCTGGATATTGCCTCCAAGTAAATATTCAGGTTACATGTAGAAAACAAGAACAAAATATGACAAAAAAAAAGGGGGGGGGGGAATTAACTAACTCTGTGGCCTAGGGAACCCGGAGGTTCAATGTCGCGTTCACAAAATCTCTCCATTGACTTCTATCCTTAACCAACTGGATCCAGTTTCTACTTTGTATTCCCACTTCCGCGATATTGTCCTCCTATCAGCACCTAGGTCTTCCTAGTGGTCGTTTTCCAATTGGTCTTCCATTTAAGACTGAAAGCGTTCCTGCTTTCTTCCATTCTGGCTACATGACGTGCTCACCTTAACCAACACCACCTAGATTTGAGAAGGCCAGAGTGCTGGATTCGGAGAAGCCTGTGACGTCAGCACAAGTGGTCTGGTCCAGAAATCTCAAACTTCGCTGTCACCCTTGCTGTCATCCCTCTGTTGTGGGAGGTGTTGGTATAGTTATTTATTGCGCGTCTCCCCAAAGGAAATTCCTTTTCCCTCGGACTTGCCAGAGTTTCTTTAGCTTTTAATGAGTGTGTTGTGATTTTTGTTACGTGCATTGTTTTGCTTATGTGTATATATGCTTGTGGTTATGTGTTGAGATATTCTATATATTAATTGTGGATATAGTATTCTCTACATGTAAAAGTTTACTTTTGTGTTGTGAGGAATGTTATTTTGCTAATTAAATATGTCTCATCGATGGCTAATTAAATGTGCCTCTCTAAAATGAAAACTACAACAACGGGCCAAAGGTTCACGTTTTTAAGTTTCCAGAAGAAGAAAGCCTCAAAACTAAGTGGATAAACGCGATTAAAAGAGAAGGTTTTATACCTTCAAAGTACTCCAGAGTAAGTAACAGCATATTCTCCGTTTATAGTAGGCCTTACTAAATATTATTAAGTCTATTATGTCGCAGTGGCGTCAACAGAAGTTGAGCATTGGGGACTGGAGAAAGTCTAGGAATATAGGCGCTGTCCATTTAGTTATATGAAATTAATCTATCCGTTTCTTCTTCTTCTTCTTCTATTATTATTATTATTATTATTATTATTATTATTATTATCTGAACGTTGAAAATATTAAACATTTTCTCTTTTGTCCATTTTAGTTGAAGTTCCCTTCACGTTATGCTGATCTGAGGATAATGTTAAAATTTGCAAGAAAAAACTACAAATTTACCATACTAATTAAAATCGTACAAGCTGTTAATCAAATTAGAATAGATAAACTAACTTTGACATATTTTACCCATACAAATTAATACTTTTCAGATTACTAAAAACAAATCGAAAGACTTTTCATTTTATGTGCATAGTTTAATACTTTGGTAAATATCGCTATGAAGTCAGTTTGTTATGGATTGTGGCCTTTAAAAGTGTTTTGTAATAATACTTAAAACCCATCATCTCTGAAGGAACAATAATTTTAAGTTTATTTTTCCCCTTTTTACAGTATTCACTCTTAAGAAATTGAACTTCGCTTTACAACTACTTGCAGCCTCATTTTAAACAGACAATATTTCATTTTCCTGATCTAAATGGTAATATTAACCTAAAGCATATTTATTTTATATTTGTCACATTAATCTATGAGAAACAGTTTGCTTTGAATATTTGTAAGAAATAAGATGCTGAAAGACGCATTGTTTGATTGCGAACTCAAAAATAAATGATAGTTGAAATATAGTCCTGCATATACAGTAATCTAAATTATTTGAAATTATTTAATATATATAATAATTTGCATTAATAGCTCCCTAATCCCTGAATTTTATACCTTTGAGTGCCAGGAAAGATGAGATAATTCCACAATTACTACCACTAAAATGGGAAAACAAAAGAGAGAATTAACATTAATAGTGTTTCCTTGTTGCTTCGTCCGAATCTACTTGATGATTTATATTCTGTCATTAAAATAATAATAATAATAATATACATTGCTTTGAAAACAAGGATTACTACCAGAATTATGCTCTCAGGTAACCAAACTGTTTCCTGTCCGGTGGCTCAGTGGTAGAGCGTTCACCACCGGTGCTTGGGATTCCTGGTTCGATTCCAGCTCGCGCCGTGTAGACTTTGTGATGTGCAAAATCGTGCTCGTGGGTTTTCTCGGGGTTCTCCCGTTTCCTCCCACTTTCTTCATTCCACCATTTCATTCATTTCTCATCTTCACCGTCTCCTTTATCCTAGCCGGCATAAAACTGTGGGACGTAAAACTTAAAGATTTCATTTCATTTAATAATAATAATAATAGCTAGTAGTTGCAAGTAATTTCCGTACATTCATGTCCAAAATGATTGTCGCATATCTATAACTGTCTTCTTGTAAGAATATAATTTGATAATGATTTTGCAGGGTGCTTTTAATATTGATACTATGTTTATAATCGGGAAATGTATATTTGTGGTAAATTTCAAAGCAAAAGAATTATAAATACGAAAATTAGAATGAATAAAACATAATGTTGCTAAATGGACAAAAAGTTTTACTTTCGTTTTATTGTTCTTATTTACTGCTCTTTTGACATGAAATTTGCCACATACATGTCTTGGCGATTATACACATACTAACATTATAAGAAATATCGGGTGAATTTATCAAATTATATTTCTACAACAACATATTTATAGACATGCGACAATAATTTTGGACATGAGTGTACATACAATAAATATGTAATGTCCACTTACAAGTAGGATATTACATGGTGTCCTCGCAAAGACCATTGGCCTTCTCTCTGAGTGGTATTGACTAACCACACATTACTCAATTAGAATCCATTTATCTGACTGCAGCTCTTATGTGGAAATTAAATAATTATACCTAAATATGACTGGATGAAATGTACTGCAATCATAACGTTCAACATCAAATTATAAAATTCAAACATTATAGGGCTTTAGATTTATGAAAAACATACCAAATTTAGGTTTACCTGGTGTAATAGTAACATTCCATATATTTTTTTATATTTATTTAATCGGAATTGATATTGATGGAACTAAAACGAAAAGTAAGCGAGAAATTCCAATTACATAAGACTGATCAAATATATCCAATACTATTTTGATCAATAATAATTGAGCCCTCTTCCATCTGAGATTTCTGGGGTTCTTACCAGGAATATATAGGTCCACCAACTAAGTTTCATGCGACAGATCTAGGTTTGGAGCAAACAATTGATGCTTAGTAGATAATTTTCATTTTACTATTCAACTGGCGTTATGTATATTCTAGTTTAGTTTCATGTTTTATTATTTTAAAAACTAAAAGATCGACATGCGGCTATTCCCATTTTAATGAAATTTGTTGCGGTTTATAGTAAGTAATAGTGATTCTCTTCGATAGCATTTTTATCATTGGTTTAGGTTTTTTCAAATAACTTGAAACTAGGAATGGAAGAAAGTTTCAAAGAGATCAAAAACATATAAGAAACAATATTGTAATAAGAGAATACAGTCTTGATTTTCGTTTATAAAAAAGTGTTATTAAATTTTCCTATGATCTTCTCAGAAAATGAAAATATTTTTATTGTCGAAAATATTGACTATGTGTTGTATTAATGCATGTATTTAAAATTGCATAAGTATGCATTTGAGCAATATTGAATTTTGTTAAAAGTGTAGAATGTGTTAACAACAGACCCTTTCTCCAAAGTGTATGTCGTCTTTTACCGTAATTGGTATTCATAATATTAATTAACAATGTTGAAAATTGCCGTGACTATTAGTGCACAAAATGAACTAGCGCTAGTACAGAATAGTAAAATATTTTATGCTTTTGCATGAAAATTGAAAAGAAAAAGACTGGTTTGAAGCATCTGCTTGGTATAAAATTGCAAACCATTCCTCAATAAAACTGAGTTACAAAATTTAATTCACCTTGTTAGGGGTCGTAATGCTTTAATTTCTTACTTAGTTTCAAGTAGCATGTATTTGTTGTGATGTATCTTAATTACAATAGACGTTTTGATCTTTCTCTTTAATTTTGTAATCATCCATTTTTACTATATTTGATTATGAATATTGTGATTGAGTCATGAATGTTATTCGAGTAACGTGAAGTCATGATACTTACTTTCGCTTGCACTAACGATACTTTTATGCTTATAACAGAACGATAAACGTTTTTTGGGAATGTACAACAATATTGACTGGAAAACAATAGTAACTTATTTGTTGCAATCTGGGAAAAGTCCTTTACTTCCTCTAATTTCTTTCCTTTTTCGGGTTTTAAGTCACAATGTTACTGATGCATCTTCTTATTTGGCATATATGTAGTTTAAGAAAGAACACGTAAAAGGGCACAAATAGAGCACAGTGCTAGGCAATACTAAATTGTAATTTCCCATTTCTGAAAGTTATGAAGTTCGTAGCACTCGGGAACTCCTCTACTCAGCTGGTAAGACCACTTGTGTGACGTCACTGTAGCAGCCATCTGGCCTTCTCAAATCTAGGTGGTGTTGCCTTAACCTCCTAGACTTGATGACACTCACAATGTTTGATAAAGGGTGTAAATTATAGTTCCTCGTTTGGAACTTCCAACCATTCCCGTTCCTGTTGGGTCCGAATATTCATCTCAGGATCTTGTTCTCAAATACTTTCAGTCTATTGATGATTTAAAAAAAATAAAAAGATAAATAAAATAAAAGTAAAAACTTACATACTACGTGGTACAAGATGAAAGCCTGTGGAAAGTACACCGTGAACAGAAGAGTAACAGACACAAACGGAAAAGACAAGTTGTCATGCACTCTTGATCTAGTGGATTCGTAATGGATTCGTGTGCCAATATTTATATTTGCATCGTTTAACTAGCAGGCAAGCTGTTTTTTTGTAAATAAAGATTTTGTAGTTTATTAACAGAGCATTCATGTTTGAGTGCAAGAAGTTTATAAATACATGTCACAGCTATGTAAAATAGCACATTAGAACATATATATAAGACAAAATCACAACTCCTTTTCCTCTTGTCCTTAACATTTACTCCGGCGAGGGAGATTCATATTCGAGCTCATGTGGTTAAACAATATGTCTTATATAGAGTGTCCGTAAAGTTGCGCAATCCAAAGTTTGATTGCATATACCTGTTGAACCAAGAACAATAAAGACCTAAGACTTGAAACAAATATAAGCAAGCGTGTTCTATGTAGATATTTTCGAGATCATGACCAATGTTGGAATTTGTAACATTTCTGTGTAGTAACGAAAGAAAGTACCGAAAGTGTTAAATAAAAAATGCACAAAATGAAGAAAATCAATATTGAGTTGCAAAAGACTGATTTCCTGCGGGTGAATCCCTGTGTATATGTGCAGTGTGCATCAACATTTATCTATTGGTACGAAAATATGTCAAAGTTGATGCACTGTTGCCAGTGAAAATGCTATTTAATGCAAGTCCGTAATTTTTTTTTTTTTTGACAGAAACACGGCCCCTGCCAACACTGTTGTAAAATTACTGCAGCAGGTGTGTTTCTGGAAAACAGGCAGCATTCACCCTCCCCAAGTTCGAGATGTATGTACACTCATGTCCAAAATTACTGTCGCATGTCTATAAACATGTTGTTGAAGGAATATAATTTGATAACGAATTCGCCTGGTATTTCTTATAATGTTAGTATGTGTATAATCAGCAGAGACATGTATGTGGCAAATTTCATGTCAAAAGAGCAGTAAATAAGAACAATAAAACGAAAATAAAACTTTCTTGTCAATTTAGCAACATTTTGTTTTACTCATTCTAATTTTCGTATTTATAATTCTTTTCCTATGAAATTTACCACAAATATGCATTTCCCGATTATACACATAATATCAGTATTAAAAGTACCCTGCAAAATCATTATCAAATTATATTCTTACAAGAAGACTGTTATAGATATACGACAATCATTTTGGACATTGTAATCAATAGTATAATAATATACTAATGAGGAACATAAAACTATATATATCGGAGAGTCTTCCCTCCCTCGCTCCAAACAAAATCTGAAATGACGACTGCGAGTAGTCCTTTCTGCGTAGAACATTGTAGAAATTGTCCTCCTTTTCTTTTTCTTTTTTCTTTTTTTTTTCCCAATACTGAATCGCGTATTTGTAATGAATAGATTGTGTACCGCAGAGTACATCTCCAACTTCAGCAAATCCCAATGTTGAGCACTTCCTAAATAAAGAAAGAGAAATTTGAATATTTTATAAATTTCCCTCTATTCTTCCGTACAGAGGAGATTGTGAAAAGTATTTTTCCTTACTTTTAATTAAGAGTTTATATACCGAATTTTACATTTCCAATTTGAGCATGCTCAAATTGGCCATTTTCTAAATGAAGAAAAGGCAATTTGGATATTGTATAAGTGAGTTATTTTCCATCTTTTAAAGCGAAATGTTTAGTAACACTGAAACACATATTTCCTTATTTTTAATTAAAAATTTATTTACCAAATTTCACACCTTCATGTTAATTGAATCCATACTTAAGGCACTTTCAAAATAAAGGAAAGGAAGAAAATGACGTCCTTAGGAACGTTTTTGAAACGCTGAAACATATTTTATTACCTTTAATTAAAAGCCTATATGCCAAATTCCACACCTCCGCCCTAAGCGAATCTTTAATTTTTGAAATTTTCTAAATAAATAAAGAGAAATTTGAATATTAGAGAACCGATACCCCTTTCCTCCTCAGAAGCAAAGTTTCGAAAAGCTGAAACACATATTTCCTTATTTTTAATGAAGAGTCTCTCATTTCGGAGATTTTGAATGGCCTTTATGCTCCCGTGCTTTATCACTATGCAATTATTTTTCTTATGCGATATTTGAAGGGTATGGTTTACTCCCAGCAACATCACATTATAAGGAAATCGCAGTGTAAATTATTACTTAGTTCCCTGTAAAATTCACCTGAATTTTAAATGCCGTGACTTGAAATACTCATAAGATGCAGCGAACGGTGTTCTAGCAGTTGTGTGTAAGACGGTTGGTTGGCGACGTGTAGAAACAATGAGGACTACATTAAAAAGCTTGTGGCACTCTGCGTATACATCGAGCCATAATGATTGGCATGTCACTTGCTTAAAATAAGTATCCTAAGGATAAGGAAGGGGTTCCAAATGTATGCCAAAATAGAGTAAGTATCTCACGAGCTTTCATGTCAGAGATTTGAAACTTGAAATATGAAGTCCTTATATAAATGGACGTGCCCAGCGTTTCAGAAAATTCCGCTTCAAAGTGGGTAATTTCTGTTTTATTTTTCTCGATGTATAAAAACGGTATCAACATTGTCTCCCTTCACTATCACAGGAAAGCAGTTGAACTATTTCAGTGAATTAGAAATGTAGTTTGTTCGACTTGGACTGAGCTGGGTTTTTTATAATTTCATTTGAATTCAAATACGTATACTGAGGGAGAGAAAAGTGGCTCAAATATATCTTTCAAATATTTTGTATAAATCTATTTTTCTTGTGCAAAGAATAGAGATTTCAGTAGGTCTTTCTATATTGCTTGCTGGTCCAGGCTATACATAGTAGAGAGTTGTAATTTTGTTTAGGGAATGCGTATATATACTGGTGACATTTCATAGCAGCGATATGTCTTATAATTTATAATAACTTTTCGAATGCTTTAGGGAGAATTTCCTAGACGAAACATTCTTTCAGGGACTGACAAGTACGTCAGTAAAAAAAAAAAAAAAAATATTTATACCAATGTAGCTTCTTCGAAATCGTTGTAGCAAGTGAACCTTTTACCTCACAACTTTGCGCTTATTAGCATCATTGTTTTGTGTATTTATATGCATTTCTTGTACATTTTTTATTGTTTAGCAGTTTGCCTTTCATTTTGTTTTCTTTCTGTTACATTTTTGTTAATAATATGGATTTCAATGTCTTCGCTAAGCAACATTGATAGATGATTACTCACGTTACTCGTTGCTATGTCGTCATTTCAAATATTCCACATAGTAAGTGAATGATTTTGAAGTAGATGTTACCCGTTTGTAATATATATATATATATATCCCGCCGGATCAAACCTACAACCTAGATCTATGCTGAAAAGCGAGAACACCAACCACCTGCGAAACATTGAGTTTGTTGCTAGTAAATAATCGTTATATATTGTAGAAGTAGGGTGGGAAATTGACTAATTTCACAGTTAAGGGAGTCGTGAGGAAACCACTGTTAGATTGACATCGTGATGGCAAGTTCCGTTGTGTAGTGTGTTGCACAATGCATATTTACACAGGGTAGTGTAAAGACAGTTTTTTACGTATGTGACATGTGATCAGTCAGAATTAAAACCATGAAGTGTTACCCAAAATTTTTAAGCCAAAGTGCATCCTACATGGATAATTAGCTCAAGTGCTGCCTTGGGCATTAGTTATTTTAGTTTCCGTTCAGTGTGGTCTATTAAGGATATCAATGTGGTAGAAACCAGTGACAGAGAAGTTTTTTTTGGAACCATGTGTAACCTGCGTTGTTGTTCTATTCTGAGGTAAGATCTTTGCAAGAAAGCAGGATCCACGGGAAGAATCGAATACATGTCCTTCAGGGTAGAAAGTTGGTTTAGTCAGTGAGACAGACTACACCTGAAGATTAGTAGAAAGCTCAAATATGCGTTCTAGATATTGAAATATCAAGATGGGACTAGAAATATTTTTGTTTCTTTTATTCTGTTGCATCATGCAGCTTTGTTTGTTTTGCCCACTTGAACTTAATATTCAATCTTTCCTGCAGATGGGAGTCTGGTCCCAGAGTAGCCCTTAAGTTGCCTAGTAGTGTCACCTTTCAGCCGTTCCTAGTGTTGGTAAATAAAAATATGGAGGCACGTGATGAAAGGAGAAACAGGACTTACCAAAATTAGGCGCAGCAAGTTGCACTGATCAGGTACTAAATCGAAGTAGCTAAATTACTACATGTAATTAGCACGAACTCTTATTAATCAGTTATCTTATTTGTTCAATTAATAGCTTGGACATATTCTAAATACACTGAAGAATAATCCTGTACTCTTATCTTAAAATCACATTCTATCGTAACATAAATCTAACTGCCCACTACAATTATCCGATTCACAATAACCACAGGTGAATACATTTCATTCTCTTCTACTACTCGACGTACCTGTCGTTAAAACACTAGTCATTCGTTGCCAACTCTGATATCCCCCACTATTCAATACCCAACAACATTCCCCTCTTTTCTTTTTTCTTTAAACTTTTATTTCAAATAAGATTACACTCGTTTATACTTGACTTTTAAATTTGACTATATCTATTTTCCGACTCCACGCAAATTCAAGCCTTTGATATAAACCAACGAAGTTAATACCGGACAATATATTGCAGTTTTCAATAATGTGTGTGAGAAAGGCCTGCTTCTTTTCTAATCAGACTGCCGTAACATCTAGAATTTAAAGAATGAAATCTCCCCATGTTTTATATAACTTCTTCCGCGAATGTTTCTTCTTCTTCTTAGTGTGTTTTTCATTATTCATCGATTTCAGCAAAGATGTTTGTTCAGGTTCATGCGACTAAAAAGTTTCTCTAGCCTTTGTTGACTGTTTGGTGTCTATTCGTTTTTCATGTTTCAATGGTAATTCATGTGTGTTTTGAGTCTGAATGGACTTGACTGCCATTTTTGGTAGTGTTCTTTCGTCTCTAATTGATGATTTTGATGTATTTCCTTCTTTTTGTGAACCTCCTCCGTCCGCTTATGCACCTTTAATTTCTTTTCCATAGTCGAAAGTTGAATTTCATGAACTAGAATATCTCCTTCTGATTTCGTATTAGAACTTACTACCGTTTACGGTAGGTGCTTTAGATGCACGTCATTTGCAGTTGAAATCGAGCTGATAGAGAAGTGCGGTACATGTAGTTCCTTATCATTCCTGGATACTAAACAGGGTTGTTTCTCTGGTTTAGTTGATACCTCCTGCTGTTGATTTTGTCTGTGGTTTATTCCTTGACTTACCGGAATAGATTTATTTACCATAGATGATTGCTTAGAAAACAAGGACAAACTTATGTGAAATGTCATTCTATTAGTTCTTCCATCATTCGCCTCCCTTAGCCAAAAAAGTATAATATTGGGACGTTAAATTGAAAGAAAGAAAATGAAATGAAATGAAATCTTTGAGTATTACGTCCCACGATTATGCCGGTTAGCCTAAAGGAGACGGTGAAGATGAGTAATGAATGAAAATGGTGGAATGAAGAAAGTGGGAGGAAACGGGAAAACCCCGAGGAAACCCACGCACACGGTGTTTGTTCACCACAAAGTTCACTTGGCGGGGGCTGGGATCGAACCTGAAAGAAAGAAAGGAGACAAGTGAAAATAGACATCTCGCATGTAACTTAAAAAAAGTTGCCTTGAAACAAGCAGTGGTGTATGGAATATATATACAGGGTGTCCAATATACAATGCAACCTGGAGTTTGGGATAATAGAACTTTTGAACCTGAAGTAATACACGAATAATGGTTATACCAAAATGAAGCCTTGTTCATGCCTATATATTTAAACTCGGAAGCAACGATTGAAGTACACTAGGAACCACACAGTGTTGCCAGATATAACCGAAGGTGTAAATAATTTTTTTTTGCAAAATATGTAACTTGACTCATAACTCATGCGTATGGATGTTTCTGCCGTTAATTTTCAGTTTGTTCAGTTGGAGTAGCTTGGAAACTATGGAGCACAAAAAAGAATTTTTCATTTGCACCGATAGCTAATCAGATGAGGCCTCCGTAAGGGGGAACTAGGGAAATCGTAGTTTTCATAAATTAACACTCTGAATTGGCAACTTTGCTGATGTTACAGTGCATCAAAAGGTGTGTTAAGGATCTGTCTACATTATGCAATTCCTGAAAACAATGAAAAACAAACTTTAAAATTATCATGATAAAACATTTACTTACATGCACCCGGCAACACTGCTATTATCAGAAATGAGTTACCAGCTGTACAGCGGATGTTGGGAGTGTCCCCAGTTTTGATTCGAACACTGGTTCACACGTGTCACCAGGTTGGCAGCAATTTTACGAAGATTAGAAGTGTTAATGTTCTCAATGGTACTGCGAATGTTCGTTTCCAGGTCTTGAATAATTCGAGAATTGTTCTTGTATATCTCTTGCTTTAAGTAGCCCCATAGAAATGAATAGCAGTGTTGCCGGGTGCATGTATGTAAAAATGTTATCATGATAATTTCAAAGTTTATTTTTCACTGTTTTCAGGAATTGCATAATGTAGACAGATCCTTAACACACCTTTTGATGCACTGAAACATCAGCAGGATTGCCAATTCAGAGTGTTAATTTATGAAAACTACGATTTCCCTAGTTCCCTCTTACAGAGGCCCCATCCGATTAGTTATCCGTGCAAATGAAAAATTCTTTTTTGTGCTCCATAGTTTCCAAGCTACTCCAACTAAACAAACTGAAAATGAACGACAGAACATCCATACATATGAGTTATGAGTCAATTTACATGTTTTGCAAAACAAATTGATTTACACCTTCGGTTACATATGGCAACACTGTGTGGTTCCTAGTGTACTTCAATCGTTGCTTCCTAGTTTAAAAATATATACATGAACAAGGCTTCATTTTGGTATAACCATTATTTGGTATAACCATCACTTCAGGTTCAAAAGTTCTACTATCCCAAACTCCGGGTTGCATTGTATATTGGACACCCTGTGTATATATATTCCTCTCTTGAGTTTCTGTTTTAGTGTAAGTATGTATTGTGAAAACTATCTTTGGCATTAATTTCTAATTAGTGGCATGATTGAAAATTCATTTATGTTCACATTATTTTTCCTCTATCAGAAATTTTATGTCTTCCAACTTGGCGCTGATTGATTCACTCTGAAATTGACTTTACATAATCATTGTTATAATGTGCATAACGAAGCCACAGTTAGTGTGCTTCTTTGTTTGCACTTAAATACCATTTCTTGGAGTACTTTTACGAATGCTGAGTGTGGTGAAGTGTTTGGTTGGGATTTGTCCGTCTACGTTTAAGTCATTGTGGTTTTCATCCCGTACATACTTAAATATATCGGTTTGTGGAAGCGAAATTCCGAAGAGGCAAAAGTTTTCCTTCATTCTGGTATAAAAGTCATTGCAAGGTCAAGATCGTTATCTTATAATATATATATATAAAAAAAAAACAGTGTTATTCAGTTGTTTAGTTCGCATCTTGTTTGTACCCAGAATCATGACTCACCCCAGCTTATATATTCTCTTACCTCAATGTGGTGAATAATGCACAATCTCAAAATTCATTGTAAGACCTAACACTAAGCAAGATGTGCATAATATACGCCAGTGCATAACAACTATCATGCGTAGTCGAGTCCTAGTATAAGAAGTATTTTGCAAGTAAAGTAACTATTCGTCATAACTAGTATATTTGATTTTGGTATCATTAAGCACTGAAGAAACTGTACTACAGTAAAAAGGGAACCCATTTGAGATTGTTATAGTATTATTGGAATTTAATTAACGTAATATAAAGGAAGTAGTTTTTTTTTACTTCTTTTTTTCATTTTTTTTTAATAATAAACTTTTGGTTGTATATTTAACTTAATTTGGACGGTATCATTTTAGATAAACTTAGTGCCAAACGTCCTGAATTCATCTAGTCCATGGTAAAAGCATAATCCTGTGACGTACTTAGAAATCAATTCTAATTCTTTATCTTTAGTGTAAATAATAATAATACTGTAATAATAATAATAATAATAATAATAATAATAATAATAATAATAATAATAATAATAATAATAATAAAAATTAGTAGATTTCAAAATACCAGTATAAACTGAAACGATGAACCGGGAATGATCCATATTTATTTGTATTCTTTACTCATATATAAAGACTACTTGTCTTTTTCATATTAACATTTCATTTTATTTCAGCCAGTACAGAGAAGAGTCAGTTACTATGTGACTAAAAGGGATAAGAAGGAACCAGGTTTCAAGATAAATAACTGTAAGTATGTCGTTATGAAGTTCGTGCTTAGTATATGATTATCACAGTAATTGATAAGTTTTTTTCCGAATAGGTGGATTTGATCCCTTGTGATTTTCAGCTTTTCTGAATCTAGCAACTTAACCGCTTCAGCGATCTGTCAGATTGAATGTACTCGTATTTGACTGGCGATTCTTATATGTTATGTAAGATTAACAAGAGTATCTTTAAAAACCTTGTCGTTTCAGTTGGAAACTTTAAATAATTGTAATAACATTAAGAAATCTCAATTGAATTACCTGTAAGGTAGATTATATATATAGTGGAAAAAACTGAACGTCTTACCTAACTGCGCGTGACCCATAACATCACCGTCTGTTTTTCAGTTCCTTTTAGTTTAAGTAAAATCATTAATGTAAGATTTTACTCTAAATCCAGTTAGCATTCTAACTTGTTCTGTTGTGTTGAAAAAAAAAAAAAAAAAAAAAAAAAAAAACATTGAAATGGCTTCAAAAGCATGATGTCTAATTGTCAGCTATTTTGTGGCTAAGCATTTGGCCGATGAAAAAGTACCATCAATTTGCACAAAATTGTATGAACGAACAAATTAAAAGGTCGAAGAACAATAATTCGAATTTAGAAGGAGGAAAGGACACTATAAAGAATAATCGTTTGTAGTTTTTCAGAGGTGGAAAATTAAATTTGTGTAGTATTTGTTAACATAGTGGGATTTCGATCGGGTGAAATGAGGAATTTTGATGGAACTGTTCGTCAATCAGATGGAATGGAAAGATCTAAAGTTTGTAAATAAGTTGCTACGAACCAATAGATCAGAGTTAGAATACAAGAACAAGTGACAAAGGATGTGAAATGTGAAAGAAGGTTCCACTGGAATGTTACCTTCTACCAACTTCAGTACACATATATATGCAGGAAACGTTAAAAAAAAAAAAAAAAAAAAAAAAGCGCCTTTCGAGACACCTAAAAACACAAAACATATTATCGAAAAAGTAAAATTGATTAGAACATTGTCGTTCATAAAAATTGGAATTGGATTGCATTAAGAATTGGATGCAAGAAGTTTTCGTTCGAATTAGGGGATCAGAATTAAATTTGGACATGGACACCTTGGACGAAAGTTGAAATAACGTCATTGAAAGCTGCACCGTCCCCACCAACTACTGAAGAAGAAGAAAAAGGTGATGATGATTTATGATTGTATTCTTTAGAGCAGCCTGATATTTTTATTTATGAGAGTAAACATTTAATTTCCATGTACACTAGGGGCTGCGGTGGCTCAGTGGTAGAGCGTTCACCTCTGGTGTTTGGGGTCCCGGGCTCAAACCCTGCTCCCGCCAAGTGAACTTTGTGGTGGACAAACACCGTGTGCGTGGGTTTTCTCGGGGTTCTTCCGTTTCCTCCCACTTTCTTCATTCCACCATTTCATTCATTTCTCATCATCACCGTCTCCTTTAGCCTAACCGGCATAACCGTGGGACGTAAAACTCAAAAATTTCATTTCATTTTTTCCATGTACACTATCCCTACTAAATACCAATCCTTACCTATGTCTTGACTAATGCTGAATTACCAGCGAAATTTCTTCGCTTAATATAATTTTTTAAACAATTTATAGGAATTTGAGGAGCGAAAGTGAGTAACTTTTGAGTTTGTAGATGTAAAGAAAGCTTTTGATTAGGGAAGATGGCATTTCGGTAGAAGGTAAAAGGATTAAGGGTATTTGATTATGACTGTTAGAAAACTTGTGAAGAATATGGAATGAAAAAGTGATGGTAGGAATACAAGAAACTGTGGCAAATATGCAATGTAAATATATAATTTTATGTTATTCTGCTGGAGAGTGCTTTCGCGTAGCCAAATGGTTAACAGGGAAACCTTTGGTTCGCGTTGTCCCGAATTCACTGTCCAGTGGAAACAGTTTTCAATGTTGACCAACATTTTGGGGCGGTTGTAGATTGCAACTCTGATAGTGTGCTCATGCATTCTGACCACAGCCTTATGGCCGGCTGTCACCCTTTGTTAAAGAGAACGGGAGCGAGTTCATATATAGTTACATATGACATCTGTGTGTGATATATTTAATTTGTAACACAATTTCTCATAAAATCCCAGTTGTGCGATCCCAACTACGTGTTTTCGTTATTATGCAAAAAGAAGGCGTGGTTCAACATGGCACGTAATGGAGTCTGCCGTCATGGTCAGTCACAACAGCGTTTCAATATTGTTTCCCATCAACGTTGGTGGTGTATTATCAACTTTTTATCACACAAACTTTATTTAGTTATTTACTTTGTTATTATTATTTCATTAAGTAATGTTTAATCTTAATAACAAACGACAGGCGTCTCAGTATGTGCGTCTCATTAAAATTCTAATAATAAGCAGTCACATCAAGCTTGCCTCCATGACGCTAAGAGATGTCGATACCTTTGCTATCGCTTGCCTTCTTAACGCTAATAGATATCGCTATCTTTGCTATCGCTTGCCTCCATGACGCTAATAGATGTCGCTACGTTCGACATCACTTGCCTCCATAACGCTAATAGATATCGCTACCTTCGCTATCACTTGCCTCCATGACCAATAGATGTCGCTACTTGCGCTATCGCTTGCCTCTATGACGTTAATAGATGTCGCTACCTTTGCTATCGCTTGCCTTCTTAACGCTAATAGATATCGCTATCTTTGCTATCGCTTGCCTCCATGACGCTAATAGATGTCGCTACGTTCGACATCACTTGCCTCTATAACGCTAATACACCTAGATATCGCTACCTTCGCTATCACTTGCCTCCATGACCAATAGATGTCGCTACTTGCGCTATCGCTTGCCTCTATGACGTTAATAGATGTCGCTACCTGTGCTATCGCTTGACTCCATGACGCTAATAGATATCGCTACTTTCGCCATCATTTGCCTCCATGACACCAATAGATGTCACTACCTGCGCTATCGCTTGCCTCCATGACACCAATAGATGTCGCTACTTTCGCCATCGCTTTCCTCCATGACGCTAATAGATATGAGTTACATTTCACCGTCACTTGCCTCCATGACACTAATAGATGTCGCTACCTGTGCTATCAGTTACCTCCATTATGCTAATAAATGTTGCTACCTGCGCTATCGCTTGCCTCCATGACGCTAATAGATGTCGCTACCTTCGTCATCACTTGCCTGCATGACGCTAATAGATGTTTTCGTCATCGTTTGCCTGTATAACGAAATCTTTGAATAATTGCATATGGAGTTTAAGCTGGTCGGTGGGCAAATTCAAAAAAATAAATAAGTGAATAAATAAAATAAAGAAAGAAGGACGATTTCAGTGTGTAAGTATAGTGTACGTAGGGCCGAAAGCTTGGGCGGAATAACTAATAATTTATAATCAATCACTTGTAATATCAATATTTATCGCACTCAGGTTTTAAATTTGGCAGTCCTTGACAAGAATACATATATCATGCAACGAAAGGAGCAGCTGCAACTCTCATGTTTAATTGTCTCTTTTGTAACACAATTGGTAAACATCTGACCTTTCTTACCTTGATCTGGCGCGTTAAAAAAGTGTTATTGTGCAAAATATATATATACGTATATTCATATTATTTTTAACACGTATTGCAACGCGACACTCCGCAACACTAATTATTGCAATAATTTTTTGTAACCTTTGATAAAACGTCTCATAAAATGTGTTAATTAGTTGTGATACGTGTCGTTACTTTACCTTGCAGGAGAGCAGTAGGCTATTCATAAACTCGTCCCATTAATGCTGTCTTGGTTTGTGAACCTTTTTGATTTATGAAATGAGATGAAATGAAATTTCTAGTAATAATAAAGCCGATACGGTAAACGTGTTGTCATTTATTTTTTAAAAAAATGTTTTAACTTAGACTATCTTTTTGAAATTTATAGAACAAAAAAGATTTAGTGGAAAGAAACGAATATGTAGCTAGTAGGTAAGAGATTGTTGAAATTTTGGCCATCCAAGTAGATAAGTCTTAGCTAATCAAAGGCCTGTTTGCACAAGATGAATTTGCTTATCGTAACAAAAATGTTGGAATGCCCGAGTTAGTATTTACTTTGAAAGTATGTAACAAATATTAAAATTATGTAAACACACTGTCCGTAGTGATATAGTAGGTTTATGGAGGTATCATTGTAATATTTAAGTAGCATTAATTCATATACAAAGTTATTACGAATGATTCTTCGAATTACAAACACTAATAACTCATAATTAATGACACTCAGGTATATAAAAGTGGTATCAACGGAAGAAGAAACTCAAAAGGATTTTGTTTCATAACATAAAAATTACTTTCCACAGCAAAGGTGTTCAGAAGTTTTGTTACTCGATCACATCAAGCCTGTAGTCAGGTTCCTGCCATTTCACGTTGTGGTATATTAGTATATCACTATAGACTTCCGCATTGAGGACTCTAAGCCTGGCCTTATATATATCATCAACCTCAACTTACCCTGCAGTTGCCACTTATTGTGGACTTATTAAATAGCAGTCGCTACAAATCTCTTTGTCCTTGACATGTCTATATTTTCTTTAACCCTTAAGTACTCGCGCGGGGTGCACACAGAAACCCCAACAGGTAAATTTTGTGTTGCTAGCTAGAAGTACTGATGAAAAAATGTAATAAAATGTCTCAAAACAAGTACAAAAATCTAATTGCAGCAAATACTTTTAAAAACATATCTAGAGTCATATTACATTGTCTTAATTAAATAACAAAAATATTTTTATTGTAAAAAATAGTATCAATTTGGGGGTATATTGGACCCCCGCGCGAGTACTGCTCTCACAAAAAAGGGCAGGAGTACTTACGAGTTGTTTTAGATATCTCTCTCTTTCTAGTGTTCGACCTTAGTAGCCCCAGTTTGATAGAAGAGGGAGGGCGCATTTTGTGTTGTTGTTCATTTCAATATACATTATACCTTCTTTTTTAACAATCTTCCAAACTATTCCATGAACAAGTGTCTGAAGCAGGGTTGGCAAAAACCATGGTTTTTATTGAAAAAAAAACAAAAAAAAACGTTTTTTTTTTTGTTTTGTTTTGTTTTGTTTTGTTTTGTTTAAACCAGGCTTTTTGGTTTAAGTAATTTGCTCTATGTATTCATATCATATATGGACAGAAATAAGTTTGTTTCTCCTTGGTGTTATTATGCAGCAACCGGGTTATGCTGGAAGGGGTCACATAAGCTTAAAGTGGAATCCAAACCGCTTCTCGACTTAGATCCGAGAGAAATTGTCCTCCATTTGAACTCGGAACCAGGACTAATAGACCACAAATGCGATACGTCTGCCGACCCACTCACGAAGGACTCCCGATAAAAATATGTTGCACTGATCTTTACATACATGTTAATGTAATTGTCAAGAGTCATTTCAGAGGGACAAAAAGAGAAACAGTTGCACAAGTGAAACCATTATACAGAATTACATATGGACAATTTCAAAGTACTACAGAGTACAGAAGATCTAATTTAGTCCAACTTAGTTAACAACGACTTTTATTAGTCCAAGTTAAAGAAATACAATGACTTAATTTGCATATCAGTGAATAAAGAATAAAAATACGAATTATTTGAGTCCACTTTGGCTCAGACACATTTATACATAAATAGATACCAAAGATACTTCTGATTTCACTAAATGCTTCTTGTGGGATTTGTATGACCTCTCACCCACCCACCCACACGCACACAAAATACGGCATTTCGATGTATTTTATCAATAGTAAACATTATTGAAACGAAAGAATATTTAGAATTTTTCTTTGATTGCAATTACATAACAATAATAACAAATTATAAAAAAAAATCACAAACGAAACATTCATAAACTTATAAAAAAAAAAGCAAAAGTTAATTTTGTAGTATAATCTTTTTGAGTAATGAATGGTGAATTTAGTCTGAATATTATACGAATAATATACTGGAGTGAAATGTGATAACCCACAAATTTGTGTTCACCAAGATTTTACAAACACTTACACTTTTACGAACATTTTTCGTTTTTTGGTTTAAACCAGTTTTTTTTTTTTTTTTTTTTTTTTTTTTTTTTTTTTTTTTAACCAGCCAACCCTGGTCTGAAGTCTTATGGAATGGCTTTGTCCGTCCGTCTGTGAACAGGTATCAAAGCAGAAACGGTAAGAGATATCGAGAAGCTGTTTGCAATCGATTCAGTCCAAAAATAGGTTCCATCTCCTCCGTTCATACTGGAAGTGGTTCAGATTAGACATTTCCGATTTAAATATTGATTTCCATAGAGCAAAAACAGTAGAAGATATCAATCGGCTTTTTGCAATCAATCCAGAGTCCCGAGAATAGGTTTCATTTTCTCTGTTGAAGCTTCATTCAAACTAGAAGTGGTTCAGACTAGCTATTTCCGGTTTCAGTATTTACCGAAACTCAGAACTACTGTAAATGATTCATTCGTTTTCAAAAGGCTATATTTTCAAAAATGTTACACGTACAAACGGGAGAGATGAACATAACCGCGAACTCACTAAGTTTTCTGCACCCTCTACAAATATTCTGTATGTCCCCATTTGTCACACGTCCAGACCAGGCCCGTATTTAGGTAAGTGCTATTCTGAGCTCGAGCACAAGGCGGCAGAATTTTATGGGGCGACAAAATTTTGGATTTTTAAAAAGATTTACGAAAAAAGTAATATTTAAAACTAACAACCCGCAGAATCCTGTGCGAGCCGGAGAAAATATGTTAATGTGTTTAATTCGCTGTAATTAAATAGTTACTAATTAGCTAGTTATCTCATTATTTTTAAAAAGTCATCTTCTTCTATCCCCACCCCCAAGGAGTGAGGATGAACTTGAACATCATTGAAAACTAATACCGTTAAAGTCAGCGACCTCGAAAACTATAAATTCAACACTAATATCTGTCGTTTACTTTTAATATCTCGCCCCCTCCCTGGGGAGTGGAGTATGACCTTGAAGTTAAATTAGATTAAAACTGTCACTAATTAATCTCAGTAACCCCAAAAACTATGAATTCAACTCTAATATTGGTCATTTTCAATTATTTTTAAAATGTCCCCATGTTATTCTTATGAGTACTTTGTACCCCCATATATCAGCTCAGGTGTGACGTAGGGACCTGGAACAGGTTATTTGGATCATTTCTCAGAGCTTTAAAACATTAAAATTTCTTATCTCTATCTATTATGGTTCATCTATCACCACACCATAATCATCATTGAGAGAATTAGGCCTCAACAAGAGCTGCTGTTTCCTTGTTTGAGACAAGTTTGTGCGGAGGGGAAGGGGGTAACAAATTATTTACAGCACGGAGGCGCACAATATATAAATACGGGCCTGGTCCAGACTAGTAGTAAAACCTCGTTCCACACATTATGTAGCGTCATTCTGTCAATGGTCTGCACTGCAGCATCGATACTTTGGAAGTGGAGGTACGTGAACAAGGTCGTTAATGTATCCTCAAAGGAAGAAGTCAGTGTTAAATCAGGTGATCGGGGGCATGGAAACAAAGCTAGGTCGTCCTCACCAACACGCTTAATCCAGACATGCGGAAGCTCATCCTTTAGGTATTCACGAACTTGAATGTTCCAGTGAGGGGATACTCCGTCGTGTTGGAAGACAAAATCCGTCATATCAGCAGCTAGTTGTGGAAACAACCACAATTGCAACATATCCACATAACTTGTAACGGTCACAGTGTTCTCAGAGAAGAAAAACGACCCGTACACCTTTGTCTGTTTCACTGCGCAGAAAATATTCACATTTTGCGAATAAAATAACTATATTTCCATAAAATAACTATATCACCCATAAAATAACTATATTTCCTACCTTCTCACCGGAACTGGTCGACATTTCTTTTTATGACTGTTTCTTCTTACCAGGCACGTACTTTTTCCTTGCGTTAAACTTGTTAAACTGTATCACTGACACTTCTTATGCTCCTTTCCATCTGGGCAATGCGTCCGTCACAGTTCCATGGTTGAAGTTCTTGCTTTGGACCCCGGCGTGTGCATCTCATGGGCTGGATACTTGGCTAGTCGCTCCTTAGCCTCTTCACAGGGCATATGCTAGGGCTTACATGGGATGTAGATGTTCGCTTCTTTTATCCCATGGATTTGTCTAACACTTCCCACTATGCTGTCTATTCAAAACATGTGCAACCTTTTCTATTTGTACTAGAAACACAGACATTCAGCAACCAATTACCAACTAGAACCATAGGTAGTTCGATCACTGCCACTAGCAACAAACCACTTCTGCTTTTGCTGACACTTTTTCTTAAAAGAAAATAATTCGAAAATATTTATCCATGTAGTGTACAGCGTTTGAACGAAATTAAAAAATATGAAGTATTAGCAGGTCGGCTCCTAACAAGCACCACGACGATGCACTAACACATAGTTTTTAACTAAGAATCACTTGAGAAAAAAAATAAGTTCGTTGATGTTTGTTAGAGAGAGAGTGTGTGTGTGTAGAGCGGCCGTGTGTAATGTTCGACGAATGTATATCAACTGCCACAGCTTCTTTCGGTGCTAGGGTGCGTACCTATCGATAAACAAAAAGGTCTTTCTTTATTTCAAAAATTTTGAAATTCGCAACTTGGTTTGTTGTGGTGGTGGTTTTCGTTGTTCCCTTAAAAAAAGTTCGTAGTAACGTTTTAGCTTGTTTATGACCCATGTTTACAAAGGCAAAGGGTTCTGAATGTCTCCGATGTAAAAAAGATGTTTTAGCAGTTTTTCGAAGAATTTTAACTGTTAATTGCTCAGCCTATGTGTGAACCACAAGGACAGAAAGAAACGGGATCTATTGTTCACAGAAGTTGGCCTTCCGTTGCTTGCGATCGAAGCTGGTTGAATCGCAAAGTAAAGATGTTTCCTTTTTAAAGAAAAAGAAAATTATTTTTTGGCTAACTCAAATTTTAATATCAAGTTAATTGCACATAATTTACATATGTAATGATTATTGCTTCTAAGCGATTGTCACAACTTGTATATATGTAATGTATGTATTGATTTGGATTGTTGATGTTCTTTAGTTATACACTTTTTGATGACAACTCACACGCACACACATAGAATTTTGAAAAGCTTTAGTTTTGTACTTCCAGGACCAAGTTGTGGTTTATTACTGAATTTCAGAAATGTTTTGTTGATAGAATAATATTGACTCCTATCATTGTCTGGATTTCTTGTTCATTTTTGTACCTCTTCTTCAGTTCTTCGATTTGCTAATCTGTTCCAAATCGTTGAGATTTTCTTTGTTTATTAAAATAATCTCTAATACATACATACATACGTACACACACACACACACACACATATATATATATATATATATATATATATATATGTACTGTGGAGATTGTAATGCACCACTTGGCGACGAATCCACCAGACACAAAGCATAATTTTGGGTGGCTGTAGAGATGATCTTGATGTGAGGCACAAGGCCACATGGTGAAAGCCAATGTCTGGTACGCTTGAGAATGTCATTGTGGACACACTTTTCCTTGCTCGTGAGCACTTTCTCGAATATGGGTGTGTTGCGGTACCCATACAACAATGATCAATAGACTGTGATTCGTTGTTCTATTTGGCTGTCGACAATGTATGGTGTACCCACTTGCTCATCTTGTATACCTCCCCTATGCAGTACAGAGCAAGTCTAGGCGTTTCCTCGAAAAATACGCGAAAGCGTTCGACACATTCACCACACGCATGACTGCTGTCCTCTGTGACTGCCTTCAGGACTTCGTCATCTGATACTTGTGGTTGCCCAGTGCGAGGTTCATCATAAGGACTCAGATCTCCCGACGTGAACTTCTAGAGCCAATGCTTGACAGGTGTGTTCGTTCACTGAATGCTCCCCAAATGCTTGACGTATTCGTCGACTTGATACGGCTATTAACAGATCCACCTTAAAGTCATACAGGAAATAACTACAAACTAGCTGCTTCGATATCTCTATTTCTCTTTATCACTAGACGAACAGTGATTGCTGTATGCGCGCAGCGTGCCTGTATAAGTGTAGGATAATGGTCACATTAACATCTCATTGCTTTTCCAGTGCGTGAATCATTTCGCTTTTTTTCTGTGAGCGCTTCATCAAATGGAAAATCAAGAATGGTAAGAACTATTTTGGTTTCTTGTAACAACTGTTCACGAAAACAAAATGTTCTTGAGATTGAAGTTTTTAGAACGAACCATATGATAGTTTCCATATCATACATTTCTTGAAATGTCCTTATAGTTGGGATAGGTGAAGAGTAAGGCACAATACAAATTCTATCAAATAATCTTCTTCAACTATAATAGAAGAATTGTATTTGGATAATTCTTGACTAAATGCAGTAACAAACGCATATCAAATCGACATAAATGAATGGTCGAACTTGAACTCAAAAATATTTTCGTTTGTCTTTACCTTATTTGCCAGGCTCTTTAACTGTTAGTTAAAATTGTGTAAAATAGATTAAAGATATAGTCCGAACTCCAGAAATTGATAATTATTTATGTATTATAGAAATTTGTATGAAGAAATGCATACTGTTTGATAAATAAAAGGATTATAAGATTATTCAGAGATATGGGTATTCAGAAAAACAATATTTCCAAGTAAGAAACAGTGAAAAGCGGAGTAAGACTGAAAACGAAGTCCTAAAGGATAACTTGGAAAAGCTTATCTATTTTCTCTCATCATCAACAGATTAGAAAAAAGAAAGAAAAAAAATCGTTTACACATACCTAAAAAGCATCAGCAATGATTAAAAGGTCTTACAAAGTATAAGTTTCCTTTACGAACCCTGTCAGTTCATGAGAAAACTATAAGATTAGGGTTCAAAAGGAGTCATACGTTGGCATAATTACAACAGATATTTCAATCAGTATTAAAGAACATATCAAACACACCAAAGACAGTGATCTTCCAACTCCAGGCTTATCAAAACATTTGGAAGAAACAGGACAGGTGACAACAGATACACAGGTATTTAAAGTAACATATTCCTTTATTGAGAATTAAGTTTTAAATTATTTTCTGTCGGAACGAGACAGAATTCCGACTTAAAATAAAATGTTTCCGCAATGCTAGTAGCGTCATTGACAACATCTTTACTATCACAACTAAAAATTGAAAGAGGAAAAACCACACACATTTAATTTCTTTATTACAAGTCGTCTCACATCTTCCCAAACGAGGATATTGAGAGATACGCTTTCAATGGGGCTTTTATCTGTATTTTAGTTAGGAGGTTCATGTCAAAAAAAAAGTCGATATTAAAAAACAATATATATATATAAGTAGAAAATTATTGTGATTGATATACAAGTACATACCTTGGTTAATTTTCGTCATAGTCACCATGAACCTCCAAATATGTGGTATAACTTTCATATACCCTCTGGGTAAAAATCTGCCGCCTTAGAGTGCAGCTAGTCAAGAACTGATATCTTAAGCACTTCACTGTCATTGAAGCTGGGTTGTCACTTTACAAGAATCTTGTAGCTGTCATTAAAAAAATCTTGTAACCCGGTCTTTCTATTTACTGTTTACACATTACAACCCTCTGAAAGCACGAAAGATATGTTCATCCATGCAGCACTGCACTCTAGTGGACAAATAGTGAACCTCCTCATTAAAAACGTGTATTTTGGTGCGCTTCCCCTCCCCGTCCAAAAGAATCCGTTATTTCGAAAGCGGCGAAACTGTTTTTCTCTTTATATCAGCGGGAGAGCGATAGCAGGTAGCAAGCAAGACGACCCAGAAAACTTTACATGGTTTGATTCCTTGCAAGATGAAAAAAATGTTGTATGTCCCTTTCAAGACTATGTTTACATGGAGAAAAATTATACAGTTGCAAGCTTTTTACAGCTGCAAGATTCTCGTAAAGTGACAACCCAGCTTTAAACGCTTAGGTGCAAGTTCGGGGCTGTAAGGAGGATGATTGAACAATACCCATGAAATATTTGAGTTGACTCAACAGTACGAGCAGCTGTATATGGGCGGGCATTGAAATGGATCTGAAGAATTCCAGAGCGTAGCATTCCTTTCTGTCGATTTTGGGTGTCACGTTGCAGGTTATTCAGTCTTTGGCAATATATATCAGCTGTAATTGTCCCGTTTTCAAGAATTCCACAATAATCACATCCTTTTGGTCCCAAAATACGGTGTTCATGATTTTGTAAACTGATGGTGTTTGTTTGAATTTCTTTACTTTAAGGAGAACCAGAGTGCCTCCATTGCATTGACTGCTTCGGGTGTCCAGTGGCATACAATATCCGGGTTTCATGCACCGTCAGACTAAGAAAAGAGGTCATCCCTATCGTTTCCCCAGCGGCCTCCCCCCCCAAAAAAAAATCACGTGTCAATCATTGTCATTTTTTGTTCTTTGTGAGCGTTGGCCAGCACTTTTGTCATTCATCTTGCACACAGTTTGTGATAACCCAGTTTATTACTCATAGTTCGATTCATTTTTTTCACAGACACTTCTGGAACTCTTAGTGAGTAGAGTTATTGTGAACCGCAATTGAATCGCACTTTCTCGTTAACGCGTTCCACCAGATTGTCTGTGTGAACACTATACCTTCCGCTACCATCATTATCATGAACATTTGAACGCCCTTCCCGAAACTCGTTACACCATTGCCTGACCTTCCTTCCCTCCACTCATTACTGTTGGTCAAAAATTGCACATGATTCCCGGTGGTATCAACTGCATCCTGTCCTTTGGCGTTCAGAAATCGTATGACACATCTCATTTCACATTTGGTAGGGCTTTGTATTACAGCAGCCATTTCACCTTACTGCTACTCGCACATACGCAACTACACTTTCTCTGATGCACAGAATACTAGGACATGCTCCTATGCATGCTCAACTTCATCAGTGTAGCCAACCCCGCATAAAAAATATCGGTCTCTTTTTTGACATGCACCTCGTACTTTTGTGGAGATCCCAGATCACTCCTGATCAGTACTGTTCAAGCTTTACTTATCTTTTCGTTGTTGATAAATTTCCTTCGCTTCCCTGAGAAAATTTGGAAACCAAATTCTATTTACATATGTAAAAATTTGAGGCCATATCAGGTAAGCAACGATTATGCAATCAACGAACTTTCAGTTTTTCAAACAAAAGAAAAGTAGAAAATGAAAGACGCATAATAAGTCTTGAGAGAAGTACAATAGGTTCGAGTCAGTTTCATTTTAGTTTTATTTATTTTATTTTTTATTTATTTGTTAGAAACTTTAGAATATTTGAAAAAAGTGTAACTAATATATTGAATAGTAAACTTTTTACAGGAGTCAACACAACATGAAAATTAAAAGTAACACTACATGGAACTCCTTCTATAATATCATATTATAGGGTGCATGTTGCAAGTCAATTTGACATAAATGAAAATATTACTGTGGAAAGTGCTACATTATCTTCGTATTACGTATTTGGAGCTTTATCTATATTCACTGCAGTAAAGTATAAAGAAAAAGAAAAAATAATTAACTACTGCTCATTACCCATCGCTTTAAGAAAGAATGAGCTAGGGATTTCCCCTAGGAATCTCTTCTATTAAAAACATTTTTTTTAACCCTCAGCTTTGCAATATTAGTATTCCGAAATGTTAAAACATTAAAAGTGCCATAGTAGATATATTATGTATTGTCTGCGTAGATTCTGTCTACATCTTGCTTGCATGTGACTGTTATCGTGTCGACTTCTACGCGTAGACACATATCACTGTTTTCATGTTTA
This sequence comes from Thermobia domestica, assembly GCF_964235325.1. Taxonomy (NCBI): domain Eukaryota; kingdom Metazoa; phylum Arthropoda; class Insecta; order Zygentoma; family Lepismatidae; genus Thermobia; species Thermobia domestica. The sequence goes on from NC_137463.1 coordinate 215,221,391, forward strand.
AACTCGGCTTGATTTGGAATACAGTACTTCCGACAAAAGCCCAAGTAGTTGTTTGGATCCTACTTTAATTATGTATTATTATTGTCTTTGATAACTTCAGTATTGCATTAGTTACTCAAAATAAAATCACATTATCCAGATTGATGTAATAACCTCATGGTTCGATGCATAAATTCTACTGTAGCTATATATTGAGGATAATTTTGCAACACTGCTAGTATTATTAGCAAGAATGTAAATGTATTATGTATTAATAATGTATACATTTTAATTCATACTACTACTAATAATAATATTAATTTCTATAACAACGTTTCCATAGTAGATAATAGCAAACGATGATTAGTGTAGTTCACCGGAACTCGATAGTGCATGAGTTTTGTTCTAAACGAAGTAGTAAGTATTCACTTCTTTATTACATGCAGTGATAGTTAGCTGAAAATTTTACCTTATCTTTATAATTATTCCTTAATATTCAGTAAATTCCATGTGATAATAAATATTTATTTATTTTTATGTTATATCTCTATTTCATAGCGTTACTATTTTTCTTTGTTCAAAACTGCATGTTATGAACTTTTCAGCGTATTTAATTTTTAATATTTCGTGAAAAATGATTCTTTCGAAAGAAAATATGAATTTCTCAATCACAGCGAAATTCAAACCAGTTAAATTTTGTTGGTATGAGGTCTTTGTGTTTCACATTTCTATTAAGTAGCAGAATTTATCTTCAAACCTAAATTATCTTAGGGACAAGGGTTAAAATAATGAGATTTAAAACTACCTGAAATGCTGATTGCGGAGGAAAGGAGAAAAATGTTGGCAAATCTTACCTGAAATGCTCCGAATATTAAAAAATCACCATTATAAAACTAAATTTCATCTGATGAGGTCAAACATAGTCATATGTACAAAGGCAAGAAAAGAATGTGTGTGATGGTTGAAACGAATAGTTGACTGTGCATTATGGAGTATCCAAGCTTTGCTTGATTGTTGTTTTGTCATTTGCAGGTACACGAATACCTAAAATTATCTTACATATAAATATGATTTTCACTTTATAGAAATTTACATCGTTATGGCTTGGCATGCTTGATGCATATCAAAGAAACCACATACTATTTAGAACTTTCCTAAGGGGAGAAGAAGTAAGAATTATGCGAAAAAGAGTATACCATATAAGCCCCTTGCGTTAAGAAGAAATTCAGCATGTATTATTTAAAAAAAAAAAAAATAGTCGTGCTAGAAAATTATCCTAGTCCCCTTTGTGTGGGTTGTTCAATTAATTATTTTTTACAAGCTATAATTTCATCAAGTTAAACTTTTCATTATCATTATACATCTTGCACAAAATCTGAAGATTACGTGGAAAAGTTTCGACATACGACAGTTATCAATCATGTTCTTTGTGTATGCTCCCTGCCGTATTGAGTGGATTATGAAAGTAAGTAAATATAAAACACTTCCCTCTACAAATGCTTTCTTGTAGCTTGTGATAATCTCCAATGCAACGTTATACGTAATATACTTAGTTTAGTCTTAGGTAGATAAAATTTTCAAATGGAAATCACAACTACTCTCACTAAAACATCGAGTTATCGCTAGTAATGTTTTTCTGTTTAACATTTTTTATTTTCTTTTATTGTTTTTATATCATTATTAATCAGGGACATTATTTATAAGAAAAAAAGTGGGTCATCGTGGCCTTAGAACACTGAAATGAAGCTATACAAGAATAGTGTTATATCGCCTATCTTACGACTGACGTTTTTGATTGTTTCAAGGTGATCTAATCCGTGTGTGGAGACCACATGAGGCAGTTGAGTAATCTGTCCTGAGCAAGACGGAACCATAATTAAACTAGAAACAGAATCTGCACTCATTCCTCCTAAGCGGCATCTACACCCATTTACATTATTACTTTATGTCAACCGTATTTGCAGTGGAAATAATTTGTATTCCCACAATAACGCAGTGCCACTCGTGTTTGGGTGGCACAGAACTAGTTCTGTGTATACTGGCGACTTCCAAGGATTCCTAGTTCCCCGGATTTCAACGTCATTGAGCATGTTTAAGACTGCTTAAATATCACTCCATACCTTAGAGCAATCTCAGAAAACACAACTTTGCTCTGAACAGTCATTGAACGTAACTGGACAGAAATACAGAATTGTTTTAAATAATGATAAACTTCAGGAGGTAATTTTGATAACAAATAAAAATAAGCTCTAATAATTATCTTTTAAATAGCACATCCTTTGAAAGATATCAGCTACTGGAAATTTGGGAAAATATATAGGCCTATATAAGACGATCTAGTTGAATAAGTTACAATCCAAAATGCTCAACTATTAGAAAAATATGATAACTGCAAAAAATATTTTCAAAATATAGTGATTCCCTTTAAAAGGTTTTCTTATCGTGATTAGGTTTCCTCTCAGTAAAATTCGATGGGTAGATACTACATGATTTCAGAAACCTGGTGGTTAAATGCTACCTGGTGCTTCCTGGTGGTTAAATGGTAAGTGTTACACGTCCGATGCGGGAGACGCGGATTCGATACCCGATGGTAGCTCATGTGGTTCGAGCTATATGCTAAGCTGAAGGTTCATGTTTCAGATATTCTCAGTACTGAAACGACATGCTAAATTCCGAAACTACCAAGCAATCTGCCAAAAACATGGATACGTATGTATTGTGTGTAATCTATCAAACTGCTTTCTCTCTCCGATTGTCAAGCTTAAAAATCCTGCTTTCCAGTACTTTACTAGAAATTTTTGTTCCAATGAATCACTCTCTAAAGTTTGTCCGTATTACGTGAAAACCATGTAAGTATATCCGCGAAGTAACTTTTAGCAGCTCGTATACTTCATTATATGACAATTATATGCTACTGTTGTTATCATGGGAGGACTTACACGTTAGTTCTAGTAGACCTAGGTATGTGTGCCTAATGAGCAGTATTCATAAGAGAGCTGTGTCATACTATTATCCTTAAATACTATTTGCTCTCTCGGCTAGTCTCATGTTTGATGAAGTTTAATACGCAGTCTCAAACGGTTATAGACTCGTGTAATTATTCTTCATTATCAATATAACAACTTATGAATCCGTAACCTCATACGAAATTACCTTAACTAAGCTGGTAAGCACAAAACAGTCTGTACGCTATACATAAATACCATACTACAGGGTGTCTATCGGTCGCGAAAGTCATGAAAAAGTCACGAAATTTACCTTTTGGGTCAAGTTTTTTTTAATTTATCTGTACAAATATAAGTACAGACTGAAATATTTTGCTGTGAAAACGTCAAAATTCACCACCAAAAATGTCTATGGTTGGTTTTTGACGCTACGAAATTGCAAATAAAGCACGCTTCTATCGCATGCATGAAAATTGGGCCTAATTCGCATCCAAATTCGCTCTTGAGAATGTTACGATATTTTATGGTTTGATAAAGAAAAGGTCACGAAATTTAATTTTGGAATTTTACTAGACACTCTGTACTAGCATATACTTCCTTTCTTACACAACACCAATTAACTTATCCTAATCTTTGTACAGGGTTGGCTGGTTTAAACCACCTTGGTTTAAACCAAAGAAACGAAAAATGCTAGTAAAAGTGTAAGTGTTCGTAAAATCTTGATGAACACACATTTGTGTGTTATCATGTTTCACTCCTGTATATTATTCGTATTATATTCAGACCTAAATTCCCCATTCATTACTCAAAGAGATTATACTACAAAAACAACTTTTGTTTTATAAGTTTATGAATGTTTCTTGTGTGATTTAAATAGCGAAAGTGGACTTAAATAATTCGTTTCTTTATTCACTTTTCTTACTGATATACAAATTAATTCGTTTATTTCTTTAACTTAACTAATAAAAGTCGTAGTGAACTAACTTGGACTAAATTAGTTCTTCTGTACTTTGCAGTACTTTGAAATTGTTCGTATGTAATTCTGTATAATGGTTTCACTTGTGCAACTGTTCATCTTTTTGTCCTTCTGAAATAACTCTTGACAACGATATTAACAAGTATGTAAAGATCAGTACAACGTATTTTTATCAGGAGTCCTTCGTGAGTGAGTTGGAAGACGCATCGCATTTGTGGCCAATTAACCCCAGTTTCGAGTTCAAATGGAGAACAATTTCTCTCGGATGTAAGCCGAGAAGCGGTTTGGATTCCGCTTTAAACTTATATGTGACCCATTCCAGCATAACCCCTTTGTTGCATAATACGAAGGCGAAACAAACTTATTTCTGTCCATATGTGATACAAATACGTAGAGCAAATTATTTAAACCAAAGAAACCTGGTTTAAAACAAAAAGTTTAAAGCAAAAACTTTTTTTTTAAAATAAAAACCATGATTTTTGCCAACCCTGTCTATGTATATAAAAATGAAGTGCCTTGTATGTTTATGACTGACTTAATAACTCCTGAACCATCCGACTGGTCTCGATCAAATTTTCAGCATAGATGAGAAGCCTCGGACATTTTTTATCATTTCACTTTGATGGTGCTGCAACTTAGGGAGTGGGAGGGAGATATAAAAATGATCGAAAATGACCAATATTAGTGTCGAATTCCTAGTTTCTGAGGTCGCTAAGATGAACAGTGACACTTCCGATGCCGTTTAAATCCAAATTCAGTCCCGTAACTTGAGGGAAGAGAAGATATATATATATATATATATATATATATATATATATATATATATATATATATATATATATATAGTGTCGGCTCCAAGTGGCACATAGGGGCTATAGCCCCCCCCCCCCTTGACGCTCAGGTAAACACTGGATAAAATGGGCTTCAATCCTGCTTTACAGTAGATAAAACGGCAAAATATGATTTAGCCCCTTCCTTGATCATATCCTAAATCCGCCCCTGCATATATCAAGGGCTTGGGGCAAAAAGTGGACAAGCCACAATATACAAATTTTACAGTACAGTGATTTGTAAGTTTTAAAAAATTCCATAATTCTTGTTATTCATTCTATATGTGCCACAATTTGTTACTTCACGCATCAATATATCATGAATACGTTACTGCAAGTTAAAGTTTGATTTACCAATAATTTTTTGTAAAAATCGCTATTTTAGGGCAGAAAATGTTAAAATTTGTGACTTGTCACTTTCTTGCGTAGAGATAACATATGAAATGAAAGTTTTGGGGCAACACTATGACATGCTTCATGAAATAAATTTTCGAAGCCATTTTTTTTCTGGACGAAAAATATTTATTTGGGCAGTTTTGAACACTAAAACGAAACAATGAAGTAACTATATACATTCAAAACAAACTGTTATACATTTTTTCTTGTTACACTTATAGTTAAATTTACTTTTTTCATGTTTGTATAACATTAGAGACAAACTCAATTTTGCCTGCCCTATAGATACTAAATAAGTTCCGCATTGCTCTCATCATCATCATCATTTGGCATAAGCGTTTGGAAGTAGGTGCTGTAGATGGGAGGAATGAATGGTAAGAGACTTGTTACACCTTCAAGTTTCTTCTTATTTATCCTTAGTGGCGCATTGTATTTTGGTTTCAGTTTATCCAATGAAATTGAAAGTGGTCGACCAACTCTGAGGAATTACACCTCTTTGTACACTTCGTTAACTGCTTACTTGATGAAAGAGCTGCAAGGATAATCAGCAGTAAATGTGAATGCAACTGCTGCTGAGAAATCAACTGGGCGTCCACACTTCATTTTCTTTGTCTTCGTCACATTTTGTAATCATGCTTCAACATTTAATGTCCTATTGAGTCATTCGTGTTACATGAAAAGGATTCTTTTTATTAGCTTTGGAAATGATGTCCATCCACATACTAGAATTATAAATTTGCTTGTGTTTCCGCTGAAAGTTCTCAATAACAGCAAAGTCTCTATTAGATAGTAGAATGGTGTGTCCTGATATTAGAAAGTAATGAGTTATTTCCTTGAAGTGCCTCTCCCTAATAAGACGGAACCAAAGAGCCTCATAGTCCAATTCTTATTCTGGCCTGGACAATTATCACTGAAAACAACAAGCTCCTCCACTTCGGGCTTCATGGCTATAAATTTTATGAAAGCACTGCACATTTCATTACAGCCTCTGCGACCAGTTTCTTCGCTCCACACGAACATGTAACCTTTCCCGGTCGTACAATCATGAATATTGAAATTGAATAGCCAAAGTTTCCGACAGTAAAAGGCAATACTGGTGGTGAGTTTTGGGACTGGTAAGGCCTGTTGCAAGTCAATGTCAATCACGAGTTTCTTATTATCTTTGCTCAGAGTTTCCCTTTTTAGAATGTCCGGCATGGCTTCATCTCGCCTCTGGTGCACCTTCAGATCATTTTCGATAGGTTTTACTTCACCTTCTTTGCCTTCTGATCTTAAAGCAGCAATTTTGACCTTCGACATATCATATACTTTGCAAGTATCTGACTTAGGCAATTTAAAACTAATATTATATTCGGTGCAAAAAAAAAAAAAAAAAAATCTACGATATGCATCTTGACTGACTGGATTTTCAATGCCCTTTTCCGCGCACCATGGTAAGTAGAAATCTTCGTACAACCGAAAAATTGATAAATCACAGTCAAAAAATATTTTTTCCTGATTATCCTATCTGCTGTAATGGCTCTGGTACTTTGGTATGCTGTTTATGTGATCCCTAACAGACTGAAGTCGATTTTCGTCTATTCTGTTTGGCCTGTTCCTATTCTTGCCTCTGCTATCCGCTTTGGGTGTTGTAACTCCACCTGCAACTTGAGAGACAATAGAATTTATTCTTTCTTTTGAATTATGCAATCCATGAACACTCAAGAACTCACTTTTATAAATTTTGATTTCCTTACCACTTACTTTAACTGTGTATTCGGCTGTAAATTTTCGTGAAGATTTTTTTTCTTTTTTTTCTTTTTTTTTTCTTTTTTTTTCTTTTTTTTTTTTTTTAAATATGATCTCTTCTTAGGGTTTACTTTAATGCAACCAAATAAGTAAGCATTTTGTATGTCATGGGAAGCAAGATCCCAAAATCCATTAAAAATGTCTACCTCTTTACCTAACAGTTTAGATCCACAATTTTTTGCAATTTTTTCCAAGAACTCGGCTAGAGACCCTTTTCTTTGAATGTTCGCTGAAGTATTCACGCCCTTCATTCCTCCTCCTCTTCCTCTTGGTTTTCGCATGTGACGAAGGACTTCGTTTTCTCCATCGCTTACGAGACACTTTTTGGGGAGTTATTTCTGCTTGTCGTGCAGTACCTTGCATATCATCAACGGGCGCAGGTTCATCCTGAAACGAAATACAGAACATAATATATTGCAACAATATTTAAAATCTTTTCACAAAATATAGCTAATATAAAAGTTTATTCAAATATCCGAGCACACGTTGAGCAAAATTTGCAGGTGAAAACACTGGCTTCATTTGAAGACTGCACAGAAGAAAGAGGAAATGTTAAGTTTGTTTTGTTCTGAGAAAATCGAGTCAAAAATAAGTCCGCCTTCCTCCATTGTGAAGAGCTTTTTTTTCACAAGCAGCTTTAAAAATGATAGAATGTTTCTTCCTTAGTGTATTACATTGTACACCTCAAGGCGTACACACTGGTAAACATGTTCCGAACTGTGACAGTTCTGGTTCCAAATAAATGGCAAAGTAGGTGCTGTATTCAAGGCTTTAAATAATGTTTCAATTCATATCATGCAGCAGGCGAACGTCGTCTTGAGTGATTAGGACTCAGGACACTAGTACCACTTCCTGATTAAAGAGGAGAGCCTAGAGTAAGGAAAAACCCTTCCATGTGATTTGCATTTTTTAATTGTTTCATGCGAGTATTTAGAAGTACAAGAACATCACGTCCGATAATTTAATGTTATGATTGCTAAGGAAATCAAACCTAACTAATCTGGAGTTATGAGTAGAAGAAATTCTTTCTTTACTTCAGACATTCCACTTTTCTTAACCAAATGATTCACTAGCCCAGTAAACTTAAAAGAAAATGAACATGTCGTCGATCTCTGCAGCTATCATAGCAACATTATAATATAAGCCACAAGCTACATAAAACTCAAGAAGTTTCGATATAATACTATGAATGCCACACTTTATAATATGATTTAATTACCTGGCTCGATGTTGATGCATTGTCTGCGGACGGTTCGTAATCTGAGTCTTGATCTGTTATGTCATTAAACACGCTCAAATCTCCGCCATTTTTTCTCTCCAAATCATTATAATTGAACAGTTTTCTTCTGCTCGCAGCATTATCCCAGCTGCAGGACGCCATCTTTCTCTGTAGCATGTCATTGTTTTTATCAAAAAAGAAATAAAAACCTTTTGAGCAACAGCGTGACTTTCACAATAATACTGCCATCGGGTGGGAACCTGACGAAATATATATTTAAAAATGTAAATATACTTACAATACACCATTTAAACAAATAAAAGGATTTTCACAAAATTGTGGCTTGTCCACTTGTTGCCCCGAGCCCTTGATATATACTATATATATATATATATATATATATGATCGAAAATACCGATATTAGTATTAAATCCATAGCTTTCGGGGTCGCTGAGATGAACAGTGACACTTCCGATGACGTTTAAATCCAAATTCACTCCTTTATGTCCAAAATGAAACATATTCTTCCCGTACGAAGAATGGGTATTTACTAATCTGTTTAAATTTATACGTCTCGTACTTCCATACCTAATCAACTCCTATATCGACACCACGCTATGCACAGCATTATCCATGAACTAACAAAATTACAAATAACAATTCTTCAAATGTTTCTTAACAATTGAACTAAGTGGCGTTAACAACTTGGCCTTGTTTGCCAACTCTGCAACCTGGCACCAATAACTTGGCCTTTCACACTAACCCTACAATGGCAAGCCCACGCAACTTTAGTGCCTTGACTGGTGGGGGCAGCCTTGAAATCTGAACTGATTACTACTGTGGCTCGAATTCCACCTTAAATGGTAGGTCCACTTTTCATATAGCCTTTGTGCTTAAAAGAGAGCTAAACTCCAGCCAATCTAATGTAGGAGCCGCGGTGGTTCAGTGGTAGAGCGTTCACCTCTGATGTATGGAGTTCTTGGTTCGATCCAGCTCGCGCCAACTGAGCTTTGTGGTGGACAAACACCGTGTGCGCGTGGGTTTTCTCAGGGTTCTCCCATTTCCTTCATTCCACCATTTCATTCATTTCTCATCATCACCGTCTCCTTTAGCCTAACCAGCATAACCCTGAGACGTAAGACTTAAACCTAAAATGCCGTTTTCGTACAATATATGTTTTAGTGTGATGGAATTTGAAGTGGGGAATAGGCGACATGAAACATTCTTGTATATTTTAACTGTTCTCCTACCTAATGCTGATTTGTGTTCTACTGTTATAATACATGCTTACTTAGCGTTTAAGGAATGTTATTATGCAGATGAAACTGCGCTACTCTTTTCTTCTCTTTTTTTTAAAAAAAATGTACTGTATATTTAGTGTCACGAGAAAAGCCGATCAATCAGCGCGGGAGTTTTTCGTGGTTGCTCGTAAAAGGAAGGAATAGGGTACAAAGAAAAAAAGTTTTCATGGTCCTTCAAGGTGAACAAGCACATCTCTATATGTAAAATATTTATGTGAAGTTCGTTTCCTAACACTCGGTTCTAAATATGTTGCTTATCTTGCCACAGAAATGAATTTATGTATATTTCGACATGTCATTTATTCTTTGTTGCATTACAGAAATTTGCACTGGATGGAAGATATGAATTTATAGATTGGCGAACATTATTTCTCTGTTAGACCATGTATTAGAAAGCGAAATTAATGTCAAATAGAGAAGACGTGGTGAGCATAAACAAAATATCGATTAAGCAAAGCGACTTGGATAAGATGTTACTAAATAAAACGTCAAAATTTTATTCTTATTTATATTCGTAAAAATGAAGATTGATTTGTTTGGTATACGGATCTAAGCCGCTGGCTTGACATACTTCTAAATAACTATACTCAAGAGACCGTAGACTATTTTCACTTTTGATATTTATTCTAAGCGGGCGCGGAGGAGAGTTCAATGGGAAACAGCAGGTTTAAAAGTTATACCAAAAATAGAGTATCATAAGTTCATCATGTAACGATGATAAAACTTAATATGTGAACTCATTTTTGAAAGTAGACCTACCACTTAAATCTAAAACCTTTAGGGATAAAACATCCTTATAGGGGAAGGAGTAACATCTAAATACAATAAACATTACGGATATTAGTGTCGTGTCCTTAGTTTTGCCAAGATACCCCTGCCAAAATTAAGGGGGTGGCCCTAAGTACCTCTAGATCATTGACCCTGGGCCAGGGACCATGGGTCCTGAGGCATTGACCCAGGGACCAAAAGCGAGACCAAGTGCTGCCCTTACCACTAAAACAGTCTATACACATCGGACGTTACGAGGAGAGGGGGTTCGGATTCTACGGTCAATCCCCTCCATAGCTCTTTCTTTCATTTCTGCCTTAAGGGTCTTCAATACAGCGAAATAAAACAACCGCTTTAGAGTTTTTCTGTAATATCTCCAAAACAAATAAAAATATTCGAAAAGCAGAAACGGAGTGAACTAGACAATACGATTTTGCATGTGATACCTTTACCACAGTTCACGTATCTGCTTTTGGTATGCCGCTATTTACAGAATCCGCAAAAAATACTAAATCTATCTACTGTTGCAAATCGGAAGTAGATAGATGACTTGTGATAATGGTATCACATGCAAATTCATATTGTCTAGTTCACTACGTTTCTGCTTTTCGAATATTTTTTATTTGTTTTGAAATTATTACAGAAAATCTCTAAAATTAGCGGTAGTTTAATTTCGCAGTAGTGAAGACCCTTAAGTTAACGTACAGGCTGTCTGTAGTTTGTGATTGATTACTTGATCACGTATTATTACTGTACAATTCCCCTGACGTCTTGCTTCTTCGTTTTCCTCAATTATCTGACTATTTTCACTTGCGCTTATCCGCCCCCTCTTCTGTCGTTATGTACTACGCCTCTGCCCTCACTAATGTTAGATTGCAGTATATATTTAACTGTGCTTCTATGGATATTTGCGTCGAACTCGCGCCATATTTCGTCTCATCCGCAACGTGTTATGTTGGCAGTGGCCCTTACTCTTCCCCCCATAAGTACGGAACGGTTGCGATCGAGGGTTTTTCCCGCCTATGGATTTTCGTGTTCACTAACACATCGATTGACCATAGTCTCGTTCCACATTTCGTGTGACACCAGAAAAGGTTTCCTCGTAAGATAAGTTTGACTGATTTAATGCATTTTAGCTTCACTAAGCCTTAGTAAGCTTTAAAATGTAAAAAGGTGTGCGGGAAAATGATATGGTTAAATTATTGAAGCATACAGCATTTACGAGTCTCAAAAATTTAGCACCCTTGATGTTTAGTGTAAAGATTGACCACTAAATGATACGAGATGAAATTTTCGTGGCGATATACAAGACATCGCCTTCACCAACGCTTTTTCGAGACAATACATCCTCACTCTTGTAGCGTTGGCAATCCTAGTGTAGTGGTCGGTGTGCGAGGTTCCGAGTTTGTTTCACGGTGGGATATCACTACAGATCCCGTTACTTTAAACTGTACTGACAAAGAACGTAAATACGAAGCAACCAGTCGAATCTTCTAGAGGGAGAAACGACTTTCAAGTTTTCTAACCATGCTAATCCGACGGATATCAGAAAGGTTGTGCCGGATTATCGAAATCGATGGATTTTAAAATAGTACACATTACATGACATGAAGAGTATACAACCTCTCGGTCATCCGGCAACTGTCCGTTCACGCTCGCAAAAAGGGTCCGCGGTGGCTCAGTGGTAGAGCGTTCACCTCTGGTGCGTTGGGTCCTTGGTTCGATCCCAGCTTGCGCTAAGTGAACTCTGTGGTGAACAAACCGTATGCGTGGGTTTCCTCGGGGTTGTCTCGTTTCCTCCCACTTTCTTCATTTCATTCATTTCTCGTCATCACCGTATCCTTTAGCCTAGCCGGCATAAGGGTGGGACGGAACACTGAAAGATTTCATTTCATTCTACGCTCGCAAAGAGTTTGCCACAAAATGCCGAATTACTGGATGGGCTGGAATAACACACGTCCGGGTTACAGGGAGTGTACTGTATGTTATTACTTCATAATCTCATGCTTCATGCAAGTTCTAGATTTTTTCTTTATTTTCAAGGATTAAAAAAAATGCAACTTGATAGATAGTTCTGGCAATCCAGTTCGCGCAAATTCAAGGAATACAATTCTGTTAAATGGAATTATAAGATTTTAAGTTATCGTGTATATAAAGTTCAGCAATTTAATGTTAATAAGTTTAATTTTTTAGTTTGTATGTTCGTTCCTTTACATCATAAAATCCGAACCACCGTGATTCGCTCAGTGTTCTCCCTCTGGGAATCGAACTCGGGATCACTTGTATCAAAGTCACGGGCGCGAGCTACTAGACCAGCGGAAATGGCATAACTTTTTGGTTGGTAATAAAATATAGAACTGACGTGATACATGCACAGAAGTAATGTACTGTATGTTTGTTTTAATTTTTTAGTTTGGGTTTGCAGTTTTAGAAGATTCATATGATGATAGCACTATATAAGTCTGGATTTTTGTGTATGTAAAGTGTGGGACCATATTCAGATCTTGTAGGTCCTAAATTGTATTTGGTCTAGGAATTAATTCGTGCGGGTGGACAAGAGATGGCGCAACGAACGGAGCGTCCCACAGTTCCGTGTATCCACACATGTGTTGCAAACCCCTGTCATCGCGTATCGTTCGTAGTATAGGACAGTGGATTAAAGCGTCAACAACACCAGTTTGTAGTTAAGTGAACACGCCGCAACTTGTTCCTGATAAAGTGTTTTTGCGGGGTGTCCTGCTGCATTACTTTAACATGCAGAAAAGTGCGACTGAAAGTCATCGTATTTTGGTGGAAGTGTATGGTGACCATGCTCTAGCTGAGCGAACGTGTCAGAAGTGGTTTGCACGGTTTAGAAGTGGTGATTTCGGCTTGGCAGACCAAGAGCGAGCTGGACAACCAAAAAAATTTCAAGACGAAGAATTGACAGCATTGCTCGAGCAGGATTCGTGTCAAACGCAGGAACAACTTTCAGCAGCATTAGGCGTTGATCAAACAACAGTCTCCAAACGCTTGAAAGCCATGGGAATGATTCAAAAGATGTCACATTGGGTTCCACATGAATTGAAAGACAGAGACGTTGAAAGACGAAAAACCATTTGCGAATTGCTGCTTCAACGACAGAGCATAAAGGGGTTTCTGCATCGAATTATTACGGGTGATGAGAAGTGGATCCATTACGAGAACCCTAAACGAAAAAAGGCCTGGGTGAAACCAGGTGAACCAGGTCCATCACAACCAAAACGAGATATTCACTGTGCAAAGGTTGTGCTGTGCATATGGTGGGATATGAAAGGTGTGGTGTACTATGAGCTGCTGCAACCGGGTGAAACTATGAATGGAGAACGTTATCGACGACAATTAATGCGTTTGAAGCAAGCTCTGGCCTGAACACGACCAGAATGGGAGAACAGACATGATAAACTTATTGTTCAACATGATAACGCTCGCCCACATGTCTCAAAACCGGTCAAAACCTATTTAGAAAATGTCGGATGGGAAGTTTTACCCCACCCGCCGTATTCACCAGACGTTGCTCCTTCGGACTACTACTTGTTCTATTGCATGAACAACGATTTGATTGGACAGCGGTTTACTTCTTCAGAAGATATCGAAACATGGGTCTCTGACTGGATCACTTCCAAGGATGAGGACTTCTTTCGCCACGGAATCCGTACATTGCCTGACAGATGGGCGAAAGTGGTGGCTAGCGATGGACAATATTTTTCTTAAGGTATTTATGTATTTTGTGTTTGTACTACAGCTTCAATGTGTGCGTACCAACCGCACGAATTAATTCTTAGACCAAATATAACCTATCAATCGTGAGTATATAGTCTTTAACATTGTATCGTCGCAATTAAAATATTAACGTTTCCGAATTCCACTTACAGCTACCGTGACGATAAGTGTTATTCCAGGATTTATATTTAATTTCACTAGACAAATGCCTAACCTAGATAATACTTCTACATACAAGATATATACTCAACAATAAAATCATAATGACCACCCGGTATTTTTGAACGAAGTTGTTAAACTGGCATGAGTCACGGTGCCCATCAGAACCACTGGCCAGATAGTGACTGTAATCTTACTCCATCAGTCATTGTGGTAGTTGTGCTTAGAATGTGGAAGGTCAGCGATGTATCAGAGTTTGATAGGAGCCAGATTATAATGGCCTAACGGCTGGAAACAAACACCTAGGAAATAGCGCGATTTGTAGGGTGTTCGCGAGCTACTGTAGCGAGCAAGGATGGGAAAAGAATGGTGAAAGCACACCAAATGGCAAGATGTATGGCGACCATACCTCATTAATAATGGACATCGTAGACTCTTGACGTTGGGAAACAGGCCAGGGTGTAAGCGTGGCACAATTAAAAGCAGACTTCAACAGTGGAGAAAGCACGTGTGTCTGAACACACAATTCACCGTGCACTGCTAGATATGGGCCTCCACAGCCGACGTTCCACACGTGTATCAATGTTAACCGCACAGCATCATCGATTCGACTGGAATGATGAGCATGTGCGTATCGTCATTGGACTGCCGAGCAAATGACGCAACATTGCATGATCTGAAGAATCACGATACTGCCTTCATCATATCTATGGGCGGTTTCCGTCTCTTCCAGGGGAGCAGCTACCGAGAGTGCACAGTAGAATGATGACAGGCCAGTGAGTTAAGGAAACTTCATATTGTCATTCATGGGCCCAGTAGTGCGTGTGGAAGGCACCGTCATGACTCCTAGTTATCGGGATATTGCTGATCATGCATACCCATTCATATCTGCCATGTTTCCAGCTGGCATTAGCATCTTTCATCAGGATAACAATCCTTGTCGTAAGCCAACGTTTGGTATATTTGTTCGAGATTCACCGCTATGGATCTCAATTGCTGCAATGGTCCCCAAATTTACTCCATCTAAACTCAATTTATCACCTTTAGGATGTGATTGAACATCAGATCGAGCTTATCACCCCCTCCACTCAAGTGCAGAAATGAAGTGAATTGTGTGTTCAAATGCGGTACACAGTGCCTCCAGCCACCTAACAAGGCCTTATTGCATCCACTCCAAACTGCACTTTTACTGTCTTGGAGCCAAAAGTGTACATAACAGATATTAGGTAGGTAGCCATAATGTTTTGGCTGATGAGCGCATATATATATATATATATATATATGCGCTCATCAGCCAAACTATATATACGAGGCTTGGTTAAAAATAACTGGACTGGCAACCCTGTCAATAGTATAGATGGAACAGTGGGAAGCGCATGTGCACAGAGCTACCTTGAACTTTTGAGAATGATTTCATGAATTGCCGCTCTTAGTTGATTGAAGGGAAAGATGTGCAATTGTGTTGACGGAAGAATTTCAAATGTGAAAATTGTTCAGTGAATTAACTTGAAATTCCTTGTGAAATTAAAGAACTCACCGAGTGATTGTATGAAACTGTTGCAGCATGTGTATGGTGATAATACGATGTCACGTAAGCGAGTGTTTGAGTGGCACAAACGCTTCAGCAAGGAATGCGATAACGTTGATTTTGATAAAAGACTGGGTCGTTCTGTCACAGCAACAACAGAGTAAAATGTTGCAAAAATGACTCAACATTCGAACAATAGCAGACATGGTGCTCATCACTAAATAGTCTGTGCGCGCAATTCTGCATGACCATCTGATCATGTGCAAGTTTGCGCTAAAATGGTACCACAAAAACTCATTCAGGAGTAGAAGTGCTTCCAGATTCACATGTATAATGATACAATGGAAGTCCTGGAAGCAGAACTTGTTAACGAAAATCATTACTGATGACAAGACGTGGATCTTTCAGTATGATCCTGAAATGAAAAGGCAATCCATATACTGTAAAACTCTCATGAAAAAGACACGCAAAAGCAAATCAAAAGTGAAGATCAAGCTCATCGTGTTCTTTGATACCAATAGCCTGCTCCTAGTTGAGTGGGTGCCAATAGGTCAGACAGCGAATAAGCAGTGTCGTCAGCAGGTTGTGGTGAACCTAAACGCGTGAGAAAGAAAACAGGTTTCAGGTTTCATAGCATGTTCTCATATTGTGGATGAGACCATTCAGCAACTCCTGTAATAATACGTTGCACTCTTTCAAAACACCCGTCGGAGGTGATCCAGAATGCGGGATACCGGATTTTGGGATACAATCCGACGTCCAAGGACGTCCCAGGCATAGTTAATCAAATTAAGATCTGGAGAGCATGGTGGCCATATGCGTGATATCCTCTTGTTCCAGGTATTTCTTCATCTGCACCCTGTGTGAATGGGCATTATCGTCCATGAGATGAAAGTTAGGACTATACGCGCCACGGAAGTGCCATATTTCGTTGCGACATCACATTTCGATGAATCGTACCTGTTATAATATCCTGCGGAATCACATTCAAAGGTATCCTTGCCTCTAACGTAATGCTACCCAGACCATAACCCCGACGCCCCTGTAATGGTCTCGTTCCACAAAACTGGCACCCGCGAGATAAACAGACATCCAATAGTTACTCTCACATAGCAATTGTATGTCTTACTGCTAAATATAACAATACTTGTAGACAGTAGCTTATGACGAATAAACATCAAAATTTTGTTCAGTCCTCAGTGCAAACTATTCAGACTATTCATAGAAGATTTTAAAAGGTTATCGTGGTCTAAAATTTCAAGTTGTAGAAAATTCTATGAAAGTCTTAGCCTGAACTTCGTGGTGGACAAACACCGTGTGCGTGGTTTTTCTCGGGGTTCTCCCGTTTCTTCCTACTTTCTTCATTCCACCATTTCATTCATCTCTCATAATCACCGTCTCCTGTAGCCTAACCGGCATAACCGTGGGACGTAAAACTCAAAAATTTCATTTCATAGAAAATTCTAGCCGTATCATTCTCCACCTCCTTATCTGTAGAAAGGCATGTTTCAAGAGGAATACAGTTCTACGTAATGAAAGAAGGTTAAACTGTTCTCGTATTTGAAAGAGAATAGTATTTCTGCTTGTATTTGTGGTATTGATTAATCCAAGAAATGCGTGCTCCTAATACTTCACAATTGTAAACTACAAGAATAAATTATCTAATGATACAAAGCCTTTTATGTCACTAACAGTATAATGTGAAACAGTGTTTTATATACAGTTAGTCACAATTTTGTTCGTACGGATGACATTTTTGTGTTTAGAACATTAACCTGTCTATCTATTTTTGTAAAACGATTAAAATATTATGCTGTTCGTAAAATGTATATAAAAGCAAGCTAATGGCAGGATTGCAAAGCTTTTATGTATGTAAGAAAGAAATAAAATAATTATTCTTCCAGAACCTCCCGTTATTTACGCCACTTTTTTGTTCGTACACTACACCTCAACCCCAACAATGATTATACAAATCGCGTCGATGCGAAGAAGAAGGCCGTAGATAGGGATGTTAGCAGCTCACTTGTGCTGTGATAGTGTGATCAAGGTCGTATTCCCACCCATATCGTCTATCTATTGTGATCATAATGGGTAAGAGAAGAGAGGTTAGTTGTGAGTTGAAGGACTAATCATAAATTTGGCATTAAAGGGGTATTCGATGAGAAAGATTGGTACGTTGGTAAAGAAATCACATTCCACAGTTCAGTACATAATTAATAAGTTTAAAGATAATGGGTCTACAAAGAATGTGCCGAGAAGAAAGAAAGAAAGGGAACTAAGTGAACGCGAGGAACGCTTTGTGGTGAATAAGATTAGAGGTAATCCGAAATTAAGTGTCCCAAAGCTCCGCCCAATGGTTGAAAGTGTGTGTAACAAACGTATGTGTAATGAAACTGTACGAAGAGTATTGCACAAGTATGGATTTCACGGTAGAATGTGTCGTAAGAAACGGTTCGTTAGCAGAAAGAACCGTGCTGCGAGAAGGAAGTTGCTAAAGAGCACCTTGACAAGGACCAACGGTTCTGGGACAGCGTGATTTGGTCCGATGAAACAAAAGTGAACGTATGTGGGTCAGATGGGGCAAGCAGGGTGTGGAGAAAAGTGAACACAGCTGATAGGGTTGAGAATACAACACCCACAGTAAAGTATGGAGGTGGTTCTGTCATGATATGGGGGTGCATGTCATTCAAGGGAGTAGGGACATTAGAGTTCATAGATGGTATAATGGACAAGCACGTGTACCTTAATGTTTTGAAGCGAAATGTAAAGCAAAGTGCACCAAAAATGCAGCTATATATTTCAGCAAGATAATGACAGCAAACATACGACTGAAATTAATAGAATGTGGTTAGTATGGAATGTACCAAAGTTGCTGAAAACACCTTCTCAGTCCCCCGACTTAAACCCCATCTAACACTTATGGGCTACTTTAAAGCGTAATGTGGGTAAACACGGGGTTTCTTCGAAAGACGAACTTAAGAGGGTAGTGATGCAAGAATGGGAGTCAATAAGTACTCAAACATGTAAAGACTTCGTTAACTCTATGCGTGTAAGATGTCAAATGGTCATCAAAGCAAGAGGATATGCCACAAAATATTAAATTTTCAGTTGTTGGGGTTTAGTTTTATACCTTTTGATACTATATTCTCAAGTGTACGAACAAAAATGTGACATAAAATGGACGAAGTATTTGTTTAGTGAACAATATTAGCACGAAGGAAAACATATTTTGTTTTTTGTTTACTATTAGTTAATATCGATATGTGCTTTTTTTCAAAATACAGGTCGTTTTGAACAAATAATTAAATTTAACGTCAAATTTCTTGCTGACATTTGAAAATTTTCGCCTGTACGAACAAAAATGTGACACACTGTATATACTTTCTCTAGTTTCCGTCTCTTCCCTCAGATTTTCATGAACAATATACGCCACTGCTTAGGTGTCATGGGGTACTAAATTAGCATAGAGTACTCCTTGACCTACATTCTGTTAAGGATCTGCGTGCTCATCGTACAAGATTGATTTTCAGAAATTCGTGATTCTTCAGCTACCTGATTCATAGTTGCTTTGAATGCATAACCAAATCTCTTCAAATCGTTTGTGTACACTTACATCCAGGCGAAAAATGTAGGGGGACCCGATCCAAACCATATGATAGTTCATCATCATATTATAGTTCATTTTACTGTGGAAATTTTAGGGGGCCAGCAAAAATTTAGAAGGCGGTCCCCCTGGACCCCCTGGATACAGACCTTCGTACATTTACGGGTATAAATTCCAATGTCAGCCTCACTAATTTTCAATTTTGGTACATGAGAATTAGTTTTTTCTCGGTTAAATTCTGCCTTTCCGCACGTGAGATCCAGATTCGATTTCGTATAGAAATTCGTATGACTCAGAATCGATTAAGATGAAGAGCCGCGGTGGCTCAGTGATAGAGCGTTCACCTCTGGTGCTAGGGGTCCCGGGTTCGATCCCAACCCCACCAAGTGAATTTTGTGGTGGACAAACACCGTGTGCGTGGGTTTTCTCGGGGTTCTCCCGTTTCCCCCCCACTTTCTTCATTCCACCATTTCATTCATTACTCATCATCACCGTCTCCTTTAGCCTAACCGGCATAACCGTGGGACGTAAAACTCAAAGATTTCATTTCATTTTTCGATTAAGATGAGAAACAGTTGTCGTATAGCTTCGATGCTGAAAGGGCGCCCCTCAGTAGAAAGGGAGCCCCAAAGTGATTTTAGATTGAGTTAGTGGGTTGACGTCGTAAGCAGTGCCGGAATTACGTATAAGCTAAACAAGTTATAGCTTATGGCCCCACTCGCTTGGGGTCCCAAAAAATTTAAAGAAAAATCTGATTGTAATGTAATTTCTAAATAACAAGGAAAAGCAAATAAGATGAAACACACATACAGCAATAGTGTTTTGTATTGTTATGTACTAGGCTTTTATGAAGTAAGTAATAGGGCTCTATTTCCCAGCCCCACTTGTAATGAGGCCCCTGTTATCCAGCCCCACTTATAACGTAGCCCCCGTTTTCCAGCCCTGCTTGCAATGGGCCCTTGTTTCCCTTTAGATATCCATTAGGTCCATAAATTAGCATATAGCATATTTCAAACCTAGAAAATGACGACATTTTGTCGCTAAAAAAAAAAAAAAAAAAAAGCTTGACGTATAGATTGCCCTTTTCAGTAGCTTAGAGCCTCATCAAACCTAAATCCGTCACTGGTCGTAAGGTTGAAGTTGCGATGAAGTGTATGTGTATTCTAAGTGGAATATGGTTAACTACTCATTTAATTGTTTCAGTGGGTAGCTACTCGAGCAGTAATCAATTATTTTAGCTGATAATCATGCTTCCGATACTGCTGATGAAACCGATTAAAGTAAAAAATGTATCTGAAGAGCAATATCACTGATACATAATTATTTTCGTAGAAATGTACTTCGTTCTTTAACTACAGGGTGGTCCATAAGTCTTAGTACAGTGGATTATTTTGGAAATAAACATAATTAAAGCAAATCTGACTAGCGGAAGGCGGACTTGGGTAAAGGAGCTACCGATTGATGCATGCGTGGCGAATTTAACACTTTTTTTTAATAGGGGAATGCAGTCCCGCAAGCAGAAATGCGTTATCATGTCCCGTTCCAAAGTTAGGACGCCCCAAATTCCCTCCTACAGGATGTGCTCCACATGTTGCCCGTCCGTTGCAACACACAACCGGAGTCTCTTAAATCAGTCCTCCTGAACCCGCAACAACACAGCGGGGGTGATGCTATCACAGGCGTCCTGAATACGTCTCTGTAAGTGTGCAACATCCCGAATCTTCTTCTGATACACCAGGTGTCTTAAGTGTCTCCATTAAAAAAAATCAGGGAAGTGAGGTTCAGCGACCGGGCTGGCCACTCCACAGTGCCTCCGACCGATCCAACGTCCAGGAAAATGCAGATTCAAGCATTCTCGCACGGGCAGCGCATAGTGCGGTGGGGCACCATCTTGCTGAAAATATCGCGGCAGGGTGACATCAGGGCGGAGAAGCAACGGAAACAGCAACTCCTGTAACATGTCCAGATATCGGACACTATTTAGGGTACCAGAAATGAATAAGGGTCCTATGATCGACGTGTTCCATATGTCACACCACACCATGATATGAGCAGAGGTAAACCTCTTGCAGGAATTGATCGCATATGGATTTGCATCCGACCAATATCGCATGTTCTGGCGATTCACTTCCCCATCCAAATAAAAGTTTGCCTCGTCTGTGAAGAGAACGCTGGCTGGGAAATGCGGATCTCGGTCATATTGTGACAAAGCCCAATTGGCGAATTCCATGCACCAGTCTGGGCCATCCTCTGAAAGGTTGTGGACAAGTTGCAGCTTGAAGGTATGCCACTTGTTCGTATGGAGAATCCTCATCACGGGATCACGTAGTACGCCTGTTATCGCTGATAGTTGTGCTGCGCTTCGGACTTTTCACACTCGCAGCAAGCACCATTGTGGATGTCTCCATCTATCGCGGTTCGTGGGGCACCTGACCGTGGTCTGTCGGCAACACTACCAGTTACACTGAATTTCCTAATGAGGTACCTAACGGTGTTGTGGCTTATTACAGGTCTTTCTTGGTGGCGCGTATTGAAGTCCTGGACAATCACACGACTGCTTCTTTCCCCAGACACTAAGATGATCTCAATTCTTTCCTGCTTCGTCAGTGCCATCTCGCTCTACCTGCAACGAAAAGAAAACTTGTCAAATTTTGGGCGTCACATCTTTCTTGCTACGTTAGTGCCATGTCGCTCTCCCTGCAAGGAAACAGAAAACCGTCAACTTTGGGGCGTCATAACTTTGGAACGGGACATGATAACGCATTTCTGCTTGCGGAACTGCATTCCCCTGCAAAAACACTGTTAATTGATGTATCACATGCCTCCTTCCTATTTGAAACAATAATCTGGATCCAAGATGGCCGCCATTCACCACGCATCCATCAATCGGTAGCTCCTTTACCCAAGTCTGCCCTCCGCTAGTCAGATCATGTTTAATCATGTTTGTTTCCAAAATAATCCAATGTACTAAGATTTATGGACCACCCTGTAAATTATCAACTCTATGGTACTTAATGAAACTATAATAAAAAGCTACTTGTTTCTTTACAACATGCTTAATCACGGTTAAAAGCTCAGTAAATTGGGGATTGTACTAAGTTGTTCTCACATTGACAATTGCCACGAATATATTTGAATAACAACTATAACATTATGACGTTCTTTGTAAACCGTGAACAAACCGGGCTATTTATAACATCTGAACTTCAGCTTTGGAAAAGCACTTAATACACTATAGCAATGAAACCTTCTGGCATCTGTAGTGCCATGATCGCCTAATATCAGTGATAGACATAACCACTTCCAAGTAGAATCGTCGTTCCTATATTGTATGAATAATACCAGTAATATTCAGTTCATATAGTTGTATTTTCATTCCTCTTTAAAGAATTCAGAATTTTAAAACGAAAAGCTTACTACTTTAAATCACCAGAAAGCATCATATAGCAAACTATAAAGGTAACCAAGAAAGTTCTGTCGCGTTTTCATCCACCACCTTCGAAAATAGAATATAAGACGTACCTGGAAGATGGAAAATAGTCCCCATCAGCATCGACGACATTCTGCCAACGTTCTATAAGGTCATGAATTCCATCGCGGTAGAACGTGGTGGGCCGTGCAACGAAGAAGGTATCAAGTGCATTTTGCACTTATACTAGGGATTTGAACTGACGTTCTCTAAGGCGACTGTCCAATGAATGGAACAAGTGATAATCGGATGGTGCAATGTACGGAGAGTATGGCGAATGCAATAGCGTTTCCCATGCAAGTTGTAGAATGGTGTTCCGATCATCCTAGCCACATGGGGCTTAGCGTTGTCCTGAAACAGAACTCCTTTGCGATTCAGAAGTGCTGGGTGGCTCAGAGTTTTAAGTTTTTCTTGAACACGCTTCAACTGCCGACAGTACATAGTTGCATTGATGCTCCGACCAGCTGGTAGCATTTCCCGATGCACAGTAGAGGTCTGCATGGGCGGCCGGAATTTTTACCCCTTGCCCGGCCCGTCCCGTGAATTTATAATGAGGCCCGATCAGAGTTTTAGCATTTAGGCCCAAGCCCGGCCCGAGCTCGTGTGAAAAACAAATGAGCCCTAAATAAGCCCGAATTACAGAAATTTATAATTTAGGCAAAATTGTAGTTTTATTTACAACTATTAACAGTT
This sequence comes from Thermobia domestica, assembly GCF_964235325.1. NCBI lineage: Eukaryota > Metazoa > Arthropoda > Insecta > Zygentoma > Lepismatidae > Thermobia > Thermobia domestica. The sequence goes on from NC_137463.1 coordinate 215,244,787, forward strand.
TAATTTTGCAGTTGTACTTTAAGAGTTCTCCAGAAAGAACGGTCAAAACATCCAATAAATATCGTTGTACCATTTGTTGTACCCGTTGTACCCGTTGTATTGTATCCAATAAGCATTTACAAGGTTAGGCCTGAGAAACATGGTTGTATATTTTAAAATTTACGGCTGATATATGTTTTGTAGGCCCGAGTGCGACCCGCAGGCCGGGTCGGGCTGGGCACAAACCGTGCGGACCTCAAATGCAAAGTACCGCGACCAGTCCACCAAACATACAGGAGGACCTCCTTCAAGTGCAGTGCTGGTTTCGGCATTTTTGGAACCGTTCATGGGATTCTAACTAATGGCGTGTGGAGCTTCATACATGACCCACTTCTCATCACATGTTAGCACCCTGTCCAGAAATGGCCCCTTCCTCAGACGAAACAGCAAAGAAACACAGGTGTCTGCTCGCGTTGCCTTTTGGCCCAAATTCAAATCATGTGGGACTTATCGACCCAAATTGTAGTGTTTCCCAATTTGTTGGAGGTGCTGCCGAATGGTTTCTCTACTCACACTGAATTGTAGTCCCAGTTCTTGACATATCTAGCCACTGTTCGCCTCAATTACTGCCTGAATATCTTCATTTTGTACATGTGTTGGTCTTCCGGCACGTGGTGCGTCTTCAAGTGTTTTGTTACCGTCCTTAAACTTGTTAAACCACCGCTGCACTGCCCGCATAGTCACGACACGCTCGCCAAAGGCCTTTCATATCTTTCGCCACGCGTGTAGCGTCGTTTGACTCCAGTTTGAACTCGTACGGCATACACGCCCTTATGACACTCTGTGGAGGTCCTATGTTCACTCTGTCCTTACAGAAGTTCACGGTGTAAGTGAACTGTCACAACCAGGTAGTATGTTGGATATACCTACACCAACTGACCTTCGCCTTTTCTCCAGATTTTGATTATTTGTGTTTTAATTGGGGTTGTATTTTTAACTTTATTAGAACGGAGGGTTTTAGGATATATTCAAAATTCAAATTCGTCCAGGACCCAATAAGGTAGGTATTTGTGGTTTTTCGGATTCAAATCATGGTGTGAGGGCCAATTGAACTCAGACCTCCACAAAAAGTGACAGAACGTTTTGGTTACTTTATAATTTAGTCCTGTCAAGGATGAAAAAATAGAAAACAAATAGTGTATTTTGAAATTTAGCACTGTTGTGTCAGAGGTGCAGTGTCGTAAATGACATACTAAAAGTCCCGGAGGGTTTAATGTTTAAAGGCGGTTTCTTCTTAAATACCTAGAAAAAATAGGAGGTTTAGCAAAAAGAAAATGTTTCAAATACAAAATTAAACTACATTGAATTTCCTACGAAAATAGTCGAATACATTTTTTCGTGGGATTAATAATTTAGAAGATAGAAGGGAATAATAGTACATATTGAAAGGAAATTCTTATTGTAACTAAAAGTATTCAGGTAATCTTCAAAAAAAAAAAAAAAAAACTTATGCCTATACAAGAATATCAGGATATCTAGGGATGCGCACGAGTCGAGTAGTGTCTTGATTCTCGAATTCGAGTCGAGACACGCCTTGTAAAATTAGAGACGAGTCGAGACTGCTTGTAAAAATCTCGACTCGACTCGAATGTCTCGACAATCTTTCTATAATTTTTAATATTATTTTGAAGAAAATATTCACTCAGGAACAGCCTTGAAACCATTTATTACTTTAGAAAGGTACTAAACGCATAAACTTAATAGTTAATCTTTCGAGATTAAGATTTCATTTTCTGGTCAGTTCAGTTAATGAATCCCGGCACCTTCTTCATCGTGATGGGAGGGTACGAATCCGTTATGTTCCAAGGGAACAACTCCTTGACATCTGTACTGCGGGACGGAGACAAGCTGGCGGCGGCTTAATAATGCTCTGGGGAACATTCACGTGAGCACCCATGCGCCTAGTGGAGCTCGAGCAAGGTACCATGACGGACGAGGCGTATCGCACACTGCTTGCAGATTACGTACACCCATGACCATGTTTCCCAACGGTAGTGGCATTTTTCGACAAGATAATGCACCATGTCACAACGCCAGCAGTGTGATGGAGTGGTTCGAGGAACACAGCGGCGAATTCCAAGTTATGTGCTGGCTCCCCAACTCGCCGAATCTGAACCCAATCGAACACATCTGGGATGTGATTAAACGTGACGTCAGAACGCATCACCCCACTACCGAGAATTAGGTGAGCTGTGTGTGCATATGTGGTGCCAACTCTCTCCAGCGACCTACCAAGAATCATTACGCCCATGCCAAGACGCGTCGCCGTTGTTATCCGTGCCAAAGGTGGACATACTGACAATTGCGTAGGTAGTCATAATGTTCTGGCTGATGTGTGCGTATATTTGAGCTCGTATATTTTGTCTCGACTCGAATTTCAAGACGTCTCGTCGAGAATTCGAGTCGAGACAACGTTTTCTCGAGACGAGTCGAAACAGGTTTAAATCTCGACTCGTGCGCATCCGTAAGGATTCCAACTTACTTGCAAAACCTAGAGAAGTTGAAAAAGTCAGGAAATTTAACTTACTTGTAAGAAGTCCTGGGAAAGTCAAGGAATTTCATGACAAGCTGAAAAAAGAACTTGAACATAAGGGAATTTTAAATACGGGGTTTTCAACTTAGAACTCTTTTATCTTTTAGCCTTACCCGGTTATTTAGTAGGAGATACTATATTTTGTAATGTCTTTCTGAGTTGTCTGTGAATATTGATAGGTGCCAAGCCATACAGTTTAGAGGGAAAAAGATATAACATGCTTTCCTTTCACACTGTGAACGTCACCATTTGTAGTGTCGAAAACATTAGACACTAGCGGCGGCTCGAAGAACTACAAGTGTTGCATGGTTCTACGTTCTATATCATTCCCGTGTATTTTAAGATGAGCTGCGTTCTTTCATTTGGAGTTGTAAACTTAGATTTCCTGAAAATGCCTAATTCCCAAACAATTTACTAATTGCTATTTACAACAAAGAGAAAACTCTTTAAAATATATAATTGCTATGGAGAATTATATATACAGTGTGTTCTGGAGCGATCCAGACACTATGTTTTTCTCGAGAACGGTACATGCTGTCAAGTTGAAATAAAAAAATTGCATCACAAATGTGGGTCCAAAGAATCTGTAGAAATCATTTACAAAATCCTGAAAGCCCCCTTCGTGGTGTAATGAGGGGGGCACATGCCCCGTTCTTGCGATTTTCAAATGGGAACAATATGTTTCGAATCCACATTCAAAAAGGTGGGGAGGGGGAATAAGATTGCCCTACGAAACATTTGTCCGTACTACCTACCGTTTTCCGTGAACAATTGTTTTTTTAATTTTTTAAAAAATGAAGGTGTGCGTAATAGAGTATACGGAGTTTACAAATTAAGATAATGTAAGCAGCGTCACAGTTTCGGGAAGTGCAAAACACACGCTTTCCAATGATATGCCACATGGTGACTCAGTGTCTAAAAGAAGAAGAAACTGCGTGACCCAAAAAAGGTGTCCAAAGTAAGGTCAGAACTCGAAAATTTCAAATGGAAAGGGAGTCGGGGGGACCTCGTTGCAAAGGTCTTGCAAATGTTAAAAGAATTCGAACACGATTTTGGAATCCACTAACCACTTTCAACATGGCGACCATAACAATTTAAAACCCTGAATTTCTGGTTCGTCATTAAATAAAACGTACTAGTGAAGTTACCCACTTGTCCAAAAAAAGGGCGGGCACGTAATAGTACAACAAAGAAGCAAGTTCCATTTGCCTGCCCGTAGGCTTTTCACACTGCCCGGTTCAACGCAAGTTATGTCGCACAGATCGAGGTGTGCCTAGCTCCTCTGCCAGTTCTAGTGTGCTTCCATTGATAATATGAATACGCCACTCCAATCTTGGTCTAATTCACCGTTGTCTGTTGCAATGTTGCGTCGTCGAAGGGATTGTGTGAAAAGTCTGGATTTGTTAACGTACATTCCTCATGGTCTTGTGCATTTCTGTCAATTATTTCGCATTGGCAAATCGTGGCATGTAAGATGAAATGCCTTTCACAAACGAAGAAGTATTTGATATGCTCATGGTGTTGGGTGAGTGCCAACGAAATAGTTCCGCTGCTGCTCATGTGCATGCTGCTAGGTATCCCGACATGTTTCGCAACCTTGCCGAACGCCTACGCAGAAATGGAAATGTTCAGTCTTCTTGCAGTCACAGGAATGAACGCATAGCTCGACCTGTTCGAGATAATACGTCTGCTGATGTACTTGCAGCCTTCCATGTTAATCCTCACACGAGTATCAGGCAAGTTGCTCACGATTCTGGTGTCAGCGCAACTACGGTGTCAAAGATTTTGAAGGCTAACACATTTTCATCCATACCATATGTCCTTGCATCGAGAGCTACATGGCACTGATTTTCAAAGCAGGCTCTACTTTTTCATGTGGTCTCAAGCTCAAGTGCATGCAAATGCTCGATTCTTTGACGAAATAGTATTTTGGCCTGATGAAGCTACATTTAAGAGTGATGGTCAGGTAAATCGTGACAACATGCATTATTGGGCCGCCGTAAACCCACAATGGATACAAGAGGTTGATCAGCAACGTAGATGGTCTGTGAATGTGCGCTGTGGTATCATTGGCGAAAGAATAATTGGACCTCATTTTTTTGAAGCGAGTCTTACGGGTGCTGTTTACCGTACATTTCTGCAAGAACAATTGCCCATTCTTCTCAAAGACGTCCCCTTACACATCAGGACACACATGTGGCTACAACAATATGGTGCCCAGCACATTTTGAACTGACAGCTAGGAATCAGGTGGATGCAATGTTTCGTGGTCGCTGGGTAGTTAGGGGTGGACCACCTAGGTGACCAGACTTAACATATTTGGATTATTCTCTATGGGGACGACTTTAAGAAATCGTTTATCAACATCGCCCCACAACAAAGGACAACATGATGGAGTGCATAGTTGCTGCAAGCAGACAAATTAGTGAGGAGGAAATTATTGCTTCACGGAATCATTTCAGTTACCGTGTGCTGAAATGCATTGAGGCAGGTATTTCGAAAATCTACTGTAAATTGGTAAATGTGCTTCGAAGTCAGTGCTTTACCTATTCTTTTCGTTTTCGTTCATCATTCGTTTCTCATTGTGTTTCGTTTTTCTTTTTATTTCACTTAAGACCAATTTATTATCTTTTGCCAAGCAACGTTGTGGCAATCATTTTTTGTACAATGAAGGACCTTTTCAGTTGGCGAAGCAGTCGTTAAACATGCCAACGAACTCCTTATTGTGAGTGGAAATCGTTGCCAGTCCTAAGTCTGGAAAAAGTGTGAAGGGCGGTCCAAGTTACATTATTTCTTCATGACGAACCAGAAATTCAGGGTTTCGATATTGTTATGGTCGCCATGTTAATAGTGGTTAGTGGATTCCAAAATCGAGTTCGAGTTCTTTTAACATTTGCAGAGACATTTGCAACGAGGTATTATTCGACCCCTCTTTCTATTCAAATTTTCCAGTTCTGACCTTATTTTGGACCCCCTTTTTTGGGTTACGCAATTTCTTTTTCTTTTTTTTTTTTTTTTTTTTTAGACCCTGAGTCACTATGTGGCATATCATTGGAAAGCATGTGTCTTGCACTTCCCGAAACTGTGACAATGCTTACATTATCTTAAATAGTAGTAAACTCCGCATACCCTATTTCGTGCACCTTCATTAAAAAAAAAAAAAAAGTACACGGAAAACGGTAGGTAGTACGGACAAATGTTTCGTAGGGCAATCTTATTTTTTCCACACCTTTTCGAATGTGCATTCGAAACATCGTTCCCATTTGAAAATCGCAAGAACGGGGCATGTTCCCCTCATTAAACCACGAAGAGGCTTTCAGGATTTTGTAAATAATTTCTACGGATTGTTTGGACCCTCATTTGTGATGCATTTTTTTTCATTTCAAGTTGATAGCATGTACCGTTCTAGAAAAGAAAGGTAGTGTCTGGGTCGCTCTGGAACTCCCTGTGTGTGTATATATATTTATAAGGGAGAACAAAAAATCCTGATAAATGTTAAATAAATGCAGTATATATGGACGACCTCAAAAGTGCATTCCCACCTGCAATTCTCCCTTTTCTGCAATAGTAGGCAACCCAAAAGACAGAGTCGTTGAGAATTAGAAAGGCGTTGGATCAAACCTCAGGTTTCTTACAAACATATCACTGTGGCAAACTGCAAAGAAAAGAACAAAATGTTAAAAAAGGATTTTATCATCATGAAGGCAATGTATGACATAAAAACTTACAATATGATCTTATTTAAGCAATTCAAACAAGATGAATGGAAAGAAATAGATATCAAAGGAAAACAATTTCTTTTCTTTTTCCAAAAATAATCGTTAAAAAAGAAAAAGGTTTTACAAGGTAAAAGCCTCCACTATTAATGTAGAAGTTTAATATAAAAGCCTAACAGTACAAAAACAAACATCCACACGAAATGGAAAGAAAGACAAACACAGAATAACGGACACAAGTGGCGTAGCAGACTTGCGGGCCTCCCGTGCAAGGTAAAGCGATGGGACCCTAGTTGTAAACCCAATTGTTATAATAATAATAATTATTATTGTTGTTGTTACTCTACCTAAGACCATGTCTGCATATAGTAGTCATGTGTGCACTTTTTGTCAATGAGCGGTCCCAAAGGTGAGAAGAGGTGGATATCTCCGAGAGAGAGAGAGGAACAGAAAGACTTTCTTATGATAAATTCTAGGTCAAAGTTCGAAGCAATTGCTTTGACAGTGCTTTATTGTTTCTTTTTTCGGAAACAGAAGAGTTTTCGCGGCTTAAGAAATTACAGTATATAATATTGCGAATTTGCAAGTGGATTTATTTACATTGCAATTTCTGGCAATAAAGAAATTGTCATTAGAAGACATTATTGTAAAAACTAAGTTTTATTTCTTCATCCATTGCAAGTCTTAGGGGCCCCTATACGTCGTCCCTCTCCCGAATATCGATATCGAAAATTTAGGATGTTGATATATCGATGTCGATGTATTTGCGATATCGAATGTTGATATATGTCGATATCGACATATCGCACAGGTCTAGATTCGAGAAATAATACTAGAAATATACTGGAATCAACAATCAAAATCTAAATATGTTCTTCCATTTCTGTACCCAAGGTTGAGGGGTAAGGAAGTGAACTGGAACAAAACTTTTAAGCCAAAAAAATTCTTAAAATAAAAATAGTTATACTTTCCCTTAATAGAAAGCTATTACTGTAATTTATCTTTTACTTCTGTTTAGAATTGTCATTACAAATCAACGATAGTACACACACTTTACATAGTATAGCAGTATACTCTAATTTTTCACAACTAAGCAAATCGGAAGATTAAATTCCTGTGATATTAAAGTGAAATGATCTGCAAAATCATAATTCATTGTCCTTATTTTTACCAGTATATCTATTTTTGCCATAGACTGAGAGCTACAAGACTAATAGGACTGGAAATGAGAGATTGCATTCCCTTTTCTCTCAGACTAAAAGACTTCTGTATTTTGCTGTGATTGTCACTTTTCTTTAAACATAAGTCCCCTATCCCGGGCTAATTCTGGCTACCGGGGTTTCGAGATAGTCGGTAGCTGAAAGTGTAAATTTGTCGACTCTCAAATCTCGACAGTTTATTAACAGAGATTTAACATTTTATGTTGTTATTTCTTCGTTACAAAAACACTTCTGGTTGGCTCTATTCGTGATGAATTATTGATCTTATACACTCCACATCAAAAAAAATGCGACAGCTAAGCGACCCAATATACACCTTATACCATAATCGTGTATGGTAAAGAGACCCTCCTCTCTCTCCTCCTTTCCCCTCTTCCATACTAAAATGAGCAACAACATGAGCACAATTCTAATTTCAAAATATACATGTATTAGTATCAATAAAGCGAAAGAAAAATAAGACGAAACAAGATTCATAAGTTGATACAGGGAGAAACTTAAACACATCTCAATGAAAACATGAAACCAATAGATATCTGTTAGATGTACAGAAGTGAGACAGAGAAAAAAGGGGGATAGAAGAAGAAAAAGGGAGCACAGATAAAAATATTGAATTTAAACGTAGTAAGAAAAGAACCTAACATTATAAAGTTTCGTTTCTAGAAATCCAACAGTAATATAGAAATAATGTTTGATTTTTAATATTTTTCAGAACTATTCGAATATATAGGGGATGCTAGAAAATTTGTCACTTTCAAAATGAATACCAAACTTGGTGGTTAAATTAAGTATTCAATTTCCGTTGAAACTGTAGTTCCGAGACACATCTAGGATCATGCCAAAAGTTCAACACATGCTTTCCTTCTGCATGGTTCGGTTACAAATTCGGTAGTGTTCATTAAACGTACTGATCCGAAATACATTAAAATTAGAGCCCGAATTTTTATGTGCTGAAAATTGTAAAATATTTATGTGCTAAAAAATAAAGATATTGCTAAAAATTAAAAAAATATTTAACAAAAAATAACAAGGAAAAGTATGGAAAAACGCCCAGCATAAGAAAAATAAACACTGGTACTCACCAATAGCTCCTATTCATCAGATGTCGAAATTCCATGGGCATTACAGTGAATAACTAACGTCTATTTCAAATTGTCCATCGTAAAGCCAAGCCTTCAGATATTTTACATAGCGTTTTATAGCCAATGTTTTCCTCAAACAAATCTTTAAATTTTATTCTTAAACTTCAGCTTTCGAAGCAGAAAGAACATTCAGTTTTCTTTCAACATACTGTAGTTCTTTAACCGAAATAGTAATTCTCCCGTAGTTTCTAGTTTCTTTATAGTGAGTCAAGAAACCAAAATTGGTAGATACGAAAACCTAGTCACATTTGAAGCCACTGCCACTAAATTTTGAACAATTGAATGCCTTGGATGGGAAACGCTATTGTATCCACCATACTCCCCGGACATTGCACAGTCCGATTATCACCTGTTCCATTCCTTGGACAATCACCTTAGAGGACGTCAGTTTAAATCCTTAGTAGAGGTGCAAATTGCACTTGATACTTCTTGGCTTCACAGCCCACCAAGTTCTACCGCAACGGAGTCCATGGCCTTCCAGTTGGTTGGCAGAAGGTCGTCAGTGCTGATGGGAATATATTTTATTATGTCTTAGATGATATCGATTTTCGAAGCTGGTGGGTGAAAAAGCGACAAACCTTTCTTGGTCACCAAAGATATATATATATATATATATATATATATATATATATATATATATATATATATATATATATACTCTCATATATTCATAGAAGTTTGTGTGTGTGACAAAAATATTAGGAAAATAGTAACATATTTTTCATGGTTAGAAATACTCATAATTTTTGCTAATAGCTTATAGATTATATTAGTCTCTAAGAACACAAAGTTCAACTTACATTAACTGACTACTACTAAAAGAATTAATTATGTACAGCATATAAAATCTCTCCTCAAACATATTCACACCATATTTATACTTTAATATGGGCAAAAATGAAGAAAAAACAAGTTATTAATGGATAAAAATCAATAAGTTCATTCGATATGTGTCTGTAGGAGACGATTTTTTTTAATTTGAAATTACGGAGAAAGAGAGGAAAAACTGAACAGCATTTCGTGCACGCTAATGTTTCCGCTGTAGTTCTTGCCTAAGAGCTGAAGAGCACTTAAGTTCAGTGAAGTTTATTGAACTCTATTAAGCTTAGGTCTTGTGCAATATACTTTTGTGAAAGATAAATATATCCATCATGATAAAAACATTCTTTCTACCGTTTTAAAAATATTTTAGACAGAAAAAGTTTTCTATTAAACATTTTATAAATATTTATATTGAACTTAGACCTAAAATTAGTGTTCAGTTGCAATATTCGCTAGAAAATTGGAAGTTCGGGTAAGAATACTTACGCATTATGTTTCGGTATTACCAACCCTCTTTTATTATTTAAAAGTATCGTATATAAAATGATTTTTAATTAATGCGTCTTGTATGCAAACTTGCTTTAGACCTTATATATAAGCACTGCAGACATAGAGAGATCACCTCCCCCACCCGTAAAACTTACCTAATACGGTGGGGTGCTGACTGCCACAGCCAATTATTGGTGCTGACTGCCACGAGCCTGAGAGAAAGTTGCTAGACGTAACATTACCGGACGCCAAGAAGCATGAAAGAAACCAGATGATCCTTAGGATCGGGTTGTTCAGACCAACACCTAACAAAGGTAAACAGGTCTCTGTATGTACACTCATGTCCAAAATTATTGTCACATGATTATAAATAAGTTGTTCTAGTAATATAATTTGATAACGAATTCGTTCGGTATTTCTTATAATGTTAGTATGTGTATAATCGGCAAAGACAAGTATGTGGTAAATTTCATGTCAAAAGAGCAGTAAATAAGAACAATAAAACGAAAATAAAATTTTCTTGTCCATTTAGTTACATTTTATTTTACTCATTATGATTTTCGTATTTATAATTCTTTTCCTATGAAATTTATCACAAATATAAATTTCCTGATTATACACATAATATAAGTATTAAAAGTACTTTGCAAAATTATCAAATTATATTCTTACAAGAAGATAGTTATAGATGATATGCGACAATAATTTTGGACATGAGTGTACTTTCAGTTTTGTCAGGGAGCGGTGCGTACAAAATTGGTACGATTTATGTATTTTCACTTGAACTCCCTATGTCAGCATGAACTGTGTACAGCTGCGCAAATTGTTTCGAGCAGCTCTTGAAAGTTCCATCAAAAAAGCACTGCTGGCTATACCTCACAAGGAAAGTTTAGGAGAAAGCACTCGCCTGCAGAGAAACTAAGCATGCCATTTGAAGTCCCAATTTATGCTGATTATAACAAGCTAATAAAATTATTGTACGGTTGAGAACGGTTCGAGAAATTCAACTTGGAAGTTTATATGAGAAAATGAGGATATCGCATATATACGCGTTAAGTACAACATAATTAGTAACGAATATTGACATACGAATTGAAAGCTATCGGAAGTAACAGAAAAAAAAAGTGTTTCGCAATAACTAACGGGTTTGTTAGATACAATTAGTCATTACATTGTTCACAATAATCATAGGTTAGAGATGAAAATTGATCTCTGTTGTTCTTCTGTTTTATGAATAAATGACGCTGGCAAAATACTCCCTTGCACCATGAACATTTTTTATGTGCAATTGTGTTGCATCCGTCAAGAGAACAGTGCGCAGAACTAAAGCAAAAAGCATATTCGACAAGTGATTCAAAAGTTATAGGCCTATAATTTGTTCGTAACTTGCCTTGCAGAACGCAAACCGAAACAATCCTATGTATCGCGGTGATCGGAAGTGATTCGTATGGACACGAACTTTATTTGATTGTTTCGTTGGTACATTATAACGTCCAGATGAAGAAGATTCATACTATATACAAATCTCCTGCTATAATCTTTGATTGATCGGAATCAAAACACATCAAATGGTTGCACAAATTATGTGCAATTCTTTGGTATCTTCTCAACCATTAGGTCTTTGCCATCCGTCATGCAACCTGTAATGGACAATTTGTCTGTGAATGGACCCCAGTGATCAAGCAATAGCAATTTCAAACCATCAGGCTTCGCCATGGGTGAGAATACTTAACGCATTGAAACGTGCATCCACTCATTTTCTCATAAATTTCCAAGCTGAATATCTCGATCAGTTCTCAACGTACAGGGTTTTATTACCTGTTGTAATCAGCATGAATTGGTCCTTCAAATGACATGCCTATTTCTCTGCAGGCGAATGCTTCTCCCAAACTTCTCTTGTCAGCTGGCTTCAGACCATCATATCCATTAAATAATACAATAAAACAATTAATATAAACAATGAAATGTGCAAATTGTTCATATAACAGAAAAGACAATCCCTTTATAAACATCCAAGTGTATGTCGTTCCACTTAGTGAGCAACTTTGTAACTTATAGGATGCCACATAGATTTGCTGTGATGATTACTAAATTAATCCCTACTAAATTAATTAATAACCATAAATTTAGTATGAGGGATTAATTCCTCTCTTTCCAAATACAGTTTCTCCCAGGCTCATGGCAGTCAGCACGCCGTCGTGGCAGTCAGCACCTTCATATTTGCAATCAGCGACAGTCGTGGCAGTTAGCACCAATAATTGGCTGTGGCAGTCAGCACCCGTGGCAATCAGCACCTATCCCCTAATACCAGGTGACACTGCATCTGGTCTAATACTGACTACTAGCTGTTGCATAGAAGTGTACACAAGGGGAGGTTCCGGGTTTTAGGCCCCTTCGAGCAAGAAATTAAGCAAAAATAAATATTTACTACTATATACCCCTAATAGGTTGCGTATACAAATACCTGAATGTATGAGTAGTGCCCGGATTTCTAAGCAAAATGCTTATTTCTTCTAAAGGTAGGTATAAATAAATTTGGTACTACACATCTTGGGAATAATTTTACCCATGGTTGATAGTGCTTAAAATGCTTATTTTGGCATAAAAATATTTTTGCTTGCTTATTTTTCGATTTTCAATTAAAATGGCATATTTTTCTCAAAAATAACACGGCGTAGCAGACCCGGGTTCGATTCTCGGTGGAAGCTCGGTGGGATCCAACGTTAAGTTGGAGGTCCATGTCTCACATAACCTCGCTGCTGAAAAGGGTGCTTAACTCAAAATCAAGTCAAATCAAAGTAAAATATATCACATTAAAAGTGCATGTTGCACTTCCATGCACTGTTCTTATCACTAATACAATATTTTCCGTAATACAACCATAACCAGTTCTCCAAACTACCCGATTTTATAAAACACTTAGAAGGTCGAAATGATTCCTTAGATCATTTACTTTTTGTGATAGAAGAGTTGAGTTGAGTTGATTTTGAGTTTATCGTCCCGTTCAGCAGCGAGGCTATATGAGACCTGGACTTACTGATTAACGTGGAATCCGAACCACATGAGCTCCCGCCGGGAATCGAACCCGGGTCTCCCGCGCCAAAGACGCGTACGCTAACCGCTTAGCCACGGAGGAGCTCTTTGTGATAGAAGAAATTTCACTGTCATTATCTTCATAGATTCATACTGTTTTAAAATCACGTTTGATATAGGCTACTTAGGTATTACAAAAAAAAATCCTAGTTAGAAAACGCTTTGTAAATTTTCTAGAAAGCTTTCCGGTCAAGAAAGAGATATTAAAGAAGGATTCAGCAAAAGAAGAACTGCTTTCTTTTCACATGTCCCTGTAACGTCATGCGACGTGAGACATATTTCAGTGTACAAATCATTTTTCAGTAGCAGACACAGGAGCTTCACACAGGAAAATCTCAAGATAAGCCTTATGTACTGTAATACCCTCGAGTAAAGTAGAATTTCATCAAAACAAATACGTATTTTGTGTGATTTTCGTGTATTTGGTTTGCTTATTTGGATATTATTTTTTAATATTATAGTGCATATTTACGTGCTTATTATATTGTTTGTTTGCGCTTACAAATCCGGGTTCTATACATAAGCTTGAAGCCCCAATTCCTTGACAAGATTCTGCATCCACCACTGGTCGCATGTATGCCACATTGGTAAAAACACTCTCTTATCAATAGGTAGTAGTTACAACAAAGTACGAGGATGCCATTTTTTTTTTTCATTTCACTTATTGCTCCAAGTAGCCTCACAAATTTTCAGTTGTACTTAAATCTAGTGACGGGCTCCTTCGTGGCTAAGCGGTTAGTGTATGCGCCTTTGGCATAGAAGACCCAGCTTCGATTTTCTCGAAGATGCAGTACGTGCTGAAAGACCAACACATGTACAAAAATAAAGATCTTCAGGTAGTAATTAAGGTGAACAGTGGCCAGACATGTGATGAACTAGAACTATAATTCAGTGTGAGTGGAGAAATCATTCGGCAGCACCTCCATCAACTTGGGTCGATGAGCTCCACATGATTTGACTCCGGGCCAGAACACGAGCTGTTTTTCTTTGCTGACTCGTCTCAGGAAGGAGCCATTTCTGGACAGGATGTTGACATGTGATGAGAAGTGGGTTCTGTACGAAACTCCATGCGTTGTCATCATTGGTTAACATCCCATGAACCGGTTCAGAAACAGCTGAAACCAGCATTGCACCAGAAGAAGGTCCTGTTGTGTATTTGATGGACTGCTCCCGGAATCATGCATCGGGAACAACTGCCAGCTAGTCAGAGCATCAATGCAACTATGTACTGTAAGCAGTTGAACCGTGTTCAAGAAAAAGCTCAAAACTCTCAAACCACCACTTCTGAATCGAAAAGGGGTCCTCTTCTAACAGAAGAACGCTAAGCCCCACGTAGCTAGGCTGACCCGGAACACCATTCTGTGCCTCGGATAGGAAGCATTATTGCATCCTCTATACTCCCAGGACATTACACCGTCCGATTATCGCCTGTTCCATTTATTGGACAATCACCTCAGAGAACGCCAGTTCAGATGCCTAGTAGAGGTGCAAAATGCACTTGATACCTTCTTCGCTTCACAGTCCACCACGTTCTACCGCGATGGAATCCATAGCCTTTCAGAACGTTGGCAGAAGGTCGTCGATGCTAATGGAGATTATTTTTTTAATCTTCCAGGTACGTCTTAGGTGATATATTGATGTTGGAAGGTGGTGGGTGAAAAAGCGACAGAACTATATTGGTTATCTTTATTGTTCTCATTGAAATGTTCTTAATAGTAAATAAGCGACGTTTGTTTCCTTTTAAAATAAAGCGAATTTCTGACATAGAAATAGATAAATCTAAATAAGGATCTTGCACTGAGGAAAGTAAAAGATCTTTTATCCTCCAATTGATGCGTTACTCAATGGCCGTACTTTAATTCTGTAAGTAACTTCCGTTAGTAGAAACCTATTCCTTGTACTGTATTTTTGATTCACTACATTGATTTGTTGTAGCCAATCCTGTAAGCTGTTTTATTATTTTTTTTTTCTATTTGCCGCTTTGTAGTGTAAATCATATGAAGAAAACACGTGTAGCTCGTGGTGGTAATGTCCGAATTGATCCGTACAATAGAAAATAACGGAAACTTCCTGAATTGATCGCGTGATTATTAGTTCCTAGTAGCGGTTATTCCTACCTGCATCGTGTTTATTCTTATGGAATTGAATGAATAAAGTGGCACTAGTATAGCGTGCTAGTTCGTGTATTTGTCGTAATTCGTGCTGCATTTGTGAAAAGTAAATGTTTTATTAGTGTATTTTTTTTTTTCTTCAATCGCACGTGAAGTGTATGGACTCAAGTTCCAACAAATGAATCATGTAATTATTTCTCTCTTCCTGTTCTAGTATGTTATGTAAGTTATTTACCTGCATAGGCACAGTTTATTATTATTATTGTTTACGTCTTACTGTAAACCAATATAAATTTCTTTGTAAGCAAATATAAAGTACAAGAACAATAGTCCAACAACCAGTAAATTCCATTGGCATGAATTGTGTTTGAAAATGAAATGAAATCTTTGTGTTTTACCTCCTATAGTTATGCTGTGTGAACTGAAGGAGACGGTAATGGTGAGAAATGAACGAAATGGTGGATTGAATAGTGGGAGGAAACGGAAGAACCCCGAGAAAACCCATGCACACGATGTTTGTCCACCGAAAAGCCCAGCTGGGATCGGACTAGGAACCCCACGGACCAGAGCTGAACGCTTTACCACTGAGCCATCGCGGTCCCTGAATTGTGTTTGGGTTACAGAGAAAGTCATTTATATATTTATTCGCAGTCATTCAACTGTAAGTGGAAGGCCATATTACACTAACATTAACAGTGGTGTAAGGGAAGTTTGCAAAAGAAATCGCACAATAGTTACATATATATACAGTAGGAAGTCGAAAATTCGAACTAATTGGGACCATAGGTAATTCGGATTTTCGAAAATGACCAAGGAAATACTATTTAGACTTAAATATACTGTACGTTATGCTCTTTTATCGATACAGTGGTTATACAGTACATACAATAATTAAAATATCGTACGTAAGGCTACTTACATTTAATGTTTCTGAAGAACCTGCTCGCACACCAAATTACACTGTTCTTGTAACTCACACTTAAAACTTAACTTGTATAAGCCTAAGGGAAAATAAAAGTATGTATGACAAAGAACTACATATGAATGGGCTTCTGTAAAAACACTGACTTCACACAACGCCTACGGACAACCCTATTGGTTGTTTATCGCTAGCGCTAAGACAAAATGTAAAAAGCTTTTATAACTTCGGTGGACCCTTTATAACTCAAAATTCAAGCACCTGAAAATAATGATGGGCGAGTTTTTGCATTTTATTACATTCTCAGTCGTTTCGAAGATACACGGGGTGGCAGCAGTCTTTATGGACACAAAATGGGAACCCCCACCATTTTGAATGGGATCAACATAGGGACTTGAAACTATCAGGAAAATATTTATCTTGTCGAGACCTTTCCAACGATATATTACTCGACCCCCTTTGCCATTTAAAATTTTCAAGTTGAGCCTGCGTACTTCTATATAGGGGTGTCTGGGGAGGACCTTTTATAGCTCAAAACTCACGCCCCTTAAAATAATGATGGGCGTGTTTTTGCGTTTTCTCATATTCGCAGTCGTTTCGACGATACACGGGGTGGCAATGGACTTTATGGACACCTTATATATATACGTAATGTCCCGACGTTAGTAAGGTGAGACATTAGAGTACTGGTTCCCAACCTGTTGAGCATGAAGAGTAATCACGGGGGGGGGGGGAAGCTAACAGAATATTTATATTAAAATGCTAGAAAGGTTTATATGTTTGTGGTGAATCTTTTCGACAGAGAGTTCTCGGGAAGCATAGCCTCTAGAAAGATGCCGTTTTCATTGATCGATTGTAAATTGTGTGTAGATTGTTCAATTCTAATTGAATATTTTTTTAAAAAAAAAAAAAAGATGGCCGTTATTTCTTTATTACATTTTTATGGGTACACTGGAAGTATTAACATTTTTAAAAAGTATAGCATCATATCCTGCGAGTTATACATTCCAACACCACATATTTGTATGCAGGGGTTGTATCTCTCGCAGGCGTTTATTTCATGGCCAAATGATGATAAAAACTAGGGATAACTATTTTTCAGTATAAGATGAATCTTTATTGTTTGAAGAGTGTTGCCCAATAAACACCATATATCACTGACATTATAATTAATTGTGTGTATAATGTATTTGCTTATTACATACTGCATGCAAGAAGAAAGAAAACAATGATCATACATGAATTAGAAACTCCAACCGGAAGTAGGCTCAAATATTTACAAACAGTGCGAAATATTGAAAAAAATAATTGAGAAAAATCTCCCCTTTATGGTACTCCTTTCCAATTTTTATCAAGACGTCTTTCTCTTGTGTCTGTAAAGGGTCATGTACAGATGTTGTGAGGAATGACAAGGAGATACATGCTCATATGTGAATGATGCGCTGTGTAGAGAGTGTAGCTAGTGTGAAAATATAAATCACAACTTGTAATGACCATATACGATTTAGCTTTAGCAAACTTCATACACGCTACATATATGACATATTGTCTTTGTCACGAGTGGAGAGGAATATTAAGTCTGCAAGGTTTATAGGGCACCAATAAATATGGTTGGGAATCGCTGCACTAATGCGACTCGAATCAGGATGAACTTGCCTTGGTATTCGAATACTGAATCTCCAATTACTAAGAGAGAACGTTTACTATTCACCTACCCACACGTATTTTAATCATACGTCCCGTGATAGACAGGTAGCTATCGGAAACTAAACCTGTGACCAGCCTATCTGTTACCACTTTTACAAAGAATCAATGTTTATATGGTCATAGAATATATCTGAAGAACAACAAACTTACGAAAACATGTGTTTGGTTTAGCGAGTATAAAACATTGCCAAGCAACTTACTGTAAATTTATTACTCTCTAAATAATGGTATATATTACGTTTATTAATTTTCTTCTCGTATAACTTTTGCTAAGAGACGCGTAGTCACCGTATTAAAGCATGGGGTAGTTTGTACTGTGTTGAGAAGCTGTGGGTGGGTTGATATTAAGATTTCGCAAAATATCTTCCAACTTAATGCATACTTCAAATTCAAAAATATTATGTTTTCATATGATTAGATATCGAAGCTTCAAACCAAGCCTGTACTAGTGCTTACTTGCCCCAATAACTTATCAAATGTACCTAGGTAGTTTTTAGACAGTTAACAAATTAAATCTTGAAGTTCCACAATTAGAGACTGTAGGCTAAAAGAAATGGAGGTAATTGAGTTCAGTGATGATTCAAAATACTCCTATCCTCCCCTTTAGATATTCATATTCCCTTGTTATTTTAAAAAGCCCCAGAAATGTGGAACATTTTAAAATTGAAAATAAAAGATTATGAACTACGAAGCAAGTATATTCGTGGAGATAAATAGTATATAGTATGCAATTAATTGTAAACATGTTAATGACTCACAAAGTTGGACTTCATGCTTTGAAGATAACGTAAGGAAGGTGGCTACCGTTTGTTCTTACACATGCCGGAGTCATACATCGTGAATTTCTCGATGCAACGATGCAACATGTTCTCAGGAATCCGGTTGATTTGCGCACGGATTCATGGCTTTAGTTTTTGAATTGTCGCCGGTAAATGTTCATACATATTTGTATTCCAGTAGCCTGTTAAAAAAAATCAGATCAGAATATTTCGGAGGCCATGGGATGTCACCAAATTGCGAAGTTACTCGATTGTCAAACAACTATCTTAATGTTGTAATTGATTGGCGAGTTGTGTGATGTCCCATCTTGCTGAAAATATACATTATCACGAATCTCTGGAAATTGATTTAGTGCGTAAGCAACAAAATTATTCATCATATGAACTTAACATGGGAATTGACTCACTGGATTACCATCACTGTATTCAAAAAGAATAAGGACTCATGATATCAGATTATGATACTGCATACCATATAGTCATTTCATTGCTGTATAATGACACCTCTTGCAGAATACGTGGGTTTTCAAGGGCCTAGTATTGGAAATTTTGCTTATTGACAAAGCATTGTAATACATTTACATGGCGTATATATGCTGCATACCACTCCTTCACCGGTCTATAACTGAATGGCATGGCGCCTACTTTAGCTTTTGTACTTATGTGGCAGCACATTTCTCATAGTATTGGGAAGTTAGGATTTCAAAAATCTCATATTTTGAGAACTCTTTTACGTTTAGTTTTGGACATTGTATTGTATTTGTTAAACTAAATGAAAATAAAATTGCTGGGGTCTATTCCCCAAAACTACTAGTCTTGCAATACTAGTATAATTATCAAAACCAAATATTACACAGTTATATATGTACTATAAAATCATGACAAATTAGAGGTATCAGCATTAATATTTAGAATTGAATTTTACTATTTTTGTAATGTTTCTACTACGTGATATTTTAAGATTTGTAAAAAAAAAAAAAAAAATAATAAAAAAAAACATAAGACTTGTGGCTTTGAGAAATAGGCTCGTGGTGGTATGAGCCCATGAGGCTAGGACATTCATAAAGCTCTTTCGTTTGAATTTACTTGTATTGTGTTTTTATGCAACACCTAATTTATGAAGGACAGAACCCACTATTAACGTGGGCTTCGATCCACGACCCGGGGCATGGATTCGTGCAGTTGGCGATTAAACAGACTAACATGCACGATAGGCCATTTTCCACACACTAGCTTGCCACCTGCTGTCTCCGCTGGTCTAGTAGGTCTAGCGCGTGTCTGTTTGAAGCACATGGTCCCGGGATTCAATTCCTGGTTGGAGATTGGTACTAAAATGTAAACGCATTAGGGTGGTTGGAATTCCACCTTAAACTGTAGGTCTACATTTCACATAACCTCGATGCTAAAACGGAACGCTAAACTTTAACAAACAAACAAACAAACTCGCCTCTAAGATAACTGGATTACAGGTCCATGCTACCAGTCCCAGTTTCGTGGCTAAGTAGTTAGCGCCACCTTTGACGGGTCAAAACATACGAAGTTCAATTAGTTGGTTTGTTAATTTGTTGAATTGTTCCAATTTACAAGAAAGGCGACAAAACTGACTGTAATAATTATCGAGGCATTTCTCTTTTGTCAATATCCTATAAAATCCTTTCAAATATTCTATTAGCAAGATTGACCCCATACGCAGATGAAATTATTGGATATTATCAGTGCGGATTAAAACGAAATCGATCAACTATCGACCAAATATTTACCATTCGCCAAATACTCGAAAAAAGTGGGAATACAGTACCCCGGTACATCAACTATTTATTGATTTTGAAAAGGCGTACGACTCGGTTAGGAGAGAAACATTATACAACGTTCTTACAGAACTTGGAATACCGAGAAAGCTAATTAGATTAATTCAAATATGTTTAAATGAATCCCAAAGTAAAGTCCGGGTAGGAAATTTTTTGTCCACGAGCCTGAAACAAGATGCGTTGTCGCCATTATTATTTAACTTTGTTCTGGAATACGCTATAAGGAAAATCAAAGATAGCAACCAGGGCCTAGAGTTGAACGGTATTCACCAGGTTATGGCATATGCTAATGATGTAAATTTAATAGGGGATGATAGGAGAACAATAGAAAGAAATGCAGAGATCTTATTAAACGCTTGCAGGGACATGGGTTTAGAAGTAAATGCAGAGAAAACTAAATACATGGAAGTGCGTCGGGACCGTAATACAGCAAATTATGGATGCGTTAAAATATTAAATACTTTTGATAGTTTCAAATATCTAGGATCAATATTAACAGAGGAAAATCATATCCACGAAGAAATTAAATGTCAACTAAAAGTAGGGAATTCGTGTTACTATTCGGTTCAAAATCTCTTGTCGTCGCGAATTCTGTCGAGGAATTTGCAGCTTAAAATATATAAATCGATAATCATGCCTGTTGTTCTATATGGATGCGGAACATGGTCGCTTACACTGAGGGAAGAACATAAACTGAAAGTATTTGAGAACAAAATCCTGAGACGAATATTCGGATCCAAGAGGAACGGGAATGGGGAATGGCGGAAACTTCATAACGAGGAACTACATAATTTATACGGTTTACCCAACATTAGTCTAGGAGGCTTAGGTGGGCAGGTCATGTAGCTAGAATGGAAGAAAGTAGAAACGCTTTCAAAGTCTTAACTAGAAGACCAATCGGAAAACGACCATTAGGAAGACCTAGGCGCAGATGGGAGGAAAATATTAAGATGGATCTTGCAGAGTTTGGAATACAAAGTAGAAACTGGATGCAGTTAGCTAAGCGGATAGAAGTCAGTGGAGAGCTTTTGTGAACGCGACGTTAAACCTCCGGGTTCCATAGGCCATAGAGTTAGTTAGTTAATTAATTTGTTGAATTAAACTCCTTTGTTACCACCGAGGCTGTTTCAAACTTGTCCGTGCAGTTTTATATAGGATCCTAATTTCATGAGCTCCCCACCAGAATCGAACCCAGACGATTCCGTACCGAAGGCGTGTTTGCAGACCATATACCCATGGGAGAACTCAAAACTTGTGGTCCGGGACCCACATTAAGCTGTAAATCTATCCTCATATAACTTAGGTATCAAAATGGATCATGAAACTCAAAAACTAGAAGTCAGTACGTGTTGAACTAAACGATTTCACTTCACTTAATTTTGTCTGTGTTCGATTCAAAACTAAACTTGCTTATTACTAAAATATTTGTTCAAATCGTTCTTGCCATGATTCCAAACATCTCTAGGAGTAATTTAATCTCAATATTTGTATTAAGTGATGGTTAGAATCTGGTAATAGTTGTCTTAAATGAGGTTTTTCCTCAGTTCCAATTCCTGCGCACTGTGTTGATATTGATTATTCCGGTAACTGGCTTCATGAGCTGTATCTTCAGGATCATTACATTCACGTAAAATCAATCAACTTCAACATGGATTGTTATTGAAAAACATCCCACATATATCTAGTACAATCATTATACTGGTTGGAGCACAATAGCTTAGTGGTAGTGTATTCATGTCTGGTGCGAAGTGTCTTCAGTTCAGTGTTATTCCATGAAAGTATGGTGAGCAACATTGTGTTGACAAATATTCATGTCGTTTTTCTATTGATTTTTCCAGCATACGTCTCTTGCACACTTCGCCAACTGTTTTAACCTATGCAACATAATCATGATCAACATAACACTGTAATAATATTATAATCATTTGTGTATTTTCTTTGGCACAGTCAGATACAAAAGTAAGTTCCTAAAACTCGTTAATAGACTAGGACAGTCGTAATGATAGATTGAAACGGCAACCCAAGAAACCCTACATACGTGGGACTGGTTCATCTCTACTCGCTTTGTAGGATATAGAATAAATGCGTAAATTAGATGTGAGCATTGCACCATATCGGTTCTTTGTTTCTTCTAATTATTGTTGGTATGGTTTCTTAAACAACTGTAACCGGATTCCATAAGATGTTGACTTACAGTAACGTTAATTCCAAATGTAATATACTTCTACCGGAAATCAAATGAAAGTCACTCGCACCGAACATGAGAGAGTTGACCACTTGACCATAAGGAAACTTGAAGTACGGGATATCTCGGAGTTGAATTCGATGTCCGATCATTGACTTCACATTATTTTACACCCCACTCTTAGGCCTTTCAAGCAACAGGTGATGGATAATTAATGAATAATTATGAAATAATTATTGAAATAAAAATGTTGAAGGAAACGGGAGAACTCTGAAAAACCCCACGGACATAGTGTTGTCCATCACAAACTCGTGATTCGGCATCGAACCAGAGATCCCTCGTACCAGACGTGAGCTCTGTACTACTAAGCCATCGTGCTCCCATCCTGACTCAAGTACCGTGGGAATGTCGGGGTTTACCTTTAAATATAAGCCACATCTAAAGCCGAATTTAGGAGGGATGCATGTGGTGCACCCCCTTCGTTGTAAATATGGGCCTATACTATCTAAAATAAGAAGCTAGCAGTGAAAATAGAAACACTTTCATAAGGATACTGTACGATACAAGTATCCATCATATTCCAAGTGTTTATGATTAAAGAAATTTTTCATCTAAGGCAGCAAGCTAATTACATATATACTGAAAATTATACCGATGTAGAGACCGTGACTTAGTTGGTAAAGCGTTGGCTTTGCATTCGGAAAGTCTTGGGTTCGATTCCCGAGACAAGACACTGAGCATTCCCAGGGCAATTCCTCATTCACACCACAGATGAAAGGTGTTTTTAAAAATTCAAATTTAATTAAATTTTACTAGTAATTATTGGTGCACCTCCGTCAGAAAATTCTAGATCCGACCCTGGCCATATCATTTCCCATTGTTATTGTGAATGTTGATTTTATTCCAATGTAAATTGGCCTTACAGGCAATATTTGTTAGTATATTAAATAAAGTATTAACATAATCTTATTTTTGTACATGAAATTATTTTTAGGCAACACAATTTCAACATTTGTTCTTTTAGCTGATACATTGATTCTTTTACGTATAAGTTGGTTATAGTTTTTGAGTTTGAATTGTTCAGTTTTAATAGCATATAAACACATAGTTAGGCCATTATAAAGATGCTCATGAACATGCGCGTGATTGTTACACAGATATTGAGTTTTCTTCTGTCTTTATTCTGAGTGGGTAGTGTCATGAAGGCGGAAGTGGACGGCTACTGTGATTAGAATTTGAGAGAGCGAGCAGATCAAAGCTTGAATCACGGAAAGCGGTGGAGTTACGTTTCTCAATGGGACTAGCGACAACACGCGATACGATTCGACCTCTAGAACGAGAAGAGGAGATCGATGACTGCTTGGTTTGGAGAGAAAGTGTACGGACGATCCGAACCACGACGTGTCGAGCCGAGCCAAATGAACTAAGGTTTGATCATAGCGAATAATCTGGCGTCGGTTTGTCTCGATGTCGGGTCTGCGACCTAGTTCGTAAGTAAGTCACGAGGTGTCGCAGCAGTCACGGAAGTGTAAGGATAGCAGGGAAAGCTCCGAGGGAGAGTTTTCTCATCTTTCGGATTGTAGGTAAGATGAATGAATCATATAACATGTATGTACACTCGCATAACAATTTTCAGTGTGAAATTGGGGAAGTGATGGATTCCGTGGACGCCATTTTGAATTACTTTCCTGTTCTTACATAGTGATGTGTTAAAGCACTCGTCGGCCTTGAGGTTGTTGAGTTGATTATGTATCTATTATGTGCACGTTTTAGTGTATTACTCATTAGCCATGAATAAGGTTGGCTATTTCATTAATGTTTTCTAAATCGTTTCTTGTGTCTGTAATATGTGTGGAAAAAATAAATAGTTTCCAAGACGCCGGAGTGCCATGCAACCCACATAACAACAGTGTAAATGTAGGTCACATAAGCGGAAGGATATAATCGTTTAGTCGTTGAGCTACGGAATTGTTTCAAGAAATACTGTTCAAATACTTCCGCAAATACAGCATTTAAAGGTTAATAAATTTGGAAGATAGCTTAGTTGTTTATACAGTGTGCATATTCTCTCTCAGTGAAATAGTTTGAACTGGTCACCGCAGAAAAAAATTAATTGGTGAGAAGTATGTAGAATGGTACTTTCTCGAACACAAAATTTTAATATAACATAATTTAAAATACCTTGTTTTTAGTTTTCCTCAAGGAAATCGTAAGTAATTTTTCTTTTAATCAGGTAAAGTTGATCTTGATATTATCAAGTCGATTTTCGGGTATTTTCTGGTAATGTTAAGAAATGCATATTTCGTACCGGTATATTTTCAGACATGCATTTCGTGTTCAAATTTCGCATGTAACAAAGATTTTTTTTTCCTTTCTGGTTAATCTCTAAAAATAAAAGAAAATCATTAATCGTATTCAGGACTCGGATAAATTTTGCGTGTAAATCTTCTTCAGTGAAACTGTGAATTATCACAGTTATAGTAAATTTTAATTAAATGTAATTATTACAGGAAATATGATATGGTATTTTTTATACTTTTTACAAGTTGTTCATAAAATACGTGATACACGCAAGCCCAGTATCAGCTTGTATCTGGGGATTTGGTTTTTTTGTATGTAACTTACGAATGCCTAAATTTGATATTGAATCCAGTTTTTGTAGGTGAATAGTTTACATTTTAGCCTTAGTTGATAGGCTCTGGTTTTGAAAAGAAAATAAGTCTTTAACATCTTCCAATTATACCTGTTCGGATACGGCTAAAATAGACAGATGAAAGTGAATGATTATGACAGAATTAGGACAATTACAATGTGGGAAGAAACGAAGTAATTCGAGAAAACCTATTGATACGATATTTTCCACCACACAGGGCCTGGGATCGAACCAGGGACCCCTTGCACCAGAGCTAACTGCTGTATCACTCAGTCACCATATTCCTGTCAGTTTTGAATCCGTGGCGTACGTTAACTTTTTTTTTCTTTTAGACTCAGCAAGCGAATACGGGAATACAGACTGGAATAGTCATGTTAATTCGTGCCCGTTACCACTTTGACCTCGAAGTTTATTATTTATTATTTCCTACATAGACACACTTTTCGCTTGCTGCATGGTCTGCCGTTAAAATTATAAGTAATACCCAAGCTATTTTAATTTCAAGAGGTAGTTTACTCTGAGAAAAATTTAAATACTTTTCCCCTTTAGATATGCATCTCCGAGTATAATGACATAACAAGAGCCCAACTTGACACAACCTCTAACTGTTCCAGAAACTGATTTTAAATGGTTCATTTGTTTCCTTATTTTTTCCATTTTATGAATACAAAATATGACATTGAAATATTGATTTTTCCCTCTTCCTCCCTATAGAAGCGGAATTCTCGAAAACGCTGGGGTACCTATCTAATTATTTTTTAACTAGCTGAACCTGCGCTTTCTACACAGCGCAGCATTCACATATGAGCGTGAATCTCCTTGTCATTTCTCACATCTATGCATGTCCTTTTACAGACAACTGAAGGATGTCCTGATAAAAATCGCAAAGGGTATCATAAAGGAGAGATTTTTCGCGATTATTTTTTCAATATCTGGCACCATTTGCAAGATTTGAGCCTACTTCCAGTTGTAGTTTTTAATTCATATATGATTAGTGTTTTCTTTCTTCGTGCATGCAGCATGTAATAATCAAATACATTACACGCACAATTAATTATAGTGTCAGTGGTATTTGGTTCATTGGACAAAACACTCCAAACAATAAAGATTCATCTTAACCTGGAGAAGTGGTTATCCTTCGTTTTTCGTGATCATTTGGCCATGAAACGAACGCCAGAGAGATACACTAACCCCTATACAAATCTGTGGGTTGGAATATATAACTCTTAGGATATGATGCTTTTTACAATTTCAATATTTCCAGTGTACCCCTAAAAATGTAATAAAGAAACAACGGTCATTTTTAAAATATTCAATTAGAACTGAACAATTTACACAAAATTTGCAATTGATTAGAAAAAACGGCATCTTACTAGAGCTTGTGGTTTCTGAGATATCATTGTCAAAAGAATTTGCTACAAACATATTTATATACCAAGTTTCATTTGCTGAACATGAAGGATTTGTGATATACTCTATTTTTTGACAAATTTTGAAATTTCTCTGTTCCCTTATGATGCACATTTTAATGAAAATGACATGATGAAATCCCGACCCAAGCCAAGTACTAAGAATGTTCCAGAACTAATTTCGAATAGACACGGTATAGATTTGTATAGAGGTTAAATATGCATTTAGCTTTGTGCATGAGATTTACATCCATCTGTTGGAAATCTAGAATCTAGTATCCGACTCGCAATAATGCTCACAATCTGAAAACATAACACTGTCTCCTGTTTATTCTAGTCATGGTGCATGTCGAGAAACAAATGATCATAAGAGACGAGTTTTCTTAATTCCGTGAGGGAAAGGCATTAACTATTGTGGCAATACCAATTTATTGTCATGGTTTAAAAATATATACATTAAAAATACATGGAACATAGTTAAATAAGTGTATTTCACAAATAGTAAAGGCACTGCATCTGAGACAATAATTTGAAATTATTACCACTTCTAATGCGTTCTTTTCCACAGAAAGTAGCTTTTAAGTATTTATCTAAAGAAATATGTTTTCATGGTCAGTTTTTCTCGACAATGAGTTTCTCTTATAGGAACAATGTCCTCTGTGGATGAGTTCTCGGAACACACGTCGTCCTCTTGCCTCATTTAGTCGAAAGTCCCACATGGATAATGAAATTCAGTATGCAATATTCTTAACTTCTCCCACTGCTGCTGTCAACTGATGTGTAGTAAGTGTATTCAGTTACTAATGTGGTGAAGTCAAGTTTATAACGAAGCGCTTTCCTCAACATCTAACACTCTTAATGTTGATTAAAAGTGTCGTTTCGTACAATAACAATTATTTTTATAGATGGTACAAATAGATTTGAATTAATGGGACACGTACTCAGAAGAAAATAAAAATGATTACGTTTAGCAACTTATGCTTATTTCAGTGAGTAACTTCCATTACTTTTTCATGCTCTTACTAAGTAACTTCCACTACCTTACATAACATTAGCTCTCCCCGCTAGTATATGAGTAGGACGTGAGCCTTTAGTAGTCAGGTCCCGGGTTATTTCCAGGTGGGAGAGCATTGAAGTTTGAACGCGTGGTTTAGATCCCACCTTAAACTTTAGGTTCACGCCTCATATAGCCTCATTGCTCGAAAGGGACGCTAATCTTCAATAAACAAATAAACATTTTTATTCCATGCTGTTAGTAGCTTCCACTACTTTTTCATGTTATTAGTGAGTAACTTGAGTACATTTTTATGCTCTTAATGAGTAACTTCTACTAAACTTTCAAAGTAGAATTCAAGGAAATGATGTATGCGTGGCAGCAATATAAGTGATTAATTTATTTTATCTTTAAACTAAACATACCGACAATACTATTAAATAGGAAGACGCCTTCTGGTCGATTTCTTCCAAAAGTTCCTTTCCCTTCACTTCATCATAAGTATTCTCTATTGCTGGTAGTCACTTGCTTTAACCTGAGAAGTTCCCATACACCATATAGTCTTAAGTTAAACTTCTCGTATTAACGAAACAGTTTTTCTTCTATCATATCATTTAATATATATATAATAATATATAATATATATAGTTCCTTCCCAGCAAATACATTGTTCCTTTTAATTACATGTAATAATTACCGTTTTTTCACCCGTTGTTCCTAAAATGTCTTCATTGGTTTGTTGTTAATGTTTTTGAGCGTAGAATGACCTTTCAATTAGGGTCTGTATCTAAAACTCCGTTATGAACCACTAATAGCGGTTTAAACAAGCATGGCAAGTCTTCGATTTTCAGGTCTTTGACTATGAAAACGTTGTGCTTTCAAATGAAGCATTAAGAGGGTTTACTCTTAGAACTTCAATATAACTAAGATTTGTATAACCTTCGTAACAAAAATCAGAAATGTTCATAACTTTTGAGGAACCCTATAAGCGTCATCTACCAAATACTTTTTTATGAAGTTTATCAAAAAAACATCTGTATATATAAAGGTAATCAAGAAAGTTCTGCCGCTATGTCACCCACCACCTTCGGACATCGATATGTCACCCAAGACGTACCTAGAACATCAAAAATAGAGCCCATTAGCATCGACGACCTTCTGCCAACGTTCTGGAAGACCATGAATTTCATCGCGATAGAACTTGGTGGACTGTGAAGAGAAGAAGGTATCAAGTGCATTTTGCACCTCTACAAAGGATTTGAACTGGCGTCTTCTAAGGTGATTGTCCAGGGAATGGAATAGGTGATAATCGGACGGTGCAATGTCCGAGGGGTATGGCGGATTCTATAGTGTTTCCCATCCAAGGCGTATAATGGTGTCCCGGGTTATCCTAGCCACGTGGGGCTTAGCGTTATTCTGTAACAGGAGGACCCCTTTCCGATACAGAAGTGGTGGCTCCAGAGTTTTGAGTTTTTCTTCGACACGCCTCAACTGCTGACAGTACACAATTGCATTGATGCTCTGACCAGTTGGTAGCAGTTCCCAATGCACGGTGTCGAGAACAGTCCACCAAACACACAGGAGGACCTTCTTCATGTGCAGTGCTCGTTTCAACTGTTTTGGAATAGGTTCATGGGATGCTAACCAATGGTGACGGCGCCCTGTCAACATCCTGTCCAGAAATGGTTTCTTCCTCAGACGAGACAGCAAAGAAACACAAGTGTGTGCTCGCGTTGCCTTCTGGCCCGGAGTCAAATCATGTGGAATCCATTGACCCAACTTGTAGTGCTTCCTAAGTTGATGGAGATGCTGTCTAATGGTTTCTCCACTCACATTAAATTGTAGTCCCAGTTCCTCACATGTCTGGCTACTGTTCGCCTTAATTACTGCCTAAAAATCTTCATTTTGTACATATGTTTGTCTTCCTGCATGTGGTGCGTCCTCGAGTGTTTCGTCACCATCCTTAAACTTGTTAAACCACCGTTGCACTGTCCACGTAGTCACGGCACACTCACCAAAGGCCTGTCCTATCTTCAGCCCTGCTGCAATGGCGTGTGACTCCAGTTTGAACTCGTACGGCATACACGTCCTTATGACGCTCAGTGAAGTTCTCATGTTCATTCTGTCCTTACGCAAGTTCACGGTAATTGAACTGTCTCAACCAGATAGTATGTTGTATATACCCACACCAACAACTGACCTTCGCCTTATCTCCATTTGCATTCAACTCACGGTTTGAGGGCAAATTGAGCAAGACCTCCAGAAAAAGCGACAGAACTTTCTTGGTTACCTTTTATTTAATTTGTCTGCCCGTGTGTATCCGTCCAGAAGACAAAAAAAAAAATCCTAAGAGCTAGCTACTTCATGGATCACCATCAATTTTGGTGTAGAGGATCAAAAGTTAGGAGTTCGTCAATGGAAGTGATCCATCCACCGGTAGTGGTAGAAATCAATCAATTCCTTGTTTAATGTTAATCACTATAGGGCAAAACGATAATAGACAAGAGATAACCGGTTTCCTGCAATCGATTAAACATTCCAAGAGTACACATCATCTCCATCCTAAACTCTGCTACAACCGAAAATGATATAAATCCACTAAAATTTCTTATTTCAATATTGATCTACATTAGCAAAAGCGAGAAGCATTTGTTGTGGAATCCATTTAGCATTGTAAGAATAGGTACCGTCTTTTGTCTTAACTTTCTATTCAAACAAGAAATGGCAGAAATCAACCACTTCCGGGATTAAAGTTGATCGCTATAGACTAGAAACGGTAATATATAGCGAGAAGCGGTTTTCTGTAATCAATTATCCTAATAATATATTCCACCTCCACTCGAATCTGTCTCTCTTAAAACTGGAAGTGATAGAAATCCACAACATCTTCCAGTTTTAGTATTGATGAAATATCACGCTATACAAATTCCTTCATGTGATGTACAAGTGATAGTGGTCCTTTTTTTCTTATGAGAGACGCAATGGATATTAAAACTATATGCATTGCATGTTCGAGTTATTCTAACACATAAAGTCTAGATTGTGCTTGTTTTCTTTTTTTTTTCGGGAAAAGAAAGTCGAAGAATGAAGGTAATAGACTTACCAGCATTATAGACCATTAAAAATTAGGCCGACTAGATGGTGTTTTAATTGAATGATTTGTGCTGATGACTAGACATCGAATTTTTATGCAAATGCATATTTTGTTCGTTTATGTGCATCTGTGTTAAACTTGATAGGGTTTCTAACAACAATAATACAGCTCGAATTTGAAGTTTTATAGTGCATATAACTGCATATTTCAAAGTTTAGATCATATATTAGTGCTTAAGAGCATATTCAGCATATTCTAGAAGTTCTTATAATAAATCCAATTTTAACTTGAATTTTCAACGCATTTACATGTCTATGCAACAGAACGGCTTTTTGCATGGGAGGATGGAAGTTTATGGAGGACCAATATTGTTAGCGACTGATCAGCAGAGCAAAGAGACTTACAATTGCCAAGATGTTAAGAGAAATCTGAGAATGACAAAGACATTGTAATATCGTGTCGATCAATTCAGAAACAAGAGACGTGAGGAATGCTGCTCAGTGAATGCTTAGCTCTAGTTGATGGAGTTCGCTTCCGCCAAGTGAACTTTGTGGTGGACAAACACCGCGTGCGTGGGTTTTCTCGGGGTTCTTCCGTTTCCTCCCACTTTCTTCATTCCACCATTTCATTCATCTCTCATCAATACCGTCTCCTTTAGCCTAACCAGCATAACCGTGGAACGTAAAACTCAAAAAATTTTATTTCATTTTTGATGGAGTTCGACATGAACTCCAGTCAGTTCCTGGTGAATTCAGGTGCTCTGTGGAAAAATAAATTGACAGGTGTTATTGCCGGAAATTCTAACTACAAAACAACTGAAGCCGTGGAAAAATACCTTCAAGGGTTAAATTTCAGCTTGATTTGCTACAAATGTCAGAAACTGACACCAATAAATAAAGAGAAGCAACTTGTGATATACTGTAAGGCAATTTACGGGAAGGAGTAAATCCTTAAAAACGAAAATTTTTTTTCTTTTGTATAGAGCAGCGTTTCCCAACCTTTTTCAACTTGCAGCACACTACGGGTGTAACTTGAATTCTCGCGGCACACTTATAGATATTATTATTATTATTATTATTATTATTATTATTATTATTATTATTATTATTATTAGCCCCTATTATTATCTGCAAATATAAAATACCATGGTATTTTTTTCTGTGACTATTGATCTCCTTCTCACAAAGATGAAAGCTCGATCACTGACTTTCTCACATGCTAATTCATTATGCTTTTTTATTCTAATTTTAAAATAAAAAAAACAATTGCAATGAAATAAAGGACTCAGATTTTTAAAAATACACTTTCTTTTTCGAAAACTATCCAACCTTTCACTAAGAACGAAGATCACTAAACAACGAACGAACAAACAAATGTCTTGTAATTTTAACTTTGCTTTTTTAACCAAAACCGGTGCA
Source organism: Thermobia domestica (assembly GCF_964235325.1). NCBI lineage: Eukaryota > Metazoa > Arthropoda > Insecta > Zygentoma > Lepismatidae > Thermobia > Thermobia domestica. The sequence goes on from NC_137463.1 coordinate 215,276,918, forward strand.
TATTATTGCAATCACACAGCTTGCGATGCATTGAAGTCAAAACACAGGTATTGAACAAAGTGCTGCTCTGTCATTCACGTGCGAATGAGTGTTCTACGAACGTTCATTTGACGCGTACCGTACAAGTGCTTCCATTTCTCGGTGTTCGTATGACTCGCAATTGAAGCGTAACATAGCAGCTAACCGTGGAAATGTGTACGAGCCGAAATACTGTCTGCTACACAGTAAAAGATGTAGAATAATATATTACAATTACAGTACTTTTTTTTCATGGTAGAAATTCATAGTAATGTGAAATACAAAAATATATTTTTTCCCCTATGTCTTGCAATTTGGTTGCTATAGAATTAATAATTTTGTTTCGATTTCCTCGCGGCACACCAGCGGCCCATTCGCGGCACACCAGTGTGCCGCGGCACACCGGTTGGGAAACGCTGGTATAGAGGAAACGTGTAGAAAAGTGAGACTCATATTATTTCGTGTAAAGTGAATACACTCTACAATACAAATGTGAAGAAAAACTAAAGATCGTGTTCTCATATCACTCTGTTTATCTTACTCTCATAATTTGTGTATCTTTTTTTAAAAAAATAGGAGTATATAAATTGTGCTGTCATAAAAATAAATTTTAAAGAGAAGTCTCTGAAAGTAGAGTGCACTTTTGATGTTTTATTTCACCTACAAAACTTTTTCACAACTATGCGGCATGTTTGAAAATGCTCTCTTTTACTCCACTGTTAGTGCATATTAAGTGCATATTTTAGAGCATAGTTATTAATACATGCACATTTCATGAATTTTACATGCATAAAAATCCGATGTCTACTGACGACATACTCTTGCATCACGTTTATTTTTGGCTTTCTAGACTGAATTTGCTACTTTCTAATTAGAGTATCTTTCCAATTGTCTCATAATGCTGTATCAGTACCAAAAAGTTCTGTACCTACCCTATGTATAAAGTGGGAGACCTATCCTTTAACCCTCCTAACCCTGAACGCATTTCAAACCAATGGTTACTTGAGATAATACTTTTCTCAATTAAATAAATATGTATGTTATTGCTTTAACATTTAAAGGTTATTTATTGTATTCGGTTCTTAGTTTTTCGAACTATACAATGATCAAGCGGAGACGAATAAGCGACCATTACTGAATTTGCTTCGTAATCGGGAAATCCGCTTTTTGTACCAATGAAATGCTCTTCTCGAATGTAACATGCGAATATTGTGTTGGTAGCTAATCTGAGCGTTCGTTATTATTATTTGTGCAAACTACTATTTAAAGCAGCAGTTCGACTTAGAAATGCATTTTTTACAAATTATTTCGATTTGATGAGTTGAAAATTATAAAAGGAATGGTGTTTGTTTTATTGCGATACATTCAGTTGTTAGCGAGTAACAGAATAAAAAAGATCTTGTGATGACGCCATATGTGGTCAAACAGCGAGAGCAGGTTTCCATACACAGTGCCAAGCATTTCGTTTGTGAGAGGTGCGGTGGCACGTTCTAAAGTGCGATTTCCTTTCCCAGAACTGATTGAAGGACTTAGAAATATCATCTGCATGTGGGAAATGATAATATGTGATGGTGGGCTGCACAAAAGTTTTTTTTATAGTATAAAACGTAGTTTTTATCCTACAAAGTATAAGTTCAGCGTTTCATAAAAGAAACGAAAATTTCGAAACCAACACCATGTAAATAGATGGCGGACGAGATTGCTACACCATAGTACTGTTTCTTTAATCATGCTTTCGATTCCCAAATATAAGTATGTTCATTTTCACGTTTGTTGCAATTTTTAACGCTGACCCTATAATTTTGTGCTTCAAGGTATGTACAGGAGCGCGACATATGTGACAAAAATAAAATAACATCTGTAAAGTTCGTCAGAATACGAAAAATACTTTACCGGTTAAATTTGTTTCATTCGCATCGTTCTCCGCGGAACAACTCTCATCACTCGTCCCATAATTGTCACATGATGCAGAAGAAATAAACGAAATCAATGTCCTGAGGAACATTGTCATCGTCACTGATTCCTTCTACGAGCCGGTATATTTCACTCCGCAATTCACATTGTATAGCAGTTGTATTAACATTTATTTCTAAAGCAGTACCGTCACAATCATGAGTGACACCGTTTCTATTACCCTGTAATATCTCGTCTCAACTATAACTGTCAATTGTGTCGTGTACGATATTTTTACGTTGGTAACTGAACATAGATTGGCGCTTATTCAATGACTCGGATTCTAAACCTTTCTATAATATACCTGGAACAGCATTCTTTCTCAGTTTGCATGTAAATAATTCTCCTGGCATTAGCTTTTCTTTCAGTAAACATGACTGCTCGAAGTCGGACTCTTCAAGATGTTTGGAACAAACAACGAGTATTTTCATTTGGCACAAAAGTTTTCCAAATCGATCTCTTGGGCCATAATTTATATCGATCTGGTGATTTCTCACAACTTGGAAACGTAAAAGAAAAAGATACTTTAATACTTTAATCTCACGAAAATTACAACTGAAAACAGCACGTGTTAGGCATTTCTACCTCAATTCACAGACATAGCACGCGCTGTTCTAACACGTGTTTTCTACTTCGCACCAGTGTTTCTTTCAGAAAAAATGTTCCAGGGGGACACACTTAGTATTCGGAGGGGCACATTATTTTCACACAATACTATTACATTATTTTATAGACGTATTATTTTGGTATCTTCCAAGGGGCACTCTCGGAGCTTCGGGAGACAGTGCCATCACCAAAAAACATGTCTGGAAGAAACATTGCTTCGTGCAACACTACGTAATTACTGCTCTCTACTCTTTTTTGTACTAATGCTGTAGGAAAAGAACTAACAAAAACGTCCCTCAAGAATTCAACACAAAGCAAGACTGCTAACGAACCCAAAACACAATCTATTAAATCCACTATTAAAGGTTTATCAGCTGCGTACAAGGGTCTGGTTGCTGACTCACATTGAGTTCCTCGCGTAGCCCACGAGTGACGTCAGCATTTGCAATTCATCAAAAACAAATGCCTATAGAAGCTGAACAAGACGGCCTATCAAGATTTAAAAAAAACGGGTCTCTTATTGTTTGTTACTCTTTCTATTGCACCTAATTTGTTTTCAACTCAAACTGCTCCTTTAAATACAATTTTGAATATCTGTAAATTGTTTGGTTGTGTTTAATATTTATTGTTTAGTTACCATGTTATGGTAACAAATATCACATTCATTTGTTTCTCACTGCACAAATGTGAAGTACATTGTAATCTTAAAATTCAAATGTCGTGACGCATGTCATCATATAACCCTTCTTTGGTGTCTGTGGTCTTTTTTGACCCCCTCGCCAATTTTTGATACAAAGAACGATTCTAAAGTTTGCATAGGCTTCTCATCCTCCAAATATTCTTTCTTGAACACTTTCTGTAATTAAGTAACATATTCAAGGTTACATGACCATTAGTAGTAAATTAATTTTTGACATTTTTGAAATGATACCAGATTAAATATTCTATTTTTAATGTTATTCGTCATTTTCAGTGCAGGTAAACTTCTGTAGACTGGTGTTTATATAAAAAATATCAACTAACAACTTTACTTATATTTTATTTGTGTGTGAATTTATATAAAATGCATACACAAACAGATCCCAGTTAGTTGCAAAGTTTTCTTTGCAAGACGTGATATATTCATATAATTGCTAGAACCACCTTGAGGCCGAAAATGACCCCAATATACGACATGTTTCTATAAAACTTATACCATGAGGGGCAAAACAAATTCCATAAGCTGTCTATAGTAAACTAGGCTAAAAGTACACTCGAAGGTAAAAATTTCTCATAATTTTCTATAATTATTGAACAAATCCCCAAATTGAATTTCACATGGATTGTTTGCACCAAAACCCCATTCAAATTGCGTAGTTTATTCCGCAGGTATTGATAAATGATCTGCCTGTGGGAATAGGGATGCGCACGAGACGAGTCGAGACAGGATTTTCCTGACAAAATTCGAGTCGAGACACGGCTCTTCCAATAGAGAAATATACATTTTTCGAGTCGAGACATCACTTTTACAGCACATTTTCGAGACGAGACAGCCACAAATCTTGTTTCGTGCGCATCCCTATGTGGGAAACCTTGGTTTCGTCTCTACAACTATTTTTTAAATGTCCTACTAAAGTTGCGGATGAATATTTATTATTAGTAGAGTAGTATTTAGTTGTTTCTGAGTTGGGAAAATAAAACGAGTATCACTGTATCAGCAGCGGACTGGTGTTTTGAATTACTCGTAATATACTTTTATTTCGTGCTTTCCTTTTCATCGCTGATAAAGGTGTTGAAATAAGCAAAGAAATTAGTATGAAGTTGACTCATTAACCTTCGTAAAATCCTTGCCAGAAAGATGCCATTCAACTGATATTTATACCTACTTAATTACAGGTGTGTGTAATGCAACCCTTATTACACTTTGGGCTATCATATACATAGGAATACATACTCTTTCGCACTCTCTTTCCTCGTTCTCAAAAATCATATTTACTATGACTTTGGTTCGAAAACCTTCTATATATTCATATCTAGTCCCCGTAAATTAATAAAACTTGGCGGATATGTAGCCTAAGCCACGAAGAGTTTTTCGGGATTTCGTGTCGGTACATGACCTTGGGGTCCCGACAGATGCAACCATACTAAAAAATAAAAAAATAAAAAATTAAAAAAAAAGCCTTTCCGAAAATTTTGTGAATGTGAATATTTTTTGAGGTGCTGTTTGTGGAATACACTCCTGGATCTAGATAGGTTACCGGATTTTGATTTTCTTGAAAATTCCCAGAAAATACCCGAATTTCTCATCCGGGGAGGCATATATATTGTTATTTAGAAGTCAGATTCATTCGAAAGATAATGATGTGCGAACCATGAACCTAAGGTAATTAGATAGAAGCAGCAACTTGCTACATGGAAGTCTAAAATATCTTTAAAATTCATTATTTTGAATGGGTTTAAAACATATAGATTAGGAAAGTTTGTAATGCTAAAAGTTGAATCTGTTCTCAAAAGATATATGAACAATGTTACACAGAATTCACTAAAAAAGTGTACACAATAGAGTTGCCCACAAGATAAAAAATGTATCGTCTCGGAAACGAGATGAAAAGTACCTTTTCTAAATTCGAGACGAGACGAGGAATTTCACGAGTTACATCAACAACAGTAGTTTACCTAAGTCTTAGATCCCAAACACTGAAGCAACACTAGTACAGAGTATATGGGATTGCATACAAAACGTATTAAATTAGGTTATGTAAAACTTTATATTAGGTGCACTTCTAATACCGTAGTAATAACTATAAAAGATTTATTTCCACTTGGGAGATACGTGGTCAGCGCATCGAATTACACCTGCATTATTTCTGGCTTCCTTTCTCATAATTCACTACTTCTTACTTCAGGTAGTTTCCTAGTTGCCTTACAATACAGATAAGCATCTAAAATTATGTACCCTTACTAGAAATCGAACCCAGGATCACATATGTTGATCATTAAAGGAGTTAGAACGTATACTTGGAGAAAAGACTACAAAGCCAATCATTTACATTGTCTCGTGTGGTGGTAGTAATTTGTGATACAGACAGGACACGTAAAACGCTTACTTAAATAGGTATTTGAAAGAATAAATGTGAATATTGAATTGCTTGAAATAAAGTGAGGCCGATAAATTAATACAGTCAAGCTACATTTCACAGTGTATGCTGCATTTGAGAAGAGTAGATTGTTACCACAAACTTTTTGCTTATACAGAGAAAGCAGTTTTGTTTGTTTTCTGCAGAGAGATTTTCCTTTTTATAAAGAGGTTTTCTGGAAAATTTTCTGCAATCCATATTAAAATGGGCATGTGAAATTCTAGAAATGGCTTTATATTTTTCAAAGTATTCACCCTTTAAGATCGATACAATTTTGCATATTATGAAATTTTGATTTTTTTTCTCACTCTGACGTTGCTACCTAAGAAACCACTGTTCGGAATTCGTCAACAGACATGTTAGGCGACATATATTATTCACCACGCATCTTATATTTCATTTTTAAGAGCTAAAAGATGTCATTAGATGATAAATCGGTTGAGTACGGACAGTGAGTCATTAATTCGACATTTTTACTGGATAAACATGTTTGGTTTACTGAGTTAGAACTGGCGTTGTAGTGTGAAGAATGATGCTACGATTTACGCAATTCATTGATGACCTGTGGCAAACAAATTGTAGTGTACCATTCAACATTTACCTTCTACCTTTTCTTTCGACCTTCTAAAACTATGGTTGTCACATATCCGGCATAACCGAAGAAACAAACAATCATTAGAGTGTCAGCACTCCTCGAATAAACAATATTTGTTGGTTTCAGCTCACTTTAAAATACCCAAACAGTAGATTGCTGTTTCGTTTAGAGTTTGTACGTATTGATCCAAGCTTTGCTTCCTGTAACGATGTAGTACATTAAATTTGACTCACCTCGGTTGAATTTTTTGAGCTTCGCTACACCAGTTGACACAAGCTTATTTTTGAGCTTCAGTCAAGTTGTGTTCGATCCAAAATCTTGAAAGAGCTCCTTCGTGGGTAAGCGGTTAGCGTGCGCGACTTGGGTGTGGGAAACCTGCGTTCGATTCCCGGCGGGAGCTCATGTGGTTCGGATTCCACGTTAATCAGTAGGTCCACGTCTCAATATAGCCTCGATGCTGAAAGGAACATTAAACTCAGAATCAACTCAACTCATCCAACATTGGTTCAGGTGACCGTGCAAAATCGTATGTATTCCCTTCATATCAGTGTTTAAGGATCCCTGTATCTCACGATATGTCTCAATCATCGTACAAACAGTCAACAACAGACGTGATGGTTAGACGACTTTCATAAAATCCATCACTGAGAAATGTGCGACCACGCTGGAATTCGGAAAACCAATTGTGCGACCATGCAGTCCTATTTCGTGGTACCTCATCCCTAAAAGCCAAATGGGGGGGGGGGCACGGTGGCTTAGTGGTAGAGCGTTCACCTCTGAGGTTTGGGGTCCCGGGTTCGATCCCAGCCAAGTAAACCTTGTGGACAAGCACCGTGTGCGTGGGTTTCCTCGGGGTACTCCCGTTTCCTCCCACTTTCTTCATTTCCACTATTTCATTCATTACTCATCATCACCATCTCTTTTAGCCTAACCGGCATAACCGTGGGACGTAAAACTCAAAGATTTCATTTCATTTCCTAAAAGTCAAATGAAGTCGCTTGGTGTATTGTTTTGATATTACACTTGAAAAATCATTGCCTGAAAATGTTCACGAGAAATTGTCCTTTCTCATATAAACTACTTCAGAATACCATGAAAAATAAACGAATAGGTTAAACAAAGATAATTTAAACATAGAAAGGTCTGTTCTGAATTTTATAATAGTGGAGCACTAACGCCACTTAGTAGTAGTTTGCAGTAACTTTTCGTGCAACCCTCGTAGTGGAACTTCTAACAAGATTGCTTTATTTTTATGGCTTTTTTTGGCATGGATTTCAAAGTAGTATTTACTTATTTATAAATGTATCAGGTCTATGTCCATTTTACACTGAAATAATGTAACAAAGTATATAAGAAACAAGAACAACAACAAAAAATAACACATTTACAGAGACTTGTTTGTAAAATGATTTCCACAGAGTCAAAGCTATCAACACCTGAAGAAAAACTATTATACAATGATGCCCGCCTGAAGCATAAATAACGTTATATAATTGATAATCAGGATGTTACATATGTTAGAAAAAAAATAGTAACGTATGACTACGAATAAGGTGAGAAGGTACGCGAAAATTAAGACCAAAAACCAATAATTCAGAGTCAGTTTTCCCATTGATAATTTTATGGAGAAAGTCTGCCACCATGTGTCGAGCAAGTAGAGTCTGTATATTAAGTTTGTTTCGGAGCTGTGTTTTATTAAGACTACGCACTGAAGTAACTCTTTGTTTGACAATGGTTAAAAAAAAAAAAAAAGTTAAGAACAGAATTAAAACGGGATAAGTTTGAAGCACACTATTTGACCTTTCTGTGAATAAGTGGAGATGACCAGAGTCATCTTCCCAACCGCTAGTTTTGTTCAGTTGTTCAGTGCAGTACAAAAGTTTTAGGCATAATGTTTTGCTAGTGACTTCTTCCCATTCATATTTTGTTCATAATTACTTTCTGTCATACCACTAGGAACAGCTGTAATCATTGATCTTTCAAATACTGTATATAAGCCCTCCTCACTCGTCTAGTGGGTAGTAGCATGTGCTTTTGTGCACGTAGTTCCAGGTTCGATTCCCGGTGGAAGAGCACAACAAGTTTAATTTCACAATCATTCAATTTTATTACCAATCCGTCTCCATTAACCTAAAGTACATAACCGTGGGGACGTTAAACTAAAAAAATCATTTCTTTTATCTTTCAAATATATGTGTTGAGACACGCGTTTAATAAAGATTCACAGCACAGGCTAAAACAAGAAGAAATTCAAAATAGTAAAGTTTGTTCCCGTATACATCATTTTAAACAAAATGTGAACTTATAAGATTGTGTTTTTAATGTGTTGTGTATGTCTAAACAAAACTGGCTCAAAACTATGATTTTAGATTCACAGTTTTATTGTAGTGCATATAATGAATATACACCTAGAACATAGGCAACTCATTTTATATTTACGTTTATTTGATAATCTCTAGGTATATAATATAGTGACGTAGATTTAGACCATCACTTCGTTCACATATTGAATACTTATTTTAAGTTTTGAAATCCAGGAAAGACATGTATCAAAGTTATTTTTCTACAGAGAATGACACATTATATTTTCAAATATGTGTTAGACACAGTTAGTGAGTTTCTTAAAGCTCAAAAACAAATTGATTATTATGTTATTATAACATTGCAACAAATTGTATAGATAATATTCAATTATCTAAACGTGGCAAATACATTTTTTCAAACTCAGAACATACTTAATTTCATACACATTGTACCATTTCAATTTTGCTACTTAATTGAACGATCGAGCGCTAGTATAGCATAAATTATATAAAAGAGTAGAAGTGGATGACTTACCATCGCCCAGGCCATAGTACTATTGGTAGATAGGCAAAATATGGAGATAGTATTCTTTTTGGCACGAAAGAAAGGAATAAAGAAGCATTTATGGAAATACATATTCTAAGAAGGGTAAAAAGGAGCTTAAAATTTCCCGAAGAGTAGTGAATCTCACGAATTCTAGCATTAGAGAGAAAAAACTCGTCATATAATCTCTTTCATTCCTGGGATTGGTGTTTTATCGTTTCACTTTAATGGTGCAGCTTACAGGAGGGGGAAGATATATAAAAATGATCGAAAATGACCGATATCAGTGCCGAATCCATACTTTTCAGAGTCGCTGAGATAAACAGTGACACTTCCGATGGTGTTTAAATCCAAATTCAGACCTACGACTTGGGAGAAAGGGAAGATATATAAAAATGATCGAAAATAACCGATATCAGAGAGCGCCTCAGTAGTAGTAAAAAGTGACTGACTAACGGAACTTGTTACTAATTTTTCTTATTTTAACCTAGTGAAGCGAGTAATTGACGTTAGTTCGATATATAAACTTTTATATAAAAATAAGAAAATAAATGTTTCGGCATTTTCTAGAATTTTGCTTTTAAGGGGGAAAAGGAGGGCTATTTCAATAATATTGAAATTCCCTTTTATTTATTCACAAAGTGCCAAATGAGGAAGTTCGCTTAAGTTAGAAATAAGAAGTTCAGTATGTATGTAAACTCTTACATAAAAAAAGTGACCGCATATTGCAGCGTTTCCGAAAAGAAAAAAAAAAAAGTCGATTCTGTAACATTGAAATTTCCCTTTCTGTATTGAGGGGTTGTCCAATGGGAGAATTTGCTGATGTTGAAGATGTGAAATTCGGCGCATAAACTCGTACAAAGTTAAGGAAAAACATATTTCAGCGTTTTCAAAAATTTCGTTCTTAACAAGGAAAACTATGGTCAAGTCTATTACATCATCATTTCCCTTACTTTATTGAAAAAGTGCCCATTGTGAGGATTTGCTTAAGTTACAGATGTACGTAAAAATCTGGATATAAACTCCAAATAAAAGTAACTAAATACGTATTCCAGCGTCCGCGAAAATTCCACTTTTAAAGGAGATAAGCAGAAAAGGTCTTTCCTAGTAAGATAGTGAAATCGGTCCATAATCCAAATTGGGTCGTTATTGACCCAAAATGTTACCGTTGACCTAAAACTACCTCAAAAAAATGTTGACCCCCCTACTCCCACCCCTTACCGAATTATCGTATCATACATGCTCAAAATTGAATATTTTAATATTCGTGGAGGTGGTCGAAATATATTGAAAGTTTCACAGATTGTAGATACTATGTAGATGTAAATGTGCAGTATTTTTCAAAAACATCGATACTTTTTTTTGAAGATTTAAGAAAATCGTAGAAAAAAATGGGGAGGACACGTCTTGTTAAAAATTTTGTAATACCCTCAGGTGCAACATGTATTTTTTTTCGGAGCCTGAAAATGATGGCAACATTGTCAAAAAAAGAAATAAAACTGAAAACAAACGTGTTTTTCGCATAGTTTATACATCATTTTGGGACCTTCAAGGTCAAAGAGCGAAAATTTATTGTGTTTTGTTTCAGATAATTTGTGTATCATTGTTTACTTTTTTTTTTTTTGTGATGTAAGCTGTATTTCGTTGCTGTTTCGTTTCTCCATTAAGAAATATGACACCTTATTCCAGAAGGGTTGCTTATTGATTATGGCTGGTTTGAGGCAAAATTCTTCTAAGTTCAACCTCGAGTATCTTCGGAAACAGTAAACCAAAGATGCCATGTTCTAGACCCCAAGCCAACTTCTGCAATCGGAACAAATTATGCAGATTATTTTTAAAAGTATAATAAGACATGTTGAAATATTATTAAGTGTAGAAAAAAGTAACATTCATTGGAATACTTAATGATACAATATTTCGAAACTATGTATACAAGTGAGCACACGCTGGCTTTGTCATTTATGTTTCCATATGTAAAAGAACATTTCCATTGAAAGAAAAGACAGCGAAAATTTTCAAATGAAAAGGCATGTCAAATTAGGCAGCATTCAAAAACTCCTAAGAAACAACTAATGGTAACGTTTATCCTATACTGATACACCGAAGGAGGAGTGTAGGACAAAATCCAAGCGGACAAAATCCAAGCTAAATTCTGGTAAGGCGGACAAAGTCCAAGCGGATAAAATCCAAGGAGCAGTATCATGTGCGTAGCTGTGGTATGTGCCTGTGAACACCCTAATTAAATTGTATGTTTGTTTCTTTCTTCAATTGTAATTCATTCTAAAGTTTTATCTGTAATTCTTCAATTTATTGAAATAATATTTGGTCTAGGAATTAATTCGTGCGGTTGGTACGCACACATTGAAGCTGTAGTACAAACACAAAATACATAAATACCTTAAGAAAAATATTGTCCATCGCTAGCCACCACTTTCGCCCATCTGTCAGGCAATGTACGGATTCCGTGGCGAAAGAAGTCCTCATCCTTGGAAGCGATCCAGTCAGAGACCCATGTTTCGATATCTTCTGAAGAAGTAAACCGCTGTCCAATCAAATCGTTGTTCATGCAATCGAACAAGTAGTAGTCCGAAGGAGCAACGTCTGGTGAATACGGCGGGTGGGGTAAAACTTCCCATCCGACATTTTCTAAATAGGTTTTGACCGGTTTTGCGACATGTGGGCGAGCGTTATCATGTTGAACAATAAGTTTATCATGTCTGTTCTCCCATTCTGGTCGTGTTCTGGCCAGAGCTTGCTTCAAACGCATTAATTGTCGTCGATAACGTTCTCCATTCATAGTTTCACCCGGTTGCAGCAGCTCATAGTACACCACACCTTTCATATTCCACCATATGCACAGCATAACCTTTGCACAGTGACTATCTCGTTTTGGTTGTGATGGACCTGGTTCACCTGGTTTCACCCAGGCCCTTTTTCGTTTAGGGTTCTCGTAATGGATCCACTTCTCATCACCCGTAATAATTCGATGCAGAAACCCCTTTCTGCTCTGTCGTTGAAGCAGCAATTCGCAAATGGTTTTTCGTCTTTCAACGTCTCTGTCTTTCAATTCATGTGGAACCCAATGTGACATCTTTTGAATCATTCCCATGGCTTTCAAGCGTTTGGAGACTGTTGTTTGATCAACGCCTAATGCTGCTGCAAGTTGTTCCTGCGTTTGACACGAATCCTGCTTGAGCAATGCTGTCAATTCTTCGTCTTGAAATTTTTTTGGCTGTCCAGCTCGCTCTTGGTCTGCCAAGCCGAAATCACCACTTCTAAACCGTGCAAACCACTTCTGACACGTTCGCTCAGCTAGAGCATGGTCACCATACACTTCCACCAAAATACGATGACTTTCAGTCGCACTTTTCTGCATGTTAAAGTAATGCAGCAGGACACCCCGCAGAAACACTTTATCAGGCACAAATTGCGCCATGTTCACTTAACTACAAACTGGTGTTGTTGACGCTTTAATCCACTGCCCTATACTACGAACGATACGCGATGACAGGGGTTTGCAACACATGTGTGGATACACGGAACTGTGGGACGCTCCGTTCGTTGCGCCATCTCTTGTCCACCCGCACGAATTAATTCCTAGACCAAATATTTCATTTACATTTAAAGAACTGAAAATCCAATAAAATATGTAAGATTGACACAGTAAGAGTGCAGATGAGCTTTAATTACTCATAAAATAGTCTGGTCACTGCTAGGACATGCCCAGGTGAATCCAATTTAGGATGATCAGAAATATTTTGACTAAAAAGAGTATACTCACATAAATTAACCAGAAAATAAAAGCACTGGCTTGCTATATCAGAGATAACAAATAACAGCAAAGCAGCCCAGTCTTAATAAGAGTACACTACTTACTTAATTCTTTTATATTTATTGAGAATTAAAGTAAAAATAAAATTAAAAAGATATAATTTAGATAAAAAAAAAATACTTCTCTATCCTCAAAGTATTTACTTCAGTTACACTTGTCAAAATAATCAGTAATATATACATTTTCATTTAGTTTGTCTAGACACATTTTCACATTTCGATTTTCTAGATAACACTTTTACATTATTTAATTCACACACATTATTACATTATTAAAAATACACACTACATATTTCACATTTTGATCATTTCTGACGAAACTTTGATTAGTATATCATAATTATTTGTTTCAAAATATACATAAAACACTACCAATAAACAAATCAAAACTTCTGTATGCCACCTCATAAGAATGGAATTAAAATACTCCAATGATTGGTCTCACAATAATATGCTGAGTGTCTTAAATGTATTATACTGTATATATATTGAGAAGAAAATACATACTTTTATAATGTATTTGTTCATACATAATATTTTTACATACTTTCATATCGATGTGATAAGTAATTAAAGCTCATCTGCACTCTTACTGTGACAATCTTACATGTTTTATTGGATTTTCAATTCTTTAAAAGTAAATGAAATGTTATTTCAATAAATTGAAGAATTACAGATAAAACTTTAGAATGCATGACAATTGAAGAAAGAAACAAACATACAATTTAATTAGGTGTTCACAGGCACATATCACAGCTGTGAACATGATACTGTTCCTTGGATTTTATCCGCTTGGATTTTGTCCTCTTGGATTTTGTCCGCGCCCCCCGAAGGAGTCACGAATGATGACACGTCAAACTACAAGTTCAATTTCTTAAGCTACAACGAAGTAAAGTCTGACCCTAGGTCATTTTTTTCAGAAAGAGTTCGGAGGTGGAGATTTCTGCTGTCACGTAGTGTGTGTACCACTAATGCACACTGTGTGAGGCGCTCGTGATAAGTGAAAGATCCCGGGAAGCAGGGTCAACTTTAAAATTTCAAATGGAAAGGTATATCAAACTGAATGGCATTCTAAAATTCGTAAAAGAAACTTAAATGACAAAGCCAACTTGTGCTCACATGTATACATAGTTTCGAAATATTCTGTCATTAAGTATTTCAAACAATGTTATTTTCTCTACACTTAATAACGTTTCTACATGTCTTATTGTACCTGAAAGAAGAAAAAATATATGTGCACTAATTTTCACGCTTGCGAAAGTTGAATTGGAGGCTTGAACTTGGGATCATTGGCTAACTGTTTCCGAAGATACCCGAAGTTGGCTTTAGAAGAGTTTTGCCTCAAAACAGCCATAATCAATGAGCTCAACCCTTCGGAAGAAGGTGTCATATTTCTTAATGAAGAAACAAAACAGCAACGAAATACAGCTTACATCACCAAAGAAAATCAAAACAGAAAGTTAATTGGTAAACATGGTACACAGAATATCTGAAACAAAACACGCCTTTTGTTATCCGATATTTATCCAAATAATCTCAGGTTCCTAAATAATAACAACGTATGTGGAGTTACTTCGATTCCTACTAAAACATAGAAATAAATGGCGTACCTTACTTTTCCGCTACCTCTAGGGTGTATTCGAAACGTCAGTTGTTGAGAAACAGTATTCATCGGTAGGGAGTCGTAATTTCCCAATGCTGGTAACAGAGCGCGCCACTGTATGCTACCAGTGAAGCAAGCACTGTAGATGCGAGGAGGCGACGCGAGGTGTGTGTAACTTCGTTTTGCAAGAGTCGGTTGAAGTGGAAGCACTGTTACGGAGATATATATATACTAGGCGCTTCTGTTCCGAAATTGGCACAATCGAAGCAGGCGAAGAACGACAGAAGTGGAAGAGACGCAAGAGAAGGAAAATCGTGAACTCTGGCAAAGAAATATTTGCTTTTTGACCTTGAGGACCCCAAAATGATGGAAAAACTGCGAAAATCACGTTTAGTTTCAGTTTTATTTCTTTTTCTGACAATGTTGCCATCACTTTCAGTCCCCCCCCCCAAAAAAAATGTATATATATATGTTGTACCTGAGGGTATTACAAAATTTTTAACAAAAAATCAGCGATGTGTCCTCCTCAAAAATTTTTTCTACGATTTTCTGAAATTTTCAATATACAAAAAAACAAAGAATATGGGCAACGGTGTTTTTTTTTTAAAAAAATCGCACATTTACATCTACATAGTATCTACAATCTATGAAACTATTTCGACCACCCCCACGAAAACTAAAAAATAATCAATTTTGAGCACGTATGATACGATAATTCGGTAAGGGGTAGGGATAGGGGGTCAATAACGACCCAATTTGGATCAAGGACCGATATTACTATCTCACTAGGAAAAACCCTTTTGTAGAAAATATTAAAATTTCCCAAGATTTACTCAGAAAATGGTTAATCTATTCGCTTATGTTGAAGATGTGAAATTCGTTATATAAACTCTTAATTAATATGTGTATCAGTGTTTTTTAATCCTCTCCTAGAAGGGAAAGAGGACATTGTATACTATTATGTGAAAGAATGAAATTGATTCACTGAAAATTCAGGCCATATTAATATATATTGAAATGTGAGGTTTTAACAGAAAATTATCTTTGTTACGAGACCAGTGAATAAAGAAAAAGGGATTTTAAAAAATGCATATACTTAGGGAGATAAAGAGGATTCAAATGTTTTCCCAGAATAGAGTACAACATAAAGCCTTGAAGTTAAGGAGATGGAACTGGGGATATAAACCTCAGAGAGGTTCAAATATTTTCTTAAACCGATTCTCCCTGTGCTAAGAATGGACATTTCAGCTAATATAGCATAAGTACATTGCTGTAGAAATTGAATATTATTGTAAGCATTGTTTTGAGTCTAGTTCTTGAAAACATAAAACATAATTAATAACTCTGTAATTTTCCTTGTAATGTTATCATACATTGACTATATGTCAAAATGCGTTCAAGAAATCTATCACAGAACTAACATTGTATATTATATTATAAACAAAATTGAGACTTAACTAACGAGTGTTGGACTTTGAGTTATCAGGAAATAAAGTTACGGAAAACTTTTTGGGTAGAACAAGTAAAGGCTAACTCAACGAAAGTTACATGTAATCTAAACGCACGGAAATTACATAAGAGATACTCAAGTAGAAATACCAAACTGGTCTGTGGCACCCGATTCTCGTGCCTCCAGTATAGTTTGTGGAAGTCGTTCCTCTTTCCCTTAGAAAATACAATTTCGAAGTAAATGAACGATTATTTTGATCGTTCAAAATGAATTTTCAGGAAATAAGCCTTTATTGAGTTCACCTTTACTACTCATAATGCTTCATATGTTGTATAAGTATGGTGAAATATGTATATTTATGATGCATTATCTTACTTATCCTGTTCCTTAGTACCTTGCGTAACTCATATTTTTTTCTAATATTTGCTTTTTGACCTGATATTTTAAAGCAAATAATATCAGAAAAAAAGAATTTCGAGTAAAATTCAAGCTGCTTTGGTTTAATATTTTAGCATTAAAAAAAAACAAACTCATTTCTATGATTAAACCGTCATCTTAACTAAATTTTGTTCTTACACACGTACGTTATTATTATATGGTTATCTTTAGAAATATCAAAGGAACACGAGTCAGTGATAGGGCTGTGCGATATTTCGTTATATCGATTGATCGCTATATATTATCAAATGTCGAAACATCGATATATAGTATCACTGATCGATATTTCAGTATTTTACTTTTCGATATCTTTTAATACTACTGTATTTCAATGTTTTCGTATTTTGTTATTTTGACATTTCTCTATATTTCTGAAATTTCGATTGTGTATTGAATTTCGATATCCAAATTCGGATATCCCACAACCCTACTCAGTGATAGAACATTTACTTCAGGTTTGAAAGATTCTTGATTCGATTTTTTACGTCGCATATATATTTAATGGTTATCACGTCCATTGGTTTTCTTAGCGTTTTAGCATCTCCTGCTACTCTTAAATGTAAGTAATGCTTTATCATGGTTCTTGTGTATTCTTGACGCCTGTTTAAAGTTTGATTTTTAGAATTCCATATAGAGGTTCGAAACATAATTGAAATGTTTTTTTCTCTTCCTTTTGCAGAGTGATAGTTAACTGATCGTAATGGCAGCCAAGATGCCAGAATTCAGTTACTCGTGTGAAATTTGTGGCATGGAGGGCCTCAACGATGAGGAGATGCGAAGTCATATGCTCGTTTACCATCTCGAAGGAGCTGTGTCGTGTCCATTTTGTGATCTTGGGGACATCTCAGCAGAAGATATGTTGATTCATGTTAATAGTGCCCATTTAGAGTACCTTACTCCGGAGCAAGAACCGTTAACTTTTATTGATGATGAGAGTGATGATGGTGGGCGCTATGAAACGCCGACCGATGGCCCAGTGAGTCCAGAGTCCGTACGTCATTACCAGGAAAACAGCAACCAATTACATTTACATCACCACCATCATCATCACCCTTATCATCATCATAATGCGAATCTGCCTGATGTAGTGGAAGTGAATCGAGGTATGAGTTCTAACCGTGTGTTTCCGAAAGATGCGAATGTGTTAAGTGCCGGTGCTAGTGCAGCGTCTGATTCAGATAATAAAAGATGGGGTGTATCGTCTAGAGACGAAAGTAACAAAGAAAATAATATTAATAATAACAACAACAATAACAATAATAATATAGTTTCGGTTGATGATTCTGATTCGAAAGATAATGAAGTCGGTACCTCTTCCTTTGGAGGCTCCAGTGGTATTGCTAGTGCTGGCCAGGGATCGCCTTTGCGCTCCCAGTTGGCGCTTAACTTGAAAAGTTCTGCTCGATCTTCGGGACCAGGGAGAGGTCACCATGCAGTGAACAATGAAAATAGTGGCATCTCAGGGGGAATAGTGCAACAGTGTCCTTTGTGTTCATATCGTAACGAATCTCCTTTGCATCTCGAAGAGCATATTAATCGTCAACACTTTGACTTAACAAGTCCTTCCTTCCCTGTGGTATCCCCTGCTGGTGGACACCGTGACTCCACTTATAACTGTCCACTCTGTGTTCGAACATTCCAAAATAGTCCAGACCTGGAACTCCATGTAAATATAGAGCATAAGGATATCCTCAGCCCAGCCAAGGTATGTAGTTTTTTCTGTGTAATAATATTTTTATATTAATGTATTTTTTTCTGTCTAGTAATATTTTTGTATTAATTAACTTAATATCATTAATATTACAAATATTCATAGTAGGACTAGAATTATAACTCAAAGTTAAATTACAAAACTTTTTCTTTAAATGAAGTGTAACATTATCGTTTTAAGTAAATTGACTGTCACTAGCAACCTCAAATACTATAGCCACTCGTCCCTTCTCTCCCTCCTTTCAACGTACTCACACTCGGTCGGAAAAGTGTAACTTTTTCAGACCAGCCATTCTTAGTGAGGTTTTCCTGGGTTTTCCTCATTCATACCAGACAAATGCCGGGATAGTACCTAACATAGGTCCTAGGCCGCTTCCTTCCTTCTCTTTCCTTGGATAATGTGATCACTGAGGGCCGTCATCCGTAATACGTGATGGACTAACATTGCAATAGATACCGAAAGCCCAGAAATCTAAATCCTAAATCCTCACCGTACTCCTCTTAGTCCAACAGTAAATGCCGTAAAAACTTCATATAAAAAATATGTATACGTAATAAATGGAGTCCTTCACCTGTAATTCGATTCATTTTGAGATCTGTCGAAATACTTGTGGTTATTTTAACTTATAGTCCCTCGAAAGGTTTATCTTGGCTGTCCTTAACGACGGTCTGTAATTTGATGGTTTTTTGATTTAATTCTCCGGATAATGAAATAGATAAAAATTCATATTTAAGGAGTAAGGAAGTAGCAAAACAGTGTGAAGAATTAATCTCTTGAGATCGTGCATTTGCTCTGAGTAACAAACATTGACTTGATAACATCATAGGTATTTGTGACATCAATGAATGACAATATAAGGCTTGCATTACTTTAAAACAAATTGTATTTGCCTTCTGAAAAAAAATTATCTATTACAGTTCAGTTATACGACAGGAAAATTTACTTTAAATGATAAAATCGTACATTAGTTATAAGTAAGAGAAATAACTAATTCGCGAATAACATGAATTTTAGGTGAGTGTGGTGTTTATGTGAATATTACACAAGTTACAAATTAGATACGAATTTCAAGAACTTAGTTCTCAACGCGTATGAGTCAAAATGATCCGAGATAGGTCGCTTCCTTAACTAGGATATCATGAAAACAAAAAAAAAAAATATCTTGTTTAAGATTCTAAACAACTATCTTCTTAATGTAGCACATTTTGTTATGAATTTGGGCCGAAGCCAAGCAATTTTCTCTCAGTCTTTCAGAATTAAGACATTGAAACTGAAAATAAAAGTTAAATTTCTTGCTCGAATGAGTATTGTAAAAGATTGTTCTCATAATATACTCGTGTATTGCGTAATAGGGGCTGGAACTAGAATAAATTGTAGAATTACTAACCATACATAATGAAAATGGTCACTGTAATGAAGTGTATAAATTGCTAATAAAAACATGCGCGCGTATATCTTTGTGTAGTTATAAACGAAAAGATTTATTTTTAGAAAAAATATGTATTATTCAAAAATTGGTAGAAAAAATCATTTTACTTGTTTTCGTTTCAAAAGCATTTCTAGAAACTATAAAGCATGCTTTCTAAAAAGATATGTAACTTGTTACGCTTACTATAAGCGTTCTTACATTTGGACATCTTGTACGTTAAGCACGACAGACAGCCCGTAACCCTTTCAGACTATGTTACCCATTGAATTCCTGTCGTTGCGTTGTTATGTCCCATGTGACTAAACTATAGCTAATATTTATTACTTGATTAAAATAGTAGTGTATGTACTGTATATTAGGTGTTGGAAAACTTTTTTTTAATGTACTTACTAACCATGAAATTATCTGTTGCATGGCAGGAAACCGTATTATAGTCAAGTTTTGATTAAAAGTCAGTTTTGCAAATTATTATGACCAGTGTCCGTCTGATTATTGTGAGAAGGTAGGATTTCCATGCTTCTGGTCTCCGAAACAGTGTTAAGCTGGGGTCTAATAAGAAAATATAGGAGATATAAAAGAACACACTTCCTCTTTTCTGAATATGTAGTACAGTAAATCGGGCTTTTTAAAATAATAATAACATTACGCTTTTTAAATGATAATATTTTATTAAATTAAGTAAAAAAAACTGCAGTATTTACGATTTACGTCACTAGATTGCATATTGCATAAAAATAGGACGTGATATAACAAAAAATGTTAGTAAGAAATAAATAAAACGATCCTATCCCTCTTGTTGTCAGCATAACTATTGATTCCTTGAAGCTGCAAACAAGTATAAAGATACTGGATAAAGGCTGTGCATTTCTTTTTAAAGATGTTCAATATGTATTATGCGTGACAGAGCTTGATTTTCTTAATTCTTTTACCACTAAAATAATGATAAAGTAGCAAGGAAAGAAACCTGTTATGCTATCGTGCTGCAGAAGAAAATATGCTGGAACATGAATGACCTATAATGTTAAAATGGATAACGTTTATAATGTGAACATTAGGCCATCATATAGTTTGAATTTTTAGGACAACCATCTGCCTTTGAAATTTTTAACCGTCGCTAACTGTTAAATACTATGATGTACGCAAAAATGAGTGAACACAAGTTACGTTTTTAGTGGAAAAAGCAACATTGTCTCTATATAACGATTAAACAAACGTATATTATAAACAGACACTTACACCGTTATGTTCAATTTGAAATAATTTAGGAAGCTACTTCTACTTTCTTCAGTCGAATTTCGAAAACAGGAAATTAGATGTCAAATATTCATATATATTTACACTGAGACCTGTCCTCTTCTCGCAACAAACTAAATATTGAGACATTATTTCGAACTTGTTAGCCCGCTATGCTTGTTGTTGGAAAACTCACATAAGAAGCATGCAAATATTAAACTACAAACAGAAAAGTATAGACAATTAAAAATATTTGCAAGATTTGCCATATTATAAAAAATCTTCTTGACGTTATCCAGTATAGCTGTTGTTAAGTCTTATACTTCGCCAAATTCCAAACGCAAAGAACAATTACTTTTGTTTAGCGCCTCTGAGCATAAGCAGAAAATAAAGATGTTAGGCAGAATTAACGTCAAAGAGAGACTTTTTTTCTTTCTTTTTTAGTAAAGTTGTTAATAACAATTCTTATCAGGGTTGCCGTCATTCAAATTTAACATTGGATTTTTGATCTGATAGATCGAAAAATGTTGTTACCCTGTCTCACTTCCATGAATAACCACGTTAGTTCGAACTGCATATATGTTGTATTGAGGAGACAAGTCATGTGTCTGTCATATTCTCTCTTTTTATCTCTGAAATATTGCTCTTTTTCATTTGATATATTCGTCTTTTGCCTCTCATACTCAGTTCTTAATAACATTTTAGAGATTGATTTCCCCTTTCAGTGTAACATATTAAAGATGTTTGGCTAGATATTGTTTCCAATATAGTGACTTTCACCAAACACGCAGTGTGATTTATGTATTTTTGAAATTTTAAGGTCTAGGATTAATCTCTTACTCATGGTTTCGGCCTCAATTCTGAATAGCTGTCTTTGTGTTCATATCTGGCCTATGCTCGTGTAAAATAGTGAACTCAGTGAAATAAGTCGTCAGATTGTGTAGATTAAGCCGAAAATAGCGTAGGTATTATCAAATAAAAAATGTATTTATTTCGAGTCATCCTCTCAGGTTGGCCATTCTGACAGGTTTCCATTTTCATGCAAAGTTCGATTTTCAATAGAAATCTCGCAATAGAATAGAATAATACGCTTGTACTATAATTTTAATAAAATAATTGTGAAAGATATGTTTATTTTGAGGATGTCTCCTTTAGCCTAACCGGCATAACCATGGGACGTAAAACTTGAAATTTCACTTTAAGGACATAATTGTAGTCACTATCTCCTTCACTTATGTCGTTCCTTCCGTGAAAGTTAGCAACCTTGTTCTGGATTGGTTAACCTTTATTATAACCCTCAATCTGGCAAATGCACATGCAATTGTGAACAAGTGAAGAAGTGGTTATAAGGCTTCTGAGTTAGATAATATAAAGGTGATTTGCAAGACTCAAGAACAGAGACTTCCCTTACTTAGCCTTTCGTTATGCAAGTAAAACATTTGATTTTAACAAAAACAAAGAAAAAAGTAAACAATCGAAAAGGAATTATGTTCAAAATTTAAAATGAAGTATGAAGTGTTAGAAATATATTTCTTCTTCTTTCAAAAGGCTAAACCTTATCTTTTCAGCCACAGCTTCCTATTTTCCATCTCCTTGTAGGAAGTACATTCCATCTCATTGATCATATTTTAAAGGTATGATGTTCTCGGTCGTCCTCTCGTCTTCTTCCCTAATATCTTGCCTTCGAAAATGTTTTGGGAAAAAGCATCATATCTAAGTAAATGACCAATGAGTTTTGCATTTCGTACTTCTATTACTTTGATTAGTTGCCTTTTCTCATTCACTTCTTGCAGTACCATCTTATTGCTCTTCTTTTCAGTCCAGTTAGTTTTGGTGATTCTTCTCCAAAACCACGACGGACTTTCTCCTGTTTTGCTAACGTCCAGGTTTTTGCATTCATATGTCAAAACATTCCAAACAAAAGTTTTTTTAGAAATTTCTTCTTAACGTGGATGTTAATGTGCTTATTCAGGAGAAAGTTCTTGTTCTGAAAGATGTTCTTGGCCAGTGCTATTCTTTTCTTTATTTCATTAAGACATCTGTTGTTTTCTTCTGTTTTGCTACCGAGATAACAAAGTTCAGACCTTTCTCGAGTCTGTCTTCTATTTTTATGTCGGCTCTTCCTTCACCTCTCTTCTTACCTGTAATCATGATTTTGATCTGGGTATTGATTTTTAGCTTGAGCTTCCTTATTTCCTGGTTTAAGACTCTGAGCATTGTACCGTATTTATTTATCTCGTTTTGAGTTTGTACTATTGCGATATCATCGGCAAATCTGATGCAGTGAGTATATGTACCATTAATCTTGATTCATCTCGTCTTTCCTTTCGTTGTGGTTATAGCCTCTTCGATGAACATATTAAATAAGTAAAGTGATAGAGGACATGCCTGTCTCACTCTTCTTCTGATTTTTGCTTCTTTCTTGCTGCAATATGTACTAGAAGTTTAAAAAAAAGTACATAGAGAACTTTAAATGTGACATATGAAACGCACAACAATGCAAAAGTAGCTCGATTTCTTAATTATAATATAAAAAAAGAACTAAGGAGAATAGTTTTTATATTAATTGTATATCTACTCTTCTTAAAGATGTTATCAGTTGCGAAGCAGAAATGACAAAAGTTATGAGTTACGAAATGGCACAATGATACGAGTTACTCTGGAATAACCAAAAAGTAGAATTCGTATCTGACTCTTTTTTTTTACAGGAAATCAATAAAAATAAGAAAGGTTTAATAACACAAGTTTTACTTGAAAAACTTCGAAACCACTACCTTTTGTATAAGTTATGTAGAAGCTCACTCCATTCAATCGCATTTGCTTCAGTCCTGTGAATAAGGATGCGTATGTGATAACCATATTATTACTATTATTATTGTATTTCCATTTAACTACCTTCTTTGGCAAACCATCCGATTTATTGAGACACTAGTATAAGGAAACGATTAATTCAGAGGATATTAATGTAAGAACTGTCTCTTATTATCCTCGGCACATTACCGGAAAAATAGAATTAATATTTTAGTATTTTAATGTTAGTTTGAATATGGTACTTGTTTTGTTTGAAGTTAAACGTTCTAATTCGGATCGAGACTGCTTGAGAATCACAATTTAACCACATGTGCACCCACCAGAGATTGAATATGGAACTAGGGACCCAGAAAGTACCCACCTTAATCATTCAACTTTTTGAGATTCCCAAATTTTCATTTTATGGGAATGTATATGTAATTTTACCTGAGTTTCATGTTTCTATTATTAAAGTTATTTTAAGGATTATGTAAGGTTGCGCTCATCTAGTTAGTGGTGAACAAATACCGTGTGCGTAGGTTTTCTGTGGGTTCGCCTGTTTCTTCACCATTTCATTCAATACTCATCATCACCGTCTCCTTTAGCATAGACTGCATATCCGTAGGACGTAAAACTTAAAAGAAAGATATACCACCTTATTCTCAGAGGAAGTACTATTTTGTAATTTAAATAGTAGAAGCCTACCAAGTTTTTCGCAAGAGTACTAGTACGAATAGTATCCCATAGTCAGATCATAGGGGGAGAATTAATTAATTCGAAGATGAGGGGACGCAGTGGCTCAGTGGTAGAGCTTTCGCGTTTGGTGCGTGAGGTCACTGGTTCGATCCCAGCTCGCGCTAAGTGGACTTTGCGGTGGACAAACACCGCGTTCGTTAGTTTTCTTGGGATTCTTCCGTTTCCTCCCACTTTATCCATTCTACCATTCCAGTGATTTTTCATCATTACCGTCTCCTTTAGCAGCCAGCATAATCGTGGGACGTAAAACTGAAATATTTCATTTCATTTCAATTCTAGGATGAGTTAATCACTGTTTTGCACATATGATTTTCTCTCTCTCTCTTTTTTTTTTTTTAACTAATTGTTGTATTATTCATTATCGACGTAGATTCGACTACTGATAGAGGGTTACTTTTTTTCTTTTCTTTCAACTTTAAACATTAGTATAGAATCTAATGTGTAATTAATTTGCAGCGAGTCATTTATTGACTCGAAATGATTATTACATATTGAAAATTCTGAGAGTTGTCATTGCTGATATACTAGCACCAGTTTCTTAAAGACATGCAAGGCTGTGAAGTTAGAGGGAATTGACAGAAAGTTAGATCACCTCTTTCGTCATTGAATCAAGAGCGAGAATAGGCACAAATTGCATTTTAGTATGTGGAATTGTTTTATTTCCTTTCCAAACATTTAATGTTTTCTTGTTTTTCTGATTTGGTACACTTATACACCGATACTGAGGAAGACACTAGTGGTGAGATGGATGATAATGGTAAAATGACAAAAGTGGGAGGAAACGGGAACCCCCCGAGATTACCCACATATAGTGTTTGTCCACCACAGAAACCATTTGGCGTGAGGTTGGATCAAATCAGGACTCCCCATGCGCCAGAGGTGAGCGCCATACCGCTGAGCCACTACGGCCCCGATTTAATATTTCGTGGAGTGTGCTACCAATAGAAAAAAAAAAAACACTAAAACGATATGAAAATGATTCACCTGTATTCACATGTAGCTGTTTGAAGTCGTCTTTTTATGTTTTGTTTTGACGAAACACTAAAAGGCAAATAAGTGCTGAGAAAAGGGGGAGAATATTGACAAAACAAATTGTGGAAAACTCGTTCGGAAAGGAAGATTAAAATTTAAATCCCCGTCATTATACGAAATAAACTTTTTTTGCATTAATTTGGTTGCATTTGTTTCTTTTATTATTTTTCAACTATAAAATAATTTATTTAAAACCTACCATATTTGTGGAATGTGACGTAATATATTATTAGATTGCCGAGCGTTCCACTTTATTTTGATATCTTTCATTTACACAGAAAAAAAAATGCTTAGTTCATTTTAATTTACTCATTTCCTTTTTTTTTTAATTTTTTTGTTTCACACTTGTATTTATTTTGTTTCTTATATACACGCTGGCGCTGTTTTATTATCCTGCTTCGCCTGCTTTTACGTGCCCAATCACTGCCATTCACACTTACAGAAGAAACGAAGGACAGAAGATAACAGAGAGGGAAACAATGGGAAGAAGAGGAAAAGGTTTAATGTAAGTTTGAAGATATATATCTATATTAAAAGAAATCACAGAATGTTTAAAGATGTTGAACAAAGAACTTCTCGTGAACCAATTCCATTCATGTTAACTATAAACTAGGGATCCGATTTCTGCACTCAAGTATATTGCCTATAGTCGTTAAATACAGAGGCTGTTTCCGATCTATGATAACGATTTCAACTTCCACGTACTTTAAGAGAAACTATGTCGCCACCATCAAAAGTGCTCTATTTGGTGGCCCTACATCTGGGCAATTGCCCGACAGTGAAGTTTCCGCTGTAGGAGACTAAGATGCAGTGTAGTCTTATCAAGCCGCAATCACTCGTCCTAACAGGTTTTCCATAGCCCTTCAACGGTGCGGGCTCTCCTGTGAGACAAGACTCGTTTCAGAAGGCCGAAGGCGCAAAAGTCCTTGATGACGCATCAGGGGACTTCATTTGCATGTCTGTAAATGGGATGGCACGAATTCCAGTTTGTTGGAGGAAGAGGCAGGTTGAGCGAGATGTGTGACTTGACGCTTTATCTTGATGCACCCACACACGATTCTTTTCCTTCCCGTAGAGATATGGAATGTCATGGCGATAAACTGGTGTCAGGAGTTAGCCTGATGATATTCCGAATTCACCTTCGTATTTTTGACTACACGATGTATGATCAGCTAGCCCTGGTACGAGTATTCAGCAGTGATTATGAAACATGTGCTAAAACTTTCCGTGCATTCAGTGAACTATCTTGGAAAAGTCCTTCGCACCTGTTGATCGATAAAAATTTGCACCTGGCTTGTAACAGTCATCCAGATAAACATATGCCTCGTCCAGTGTTACAACAAACTTCCACTTTTCATCGGCCGGGTACCACTCATACAGCTTTCGACAATTGGCGTGACGTTCCTGGATTTGTTTTGGCAAGAGCTTATAAACACGCCCTTTCTGTCGCTTTACCAGTCTCAAATTGCTGTCAATGATGGTGTGTACTGTCTGTAGCCGATTCACGATACTCCTCTGTGTGAGTGGATTCTCCCTGGTGACCAGAGCCCCGACTCCTCGAATTCTAGCTCGTTTGCGACTAGCGGCAGGCTAGGGATCGGCCTATTTGTCCCACAGGAATCATCCCAGGCCTCGCCTTACCTGCCCCTTTCAACACCCGTGACATGCCATTTTGGACACAGTTAATCCACGCTCCTTGCAGAGTTTAATAATGGCACTATGTAGCCCTCCCAAAAATCACTTATTTTCGGTGGCATTTGTCCCGATATGCACTTACCACACCCGTCACGCACAGTTAATGATCCAAGGGGCCCACACGACTGGCAGTTTCCTTCTCTTCCCGCTTGGTGGTGCTGCACAAGGTGTGTAATTTCGGTCATCATAGATCGAAAACAACCTCTATATAACCGTAGAAAATTAAAAAATAAATATATTAGATACTTGGACAGGATACTTACTTAAGAGGACATAGAACAGAATTGATTGTGCACTGTGTCCCAGTGGGTGACCGTTGAAAAATTTAAACGCGTTCTTAAACTGTATGTCTACTTCTCATTATAACCTCGGTGCTAAAAGAGACGCTGAAGTCCAATCCAACTATAGTGTAGACGTTATCGCCACGGGAGTTTTGGGTTGGATTTCTGGTGGGAGCTCATGTGGTTCGGATTCCACTTTAAGACGTACGTTTCATATCGCATCGCTGCTGAAAGGGACACTAAATTCTATTCTATCCATCCAACAAATCAACTAATCAAGAGTACTCTTGAAAATTCAAAATAGCTTGGATCCTAAGAGTGAACACACTTATAAATTCTGCATGATTGTTATAGTAGTATTATATCAATCTTCATACCAAAAGTGGTTTAATTCCTTGGAATGATCTGAAAAACTAATAAAAATATCAATTAGTGCTCGTATCATCTGTAACCGTGCCACAATTATTCTTAACTTATATTCACAACTGAGTGCCACAACATTCATAACAATACGTTCCTTCACTCTGAGTTAGGCTTAAGCATCTGTACAAAAGTAAACGTAAACACACTATTTACTCAAAAGAGATTTATTACTCTCAACTTTCATATTCCATAATAGAGTTTCTGATTCTACTAATGAAATACAAGCCCTGCATTTTTTGAGGAGTCACATAGTGGTTTTCAACAGATTTTATTACCAGCGGAAACCGGATAGTTAGGCATTAAAAACATGGAAAAGAGGCACTAAAATGTAACTCGAAATATTAAATACCTGTGCTATTAAATGGATATAGTTGATCAAATGGGCTCTACCAGTTGTCTTTTCCAAGCTGATAATGTAGAGGCCGGGCATTAGGCAAAATGCATATTTCGTAGTATTCCAGATATTGTAAAAATAAATTTAATTAATTTCGGGAATCTTTGCTTCATTTTCAAAATAACTTATTTTGTCTCACTTTACAATGTTACGTACGCGAGTGTTGGAGTGGCACAAACGCTTCAGCGAGAGACGCAAGGACGTTGATGATGATGAAAAACAAGATCGTTCTGTCACAGCCACAACAGAGGAAAATGTAGCAAAAGTGGCTGACGTTGTCCGGCAAGATATCAGACATTGTGAGCATCGATAAAGAATCTGTCTGTGCTAAAATGGCACCAAAACCTCCCACGTAGAAGTAGAAGGACTTCTGGAAGCACGTATGCGGGGACACAATGGAACTCCTGGAAGTAGAACCGGACTTGTTAACGCAAATAGTCACTGGTGACGAGATGTGGATCTTTCAGAATGTTCCTGAAAGGAAAAGGCAATCATGTACTGGAAAACTTCCTCAACACCGCGAATGAAAAAGGGACGAAAGAGCAAATCGAACGTGAAAGTCATACTCCTCGTGTTTTTTGATATCGATGGTCTGCTTCTGATTGAATAGGTACCATCAGGTCAGACAGTGAATAAGTAGTATTATCAGTAGCTTTTGGTGAATAACGTGTGAGGAAGAAAAGAACCCTCCTTATGGAAGAGTAATGAATGGATTGTGCATCACGATAATACTCTTTCGAATACTGCTTTGACCGTTAAGCACTTTCTGGCAGCTGAGAAGACTCCAGTATTGGAATACCCACCTTTTTCACCAGACTTAACACCGTGTTATTTTCTCTTTTTCTGCTCTCAAGGGAAACCCTTTTCAGATTGGAAGAGGTGATGCAGAAAACAGTAGCGGTACTCAAGACGATGACACCGGAAATTTTTCACAATTGCTGCGAACAATAGAAACTTCGTATGCCAACGTGCATAGAGAGGGAAGAAGAGTATGTTGAAAGGGTTCACGTTTAATTTCTAAGTTTGTGACAATCAACCCTACTTCTTGCACGTCCCGCTATATTTTAGCCACACCTCGTATATGCTCAAATACGTTAAAAAGAAATCAAAAATGTTAACTCATCATAACCTATTGCCATCCTTTTGATTTGAAACTTCGAAGGCAGATAAACCTAAAAATTCAAATTCAGTTCATATTCGTAGTATTTGACTAATATTAGAATGTGGTTCAGAAGGATTGTAGCAGATGAATCGATTGCATTGTAGGAGGGGGGAATTCTATTCAGAAATTATGATAGATAGCGAGAAATGGTTAACAGATAAAGACCCAGAATAGCTTCATCTCTTCTTTGTCTCTGGGGCCGCGGTGGCTCAGTGGTAGAGCGTTCACCTCTGGTGCTAGGGGTCCTGGGTTCGATCCCAGCCCCCGCCAAGTGAACCTTGTGGTGGACAAACACCGTGTGCGTGGGTT
The DNA here is from genome assembly GCF_964235325.1 of Thermobia domestica. Lineage (NCBI taxonomy): Eukaryota > Metazoa > Arthropoda > Insecta > Zygentoma > Lepismatidae > Thermobia > Thermobia domestica. The sequence continues at coordinate 215,306,590 of NC_137463.1, forward strand.
TTCTCGGGGTTCTCCCGTTTCCTCCCACTTTCTTCATTCCATCATTTTCATTCATTAGTTATCATCACTGTCTCCTTTAGCCTAACCGGCATAACCGTGGGACGTAAAACTCGAAGATTTCATTTCATTTCATTTTTTCTTCTTTGCCTCTCTATTGCAATCGCAATCGGTAGAAATACCATATTAGCCACAATATACGTATTAGCCACAATATAGCCACAATGTACGACCTGAAATGTAATACAACCTCAAGTTTTTTTTAGATGATTTTAATGGACAAATAAAATAACCAACATGGTTATACATGCTTTGAAAGTAATACAGTATAGTGACAAAGTTTTTAACTCCTACCGTAATCAATGTAGAGCTTTTGTGAGATTTATATACCAGTCTTTCTTTTTCATTCTTTCTTTATTACTTTCTTTGATGCTCATCACTTCCAGTCTTCACCTCCATCATAGATATACGATACCACTACGATTGCATTACGAGTATTGGTTTTACGAAACTGTTCCTATACAAAATAATAATAATAATAATAATAATAATAATAATAATAATAATAATAATAATAATAATAATAATAATAATAATAAGTTCTGCGTTTGGGCCAATACAAGATATCATTGATCACTATAGAGAAAAAACAGTAAAAAGTACCTAAAGCAATTTTTAATAAGAATTTATCGTCCCAACAATACACTCCATCACCAGTCTCCTGAATCCGAAAGTGTTTGAAGTCTACTGCAGTTTCCAATTTAATATAGATGCCAATAGAATAGAAACAATTACGGAAATGATAAAACTTTTTGGTGTGAATTTAATAGGGCCGCGGTGGCTTAGTGGTTTATGCACTTACCTCTGGTACATGGGGTCCTTGGTTCAATCCCAGCTCGCGCTAAGTGAGCTTTATGGTGGACAAATACCGTGTGTGTGCCTTTTCTTAGGGTTTCCCGTTTCCTCCCACTTTGTTCATTCCACCATTTCATTCATTTCTCATCATAACCGTCTCCTTTTAGCCAAGCGGGCATAACAGTTGGACGTAAAACTTAAAGATTTCATTTTTCATTTCATGAATTAGGCTTCTCTCTTCATTTACCCTCTATCGCAACTGGAAGTGGTATATATCACCTTCAATTTCAATATCATGAGGACGCGGTGGCTCAGTGGTAGACGGTTCACATCCGGTGCTTGGGGTCCCTGGTTTGATCCCAGCTCGCGCCGTGTGGACTTTGTGGTGGACAAACACCGTGCTCGTGGGTTTTCTCGGGGTTGTCCCGTTTCCTCCCACTTTCTTCATTCCACCATTTCCTTCATTTCTCATCATCACCGTCTCCTTTAGCCTAACTGGCATAACCGTGGGACGTAAAACTTAAAGATTTCATTTTATTTTTTCAATTTCAATATTGATTCTTATAGCGCCAAACTGTAAGCGATAGAGGCAAACGGCTTCTGATATGAATTCAACGCTCCATTTCCGACCTTATCATTTTATTGAAACAGGAAGTGATTGGTTTGAATTTCTACTGTAATTTTATAATGTGAAACTTTACACGCAGTTGTTATATAAGTTGAATGGAAGGAGTCAGAGGTTAGATATGTGGGGAATATAGAGAAAATCAAACAAAACAAAACAAAATTACAAAAATGTTGGAAAGGAATAAAGTACAGGTTTGGATGCATTTTTTTTTTCTTTCTGCTATTTTTAATATTACATTCCTAAATTAGATCCACGTGCATTAAACTTCAGGTTACTATTTTGTTAAGACCGTATAAAGGAAACGCCATACGCGAAAATCTTAGTTTAGTAGAAATCTTGTATATAGGTTAATGGAAACTGGTTAAGTAGTTGCAACATTTGCGTGATGAAGCCATATTGTTATGGAAAATTTTCTTTATTTATAAATCTTTCAGAATTTTAAATAAATCGACGTTATGTGCAAGTACAAAAAACCATGCATGTACCGTCTATGTGCTTACACGAAAATTAAGAGTGTTTGGCACAGTTTCGTTTCACTTTCCAGATTTAAAAAGTGATCACGTAACTTTTTTTTTTTTTTTTTTTAATCTGGAGGTAGTGGAAACAGTCCGTACGCGGAGTCGAGCTTAAAAGGGGAAAGGAAGCGGGAGGGAGCCACATGCATTGAAAGCAATCACGTTAAGCACTCATCAATTCAGGAATGTCCATTCACACTATGGAACAGCTAACACGAAGAAAAAATAATGCAAATATTGTACAGTATCTTTGCATTTCGATATTTTTTCTTTTCCGATAGTCTTTAGAACTGGACATTACATGTTGATGAATATTAATATAAATTAAGCAGACTGCCTTTCGCAAATATTTTTGTTCTAGTTCCTTTCAGTATTATGAACATGAACCTTACTCTTTTCCGAACTCAAAAATGCTTTTATATTTGTTTCACAAAGACTATAATAACATGGAAGTAAAAAATAATATATAGAAATAAACTACAGAATAATTGCAAGTTTCAGTAAATTGCATATAAATAAGGTTAACTAAAAACTCTTACTCTTCATATTATATATTAATTCTACTGAACTGAAGCATCATTCTACAACATTTCAGCTACAAACATGATCGAAATAATTTGTATATAATCAACCATCTTGACGAGAATTTCTAATTCTTCTGTTTGGTACATTTTCCAAAAAAAAAAAATCTGTTTGATACATTTTCACAAAGTAAGATTGTTTATGTACATATACGTACATTTTCAAAACAGTTCGTTGGAGTCTTATATTAGTTTAGTTAGCAATTTCGATCGGTATCTTGTGGAGTGCGAATCCTTCGTAGGTTGTTCTCGTTGTTCATAATATCCATAGTGATTTCCACCAGAACTTGCAGTTTTCTTTTTTCTTTCATTAAAAAAAAAAAAATGGATTTGCCTTCTGCAGGTAAGCAGGCTTTATATTCACTTGATTCATTTTGTGATCAATTTTTAATTTTGAGAAATTATTTCACATTTGTGCTAATCGTTCAATGTATTTCAAATAATCTGATTCTATGTAGTAAATAATAACAGCATTTCTGTACTAATAACTACAGATGTAAAGTTAACACAAGTAATCCAGAGGCGGCTCTTGAGGAAGGTCACATGGAAATTGTTTAAATTTTATTGCTAAGCTAAGGGAAGAAATACGTAATGTATTTATTCTTGTATACATTATAAGGAATTAGCGCATGTGATAAGCTTTCTTTTCTTAGCTTGTAGCAATAAAATTATAATTGTTACCAGTGTGACTTCCCTCGAGAACCGCCACTGAATTATTCGCCCGAAATCTTTTCGACCTACTCCCCTGTCCTGTTCTGGATACGGGAAATTTTACGGGAAACTAGGGAGTAGGAATAGAGTCTAGCCATTATAGTTTGATCAAGTTAATTCAGATTCTCTTCATCTCCATTATATACAGTGCCGGATTTAGGGGGGTGCACCGGAGCACGTGCACCCCCGTTGTGAATATACACTATCTAAAATGAGGAACTAGCCGTGAAAATAGGAATATTTTCCGAAAATTTCATGTCGTTTCCGTTTCGGGTTTAAAAAACGCGGAATTTTCCAAAAGCAATAGTTTAAGTCAATTCGTCATGCACGCCACAGATGTCTAAAGGCATGGACGATTTGCATAACTCCTTCAAACTTCTTTGACTTTGTGAATATATTCCCATTTTAGTCTTCGATAGATTATAGATCAGGATAGATTATTTTTTGAATACAAGCTTTTCATTAAATCTATGCAGGACTTGGTAACCAGCTCAAGAAATGAAGGAAAGTTTTTTTGAGTTGAAAACTCTCTTTAAAATTGCAGTAACAGATTTCCGAGACAAATACTCTGTTGCAGTAAAGCTAATGATGTTTTGTTTGAGTATACCATTGTCTGAGGCGATATGTGGAAGCTAGGGTTTAGTGGTTACTAATATGATGGAGAAAAGACCAGTAGCAAAGGATGGACTTAGTGATGATATTGGAACAACAGACCACCTTACATACATTATCCTAAATAGACTCCTGTCTGGATAAAATAATAATAATAATAATAATAATAAATCCTTAAAGCTACTCTCATTACAAAATACGGTATATTGTATCACAAATATTTTAAATCTGCTTCTTTTAGTAAAACTCTCGGGAGAAAAAGATGTGACTTCACAGGTTGTAACTCGAATTAGGGGTACCTCTGAAAACTGTTTACCATGCTTCATGTAACGCTGTAGTAAAAACTTGATTGTATCATCTTGATTTTTTTATTTTGGAATTCCTGCAGAAAATTTTTGACTTACAAAAGCTCATCGCAGAAAGACAAAGAAAGTTCTGCCATCGGGCACCTTTTCTGCAGTGATTTTGCAAGTAAAGGCTGTGCAGTACGAAATGATGATAGCTGTATCAATATTCACATATGGGTTCGTTCATGATTCCGAATTGCGTGCTTAATGTTTCTGATAGAAGCTGATGTTCAGCAATTGAAATAGACCGGAATGAAGACCGCGACCTTTTCAAATAAAATTTGCACCATCGCGATGCTTTTACAATTCTTCCACTCAGCATTGTACACTTGCAGCATTCATTTACGAATTTTAGTATTATAAGCAGCAGCTTGCCTTCGTCATTGTTTAGACTCTGTTTCGCCTTTGTTGTTTCAGTTATTATTATTTTTCACGAAGTCACATCTTCTGTAATACACAATTTTACATATTCTATTTTAGAATTCACATTGTCATTCTTAAACTTTGTCGCTCTATTTTCATTCATTCTACTGTTTCTTTTCTTTTCTTTTTTTCCCCTCAGGATTCTCTCCTCCCTGTCTTTAGTCGTAAAACTTCGTATCATTATAAGTGTAACCATCATAATCGCTTTGATCCCCCATGAAAGCTTCTAAAATCTTCATATCCTCCTTTATTGCAACGAAGCAGTTCTGCAGTTTCAGTTGCAATTTGTTACGCCAGTTTGAAGAATCTACCTTCTTTTTTCACCAACGATTCTCTATGCTCATGCCTACTTGTTACATGCTTCGTGCATTCAATGGTCTCCTTGTTTTTATTGCTTTACAGAAATTGTAGGAACACTTGAAAAAGAAGAGAAACGTTTTGATGCATAGGAAACCTGCATTCGATAATTACTTGGTATATTGAGCTTCTTGAGAATACTACAGTCTTCAACCACATACTTTCTGTTTGATAGGATTTGCTAATTTTTTGTCTTCTTGTGTCATGCTCGCTTTATATATAATATGTATCGCTTATGTTGTGATATATATATATATATATATAATGTTGCTCTGAGAAAGCGTAGTGCACCGTGTTTTTTGAACTTCATTGAGAAATAGGCGAGATTTCCCAAAATTAAATATGATAATCACTTGTTTAACATATTTTGTATGTTATAGATTAAATTAGTAATTTTAGAAGTAGTTATGTGCGTAAAGTAGTGTTTGTTTGTGTGTGTCACGATTACGAAAAGACAGACAACTGACGAAACAATCTGCTAGTTCGCAGGGTAATTTGCTACTATACAGTGCATGAATGAATAACAATTTCTTCCAGCTAAATCAAAAATGTCAGTCAAGTACACAGCCACACACACACACACACACACAACAACAACAAAAAAATCTATGCATCGGACCCCAAGGTATGGATTCGATGTATTTTATTTCACAAAATCCAAAAATCGAAACCCCAGGATGATAGCCGTTTCAATGTTTTGTTATGAACGGAAAACTTGAGCGATTTTGGATAGGGAGAACACACGTAACACAGCCATACAAATAAACAAAAGTTCTGTGCAGTGGACCCCAGGGCATGAGTTCTATGTATTTTGTTACAGAATCCAAATTTCGAAACCGTAGGGCGATTGACTGTGTCGATTTTGTTTTATGGGCGAGAAACGTGTGTCCTTCTATCCAAAATCGCTCAGATTTTTCTCCCATAAAAAAAGTTGAAACGCTCGATCGCCCTGGGGTTTCGCAAGTTGAATTTTGCATAACAAAATACATCAAATCCATACCCTGGGGTCCACTGCACAGAACTTTTATTTTTGTGTGGCTGTGTTACTATTGACAGCGAGTGACATTTGTTTTAGCTCTATAAAAGTACTTTTTTTTTTCAGGTTTTCTCTAAAACTACGCCTGAGAATTGACCCTCAAGCATTTTATTCTCAGCTCGTTATGGTCTATTGACTGGATATATGTTTTATATTTAGACAATGTTCTAGTCAAATAGAAATTAAAATGTAAGAGTTAATGAAAATTTTAGGCTATATTTCACAAGTAAACGTTTTCGCCCGACATTTCGGGATCTAGACATATTATATGTATTTGTAAAGTACTAACAGAGATTAATAAAAATTCAAAGTCAGAGCGGCAGACGTAAAAGGGATAGGCGTTTGAAGGGTCTAAATCTAACATTGTAATCTGTGAAAATTTTATTTACACGTTAGTCTTGAACTTCTACAAGCCCTCCTCGCTGGTCTAGTGGCTAGCGCGCGTGCTTTAGGTGTTTGTAGTCCCGGTTTCGATTCCCGGTGGGAGAGCATAAAAAAATAATTTCACAGTCATTCACTTTAATTCATCGCCTGTTTCTATTAGCATCACTGAATCATTCGTAATTAGTACTTTTGGAAGAATTTGACATACTTTGTTAATCCATTAGGAATATAGGAAGCACGATGGTTCAGTGGTAGAATTCTCGTCTCTTGCTCGAAGGGTATCTGATTCGATCTCAGACCGTGAGAGTTTGAGGTGAACAACAACGTGATGATGAATTTTCGTAAGGTTTTTCCGTTTTCGCTTCATCCCACCAGTTATTTCGTGTTCGTTCACTTTCGTTAATCGTCTGTGCCGCCTTTACCCTAAAGAGCATAAACGTAGGATGTGAAATTAGTTTCATTTCACTTTTCCATTAGTAGCACAAGGTATCTTAAGATATCATGACATTATTTCAGTATTTCTTGAGTAGAAATACAACCAATTTTGAGCCTTTGTAATTGAATAAGATCCATCCTTTAATTTGATTAGTTTCTTCCTTATACGTCGCTTAAATCAGTTATATCCCAATGATCTGTAATAATTCTTCTAACTCTAGAATCTTACTTCTGATGAAAGCGATCTTTTATTATATGTGTAATGATCCATTTTGAACGACAACCTAGTCCAGAATCCGGATTCTATGTAGCACACAGTGTCCGCTTGTGATGCTCAATGTGTTCGACCATATTTTGACTTCTGGAGAACGAGGATCATGGCTTCTTATGATCGTTGAAGAAACATTAAGTATGAATATTTGAACAAAAGATCACCATGTTGGCGAATGATTTGATTAGACTTACTATCAGTAGCGAAACCATACGGTTTCACTGTGTAAAGCAAGTTCCCAACCTGTAATACTGGGCGGTAAGGTAGGGCTTCATGTGCCAGTTCCTCACGTCTTTGATTTCAGTGTAGGGTTTCCTCCGGTAAGAGAATTGTGGTGGTCACTATGAGGTCCCTGTTTCATTCGCTGTCTCTGCTGGGCGAAAGCATCGATGACATATTTTTTTTTTTTTTTTTTTTTTTTTCAAAATATCACTTTGAATACGAAAAAGAGAAAGGTCTTGTAAACGTTCCTGAGATAGAGAAGTACGAAAGTATGTCTTGATTCGTCGTTATCATAAAAATGAACGTGTTATTGACCAGTTGGATACAAGGGTGCACAGAAATAAACGCAAGTTTATATATACTTACGTATACATTGCATTACATTACATAATATTTGGAAAGTGGTGATTTGCATTCTGGTCTATATCTTATGATCTAAATTTTGGAAACATGAAAACTTTTTCGAATCGAAATAAGTAAACAAACGTATTATATGCGCTCTTTGGATATACAGAATTCAACGAAGTAATATGGAATTATACTGGCACATAGAAGAATTCGAAAACTTCCTATTCAATTTAGATAAAAGTTATCTTTAAGAACTGAATGCATCTTGGATCATAACATCGAGATTCTGGTGATTTTAGTTTAGCGTCCCGTTCAGCAGCGAGGCTATATGAGACGTGGACCTACTGATTAACGTGGAATCCGAACCACATGAGCTTCCGCCGGGAATCGAACCCGGGTCTCCCACGCCAAAGGCGCGTACGCTAACCGCTTAGCCACGAGGGAGCTCAACATCAAGATTCTCTTTCAAGATATTGGAACCATATTACTTCCATCGCTATTTATACATTTACTGTTATGTAATACTTGTCCTTCGATTACTTTTTCTTTATCTATACTTCTAGCACACTGGCTGATGCCTGGTGCACCTATCACTACTAATAGTGAAGCAGACAGACAGAAAAATGTATTGATATTAGAAAATTGACCTGTTAGCTGAAATATGTTTAAAATAAGTAATTTTAATATTTTCCTGTAATAATAGCAGAATATAAACGTTTAATAGAGTGACTTAAAGTAAAAAAAATAGCAACAGGTAATATATAAACATGTTTATTTTAATTGTTTTGTGGCAGGAAGAAAAGAAATAACTATGAAACGTTAAGTTCAAGTTTTAGGTCGGGAGAGACTTTCTCCCTCTCCCTAAGTCCTCCTCCACCATAAAATGAAATCTAAAATATAAGAAAGTGTTTTCGTCAAACTCTATAATTCTGGATCTCGGATATGTTTAAATTTCTAGCAAATGAGAATGAATTTCTTATTCAACGCTAGAACAATTGACATCAAAGTTGGAAGGGATATTGCTGAAATTCTGTTACTATTACATTACATCAAGTTAGCTAATGTTTTCAGGGCATTACTACTGTATCGCCGGACCACACGAAAATAAGAAAAAGGCATATTATTTGGTTTCTTCCCCAAGGTTGTGATTATTACTCGAAGTACAGTGTGGACGTATGGCATAAAAACTAGTGTATAAAACACGAACCAACTTGTGCTAGGTGACCACTAAAAAGCACGAATGCTATCTAATCGAGTCAGAGCAGGAGGGCTCGAGAGGGTGCGTCCATAGGGAGCAGGCGCTTCATTGTCAGTGGATATATGCATAAACGAGGATAGTGGAAGACTACTTTATGTCATAAAATGCATGGCTTATGCAGAGCTTTAAGGGAGATACTAAATGCCATACAAAAAAAGTACCAAAAATGTACTAAATTAGGTTAGATTAAATTAGGTTTGGTTAGATGTTCCTCTTCTTTTCTGTAGTTGTAATTCGTTTCTACACTTACGACAAATTGTACGCTTGTTTTAGTAAACCATACCTTTCACACAGTTTCAACAACTGACACTCCTTATTTTTGTACAACTCGATAAAATTCAATCACGGTTTGTGACAATCTTGCCATTTACGCAACATTTCCACAATGCCTTTCCTATAAATCATAATAAGTGTACCTCTCCGTCAAATAGTCCCTTCCGCCTCCACATATAGTGCCGCTTACAACATCAAGAATAACTAACAACAACAAGTATTTTCTTAACTTCAACTATTCCCTTCACCTTACTTTCACTCACTCTTCCTCACAAACCAAACTAAATTCTCCAATTCATCTGGTAAATTTTCTAAAATTATATAACAATTAACCCGTTTTCAGTGATATTTTATACATCTAAAGTTTCAATATTTTCCATATACATTATTTTCCCTGGAGATTCACATTTGGCGATGTGGTAGAAGTCGACTAACTTGTAAAGAGAAAAAGAGAAAATATTAATTAACGTAATAGGAAGAAATATAGATTAAATATAATGATGTACAATATATATAGACAGAGAGAAAAAAATAAATATGAATTAGAAGAAGGAGAAGTATAGATATATAATTAAAATAAGAAATTATGAAATAATTTTGGAGTGCAGGAAAGTCGCATACTTACCACTTACGGAACTGGATCTTCAAGGGACACGTCATAGGGAATCTGTGTCGAGCCTGAAAGAAAGACAAAGAACAGACGTAAAAGTTAAATAATGATTTTTTTTACTGACTAAATAACTAAAATAGAACACTACTTATTAAAATGATAATATTATATTTCAACTGTATTCATATTCATATTCATATATTTATTTGCCTGTTCATAGCTTACAATATGAGGACAATCCCCAATTAAGCATTACAGTTGTCAGATATGGTTTACATTCTCTATATGTTATCAGTAAGATATGTTTCCACAGAGTAATAGCTTTTCTCTAACAATAATTCTAACAGAGTATTTCTGAATATCAGTTTTTCGTTAATGTCTTTGTACTTTGTTGGTAATTTGTTATATAATTTTATACAATTTATATATACAGTTTTGCTAAAATTTGCATAGTTCTATTGGATAATATACATATTACAATTCTGCCTAGTATTGTATGAGTGAATCGTATTAGCTAATGTAAATAGATCCTTGTGTTCGATTACATACATAATTGTGCGATATATATATAAACTAGGTAATGTCAATAATTTATATTTTTTAAAAACATTTTTACATGAGGATCGTTCAGGCACATTATTCTATTTTTTTTTTTTTTTTTCTGTATTCGGAATGTACTAGCACTTATTCAATGTTCCTTCCATGTTTTAAAAGATACAAAAGTACATGATTTAAGTAAAATGTCAGAATAAAAGTAAAATCCTAACATTAGATATACATATATCTATGTTAACCTTATTTCTTACGAAGAATCTTGTTTCTTTTGATTTTAATTTTCCCATGTCAGGAATAACGGGGATGGCGATCACATTGTGTAGGACTAAAACATTAATGAGAACGGATATATTGTTCGAACAGACTCCAGAGTCAATTACAAACACTCTCAAATGATTTTCTGTGTACATACTGAAAATGAAATAATGCCAGTACGTAAAAATGTTAACAACATAACTAACAATAATGATTAAGCAATACTTATTATTATTGCTATTATATTATTATTATTATTATTATTATTATTATTATTATTATTATTATTATTATTATTATTATTATTATTATTATTATTATTATTATTATTTTAATATATGTACACAATAGTTCAGATCATTTGGTTGTAAGTCTTACATTCATGGTAATTTTCTCCCGTTAATTTATGTCTAATCATTCAGAATCAGTTATAGTATTTAGGTTTCAACAAGTAATGTGCAAAATGAGAAAAACGTCTGTAACAACAGCTATTGTACTGCTGCCTTGAAGAACGATCATTCTTACATGTAATTTTTAAGAGCATGTACTCTTACAAGAATTCTTCAAATAAGCAAGATTGTTTATTTGTACTAGTTGTTTGTTGTGTTCATTATATCGTTAAAATTTACGATGATTTACGATTTTTCACAGCCTACCCAATCCTTGCCAAATGCCGAAAACTCTACTGAAAGCTGTCCAGTTTGCTGTATGTCAGGTTTCAAGGATAGTCACGAAATGGCGGCGCACATAGAGGAACACTTTAACCAGAAAGGTATTTATAATTCGTTATGTTTGTTTTGTATCAAAACTACACAACCTAGTTTTATGTAGTAAATCTGAATGGGGTATAAAGTGTTCATGTGTAAAATCTGAACTTATTATCGTATAAACTTTGTATAAACTCTGTAAGGTTGATCGAGTAGTAATTCAGTATTTATAGTGAATTTACGATAAGGCAGGTAAAGAGCGACAAATTATATATATATATATATATATATATATATATATATATATATATATATATATATATATATATATATATATATATATATATTAAATAAAGTTAATGGAAGGTAACGTTTCAGAGTAATAATCACTTCTATGTTATTTCATTTTGTATTCTAATTCTTGTTCATTTGTTCAAGTACATGTTTCTTTCAATAGACTCCAATCTCCTTTAACAAGAGTAAGGTTGAAGTATATATTCATATTTGGAATACTGTAGGTCTATGTGCGAGATGAAGGTAAAACTCTACATTCAAGACGGTTTGGCGCACACAAGAGATTGTTTGGTCTAAGCTACGTTCAAACTGGTTTTACTCACAGGTACCCATTCGGTAGGGCCTGGGTAAATCACTTAAATTCCGCTCCCAGTGAACATCATTTCGCGACAGTTTAGTTGGTTGGTATATGCCTTACCGGATGCCAGCGTAGGTTTGACCTTCTGTAATACCTTCATCAGAAATTCCTACTTAGTTCATACGCTGTCAAAAGCCCTTTATAAATGAAGAACACTATATATACACTTTCTTCCTTTTGTCTAAAAACCATGCACCACCCGCCACCACCGGTAATGATCTGTTCTACCATCGAAAGGAGAATTTTTGCTCCATATGATATTGAGTTAATGGTTTCATCAACCTCATGTCTTCTTACACTCTGTAGCGTGCATCAAACATTATTCTGTATTTCACCTGCAGACGGCAAGCTTGTTAGAAAGCATTAACAGAGTAAAAAAGATGTTTCTAGAAAGAAAATGTATCTTAAACGAGGAAGGAACTCTAGAACGGCCATGTTTCCCACAACAAAAAGCTTATTCTACTTTAACGGAATCTAAAATGAGAATATGATCCCATTTAGGTTGAATCGCCAATTTAGGGATATTTAATTTGTTTGGGATATCTGAGATCGGAGCGGCAACCATTATAGACAATGAATATCAGATAAAATCTGAAAAGTTCGAGAGAGAATGAGAGAAGAGAATTGGGTCACTAGAAAAGATAGAGTAAGGATTAAAGGTGATTGGACTTTGGCCATATTAGGTTGAAGCGTCGAAAGTTTGTAGTTCGTCTTGAATATTCTTCTAGAAAGACAGCGTCCTTCTGGTCCTCTAAGGTCCCGAACTTCAGTTATGGATGGCCAACTGTAGTAATTCCAATTAAACACCACTGTTGAAGTTGTATCTTCCATTTATTGTTTTTTCGGAGGATCATGAAGGATAATTGTTCCTTCTGTTGCTTGAAAATATCTTCCTTGTTGGTTGAAAACCAGCTGGTTATGAATGGCCAGGTTACAGATGCAAGTTGCTCAAAGAATAAAAGGTCAGTAGGAAATCTCTCATTGTGTTTATTAGAAACTAGTTTTGTAACTAGTGTTCATGTTAACAAACAAGAAAGAGAAAAAATAATTTATAGTTATGCTTTATATGCTTGTTAGAAATATCCATATATTTAAGACGGAAGTGCACATATCTGTTACGAGTACAAATGCACTGAAGAGCGCCTAAATATAGATAAAAACATAATAAAGTTCGGTACTGGCCAAGTTTGCAATAATGTCTTAATGTCTTAATAAACATACGTTGTTGTTGTGATAATGATAATTAAATTGTTTATATGAAATAATTGTAAATGTTCCATATATACAATTGGTGCTTCCTAAGTTCAGCCTCTTTTAATAGTAATAAGTCGTCTTTAAGACAAATCAATATACAGATCTGTTCATGCAGTGGAATATAAAGAAGTATTTGGTCAAAAAGTAGTAGGCTTTCTTTTTAAAGTTCTTGTATAAACTGTATGAAAATACTGTATTTTTGTTTCATGAAATTCTAATTTAAAAGTTGTTGAGATTTACTTCCTAAATTTGTTGCAGGAGTATCACCTGTTACTCCCGATATGTCTTGTGATCGCATGTTAGCTCGAGAAATAGAGAGGAGGGAGCGAGAAGTTCGAAGATTACGAGAACAAAGAGAATTTGAGATGTTACGGGTAAGTAGTTACGTGCAGCTTTCACGTTGTTATTGTTTCTCATAAGTATTTTCGATGGCCTGAAGTTTGGTGCTGAACATATGAAATTAATGCTAGTTTATCCCGGCATCATTAATAGAACAATTAACACTTCCATGTACTTCGATTATCACAAAAGTTGCTCGTCTCTCGTAAGTGTTAACCGTTTAATGTCTTTCATTGTTTATAAACTTTTTCTTCCCTCCATCGGTTCCTGTTACATTCCTCCCTTCTTCTTTACATTCCAGAGAGTACATTTTGTCCTAAATAGTATCCTATCCAGTCCCTTTTTTTAAAAAATTATCTCCAGTATTGCATTTACTGTACACGATACTTCCTATTACATTCCTCAGAATACAGTTTGCCCTTAAATAGTGTCCTATGTTTTTTTGTTTATATAATAGCTTTTATTACATTACTCAAAATTCATTTTAGAGCTCCTTCGTGGCTAAGTGGTTAGCGTACACGCCTTTGGCGTGGGAGACCCGGGTTCAATTCCCGGCGGGAGCTTATGTGGTTTGAATTCCACGTTAATCAGTAGGTCCACGTCTCATATAGCCTCGCTGCTGAAAGGGACGCTAAACTAAAATCAACTCAACTCAACTCAAAATTCATTTTCCCTGAAATAGTATTCTAGGATATTAAAAAAATAAAAGAAATCCAGTATCCTAATCAGTTCCTTTTCTTGTTCTCAGTTATCTCCAGTATTGCGTTTTCTGTTCGTTTAATAGCTTTTATTACATTTCTCAGAACGTAATTTGCCCCGAAATAGTATCCTATATGTTTTCTGTTTATATAATACTGTATTTACAAAACGTTTTCACAATTTAAAAATTCCCCATTGTGTGATTATGCAATGCTATTGCATTATTGTCAAATTTCAAATCTATTGACTCAGTTTTCCGTCATATCCAAACTCTTCTTCTGGTCTATCCCGAAAATTATATTACAAATTTAAATTAACGTCATTTAGACTCGCAATTCTGAACAAAACTATTAACGCCACTATCCCACTTCTTGCCGAGGTTGCCTTAATCGAGATTTAATATTGTATTATGGTCTTGATATAATATGACAAACTCATTATTGTATGCATTTTAACGCACTAATTTACCTTCTGTATATAGATGAGCAAATATTGTTACATGTGTGGTGCGTTATGTATTATTATTTTCCTGGTATATTTTACAAACATCGTTGTTTGCTTATTTATGCAGACCTATTCTCTGCATACTTCTTGAACTACCACTTCATGTTTTTCTTCTTATATTCGAAAAAAAAAAAAAAAAGGATAACTTGAACATGTAAGGGCCGCGGTGGCTCAGTGGTAGAGCGTTCATCTCTGGTGCTTGGGGTCCCGGGTTCGATCCCAGCCCCCGCCAAGTGAACTTTGTGATGGACAAACACCGTGTGCGTGGATTTCCTCGGGTTCTCTCGTTTCCTCCCACTTTCTCCATTCCACCATTTCAGTCATTACTCATCATAACCGTCTCCTTTAGCCTTACCGGTATAACCGTGGGACGTAAAACTCAAAGATTTCATTTCATTTTCAACTTTAACATGTAAAAGAGAAGTAGAAAAGGTGCTTATTAATCTCTTCTGAAATTTGATAAACTCTACACAGACCTTACCTTTTGTTGATGAGTATATGGTCCTTCTTTTCTGAAACAACAGTGTTTACATGTCCATTAAGATTAAACTACCTAGGTAAATGGATGTTTTGTAGATCTTTGAAATCTTTCAGTTCAACGTCCCACGATTTTGCCCTTTAAAATAAGGCGAGTCAGTGATGGTGGAATGGAAACGTGGAAGGAAACGAGAGTACTCCGGTGAAACCCACAGACACGATGTTATTCACCACAAACTTACTTGGCCGGAGAACTAGGAACCCCACACGCCAGAGGTAAGCGCCGTACACTGAGCCACCGTGCTCCCCTTGGATGTTTAGTGGCGTGTACTGACTTGAATGTTGTGAAAATTTCGGTGCAGTAGCAATAAGTGTAAAATTTTATTGTTTGTTGTGATTTATGATATAATCTATTAGTTCAAGCTACTTTATCCACATTTCTTGCAATTTGTAATGATGTTTTCCTAATAGTTTCAACTTCTTTTAAGTTATGTGTGGATGTGTCCACAATAGTTCCAACATAAAGCATCGAAGATGCTTAAGTGGGTTTGTAAGGAGTTCTTTTAACAAATCTATAACAGAAAAATCATTATACTCTTTATTCGCTGACTCACAAAACATGCTGCTCGTGGAAGTAACGGAGATAGAAGGCAATGTGCTCCACACATCACCAAACTGAAATTGTGTTCTTCGTGGACTCTACTATGATATTGTCATGTAATTGTATTGTTGTATGTTTACTTTAACGATAATGTTTTAATTTTGTTCTTTTTGTCGTCAAGGCTCAATACGGAATGGACAATCAAGGAAACTTCAGGGAACAAAGTTTAACAAATATGCAAAAGGCTGTATATGCTGGAGAGATGTCTGTGGCAGACTATTATGAGCGGCAGATTGAATTACGAACTGCAGAAATGAATGGAGTGGATGACGGAAGCTCTTGTACAAAAGGTAAGGAGTTTGAAATCAGTTGTAAGATGGGAGCAAATAAGATTTCTCTTCAATTTTGGGGAAAATTCTCATTTACATTTTATTATTAGTACTATTATTGTTATTAGAAATTATATTTATTTAGGATATTATTGGTATTATTTCATGCTACGCACAAACAGGACCATTGTTGTGAGTGTTGTGTTAAATTTGTTTCCAAGTGTGTGGGTTTCCGCTCTGTGACTAAAATGCCACCCAAACTAAGCCGGTTTTGGGAAGGCTATGTTGCGGCTCTTTATGACGCCCACTTTAGTGTTTCTGTCATTAGAAAACAGTGCAAGAAGAATGGTTACAACATCAGTTTAAGTGGAATAAAAAATGTTATTAAAAAGTACAAGGGCAACGAAGCTCCACCATTTGGATCACCAACGAAGTTGCCTAGGAAGCGGGAATGCACCAAGGCCACCTCCACCATGCAGAGAAAACTTCGCAAAATGGCAGTGCAAGAAAATCCGCCAACACAAAGGTGTATGGCTAATCGTCTTGACGTGTCTTTGGGGACTGTGAGCCGGACGTTACACTATCAACTCAAGCTGGAAAAAGTCATGAAAACTCGCGGCCATCTTCTCACGGATGCCCACCAAAAGGAACGAAAGTGTAACGCCCGGAAGCTGTGCGAACGGCATCTGGCAAAACAAAGGTGGGTATACGTCTTCGTAATGCTCGATGAAGCATAGATTTACCTTTCCGACTGCGGCAAACCGAGAGCCATCATGTACCGAGAGAAAGGTGCCAAGAACTTCAGCAGGCGGGTCCGTGTCTGTAAAGAATCCTTCCCAAAAGGGTTCATGGTCGTTACTGGCTACTGTTACCGAGGTAAACTGAAGATTCGTAGGGTGGCGAAGAACTGCAAAATAAATTCGCAGTATTTTCAGGAGCAGGTCTTGCGGCCGATCTACGAGCATGAGATTCCAATAATGGACGGAAATGACGCCAATCTGGTGCGCATTCACATGGACAAGGCCTCATCACATACCTCACGATCGTCCCTCGCATTCTACAGGAAGATGGAGGAGGCAAGTGGTATACAGGTGATACCTTTCAATGAGGTACTGTTAAATCTCCAGATGCAAGTCCAATGGACTATTGTGGATTTGAATTGCTGAAGCGAGCTTTGGGAAAACGGTGTGTGACAACTGTGGAAGGACTTTAGAAATCTGTGGAAAGGAAATGAGACAAGATTCCCTTCTCACTTCTTCAGAGAAGCCTATTACAGTGGAAATTACGCTGTCGGGCTATTGTTAGGAACCAAGGGAAACACATCGAGCACTTACGGACCTGGCGCCATGGATTCTTGTAAATTTTTAGGTAAGTCGAAATTGGCCAAATGTAGACTGAACAACCTCTGTAGGTGATGTAAAGAAATCAACACTTCACTGTATAAAAATCTATCTAAAATGCTACAGTACCAATTAAGGAGCTCTAACCTATAACCTCAGTATTCAAACCTTTGATTTAGGGTTATTTGTAATTTCACGTTTATAACAAAGACAAATATTTTTAAAAGAGTGTACTTTAAATAAATTACTTAAAGAAATATTTTTCACAAAGTTTATCTTTTTAAATTATTGTTCAAAGGCCCTTGCCTTTTAATAAGCCTTCTCCGAAATAAATGCAAATGAATTGTGCTGCCATCTTTGGAGCTCTTTTAAACTACGCTTATATGTTTGTGTCCAACCCTTTCGACAATGAGATCTCGGAAACTACAGGCTCTAAAAACATGACGTTTTCACCGATCGATTGCAAATTTCATGTAGATTGTCCAGTTCTAATTGAATATTTAAGAAACATGGGCACTATTTCTTTATTACATTTTTACGGGTACATTGGAAGTGTTGAAATTAAAAAAAAAACTAAAGCATCACATCCTAAGCATTATACATTCCAACACCAAACTGTTGTATATAGGGGTTGTATATGTCTGAGGCGTTTGTTTTATGGCCAAATAATAATGGAAAACGAAGGATAACCATTTCTCCACCTTAACAGTAAGTTGAATCTTTATTGTTTGGAGTGTTTTCCCCAATGAACACCATATATTACTGACATTATAATTAATTGTGTATGTAATGTATTTGCTTATTACATACTGCGTGCAAGAAGAAAGAAAACATTGGTCATACATGAATTAGAAACTCTAACCGGAAGCAGGCTCAAATCTTGCAAACGGTGCGAGATATTGAGACAAAATAATCGAAAAAAGTCTCCGCTTTATGATACCCCTTGGCTTTTTTTAAAAAAATCAATACGACTTTCGCTTGTGTCTGTAAAGGGACATGTACAGATGTTGTAAGGAATGATAAGGAGATTTATGCTCATATGCGAATGATGCGCTGTGTAGAGAGCGCAGGTTCAGCTAGTATTTACTACAATGATCAAAAACAGTTATTTGTAACTGCACCTATAAGCATATCAGGGGTATAGAAGTAAAACATGCTAAATCCATTTTTCAATTTTGTCAGGGAACGAAGAAAAAGTAACGTCCTTGTGTTTCAGAATTGTCGAACTTTTTTGTAGATTACACTAATCTGCATTAAATAGTGCCCGAAAAAAAATCAACAATTCTGAAACATAAGGGCGTCACTTTTTCTTCGTTTCCTGACAAATTTGAAAAATTGATTTAGCAGGTTTTGCTTCTATATACCCTTGATATATTAACTGTATTTTTTCTTTACGTTATTATATATTTTGTATATTAGTATTTTGCTGGTTTCGTCTTCTTCACTTTATTTTTTTTATAAACTATAGAATTAAAAAAAAAAAAAAAAAGAAGTGTATGAGTTTGAACAGAATTATTGCAATACCTAAAGTTTCCACTTTCAAATTACTCAATTAACTGTAATCGTCTAGATCAGAAATATCAAAAAGAGTTTAGTGCAGGCTTATATAAGAATGTAGTGATGCATTAAATTTTGAAGTATAGCTAATAGTTTGGTGTGTAGTTTCAAAGTACCATTGCCATTTTCAGTAACTTGGAAGTGAAACATCTCACTTCTTGTCCTCTTCTGCTTCTTCGTGGCCAAGAGATCAACGTATAAGATTTATATTCGTGTGGTCATGGAGTCGGGTCCCACTTGAAGTAGTAACTTCTGTCGTCTATAGTCTCATCACCGTAAAAGGATGTTAAACTGTAGTTTATTTATTTATCACTTTGAGTTCTCTTTACTCTTGATATAACGCCTTAGTAGAAGGAAGCGAAATATATGGACAATACTTGCAAATATATGCTATATGATACGTAATTTAAAGAGAACGTTCTTATCTTGTATCTTAAGTCAGATGTTTACTCGAATAGTTCCAAAGTACTCTGAAACTTTCTTCAGTAACATCTTAGAATCGCTAAACTGGATGCAATGTTAGGTTTCTCCTTCCTGTGAAACTAACATAGGAAAAATGGTAGAACCTTAATCCTCGGAAGCTGGAAAAACAATGTATTTATTTTATGAAAATTCTTGTATCTTAAGTCAGATGTTTACTTGAATAGTTCCAAAGTACTCTGAAACTTTCTTCAGTAACATCTTAGAATCGCTAAACTGGAGGCATTGTTAGGTTTCTCCTTCCTGTGAAACTAACATAGGAAAAATGGTAGAACCTTAATCCTCGGAAGCTGGAAAAACAATGTATTTCTTTTATGAAAACTCTTGTATCTTAAGTCAGATGTTTACTTGAATAGTTCCAAAGTACTCTGAAACTTTCTTCAGTAACATCTTAGAATCGCTAAACTGGAGGCATTGTTAGGTTTCTCCTTCCTGTGAAACTAACATAGGAAAAATGGTAGAACCTTAATCCTCGGAAGCTGGAAAAACAATGTATTTCTTTTATGAAAACTCTTGTATCTTAAGTCAGATGTTTACTTGAATAGTTCCAAAGTACTCTGAAACTTTCTTCAGTAACATCTTAGAATCGCTAAACTGGAGGCATTGTTAGGTTTCTCCTTCCTGTGAAACTAACATAGGAAAAATGGTAGAACCTTAATCCTCGGAAGCTGGAAAAACAATGTATTTCTTTTATGAAAACTCTTGTATCTTAAGTCAGATGTTTACTTGAATAGTTCCAAAGTACTCTGAAACTTTCTTCAGTAACATCTTAGAATCGCTAAACTGGAGGCATTGTTAGGTTTCTCCTTCCTGTGAAACTAACATAGGAAAAATGGTAGAACCTTAATCCTCGGAAGCTGGAAAAACAATGTATTTCTTTTATGAAAACTCTTGTATCTTAAGTCAGATGTTTACTTGAATAGTTCCAAAGTACTCTGAAACATTCTTCAGTAACATCTTAGAATCGCTAAACTGGAGGCATTGTTAGGTTTCTCCTTCCTGTGAAACTAACATAGGAAAAATGGTAGAACCTTAATCCTCGGAAGCTGGAAAAACAATGTATTTCTTTTATGAAAACTCTTGTATCTTAAGTCAGATGTTTACTTGAATAGTTCCAAAGTACTCTGAAACATTCTTCAGTAACATCTTAGAATCGCTAAACTGGAGGCACTGTTAGGTTTCTCCTTCCTGTGAAACTAACATAGGAAAAATGGTAGAACCTTAATCCTCGGAAGCTGGAAAAACAATGTATTTCTTTTATGAAAACTCTTGTATCTTAAGTCAGATGTTTACTTGAATAGTTCCAAAGTACTCTGAAACTTTCTTCAGTAACATCTTAGAATCGCTAAACTGGAGGCATTGTTAGGTTTCTCCTTCCTGTGAAACTAACATAGGAAAAATGGTAGAACCGTAATCCTCGGAAGCTGGAAAAACAATGTATTTCTTCTATGAAAATTCTTGTATCTTAAGTCAGATGTTTACTTGAATAGTTCCAAAGTACTCTGAAACATTCATCAGTAACATCTTAGAATCGCTAAACTGGAGGCATTGTTAGGTTTCTCCTTCCTGTGAAACTAACATAGGAAAAATGGTAGAACCTTAATCCTCGGAAGCTGGAAAAACAATGTATTTCTTTTATGAAAACTCGTGTGTTTTACAGTTGATAAAATGTGTTACTAGCTTTGCAGGAAGGATTAAGAATTAAAACTAGTAATTTCTGTTATTTTTAAATTTCTTGGAAAACAGAATCCTTTCTTCAAATAAGATATCTATGTAGTTATTCCAATAAAGACCAGATTTTGAAGGCAAAGAATAGAGGATATTAGGCACTGAAGCAATAATTTAGGCAACAAAGTGCGAAATAGGCATAATAAATTTTGCTGAACTTAAAGCAAACGGCTCCTAAATACTCTATTAATCATATCTTTAACTTGAAGAAATAGGCATTCGCATAGCATCCAGTCTTCAGTAATAATTGTGTGTAGTCCCTGTTGTAGGTAATTGATTTAAATATGTTTAGTCCGCACCAAAGAACCTGCAACATGAGCAGGTAAGTTTATTGTGAAACGACGAAGTCTTTTACTCCAAAATAAGTGTGCAGGGTAGGACGCCGAGATTTCTCCTGGCGTGATTCGAGCCATTTAGACGTTATGTTGATTCTCTGCGCTGTTAGGCGTAGTTTCACAATAAACTTGTTGCAGGTTTTTTGCTGCGGACTGTACAACTCCTTCACTGATATCAACATTTTCTGAAAGGTGTAATCGCACTTATATTAAGTATACAACTCATACGAACTATCTGCGCAGAAGCTTTACTTTTAATACTGAATAATTTAAAGCTACTAGGCGCCATGTTAGAAAATATTTTCAATAGTCAAGCCTACTAAATCGTATGCTTGTGCAAGATAAAGTAGTTTGGTTATTTGTCATGGTGAAAGCCCAGGTACACTTCAATTTAAATAATAATAATAAATGAATAAAATTATGTGACTATTGAGAACTTTCGTATTTTTTTTTAAAAAAATAAAATTAATATTTAAATTTTAGTTACAGATATCTGAAATATTACGGTATATTTAAAGATTTCTTCTATTTATAAGTACATTTTAAATCTTACTATATATTGTTACTTGACGTTTAAAACAGTCTTATTTTCTTACAGGTCTTGTTCCTAAAATCCGAGCAATCAGTGGTAGCTCAAATAACGTGATAAGAACGCTGATGTGCACAACTGTTGATCATTATGCATCAACATACGGAGATAAAGGATGGGGCTGTGGATACAGGTAGTATCTTCTAAAGTATATAATTACATAGCCTATCTTCCTTTTCATTATTTTCTAGTTATTTCATAGGGTTATTCTAGTTATACAAGAAATATTCATCCAGAAACAGAGTTCACACCGACTTGAAAATCCTAGAAAACCTGGAAAAATCAGGGAATTCAGCTTACTCGCAAAAGGTCATGGAATAATGAGTACGATTATTTACTTCTCAGAATTCCTTTCTATATTTGCTTTACCCTGCTGTTTGGTAGGAAATATTTTATGAAATAAATTTAGTTAGTTTGACAGAACTTCTCTACTTACAACATACTATATATATGTAAATACATAGTAGATGAGGATCTTCCTGGTCGAGAAAAATATGTATTCTTCATATTATATATAGATCTAGAAATCTGTAAATTGTAACGTAGAAAACGTGAAAAAGTCCGAGAATAATTCGTGCTCGCTAAATATGTGAAAACCCTGAAAGATATCCAAACTAAAATTTCAAACTGTAGTTCAGGTTAAACGCTGTCCAACCATATTAAATAGGTCGCATTTTGAAAAGATGGTTCCATTATTTTGGTCAAATCGAAAATCTTATCAATTTAAAGTAACAATCATTTACAAAATTGATATGTACTAATCAAGTTATAATATGCCCATAAAGTGTGTTATTTCATTGTTAGCTTAATCTTAGTACGTGGTAACAATACAAGCAGTTTCATTTTCAAGATAAGTTTATTGATAAATCGTTTTTTAACTTTTTTACCTCTAGAAACATGCAGATGATGGTATCATCGTTACTTCATCACACAGGGTATAATGAGCAATTGTATAAGCCGCCGATAGTCGGTGGCGGAATATTTGGGATGAACCAGGCGTGTAGTGGCAGGTCGTACGGAATGGGAGTAGATGTGATCAGTCGTAGTGCAATGCCTTCCATATCACGATTACAGCAGCATTTAGAATGGGCATGGAGACAAGGTTTCGATATTCAAGGCTGTGAACAACTGGGCGGGAAGTTGTACAATACTAGAAAATGGATCGGAGCTACGGAAGTGGTAACCTTCCTTTCGTCACTCAGGATAAGGTAAGTTCGTATAAAATACATACCTAGTATTACTTACAAATACCGTCAGTACATAAAAGATTTAGTCTTGTCTTGCCTTGAATCCTCTTGCGAAGAATGACTATTATTATAAGCCGCAGGTCATGCAGTTAAGTCGGCTATACCACTAAAAATTGTTCTTAGTTAAGACTTTGTTATACAAAATGACCCGTCCAAGATGGACGATTAGCCTGTTATACCAGGTGCGTAAATATGAAACCGGAATTTATGTACAGAAAACACACAATGATTGTATGACAATGCTAGGAATTATTGTATTCGAAGAATTGGCCATCGCTAGCGATACATTTCTGCCATCGTTCCGGCAATTTGTGGATGCCAGACCAAAAGAAATTGTTCCTTTTATGCTGCAAACTACTCATCAAGCCATTTTCGTAAGATGTGAAGTGCCAGTTAGCAATTGCTTGTGTCCTATGGATGCAAACAAGTGAAAATCGGAAGGCGCCAAGTCTGGTGAGTAAGCCGCAATCGGAAGGATTTCCCAGCCAAACGTCGCAGTCGTTTCCTTGACCGGTTTTGCTGTGTGTGAGAGGGTGCATTGTCGTGAAGCACAATCACTTTATGTTGTGTTTGATCATATTCTGGTCATTTTTCACGCAAAGATTGATGCAAATCGATCATTTGTTACCGGTAACGTTGGGTGTTAACCGTTTCACCAGTTCTTTATAGATCATTCCCTTCCGATCCCACCAAACACAAAGCGTTGTCTTCCGTCCGTAGCGATTTGGTCTTGCAGTCGATGTTGCCGGTTCTCCTGGAGTTACCCATAATCTTTTAGACTTAGAATTCTCGAAACAGATCTACTTTTCGTCTCCAGTCACAATTTGATAGAGAAATCAGGGCTCATAGCGAGTCACTTTTTTTTAATAAAAGTTAGTTTTTTTCAAGTTGGTCACTAAAAGTAACTTTTTTACAAATTTGTCACTAAAAGTTACTTTTTTCTTGGAAGGTTAAGTGAATTTTTCGTGTGATTTATGTTTTGCGTTGGCAGTTTTCTAAGAAAAATATAAAAATAATAGAAAAAGGCAGAAACTTGTTAATCATTACTCTTCTGAAAGCTTCAGTACTTGCTGCCACATGTGAAACAGTCAGCTTTATTCTCACTTCAGCTTTTATTCTTTC
Organism: Thermobia domestica; assembly: GCF_964235325.1. Lineage (NCBI taxonomy): Eukaryota > Metazoa > Arthropoda > Insecta > Zygentoma > Lepismatidae > Thermobia > Thermobia domestica. Next base: position 215,331,223 of record NC_137463.1, read on the forward strand.
TAAAGCACAGTGGATGGTTGGTAGATGCTTAAACTCTCAAGGTGGGGTTGAGAAACCTTCTGTGTCTATTCTTTCTTCTATCATAATAGTCTTTTAGTTTTCTCTCGTAATAGTTAACGCTCCGTTCAATGTTGTGTGTGTGTGTTTGTGTGGTTCATCATGTTCGTCTTGTGTTATGCTTCTTGCATGTTCTTCTTAAGAGTAGGTGATGAATTTGAATATTTCATGGCTTTGAAAACTCTCAATGCTAAGTTAAATATAATGTCTGGGATGAAGAAATTCGGAAATAGGCCAAAACTGGTTCTACTTACTCAGAAGCTTCTTACATCTGCTTACAGTAACTACTAAGCATACTTAGAAAACTTAAGAAAGAAACAAGCTCAAAAAGAAGTAAAGAAGAAAAGATGAAACAAAACAACAAACAAAGAGAGGTGATGGAGAAATTGACAAAGGAAAAAAAAGGGGCATTATGAGTTTTTGGTCACTTTTTCGTGTGCTTTTGGTCACTTTTGAACTATTTACAAGAGACCAGACCACTATGAGCCCTGAGAAATGATTTCCTTGTGTACCTGGCAAAGCAGAATTTTTTTTTTTTTTTGGGGGGGGGGGTTACCTGCTGTCGTTTAGTCAATGCATGTGGAACCCATTTTCCCACCTTCTGAATTTTGCCCATGGCTTTCAAACGTATGGAAACTGCTTCTCGTGTCACATTTAATTGATCCGCGAGTTGTTGTTGCGTTTGAGCGTCATCTTCGTTCAACAAACCTTGCGATTCGCTGTCTACAAATTTTTTCGGTGGTCATGCACGTTCTTCGTTTCTCACGTCAAAATCGCCATGTTTGAATTTTTTAAACCACTCATGGCACTGTGACATACCAAGAGCATACCATAAGCTTCGACAAGCATGCGATGCGATTCTGCAGCAGTTTTTTTCAAGTGGTAACAAAAAATCATTGCTGTCCACAAATCGTAGTTTGTTGGTACAAATTGCACCATGTTCAACGCTATTAAACACTACACTATGACATGAAATTTGTCTGGTTGTCAAGTTGCAAATCGTTATCAGCAATCAAAACAAAGAAAAATGAAATGAAATCTTTGAATTTTACGTCCCACGATTATGCCGGTTAGGCTAAAGGAGACTGTGAAGATGAGAAATGAATGAAATGGTGGAATGAAGAAAGTGGGAGGAAACGGGAGAACCCCGAGAAAACCCACGCAGACGGTGTTTGTTCACTTGGCGGAGGCTGGGATTGAACCCGGGACCCCAAGCACCAGAGGTGAACGCTCTACCACTGAGCCACCGCGGCCCCTCAAAACAAAGAAGTGGCGCCAAGGACGCAGTTTTACGGTAACCACAGTAACAGTTAACGCCGTCTGTGAACAAATTCCGGTTTCATATTAACACACCTGGTAAGTAGATTTTTGTTTTCCACACGTTTTAACGTAATAAGGGAGGAGAAGCGGTACCAAGCATATTTAAATTGTAAAACAGATATTGAAGATTGTATTAAACATAAAATTGTCTAAAGTAATAAATTGTTATAAGTAAATAGTGATAAAAAAAATTGAGAGCAAAGCTCCCTTATTGTTATCTACTACGGCGCCCTTTGTTTATCTACGAAAGAATAACGTTGAATTCCATAAGATTTAGAAAAAGTGAAGATATGATATGAATAGTAATTATGGAAACGATTAATATTACAAACTTGAATTAAACTAAAAACTGTGACAGTATTCTATTGTTATATTGTAAAACATAAAATGATAACAATGTAACAGTTAAAAGTATATCTCAGCAACTGAACAACAATTGTCTGATGATAATTACAGCAGCTCTGATGATAAAAGGAGTCAATTAGCTTTGAAACGTCAGTTCAAGAAAAATACAACATGGATGGAATATCGAAAGTTTTGTTTGTTTAATTATAATTACTACATAATGTTTAACACACGTACACGCTGACGGTGCTTGAAGCCTTGAATGATTAACAACTACGTCAAAATGTAAATAAGAGAAGGAAAGCGAACCGGCCATTTGTTACTTTTAACGCTTCTTTGTCCGTTGTTTTTCATTCATAAAAGTGACTTACAGTGCCACGTGATTAAACATTCCCTCTAATAGATTTTTCCTTCTTTTATTTCTGCTTTACATCTACATTATGTCACCTACTCTATGACTTATGTAAGAATATGATTTGACGTATATTTATGTAATTACTAAAGAAATATAACTTACTGCGTACAAATGCAATTCACTTCCACTAAACTATTTCAGCAATTCGGATACCTTCGTTAGTAGATTGGGATTTTTTTTTTTTTTTTACCTCAGAATAATTGTTCAATTAGTCTGTAATTGAACACAATAATTTTTTTTTTTTTTTTTTTTTTTTTTTTAAAGTAGGTACACTATCAAGCTGCAAATGAAATCTATTTAATGTCTTTCCTCTTTTCCATGTTTTAAACAAATGTGCATGCAGTATTTTTTCATTTTCATTGTCGTATGCCCCCACTTGAATTTCTTTGTTCTAACCATCTTGTTAGTACTGTAATAGTTACTGACAAACACAAAGCATCAGCGATAGAAACCTGATTGCTGACTAGATCAGTTCCTGACTCAATCCTAGGTTCGTACCACACGGTATCTGTGCATTTTCGTAGGACTTTTCCGATATATGTCATTTCCGTACATAAGCTGTTCTTCCATAATCATTCACTTGCCTTTATCATCCTTCTTTAGCTTGAATATTAGCATGGAATTTCATTTTCAGTTTTATTTTATTACTATTTTTTAATGAAGTTCCAAAAGGTGGTATGGCGTAATCCAATTTCTGTGCAAAGAAAGTTCTTCGACAGATGAAGTCGTTCGTTGAGTTTAGTGTTGTTAAGATTCAGATAACTAATAATTATTCGAATATTGAAAACGAGTATTCAGATACTCTAATAACAGAAGAAACTTTACTCGAATAATTTTAAGAGCACTAGTCGAGTGCAAGATACGGAGACAGATATTTAAAACAGATCATGAAGACTATGTGAGACGTAGACGTACAGCTTAATGTGGGATCCGAACCACATGAACTTCCACTGGGAATCGAACATCCCTCATATAGCCACAAGGGACTTCTGCGGAGTTGCGAGATTCCATGGCAGTGTTCTGGACTGGAAACTGAGCTAACTGTGCAAAGTTCCACCAAAAGATAACACCTCAAAAATTGATTTATTACGCTCTGTTGACATTGTTGTGTGTTAGCGCATCAGAAAATCCATTGCGCTGTCGTTGACGTCTATATCCGTTCCTTCATTTCTCATGGAACAGTAAGTGTAATGTTTTCCTCTTTCAGCAAAATACTATTATTTTTACAGGTGTCAATTAGTAGACTTCCATAGACCAACAAGCCCAGATGGAAGTCATCCTGAACTATTTAATTGGGTACTTCAATACTTCCAGAAAAATGAGGAGTTTAAGCCACCTCTGTATCTCCAGCACCAAGGTATCGTCTTTTTAAAAATTCTCACGAGTTTTAGTATGTATAATTTACTTGTTGAGTATATAAGATTAAAGCGAAATTAAATATGTAGAGTTGTACCCCTATTATTAAATTATATTTTTGGTTTTAGGAGCTTCCAGTAATTATCTCTGTAGTAAGTACAAACGTTCTTTCACAGCATTGACATTGAACACACTAGAAGATTAATAATAGATCGTTTTAGGTTTATAGTAACGAATTTGACACCCTTACCAGATTAAATACTGCGACGCCTCAGCAGTTGTATTTATTATGCAGACTCCGTCTGTTAGCCATCACCCTGTATCTCGGTTTCCACTGAAAGAGACTGCGTTGAATCACAGTTTGATCAAGACTGTTGCATTTTTCTTGACAAATTTTCCAAAGACCGTCGAGTGTATGTGGCTGTCAATGACCGAACTCTCGTTTCAATAACAGAAACCCACAAGAACCCATATTGAATGATGCATAGGGGAATTTCACAGAAATATTTGTGAAATGGATTGCTTGACTTTCTATTTGACGTACAGGTACCTAGCGATCGAATTCGTTACTATAAACCTGAAACGTCCTTTCTTATTTTGAATTCATATTCAAGTCAATTATTAACTTCTAGACACCATAAGAAATCTCGCTTTTGTATTGGGTGAATATTAATTGACTTGTGTAAATGAACATGTATGTAATATCCCAAATCGTAATTCTTAAGCTATCCCTTCATTTCAGTTTCCAGTTTTGTATGTATTCTTTTAAACAGCAAAGAAAAGGAATTAGTCGTTCTGTCCTAGCTGAGTAGTCTTACCCAACTGCGTTAGGGTAAGTGAACTAGCACTTGTCTTCAGGCAGAACATTTAAACAAGATATAACACACTCATTAAACCAATAAACTGATGAATATGTGTCAGGAAAAAAATTCTATTTTTTGTTCTGTATAATACCGTTCAAGGAAGCAACATCAATACAAAGAGTCGAGTGAAAGTTAATACGAAGATGCTTCTAGTGCTTGACATATATCCTCATCTTCAGTATGGTATAAAGTAGTACATGAAATTTAAGACTAAGCTTCTTAATATGCGCGCATTTTGCCGATCCATACGCAATAGAGAGAATCTAGAACTTCAAACATAGTTTTATATCAGACTCAAATTGGCATTTAATGCTAGGTTTAATTCAAGATTGATAGTGCTTCAGTATTACAATAAATTTTTGAATATCGTTATATGTGCAACTTCTTGGCAGGGGGAGAATTAAATGTGACATAATAGATGTACATTCGAAAGCACACTCGATAATATTACAAGAAGGAATGTGTACATTGTTAAATAATAATATTGGCATTCTCTGTGAGTGTTCATACAAAATAAAAATATCGATATACGCTGCCGCCTTATAACATCGCAACAGAGCAACGCCAAATTTGATTGATGAATGAAATAGTTAGACTTACCGATCTATTCAACGTACTGTGGCTTCTCGCAACCCTTGTAAACCAAATAGAATTCAGTATCACGTGGTCATCACGGGCATCGATAATTTTTTTTTTTTTTTTTTTTTTTTTTTGACACTGCCTGGCATAAAGGAAGATACGTCACATGTCTTTCTGTAATATCACATGCCATGCGGTTTTGACCCATTGCTCAAGTTGATCTGTGTAGCCATGGAGAGTCTTTAGTGTGCGAATCGTTAAGTAATCATGGACGAGATATGTTCAATAAGCAAGGAATCAGGTAAGCGCGCAAGGTAATGAAGCAATAGAATAGTTTCTATAAAAGAATTGTCATATGTTGCATGCCACACATAATCGTGCATTGCCCTGTTGGAAATTGACTCAAGTCAAGAACTACGTAGAAGTAGGACCACAATATGCTTGGCGATGTAGCTATAATCATAGTTTTTAATACAGACTAATCACGAGCGGAAAAGTAATCCAGTGGCATCCTATACCATAGCGTCAAGTGCCAGTGCGTGGTGTTCTGATGCAAAATACAAACTTTACTTACTGAGTCGCAGCAACATTGCAAGACATGAATGTAATCATCGTAATACTAGAAACAACGTGAGAGTAGAGATGTCATGCCATTTTATCTGCCATGCACAACGATGTCAACACCATTCCAGCAGCAGACCTGTCTATAGTGTGCAGTGCAATCAGAGGGGTTCTCAGCAATATCTGCCGGGAAAAAAAAAATGACATTCCACGCTACGTGAACCATACCCGCAAACACCATTTGTCGTTCAATACTCCAGAAATCCTATGTAAGAGTGCTACGATAGATAATCATGCACATAAGACGTCTATCGTCTTGGCCGATAGTGTTACAGGACTTGTACTCCGTGGCGTCAATATTCTATTTCTTTCACGAGCCACCGATTTCAGATTCGCATGTGTGGAATCCGGGAACCAAGTTCGAGGAAGGATAATCTATAGTTCCGATATGCCATCAAAGATGGACATAGTTATGCTGCTAATTATGCTCATCATGTTGCAAATAATGGATCGATCAGGCGCTTCCTTCATAGTATTGTAGTCCAACAGCAACATAGTATTAGCATATGTTATAAATATTCGTGAATACTCCTTGATATTCTGCTCATATGCATGCTGGGAATATGACATTTTAATATTCTAATTATTAATAATATTTAAATATATCCTGGAATATGGCCTAAGGGGAATGCGAACTTAGGAGTCTATGTGCTTGATCATGGAACGTTAATGTTTGTGTTGTATAAATTAGTTAAACAGTACTAAACGTTTGAAGAGCATGGCTTAGTTTATAACTTAGATCGGATAATTGTATAACTACCTAATCTAACTGAATATTACCTGAGGAGACTCTAGTCTATCTATTAACTGTAATCTACACTAAATATATATCCCGCGAATTGATGCTTGCCTATTAATTATCCTCTACCTATAAGACGTGTATTCCTGAAAGAGAAAAGGAATCACCAGAAAGGGGCGATTGCAACCTTCCTGAGATGAATGTCGTTTGAGACGAGTCGGATCCAAGACCGTTTGCGCACCACATGTGTTGTAAACATTGCACTTCTCATCATCAATTATCAGTCGCTTCACAAAAGGTTAGTTGACCTCACATTTAAGAGCGTATCGTTGATGTTTATACGCCCTGTCGAGTGAACTTCAGGGACCGCGGTGGCTCAGTGGTAAAGTGTTCACCTCTGGTGCATAGGTTTCCTGGTTCGATCCCAGCTCGCGCCTAGTGAGCTTTGTCGTGTACAAACACCGTATGCATGGGTTTTTTGGAGTTCTCCCGTTTCTTCCTACCTCATTCATTTCTCATCATCTCCTTCAGCCTTGCCGGTATAACCATGGGACGTAAAACTCAAAGATTTATTTCGAGTGAACTATGTTAAGTTCATGAAGAACGTAAATATCAGGTGGTCATGAACGCTGGAATGATTAATATTCAATGTTTCTGCAATCTCTTGTGTTGAATAACATTGTATGATTCAATCATTATCCTTATTTTGCCGTCACCTTGTTGGGCCTTCCTAACCGAGAAGCATCGTTCAGATCAAATTCACCTGCATGGAATATTGTGAACCATTGATGGCACTGACGTTCTTATAGAGCATTATTACTGTAAACTTTTACGCAACATTTTACAAGTTTGACGTTCATTCTCCATTTCATGGAAGCAAAATAGTAAAATATAGCGAAAATGCACAGTTCGGTCCTCCATCTTCAACTTATAAAATCTGGAAGAATCGCCAAATCATTATTTAAAATAATAGTAATAATAATAAAGGTACTACTTTCAGCTGTTAAATTACATAGCAATAACATAAATCTGAATGACTCCAGTACGTCTAAAATTGAACCAACGCCATCTGTCTGAAAAGTCCTTTATGACTTTTCGTACAACTCAGTAGCTGATGAATGTTGTCTCAATTCAATGATTATTGTATTTTCTATATTCCAATCACAGAGTAAAATAGTTAAAGGAACTAATACTAGTAAAACCTATTTTTGTCATTCTTCTTCCAGGCCATAGTAGAACAATAGTGGGAGTAGAACAGCTTAAAGACGACACGCTATACCTGTTAGTGTTTGACCCCAGTCACTCCCCTCACCAAATGTCGCAGTTTCAAAATACAGCTACAGCTGCCTCTGCAATGAGACTAATTAGGAAGTCATTAGCGGCCATGAAAGCTCGACAGTATCAAATTGTGGCAGTGTGTGGAATCATGGATACAGAGCAGGAGTATCAGGTACTAATTCAATTTTTGTATTATAAACTATTGAAAAAGAAAATATGTACGTTATGTTGAGGTATGTCGGGTTTTTTAAGCATAAATTGGTTTCATACTTTAATTTTATTTATTTTTTTTTCTTTCTTTCCTTTGATCTGACATAAGTATTCAGTTTTAATTACAGAGAGAATTTATTTCATAAATTGAAAGTATTGGTCTCAGTTACGAAATATTACTGCGGAGTCGGTTGGACCATGTAACAGAACATTAAAGGAGCCGTAGTGATTCAGTGTAAAGTGCGTACCCCTCTGGTGCGATCTCAATTCGTCCCAAGTGGACTTTGTGCTGGATAAACACAATATGCGTGGGTTTTCTCTAGGTTCTTCCGTTTTGTTCCACTTTCTTTATACTACTATTTCGCTCCTGATCATCGTCATCGTCTCCCTTAGCCTCGAAGCATAATTGTGGGACATTAAACTCAAAAGAAATATTAAATTAGTTTTGTAGCGGCAATATAATCTAAGACCAAGACGACATAACGTTTTGTCATTGATAACTCGTATCGAAAATTTTGTAAAGTTATACTAAACTATGCCGAAACGATGGTGTAATGCCGTAACGATGGTGGTTTTTTTTTTTTTTTTTTTTTTTTTCTACTTTTACCAAATTTTGCAGTAAGTAAGTGGGACAGCACATTCATAGTTTAGCTTTGATATACTACATCAGCTTAAAATATAGGCATTAATCCGTCATTTTAAGGTGAGAGTATTCAGCAAAGTTTCTTCCTGAGATCTCATTTGCCAGAGCAATTAGTTGATATGATGGCAGTTGAAGTCAAAAAAATAAAATTAATTTCAATATAACATCACGATAGTTTATTCAGAAATATTAAAATTCAGTTTCTTTCTCTTTCTTTTCGCCAATATAATCATCTATTTCGATATATTTATTTCAGGACTTACATAATTTTAATGGCACTTAAAAACAAAAATTTTTATAAAGAATACATCCAATTACTTTGTTTTAAACGTTTTATCTTCCTTGACTTGGATACAGCTTTAGGTGGGCAAAACAGGTGACAATCTGTATAAACTTTAACCAGTGCAATGCGTTGATTCTCCTGAATAACGCGTTCTGAATAAGCAATTAACGCCTTCAATTATTTCATATATTACTGTTTCGACCGGTTTTGAAGTCAATGTTCATTCTCTATACTTAACGAACCCTTCAGAAGTTTTAATAATAATAATAATAATAATAATAATAATAAAGTTCTCTGTATTATGCATACATTCTGCTTCAAATATCACCGATTCAGGCTTTACAGCCCGAAACAGTCAAACATGTAATAATATATATGTGTGGTTTACTTGAAACTAATACCAGTGTTTTCATATTTCTCACAAAAAAAAAAAAAAAATCACAAAAAGATTAGGAATAGTGCTTTTGTATGTCCCTTGGAGAGGAAACAATGAACGAAAGGATTAACTAGCGTCTTGTAATAGTAAAAAAACGAATGAAAGTAATTTGTTTAACTATATTACAATCAAAAAGCGGGGTCACCATTTTAACAGCGGATTGTTTGTAACAATGTTGCTAATTTAGTGTGAAAACTTAGAATGTTATGTGTTCGGATATGCAGTAATAATAGTGCGTAATTATGTAAGTTGGCACAAAATTTTGCGAAAGTCCTGATTCATTTTATTTCTGACGTAGTTTGATCTGAAAAATACATATTAAAATACAGGTTAAGTTCAAAATTAATAATGAACACTAATATTGACATTTGCCACTTACCAGTAACTTTATTTCTTTAAGTAGCAATATTCCTTAGTATCAATTGAAGAACGTATTGGAAAAGCGAGAATTTCACTTTCTTGTCAACCTCCAAATTCGTTCGGAAGATCGTCGTCTCTGTAGCGTTTTTTTTTTTTAAAGAAGTAGAAGCGTTTATAAATAGTGTTCTTTGTGAATATGCTATGTTAAATACAAATCGTCCATCAAATTTCGTTGTCTTACTTCCATTTTAGTCATTTGTTAATTAGTAGTGACTTGTTTTTCGTTCTAAAAATGTACACGCAGAGATATTAAAATTTGTGCTTTATGATCTGTTACTATGGATATTAGTGCATTATTACAGTGAGGACAGATTTTAATTATTTATAGTTATGAGAATTATGTAGAATCGTTGCAAGTACAAAAATAATAGATTCTTGGTGTAAAGTTCCATTAAATGCAAAGCACAATTTAACTTCTATGTTCGAGTGAAAAGAAAAAAAAGTATATAGATCATGAGATACATCCACGTTTCGTAACTAGGATTAAGAAGAGAAAGATGGCTACTACCTTTGTTTGGAAAACTCTGCCCTTTTATCTATATATAGAATTAAACAAAGGTGAATCATCTTCCTAAAATATTTATTGTGAACCAAAGGATTGAAATACTTACGTTTACTTTAATCCGACAAAACTTATAATAGAGCGAACCAATCCTTGCAAGATTTTGTGTGGTTCGATTATGGGTCTATTGTGCTAAGGTTCATCTGAGAAGACCGAAGGCCCAACCGGTGAGGCATCCGGTGATTTCACTGTAATGTGGGCAAAGCGAATAGCACGGATACTAGTTTCTTCTGTCTTTTCTTGGAGGAAGAACGCTGAATAATAAGTATAGCTGGATGCCTTGTCTTGATCCAATTATCCCCGAATTCATTTCTTTCCCATACAGACGAGGAATGCCATGCCCAAAAAATTGGTGTCAGAATGTTAGTCTGATAATTGGATGTGATTTACCTTGGCATTTTTGGAGACACGGTATATCATTAATTTTACTTGTTATAGAAAGTAGCAACCATCAATTACCCCTTACTAAAACTTTCCCTACATTCAGTTATCATCTTCGTAAGTCTTTCACACTACGTTCTCTGTAGAAAATTTCGCCGAGTCTGGTACAGTAATTAAGATATGCCTATGTCTCTTCCAGTGTGACAGCGTATTTCCAACTATCGCCCGCTAGAGTCATCGACAATTGGTGTAATGTTCTGCAGTGTATTTTGATAGAGTTTCTGAACACATTTCTTTTGACGCTCCTCCGACCCCAGATCATGATGTATTATGATTTGAATTATTTTGGAAAATATTCCAATGTACCTGGGTTCTTTTCTATGAGAAGAGCTTGCACTTTGCAAATAGTAGCTGGTGTACGGCTCGTAATAGGATGGAGGTTGGCTTGTTTGTGCTCTACAGGAATCGCACGTGCATCCCCGTTCCTTGTACATTTTGATTATGGCACTATAACTGTTTGGCATCGGAAAGCGCCGTTATGTAACCTTCGCGGTAAGTAGGATCTTTGGTGGCATTCTTCACCACATTCGCCACGGTTAACCTTGCGCTAGGTGCGCTAATGTCGTTTGTAATATAGATCGGAAAGAAGTTCTATAATTTAATATTTAATAGTGTCTCAAGACTTCAGTTCCTTTTGTCAAGACAAGGAGAAGAATCCACACAAAATAAAATACTTATGGTGTAAAATGAACTATAACCCTCTGTTGCATCCGTTTTTCATCTGATCAATCATATTGTGGCTTAGTTTAGAAACACTGGTGTAAGGTCAAACGTTTCGATATGCTAAATTGTAAGTAGCAAGGGGAAGAATGCATGGTGGAGAGCTATGTCTGTTACCTTGACCAGCCATCTCAAAGAAATAAACCTCAGTTTCGGGAAAGTATCTCTTGGTTTAACTTTCCGTTTTATTTAAGCTATTCTTCCTTTATTTATTTAAGCTATTCAACACTACCCAGTAATAATTAAGTATGCTGACAAGCGGGAGATGTGCATCATACTAGAAGAGGAAGAAGCTCTCATGTCTCGTTATGTATTTCTTTCCGTATTTCGTAGTTAATTTGTGTTATCTCTAATTTCTTTATTTGCTTTCCGAATATTAGTAATCTTCGCAAGTGTGTTATCAATACTTTGTAATCCCTTTCTGCTTTTGTGAATGCGGCACCGAACCTCTGGGTTCCATAGGCCATAGAGTTAGTTAGTTAGTTAGTTATTATGAATACTGGAAATAATAAATTGTCGGGTTTGTAGATTTTAGATAGAAGATAAAATTTAAAAGCATCGGAGTAAAGGATAACATGTTGGTTTGGTATAGGCCCTTCAATGTAGTAAATCACGATTGGCTAGGTAATATTACATTTTATTGAGGAAATAGAGAAAAAGTTCAGTTTTCACTATGTTCCGTATTATTTTCATGTCTCACATATTGCTTATTAGTTATTTCTGCATATAAATTGTATGTATCACGTTGTCTAAAATGTATTAGAACCTTTGGAGGTCAAAATTGACAATACATTATGAACATTATGAAACCACATATGCACCATTTTGTTTGATGACCTTCTGTCAGTTTTCCGACAACACTATAATCCTTTCAGGGATTTCTGCGCAAACCGAAACAAATGATAATCTGACGGTGCCAGATCCGAGTTGTTCTGTGGATACATTAAAAACCTTCCAGCCAAGTTGACGGTCAATAAGGTATGTGCAATTTGGCGTTGTTAGAGCAAGGTATACGATACCATTTCTGTTGACCAGTTATTCTGCCCGGCGGCAGCAACTTTTGAGATGCGATGCCCTTTCAATTCCAACAAAACGCACAGCGTAACCTTCCTGAGCATCAATGTGGGCTTTGCCACAAACTGCGGAGCTTGTCCTCGCTTCAACCACTTTTTTTTCGCATATTGTTGGCGTAGGTTGTCCACTTTTCATCACTCGTTAGCAACCGCTTCAGAAATGATTCGAGTTCATTATGCTCTAATAGAAATTCAATGGAGTGTTTGTTTCTGATTTGATTTTTAGTTTAGGATCCCTTTCGGCAGCGAGGCTATATGATACTTGGACTTATGGCTTAACATGCGATGCTAGCTGCTTAGCCACGAGGGAGCTCTGTTTGTTTTCGAGTCAGATCATATGGCACCCAAACACTGACTGCTTACATCCCGGTCTTGTTCTACTTTTGCCGGAATATCATACACTTTTGCTGTGATTGGTCGCCCACAGCGAGGAGCATCTTGCACATTGAAATTTCCAGAATGAAAGCAATTGAACCATCTTTCGGCTGTTGCTTTTGATAACATATCTTGCTCATAAACAGAAAAAAAAAAATCTTCACGAACCTGAGCAGCGTTTGTGCATTTATCTAAATAAAATTGTCAAATGTAGCGCAATTTTTTTTCGAAAGTTCACCCATCCTCATGGTGCAATGCCTTACGTTTGATTATAAAAAATCTAACACTTTTTTTTGCACCTCTGCTTCTACTGTCAAATGACCCATATACGCGCTTCGACTCATATACCCTGAGATTTGAGGAACACGTGCCCGGAACACTAACGCCATCTCTTACTCAAAAGGTTTACTGCTTTTTAGATTACCTAATATATGTGCTACAGATTTTGTACCAACGTTCTCGTGTACAAAATCTCATACAGTGTGCATTTTAGTCAGTATAGTGATATATAAACATATGCACTTTTTAATTAATTAAATAAAATACTTTTGTTTGTGTGAAAGACAATAAAAAAAACAATATATGATAAATATTGTCACAAAGAAAAGCAATTAGACATGGGAAACCTGAAATTTTAAAATAAATATTTGAAGTCGACTTATTACAAGGGAGAAAAATTGATTAATTAAGATGTACTGAGTGATGTAAAAACAGTTGGTATAAAAAATGAATGTTCCTTGTAGAGCCCCACTCACAAGGGACGTATGCAAATCGTGACAGCTAGATATTTATGAAATTTGGTACCCTGACTAATTGTGGATCGCTAGTCCGCGATAGTCACTCAGTGCGGAAATGCCCTGTTTACCCGCTACATATAATACATATACCACGCAGTGATCGGATGAGGCTGTGCCAAGTTCTCCCCTAAAAAGCCGGAAAAAGGCAGAAAATGAAAAATGCGTACAGTTAACCTGATACCTATGATAGGGGGACACATGACCCAGAACACGGCAGTAGTGTCACACAAACCGTGTTGCCACCCCAACATAAACTTATATTTTTTCAACTAGAACGTAAATCATTTTATGGCATTAAAATAATTGGCATAAAACGTGAAAGAAAATAAGCAAACGGCGAGTTATCAGTGTTGTCAAATAAGGGAGATACGAGGCTCTAAAGCTGAGAAATTATGAGGCCTTTACAAAGAAACGAACATATGTACAACAACAATAAGGCTACGGAAGGAACAAATGTACAATAGGGAGTGAACTACAGCATGTACAGCATCCAGTGACTAACAGGCTTCATACAGGGCTCTCCCAAAAAATTGGTAAATGTTAGAGTAGCCGTAGAAAGAAGTTCAATGTGAAATAAAGCGGAAATGTGAGCAGGAAGCCTTCTTGTAGCCCAGCAATTCCAATGGTGTGTGAGAGGAATCGATATCACCAGCCGTTCCCGAGAGCTATAAAACGAACTGTCGTTGGATTGCAGCACTGCATAAAATCCTGAATGCCTTCCAAACCACAGAAACGAGGGCGCAGCGCCTGAAAAGATTACAGAAAAACTGTGGCACGAAAGATAAGAAACTTGAGACAAAAATACGTCACAATCAATTCGCAAAGATTAATGACCTCGTATGACAGGTGTCAGTCAAGAGTATAGGAAACGTTAACATGTGAGACAACAATGAAGACAAAACACACTATATTCAGGTTAATAGTAATATACAGGCGCAAAATATTTTAACATAATACACCAATCTACACAACAGAAAACTATAGATAGTATGGCAAAATATGTACATTTCTCGCCCTAGCCCCACACTCGATATGAAGCACCAAGTCCGTTAGTCACTGGATGATGTGCATGCTATGGTTTACTCTCTACTGTACATTTGTCCCTTCTATAGTCTTATTGTTGTTGTACATTTGTTCGTTTCTTTGTACGGGCCCCATAATTTCTCAGCTTTAGAGTCTCGTATACCCTTATTTGACAAAACTGATAACCCGTCGTTTGCTTATTTTCTTTCACGTTTTATGCCAATTATTTTAATGACATAAAATGATATACGTTCTATTTGAAAAATTATAAGTTTATGTTGGAGTGGCAACACTGTTTGTGTGACACTACTGCCGTGTTCTTGGTCATGTGTTCCCCTATCATAGGTATCAGGTTACCTGCACACATTTTTCATTTTCTGCCTTTTTTCCCGGCTTTTTAGGGTATAGCTCGGCACAGCCTCACCCAGTCACTGCGTGGTATATGTATTAATTTATACTTAGCACGGGGTCTCGGGTTCAAACGCTGCTTCCGCCAAGTGAACTTTGTGGTGGACAAACACCGTGTGCGTGGGTTTTCTCGGGGTTCTCCCGTTTCCTCCCACTTTCTTCATTTCATTCATTTCTCATCATCACTTTCTCCTTTAGCCTAGCCGGCATAACCGTGGGACGTAAAACTCAAAAATTTCATTTTTTCATTAGTATTATACGTAACGGGTAAACAAGGCATTTCCGCACTGAGTGACTATCACCACGATGATTAGCGATCCACAATTAGTCAGGGTACCAATTTTCATAAATATCTAGCTGTCATGGTTCGCATACGTCCCTTGTCAGTCGAATTTCAACCCAATTTGGATGAGCCCTTTGTGTATTTCATTCCTTAATACTAAACACCACAATTATGGATTCGATTAAATTAATTCAGATAATAATAGATACAAGATATTATTGACAATCTGAAAGTTAAAAGTATTCAGACTGGAACTTTGAAGATACTGCCGTATTTGCTAGCGTATTCTATTTTCGTACGTATACTGTACTAGCTGAAATACATGTTCTTCTTACGGGAAAAATAGAGTTATGGAAGACATTTGAAAGGTATATTTGAAGCTCCTTACCCCCCCCCCCTCCCCAACACACACACACACCTCTTACTATGCCTATTTGAATCAAACTGAAATTAAGAAAATTCAGCGCTACTCAAATGCTAACTGTTCAAAAATGCATTTAAGAATTTGCAACCATTATTTTTTGTGCAAAGGTTAAACCCTTTTCTTCTCTCACCTTAGGATACACATCAAAGCGGAATTTTATACCGAGTTTTATTTCCGTAACTTGAGAGTATCTGTAATACTGTATTTTTGGCATAAATTGTGAACTTTTCCCCGCGGTACGAGACACATTTTAATTTAATTCCCATTCATTAATTTAATTTAATTTAGTTTAATTAAAAGTTCAGTTCAAAGTAGGTGCTAACTGTGCTCCAAAACTAATTTCAAACGGTCTGAACTTTGCCAAGATATATAAATGCCATACTTGCACTAAATTTGCGAGTGTTGTAATTACCGTATATTCCAGATAATACCTCAAAAATGTTTGTCTTATTTACCGTATAGCTAGTTATACTTATTCATCGTGAAGTAAATTGCTCATATATATTACTAGCTCAAGTGCCCGTTCTTTGCACGGGAAGAATAGGTTTATGAAAAATATTTTAAAAGATTTATTTGAACCCTCTTTTTCGCCTCTTACGATACGTATTTAAATGGAAATGACATTATAAGAATCCAGCTCGACTAAAGTGCTAACAGTATTCGAAAATTCATTTCAAGTAGTTCAACCGTTTCCTCACTTTCACCATTTTATGAATTCAAACTGGAAACATAAAATATTATATAGAAATTGCCCCCTTACCTCCTTACAAGCGGAATTTATGAAAGGTTGGAGCACGTGTCCATTTATTTTTGATAAGCAATTTGTCTACCAAGTTTCCTCTTGCTAACATGGGGTGCTCGTAAGATAGTTTTCAGCATTCATTTTACATAGTTTTCAGCATTCATTTTACATCCCTCTTCCTTCTTAAAATATACTTACTTTAATCAATGTGACATGATAAAAACCAAGTTCGAGCCGTGTGATAACTATATTTAAAAACTCATTTGAAACGGTTCAGCCATTTTCCCGTGATGCGATCAGAAAGATCACTTTAGTTTTTATTTATGTAGTTGCACTGAATTTATACGCCAAAATTTGTTGTCAAAAATGTGTATCATATGCGCGAATAAATACGGTACTAAAATTTTCTCAACAATAGTAATGGTGTTCACTATCAAGGAATCGAGTAAGCTTGAAATAGTAATAGTTACTTGGTTTATTTTCAAGTGTGTTTGAATAGCTTAAAAACGGAAAAGAAAGGAAAATACTTCACCTTAACTCTTAAGATTGTTCATTAGTGGCGCCATCTTTGATTTTCTAGTTCCTTTAATTTATTTGGAGAAGTATTTTCTTCGTAGTACCTCCTGATTTACAAAAACCTGATATTTAACCAGTATACGTGGGATATTATTATTATTATTATCTTCCCATACAAATCTTTTCCCTATCTCCATAGTTGCAAGACGTTCCAGAGGTGACGAATGCATCTGTAACATTACATTGAATTTACAACAAAGAAGTGAGTACTGAATCTTTGGTGAATCTTAATCGTATTCACGCTCAGAAACTATCATTATGTTATTTCTGTTTTTCAAATATGTACTCTCTGAACGCTTAAAAGAAAGACAATTTTTTAAACTCGGATATGGATTGAGGGTGAACCGGGAACTCGGATATGGACTGGGAATTAACAGAACTAAGAATAAAGTAATTAGTTTTGTGTAGTGAAATTAATAGCGAATTTTTGATTGTTAAAAGTACTCTTCATTTGATCGATAGTTTTACAATTACTGTAAGAAATAGTGTTTTTGGAATATAACATGAATACCTTTCAATTGATGAGATAAAACAATACTTGTTTGTTTGAAAGATAATAAGATTACAGTATTAATATATGATAAATGTTTTCACTGCATCGATTAGACCTGATAAGAGTAGACAATTAGATTTGGAAAACACCTAAAATTTGAAAATAAATTTTAGTGGACATCGTGTTCTTTCTCAGCTTGAAATAAGTGGATATTTTAATGCTTGATTCCGCCAATTTCTTTTACTCGTAAATGTTTCGTGCTTTGTAAAAATGAGTTTATTTTGTATTTTACTATTGTGTAAATAATGTAAAATTTATGAGCATTAAACTTATATGTACAAAATATGCACACTCATTTAAAGACATGAAAGAATATACTTTCCAATATCAAAGATGGCACTTCTATTGAACAATAGTTCAACACGTACGCATCATATAATATATAGAATTGCACATAATTATCTAACGAAGTTCTCGGAATAATTTTGGTAAAGTATAAAAGTTGCAGCTAACAGCAGTTCATATGCTCTATTTTTGGCATAAATTTTGAACTCTTCTGCCCCGTTATGAAACTGTCATGATAAAAACCCAGTTCAAGGTAAGTGCTAACTATATGCAAAAATCAATTTTAAATTGTTCAATCATATTTCCGTAATATTGTAGCAGAATGCCTGTTCTTCGCACGGGAAGGAATAAAGTTTAAGGAAAATATTTTAAAAAGTATATTCGACCGCCCCGCCCTTTAGTATACGCACAGAAATGTTTTAAATACCCTAGGTCCGGCTGGGGATGTGTACTATGTTTCAGATTTAATTTCAAACTGTTCAGCACTGTAGATTTGTAGAGCAGGTTCACACACACAAACAATACTATAGAAATTCTTCTTTAGGAGCGAAATTGTCAAAAACGCTGGGACATGTCTCCAGTTATTTTTAACGAGGAGATTTCATACCGAGTATAATCTCCCTGACTTGTGAGGCTCCTAAGATACTCAATTTTTCCTTAAATTTTGAACCCTTCCCTTCTTCCCGTAAGAGACGGACTTTGACAAAAACACCCAGTTCACATGTGTCCAAAATGATTGTCGCATATGTATAACTGTCTTCTTGTAAGAATATAATTTGATAATAATTATGCAGGGTACTTTTAATACTGGTACTATGTGTATAATCGGGAAATACATATTTGTGGTAAATTTCATAGGAAAATAATTATAAATACGAAAATTAGAATGAGTAAAACAAAATGTTGCTAAATGGACAAGAAAGTTTAATTTTCTTTTTAATTTTCTTATTTGCTGCTCTATTGACATGAAATTTGCCACATATATGTCCTTGCCAATTATACACATACTAACATTATAAGAAATACCAGGCAAATTCATTATCAAATTATATTCTTACAACAAAATATTTATAGACATGCGACAATAATTTTGGACATGAGTGTACAATGTTGAAAAATTCATTTTAAACGGTTCAGCTGTTTTTCCGTAATAATGTAGCAAAATTCCCTTTCTTTGCATGGGAAGAATTACGATTTATGGAAAATATTTCAAAGGTATATTTGAACTCCCCCCTCTTTCCTTAGGATATATAGAGTGGCCCAAAAGTAGGTGTACAGTCCCCTACTGATCGGTCATGACATTTTATACCATTTACTTATTATCCATACCGGTATTGATTAATTTTTTCCTTATCTATTTTAATTTATTTTCACTTATACTTTAAGCTCGAAACAAACCATAGCAAATAAATTTATTATCTTAATAAATTTAAATGTCATACTTGATCGATGTTGGTTTGTATACCTACTTTTGGGCCACCCTGTACTAATAAAATTCTGAATAACCTACGGTCCAGCTCGAAATAGATACCAAATATGTCCAAAAATTTATTTCCAACGGTTGGATTTGCATGCAGGACAATCAAACAAATACACATATATTCATTTTTATGTACAATACTAGCAGAAGTGTCCGGTTTCGAACGGGAAGAATAATGTTTATGCAAAATATTTGAAAACAAGAACTGATTAGAATAAATAACGACGAAGGCGTTGCTTCTATCAGTTCCCTGCTGACACGCACCTTCTCGACAGAACTTGGCCTTAAATGTCGTCAGAACTGTCACTAATCAGCTTAGCGATCCCCCAAAACTTTGGATTCTACACTAATCTCGGTCATTTTGAACATTTTATTTTTCATATCTTTTCACCTCTCCCCCTTCCCCCTTGTCTGGACTGGCTGGACTTGAACTTAAATGACATCAGGAGTGTCAGTATTCTTATCAGAACCCTCGAAAATTTTAAATTCGACACTAATATCGGTTGTTTTTGATTACTTTTTATATTTCATGCCCTGCCGAACCTCATAGGGGTGGCTTACCCCCACAGTTATGTTTCCAGATTATAAGAATATATGTGTGTGAGTTCGATTTTAACAATGAATTTACATACCTAGTTTCATCTTGCCAACATTAGGCTCTTATTTTTTATATATATAAATTTTAAACTAATACTTTCCGTGCAGTCTCATCGATAAAATTACTTAGAAGTACGCCTAGCCAACGGTGTGGATTTGTATATCTGACAAACCTATATATATTCATTTTTATATGTAAAATATTGGCAGAAGTGCCCGGCTTCTCACGGGAAGAATAATGGTTATGTACAATATTTGAAAATAAGGAACTAAGTAGAATAAACAAGAACAATGCTTAAAGAACTCTAGTATCGGATTTAGTTGATTTGCAGCAGAGAATTGTTGGTGCTTGTGAAATCATCACACTGCAAATGCTTGTAGTGTAAACACATGGCATGAGATAGAATTTCGTTTGGACGTTTTTAGGACAATACGTGACGAACACGTGAAAGTTTACTGATTTTTCGCTATAATTTAGGGCAAAAAGAAACATGTCTGTTTCTGGAGATTTAGTGAATATTACGATGACGAGTTGAAACCACTGCTTCACAGTTGCTATTGTAAATATGACATAAGATGAATAATGCAGCAGTGAAGAATGAAGTCAATGTATAAGGTATAGGAGCACTTTTTTTTTTCACAAGCCTAAATGATGGTTAGAACGAAGAAAAAAATATTGTATCCCTTTTACATCGCATTGTCGTAATCTACGTATTGGGAAGACAAAAGATCAAAGCAACATCGATTTCGAAATCATAATTTGTTGGCTTTGAACGTCAACAAGCTTGATATGACGTAGCCAGCACTAGACAAGTTACGACAATTGTTTTGTATCACCATATGATCCATGAACAGTTTAGAACTTTTACCTCATGGATAATATGGTGTTTTAAAATACACTTGGACGCATTAAGTTCTAGTTATATTTTTTTACAAATTATATAAATTCATGTCAAATTATATATCTAAATAGATATCCATATAAAATATTTCACCGTAGGTATAATGATTATGAAGTAGTAGCTAGTATTAAAAATGAAACCAACATTGTAGTACTTAGTACGTAGCTTTTGGTTTTTAGAATAGGAGTGTGGAGTTTTAAAGTTACAAGGTATCCTTTCTAATATACACTTTTCTTTCTTTCAGCAAAGCAAGGTTCTACGTTCCATTCGCGTACCGCAGGATCGATGATAACAGTGCATAAGTAGCCCTTGTTGTAAGTTTTATTCATGTGCTTTAACATTTGAACATTGTTATTCAAGAGGCGTTTAACTATGCCGGGCAGTAATGTATCGCAGCATTAACTGCTCATTCAAAGTTATTCGTATGAATAATACTAATAAATATATAAATATAATAATAATAAATAATAGTGAGTATTCCTCAAAAGACATATTTCTTCATTAAAACTCAAAAATAAAATGAACTTCTTGTTGATTTCGTGGCCTGTGACCTTCAATGTATGATATTCTTTATAATGCACTTTTTATGTTCTGTTGGCTGCTTAATCCGTATTCTGCTAATATCTGGGAGACGAAGGAAAGAAGATCAGGACACACTTATGTACTTCCAACGGCTGCCAAAAGAAATAACGGCAGGTTAAAAACATTGCCTTAGATGCCTGCTCACCGTAGGAAATAATTCAACATCTATAGGACACAAGTACTTACATTCTTCTCTGTACTCGTATACATACATCACCCAAATGTCTTTCTTGTAACTTTTTTTTTCTGAAAAAAAAAATTGAAAATAATCAATGTTAGCATTACCATAATTATTATTACTAACCTCTGAAAATATTAAACTCAAATATTATTCTCATGGATTTCAATTCTATTCCTGTTGGCAACTAAGAATATTTTAAATAATAAAACTGTTGAACATATATTTCTGTTATAAATATTTTAATTGCTTGTTTCTTGAAGAAAACTAACGAACGATTTTTGTATTTCTATATATCTGTTGAAAGCATGAACAAAAAGAAAACTTATATATGTATACAAAAAAAAAAAATGTGTTCATTAGGCTACATTCAGACTAATGAAGACTGAATATTATCAGTATTTTGGATGGAAATGTCTTAAACAAGGATAACGAATAACAAAATTGTATGTCTGAACATTTGACGAAACATCTTTTAAAAAATCATGTACACGAAGAAAAAATTATATGTTTCTTGTTTAGTGGGTTAATACTCTTTGTCTTCTTTCCTTTTAGAAGGTATAATTTAGATCATATTAAAGCAAGATGAGATTATAATATTATCAAGATAAGCTGTTAATTAGTTTGCATGTTTTTCACACTTACTAATGTAGTGAATTAATTAAATTTAGGCAACGAAAGTAGTTAGTTTCCCTCATTTATTCAATTAGTTTATTGTCCCTACTCCAGAGCGATATTTGTAAGACGTAATATATTCAAGCAATGTTAGACTGTGATAATATACCATTAACTCATGTGTAAATACACTGTTAGCTAGGTTATGAAAATTAATCAAGCTTTACAATTGTAAATACATTTAATACTGCATTAATCTATTTCTTTTGTGTTAGAGAAGAAAGCAGAGCTTAATTAATATGGAAAAGATATATTTGTTTCCAGTTGCGATACAACGCACAAATTCGCTAATATATATAAAAACTTCAATAGAACCCAGTAATAATTGGTATTACGATATATTAAATCGCCACATTGAGTTAAAAGGAAAAAAATGCAAAAATAAAACGAGACCACAAAGAAACAAGAAACATGTCTTCATTATATTCACTGAGAATGCGAAACAATAGAACAGTCTTACCTTTCGTATCTTTTGTATATAAAGTAACATCTTCAATATTTCTTCCGTAGACTCTAAGCTCAGTACCGTACAAATTAATGTAATTCGAATAAGCAATTCAGTGAAATTATGTCGAGGTATTTTCTGCTTCCATTTCATTGTGTAAATTATTATCCATTGTAACCTTTTTTAAATTAAATTTCTCTGGTCCAAGTTTAATTTGGGATTTTTGTTTTCATGAAAGTTGATTCGAAAACTTCCGTATCCTAACAACTTGCGGGTAGTGGTTTGTTACTCTTATTGTTGTCTCTTTCTCCTGTTGAGTTTGTTAATCCTAGCTTCCTTATTTTAATGTTATGTTTTGACATGTTGATGGAGGACTCATATATTCACAGACTGCTTCGTACACTTCTGATCAAGGAAAAGCGTCGGTGTAATATTGTTTTATGATGTTTAATGATCCACTATTGTCCTAGGACAGAAAAGGGAAATTGTTTTAATATTGTATTTATGAAATTTTAATTTTCTAGATTGAAGTTTAGCGTCCCGTTTCAGCACCGAGGCTATGTGAGACGTAGATTTACGGTTCAAGGAGGAATTCGAACTATCGTAATGTGTTCAAATTTCAATGGTCTCCCACCAGGAATCGAGCCCGGGACCACGGCCACCAAAACCGCGCGCTAGCCACTAGAGCAGTGGAGAGGGCTATCTAAATTTTGGCGCTAAAATGGAACGCTAATTTGAATCTTCGAGTGATTCCGGATGGCATTAGTTTTATTTGTGACTTCGTAGAATAGTATTTTGTACGTGAGAATGTTATAGTAGTCCATTTGTAAAGAGCTCGTAAAGGTAGCGGGCATCAGATCCCATAATTCTGCCTTCCATATGATGTATTTTAGTGTTTTCCCAAAACAAATGGACAACATTTATTTAGAAAATGTAAACAACTTTGTCAGAGCTTGATATATCTGGTTTCAGTAACTGACTTTGTTTGAGTTAAAAAGTGTCGAATCACCGTAGGTTTCAAATTTGTTTCGTTTTGTAGGAATATACTGTATATCCGCCAAGTCACTCCATATGTAGACGGATGAACTCAAAAGCTTTTTTTTTTCTTTTCTTTAAAAAAGAAAAAAAAGACTTCTTATTTTTATGTTAGTTTAAAAAGTAAACTCATGAGGGGTATTGACAAATCTTCATGTTGGGTGGGCGAGTATATAACATTTTAAAAACTCTTTCTTTGTTAGTAATATTTTGAAATCGACCAAGTGAATAGTATGTGAAATAATTAAATTCCATTATTACAGTTCGTAAGAAAGAAAAAGCAGGGTGTGAATATACGTTTTAGTTTGGTGATGTATGGTGTTTAACCTTCATACAGTTCTTAACTTGGAAGCTTTCAGTTCTTTTAATTATTCATTTAAATAGTTTTACTTTGTCAACTTTGAAGAGCGTCCTTTCATAGTAAATTGAAAGAAGAGTGTACATCCAGTTACATGGAAGCATCAATGTGTCCATACACCAAACAGTACTTTATGTTTGACTAATTTAATGTCTTTACACTGTTAAGAATTCCAAAAATGATCTTTCAAATCTACGATTGATAATGAAACAAGTTAGAAATATAACATTGTTCCATTTCCTAGAAGAAATCAACGTATGTCTTATAAAGTTACAAAAAAGCAAATAGAAATTAAGCGAAACTGTAGAGACTGGAAGGAATCATGATTTATTTTTGTATCTTTGAATAATAAATGAGAAATCAGTTCTAGCCAAAATTGAGAGTATCGTTCCAGTATTTTCCACATGCGACTGAAGAAACATTACAGGAAGGTCTCTCTAAGAAATACCAATAACTAAGGAAAAGCGAACTGTATGTTTACTGTTTGTTATCCAAAAGTCTTCCATAATTGCAAATTATTAAGTTTGTCAAATACTCTATAGAACTTGATGTTGATAAGATTTTGCATATGGGGACTTCATCTTATCTACAGAAAGGAAAAATTAATATGTCTATATTTGTAGATATAAGGAAGCTTAGCTTCTGCTACTATGCTTTCCCTCCCTATGGAAATTTCACATTTTAAATTAGAGAAATATAATAGATCTTACTGTAAAATGCTAGTATACAACTATAATAATTACTTGCCTTTTTATAATATTTCCACCTATCCTTTATCCTATAGTATACATTTTTCTTGAATTGCTAGATAAAACACCCAAATTACCATTACTAAAACCTTTCCAATTCATATTTTCTACCTCTATTATAAACATTTTCTCTTTAATTATACCCTGTTGTAGATAGCATTTGTATCTAGCTGATGAAGCATTCTGCAAAGCAGATTTTGCTTGTTGCGGTTGATAATTATCTTAACTTGTATATCTCACTGTCGATACTAAATAACTTATATAATGGTGCACTAATAAGAGCGCAGGATTGTTTCAGTAGATGGTATAATGCTCATAAAGTGTCTACATTTTAATTTTGTTGTGAAGAACACACAATACGATTAAATGTGGAACACAGTAACTTACAAATGTTTCCCATGACTTGCTGGTAATCTTACTTTTTCTATTGTATTATATCGTTCAATTCTTGCCATAAGATCTGGAGTCTTTTCTTCAACTGCAGAATTACTTTCGGTTTTTTGATACAATACTTGACACACTTTCAAAGAGAGAGTCGTATGGTGTCAGAAAAAGGGTTATGACGTGTCAAGAGGATAAGCTCATGTAATCATGCAATTTGTGGACTGTCTCCGTAAAACTTCCTTCTTACTTGTAATAAGTTTTACAGGGATTTTTTTAAGAAGTAACAGGAAGACATGCAACATTACACAAATCCACATTTGTAAGAGTTAATTACGAATTGCTAAACTAATATACGAATAAAATGTAAACGAAACGCCTACTGTAATTTTTGACAACAATACTACGTTGTTCATTCTTTGTAGTCATCCGTGACTACTAACTGCATTGAGCCTACATAACGGCTGTGAAGATTCCACCATTAACACGAAAACGAAAGTGGCAAACAAATTAAAATCTCTCACTCTTATTAGAGCACTATTCATTTCATTATCAGTTTTCTCGTTGTTAAACCAGATTTATACCATCCATTCTATGTAACCTACAATATCTATAAGTTTCGTTTCAGCTTATTAGGATTAGATTGCTACTGCCCAAAATGATAAACTACTATATCCTTTCCCAAATTTTGTTCTCACGAAACTGTCAAGTAAAATCTTTTAGCATTACTTTTATGCGAGCGTAATACCTCGTTCCTATAAAAAGTTTCGTAGATTAGATAATGTATATTTAAGTGAAAGTGGTAAAACATGCAAACTAGAGTGTTAAAATCAACGAAGTCCTATATTTGTCATTACTAGAATTAAATCTCAAAATCAGTATGATTAAAAATGCACGATACCATTTCTGTAACTGTGAATCATAACCCTTAAGTAGTTACCCAGAATATCTTTTGTTTATTTGGTGGGGTGTTATAAATTTGTAATATTTTTTGTAATGCTTTCAAATTCATAATTTTTTGAGTTTGGAGTAATTTGAGTTTGGAGTAATTTTCTTATATATTGATAGAGATATAATCACAGGACAATTCAAAATAAATGTTCCAAAGAGGAAAGCTATCTGTAACTTCTGTAATGAATTTATTGTGAAAATACATTTGTAATGTGAAAGGTAAACTCTACAATGATTTTCTTTTTTTATGGACATACAGTTATTTGATGTGAAAACTTTTGTAATTCCTCAGATGTCTAAACGGTAATCAAGCACTTGCTACACTCTTGCGTGCTCGTGCATGAGGAGACAGACAGGCTGCTAGTACTTATGCAGTCTGTATCCTAAAACTGTTTCACTGGCCATAAGATCCTGAAACTCTTGGCCGGTGCGGCATTTGTTTGTCAAATTGCTCGGAAATGTCTCTTTAAGAACCATTACCGATGAAGACGATGAAGATGTAGCGTATTGAACACACAGTGAGCCATTTTTGACGCTGATGCCGCTATTTTGCATATCAGCACAGTTTCCAAAATGGCTAGTTCGTCAATGTTGGAAAATAAATTTGGAAAGTTTATCTTTCGAGTTAATCAGTATTTTGAACAATAAATTCATTACAGCAATCACAGGTGAGATTTTCTTTTGTATGGTATTATACATTCTGAATCGCCCTGTATTTCTGCGTCGTAAAAATAAGAACTTCGAGATCTTATAATTAACGAAATACGTAGAAGGCAAGTGTTATGAGTGGAAACTGTAACTTCTAGTGAATAAAAATATTTTTCTAATGATGTTAGTATACGAAGGTATTTCAGTGATGGACAAGGTTACTAAAAAATTAAAATTTTAAAATCTGACAGTTAATGTTCGACTAAATTTATTTTTGTTGATAGTGTTTTGTATAATCCTTAGTCTACAGTATATGTTTAACCCTTATCCGGGCAACCGGGGCCTCCCAGGCCCAGTAGCTTCATTTTTCTAAAATTTCTCAATAACCATACATATTTCGAAGACATAATATACTGAATTCTTCTATCTTTCGTCGAAGTTAAAATCATGAACATATTGAGTTGGTAAAGCTTTTTTTTTTTTTTTTTTAATTTGAAAATCTTTTCCTGACGTAACCGGGCAACCGGGGCCTAGGAGGGCCCGTATAACTTTAGTGAAATTCCTATCAAATTGTCACATAATTATATATTGAACAGGTGACTATTGTAACCTTTAGTTGGAACAGTATGCGGCAACAGACATTGAATTTTGAGTGTTCTGCACTTAAAATATATACTGGGCCTGACAGGCCCCGGTTGCCCGTTTACGTTACAAAAATGTCTGGACCGGATTTGCTATTCTGCTTGGTTGGCTTACAAAAGCGTGACACGAAGTTTCGCTACTTGACAAAAGTATATACCGGTACATTCTAGACTAGTCTGAACAGTAAGTGACAATAGGCATTGATTTTGATTATTCTACACTTAAAATATATACTGGGCCTCACAGGCCCCGGTTGCCCGTTTACGTTACAAAAATGTCTTGCCCGGATAAGGGTTAAACATACAAGATAAAGGATAGATCTATTAGTATTATTCGTCATAGGGACTTCATTAGAGAAGGAGTGTGTAGAGTATATTTTGAATACTCTTAAAGCACTACAATCAGGATTCAAACACGCAACTATTGTATTATTGCAGGTTATTCACATTGAGGCACGTACGAGATCAAATTGTTGAAAAAGATTTTACTAAGTTGGTACTGACAATATCTTTTTCCGATTTATTGGCTTCAGAACTTGTCAAAAAAATTATTACATGTTACTCATATAGACATTTAGATCAATAAATATGCAAACAGGCATTAATGAAAGTTTCAGGTACTAATAATTGTCAACTGGCTGACATAGTGTCTTTTTTTCAAAATTAATTAATCGAGTTATTTTGAGATACTGTCGTTATATCGACCAGTGCCATGGCGGGGAAGGAGGACGAGCGGGGCGACGGCCCCAGGCGCCGAAGTAAGAAGGCGCAAAATTCGGGAGAATGTGCATGTGCACATACAAAATGGAAGAAAAAAAGTAATAAAAAGTGCTCAAAATCAAGGAAAACCAGGGTTTATTTTTGAACATTTTCTTACACTTCGCGGACGGTCTGTCGACCTCACTCATATGTATGGGGGCGTTATCGTATGCTCTAGCCGTGGGCGCTGATTTTCCACGGCCGGATATCAGCTTAACTAAAAGTATATTTTGAGATATACCAAAATCTTTTGAAGTTCTATAGATATATTGCTATTGAGTTTTGAGATGCGGTATTTGTGAAGAGATAAATATGATCAGAAACTACCTCCAAGTGGCAATAACTCAATTTCGAAAAGAAAAAGTCACTGTTCCAGCCAGCTGATGTAATAATGTTCTTTAGCGAAATACTGTTATTTTCTGGTGATCCTAGATCAAATTAACACTTGCAAAATCATTCTTGCTAGATTGGATTTGACTATCTAATTTACTCTCTGATTTGAAAGGACATCTTGAAAATATTGAAAATTAAAATCTTAGCATAAATTGAAGATTCCTAGCAAGATAGTGTCTTGTAATTGGGTTATTTATCATTGAAATTATAAATAATAGTTATGATAATAATCGCATCCCAGGCTCAGTTCCCAGTAGGAGAACATTAAAGCTTGAATGAATTGCTGTGGGTCTGTAGGTCCACGTTTAATAGCCTCGGTACTGACAAGGAAGCTAAACTTCAACAAAAGTAATAATCACAAAAATGTATTTAATTTGATGTATCGTTTGTGAAACAGATACAAGATTTCACTATTCCTGCGAATGTCGTTTTTTCGATTGTTTGCTCTAGTTTCTTCGTAGAGAGATTCCGCGATGACGATTACTGATAATGTTAAGAAATTTTGGGTGGTAAGATGTTGATAAGGCAAACCGAAACATTCATAAAATTATCAGCTTAACTAAAAGTATATTTTGAGATATACCTGATTTCACTATTCCTGCGAATGTCGTTTTTTCGATTGTTTGCTCTAGTTTCTTCGTAGAGAGATTCCGCGATGACGATTACTGATAATGTTAAGAAATTTATCTATCATTTGTAAACAGTATCATATGTAATTGTCAGTGGTCAGAAGAAAAATAATTCTGTATAGGTCCATGATACGATATGTCCACCAGCAGATAACATTTTAAAATTAATTGCGTTCACGAAGAATGGACAGTGAAAAAAAAATGTAATTATATAATTCTGTATAGCAAGAGAGAGAAACTTGGAATATTTCTTTCTAAATAACATTTACGAAATTGCAAATTAATTATTCTGTTTGTTCAAAGCTAATTTTTTGTGTATTTATTCTGCAGAAAATAATACGAAAGACATTGTATTTTCTTCTTATTGGGCATGTCTTTAATCGTAAAATAAATCATTAATTAAGAAACTGGCTTGTTGAATGTATGTAACAATGAATTTCAGGTTATTTGATTTCTACTATTTGAGAAATAATTTTACAAAGATAAGATGAATTCAAAAGAAAAAATGAAATCAAAACGTACTTGCTGATCAGTGCACAAATTCTAGTGTAAGAGCAAATTTATTTCAATTCAACTAGAGCGGCAAGAGTCATGTTTCTAATTAGAAACACCAGTAATTTATTATTATTATTGTTATTATTATTATTATTATTATTGCTCCCATTACATTTAAAAGAAATTATTAATATAATTTTATTTGCAAATATAAAAACGTCTTAGTTACTTTCGTACTTTATTTTGGTTACGATAGTAGGAATTTGCAAACTGAACTAGCTATAGATATGGAGCTGAGAATATACATAATGTGTTCCATACTTACTGAAGTACCTTTGTAAATATTGTGAAATTATCTTTCTGTAAGAAAACCTAATGTTAGACAACAATTACACTTTATGTAGCTTAGCCACGGTTCATTTGGACTCATTTGTTTTACGTTAAACGAAAATTGCAACGATATGTTATTTACGTTTCTTATTATCATATATATGAAATCAGGATTTAATTGTAAGATATAATGTAGAGAGTTATAGAATTTTCGCTTTTTGGTATTTATAATTATACAGGTTGATTTAAAAGTGTGCAACTATCCTTACAATATCCAGATTTAACAGAACATGAATGTGACCACGTTGAATATATTGAGACTAAATATTACGTATCTGTCCGACATTTTGAATTCAACGTAAATGCATGTGACGTAGGAGAAATGTTCTCAAAAATTCACTCTTATTCTTATCTTTACAGTATCTTGAATCATCATCACATCGTGTACGTGTTACCTTAGGCACAGTATTGTTAAGACAACTTGGTTCTTGTATTTTTGTCTATAAATAAAATTAAATCAAGGATATTGGAATCTGCTTTGGCTGTTTGAGGTTTTTATTCCAAGCCAAAATCCTAAAATTTCCTGCGTATGATTCCGAGAATAGGAATGTGTATCGAACTTTTCAGAGTTCACTTCTGGTGCTAGGGGTCCCGGGTTCGATCCCAGCCCCCGCCAAGTGAACTTTGTAGCGGATAAACACCGTGTGCGTGGGTTTTTTCGGGGTTCTTCCGTTTCCTCCTACTTTCTTTATTCCATCATTTCATTTATCTCTCATCATCATCGTCTCCTTTAGCCTAGCCGGTATAACGGTGGGACGTAAAACTCAAAGATTTCATTTCAAACTTTTCAGATCATGCTGAAGAATATGGTGTAGTCTTTTTTAATACATACAAATGACTTCCCACAACTATGTGAATGCACGTGACCATTTTGTTTATCGTATTGTATTGTATTTCACATGCATTAACAGTGGTTCGTGAAGCTACGGAAATCTCGTACCGAACGTACATAAATTTTACTTTTCATGTACTATTTTAGTATATATATATATATATATATATATATATATAAACTATGTTAATTGAGCTCCTTCGTGGCTAAGCGGTTAGCATACGCACCTTCGGCGTGGGAGACCCTGGTTCGATTCCCGGCGGAAGCTCGTGTGGTTCGGATTCTATGTTAATCAGTAGGTCCAGTCTCATATAGCCTCACTGCTGAAAGGGACGTTAAACTCAAAAATCAACTCAACCATGTTAATTATGGTAATTGGGGTAACGACTCTACTGCATTACGCGCCCAATCCAGCACTAGGAAATTACTCAGTCATATACGAGTGAACAGGTGCGGCGAAATGAGAAGGTATGCCATACTGCTGTAAGAAGGAGGGGAACTAACCGTCTTTATTTAAGAGGAGTAGAAAGTTAGATTGTTGAAGCAGATGTGAGTAACTCGAAAGAACATATTGAGTACATTCTGTGAAATCGGTATGTACCCATTATACAGAGTAACATGCAATAACCGCACCGGTGGCGTTCTGAGAAGTCACATGTCCGTATTCCCATTTCAGATATTTACGTTGAATTCAAGAAGGCGAACAGAATTGGCGACAAGTGCAAGCACATACTCGTGATTCCATATATATATATATGCCATATGATTACGTTCATGTCACATTTGTGGATATTTCCAGGATGGTCCATACTTAATCACTCTGGATGTTTGTCAAAAGTATTTATCTTAGAAATTTGTGTTGGATATACAGTAAAACTTCATAAGTTTGCCATATTTGTTTCCCAGAAAATGTCAACATTTACAAGTGGACAACTTATGAAATAATATGTAACTGTACGTATGGGTTCGCAGATGTGGTGGAGTTGAGCACGTGGGCACTTAATACGTTTTACTGTACGTTAGTCTTAGTAACTTTTTATTATAATAGTGAATTTATTTTTCGCATAAGATGTGTTAATTGTTAACAATGATGAATCGAATATAATATAAAATATTGGAGAGAAAATAACGTTTTAAGGAAAAAGAATCACAATTAAAACTAAGAAAAGAACTTAATCTTTAAGTAAGTTACGCTATACATGCAAATGTTACTTTCTATATTTCTCTTTTATCATTATATAAAAGCTGTAATACTATTTTACTACTATATGTCTACTTCTTTTAAATTGTGTGTTAACTACCCGCCAATGTTAATTTTGTACTACTTACTGCAATGGATTTCAGAAGTCGATATAAATCCCATTGTTTCCTGTAAATAATTTCAGAGATCAGCAGTTTTTTTTATCATGTGAACATTATAAAATTTGCCCCTTGTTTAACATCTTTAACAAATCAGTTCAGGTCGTGTGATCTTGAATACAAAATGAAATGAAAAAAATTAAATATTATTGCCAGCGTAGAAACAATAATGAAATTTTCGGAAACAATGTTTTAGTATAAAATGTTTTATTGGATATTAGATAATAATTAAATTTGTTTCTAATACGTATCTTAAGTGATTGATAAAATCAAACAAAGGGTCGAGATTCAGAAAAGGTGAAGTCGAAATGTACGAACAGTATAGATTTAATAATTAAGATATGTGGCATTCCGGTAGTACAAACTCAACAAAACGTTCCTCTATCAATTAGTTATTATTGATATTGTGGGAAAAATGGGCGAACTATACAGAATTTACATCATGTGCAAGTGTGGTTGCTGCAACATATTGTATCACTTTGGATAACAATGGAAAAAAAAACGATGTTTCATTCGTCCGTACTACCCGAAAAGTCTCATATGATCTTCAGTATTGTGATTTATATCTACCAAACTGGATGGCAACACTTTGGAAATGACTATGCACTTCAAATTGTGATTGTAAGTAAATTTGGATGGCAAAACTTCGAAAATAACTTTGTGCACTTCAAATTGTGGTTGAAAGTAAATTTGGATGGCATTAGCGGTGTATATAAGAAACCAACGTGGTTCATTGATTGAGTTTAATGCCCGTTTTGAACGCCGAGATAATGTGAGGACAGGGCTTGCTGCTTTCTTAAAAGTGAAATCTCAACCTCTATAGGTATGGCATGGGAGACCCGGGTTGTTTTCCCGACGGGAGCTCATGTGGTTCGGATTCCACGTTAATCAGTAGGTACCGTCTCATATAGCCTCGCTGCTGAAAGGGACGTTAAGCCCAAAAATCAATCATCAATCTATAGGTATGGATTTGTACACGGCCTAAATTAGTAGAAAAAAGAATTGAAGATAATATTACAATAATTTTATACAAGTACTAAGGAGAATGCTTAATATTGCTTAAAGTTACATTCGAAAATCGTGGTCTATGAACGAGATCTAATTAGATTACTCTATTAGTACTTTGGAATATGATTACACCATTTAGTTTCGTTAGTATAGTTAACTATTTCAATCACATATTTCAAGTTATACTAGAAATAGTAACTGTAGTTTGCTCCTATGATAAATATTTCCTTAGACTTCCGTTGTACCTGCTTTGTAAATATTGTTAGTCTTTAGGAAACACCCAGTAGATAAAATCTTTAATATATCAGGAAGACAATATTGCTCCTAACGTCCATCAACGAAGGACTATAAACGCTTTCTTATTCAGCAGTTAAAGAACGCACTCAAAAAAAACTCGCTTGTAAATACGTAAATAGAAGCATTGTTTGTACGTAACATGCTTAACTTTGTTGTAAAAGTTACAAGTTGCTTGGCTATAAACACGAACAAAGTATTGTATGTATGTGTGTTTAATATATAGACAATTAAATACGTAAAGTAATAATTAAAGCAATAATAATAATTAATGATAAGCGCACAAGGGATCTTTCTGTTCCATTTGTATTGCTTTTTTCCCAGTACTATTAGTATTATACTTTACTAAGCCCATTAACACCATCTATATGAGATATTACATTCTTTTTTTTCTTTCTTTATTTTGTTCTTTCAATGTGTATATTTTATGTTCACAACGTTCTTCAACTCTCTTTTACATCGTTTGGAGGTATGAAGTATTCTGATAATAAAATAGGCCATATTTAGCTGTTGTAACTTAATTATGAACATTCCAGTTATGGATCTGAATCGAAAATATTTGATAGTCCACAGTCGTTAGTAACTTCAAGCATTATTCTTTTTACGATCCTTTTTAAAACCAAAATAATACTGTATTTATAAAGTTCAGTAAAGTATGACAGCATAAAACTTGCCAAGTGATTCTTTCACTGTTATAGTGAATTTAATATGATGGTATGGGTCGAGTCTCCTATAGATGTGGCAAATATTGTTTCGTTATCTCTGTCTTGTAATTAGGAGACACGGTGACTTAGTAGTAGAGCGCTCATCTCTGATACAAGAGGTCCCTGGTTCAATCTCAGGTCATGTCTGTGGTGGACAACATCGTGTCCGTGAGCTTCCTCAGAGTTCTTCCGTTTCCTCCACACTCTCATTGCATCATTGTTTCATAGCCATTTATTTCCAGTATTTATGCATGTCTGTAGCCTGCAGACCATAACCATGGTACATTAAATTAAAGATTTTTTTTTTTTTCTACGAGGGATGAACAAAAAAGTTACAAAGCATAAAACTTTTTTTTATGTTATTCACTGTAACTTAACGAAAATTTATTTGTAGATTAATAGCATGTCTGGCTTAGTGCAGGTTTGAAGACTTCGAGTTCTGATCATGTATACACAAGAAGCGAACATTAAAAATGATGACTCGTCTGAAAAATTGGTCAAGAGTAGAAGTGTCAGTTGTGCGGTTCTTGTGGGCCCGAAACATTACATGTGCTGACACTCATAGAGGTAGAGTGTTGAGGTGTACGGGGAGGCTAAATTTCAAAGTAACATGTAGAGAAATAGTGTCGTGCCTTCAAAGAAAGACAGACCACTATTGTTAACGACAATTTTGGACACAGCAGTAGACCCAGTACTTCAACTACTGACTTTACGTATGGAACGACTAAATTACAGCCCTGACGTAGCCCCAGTGACTTTCTTATTTTGCCTGTTCTAAAGAAAAGAAAAGAGAAAGGATAGCCATCATTATCTGGCATGTGATTACGTCAAAACCGCTGCCTCACGGTGACTATGAGAACTTGATGCAGATTTATATGTAAATAGTATAGAAACCTTTTATCTTCCATTGTGACAAGCGGTTGAACAAAAACTGATTACATCGAGGACTATTGTTGAGTGCCCTCTATCATTAGGTGTGTTGATCTTCCAGCTATACCTCACACACAAGCCCAAAACCAGCCACGGAGATTTGGGAGGCCAGAAATATGTTAGGGGAAGCATGACATTAAAAATTATTTTACAAATATCTAAATTGTTTTTTGTATTGAGGTCTGGACGGGTCACGAAAAGTTTAGAGAGGCCGGGCCTCCCTTTGGTTGCGAGCCTGCTCACACATAAGCCATAATAGGTTTGTAACTTTTTTTTTTCGATTATCCTTCGTATTTTGTATTCCTTAACTTCCATTTTACATATACACCAATTATCTTAGTATTGATTTTTTTAAATATCCTTTGTTTGATCCTTTCGAGTGAATAATCTGTCACATGTATCTCAACTGAACAACGAAAATAAGAGCGAAACGCATATGTATGTTGTTAATACATTGAAATCATTATTGATTTGAACGTGTAATGGACTGCGTTGAGGATTGTAAATCAAATTTGGTGAAGTAAAACCTGATTTGAGAGCATGAAAATGTAATGAAATATCATGTTTCGTATTTCTGAAGTCTAACTGAACTGCCAATAAGCTCAAATCCGTTTTCAGGGTATTTCAAGTAAATGTTAATAAAATTTGTGTATGGCTTCGTAAATAAATAAAAAAAAAACAACTTATTATTATATAATGCTTGTCATGAGAAGGAATACAATTCTAAAGGACGTGAAATGTAGTTCAGTAAACACAGGAGCGCACTCATGCGGGCAGTCCACTCGGTCCGGACCGTTCCCAGAACTTCGTAATTCGACATACATTTGTACACTTTCTTAATAAAACTATATTTATTTAGCAGAGAAATTATTGATGTAGCTTTGTAGCCTAAAGGTTTGATCTTAAACTTCATCTGTACTCTTGCTTTTCATGTCCTAAAAACAATCTAGTTCTAGCGGTTTTTTTTTTTTTTTTTTTTTTTTTTTTTTTTTTTTTTTTTTTTTTTTTAAAGAATATAGTTGAGAGTACCTAACACTTACTTATAGTTTTTTCGGATGCAGAGTAACATCTGTTCAATAGCATAGACGTGATATCTTGTAATTTTGGACCCGTTCCAACAAAAATTTCTGGGTGCGCGCCTATAATAGACATAAAAAGAAAAGATGCAACAAAACATTATAATTGTTGGATGATATTAGAAATGATAATGTTAATAATTTATTACATCAAGACGAAGAAGTAATAGGGGCTGTAGTGTATGGAAACTTCTCTGTTTGCGGCAACGTGACCTGGCCACGCATCTAAAATAAGACTTTTCTAGCTGCATTTAAGTCGTGAATCTGTCTGATCTAATCTATATATATAAAAGAGAACGCACAAAATCCTTTGTCCGCTCATCACGCTAATACGGCTGAACCGATTTCTTTCATTTTTGGGGGGTTGTTAGGATGTGGACCCTAGATGGTTTTTATCATATCACTTTAATTTTCAATTACCAGTGTCTTGAGATAATTGACCATTCAGGTGTCAATACGTACAAATCCTTTGTTATTAGTTCATCATAGGTATAAAAATAAACGTATTTATATGCAACCCGCATGACCCTGTGACTCGGCGGGTTAACATAACTGACAGGCGCTATAAATCACTTGAAAGCGAAAAAGTAAAAATTATCTAAGTAACAAAGTTTATTGCGTTCCGGGATGACCGCAGCGAAGCGGGGCGGGTTGGGGTGACCGCAGCGAAGCGGGGCGGGTTAACATAAATGACAGGCGATATAATGTTAACATTTACTGCAATCTTCTATGGTTTTTATCATATCACTTGAAAGCGAAAAAGTAAAAATTATCTAAGTAACAAAGTTTATTGCGTTCCGGGGTGACCGCAGCGAAGCGGGGTGAACGCTGCTAGTAAAATATAATAAACAATATTTCTCCATTTGTACATTATAAGAATTAACGAAGTAGGAGTCTTATTTTAGGAAAAATCAATAACCACATTGAATTTCAAGAACACAAAGTTACAATACGTAATCATGCCGTTTATTGGTTACCAATTTTGTTGCAAATACTTGAGATATTTAACGTATTACTTGAAAACTTTTTAATTTTTGTTATTATTAACATAGCATTTACTTCCGAAAGTCATAGTTTGCTCATAACTAAGCCAAGATTATGAAGTCCGTTATGAATCTAATAATAAAAGTACAAAACACTTCCGCATGCCACAGTTTATTAACAAGCAGTAATAGAAATTCTGCCACGGATATAATTAGAAATGTTTATTTTTCATTCTTCTTTTCAGCCTAAATTTACTAATTATTTAAATACAATCTGACCTAAGCAGACACTTAAAACAACTAATCTGTTTCACAGTGTCTTCCTTCATTGGACAAATATTTCTCTTAATATTCCATTTCGGGTTAAATATGCTTCAGTTATTTGCTTAAGAATATAAGAAATTGGGAATGAAACAAAATTACACCCTCAATTGAAAATCTCAGATTCAAATATTGTCTACCTTCTCTAAATGATAAACTACAACTTCCCGAAATTTTTTATAATTCGGTCTTCTTCTTTTCTGCATATAGTTCTGAATACGATTTTTTAGATAAGGAATATCCAGCGCGAGATGAAACTAAAGATTTGGAATATATCCTAAACTTCTTGATCGTGAAGGTACCACGCTACCATCAGCTTGTTTCCGATTGGTTTTTGATATTTCTTTCATAATAAGAAGTTAGTTAATATTTTTTAATACTTTCCCAATTAATAATAATTGCTTTATTTTTACTAATTAATCTTAAATATAATTTTATTATAATAAAATTATACAAATATCACATATAGAAAATGAAATACTTGCACAAGCAAATGCCTTGGTTGTCACTTGGGCACTTTAATATTCTCGGGAAATAAGTTTAATTTAATATTGCTTTTACAGTTCAATTCTGAAGTGTTTTTTTCCTTTCAGTGAGAAGTTTTGATTTGTAAATCTCAATCTCTCTCTCTCCCACGATTGGCAGTTTATGGTAATTCAAGAAATTCTAAAATGTGTCCGATTTTCTTATTAAAGTTGTTATTATTATTATTATTATTATTATTATTATTATTATTATTATTATTATTTATTAAAGTATCCGTAATTACCATCCCATGTTTCCAAGCAATATAGCACAATATTATGATCATAGGAAGTAAGTAGACTCCGAGAATGACATAAACGAAAGTTTAGTACTAAAAAGTGTTTGCTTTTTACATCGACAAGCTGTTGTGGTTTGTATGTAACAGTAGACATACTGTAAATACCTTAAGGCTTGTATAACTTGTAATTACAATTGTTTATGTACGTAATGCGTTAATTACATACTCTATTAATTCTTGTCTGTATGTGTGTATATTTGAAACAAATATTGTGCACAAATTAACGTTGGCGGGTAGAAGTTTCGTCAAATGTGAAAAAAAAGGAGGTAAAAAAAGAAGCCTGTTGGAGTATGAATATATCCAGTTAAAGCCCAATAACTGTTCATAACTACATCTACACGTTACACAGACCAAGCTCCTATCACTTACACTTCTAGTGTAATTGTAAATTTGTGCCTTAAGTTAAAAAGTTTACATCGCAATGCTTTGTATGCATTAGTTGCAGTTGTGCTTAGCTACAGATTATGTTTTCAAAAAAAAAATACATATATATATAAATATTATGTAAATGTAAAAAGAGATCATATTGTAAAAGGATTGTTTTAAGTAGCTTAACACATATAAATAAATATACTTGTTAGATTCTGTTTTTGTACTCGAATAGTTGGTTAAAAATACTTGCAGACACACAATCTGGTATATCTATCTTGTATGTCTGTTGATTCATAGTATCTTTACAGAAAATCTCGTCTCGTTTCACTTTATTACTGTGATATTTTTGGGTATGCTAACTTTCTACAGAAGCAATAAAACGTTGCATTTCAAACTATTATTAGCTTTCATTCCCTCTCTACCTCTTCGAATTGAAAAATCTGCAATTTTGATAGTACAGACGTGCAGTAGGCAAAAGTGAGTTTTTTTTTACAACTTTGGAGTGAGTGATCTTATTTTGGAGCATGACTTTGAGATCAAATCTTCGTAAAGTTAGAGAAGTGTATACGTAATTAGTAATCGTACTCAGAGAACACAGAAGTGTGTACTCAGTTAACAAGAGGGTGATTCAGAAAGTAATGCCTCCAAGCCCACTACTTGGCCAATAATACTGCAAACATTCTGAACTGTTTATCATTAAAGCACTGATGTTTAAGCTACAGAATGTCATTTGTTTCATCTTTCTATCTCTTCTCGTTCCAGAGTAATTGAGCACTACATGGCATTCAGTGGTGACGTCCGATTGAAACATCGGGCTGTCATTGAATTTCTGACTGCGGAAGGTTGTGCGTCCAGGAACATTCATCGCCGGCGACGAGCCCTGGATACACCATGACGATCCGGAAACAAAACGTCATGCGATAGAATAGCGCCACATGTTCTCTCCTTCGCCAAATAAATTCAAAGTTGTCCCATCTGCTGGCAAAGTGTTGACATTCTGCCTTATCCTGCCTATAGTCCGAATTTTGCGCCCTGCAACTTTTGACTTTTCCCAAACTTAAGGATCACCTTAAGGGACAATGCTACTGTTATGGCGCGGAGGTGGAAGCAGCAGTTCGGCAATGGTGTCACCAGCAGCCACCACAATTCTTTGCTGGCGGCATGAAAAACCTTGTTTCGTGTTGGTGCAAGTGTATTGCCTGTAATGGGGACTATGTTGAAAAATGATACCACCATTTGTAGCTGACATTGCAAGCTTTCCACTGATACCTGTACCCTTGCTATCTGTCAAATACAAATAAAGATATCACCTTGGAGGCATTACTTTTTGAATCGCCACTCAAACAACATATTATTCATAATAAAGGAAAACAAACTTCGTTATATCGAACCGTAGGGAATAGAAATAAAAAGTGTATGTACAGTGGCTCAATTAAGAAGTCGGACGTATACCTATTTACACATTCTGAGAGAGAATAAATATTCCAAGAGTATGCTTCAGAGAAAAAACAATATATTTTAATTACTCTATATTATTTACTTATGGAATATAGAAACAACAATAACAAAACTCAATTTTATGACTATAAAAATTGCAAAAAAGTGAAAATAGAGCTAAAACCCATGTCAAAAAAGAACTAGGACACGTGGCAGCACTCTCTTGTTTTTGGGTTTAATAGGAGGATTTCCAAGAATTTGTCTACTTGACAGTTTTAGGTGTCCAAGTAAAGCGAGTCGAAGCGTTACTTTTCCCATATGAGTGAAACTGTGTGTTTAAAAGTCAAAATGGGAAGACAACTTGGTCAAACTTCTTTAGAAGTAAGAGAACTTATTTTAAAATATTATAAAGAGGAAAATCAGATCATGATATTGGGGAATTAGTAAATATGTCACATTCCACTGTTCATGACATTACTAGACGTTTTAAATCAACAAAATCAGTGGAAAATAAACCAAAAAGTAATAGACCTAGAATG
Source organism: Thermobia domestica (assembly GCF_964235325.1). Taxonomy (NCBI): domain Eukaryota; kingdom Metazoa; phylum Arthropoda; class Insecta; order Zygentoma; family Lepismatidae; genus Thermobia; species Thermobia domestica. The sequence goes on from NC_137463.1 coordinate 215,372,016, forward strand.
TTTTTAAAGTCAGACGAGCGATGGATTGTACTACAGGGTAATAAAAACCTCAAGATAAGTGCTCCTAAACTGGGCAAAGAAGTATAAGAACATCTTAATAAAAGTGTGCATCCCGAAACAATAAGATTGGTTTTAAGAAGAAGTAATTTACATGGAAGAGTAGCCTGTAAAAAACCGATCGCGAGCAAATGCAATAGAAAAAAACGAGACTCAGTTTTGCAAGAACTTATAAAATAAAGATTTTTCGGTTTGGAGCACTTTGTTATTTGCAGACTAAAGCAAATTTAAGTTGCTCCGCTCAGATGGTCAATGTTATATCTGGCAAAAAACCTAATGAAGGACTCCGAGAGCGTAATCTACGATCCAGTGTGAAACATGGAGGTGGTTCGGCAATCATCTGGGGCTGCATGTCTGCTGCTGGTCCAGGTAAACTTTCTGTAATCGATGGTATTATTGACCAAACAAAGTATTTAAACATACTGAAGCAAAATTTGGTACAAGTGCTGAAACATTGGGACTAAAAGATAACTTCCAGTATTACCAGGATAACGATCCCAACCACAAAGCATTCAATGTGTGTTTGTGGCTCCTGTATAATTGTCCACATGTGATGGAAACCCTCCGAAATCTCCTGATATTAATGTTATTGAGCATTTATGGGCTCATTTGGAAAATCAGTTTTAAAAAAAGTATACTATTAGAACAAAGAAAGACTTGGATTCAACACTACAGACTGAATGTGCAAAAATTGATCCTTCCTTCTGCAAAAAACTTGTAAAATCCATGCCTGCAAGATTGAAAGTCAGCGTGAACAATAAATGATTGCCAACAAAACGTTAAAAATACCTAATAACATTCTAAACTTTTGATTGAAATAAAGTGTCCAAGTTCTTTTTTGACATGGATTTAAGCTACGTTTTCACTTTTTATATTTTTTATAGTCATGAATTTGAGTTTTGTCATCGATGTTTCTATTTTTCATAAGTAAATAATATAGAGTACTTAAAATATACATTTCTTCTCTGAAGCGTACTCTTGGAATGCTTATTCTCTCTTGAAATGTGTAAGTATGTATATGTCCGACTTCTTTATTGAGCCACTGTATTTTACTTGTTTAACACGCTAGAGATAGAGCAAACTTTAGTCCTGCAGCAAACTAGAAAAGTACAGCGCTGCTGTTACATCTATCTTTCCATCTTTGTCTAAAGAAGTCTATTAAAGAAACAGGTAGTTTAATATGCTTTTCCGCGACTGGTTAACGTTGATAGATAGTAGTAATATGGATATTCGTTCACTAAAGCCCTCCACATATTGTCCTATTGACAGTTATTTTGTTTTCGTGAGAATATAAGAAAAAATTAGTTTAAGTAATTAGTTGAAAACTGTTGTGTTGTGTTGTAACTAAAGAAGGTACCTGATTTTATTCTATGATGTAAATTTGGATATGGAAATTCAGTAAAAAGTAACTATTTTTTAAGCCACTGAAAAATAATAATTTCTTAGAATGAAAAACTTAATTCATCAGATAGAAAACATCCCATGAAATAAAAAAAATTCAAGTCTTTTAATTGTAAAAAAAAAAAAAAAAAAAGTGAAACAAATTAAATTTGGTGACTGGTGCTTTACCACATTTATGTTCAAGTTTACTATCATATTTTAAAATTCTTCACAAAACAAGAAATAAACTGATTGTGAAAAGGGGAAGTCTTAACTGGAATCTAATCTAATCTAATCATACACATGGTACAAGCTGAGGCTAGCGAATGTAATTTTCCTGCTGAACACCTTTCAAAAGTAAGAATAACACATGATATTCTAGAATCTAGACCCAACCGTGACAATAAAGCATTTGTGACCATCCAGTTATTGAAAGGGAATATTAAAAAATAAATCTTATCTGGAATTGCAAGAGTTTTTCTGCTTAAGCTCGTATTATTTATCTTGAAATAAATACAATTTTTCACGTGAGTATTCAATACAGGGTTCCTACTGATCTAGAGAAATCTCTTTCCCTGACTTTTGGCAGGAGATTCCCTGACTTTCATGACAGGTGTCAGATGACGTTGACATATAAATAAAGAATAAATAACTGTGAGTATTTATATGTAAGAACATTTATTCTATAGAGACATATAGTAATGAATTGCTCATACATATATATACTTACCTTCAGGGCCGGCCTTAAGCCGATTGGACCGATTGCTCCAAATCGGGCCCCGTGCTAGTTCCGTCTACTCTACTGTCCAGTCTAATCTACTGTACTCTCCACTGCCGTTTTAACATCATATTAGGCCCCAGAGCAAACAAGTGTGTTGTGGTCCCTATGACTGAATTTTGCTCCTAATACATGTAATTAATACATGCCATACTGCTCGCGGGCCCCCAACTAAATGGCTATGGTACCGTTAAGATAGTTCTGCTGCTCTCGGTTGTCAAGTACACAGCAACATATTGCAATACAGGTATATCCATGGACTCCATAAAGGAGGGTATGACCTCTCCCTAACAAGAAAATGAATAGTTTATATTAAGTTTCCGAGTATAAGTACATATTTTCTGAATTTAATGCTGCAGTAGTTTATTTTTATACGTTTACAACTTCTGTTGTAAAAATAGATATGTCCAGGGACTATTCTGCACACCCGCAACACCACTAATACTTTTCAAATTTCCTTACACACACGCTCTTTGGCATAAAAATATTGTTTTCTTTGAGTTTGTGTAAAGATGTGTATCATTATTCTGGGTGCACAACCTCTTTTGTTTTGAACACCCCACTAAGTAAAAGTTCCTGGCGTTCTCACTGATTATGTCATGTGATACTAACGTGAATACAGAGATGATATCAAATAAATCAGACTCACAAGGTCACAAACTGGCTCCCCTGAGATCTAAACGAAACAATTGTGTTTTCATTTGATATATTATAACGAGACGAATCCCAAAGAACCGGTCGGGATATCGTGAGTTAGAACATATTTTGTAATGTAAAAGATATTAGCTGGCAGAATAATTTGAACGGGGTCATTTGTTCGGAAACGGTTGGGTAGATGAAAAACTCGGGGAACACGTATCCCATCATTGTCAAGGACACACTTTTTGGGATAAAAAACAATTGCCCCGCAGGGTCCCAGACGGGGTCCAACTCAAAATCTTCAAATGGCAAAGGGGGTTAAGTAGCACATCATTTCAAAGCGCTGCGAAATGAAAGAGGATGGAGTAAGTCTCGACTCTACGACAGTCCTATGCAAAATGGTATCGGGTCAAAATGTAAACAAAAACTTAACCCTTGTCCGGGCAAGATATTTTTGTAACGTAGACGGCAACTGGGGTCTTACAAACTCTATTAGCCTTACCAACTCGATATGTTCATGACTTTAACTTCGACTAAAGATAGAAGAATTTTATGTCGTCGAAATATTTATGGTTATTGAGAAATTCAAAAAAAAAAAAAAAAAAAAAAAAATATGAAGCTACTAGGTCTGGGAGGCCCCGCTGGCCCGTATAAGGGTTAATTGAAAAGCACATGGCCACTCCTATGAATCAGAAACGGTGAGACAAATGTCAAACCAGGAAAGCATGTGTGGCATTATTTTCAAAGTACAACGATTTAAAGTAAAAAAAGTCTTGTCCCAGGGGCCCCGCACGATCCCAGGTGGGGTCCAACTCAAAAGTTTCGAAGGCAAGGGGATATAGTAACACATTGTTTGAATGCTGTTGTGAAGTGAAAGAAGATGAGTTCACAATGACGGACTAATTTATATATGATGAAAACAGGATAGAAAATGAAAGTGAGAATAACAAAGAAATAAGAAATAATCGAAATGGTAAATAAATAAATAAAAAAAAACAGTAGTCTCCGTTCTATGATGCTTCCAATCAAAAGCTGCAGCGGTTAGGGTTCCCGCCTGGTGGCAACAATTTATCTGTACTTCAGTCGGGTCACCCGTAGATATCTCTATGTCAACGGGTTGAATGAATGAAGATGCAATATACCCAGATAGCACAGAAAAATTTTTAAAAATGTTTAAAAATTTGCAAAGGCAAACTAAAAAGTTTGCAAAGAACTTGCATTTTCAAATGAGAAAATTTGCCGAAAGTTCAATGCAAATAACGAAGTTGACGCTGGCTGAGTTTGCAGCAAATTTGACTTAGAAAATGAAAACATTTGCCAGTACAAACGAAATGTTTGCGACTGCACAGCAAGAAAGTTTGCCAGGACTTTGCTGTAAATATTTTGTGCAAATTTTCTTTGACAAAATTTCCGAAAATGAGCTGATAAATTTGGTGAAAATATTAAAAGGTTTGCAGCAACATTGCAGAAAGTGTTTTCACGATCGCAAGATCATGTTTACTGCAAATGTATCAGGTAATGTTTGCTGCAATTTTATAAAATGAAACCTAACTTTATGAAACATCAATTTTTTTTATAATGTGGATCCGTTGTTTCTTAGTGGCAAGCATTAAACATCTTTAGCTACTTGCCAAAGATAAGAGACTTACGAACGATAAACGCACAGACAAAGGATATCGCAATTTATCTACTTACTCAACGATCATATCCCTGTACTTACTCTCACACACATTTACAAAATAACGTCAGGCTGCCTTAGTCAATAAAAACATCTGATAAGAGACCAGTGAGTTTATTCTGGAGTCCTCTGGTGTATTGGTTTTTCTCGATTCTCACTTCCTGCTTGTTTTGTCACAGTTGATGTAGCGTAGTACGAAGCGCGCGCACTCGGTAATATAATCACATATTTGCTTTCAGCAAGTTTTTCGAAACAAGCTTTTTACAGAGTTGCAAACTGTTTGCGACGGCAAACTTTCAACGCTATATTTTCAAAAAAGATGCAAGTTAATTGCAGTGGTGAATTTATTTTTACAAATCAGCGATAATTTTCAGATCATGTTGAAAGCTTTTAATAAATATTAAGAAATTTTGCCTTCGCAAACTTTCAGATTGTTTGCTCCACTAAACGAAGCAAAAATTTGCCGCAAGTATTCGTGCTATCTGGGATAATTGTCAGCTGTGATTGTCAGATGCAACATAATTGTCGGCATTTATATACAAATTCATTTTTCACGATGGCAGCCCTATTGGATCACAGTTGATAAGTATTTGATTTCTTGTGGATATCTACTATTGACAATAAACGTAAATACCACATTTCGCTTCTCTAGCTCCAGTGGTTTGAGCTGGACATGCGTGTGATACATAGTGCGGCATTTTGAACTCAAGATGTGTTTTTGAACATTTCGTATCTTTTCGACACCTACGCTTACTGATCAACATTCATGCCAAATTTGGTTTTCCTAGCTTCAACAGTTTGGAGTGCCTATACTTTCGACATAGGTTTTAAGTGGCTATCTTGGATTCAAGGTGGCCATAGACTTTTCAGTTAAGTTTGTGTTTACATTTTGACCCTCTGTCATTTTGCACAGTTATCGTAGAGAGTCGAGACTTGTTCCATCGTTTTTCATTTGACAACAGCTTTCAAAGGATGTGCTACTTAAGCCCCTTGCCATTGAAAACTTTTGAGTTGGACCCCCTTTGGGACCCTCGGCAATTTTTTTTTACCCCAAAAAGTATGCCCTTGAAAAAGGATGGGATACGTGTTAACCGAGTTTTTCATCTACTCAACCGTTTCCGAACAAATGACCCGGTTCAAATTATTCTGCCAGGAGCCAGCTAATAGCTTTTACACGATATCCCAACCGGTGGCACGTGCAACTTTGGGATTCGTCTAGTTATAAAATATCAAATTAATTGTCTCGTTCGCATCTCAGCGGGCCAGTTCGTGACCTTTCCTTGTCAGTGCGACTTCTTTGCATATCCTTTTTCTTATTATAGGTATATTAAAAATACCAAACCAAGGACAAACTTTGCCCTCTCCTGCGAAATATCCCGTGGATGTTTCTTTTTTTAAAATTAAGTCAGGAAAACGGAATGTATACTAGTGCGTATTGAATAGGTGGCTACTTATGAAGGTTTGTCTTTTTAACTCAACTAATCCAATAGAAAATGTCATCCATCTTCCATCAGCTCCTTAAGGTTTGTGTTGTCTCATCACCATTTCATTTCGTCTGCAGTCGATAACGATTTCAAACTGATTATACCTTTCATAAGTACGATGTTATTAGGATTCTCTGACTTGAATTCTTTTCAAAAAGCTGTTAAGAAATCTTTGAACCTACGAATTTATATCAATGCGCATTTCATTACGTCTTACAAATATAAACTTATGGAAACATAGACTTCACCATTCTATTTCTCGTAAAATTCTAACCTAATTTGATGTATTACATGACCCTCTTCCTTTTTAGAAATGTCGAGCGAGATACAAGACTGACTTCAAGATGGCGGCCATAATATGCACACACCCTCAAATAGATGTCTACTTCCTCCCGGTGTCGGCTAGTAACCCGGTGTTTTTGTTTTTCATCCCTTTACCCGTTTTACAAATAAAATTAAATTTTCAAACTTGAAACACATTATTATGGCTTATTCTGAACAATCAGGTTTTTGGCCACTGCGGCCGTTTTATGGACGGAAGCGCTTTAAAGTTTGCTTACACTCATTTCTTGATATTTCATACTTCTCTGCTAAGTTTGGTCAAGAAACTAGATTTCGACATCAATAACCCAGATAGCACGAATACTTGCGGCAAATTTTTGCTTCGTTTAGTGGAGCAAACAATCTGAAAGTTTGTGAAGGCAAAATTTCTTAATATTTATTAAAAGCTTTCAATATGATCTGCAAATTTTCGCTGATTTGTAAAAATAAATTCACCACTGCAATTAACTTGCATCTTTTTTGAAATTATAGCGTTGAAAGTTTGCCGTCGCAAACAGTTTGCAACTCTGTAAGAAACTTGTTTCGAAAAATTTGCTGAAAGCAAATATGTGATGATATTACCGAGTGCACGCGCATCGTACCCAGAATTCACTGCGCTACATCAACTGTGACAAAACAAGCGGGAAGTGAGAATCGAGAATCGGGAAAAACCAATGCACCAAAGGACTCCAGAAAAAACTCACTGGTCTCTTATCAGATGTTTTTGTTGACCCAGGCAGTCTGACATTATTTTGTGAATGTGTGTGAGAGATATGATCGTTGAGTAAGTAGATAAATTGCGATATCCTTTGTCTGTGCGTTTATCGTTCGGAAGTTTCTTATCTTTGGCAAGTAGCTAAAGATGTTTAATGCTTGCCACTAAGAAAAGACGGATCCACATTATAAAAATTTTGATGTTTCATAAAGTTAGGTTTCACTTTATAAATTTGCAGCAAACATTACCTGATACATTTGCAGCAAACATGATCCTGCGATCGTGAAAACACTTTCTGCAATGTTGCTGCAAACTTTTTAATATTTTCACCAAATTTATCAGCTCATTTTCGGAAATTTTGTCAAAATTTGCACAAAATATTTGCAGCAAAGTCCTGGCAAACTTTCTTGCTGTGCAGTCCCAAACATTTCGTTTGCATTGGCAGATGTTTTCATTTTCTGAGGCAACTTTGCTGCAAACTCAGCCAGCGTCAACTTCGTTATTTGCATTGAACTTTCGGCAAATTTTCTCATTTGAAAAGGCAAGTTTTTTGCAAACTTTTTAGTTTGCCTTTGCAAATTTTTAAACATTTTAAAAAAAAATTTCTGTGCTATCTGGGAAGTTGTGATGATTAATAATTATGGAAAAATCACATCTTATTTGATTTTACGAATACTTTCAATCAAAAATATTTGCAGTTGTTTTCGTTTAATGGTTGACACAAGCAATTTTAACTCTTCCTTCATTGGTATGAGTAAACAGTAGGATTCAACTAGAAACATTCCCAGATAGCACAGAAAATTTTTTAAAAATGTTTAAAAATTTGCAAAGGCAAACTAAAAAGGTTGCAAAAAACTTGCCTTTTCAAATGAGAAAATTTGCCGAAAGTTCAATGCAAATAACGAAGTTGACGCTGGCTGAGTTTGCAGCAAAGTTGCCTCAGAAAATGAAAACATCTGCCAATACAAACGAAATGTTTGCGACTGCACAACAAGAAAGTTTGCCAGGACTTTGCTGCAAATATTTTGTGCAAATTTTCTTTGGCAAAATTTCCGAAAATGAGCTGATAAATTTGGTGAAAATATTAAAAGGTTTGCAGCAACATTGCAGAAAGTGTTTTCACGATCGCAAGATCATGTTTGCTGCAAATGTATCAGGTAATGTTTGCTGCAAAATTATAAATTGAAACCTAACTTTATGAAACATCAAAATTTTTATAATGTGGATCCGTCTTTTCTTAGTGGCAAGCATTTAATATCTTTAGCTACTTGCCAAAGATAAGAAACTTCCGAACGATAAACGCACAGACAAAGGATATCGCAATTTATCTACTTACTCAACGATCATATCTCTCACACACATTCACAAAATAATGTCAGGCTGCCTGGGTCAACAAAAACATCTGATAAGAGACCAGTGAGTTTTTTCTGGAGTCCTTTGGTGCATTGGTTTTTCCCGATTCTCGATTCTCACTTCCCGCTTGTTTTGTCACAGTTGATGTAGCGCAGTGAATTCTGGGTACGATGCGCGCACACTCGGTAATATCATCACATATTTGCTTTAAGCAAGTTTTTCGAAACAAGTTTTTTACAGAGTAGCAAACTGTTTGCGACGGCAAACTTTCAACGCTATATTTTCAAAAAAGATGCAAGTTAATTGCAGTGGTGAATTTATTTTTACAAATCAGTAAAAATTTGCAGATCATATTGAAAGCTTTTAATAAATATTAAGAAATTTTGCCTTCGCAAACTTTCAGATTGTTTGCTCTACTAAATTAAGCAAAAATTTGCCGCAAGTATTCGTGCTATCTGGGTTCTTTCTACTTTATGAGTTTAACGTGGTCACAATTAATTGTTACTCTTTTTTTTCTGTTTATGACAGCTGGTTTTGTTTTGTAAAAACTGTTTATGCTTGTGTCGAGAACACCACCAGTCTAATTGCTCTGAAATAAAATTTTGGTAACATTATAGGTACACTCGTTGTAGGAATATAATTTAATAACGAAATGAAATGAAATCTTTAAGTTTTACATCCCACGGATATGCCGGTTAGGCTAAAGGAGATGGTGATGATGAAAAATGAGTGAAATGGTGGAATGAAGAAAGTGGGAGGAAACGGGAGAACCCCGAGAAAATCCACGAGCACGGAATTTAATAACGAATTCTCCCAGTATTTCTTATAATGTTAGTATGTGTATAATCGGCAAAGACATGTATGTGGCAAATGTCATGTCAAAAAAGCAGTAAATAAGAACAATAAAACGAAAATAAAACTTTCTTGTCTATTTAGCATTTTGTTTTACTCATTCTAATTTTCGTATTTATAATTCTTTTCCTATGAAATTTAGCACAAATATACATTTCCCGATTACATACATAGTATCAGTATTAAAAGTACCCTGCAAAATCATTATCAAATTATATTCTTACAAGAAGAGTTATAGATATGCGACAATCATTTTAGACAAAAGTATTGTCAGTGCTGTAAGTAATGCAATGTTCCCAATTCGGTATGCATTTTTTATTTTCAAACGGCAACTATGCCATGTTATTATTCATGTAAGATGACTGGATAATGGTGAACAAAAATATATCTATTACATAACAGTATTGCAAACTTTTAAGAGTTATTCGAGAAAATTCAGTGAAACCTTTGGTTCACAGGTTGCAGAATACATCGGAATAAGTAATGGTTTCTGATGAAAGTAACAGACATATCTTCTCAAACCCAAGTTATACTATGATTTTAGTTAATGAACGTAACATCAACAAAGAAATCACTAGATAACTGAAATTATAACTATTACTGGTATCTCGGTTTTCTAGTCCCAACAAGATGACTAATGTCCACACTGAGGTTCTCAAATCTCAAATTACATTGATTGTAAAGAAAAAGTTGACTTACGGTACGTTGAATAAAGGAATTCTCACTGGAGCAATCACTGGACTACCTTTGAGTTCACCTTATGATAAAAATTCTAACTTCTGAAGCAGCAACTTTTACGAGATTTCTAACGTTATCTCTGTATCTGCTCAAGTTCTGTCATCTCCTTCCACTCGGACTATTTGTAGCAATGAAGGCCTATGCTTTTCTGGTCCCAAGTTTTCATTCTAGTGACGTACGAAAAGGAACTTCCATATCTTGTGTTTTCAGTAACAACTGAGATGGTTTTTGTATTATACGTCATTAACTTGTTTTTAAGAAAGACTGCTTTCTTGTGTGATTTTTATCTCTAATTATAATACTCAATCAACAGTTTCATGACTTTTAAAAGAACGATATTTTGCTTGCTCGGATATTCCCCTGCAATTATAATGTTCAATTCAAGAGTTTTGCTAATTGCTTTTTTTTTTTTTTTTTTTTTTTCATTCATTCTTTGTTCCCTTAGTTTCACATACACCTACTTGTATTTACTGTTGACAACCATATAAAATTGTCAATTATTGGAATTTACAATAGCAACGGTATAAAAAGTGAAGAGATAGTAAAAATATCCATATATGTGAAAGTATATGGTTAAGGAAGTTCATCATCATCATAGGTATTCTGCCTTTATTGGCAGGTCACTTGCCGCAGCTGAGAAGCTTCGATGCTCCACGGTCCTCCGCTAACCTTTTCGTCTTCGCGTATGATCTTTCTGTTTTAATATCATCCATTAATTGTAGTCTCCTTCGCCCCCTCCCTCTCTTTCCCTCCACCATACCCTCTAGGACGTCCCTCATGATACAATCTCTTCTTAGGCAATGTCCCAACCAGTTTCTCTTCCTCTTCCTAATAATATCTAAAAGTGTTCTTTTCTCACCCACCATTTCTAACACTCTCTCATTCGTTTTCCGCTCGACCCAACTAATTCTTTCCATTCTTCTCCACACCCACATTTCGAAGGCTTCCAGTCGATTTTCGTCACCTTTACGTAATGTCCACGTTTCCGCCCCATACAGTACAACACTCCACACGAAGCATTTTATGAGTCTTTTTCTCAACTCTTTGTTCAAGGTCCCGCAAAACAGACTTTTCTTTCTTTTAAAGGCTTCTTTCGCCATTCCTATACTTCTGAAATTTGAAAAATAGGTTGAGCCATACTAAAAATAATACAAAATTTACTTTTTTTTTTGAGCCATACTTAATACGAAATTTACTTTTTTTTTTTCATATTTTTCATAAGTGAAAGGAGATAATGAAATGCAACTTACCATAATCATAGATAATGTTATTCTCCAACAGAAAATATGAACCTGAAGAATTTTCAGTGTTGCGATCCATAGAAATTACAATGTTGCCAGAATAACATTTCCCCCAGAATCTAAATTAAGACAGCAACTAGAGGAACGAACTCAACTACATTTGATTACTCCAATGTTGTCTTGGAGTCCTGTGAACTACTTTTTAAATAATAGTTGTATTTAGTTTGTAATAAACAAAATAGTTTCAACATATAGTTATTAAAATTAAATAATAATGTTATTAGTTCACAGTTCACAGTAAAGTAGATCACAGGATACCAAAACAACATGATACGTAATCAAATGCAGTTGAGTTCCTTCCTCTAGTACCTGCCTTAACTTAGATTTTCAGTGAAATGTTATTCTGGCAACGCTGTAATTTCTATGGATAGCAACACTGAAAATTCTTCAGGTTCATATTTTCTGTTGTATCTATGATTGTGGTAATTTGCATTTCATTATCAGTTTTCACTTATGAAAAACAAGCAAAAGAAATATGGTAAATTTTATATTATTTTTAGATGTCAGGCTCTTAAGGTCCCGGTTCAATTCCAGCCCATGAGAGTTCGTGGTGGGGATCATCGTGTCCGTGAATTTTCTCTGGGTTCTGTTTTCTCCCACTTTCTCATTACAGCAGTTGTTCTATAATCATTCAGTTTCATTAATCATCCATTTCCTTCAGCCTAAATGGCTTATGCGTGGGTTCTTCAAATTGAAAATCTCCTTTTTTGTTCTTCATTGAGGTTGCTCAATTTCTTTCCAAATTGGTGGTTGGTACACAATAAACAGCTAAATAAAAAAAAAATAAAATAAAAAACACAAAACATGAGACTGTTAGTGGAACACAGAACAAGTACTTTCAAGCTGTGGGATATTTAGCTATCGGAAAATGTTGAGTTGTTGTAGTATATTCGAAACCATCTTTTCCTAAATTCTTGTTGCTAACAACAATGTACTGTACACTACTCTTACGACTCTTGGATAAAGATTACGGTAATAATCACATGATACACCTTTCATGTTACTGTGCATTTTCCAAATCCTATAACAGAAAATTAATCATTTCTGATACTTGCTGGTATTTACCTTTAACACAAATTGAAATGCCGTCTCAGCAACTATTCGGAATGGCTGGGCTCGATGTATAGCAGAATCCACGATTCAAAGAAAGTTTGCATCCTTTGTAAGACGGCTCAACCGTTCTTGCAATCACTGAGCATTTATATACAGACACGATTTCTCATCCTCTGTGGTGACGTTGCGGTAGAAAAGAATTAACAAGAATTAAGAAAGAAAAAAAAAAAAGAATTTCTCGTATAAATCAATGGGCTAAAAAATAAGGCGGTGTATGTACTTAACAATGTTAAGTACATACACCGCCTTATTTTTTAGCCCATTGATTTATACGAGAAATTCTATTTTTTTTCTGTTTTCTTTGAAATGAATTCCAATTTTAATTACGTCATTTTATAGATTATTTTCTTTAAGTTTATTTAAATGTCCCTTCTCCCTTGCTTTTACAAAATGAACTTGCATTAATTCTGAATTTATTATTACTTAAATGTAATATTAAAATTATATATAACAAAATATAACTTTCACGAAGTACGAGAAAATGAAATAATTTGAAGAAGACATCTGTAAAATTGCCGTTAAAATTCCATTTTTTTTTTTCAAAATTATTCCCCATAAAAATCTATGCGCTGAGAAACATATATGACGCAGGTATTCAACAACATTAACCAAAACTGTTTGAGCAAACGATACCTGATGATACGACAGGAAATATAGCTCTACTGTTGATTGGCTCGCATCCACCTTCTCAATTATTTCCACGAGTTGTTTTGCTGTTAGTGTTTTAACTGCAAGTTGAACAAAACCTGATAGTCTTCGCAACCTGTATAAGTTGGTGGCCTTTAAAGCATTCAAACCATTTTCAAGTTGTGTGTTCTTCAAGGTCATCTCTACTTACCAACTGAATGCTTGTTCTACCTTTAACGGTATTCAAATCTTGATTGAAAGCACACAACAAAATAACGAAGTGTTGATTTGACTATTTTAACATTCCGTCCTCAGGAAAGTTCCAAAGAATAAAGATTAGGAACATCAAAAGTATACTTCGAGATTCTAAAACCGTAACCTTTATCCAAATTGCCTAAAAGATTGTTGTGTGCTTTCTTAAATGTACAAAAACAAAGAGAAACTGCTATGAATTTAAGTTTCAACCCAATTTTCTTGCAATTTAAGCATCCGAATTGTGTAACTACCTTAATCACAATGTTATTTAAAATATCGTACTTTCTCTAGCAGAGACGAAAGTTTTCTGACATTTTTCAAAAATTCATAGAAAATAATTCGTTAGTTTTTATTTTAAAGACATTTCAGAAAACTACAGAGCTTGTTCTTTCAAAAATATATAACCTGTTACACTTTCAATAATTGTTCCTCCATTTGGAAATCTTTTTCATTAACACATTTTGGATGAGGAAAAAATACTGTACTACACTACAGCTTATTGCACACGTATTGACAATAAGTAACACGGATGAATGTGTAGGAGAGAAGCTGTGAATATATCGTGCAGCAAATTTGGAATAAAAATATAAAAGAGAAGGGTGAACTATGCCCAACGTTCGTCTTATTGGAGGTTAGTTGGATGATCAGTAAATCTATAGTACGTTATGCTTACCACTGTCTAAAAGAGTTAACTATAATTATAAAACTTCGTGGAATAAATAAGGGAAATAATAACAAACTGTCGCTAAGTTTATACACGAGCTTTATTACAGATGTATTGACTGTATACAAACATATGGAACATGACACATATCACATAGTAGTAATACATACATATGTCAATGAAGATAAAATTATCTATACTTCTTGAGACTTTCGAGTGACAGCTGAGGATGGACCAGTCTTGACCTCTCCCTCCTCCACGAATAGCTATCATTCCTTGTATTTAAAAATAATACATAAATACTCAACTTTCAATATTGCTAGATACTATTTCACAACCTTCGGGGAGAAAATTACAGAATCTCTAGCGCAAAGGAAGTACCACCGCTTTAAAAAGAGTCAGAAACCTGAAGATTTCTGCACAAAGAAAAAAATCATAATTTTGCTTTTAAATAAATATTCCAGTCTCAATGTTTGCTCGTCGCGTTGTGCCCGAAACCAAGAACGGATTTCTTTCTTTCTTTTTTTTTTTTTTTTTTTTTTAAATGATCTTTTGAACTTAATGTTTCTATGGCCTTCCTAAGTTTTCAACTACACTAAATTCATACCATATAGTTTACCCCAGCTACCAATACTTGTAAATTAGACATATATATGTAAGCATTTATCAAACTATTGCTGTCTTCTGCAGCATACTTCGTATTTCCAGGCAATGAAGCTGGCAGCCAATCAAAAATTTAACCCGTATCCTCTTGTAAATTATTAAACCTAAAATACTTCCATTTTACGCATGCTTGATAGAGTACCACTCGAAACAAGTCGAGATTCTCAAAGCTACAATTGTTTCCTAAATTCTGGTAGATATATTCATAGCGTGAAGTGAAATGTGTTTGTATGTTCCCTGAAGAAACGCACCCCATGTGCTTTTCAAAATAACTACAAAGATTTAGATTTCAAATGAACACATCGTAAGAAAATATGGTTTTCGCTATGAATATTCAGATCTTTTAACTGGTAGAACCTCTCTTTGGCACTTAATTTAAAAATTTAACGTATGTTTGTTACTTTATTATTTAATTATATAGTTGCCATTATTTTGTTCGACAGTAAACAAGTATCCGAATTGGAATTTTACAAATTCAAGTCAATAAGTGCTTACCCTAAACAAAAGTAAAGAGCTATTATAAGTAAAGATGTCTGCAAAATCACTTAAAAGGAACGAATTCGTCTACTTTCAAAATAACTGTGAAACAAAAATAAATATTATCCACAATATAATTCCCCTACAAGGGTTAGTACTCGTAGCGGCATTCAAATTATCATTCTTTTGATCTGTGTTCCACACCTTTCAACACCTATTTTAAAAGTTTTACAATTTGTAAATATTACTGTGAATGATGCTAAAAGGTATGTATGATAGATTTCTTGAACCTTTGGTTTTATATATTGTTTTAGAAATACTGAAATATTTAACAGTTAACAACTAAATTTAAATTCCCTTTCGCTTTTTTGTAATCCTTCCAATATACATACCGTTACATGACCAATGGAGAACAGAACCATTTTTGATTGTACTTGAACTTGTACATTTGAAAATCAAATTTACAATCACAATTAATTAACGAATTATATGTACACTCTGTCCTATTTCGTCCTCCAACTAAGCGACACCAAATGAAACTAGGATGTATTTGGGAAAAGCCTATGAATAAAACACGAAACAAGGACAGTGAACAAAATAGGTGAAATGAGGACATGTTCGCCCAAATCCAATGAGCCCAGGACAAAACTCATGTATTACAACTAGAAAATCTTTTATCGAGAGAGAGAGAGAGAGAGAGAGAGAGAAAATCCATGATATACATACAATTGTAGGAAATTTTATTTCCTTATCATTATATACGAAGTCTCAAAACGAAGCAAATCCATTATACAGAAACGATCAACATATCAGATTCGGTAGGAAAGGAATCTTGTCCTTAGAAACACACGATAAGAATTCCTTGTTTCATTTTAGTGTTTGAAAAGTTTTAACGTAATAAGACACACGAGTAGTGGTGTCTTTAGTACGTATATTTTCCTTTCAGTTCAACGCTCCACGATTATGCATTGAGGCTAAGGGAGACGGAGATGATGACATAGATAATATGGTAGAATGCGAAAGTGGGAGGAAACGGGAGAACTTCGAGAAAACACACACACGGTCTTTCTCCGCCATATAGCCAACCTGGCGGAAGCTGGGATCGACAGGAACACCACGCCTCGGGGGGTGAGAGCTCCATCACTAAGTCCTTCAGCCGCTCTTTTAGTATTTAAGAAGCACATTTATACATATATATGTGTGTATGTACTTGTCTCCCAAACTTCGTTTTTCAAAAAGACATTCTACGTTCTGAATATTACGTATTCGTTTTCCCCTTTTCTTACATTATTTACCATATCCTAAGCAGATAAACGCATGAAACTTGAAGCAAGGAGAGTGTTGCGAAAGCAAATCAGTTTCATGTCCTGGAGAATAAATTTAAGACAATACGGAGGCCTGAAATGTAGAAATTAGTATCAATTTCGGTGTTACTATTTTCTTGACGTTACTCATAATCGTCTTATGGTACAATTACTTAATCATATATTTTTCAGTTTCAAAATATTATATTCTCCCAGTTTGATTTTCGCTTTTTGTTTTACAGTTATTTTGATCTTTTAAATAATAACATTTTAAAACATGGCGCTCTTCGAACTTTACTATGAAACAGGGTTTCAAGTGTTTTGGACATCTTATTTTTACTGAAAAATACACCATGTTAATTACATCATGGAATGACCATCACATCATGTTCTTTATTAGTAATCATGCAATTTCATTTCGTACTAGTTTCTAAGACGCTACGTCGTTTAAGTTTCAATTTAGCATTTTGTTTTACTCATTTTGACAAAAGTAAAAGAGATATCCAGTATTTGTACTATACGACATAATTAGTTGAGCCTTCAACTCCGATTGAAGGATGCATCTCAAGCGTGGGCGTTAAGCGGAAGTAACGAATGACGCTCAATTACTTACTACTAAACACTGGAATCGATATTCAAAATTAGTTCGAAAAATACAGGTGGCAAACATTTTTTTAAATGTTCATAAAAGTAGTCGGCATAAATATAGCGGGTAAAAAAAATACAAATATATAACTGAATGACATCTAGGCGAAGAATTATATACAGTAGTTTTAAAGATTAAAAAATTCATTATTACTCTAAGAAAAGAAATAGTACATTACAAAAGAATGTATGAACAAGTATTTACACATTAGGCAATGAAAAATAGCGTACTATTATTATTTTATATATATTTAAGTAGACAAGACTATTGCACCGCTTTGCTTAAGTTCTATCCTCACGGTAATACGAGATCATTATTCTACAGTAGGTATAAGCGCTGTATCTGATAGAAACCGACTGTTTTAACCTGAATGCAGCTGCTAGGGAATCAACAATTAATTACCAAAATAAGCTTCAACCTCTCATAAAATAAAAAATAAAATAGAAAAATTGAAATCCATCTTCTACAGTAATTATCTACTGACTACAAAATATAATCTATATTTACATTACTACGTGAAATCTTAGTAACTTCGATAATACTGAATTTGAAGACATAATAACATTATGCACATTTTTTTTATCTGTTTTTAATTGAATCTCAGGTACTTTAAGAGGGGAGTATTATTAATTAGAGGTGATATTGCTATACTTTGACGCTGTATAAGAAAAGACGCAAATGTTGCTCTTTCTTTTAATTAAAGACATGGTACTCAAATAATTGGCATGACTTTCCGTGGTATCGCAAAACTCAAAAACCATTCTTTCATTTCTACTAATTATAAACGTACACAACCCACTTCTTGTGCATTACCACTACAGCACAATGCCACTAATATTCAAAACAATTACTCTGCGTAGTCTGGTATAACAGGCTGAGCACTTTAAGCAGCTTCACCCACCAACTAGTCTCAACAAGTATAGTAAATACAGAATATATTTAATATTTATATTTATATATATATATGTATAACGCTGTGGTACTACCTGTACTGGTAGTTACCATAAATACCTTTAATACAACTTCACAAGATGGAAGTCCCCCGTGGAAAACAGCATTTCATATCAAATGTCATTAAGAATATTGCATCAAAAAATGCAAGGCTATTTACAGCAAAAATAAAAGCACCATAACATGCACTTCAATATTTTCATGTATAAGTATATGACCTCTTTTCTCTTAAATGTGAACTACATTTATATATATATATATATATATTTATATATATATTGAATTATTGGTTTTCACATTTAATGAAATATGTATATAAGAATTGGAATGACTTATTTTCTTTTCACAAAATAGAAAATATAAGTTACAAATAATACTTTTATGGAATGAATTTCTTTTATATTTATATATATGTATGTATATATAGATTTATCTACACTTTTTTTAATTCACTAAATTGTAAAATACGAACAACCATTCTGTAACATCAAAACTTTTATACATGACTCAGGGTTTTATCTTGTAGCTTTTTCTTTCACATGACAGATACACGAATAAACTGAAAACTTAATTTCTAAAAATAAACTTACTATTTCTCTCTCTTTCCATAGAATTCTTTTACCATCCAGCTTTGTGAAATAGAAAGAATCTATTCTGCCAAACAACGAAAAAATGACTTGTATTCATAGCTGCCTTGAGACAATAAAGTAAACTTGACAAATTAGATACAAGTTTTGTACAAATTATACATTTATTGAACACATGTAATACGACTGCAATTAGTCGAGCTCGCACTTCTATATAATAATGCACCTAAAAGAAAATAAATATGTTAGTAATATTGAATGTTTTCATACATGTATGATGTGTAGGAAACTCAATCCAGATAAATTCTGAAGCACCTCATTCCTCCTGATTTGCACTTAGATCATTCTACGTACTATCTCATATGCACTTCCTACTTCTAATACAATATTTCCTCTATTTCTTCCCCACTTTCCCTTTTCCATTTTTGGAACATTGCTTACGGTGCATAATTAGATTAAAATTACGCTTCTTGTATGAACAATACAGTGGAAAATCACTAAATCTCATGGACGCATCTTAGGCTGATTTCCAGATTACAACAGAACTGGTCCAAAATTGCAATATATTCAAGTAGGCAATTTAACTTGTTGAAATCAACAGCGTAGGAAGAGCACAGTACAGAACGCGAAGCCTCTCTATATGCAAAATATTACGGACTACTGAATAGTCAGTTGGAAGCGTTTATTTAGTTGATGAACAAATGGCAAGTTTACGAAAATAGGTGAAATTTTGGGTATACGAATAACGTACCTATTGTAAAGAACATAATTTAACTTTCTCTCTTAAATCTTTGATGATTTTGAATAAAAATATACTTGAAGGCATTAAATATAGACAACTTCCATACTCGTCAACTGAGGAGGAGTGAGGAAGGGGAAAAAATACCAGAAACGAGACTGGTTATGTCTCACTGTCAGACATAATGAATATTGGACAACACTCATCGCTGAGTGACGCACGAATGTAGTTCTGATCCTGGTATTCATGGTTTTTTACTCCACTCGCTTTCTTAACAACTTAACGTTCAATTTCGAAAACTAAGTGCGTATACTTAATACCAGGACTGCGTCTTTGTCCGTGACTACTATACAAGTATCTTTCTAGAATTCATTTCTTTTAACCATACATACAAAAGATACTAGTGTGATGAAAACATATTAAAAACATTAAACGCACATTTGTGTCTGCTATGTGCTTTGCTCAATGCATCATGTATGTATGTTTTATTTTGATCCAAACTGCTCACGATGGAATTCAATATTACTGTACCTAAAGATCCGAGCTCGACAGATTACAGTCTGCTAGAAACACACACATAAATATTACTTATTAAACCTGTGCTTTATGTATAGTTTAATTCAGCCAAGAAAACTGATGTGTCCACATGGTACTACTCAAGTTGTTCTGTGAAGTTTATGTAGTTTTATTCTGTTTACCATATAAACATAACATTTTTCTACTATGACTACAATGAAACATACAGGATTACAACACTATCTTTTTTGTCACACAATTAAACATATTACTCAAATGGTTAAAGAAGATTTTTGATGAAGGTTTGTTTTTGAAAAATATTACAATTCAGTAAAGAAATTTCTGGTGTACTACTCTATTTTGTTTAGTAAGTCTTGGAAGCAGTACTGTATTCTTCTACCTGACTTTCACTTGCACGCTACATACTGAAAACTATGGTATAACATTACAACAGAATACCAAATTATGAATCAATGCCAGTAATGAACATTAAATCAACATTAAATCAAACACAATTTTTATCACAAATGCAACGTGTATCTCAATTTATTCATTTTGACTACATATGAAGTACGTTTATTAGCTGATTTCTGTAAATAAGTTTCAAAGATTAATTCACGCTAAATTTTATCTCATTCATCATTAAATGTGATTAGTGTATCAAACAAAGATTTTTCCTCAATTTTAGTTTATGATGGATGAATATATATATATAGACAGGACATTCTATATCTTTTAGCTAAAATAACCATTAAAAGAATCAATACATAGAATATTTAGTTCTTTCAGCAGACATCACCAAATGAAATGTAACGATTAATTTTTAAAAAAATGAATCAGATGTTTGTAGACAGAATTTCTAGAACTCAGGATTATTATCATTTTAGTTGGTAAACCATTAAATTAACTTCATTCTGTTTTCCTTTTAATTCAACAACAATTGGTAACCATACAAACATGAAGGAAGAAATAAATATATCCTCAATATGCAACATATTTGGTGAATTTTAAACATTTCTTTCTTCATTACAGTACATACTATAGTCTAGAAGCAACTCAAAATCTACAGAGTGGATATTATGATATCTTAGTTTATAAAATGGCATACCTAATACTGTTTTATATGAACTATCGTGTATTTCTTAATAAAAAGAACTACTTGAATTATTACTCTAGACAATAAGTTAGAATTATGTACATTACTCCTGCAAACTGATATTCTTTTTGTTTTGTATATTGAGTAATAAAGACTTCACCCATAAATACGGTGCACTGTAAACCACAAATTACAGCAAACTTCGTTTTGTCTGGATGACAAGAGAATTCCAATCGTCTGTTTTTTTAAGATATCAGAAAGAGCAGGAAATGAACAACCCTTTATAGTTTAAAAATATCATTCTATTGTTTCAAACTAAACTACACTTTCTTCTTCCGAAACGTAATTATGTTCACCTGACCCATTCTCCGTACGAGATGCAACTAAGTTATCATTTATATTATTTGAACTGATGTCTAATTTCTCTAATTTCCTGCATTCTGCTTCAACGGACAAATCATTGTATCCAATACAATTTTCTCCGTAACACATGTCATTACAATCGTCTTCATCTTCACCGTCACACATACTACCATCTTCTCGCAGACCGTACGCACCGTAAGTTAATCTACTGACTCCAGCTTTGTCTACGAAATAATAATTGTGACATACTAGCTGCGGTGAGACTGCATTGGAGTAAACTAGTTCATGAGATCTCGGCAAACCTGTATTGATTGTATGCGGAAGTAAAGGGCAAAGCTGAGATTCCATACTATGCTTGGGTAATTTTGTTGCAGATTTATTGTAAGGTTTCATGCGCTTCTTAAAATCATAGTCGCTTGTACGATAACCGTACATGCCAGATGCATCCTTACAAATGGGATCTTCACAGCATAATGGACTGTAAGTGTAAGATTGACCATTAAGAGAGTAATTACTTCCTTTTAACTTATGAAGAATGCGAGATGTTTTCAAAGGATGAAATGTATATGCACTGCAGCCAGTTAAAATATCGTTCACAGATGTTGCACTAATCCTGAGAATATCACTAACTGAATTACCGGTCGATTTTGATAATTTAAGATTACGAGATGGGAGGTTTCGGTCACACACTCTTGAGGTAGGAGCATCATTATACTTCAGAAAATAGCTGCTTTCCACGGGGGCGTCCTCGTTTTTTGAATAGTCACTAATATCAGCCACAACAGCTGAATCGGGCGTAATGTCTTGTGAATTTGGGTTACACATCACTATATTCGAAGACTCTTGAGTATTTAGTAATTGTAAATTAAGAGCAGGATACTGATTCGAAGGACCAGCATCAGAATCTTGCTCATCATCCACACTATCCTCATATCCCGATGGCATAGAATTCAATGAATCAGATAAATCTTGCATCTGATCATTTGAGCTGTTGATATTGCCGTGAGAATTCGACGTCGATAAGTCAGTAAGAAAATCAACGTTCATGTCGGATTTTGACGTAGTATCAGTGGGGGCGGGCGACAAGGAGCCGTGGGGAAGAAAGGCGGTTCTGGAAGGAGTTAATTTACTCAAATCATTGATTTGAGGGCTTTGATCAGCACCCACTTGTGGAAGAGACCGCCTCTCTGTGTGTTGTTCCCCCACTCTCCACTGTCGCCCGCCTATGGTTTCCCCCTGGTGGAGTAGCGGTTCTGGACATGGACGGGATCGACTTAAGCTTCTATAATTGCTACCACAAAATCCGACGAATCTATCCGATGCTTCCTTACATGGTGGAAATAGTCGAATATTAAAGCTGTTGGCAGCACTTTCCGAGCTGCATGTGCTTGCGCATTTATATAAATGTATGTCCTGAGCACTAGCTGCCCCTCTAGACGGAGGAAAGCTGCTTAACGTGTCAGAACTTGTATTCCCAGAACACTGAACATTCATTTTGTGGTGATAAAATACCTTTTCGCTAATTTTACCCTGTTCCACTTCGATTTCAGCTATCTTCTCACATGGCAGATGTCGAGAATAGTGAACGCTATCAATACTTTTATAACACGGCGTTGAAGACCCTGTACTAGGGTTGTTGAAAGCTGTCACACCTTCTTCTAGACTAACTTGAGCAGATGACCCCTTTTTACTCATGCTGGACTGCTGAAGAACTTCTTCCATTGGTTGTTCGGGATCTCCGGACGCTCTGAATCTTACAAAACCATTTTCAGCAAACAGCATTGACGAGGGTCTGCTGTGAGTGGCCGGCAAAGTCTGAGCATTTATTTGACAATTCGGGGAAGCTCGCCCTTCGGCTATAGACGACATTAAAGTTCCGGATTTTTTAAAGGAGCGACGTTTCGGTATGGCAGTAATGGACATCATTGTATCGGAAGTAGGAACTAAATTACTTAAGGGAAACGAGTCGTCATATACCTTCTTTCCTGTGTGCATTGCGTAGTTACGTATAGCCTGGTTGGTGTTACAAATTGTTGGATACATATCTTCGGATGTTTTGTTTTCTTCTGCAGGTGTCGCAGCACAACTGCATAAAGCTAAACCACAACTAATTGGGCTGGGGCCACACGGGAAGAAAGCGAATATATGCCTTTGTTTCTCCTGGACTTCGTACTGACGGAGAGGCTGTGTTGCAACGAATGACATTAGGTAACACATGGAGATTTCTATCACTCGTACTGAGAACTGGAAACCCCACCATGGCCATGATATAGGATGACTACTCACTTGCTCACTCAAAATTCCATACACGCCAAACATCCCATATAGTTGTACAGCTGCCATTAAAAGACATAACATGGCGGTTGCTAAAGTAACTCGGACTGCAAGACCCAACGTTGGGTGTGGCAATCTTCGAGGAAGACACACTCCATCTATATGCATTTTGGTGAAATTGGATCGTATCATTTCACCTTGTTTTCTTAATGCAGCACGATATAGAGCACTGAAGATATATAAGTATCCTAAAGACAACGCCACACACCACATAATAAAGAAACTTTGGCAGATGAGGAGAAGGAACTTTGCATGTGGTACGCTTCCTACGACAATATCAACGCTTATATTTAGCACAAAATGGAAGACAAGTACAACGGCTAATACTACAGGTGTCTGGATACGAGGACTGAACAACTGCACCCTTGTAACTTGGAGAAGGGCAAAAAACAAAACAGCAAAAGACGATGTTAGGCATGGAAACACAACATCTAACATAAAATCCGACATTACCTGTGGATATGATCTGTGAATATTGTAAGCATCATAAAATAAATACACACTTCGAAGTGTTCCAATTACAAACATAAATCCATTTACAATGACGAAGTATCCCCTCGTCAACAGCTGATGAAATGTGTTGATGCGAATTATATTGAGAAGTGACAGAAGGGCCAGTAACGTGAAAAGTGAACCCATGAGGTAGACATGTACATCCAAGGCTACTCCCAGTACACTAACGGTATTCTTAAACTTGAGGTCTGCTTCTGGATACGGGGACTTGGGATCAGCAACAATCACAACTTTGGGTTTCTCTTCTGGTGGTTCTGGTTCTGGTATCACTGGAACAGTTTCCGGTGGAGGATTTGCAACTTTCACATCTGTCATGGAGTCCTTATTCACGTGCTCCAATAAAACACTACTACCCCCACTGTTCGTACCAACAGTTGTAGTAACAATGCCACCGTTGCCAGCTTCACTACTACTTCTACTGCTGTTAGAACTACTATTGTTGTTGTTGTTATTATTATTATTATTATTATTATCTTTGTAATTATTACTATTACTATTTACAACGTCCACCGGAGCAAAACTTCCCACACTTAAAATTCCATCTAAAGGCTGTTTCTTCCCACTACTTCCGGATAAAATGCGTGTTGCCGTAGGATCCTGTAAGATAGGAACAAAGTCAAATTCGGTATTATTCGTTTCAGAATTATCCTTGTGAATTTGACCCTGATCAACTTCGGAATAAGTAACTTGAGATCTTGTGCTGCCAGGAGTAGTAACAGGGATTCCCCGTGGATATGTAATTCCAGCTGCTCCTCTAGATGGCTTCAACATTGTAGCATTGGTTGGCAAAAATCCCGCTGGAGTATTCAAAGGTTTCTTTCTCTCGGAGCTTGGTCCAATCACCAAATCCGGAGGACGAATCGGTATCCTTTCTCGTTCTGGCGGAGGGCGAGGAGGGGGTGGTGGTCCAACACCACTCATACTCCCTTCCGACTGGCTGCCTCGAAGAATTGGTTTATTAGCAAATGGATTCGCATATTCTGGAGGAAGCGGGGGTTTAAACCGCGTTCTACTAGGTGGTGTGTAGACAGGTAACTCTGGATGAGATGGACTGGGTGGTGGAATAAAATGAGGAAGTGCCGTTGGTTGTGGTGTCGATGACGTTAACAAAATTTCCGGTACCTTTGACGGTGTGACTTCTTCTACATCCGGCGGCATTTTTGAAGGTTTATCACCTGTTGTATTCTTTGTGATGTTGGGTGCGCTTGTGGCGTTCTGTTGCTGAGAATTTCCATAGGCTACTTTAGTAAATACTGCTGCAACATCCTTTTCTAGCGAACTACGATCCCATCCAAATGCTAAATCCATACGCGATACACTTGGCATAACCACACTCTTTGGGCTTGTGATTTGTGACTCATTGGCATGCACTGCACTACTCTTACCAGAAGATGTGCTATTGCTTTGATGCCTAGAGTTCCGACCAGCACGGGTGACACTTTCAGCATCAGGGAATACATGTCTTGTTTGACGACCAGATAAGAAGCGATGCAGACGCGCATGATGCTGTGTGTTGCTGGTCACCACAAAAAGGCACCAAATTAGCAACACTATGGAACCTAAGTTCATCTTCTACAGATGAACTACGTGCTGTTCCCTCTTTCACTACTTTCCCTATTAAAACGATTACATTTTTTTTTACTCTTGCACACGCACGCACGCGCACACACAATTCGAGTTAATTGTTACATCTTGTGATAGTCGTTATTGTCACACTGAAAAATTGCTACACCATTTTTCTTCATGATCACTTGTGGACTCAACTCGGAAAAGTCATTATTAGTACACTTCAAGCACCACATTAAACAATCTTCTGATGACTGCTGTAGACTTCTTGTATTTGCCTAGAACACAGAAAAAAAAAAAAGTAATTAGTTAAACAGTATTACATCAATTTAAGTATTATCTGAAGACGTTAAATTCTAGACCTCTGTTGGAGTTTAAGTGAAAGAAATTTGTCAAAACATGAGGCATACTTCCAATCAATAGATCTAGTTTATAAGAAATTTGTCAAAACATGAATCATATGATCAATCTATAGGTCTCATTTATAAGAAATTTGTCAAAACACCAGGCATATTACCAATCAATAGATCTCATATATAAGAAATTTGTCAAAACAAGAGGGATATTACCAATCTATAGGGCTCATTTATAAGAAATTTGTCAAAACATGAGGCATACTACCAATCTATAGGTCTCATAAGAAATTTATCAAAACATGAGGATACGACCAATCTATAGATCTCATTTATAAGAAACTAGCAGCGTTCACCCCGCTTCGCTGCGGTCACCCCGGAACGCAATAAACTTTGTTACTTAGATAATTTTTACTTTTTCGCTTTCAAGTGATATGATAAAAACCATAGTAGATTGCAGTAAATGTTAACATTATATCGCCTGTCATTTATGTTAACCCGCCGAGTGACACGCTCATGCGGGTTGCATATAAATACGTTTATTTTTACCTATGATGAACTAACAAAGGATTTGTACGTTATGGACACTTGAATGGTCAATTATCTCAAGACACTGGTAATTAAAAATTAAAGTGATATGATAAAAACCATCTAGGGTCCAAATCCTAATAACCCCCCAAAAATGAAAGAAATTGGTTCAGCCGTATTAGCGTGATGAGGGAACAAAGGATTTGTGCGTTCTCTTTTATATATAAGATTTATCAAAACACAAGGCATATTACAAACCTATGGATCTCATTTATAAGAAATTTATCAAAACATGAGGCATATTACCAACCTATATATCTCAATTAAAACAAATTTATCAAAACACGAGGATATGACCAATCTATAGATCTCATTTATAACAAATTTATCAAAACACGAGGCATATTACCAATCTATAGATCTCATTTATCAAAACACGAGTCATATTACTAATCTATAGATCTCATTAAGCTGAAGAAAATGATATGGGTGAGTGTGAAAGCGCATGTGTAGTTTTAGAGAAAATCAAGAAAAACGAATTTGTTTGTAAATCTAAAAATACTGATGCTGTACGAAAACCCGCTATCAATTAGGGTAAAACTAACACTGAAATATAACTCCTCATCAAGTTCCTGTTATGACACGAAGATGATGACAATATATAGTATGGTTAATGAGATCCAGCCCAAACATTTCCCTAACTTTTCAATTTTAATTTCTGTTTAAATTCATGTCCAAAGTTAGTAACATGTATCAATCGATAGACATCAACCTGAACAAAATGCCATACTTGAGGGTAAATTTCTATGAATAGTTTTCTAGAATATAAAGAAAAAACGAAAAAAAAAAAAACAGTTTTATGGCCTCAAAAAAAGTACGACTGACGTCCGTTGTCAATATTAATTAGGAACTTCTAATTTGCTAGAAAGTATCTTTTATTTATGCACTGGATATATTTAAAAGAAAGTTAATTAGCAATTTGTATCTATTGTTGTTTACATTCCAACATGTAGGAACCTACTACTTGTAAAAATGATTCAGTTTAATGGCTTATTATTATTATTATTATTATTATTATTATTATTATTATTATTATTATTATTGAAAAACTCTTTCCTAAAGCTCTTTAGTACACTCTCATTGTTTTGGGATTAGGATTACGAATTAGGTTTCTGGATTTTTAGCATCTATGGCCATGTTAGCCTGTCATATGAGGGATGACGTCCCTCAGTGATAATATTGTATGAGAAAAGGGAAGGAAGCGGCCTAGGACCTTCATGTTAGGCACCATTCCGGCATCTGACTGGTGTAAATGAGCAAAACCCAACTCAGGATGGCTGCCCTAAAAGAGTTTTTACATTTTTTCCACCGAGTGTCCACTAGGGATGCGCACGAGATAAGATTTGTGGCTGTCTTGTCTCGAAAATGTGCTGTAAAAGTGATGTCTCGACTCGAAAAATGAATATTTTACTATTGGAAGAGCCGTGTCTCGACTCGTCTCGTGCGCATCCCTAGTGTCCACAGTGGGACCTCTCGTACCTGTTCTTATCTTGAGATTTTCATACATAACACAAAAACAAGAAACAAACTGGCAATAAGCAAGTAACCACCTAGAAACTCTCTGATGTTTTTAACACATATTTTAAGTTGAGTATAATATGAGAATCTATATAGTTTTCAAGCCTTCTCGTATAGCCTAGAAATCGGTGTATGACTCATAATTAACGCTTAAATTAATGGCAAAATGCCATGTCATTTATATAAATAAATGTAACGATGCTTGGTGACCAACTCCTACACCGCTGCACCGATTTTGATTAGTGTCTCTACACCAAAGAACCATGACCTAACTGATTTATATATATATATATATATATATATATATATATATAAGTTTTCCCGAGAAGGTACCCTAGAAGAAGAAAATGCACCTAGCAACGGCATTCCAATATTACCATATGGAGTAGGAAAATAGGTTCAATTTTCTTATTTGAATTGTACAGCAATACAGTAATCACTTTTTTTTTCTCTTTTTAAATATATTTGAACTTTATTTCTGAGATTTTAACTCCATTGATTATATAGAGTGTGCCAAAAGTCACGAAGCGTTTGTAACTGTAAATAACTTTTTATTTATCATTAGTTTTCATTGATATTTCAGAGACTTAAAGACCAAGGATGGGAGATCGTTTATCAGTAGCGGTTTCTCTTAATGTTTGCATATTTGTACAAACCTCCTTCCAATATTTTCGTTTTTTTTTTTTTTTATGCTAAATCACTTTTCGCTTTATTGTCAACATTATCTTTCCTTAAAGAAGTGCGTTTCAAACGGGGCTGGCTAATAACTTTCTGCTTGGGAGTTTGACAAACTCCCCAGCTAGGCTACTGCGGGGATTGCGAGGTGTGAGGATTCTTATAGTGCCTCATAGGAATTTATATATGTTTGCAGATCTTTTGCAAGCAAGTCTACCAACAAAAGCAACTTTTCCAAAACAAAACGCTTTGGAACTGGAAATTTTTCACCGTCTTCTCCCCCTGCAATATTGGTTGACACGGTTCTCGCCTAAAAGGACATGGTCCGCTCCTCCAAGTCGTACACAGAGGAGGAAAAAAAAAACTTTGCGCCTTGCCTAAATGCGAGATTGCTAAGTGGCCATAACTATTGGTTCTGTCAACCAAGTAAGGTGAAAGTATGGAGACAGTAAAAGAGACCCCATGAAGAGTGAAGACAGATTAAGGGTGTCAATAGTTAATACACTTATGTTTGAATGAGTAGAAATTTGGCAGCATAGAGAGAATGTTTTCCTTTTCATATGTGTGTGTGGGTGAATGAGAGAGTTGGAGAGCAGTTTTGGGAAAAAGGCGTTAATAGGGAAAGGGGTGAGATTTTAAAGGGGACTGCAATCCCTGTCCTCAACTCGACTGACCCATGTCCAATGTAGGAAAACCTTGTCTTTCTTCACTTTCCTCTTCCGCCTACTATCAACCACGCCTTTGGCTGCTTAAATAGGGGCTAGCACCCCTCTCACTAAAAGGTATTTGAGGAGGAGTATTTCGATGGTTTCTTTTGACGCAAAATAGATCACACCGGAAAGAAACATGTGTTTGGAGTCAGACAGAAGTTTGTTCAAGATCAAATTGTCGAATTTGTTTGTACTTTGTAGTGTTGTGTGTGTAGTGTCTGTTGTTCATTGGAATGGTTGCTGTATTGCATAATTAATGTAATGTTAATGAATTCTGTAACGTCTCTGTTGAATGAGCCGTTTTCAAAAAGAACTTTAGAAGCAAAGCTACTTGTGTAAAACATCGGAGAGCCGATTCTTACTATCAATATAACGCAAGTTATTAGAAGTCAGAAACAAACATTTACAAGAAAGTTTAATCTCAACTTGTACGAACAGCATGTGGTGATATGTGGATGTGAAATTAAAAATGCTTTGTTTTGCTTTCCGTGTTTGTTGTTCGGGGCGGGGGATGATGCATAGAGTAAAAAAGATGTTGTGGATATCCAAAATCTGCAAAAAAAAAAAAAAAAAAAAAAAAAATCGTCAGCTCACATAAAACATGTTAATCTCACTGTTGGGAAATGTGAATATTGCTGCTCAACTATATGCTGGTTATAGGCGGTCCATTGAGAATCACAATCAAAAAGTGACGCAAAACAGGTACGTGTTCAATATAGTCATCAATTCGGTTTTGTGGCGTCTTCGAATTGACTTGAAGAGGACATAATGAAACAAGACACTTCTTCAAATCCATGCGTATTTAGTGGATTAATTAATTTCAGCGCTGAATTTGACAGCGCTCTCAAGAGTAATTTAGAAAACGCAACAATTTTTAAGAATACGTCAAAAATCATACAAAATGAGCTTCTCCATTGTATGTTAGAAGTACACCATGAAGAAATCGCTATTATTGTTTATACTAACTATTATTATTATTATTATTATTATTATTATTATTATATTAATATTATTATTATTTATAATAATAATAATAATAATAATAATAATAATAATAATAATAATAATAATAAAACTAGGTCATATATTGTGCACCACCTAAAACTCAAAACACGAGCCGCCACTGTTGTTTATACTTATGGTAACCAGATACAATACAGCAGCTCAAAGACAATATTCGTGCAGAAATACGGGGCACTCAGACCAGACATGTTGATTCGTGTCATGAATCGTGTGCTATACAGGGTCCTTATCTATGACGTCCATAATGGCAGACATCTACCTGAGATTATATTCCACACGTAAGTGTAAACAATCTCTCATTCTTCATCTTTAAGTCTATGAAATATCAATGGAAACTAATGATAAATACAAAAGTTATTCACAGTTATAACTCCTTCGTGATTTTTGGCCCACCCTATATTATAAGCGAGTATAGTTACGATTCTCCTTTTAATACGCAACAAGATTATTGGCTAAAACTAATAATGGTTGGGAGTTTGTACAGGCAAGTTCGAGCGGAGAGTTAAAAAAATGAAAAATGCTGTTTTGTGTTTGTCTCTATGAAGATACCTTATGAAAACATTTCAAGAATTTTGATTGTCTAAACAAATGATATTATGTTTAATTTAAAGATTATTGGTTCTAATCTTGAGTGATTAGCAAAGGGTAAACAACAGTAAGATAATTGTGTAAAGAATATATTCAGCTTTTTAGATAATGTATATTTCATAGAAGTGTAGAAACAAAAGAAATACGTTTTGTGACACAAACTGACACTGCGCAAGAGAGCAACTGCATCACTATCACTGCACTTTCATTGAAGTGTGTATCCTAGGAAAGAAAAGGAAAGGGTGTTCAAATACTTTCCCGAAACCTATTCTGCCAGAGCGAAGAACGGGAATTTCAGCTAGAAAATCCGTATTTTGCAATTTTGATACTTTCAGAGAAAACGTTATTTTTAAGTTTAGAAGCCATTTCTTGCCTTTCTCCATTTTCTCGTTTCTTTCTATGTTTTATTTATATGTGAATGATAACATACCAAACAAGAGTTGGTTGCACTTACCTAGGGAGTGATTAATGATCATAGCGCCTCATAACAACGATAAATAGTTATTTACACTCAATTGACTTCGGAATGTGGCAAGTGCACGTGGAACCTGCTGAGTCTTCAGCTCTTGGACTTTTCAACGACAAAGAAAAATGAGTATGCTCATATTGGAAGATGCAGCCAGGTACAAGTTATTACGAGTTGCTCGCGTGACTAATGTGTAGTATATACACGTATTTGCTGGTGGAGAGTTCAGTGTTTCAAGATACCTAAAGTAGGTCTTTCTTGGAAAGATGGAAAATTTTCTGAATTAGTCTTAGTACGTGTTTTTTTTTTTTCAAAGGATTCTATACTGGTTTGTAAGTAGTCTGAACTGTGCTTTTCGCGGAAAAAAAGGTTTTGTCACACACAATGCAAAACATAAATCTGCAGAGACACGCTCATCAGATGGTAGAAAGATTCAGGACTTCCTCCATACGATCAAGAATTCCTCGTCGCATTGTAAGTTTTGGGAACGATCTATGTGAATTTCTAAAGGAGATATTCTTACGTGAGAGTTAGAATATCTTTTCTTTAAAAATTCTCGCAAGAAAGAAAGAAAGAAAAAACAGAACTGTTAACAAAATCCGTGAAAGTGTTGGTATAAGAAGTATATAAAATTCAATGAATGAAACATAACATTCTAGGCCGTTCCGTTACTAATGTTGTAATTGGAACTTTGGAAGTATTGGAACCCACAAACACATCCTTGATTCCATCAGAAGATTTAGACACCCTGACCGCTCTGTGACAAAAGGGTTCTTCTTGTCATTACAGATGGAGTTGTATACAAGAACGCAACAAAGGTTATATTCCCAAAAATGCATGTTACCTGCCTGGCAAATATGTTACATCACGATTTTTCAACCTACGGAAGCCACTGTTGGGTGGTATTTACGACTTATGGTAATATTAATTGTGGTGTGGTGATAGGCCAGTAGAAAAGACTGAGAAATTCTGTGCTACATAGGATTGCAAAGAAAGTGCTTTCTTATCTTCCCGACTTTGGTCTTTTCGTGTCAAATGTGAAAAAGGTACTTCAGAGGGTCCCCTCGCGAACCAATCACTATCTTTCATGATATGGTTCCTGAACTTCCCCTCCTATTCCAGTGGCCTTAACGAGATGGGTGCATGAACTTTGCTAACAAGTTTGAATCAGTCAACAGAATCACCGATACTTTTTATAAAGATCCGACTTCAATTAAAATTGCTTAAGAATTCCTTGGAAAAGGGCCTATCTTTTAGTGTTACACATTTAGTGTTACACCTATTACCAACACTGAGAAAAATAACAACGCTTTGAAGAATTCTCTTGAAATCTTTAACGATGTTACCAGTGAGCTGAGTGTTGTACCTGGCAACAAACAAATTATTTGTCTTGATTGAAATCTACAGATGTGGAAAGATCATCTTCACATCTTAAGTATATTCCGTTTGCAGAAAATAAACTTATGTTTGTTGTATATTTGACAGAGCTTGTTTCACAAAACAATTTCATTTTAATAATTCACGTATATTAGATGTTTTCTAAATTGCTATGAGCAAATATAACGTTAGTGTGCATGAGTTTACTATTTTGTTTAGTTTCATTATATGAAGAGTAATGAATAATATGAATTTATTTCAATAAATGTTATACTTTACGCGTTTCTAAATTTGCAAGTTTCCAGCGATTTTAAGTGGTAACAAAATATGAATTACATTTACTTTCATATTATTCATTTTTTTCATATTCGATTGGTTAATAGATTTAATTCTAAGGTTTAAATGTTTTAATACCACTGTATTTATGTTTATAAAAAGACATTATCTTTCCTTTACAAAATGTCCACGCTATTACACAACTGCACTATGCTTTCGGAAACTTGAAATCTTCCTGACTAGTAGCAGAAATTCTGAGAATTCCGTAACTTTTCTAGAAATTTCAAATTCCCTGACTCTTCCAGGATGTCCCGCTCATTCGCCACCACGTATTGCAAGTAATTCAGCTAAATGCAAGTAACGCAAGTAACAGAACCGGTTTATCGATCGTCATTTGTAGTCCATAGGATTAGCATGGAGCTAGATGGAATTCGAAATGCTTCGTTACAATAATATCCATTTTTAACTTGACCCTTCCTCCTCCATCCTTTCCTCTACACAATGCTCTTCATAAGAAAGAGTAACCAATGCTTGCTGAAGCTTTTTATGTTTAATATTGATTCTTCCTTTACTAGTTCCTTTTTGTTTCATCTTTCCTTATTTTGCTCATTTCTGGTTTCGAAGGCCCGGACCCTCCCTGGCTACGTGCCTGGTACAAAGCCATCACTCATAAAGTTCCCGCCCTAATCCTTACTCATTCGATAATGAATTACGATTGTGTTACAATTCCGAATGGAGAAATCGAATTACATCACGTAGCTCACACTTGGCGGGCGCTTCGATTACAGTCGATATGCTTTCACACCTGGTTGGCACTTCGATTGCAGTTGATATGCTTTCACCTCGCTACTCCACAACGATTAATTGGCAGTCTGTCTATCGGTGTGGGGATGGGCGATGTCTAATGAACAGTTTTGTGTTAACCCGTTTCGTCATCTCACATAGAATTTCCGTAGTGGCCTAATAGAGGTTGAAAAGAAATAGCCCTATGCACATATGAGACTGTAACTTTGGTATTACTGGTAATCTGCCTTTAGAAAATGTTACTTTCGTTTTCTTTTAAATAGAGTAATAGTTGGCGACATTTTTAATTGCTTGCTTAGTAGTAGAGCGTTTGTCTCTGGTTCGTGGGGTTCCTGGTTCGATCCCAGGAAAAGTAAGTTTAAGGTGGATAACATCGTGTGCATGGATTTTCTCAGGTACTCCAACTTTATCATTCCACCAATTCTTCCATTATCATTCATTTGCGTAAGGGCATAACGTGGGACGTTAGCCTGGAAGATTTCATTTCATTCATTTTTTTTTTTAATTTTTCAAAAACGAAAAATCGCTACCTTTGTAACCCACAAAGATACGATCGTCATACTGCTTTAAGTGATGATGTGCCGTCAGCACATCGCGCAACATATTTTTTATATATACGATACAATTGCCGTGCTTTGTAGTCTTGTAAAAAATAACTGGTCACCTAACTTTCTTATAAACGCAATATTTTCTCAAGAGCACGTAAAAAATCTAAAAATTTGAACTGACTACAGAAATTTCTCGTTTGTTTAATTCCCTCTATGGATTAGAGTGTTTTATCAGAGAAAAGTGGGTGACAAGATCTTTCGACTTCGCATTAAGAAAAAAAAAAAAAACTCAACATACGAGTACTATTCGAACGAAGAATAGCTTATTATAAATAATGTCAGGACATTTTTTATATTTACAGTCAACTTCTGGATTTTGAAGGTACGCTGATCGATGTCTCATATAGCCTCAGTACTAGAACAGATTGTTAAGCTCCCAAACATTTTTCTACCTTAATTTCAAATTTGAAAACTAGATCTTGGAGGATATTGTCTTTTTTCCTCGACTGATGTTTGTATGCAACACGGGTGGTTTTCAAGTTATTTATTTATTTAGAGCTGTTTGATCATTCTTTCCTGATATCCGTTCTAATACCTTGTTCTTGTTCTTGATTTTCATTTCTTCCCTCCTTCCAGCAGTATATTAATATCAGTCTATTCTGAGTGGCGAATCAAACAGCCAACTAGAGCTCCCTTGTAACTAAGTAGTTAGTGTAGGCGCCTTTGGCGTGGGAGACCCGGGTTCGATTCCCTGTGGGAGCTCATGTAGTTCAGGTCCCGCCTTTCATACAGCCTCGTTGCTGAGCAGGACGCTAAGCAAAATCAAACCAGTCATCTATACTTATACCTTCTTTTCTCTATATGTTTAAAATGCAACGGATATTACCTGCTTTGTCATCTCTTCTCGTGGGAAGAGAGGCTTGCCCGGCTCGACACAGGTGTTTCCTTCACTAGAAGGTATAACTGGGAGATGTGCCTCGTTTTCATCGCGCTAATGGATGCATCCTATTATCGCTCTTCGGAAGGGTTTCCTGTGTTTAACAATTATTCCTTGAAAGAGAAACTCTGGCAAACACAGACCGATCTACTGTAAATAGTATACGATACTGGCCTTAGTGTGCGCGATTGCACATTCCGCCTGGAAGAAGTTGTGTAGTACACATCCATAAATATATCACTTGGCCTTTTTTCTCAACAACTCTGTGGTTTCACCCTTATGACGGAATCTGTTAGGAGTGGGGTAGAAAAAAAAATCTCTATGAGGAGCTCTACTCTTCCCCGAGGAAGAAGTTGGTGCCACTCCCAAATGTGTGGCCTACATGAGCCACTGAATTCGATTCTGAGGTAGACAGGGCTAAGGAATTCCAGGAGATCCAAGAAATAGATTGGTTTCTGACTAGGTTTTGGTTATAGCGCGGAATTCGATACTTGGTGACGTCGGGCGTCATTGGAGAAGAGGGGAGTGAGCTTTCTTTAAAGCTCCGGTGCCGACACTGGAGATGTCAACAAAATTCTATTTATGAGGGAAGTACCCTCCACCAGTAGACAGAACTTGGTCTATCATGCAATTGGCGTATTCTATTACCCTACTGAGTGTTGGTGAACGCTCCAGAAATGACGGGAGACGACTCTGAGCAATAATAGTGGATCGATGCCACCAGTGAGACAACGAAGAGAATTTTCTTCGAGTATCCTGATTATCCGCTCGCCCAGTGGGTTGGGTTTCTATGTGAAAAATTCAAGCAAATATGGAAATACCAGTATTCTCCGATGGGTGGCGGTAGGGTCATAAGCAATAAGGTAACAACTGTAATAAGGACTAAGATCAACACAGGATAGACGCAAGGATTTCCATCATCTCACGCTCCTAACAGTGTCACCAGACGATTTGTTTACGATACGCACAGCCTTCTTTGCCAGTATCCCATCCAAGCGCCTTCAATTTCTTCTTTGTTTCTGCTCCCTAGAGAGCCACAGTCTATACATACAATACTCATAATGGCTTTTTTTTTTTTTTTTTTAATATTATCAACATGTTCTTCGATGTTAGTAGTCCTTTAAATTATTATTTAAGAACTTGACTATATAAGCATTCTATAACACTGAGGACAGCGACAAACTTCCTTTTTCTCGAAAACCATGAGAAATGCACGAACTTTTTTTTTTATGGCTTCTCTCAAATTTCACATGCAGTTCCACTACAGAAGAGGATTAATGAAGGTCTCCTTTCCCAATGTTGTCCCAATATATATATACGGTGACTGGTACTTTGATGCTTTTTTTGCAAGGGGATATTCTACAAGTACTTTGGAACATTTTCACCTATATGAACCAGGGTTTGCAAATCAATAGTTTCTGAGTAATTTGCACATGTGTGATTTCTTTGAAATTTGCCGTCTAACGAGAGGTGAGCGAGAAAGTTTTACCCTGACACCTCCAAATATCGAAGAGCAATGAAATTTTACGTGTGTAATCCTGTCATGTGGTGATCTACAGCTCGTAACTGTATCTATGTGTAGCTCTGTTGCTGTGTTATAGGTCCGAACGTGAAGTAAGGTATAGTAATCCAAAATCCATTACTGCACCTCAGAAAGCAGCGTGGCAACATCGCAGAAGTACCTGCCCCTAGGAAACAACTGCATGGTTGGGAAGAGGTGGAATGAAGATGGTGTGCGGTCAAAGAAAGACGCAAACTATGATGGATATCATACACAGGGTCGTGCATCTGTCTGGCCAACTTTCGAGCAGTGAACGGGTGCGTTGTTTTCCCGGAGGTGGACATCTTTCGTGTCAACATGGGATTTCACAGAATTCCGTATCGCACACAGCAGTGAGGCATAATATATCCTGTTAACTGTGGTACACTTTGCCTGGAAAGCAAGTAGTAATACCACTTGTTGATCCCAAATAAATGTGATCATCACTTTGGTCGCACAGAGTTGAACACGGACTTCCTTTGTTGGTAGTACGTCGGCACGCTGTAATTGGTTTGACTAGGTTTCCCTTGGCTTTCTTTACTCCTACCAGGCGAAGGCCGGGATAGTACCTTCTAGAAGGTCAATACCAGTTTCTTCCCAAACCCTAGAACCATGTGACCCCGGAGTTAGAGGTCCGTACCCTTCCTTGAGTTATCATCATCATCATAGATAACTCAAGGAAGGGTACGGACCTCTAACTCCGGGGTCACATGGTTGTAGGATTTGGGAAGGAACTGGTCTTGACCTTCTAGTTATTGCCTTGCATAAATACAGAAAGAAATAGCAATCGAAAAAAAAAAATCGCTTTAATAACTCAAAACAAAATTACGCCCATTGCCGTACCAATTGCTACAATTACAACCTAATGTTATAAACTTACTCCAAAAGGTAAAAATGTAAACCTTGAAAAGTCATAACAAAGCGATGTATTCGACTGCTTTTTTATTATTTTTTTTTTTTTTTTTTTTTTATTTTTATTTATTTACACAAGAGAATGGCTCAAGGAAAGGGGCTCAGGCCTCCAACTCCGGGGTCACATCGGTCTTTTAGGTGGGTCTAGGATTTGAGAAGGAACTGGCTCTGGCATCCTACATGGCACATCCCGACCTTCGCCTGGTGGGAGTGAAGAAAACCAGGGAAAACCTAGTCAAACCAATTACAGCGTGCCGACGTACTACCAACAAAGGAAGTCCGTGTTCAACTCTGAGCGACCAAAGTGATGATCACATTTATTTGGGATCAACAAGTGGTATTACTACTTGCTTTCCAGGCAAAGGGTACCACAGTTAACAGGATATATTATGCCTCACTGCTGTGTGCGATACGGGATTCTGTGAAATCCTATGTTGACACGAAAGGTGTCCACCTCCGGGAAAACAACGTACCCCGTTCACTGCTCGAAAGTTGGCCAGACAGATGCACGACCGAGTATAAAATCAGTTTCTCTTGACCGCACACCATCTTCATTCCACCTCCTCCCAACCATGCAGACATTTTCTAGGGGCAAGTACTTGTCACACTGCTTTCCGAGGTGCAGTAATGGATTTTGGACCACTACACCTTACCTCATGTTCGGACCTATAACACAGCAACGGCACAGAGTTACGAGCTGTACATTACCACAAGACTTACATAGGTATGCAGGATTATACATGTAAAATTTCATTGCTCTCTGATAGTTGGAAGGCTCGCTCACATCTCTTTAGCTGGCAAATTTCAAAGAAATCACACATGGGCAAATTACTCAGAAACTATATATATTCAAAAGATTATGTTCCTCGTACACTAAGAGATAAACAAAAAATATATTTAATATAAAAAATACATAATTTCGTTTATATTTTCTTCCTTTTTTATTATCAGTTTTGTTAAGAACGGTAACTTTTCATAATAACCTAATAATTTCCCATGCTCCTAATTTATTCATTAACTTTTCTCCTGAATTTTCAGAACTCAAGACAATTCTCATGGTTAACAGTGAAAACTGCCATTTTAAATTTTAATTTTACTCATTTCTTTTTTCTAACATTAATTTTTAATTTAATTAATTAATTTTTCTTTATCATAATTTTTAACTCGTTACATTTTCCATTAATGTTTCCATTTATACACAGTGTGCTCAATAAGTTCTGAGACTATCTCCAAATAATATACTTAATGCTGCCGGAAAAAATGTATGCCATGTTAGTTTTCTACATATATCTCTTCCCATTCTACACACTCACGGAGACGATTGTGTAGAGGCTCTGGAACACCTTCTAAAAGCTGCTGGAATGCTATTCAGCACTGCCGTTTTATTCGTTTGAATCGAGTAACATCCTCAAAATGGGAGGTTAAGGAAAACTCAAGTTAAGAGAACACTGGAGTGTTCAAGGACTGTAACCATTCTTTTGGCCAAAAACTGACGCACAAGAAAATTGGTGCAATAAGTGTTTCATGCTTCTTTGTCGGTTAGCGTGTTGCAGTGTGCGTATACGATTCACATTTTCTCCACTTCGGATGCTCACAGGTCTACTGGCACAAGGATCGTCTTCTACACATTCACGACCATTCTTGAAACGTGAAAATCATACGAACGTTGCTTCGACAATCCTGTCCAAACGCATTCTGCACCATTCTGTTGTTTTAGTAGTAGTTTTACAGCATTTAACACAAAACCTGATTGAAGTACGTTGATCATCCATTCTCTCAACAATGGCAACGAACAAAAACACTGACAGTGAACATAAAGAAATACAAGGAATAAAGAAAGTGACTGTGCTGAACAAAACTCGAGTGGACAATTTCCTTGGGCTTTCCAAAGCTTCTACCAGAGTCCTGTGAATGTGTGGCCCAGGAAGGGACGTATTGTAGGCCACTAACATGGTAACAAATTACTCTTCTGGCATCGTTAAGTATATTATTTTGAGATAGTCCCGGAACGTATTGAATGCACTGTATATATTTACACTGATGAAGGTGGTGGTGGTTCGCTGAAACAGTCGTCATGGTTTATAGTATTACAGGATGCTCACAGGATAATTCTTTAATAATTTGAATATACGACCAACATTATCTTTGAGCAATTAGTAGTTCTTTCTTTTGTTGTCGAAGACCTGCTTT
The DNA here is from genome assembly GCF_964235325.1 of Thermobia domestica. NCBI lineage: Eukaryota > Metazoa > Arthropoda > Insecta > Zygentoma > Lepismatidae > Thermobia > Thermobia domestica. The sequence continues at coordinate 215,412,231 of NC_137463.1, forward strand.
GTCTGTGCTATCTTAGTTCCAATATTATTTTCACTTCTTCTATTTGAGGGTAATATACTTCAAAAATATTTTCCTGCTGTATCTTCAAGGTATTCATTGAATGCTACACAAGCTTTTGTTTCACCTCAAAGAGAACTCTATTCTGACAAAATTCCAACTTTCGCTTAATAGTAGCTGAACAAAAAATACCTGGCGTCTTAACGGAAATTTATTGCATATTTGAATTTAAACTGTCATAATTGAATCCACTCTGCCTAATTCCATATAACAATCAGGTACAATAAACAAAACTCGACAAAACATTTCGTCCGTAACTTCATGATAAGTTCAAACATTTTGAAAATTTTCTATAATTTACATAAAATTACATTCTCTGTCATTGTATGTTTTCTCTATAATTACAGAAAAATGAACTCGGATCGAACAACTTCTCAAATAGGGAATTTTTTTAATTTTGTCTGTCACTGTACATTGCAACTCTCAAACATGACTGACATGATGATCCTAGTAATAATGATTCATCACTAACTGATCACTCTAGTCCGTTTCTTACTCTTCTCTTTAAATAGACTTAGTAGTCGAACTCACTTAAGATTTGAACTATAACATTTACTTCATCTTGAAAAGTGTGGAACATATTAAATCGTTCTAAATATATGGTAACCTTAATATTTTTACTCTCAACGAAATTATGGAGTGTTGTCCGAATGGATTCACTGTTCTACATTTTTTCATTTTTTATTTTTTACAGAAACGAAAGTAGCCGTTCTTTATTGATTTTTGACCACAGAGCGCGACAATCGCACTTAAAATTCCCTCCTGGTTTAGGCTTCTGAGTAATTTAGCGTTTTGTATTTTGTATATAATGCTATGAGACATTTTGAAATTATTGTTTTACACGGTATAAAGTGTCGTTCTTGGCAAGTATTTGCTGCATATTCGACTTGGCAACGTTGTACGTTATCAGCAGCTAGTGTGAGCGTCTCATGAGTCACGTGAGGCAATGATTGCAAGTTGCAACTAGCTCCAGTTAACGTCTCTAATCGTAGTCGTGGCGTGGCGTGCTTCAAGCAGTAGTTTGGCAGACTGTTTGTGTTACTGGTGAACCAGCAGTTTGAAAGTAGTGAGTGAGGACATTATCGTTGTTGTACATATTGTTTTCATTGCAAAGTATCAGTGATACAAGGAAAGTGCAGCAATGCCCCGCGGTTGTAAAAATTCGGTGGACAGTGTGTGTTACATATGACTTGTGGTTCCAGGAAGCGGCCATTGACTGCTGCAGTGCGAAGAGCATATTTACTATACTTTGAATGTCGTGTTGGAAAAATGAAATGAAAACTTTGAGAATTACGTCCCACGGTTATGCCGGTTAGGCTAAAGGAGACGGTGATGATGAATAATGAATGAAATGGTGGAATGAAGAAAGTGGGAGGAAACGGGAGAACCCCGATAAGGCCCACGCACACGGTGTTTGTCCACCACAAAGTTCGCTTGGCGGGGGCTGGGATCGAATCCGAGACCCCAAGCACCAGAGGTGAACGCTCTACCACTGAGCCACCGCGGTCCCTGTCGTGTTGGAGACCAGGATAAATCGTGGGCTCCCCACGTTTGCTGTACGAGTTGTTCATCTACTCTCAATGCCTGGATGCAAGGGAAGAACGTTTCCATGCGCTTTGCTGTGCTCGCCATTTGGCGTGAACCAACAAACCATAGTACAGACTGCTACTTTTGCATGCTACCCTGCTTGAAGAAAGGTATAAATACGAAGAAGAGGAGTGAGATCGAATACCCAGTGATACCATCTGTCATTCATTCAGTGACCCATGGAGAAGAATTGCCTGTTCCCGATCCCCGGGCTACCATTCTGACAGAAAGTGATACAGAGAATGAAAGTGAAGGTGAACCTGCTCCACATACCAGTGACACTGGTCCGTCATTTGAGCCTAAAACCAACTATCCTGAACCACATTGACACCAGAGCCCTGCAAACCCAGGCCCGAAGACGGCCCGGCCCGACCCGAATGGATCTGAATTCTGTGCCCGGCTCGACCCGAATCTCGAGCCGGCCCGACTCGGCCCGAACACTGTCAAAGACGGATCGGAAACTAATGTTGGCAGCCTGTGTTAATCGTAATGTGTTTGGGAAATTAACTCTTTATTCAAGACTGTAAAGTACTGTACTTCTGCTACTCTTATTATTACTACTACTGCTACTGCTATTATTATTATTATTATTATTATTATTATTATTATTACTTCTACTACTACAACTGCTACGACTTCGCGTCAGAGTTAACATGTCTAGTGGTAGATACTTTACAATCTAAGTACAGAAAAAATCGAAGAAATACTAGTTATTATGGCCAGTCTGCGTAGAATGCGAACAGATGCTTGACGAGGGGCAATGGTGGCTCAGTAAGCATTCACATCTGGTGCTAGAGGTCGTCGGATCGATCCCTCTTCTTGTTATGTGAGCTTTGTGGTGGACAAACATCGTGAGCGTGGGAGTTTTTGGACTAGCCCGTTTTCGTCCACTGTCTTCATTTCACCAATTCATCCATCATCATCCATACGTTTTGAGCCGTAATTGCCTAAAGAACATATGAGAAAGTCAAGTCCTTGACCTACTAATTAGAATTTGTTCCGCTACATTAGACCACGGAGGCCGAAACCATGAACTGGCGTGTTCATAAGATTAGCGCAATTTATAGTAATGTTCAATTAGCACGGCAGATTCCAAATCATATTACATGTTCCTGTATTCTTTATAATTCGATGCTACAATAATAATAACAAAAAACAATGATGAAATAAACAGAGATGCAAGGGCTCGGAAAAAAACAGACTTTTTTGGAAAAAAAACTCGGTTTTTTCTGCTTTGTTTTTTTGCTTGGGAAATTTTGGGCTTTTTTGAAAATTTTGCTTTAAATTGATGAAGCAGATTTTGTTTCGCTTCTCTACAACAAAAATACTCATTTAATTAGTGATTGATGCAGATAATGATCTGAAATCTCGAAAGATTTTTTAAAATTCTTAACATATTTACATTATGAATTCCAAAGGATTAACCAATATATGTAATAATATTTTAACCTCTTATATATAATAAGTACTTGAAAAAAATGATACACAAAAAGCTAGCAAAATTGTATGTAGTATTTTTACTTCAAAATATCACACACCCTCTTTTTGAAGCAAAATAAAGAAAAACATGAGAGAAATCTGCACATCAAGAGCTTCGTTTCGGGTAGTTCTGTACATTCTTGAAATTTTTCAGTTAAGTTTTAACTTTCATATACATTGTATGAATATTTCGAACAATTTTTTCACTGAATGATCATATACGTAATAATCTGTTACCACCTATCAGGTGCTTCGGATCTGCAAAATCGGTAAAGCTCCAAATTCTGTAATGCACTGACTGTTCCTTAAATTTGTTCAGAATCGGAAAAGTATCGAATTTTCTGTTCATGGATCATATATGTAATAGACGGTTCATCTGAGCATATTGTTTCCTAGGCTGTAGAATATATAACCACCATCACGGTTTACCCAGTCCTGTAGGTTTCTGAACTTTTAACAAGAAAATTCAACATATCATTATGTAACTTTTTTTTTTTTTTTTTTTTTTTTTTTACAAAAAAGAAAAACTATGGAATACATTTAAAAAGAGTGGAAGAATCAATCACTGTTCCAATTCACAAGAAAGACGACAAAATTGATTGTAATAATTATCGAGGCATTTCTTTTAACATTATATTATTAAGATTGACCCCATACGCAGATGAAATGATTGGAGATTATCAGTGTGAATTTAGTCGAAATCGACCATATATTTACCATTCGACAAATACTCGAAAAGAAATGGGAATATATTACCCAGTACATCAACTGTTTATTGATTTTAGAAAGGCTTACAACTCGGTTAGGAGGGAAACATTGTACAACATTCTTACAGAATTTGGAATACCGAAAAAGCTAGATTTATTAAGTGTTTAAATGAATCCCAGAGTAAAGTCCGAGTAGAAAAATGCGAGCTTCCACGTCGAGATTGGCCTGAAACAAGGATACGCGTCATCGCCGTTATTATTCAGGTTTGTTCCTGAGTACGCTATAAGAAAAATCAAAGATAGGAACCAGGGCCTAGAGTTGAATGGTATTCACCAGGTTATGGTGTATGCTGATGATGTAAATCTGATAGGAGAACAATCGAAAGAAATGCAGAGGCCTTATTAAAAATGCTTGCAGGGACATGAGTAAATGCAGAGAAATCTAAATACAAGGAAATTAACAAGGATCCTAATACGGCAAATTATGAATGCTTTAAAATATCAATTAATACTTTCGACACAATGGATACTTTCAAATATCTTGAATCAGTATTACCAGCCCAAAATCATGCCCACAAAGAAATTAAATGTCAACTGAAATCAGGAAATTCGTGTTATTATACAGTACAAAATATTTTGTCGTCGCGAATTCTGTCAAAGAATTTAAAGCTTAAAATATATAAAATGATAATCATGCCTGTTATGCTTTATGGTTGTGAAACATGGTCGCTTACGCTGTGGGAAGAACGCAGACTGAAATTATTTGAGAATAAAATTCTGAGACGAATATTTGGACCCAAGAGGAACGGGAATGGGGAGTGGCGGAAACTTCATAAGGAGGAACTACATAATTTATACGGTTTACCAAACATCGTTAGAGTCATCAAGTCTAGGAGGCTCAGGTGGGCAGGTCATGTAGCCAGAATGGAAGAAAGTAGGAACGCTTTCAAAGTATTAACTGGAAATCCAATCGGGAAACGTCCATTAGGAAAACCTAGGCCCAGATGAGAGGACACTATTAAGATGGATCTAGCAGAAATAGGAATAGAGTAGAAACTGGATTGAATTGGATAAGGACAGAAGTCAATGGAGAGCTTTTGTTGCCATAGAGGAAGAGAGAGAGAGAGAATACATTTAAGTTAAGCACAACTGCACAACAAACATGAGGGAGTGGTTAGCTTTCGTGCTTCTATCGTGAAGTCCGGGATTCAACCCCGCATTCGATCATTTTGACAAAAGTTTTTCTTAATTTCATCTGTGAAAGTAGAGATAGTGCGTGTACTGTGAGTCCTTGTTGACTTCCTTTATAATCGTTTCTAATCTTTGTTATTACTAATTACCAGCAGTGATGGATTTGCGAAGAGGGTTAGGGTGGGGATGTCTTTCGGATTGAAGCCTCTAGCCCGAAATTACGGAAGTTCTAAAACAAACTAAATATTAGTTTTGTCTTTACTCATAACTTCAAGCTGTCCTCAAATAAAAAAATAGAAATTTTTAGAAAAACTAAGCATTAATAAGACAAGCCCCTCCGCCACTTTTCTAAATCCGCCACTGATTATCAATATAAAATGGTCTTCAGGGTTGTATCTGGAAGATTATAGCTGATTATACAAACGAAACGAAATATTTGTTATGCCTGTAATCATAAACTTAAGCTCCTCTCAAATAAAAGTTAGAAATTTTTAGAAAAAACAAACATTTTTCAGAAAAAAACCCTCTCAAATATTTTTCTAAATCCGATACTGATTATTTCTATCAAATGGTATTCAAGGTCGTGTTGGGAAGATTATTGTTAAATCATTGCACAGCTACAGTATAACGGAAATGTGGAAGTACGCTCTGACAGATATATTGAAAAACGTACGCTCTGATGGATATATTAAAAAACATAAGTTTAATTATGTGCTAGAAGCTAGAGTACTAAGCTCTAAGAAGTGAAACACAGATGACTAAAAAGAAATGATCTAGAGAAGAAAGAATGTCGATAATTCAGAAGTTAAAATCAAGTTAAATAGCTTCTAAAATTGCCCTCAAATACTACTTACTTTATGTTTACTTTAACTCATAAAACATGTGCTCCATCCATTATGATGGTGAATTCCAGAGCGAAATATGGCATTCAGGTCATGGAATCTTATTTAACTTTAGAGTATACTATAAGAAAGCTATTTAAACAGAAAAATCATGAAAATGAAAAAAGCCAAAATTTCCAAAATTCAAGTTTTTTTTTCCAAAAAAGCCGGCTTTTTATGTGCAAAAAACCATCGATTGAAAAAAGCCGGCTTTTTTGCATCTCTAGAAATAAATCACCCAGACCCCAGGATCGATGAAGTGTTCCTGGAACGGTTCGTAACAAGTAAACAACAGAGCTATATGACGAAATGCGAGGCAGTAAATCAAAACAAAATCCACACATATCATTGTTGAACGAAAAATACCTCAAAAGTCCCCTGAATGAAAAATGTATAGATATCAGCTATCAAAAATGCCTCTTAACATCACATATAATAGAAGGGATAGTTTATATTAAGAAAATGAAAATATAAGGTTTCCTAAGAAACCAATAGTGCAAAATGAACATCGCTTTACTGTATGTCCTTGTACGCATCGAATAGCACGGAAACAGAGTCAACAGTTTCAGGCTTTAGAGCATTTATCCGTTCCTGAGTACTAAAAGCTCTTTCAGTAGACGCACTAGAAGCAGGGATGACGAGATACTGACGCGCTAATTTACACAATTTTGGTAATGTTTGTTCTTGTTGCTTCCACCACTGCAGTATATCTAGTTCTCTTACACATGATGACATGTTGAGGTAGATGTCTACATCATCAAATTCACCAGAGACTGAATGTCTATCTTCCCAATCCATTAGTTTATACTTCTTGGTAGGTGGTTCCAACTTATGCCAACTAGCCTAAAGGAGACGATGGTGATGAGAAATAAATGAAATAGTGGAATAAATAAAGTGGAAGGAAACAGGAGAACGCCGCGAACCCCCCACACGGTGTTTGTCCACCACAAAGTTTACTTGGCGAGAGCTCGGATCAAACCAGTGACCCCATACACCAGAGGTGAACGCTCAACCACTGAGCCACCGTTCCAGGAACACCTAATCGACCCTGGCGATTTGGTGATTTATTTGATCATTATATTTTGTTATATTTGTAGCATCATACTATAAACAATACATGAACATGTAACACCATTCGATATTTGCCTTGCTAATTGAACATTACTACAAATTGCACTGATCTTATGAGCACGCCAGTTCATGGTTTTGCCCTCCGTGGTCCAATGGTAGCGTACCAAATTCTACTTACTAGGTCAAGTACTTGACTTTATCATACGTTCTTTAGGTAACTACGGCTCAGGCTGTATGGATGATGATGGGATAAATTGGTGGAAATAAAGCAGTGGGAGGAAGCGGGACCACCCCAGAAACTCCCACGCACACGATGTTTGTTCACAACAAAGCTCACATAAAATGAGTAGGGATTGATCCGACGACGTCTAGCACCAGATGTGAGTGTTATTTCTACTGAGCCACTGTTCTCCCTCGTAGATCAAGCATCGGTTCACATTCTACGCAGACCGGCCATAACAACTAGCATTTCTCCATTTTATTCTGTACTTGGTACCACCAGATATGTCAACTCTGACGCGAAGTCATAGCACTTGTAGTAGTATTAGCAGTGGTCGTAGTAGTAATAAGTAGAAGTAGTAATAGTAGTAGTAGAAGTAGTAATAGTAATAGTATTACCAGTACATCGCAGTCTTTAATAAAGAGTCAGTTTCCCAAACACATTACGATTAACATAGGCTGACAGTAAGACCGTACAAACACGGCAAAAATAGAGGTAGTGGAGGACATTAAAAAAACAAATAGGCTGACAACATTAATTTCCGAACCGTTTTTCAGAGTATCCGGGCCGAGCCGGGCCGGCCCGAAATGTGCCCGGCCCGGTCTAGTTTGATAAATACTTGAAACGGGTCGGGCACCGGGCCGAACCGGGCGCGCCCGGCCCGTGCAGGGCTCTGATTGACAACACAAGCAGGGCTTCATGACCTGATTAGAGATTTGGAACTGCCAAAGGATAAAGCAGTGCTCTTAGCATCTAGGTTACAACAGTGGAACCTTCTAGAGGATACACTTAGGGTATTAACTCTACGTGATCGCCAAAAAGATCTTGCAAAATATTTCTGTTGCACCGATGAGTTAGTATTTTGCAATGATGTTCCAGGTTTGATGCAGAAACTGAAAATTCCGTACGAAGCAGAAGATTGGAGACTGTTTATAGACGCCTCCAAAACAAGCCTTAAAGCTGTGCTCCTGTACAACAGTAAGGAGATATCAGTATCAATCCCTGTTGCTTATGCACCCCTGGGTAAAGAAAGTTCTGGATCTTATAAAATATCGTGAACACAAGTAGTTTTAATTTGTGGTGATTTTAAGGTGATCGCTATTTTGCTTGGTCTACAGGGTGGCTATACAAAGTACAGTTGTTACATATGTGAGTGGGATAGTCGTGCAAAGAATGTTCATCACACTCAAAAGGAATGTCCGCGACAAACAGCTTTGTTGCCAGGCAAAAAAAATAAATAAATAAATAAATAAAATAAAATAAAAAATAAAATAAAAAAATGTACCTTCCGTGAACTCAAAAAGCTTTCTGCTTCTACCATTGCACATCAAGCTTAGACTCATGAAGGCATTTGTGAAGGCCATGAACAGGAATGAACGTGCATTGGCATACTTGTGCCAAAAGTTTCCGCGTCTAAGCACAGAAAAGATTAAGCAGGGAGTCTTTATTGGTCCGCAAATACGCAAGCTATTGCAAGCCGAGGTGTTTGAATCTATTTTCAGTGCTGATGAGCTCCATGCGTGGCATTGTTTCCACAATGTTTGTACCAGATTGTTGGGCAACAACCGAGCCAAAAATTACAAAGAATTAGTAGAATAATTGCTATCTGCCTACGAGAAACTTGGGTGCAATATGTCACTCAAAATGCACTTCCTCCATTCCCACCTTGATGTCTTTCCAGTGACTTGTGGATCTTACAGTGACGATCAAGGAGAGCGATTTCACTACGACATTACTGCGATGGAACAACATTACAAAGGGAAGTGGTCAGTTTCAATGTTAGCGGATTTCTGCTGGATGATTCCAAGAGATGCTCCCGATGTTCCTCACAAGATATAAGCAAAAACATGGCGTGTTTAAAACAGATACTTTACGTAACTTTTACCAACAGTTCTCCTGTAGCGCTAAATGCAAAATGTTAAGAATGCTATTACACCGATAGTGTGCCAGGAGGACGTTATATTTTTTATATTCATATTCAGTGTCCAAACATTTAAAAGAGACAGCTATTTTTATTTCCGTAATTATGTTAATGTTTGTTAATTTTACCTTTACAGTTTCAAGATCATAGAGTTATATGCAAAATGTAAATTGTGCAATTAGTACTAAATCTGAATTAGGAATATGTATTTATTGTGTTTTTCGTGTTCAGCGCCCAAAAAATTATAAGGGACGGATATTTCTATTTATGTAATCATTTCAAAGTTGGTGACTTTTACCTTTTACAATTTCATCATAATAGCGTTATATGCAAAAGGTAAATTATGCAATTGCCACTAAATCTGAGCTAGGAGCCTGTTATCATTGCCATTTTATTGTTCAGCGTCTAAGAAATTATAAAGAATAGCTACTTTTATTTCCGTAATCATTTCAATGTTTTGTGACTTTACAATTTCAACATGCAAATTGGGTAATTATAAGTAAATCTTATCCAGGAGCACATTTTTATTGTCAGTTTCGTATTTAGCGCCCAAAAATTAATAAAGGATGACCATTTACATTTCTGTAAAAAATTCACTGTTGCACAGTGTTACCAGTAATATGTTTTTGGGCACACTTTATGCGTCGCATACATCTCCGAAATCTTCTTGTTGAAACTGAAGAAACTTTATGTGTAATGTAAAACTAAACCTTTTATCTTGGGACACTTTTCTAAACAGTATTCAAAGGAATCAAGAAAGTTAGAAACATTTATACGTATATAAAATTTAATTTTAGAAACTGCACATGCGATTTTGGAGGTCGGAATCATTTTTGGTGTGTTAATTCATGATTAGTTCCCATGATTTTAAATTTTTGAAAATCCCATTTACAGGGTAGGGAAATTTTCCTTTTTTTTTTTTTTATCCGATGTGTAATTTCTATATGGGAACTTGTTAATGTACAAAACACAAATGTCATTCACTTAAGTGAATTTAATATGAAGAAAAAAATAAATGGGTAGACTTACGGAAAAACTACTACCTGTGATTATTTTATTGTATCATGACATGTCATGAATTGAGTATGGCTCATAGCGCATGATTTTTTTATGCAGCAAAACAGAGACAGAAGTGATAAGTTACCTCTGATTGAAATGACTTACGTAACAGCAAACTCATGACACGTGAAACAGACATTAGGTGTAAACTCCTCCATTAAGAAATGGAACTATGGATCTTCCTATGAAAGACAGTATTACGATGACCCAGGCCAATTTGAATTTCGTTACTATTTTGCAAAAAGGTGACATTTTTGGCGAAATTGAGATAACAGCATTTTTGAACTTGAAATAAAAAACCGCATCATCATGCGAAACGGTTGTAACTACAACCCAGCCAATCCAGAGGTAGCTAGCGGTATAACTGACAAAAAGATAGACTGTGGTATACAGAAGTCAACCTATTTTGGCTTCTGAGAAATTTTTGCAAAATAGTGACGATTTATATTGCTGTGGAAAATATCAAGCAGCATCTACACGAACTGATTTAAAGTGAGCAGCCGCGTTCATTACAGCGTTTGCAGAAATTCGCGTCATTATCACTTGGTAGTCCATTTTAACTACCATCTCGTTAGACCTTGGAACATTTGGATCTTGTTGAATGCCGTCCATGTTATTATAAGAGCAGAAATACTACCGCAAAAGAGTTCCAACTCCTAATTTGATGCCTCTTCTATAGAATCCTACAGCCTTTTTGGTCCAGAATTGGTCCAGTGGACAAAATCTAGATTCATCATTTTCATGCTAACAAAACATGTTCGGAGTAACAGCATTCATATTCACAACAGCAAACCAAGTATCTTGCCCAGAACTCCCCCAGAAGTCTTCTTGAATGTTCACGGTAAAAGGAGAGGGGGATGAAAAGAGGTACTGCTGTTGACTATCACGTAAAGCTTATACGTAGGTAAGCCTGTGTTGTGTAGAACTTACGTCGAAAATACGTTAAGAGTAAAATTAAAGAGACGTGGAAATTGCAACACGGTGTTTTGCTTCTTCAGGATTGCCCCAAACGATCTCACGTAGTGTAAGCAAGGTTACAAATAGTGGCGCACACACTGTATTGGTTTGACTTAGCACCAAGTGTATATATATATATATATAGGTTGGATAAAATGTAGTGTCAACATTGCTCTCACGCCATTATCACTTGTGTCGCAGCACTATAAGAGATTTGTACGTGATAAGGGAATGTGAGTCGATGAAATGTGGCGAGTACTGACGACTGTGTTGTTCAGTCAAAAGTACCAGTGCCGTAAAATAGAGAAGGAAAGTCGAAGCATTAGACTAATAATTCAGAAAGACTAGCAACGTGGGTGGTTCGAGATTGAAATGACACGTGACGCGCTGTACAACGATGTTTTCAGCGACTATGTGACGATCCTTTCGCCAAAATTAAGGAACCACTTCGCACAAAGCACTACAACACAAAAGAAGTCATCGTCCGTGCCATATGGCAGTAACTGGTAGACAATGACAAAGATTGACGCACTGACGGTGTAAGACACCTTCCATACGTGAGGCAGAAGGTAACAGAGATAGGAAGCAATTAGATTGAAGGAATTTCAACAGGTGTACTGTGCACAAACCTAGATATGAATTATAATAATGTCGCCATTACTTTTTATCCAGCCTTTGTAATTTGTTTCCAAAACTCAAGGAATATCCCGATGGGCACAGATTTTCCGGCAATGAAGAGGTCATGAATGTAGGTGAACGACGGTTACATGAACAAGGAAAAACATTCTTTTCTACAAATATTCAGCTATAGCAGAAGAGTTGGCAGAAGTGTTCTCACGTCCGTACAGATAATGTGTAAACGCAAACACTGTTCTACGTTATTTGCAAATAAGTCGAGAAAGGAACTTTTTGAACGTTTCTTGTAAATGGAAATTTTAAAAATATTAACGGTTTCAACTACTCCCGGGTACTCCTTGGTAAGTTTTCACTATACTTTTACTCATAGTATGCATATTAGATAATCATCTTATTAGATAACCTACGTTATTTACCCATTGGTCACCAACTACAATGCAGTCAGAAAGTTCTTGACGTCATTTAATGAAATACAAAGAAAAACATATGTGATGCAAGCACCGGAGGGTTATTGAGACACTGAGCAGCGCCAATACAGGCATGTTGCGCACACAAAGCGTCCAAGAAAATGAGGTATCGAAGCAGCTCGTTCGCGGCTGTTTGCTGTATGACTAAGGTGGGTCTGTCAGCAGCCGCATCAAGTCGTCAAATACTTCAGACATTTGAGGGTTATTCCGGGAACAAGCGCACCGCGAAAATTGGTTCCTGAAGTTGGTCGGGAGATCTACGTCTTTGTGAAGAACCAAGCAGTAAGCGTGCAAAGGTGCTGCATGACAAAACCCTTAAGGAGGCATAGAGAAGGCAAGCAGTCAAACATGTGGTGAATCTGTTGAGCACTTCGAATTTTCCGAGGAAACAGTCATAACGCATATGAAAGGTATAGAAATTGAATAAATAACATTCTATCATCAGACCACACCATCACTGCACGTCTGTACTCGTAGAATTGCGAACAGTGCAACGTGGGAATATTCTGCACCCCCACTCCCCCCATTTCCTTACACACCCACGCACATCTGCATAGAAAAGAAAAACTCCCCCAAATCTAATTCTATCAAACAGTAGCATATATTTATTACTCCAACTTAAAAAAAAAAAAAAAAAAAAAAAAAAGTTAAATTAGGAAAGAAACCAATATTCTTTTCTGATTTGTTTCTGTTCCTCCAAAATATGAAGTAACCACAATTTCACGTGAGGCTTCGTGAAACCGACCTTGTTTCGGAGTTCCGATCAAGAAAACTGACAAAAGAAACCTACTCAATCTTCCCCTTCCGGGCAGTAATTATTCCGTTACTGTATTTTCTTCAAGAAATAATCTTTAAATTAAGATGAAATTATATATCTGTTGAATGTGGAGTACAATTTCCTTAAGTGTGAAGTACATCAGAACTCAAAATCAGATGAGTTAAAAAAAAAAAAAAAAAAATGGTCTGATACTTCGACTGTTATGATTTCGCACCCTGATCCAGAGGGTTGAGGTCGAAGATATCTGCTTGTTATTCGTACAATCTGATCAATTTTGGATCAAGTTCTTTTAACCATGTTTGCACTTAGTCTCGTTATGCTGGGAGTTGAGGTGTAAATGTTTTGATACTAATACATCATAATGTTCATGCAACTGCACTATCTATAGACGTTAGGATAACAACACAGCACTGACTATGAAGGGACAAGGCTGTATCAAATCTTTGCCTGTCCTACGTATACCGTATTTGCCTGGAGACGCTGTGGAAAACCACTTCAAGAAAAATCAAAATGGTTACCACAATTAACCTGCCGATTACGAAGGTACATCCCTACCGCACCTATGCCTTAATTTTAACTTTCTTCCTCCAAACATAGACATCACTTTATGAGATGAATTTCGATAGCTGAGATAAATGGAACACTAAATGTTCTACAACTCTCAAGTGTCACTCGAGCAATAAACAGAAAACGCACATTTTATTAAATGAAATGATAGAATGCATATTAAATAACGAAATACAAGATAACCAACAAAGTTCTTGCCGTTTTCGACGTTCCATTAATCATGTGCTCAGAGAGAGGAAACGAAATGACGCACGTGCCTACCAAGCGATCGGGAGTTAGTCTGACCACAGACCTTCACTAATACAAGCACGTAATGCACATATACAACAGTCATAGCTCGTCCACTGTCGAAGAGAAATGCGAGGTATCGAAGCAGCTCGTTTGCCTGTGTTTGTTGTTTAAGGTGAGCCTGTAAGCTGTCGCATGAAGCCGCCGCATACGCCAGGCATTTGGAAATTATACCTTGAACAAACGCACCTAGAAGCATTGGTTCTAAAAATTCTGTTCGGGAGATTTGAGTCTTTCGGATGAACTTCGTGGTGGACGACATGTGTTGGATGACGAGACTAAAATCAGCCATCGAGGGCGAAAGTGGTCCAATGTGTTATTAACCAGCAGAAAGGTTCCATGTTTCCCCTGCACATGAATGGGATATGGAAGTTATACAAGTTATGCAAGTAGGTATCCCACATATTGTCGGCAGCCAACAAGGAACAACGAGTAACTGCCTGCTTTGTCCTTTTCAATCGGAATCTGAACACATCCATCTTTAATTGCTTGCTTCCTCGTGACGAAAAGTTAATCATTTATGTCACTCTCAAGCGTGTCGCCGCGTGACCCTCTTCCTCACACCTCAAGACCATCTCCGCACCAATCGATAGGTTATACTTTCTGTATGGTGGAATTGTCGGCAAGTGGTGCATTACGAACACCTTCCACCTGGTCAGACCATCACTGTTGACTTCTACTCTCAGTAGCTGGGAAAAGTGTGCACCATGCATTGCAACAGGAGCCGGCATTGGTGACCCGCAACGGTATGCTTTTCCTGCACGACAATGCAAAGCCATATGTGGCAAAGAGAACCCGACAGATCTTTCAGCAACTTGGTTGGGGGAGACTCATGCATCATATCCACCAGACCTTGCGCCAACAGAACCACCTGTTTCATTCTCTCGATAAACATTTCCGTATGAGCTCCTTCGAAATGAAGGAGACCTGCGAAATGCACTCACGGACTCTTTACATCCACAACCGCCAAATCGGGTGCTTAAATGCAGTTGAAGGCTAGTATTTCATGGCAAATCGCTGATCTTTTTATTGATTTTAAAGAGGCCATGAATCTCGACGATAACTAATAATTCATCACGGCGAAGAGATGCTTCAAATTGGCCAGAATACTTTCCATTTGTTTACTTTTCTTCCAGCCAGTGAAATTCTATTTTTCCTACTCTGCAGATCTAATTTTAAAATTTGTTAAAGCAAATTTCCTCTTTGAATTTATGTTCGGCATTAAATGCAGTTTGGTATTACGTAAATTTCAAAACTCTTTATACCCCATCTTCTTTTCAATCTATCCAAAAGCCTTTTCCAAGAGGCTTTCGAACCAACAATACTCACCCAGTGCATATTTCTTTATTTAAGTAATGCACCCGGCCAACATACCAACATCTGACTATTCACTTCTCTTCAATATACGGTGAAAAGTATACATTATGAGTGTGATAATAGCTACAGAATGAAGACATTTGTAAATCATAAGAAAAATCTTACACTTAAGTATCCAAACCAGAACTGTCACTATTATAATCTTAATGTTATTGTCCTGAGGCGAAGAACATTTTCAAAGGATACTAAAGATAGGTTGGGTAAAAATGGATAACAAATTAACAAATCATAAAATCTTATTGAAACCGCCTTGCTCTGTATTTAATTTAGTTTTTAAACTTTAGCAATATATATATATATATATATATATATATATATATATATCACTAAGTTTCTTTCAATATTAGGAGAAATCAAATAACATAACGGGTGACCCAAAAGTAGCGCACACCAAAATAACTATTTGACTACTTGACACTATTTAGATAAAGTATTATATATTTTGACAACGTATGGACTCTTGTAAATGTGTATTTTCACAACATACTCAAAATGGCTACCCCGTTCAGTATTGCAAGTACCGTACGAACTCTTTCTCACTCGTTGAAGCCACTTTATGGAACACCTGTGCACTGGTGTTAATCTCATTTGTTATATTTATCTTTAGTTCCTCCGGTGTGTGTGGTCTGTCGCCATAGACCTTACTTTAAAAACTACACAGGAAGAAATAAGGAGGCCTCAAAACGGGTGAACGTCGGAGCCATAATCCTTTACAGATTATATGCTAGACAAAAAACTCGAGCAAGAACTGCTTTGTGTCGTCAGACGTGTGACATACAGCACTGTCCTACTGGAGCCAACAATCACGGTCATATTTGTCAAGAAGCGCAATGAACTGTGTAATGATATCTTGGTACACAACACTGTTCACTGCAGTTTCAAAGAAAATGGGACCCGTTATACGACGAGTCTATTATTATCTCTCTTGAAAATAAGCCAACATTATCAAAAGGTACGTTTACTGATACGTTTATAATTTTTCAATTACGTACCATCAAAAGAAAATATAATACACTTACATAGTTATCTTTAGAATCACACAGACACAAAGTAATAAGCTTTGAAGTCTCCAATCGTCCATTAATTGTGCTCAGAACATACAAAAGAAGAAAGAGGCCACAATACATAACAAACAAACTGTAAGCCTATCTGTTCAAGAAATAACTAGGTATAGCATGAGAGCCAGGTACACAATAAACCTCCAGCAAATTTTCTCTTCCCAATGGATCTTTCTAGTCCTGAACCCAGATCCTATGAGTCTAGTTTTTAACAACAAAACTATAGACCGTAATTTGAACTATAGTTTTGAAAATGAAGCAATAACGTAGAATCAATTTAAATAGAAACGAAATTATTGGCTTGGTACGATTCGGATCCGATTCACATATACGGAAGCACACTCAGACAGGCAAGAACCGACTGACAAGATATCACGTATGTTACTCGTAACTTCACAACTACCTTCAGAAGACACTACTACGTAAATAGTAAGTCGCTACTTATCAGTCGCAAACTAAAGCAATGATGCAATTTACTAGATCAGTAACTTCGGAGAACGTGACTTTATTGGGGTGCAATTTGCTAGATCACCATAGTGGTGTTTCTGATCTCACTTTAAACTTTCATATACCAAGGTGTTGAAAATGGAAGTTAAACTCAATCCAATCCTGTTAGCTCTTTGAAATGGGAAAAGAAGAATGTTGATACACTTCTTCTTATAATCAAAACTACATATTTTTTAATCATTGCTTTTTACTGTAATTGTTATTTTTGGTAGTGCACAATTCTTTGCATTCTTAATTTCTTACGCTTTTACAAATAAAAATAACATTCTCTCAATCATCTGTGACTACACTATTTGCAGAAAACTGGAACATAAAACAGAAAGGTATTTCAAACTGATGATTAAATACGAAACGCATCCAGGAAATAAGTTTCGAAAGTACCCAAGAATGGCAAGAATGGTCAGAGCAATAGTTGGGAGTTAGTGGCAAGAGAACTGTGGTATGGTAAATATGGCTGCGTGCATACAGCAGTGTTGTGAGAATCCAGCCCAGTGGATTTGGGCAAAATAGGATTTCATGAAATGTTAGACATACATTTAAAAGCTGTATTCCTACTTAACATATCATTTGAGCACGCATGTTTTATTGTACACATACAACTATGGAATTTCCTTGTTGCACAAAGGGAATTGTGAAGCCTCATCCGCGTAGGACACATTTTGCACCATTGGCACTCGCTTGTATATCGATTTCTAAAAAGAAGGAAGTAGACAATTTTGTAAAGTAACAGAGGTTGGTAATTCTATATAATATAGAATAAGGATAAAAATCCCCTACTACATTTAGGGCTACAATCCTTGGGCCAGTCGCCCTGACGAAAGATTCCTTTAGTTTCACTCAAAACATGTTAGGCAAATACTCCTACTATGATAATACCTCAAATCAGGAGCTATAATAATAATAAAATAGATGGGCTTGGAAAAACTAAAATGTTGGAAACTTTCTTTTCAATCTCATTTCTAGTGGCCAATTTGGTTACAACAGAATTTGCGATTAAAGGACCTTTGTAATATGTGAGAATAGTACTATAATGTCATATACGTCACCAGATACACAGAATTTGCAAGTTTCCTGATCTCTTTTTAGTTCCAGTTCATGTGTTTAACTAGCTGAAATGTCCGTTCTTAGCACGGGAAGAATATGTTTATGGAAAGTATTTTAACTAGGGATGACCAAAATTTCCGTAATCCACGTAATTCATTTTCCGCAATGGGAAATTTCACTTTCTGGATTTTAGAAAAATTCTGGAATTCAGAAAAATCACGAATTTTTGCGACTTTACTTTCTGGATTCCACAAGGTAAAAATTCTGGAATTAACCATCCCTAATTTGAACCCATTCTTCCCTCATGACACGCATTTCAATGAATGTGTAACTACAAAAATCCGTAATGTCACTCTTTAGTCATCCGTAAGAGACATCCCTTGCGGCAGAATTCTTTGACGCAGGCATACGAAAGCTGCCGCAACGCTACGACAAATGCCTCAACACGGATAGCGCGTATGTTGAAAAGTACGTTATGTATAACTAACTGTACCAGTAACAAAATAATTTTCTTCTAATTTTCATCCTTCATTTTACAGTCCATCTGAATTTACTTTCTGGATGCGCCTCGTACTTAGAACAAAATTAGTGCGCATAATTATAATTTGAACAACTATATAAACAGCATCTTATAGATTTACTTCTAATAAAAGAACAGAAAAAAGAATCTACTTAAGAGGTTACATGCCTGAGACAAAAAAAAAAAAAATCGTTTACTACACGCGTAACAGTCTAGTACCTTGAAATAAAAATGCCAAAAAGAAACAGAAAAGGAAGGAGTACTAGCATAAAATAAAAATCAAATATACTCAAGCTTTGTTTTTTATTTATTTACTTTTAAGTCCCTTATACAACATCTTTCTTTCCAACACCAACCTGTCTATAAACAGATATATACAGAATATTTCTGGAAATAAGTTACAGAACGATGGATGCTGCTTGTAGCTACCCCACCAACAACAACAATCCTGAAAGAAAAATTAACAATGCCAAAAAAATGCAACGATCCCCATGCAACAGCTTATAAACATGCACTACATTTAACAGCATTTACAAAAGCAAATCAAGGAAAAGAAAGGATACACATTGAGCCATGCAAAGAATTAAAATGTGAAAACAATAGTTTTGAATATGAAAATGCGCCAACATAAAAGGTACTGAAGTATAAAAATTATAAGAATAAACTGTCAAAATTAATATGTTCAGAAAAAAGTTAACTTCTTTTACTTACGAAAGCTATTGGATACATTGTTATTATTAGAAAAAAAAATGTCCTTATCTTGCATCTCGGGCTTGAGAATATTACAGCAAATTGTTTCAGTGCTACATTTATTCTTATAACATAACTGTCTCCACTATCACCGACAGTAAAAATACGGTTTACTTTTAGACATTTCAGATTTATCGTTACTAAAGAAGTAAATAACTATTGGTATTGGACACAATAATGGAAACGCTTGTTAAAAGTACGATATATTTTAACTTTGTCAGAAAACACTGAGCACTGCGTAAATCAACCGTCTCCTGCTTATTGCAGGTAGTATGAAGTGTGCACTATTAGTCCAGTACGGAAGTGTGCAGGTATGTCGGATCTTATGGGAGTTTCAAAAAGGTCCAAATCCTGAATGCATCTAACTGGAGCATCGGTGAAGAAAACAGACGTTAATAGAAGGCATCCTGTTGAAAGTCAGATCACATACATAATGCACGGTAAAATAAGATCGGCGAACTACAATAGTGGTCCAACGACGAAATTCCACGATAGGAACCGCCGGATCTTGAACCGTATTGTGAGGAGGCAGAAGACAACGGAAAGAAAATGACTACAGAGCTTAATGAGCAGCTAAAACACTCCAGTGTCATCCAATACAGTAAGGTAGGACTTTCATAAAATGGGTACCCATGGCGTATTGCTATGCCAACTCCCTTATAAACGATATGAATGAGCAAAGACGACATACGTAGTGTAATGCTCACAAAATCTGGACGTTGGAAGACTAGCAACGTGTTGTTTTATCAGATAAATCACTCTTTATCCTCTACCCCGCCACTGGATGCGTATCTGTCTGGTGAACACTCTCTGACGCATACGATGATGACTGTCTCCGCTCGTCTATCGAACATGGTGGTGTTCTATAGTGGTCTGGGATTTGGCAGCCCCCATTATCACGTTGCGGAGTTGACTCACAAGATCAGTCCGAATTCTTGAGTGCAAACTTTATTTCCAAATGGGAATGCCATAAATGACTCATTCCAACGCTGGCGCTGTTCAAGAGAGGTGTCAAGAGAATGTTGATGAGATTAAACATCTTCCTTGGTCTGCCCAGTCCCCAGACCTGAATATCACTGCGCCTCTCTGAGTTGTTTCCGAAAACAAGGTTTTGTGTCGATTTCCTCCTCTTCTGCCTCTACTTGAGCTAGAGGCTGCGCTGTAAGAAGAATTGTTTCAATTTTCACTCACCACTCTTTGGGACTTGCATCGGTCTATTCCGTTCAAAATCAAGCTGTTTTGTGTGCTAATGCTGCACTAACACCACATTAATTCAATATTTTCCGATTTTTACAAGTGTGTCCATTATTTATTACAATACCTTTATTTCCAGATGTGATAAACATTTTAGTGTAATAACTAGTCTCTGTGAGAAAAGTGTGTACTTCATCCAAATTATTTTTCATAAAGTGTGGACTGATTAAACTTTGTGTCCTTTATACAAAGTCCGAATTGAAGCATGACGTTTTATGGATTGCCGGAGTCTATAGCCAGTAGTAGAAAGAGCACTGAAAGAGAACCCAGAGATGGTCTAAAATAATCTGTTTTTAAGATTCTCAAGTCCGGGACGCAAGGTAGGAACAAATTTTAATAATAAAGTAAATTGATCTTGACGCTAGTTGTTAACCTTATATGGTTGAGTATTTCTGCTTTAAACAAGAAATCCCATTCTGAAGGAAATTCACGGAGTGAAAAATTAACGACTGGAATGGAAACACAAACAGGGTCTCCGGCTTATCGTGCCGGTATCTAATCACTACGATACTCAGTCCGCTCCCAGACCAGATATAAATTTTTACTGTTGAGATCGGTGCTTAACTATTTAGTAAACGTATTTAATGAACTGACAGGGTGCATATTTAATAATAAGATACTAATCTTGAATTTACAAAAGACTCGTATTATTAGGATCACGCTAATGGGCATTATAGGATTGTAATGATAGTACATACGTGCGTCCGTTACTCCACACGGCAACCCTTGAACGATAGCTAATTTCTGAGTCGTGTGTTTTGCAACAGATAGCTAGAGTGATTATCTCGGTCGAATTCGTTACTGGAGACAATCCGTTACCATTTTCGCGGCTATCCTCTCGCATTCATTCATAAATTGACCTTTCGCGTAACGCTAATATGCAACACCCAAATACTTTAGTTAAGGGCTGCATAACATATAGGCGAAAATGTTTAAGCACATCTAGTCATAGATGTACGTTTCGGATGATCCTCTATACTTCCTTTAGCCGAGTTTATTAACTTATTCACATACGATTCAAGCACGTTTTAATGATTGCTTATCATAGTCTTTGGCACGTGTCTATTAAAACTGGATTTTTAACGTCATGTACTCAGTTTAACGGTATGTTTCTGTCAGTAGAAAAGGTATTATTATACTTCATTCACACCAAGCAGTACTCTGAATTTACAAAAAGGAAAGATTTCATGTACTTCAATATCATACAACTTTCTGCGGACAGATATTTTTCGTTACAGTGAATCCACGAATCAACGTAAAGAATCCCTCAATAAACAAGTGCCGACGTAAAGAATCCCGCAATAGACAAGTGCCGAAGATGATGACCAAGCAGTCGTTGAAGCGTATACGAATAAGTTAATAATTTGGGTGCTTAAGTCAGTCTATGGTCAGTATTTTATCATTTATTAAATACCTATAATGGCTGAATTAGACATTATTTAACAAATAGAATAGTTGAGCATCGACTTCATGAGTAGCTGCTCAGGAAAAGGACACAGGAGCAAAGTGATTAGCCTACTGGCATAAAAAGCAGGAGATCCAGGTTTAACTTGCGGTCCAGTCGCACATTTTTTTACTCTGAACTTCTTTGGCAACTAAAAAGAATATAGTGTACGAAAAAAAAAAAAAAAGGTTAATTTATCCACTTATAAGCTAATTCTTAACACTGACTTTGAGTGAAAACTTGCGTATTTTAATTCCTGTAGCACGACTTTCTTAAAATTTATTTACATACAAACTCTTCATATTTTGCTAAATATCGTACAGCTCAAAGATCTGTTGTACAAATTGGAAAACAGAAGGAGGTTAGTACTTTCGAATCCATGATTTTTCAATTCAACCAGATAATAAAAAATAATAAAAAATATGTTTATGAAATAGCAAGACTTAACTAAATTAAGTAATATATTGTTAGTAATAAAGTACTGATTTTTTTATGGTCTCAATATTTATTTCTTGATAAACTTTAGGAAGCAACGGCTCCCTCCTTGTCGAAAAAAATAAAAGTAGTTACCAATAAATTTACATAAAACACGAAATATGCTCTACTGTAGTAGAAGTCCTGAGTTTAAACTGTCAACACTCTTAAACTTAGAAGTTTCGTTACACGACGACATGTTTTGTGGTGTTATGTGAAGTGACTGATATCTATTAATTTTTTTTCGACCTTTGACTAATGAAAGGAACTTCATTTTCCTGAAATATATCATGATCACCTTGCTGGTCTAGTGGGGTCCCGCGTTCGATTCAATGTGGAATCCTTGAAATACTGCACGCAATACACAGTGATTCGGATTCCATTTTAAACTGTACGTTCACGTCTTATATAGTCCCACTGCTGAACAGGATGCTAAACTACCAATCAATCTAACCAAAATACATCAAGAAATAAATATTGAAGGCACTAGTACAGAAGTATCTTAATTATTTACTGAAAGAAGTGTGACAAAAACTCCTTATTCCACTGTTAGTACTACATTCTATATTTCTTCAATAATGTAGCAAAATTTCAGACCAGCAACAATTCTTACTGACGTAAAGAAACAAACAAGAATATTCTACTTCGTAAACTTTCCTAATCATACATGCAATAACACAGCTTTATTAAGATTTTTGCTCAATTGCTTATTTACATATCGTTATTTGATGCAAGTATTTAGAAGAGGAAAACATATATCATTGTATTTTTGTGGGAGCCGTCAAGATTTGTTATCGTACTGCTGGTTTATAACCAGCTAAATATTCGGATTTAATTAGACTATAAATAAGCTCAAAGTTAAATCAAGTATAGCTACATGTATTGTAAAAAGAAAGGAAATGCAAAATCAAAAAGTAGAATATTTAACCAATCATTGAATTTCTGTGCGAGATTAGGGTTGTTGGGATACGAAGTGTATTCGTATATTATATATAAAGGAGACATATACTAAGATGATCTCCCACAGGTAATCAAATATCATATCATATAATTAAGTAAAAAATTTAACATCTCCCCTAAGTTTGATTTCGGATACCATACAAGTACATGTAACGTACAATTTGGTCACAATTTAATAACGAAAGCTACCTAAATAGTACCATTCATTATAAAGTTGAACAAATAATGGGAATGTTAATGATTTACGGATGCCTTGATTAGACGAAATGAAATGTGATGTTTGTTTAAAAGTACCGGTATGGAATGTAACGAAGACGGATGATCCTTTTAAAACTCATTTATCCCATATATTCGAAAGTTTTCTTTTTTGTGCAGGATACACAGATTCTATTTCCAATAACTCACGTGGTTTCGGATCTTCCGTCAAGCTGAAGGTCCATCTTTATATATCCTCAATGCTGAAAATTCGCTACCTTCTACCGGGAAAGCAATTAAGCTTGAAGAGCAACGTAGTTACAGCTACCCGGTACACCACAAAATGTTTACCTGCAGTGCTTGAGTTAGTCAGGATTCGCGGGTTAATGTTGCATCACGACAATGCATCGTCACACGCAGCACAGTAAACCGTTGACTTTTTACATTTGACATTTATGAGGTCGTCGTCTCACGATGCAGGAGATCGATGAGGCAAGGTGACTGGTTTCAAGCCTTTCAGTAGTAAAAACTTCGGTTACAAAAGTGCACTGATGTAAGTGAGGATTACTTTGAACATAAACAAACCCATTTGCATCACACGCCTTGTAGTTTTGAAATACGTCCCACGGTTATGCCGGCTACGCTAAGGAGACGGTGATAATGAGAAATGAGTGAAATGGTGAATGAAGAAAGTGGGAGGAAACGGGAGAACCCCGAGAAAACCCACGAGCACGGTGTTTGTCCACCACAAAGTCCACACGGCGCGAGCTGGGATCGACCCAGGGACCGCACGCACCGAAAGTGAACGCTCTACCACTGAGCCACCGCGCCCCCATGATGAGAAATGAATAAAATAGTGGAATTAAGAAAGTGGGAGGAAACGGGAGAACCCCGAGGAAACCCACGCAGACGGTGTGCCTTGTGTTTTTCTTGTATCTCAAAATATATATATAGCGTGCCCTCGTATACGATATAAGAAAGAAAGAAACTGTGGTAAGATTGATTTTTGTCATAAAGAACAAAGAGAAGAGGGAAATTACTATAAAAAATTAAAATCAGACGAATTCCCTCAAGTTGAGAACAGCCTGTATGCCTCAAGAGCATAATAAATATACGTCTATTTTGGGAGAAATTCTTTAAAAAGAAAATATAGTTTTGTGTACTGTACTTCATGAGAAGTAATATATACGAAGTATTCAAATATATGCACCTTTTTATATGACAATTTCTACTTTCTTGAACTGTAATTTATTTTACATAAAGTAATACGGCAGGTTATGTAAATTATTGAATGCCACACGTTAATTCTTGATTATTAAATTACTGCTAAAGGTGTCAAAGAGACGAATCATCCTTTAAATTTTATAACATATCTGATCAAGGCATAGATACAAAGGAATTTGAAAAGATAGACTTCTGCGAGTGGATCGGCAATCAAGCCCGAGACTTTGGAGTACTGTGCCCGTACGGTAATAACTATGTATCAGATTGTGCAATAGCTCATCGACTCGGCAGAACAGGGTCACAGTTTCAAACCCCCAATTCAGACGTACATTTTCACCCCTTTATATTTGATAAAATCCAGATCGGTATTGTTGATGTAATTCTAATAAGTGTAACCAAACTGATGCTATTCAATACTTTTTGGAATTATACAAATGCACAAGTCTTCCCTATACCAATACAGATTTTAAATTAAATCGAAATACTGATAGTATTCTGTTAATGAACTAAGTCACATTTAAGAGAATTAAATCCAAGATTTGTTTTTCAACATACCGAAATGAAAAAGACCACCATGCTATTAGAAAGTAAAAGTTATGAATTTCACGTTTCAGAATAAATCTAAATCCACTATCAAGTGGAAGGATTAAAAGAAAAGATGAAACATCCGTAAAAACACATGAAATATTTAACCCGCTAATTCAAAAATATTTGCATCACGTTTTGATAAGGTCTGATACATCGCGAATTAACCAGACTCCAACTCATCTAATATACAAAAGATCCTTGCATTAGCAGGCTAAGGTAAATCTCATGTTTGTACCAATATTTAGTCCTTCCCTTTAAAATTTTCACCTAATATAGAGACCGATTTTTTCTGAAACATACAACTGGAATTTGCACTTTGAAATATCACGTAACTTTTAGTTCACCTGTTCCCGTTAGTTTGTTCTTACTTCCTCACTTCTTTATGCAATTTACGAAAAAAAAATAAATAAATAAATAAATCAAGATTTATCATTTCTTACGTAAACAGTAGTAAAATTCCAATCATTTAAATGAACACAACCCAAACTGTATTATATATTTTTATAAATAATTTCGATACATCCTTTGAAATACTTCGAAAATGATCATACGAAACTTCAATATCTACAATGTTCCTTGAGTATCCCGTTTATTGTATTACATTCACTGAA
This sequence comes from Thermobia domestica, assembly GCF_964235325.1. NCBI lineage: Eukaryota > Metazoa > Arthropoda > Insecta > Zygentoma > Lepismatidae > Thermobia > Thermobia domestica. The sequence continues at coordinate 215,438,103 of NC_137463.1, forward strand.
GAAACTAAGTAAATATTGGAAATTTCGCAGTGTCATTCGAGAAACCTTAAAAACGTTTGTTCTGAATAATCAAAACTGAAACATCACGAACCACATTACAGCGAGATTAGACTATTCTTTATCCGTCCTAGACATTGGACCAATTGTGCATGTATCTCCCGCCTATCACATTCTTTTGTCAATAGCTTTGGAAATGTCGCATAAAATTGAGTAGTTTTTCCGGAAGAGATCAATGGGCCCATAACTTGGTAAACATCAGACTTCTGTAACTGATCACATTTATAAATAACCGTACAATTTCAATGGATGAACCACTTTGAAATTCATCCATTGAAACTTCTGAATATGAATGGTGTTGAAACTTCTGCTGCATCACATCACTTCTTGCATTACAAATTGAACATACTCTGTACTACGCAAATTGAAAAATTCTGCAATATTCCGTTCATTGATATCTGTCAACTTCGCCACGTACAATTTATCAACGAAATTTTCTGAGTTTGAAAATAAAAGATGGCAGATCCTTGTGTTAATGCTTTCGTTGTTCAAGCTTTTTAATTAAGTGTCTCTACAGGTTTATCAGTATTCTTACGGTCAAAATACAGAACATCAGAAGAAAAATAGTCATTAGTTCAAAACAAGTTTGAGGATAGATTTTGCAGGACCGAGAAGTGGCTTACCTTGTTCCGTCATGTGTTACTTTAATTGTATATTCCTTTTCTCATTGGGAACGTCGTCAGTACTAGTTTTATTTCTGAATTACCCAGTCCTCACCTTCATGTCTCCCTGATATGGTTCGACTTTTAAGAATCGCTGGTAATTTTCCACGCCATAAACTTTTGCAACCCTGCAATCAGTCGATATTCGGATTGGTTGCAGATCAAAATAACTCCCGCCAAAATTTTCAAGCGTGCGCTGCAAGTCGGATTCTATCTCGAAGACATCCAATTTTTAAAATTATGCAAAATTCACACAATATTTCCAATATTTTTGACGTGGAAAATTCCCACCGATTCTTAAAATTCTAACCGTATCACCGATATGTAAAGGTAAAAATTCGGTGATGCAGTAACGAAACTGGTCCTGACGACGTTCCCACGAAAGAAATATACAATTGAAGTAACTAACACGGAGGTATAATGTAACTTCTCTTATGAATGTATGCCCTGTAGATTTTATCAGTAGATCTACGTGACCAAGCAGACAGAAGCCAGTTAATGAAATAATGTGTAGAGTATTTCAATTTGCCAAAGCACTCTTTGGTATAACTTTTTCAATATCCATAACAACTATCATTTAAATATTAAACTCATCCAATTGCAAGGAATATGGCGCATCCTTTTAAATTACTTTGTGATAGTTTATATAGAACACAATAATTAATCTAAAAATATTAATAGCATTCTTCTAAACATTCGCATTAACTCTAACAGCATTCGTTACAAAAACAGATCTGAAGCATGGTGAAACCACACAAAACACGCAGGTCATCTGTTGAAGTTGCACGGTTATTTATACAATATTGACAAGTCTTTGTTAGTAATAACGTGATTTTCCATAAATATAAATGAAAAACGAACTGACAAAGCAATACGTTAAGTCTTACACAAGTTACAGTTAGATACCAGTTTCGAAATTATTTTCCAGTATTTTCAAACATAAAGCGTTTACTAACCACTGTACATAATAACAGAAAGAAAATCAAATTCTTGCCTCACCTATTTTTCGGAGCCATCAGGTAATACTATCAAAGAAATCACACATTAAATCCATGTCTCCTCATACAGGCTATGTGGGCTTCAATAAGATCTTTACAATTCTCTTCGCCTCTTTCTATTATGCTGCAAATAAAACAGAAATTACAAATTTTGAGCTGCCATTTAGAAAGTGACAGTATGAATCTACTTTGTTTATTGCGTCTTCAGAAATTTTCCTTGACTGTTTCCGTCTCTTATACTGTGACCTCACATACGCCTGTTAGTATTTAAAATAAAAAAATAAAGAAAGAAAAGCACGGATGTTTAGTGAATAGTCTATAATGCTGTTAATTACGAGGAATTAAATCATCTTCCCCTTAATTATACATACAGCAATACAAGTCCTTCCTTATTCTTATTGATACTTTCACTGCTAATAGTTGATCAAATCTCCCTATATGGGAGCGACAAACAAGTTAAATAACGTAATAAACAAGTTAAATCCATTTGACCACTTAAAAGTACTTCAAATGCATCAATTACTCGCTTTGAATCAGGGTTGGCTGGTTTAAAAAAAAAAAAAAAAAACGAAAAATGTTCGTAAAAGTGTAACTATTCGTAAAATCTTAATGAACACACATTTGTGGGTTATCACGTTTCACTTCTATATATTGCTCGTACTATATTCAGACTTAAATTCCACATTCATTACTCAAAGAGATTATATTACAAAAGCAACTTTTTTTTTTTTTATGTAACTTTATGGATGTTTCTTTTGTGATTACTTTATAGTTTGCTATTATTGTTATGCAACGAAAAGAAAATTCTGAACATTGTTTCGTTTTAATAATGTTTACTATTGATAAAATACATCGAAATGCCGTGCTTTTTTGGGAGGGGGGCATACAGACACGAAATTATTGAAATCATAAGAATCTTTGGTAACTATTTATGTATAAATTGGTCAGAGCCAAAGTGGACTCAAATAACTCGTATCTTTATTCATTTTTCTTACTGATATGCAAAGTAAGTCGTTATATTTCTTTAACTTGGACTAAATTAGTTCTCCTGTACTCTGTAGTACTTTGAAATTGTCCATATATAATTCTGTATAATGGTTCAACTTGTGCAATTGTTTATCTTTTTGTCTTTCTGAAATGACTGTTGACGATTATATTAACAAATATGTAAAGATTAGTCCAACGTACTTTTATCAGGAATCCTTCGTGAGTGAGTCGGGAGACGTATCGCATTTGTGGCCAATTAGTCCCGGTTTCGAGTTCAAATGGAGGACAATTTCTCTTGGATGTAAGCCGAGAAGCTGTTTGGATTCCGCTTTAAGCTTATGTGACCCCTTCCAGCATAACCCTGTTGCTGCATACTAACACCAAGGCGAAATAAGCTTATTTCTGTCCATATGTGATATAAATACATAGAGCAAATTATTTACCCCCCCCCAAAAAAAAAACTTTTTTTTTTTGTTTTTTCAATAAAAACCATGGTTTTTGCCAACCCTGCTTTGAATACACGGTAACAGTATATATATGAATATTTTGTTAAGTAAGTAAACTGCTCAAAATATAATTAAATTTGATATCGATACTATACTTTTTAAAACTCTTTAAAATGCTAATACGGAACAAAAGATAAGCAAAGAAAGTGTTGTGTCGTAAAAGGTACAAGTTCTTGCTTAGTAAGAGGAAGGTCCCAGATTGAAATCCCACGGTCGGTCATTCTGACTAGATGTGCGCACGGTTGCCAAAAGTCATTTTTTAAACTAAACTTTTTAAAAAATTAAACCATTCTATTTAAGTAGATTTGTTTTATTTATTTAGATTACATGGAAAGATGTAAATTTGTTTAGCTTTAACGTATTTGTGCAACAGCAGGGTTATGAAGGACGGGTCCTACAGCTTACAGTAGGATCCGAATCACTACTCCAATTGCGCCCGAGAAAAATTGTTCTACATCTGGACTTGAACCCGGAATCTCTTGCTTACAAAGGTGAGGAGTCTACCAATTCATTCAATGAGGATTCCCGATAGAAATACGTTGTACTGATCTTGCACACTTGTGAATATTTTAAGTCATTTCAGAATAACAAAAAGTTACAGAACTCCACAAATGAAATCATTGTAAACACTTATACACATTAAAAGACTACTGAATACAAAAGATCCAATCTAGTCGAAGTAGTTCACTGAGAAAAAAAAAAAAAAAAAACAGCGACTTAATTTGCGTATCAATAATAAAAAAAAAAAGGATATAAGATACGAATCATTTTCATTCTGGCTTTGAACCATTTATAAATATGCATATTCAGAAAGTACTTCTGATTTCAATAAACCTCTTACATTCATGTTTCCTGGGGTTATATTGTGTGTGAAAAGACCTCCTAGATGGTTTAAGATATATGAAAACGTCACCATGAAGTTCATAAAATTTGTGGAATTTTATGCATTTAACTTTATTCTATGATTTAAACTATCTAATTACCGAAGTTTATATAATGTCCTTTACCCTAAAACGAAAGTTAACAGTGCTTCATAAAACACTAATACTGTTTTATACTTTCTACGAAGAGTTCTTAGCTACACAATGAAAAATCTCTACTTGCATACAACGATCACACCACAATATAAGCGAAAGCAGAAAACATTAAATTTATGCTCCCTTTAAAACTCTTACTTAAACATTTCATTGTCATATCCTGTTGAATCAAGTTACGAGGGTCTTACACATATATTTGAAGGTAAATGACACTAACTCAAGCAACCCAACGTTACTCGTATGTGAAAGTACATTTGTCATCTATTAAGAGTAAAATAAATGTAAATTTCCTTAGTTCATGTAACCTGTAGAGCCACGGCGGCTCAGTGGTAGTGCGCTCAACGCCGGTAAGTGGGTCCCTGATTCGACTCCAGCTGGAGCCAAGCGAGCCTTTACGGTGGACACACACCGTCAGTAAGGATTTCTCAGGGTTCTCTCGTTTCCCATAGCCTCGGTGCACAATCGTGGGATATTAAACTAAAAAAATAATTATGTTTTGGTATATAGGCATTAGTTTTGTTGTAATTACTGAATCAGAACGTACCTATATTCTTGTGAAGACTTGAGATAAGAATGATAATACAAACATGAATACAATAACAGCAGTGGAACCAAAACACTGGGACATCAAGACTGGTTTACCTCATGCTAACACAAGTAGACGTAACTTTCTGCTCAAATTTGTTCATTAATTTTGAATGAACTAACCAAGCTGGTTATTAAATGGTACCGCAGCCCAAGAAGACCTTCGAGTAGGTTATATGCATTTGTTATTTAAGAGCTGAAGGTCAGTGAATTAACTTCCGATGTCGAATACACGTCCGACATTTTGTAATTTAATTCGCTTCTAATTATCGATCTTACCTCTGCCAACAGGAACTTTTAAGCCACTTCCTGAGTCAAACCAAAGATTACGTACGTCAAAGGTAAAGTTAAGCTCTATGTACTTGGTGATTGAAGTTATAGGGGTACATATCACGTAAGTACAACAGAACTACCACTGTGTCTCGGACATATCTTAATTTAATCAATTTGCACTGCGATCTTTATCACGTCCACCTATCATTGGATAACTAGAGCCTGTCTATTCCACCTGTGCCCTCGGAAACTATGAGAACTATACTTCGGCCCCAACCCCTCACCCTCTGACGGAGGAAACCATCCCTGTGCTTAGGGAAAAGAAGTGAATGACCTCAGCTGTGTTGGCAATTTGACATTCAATCGTTTGGTCTTGACGAGTGAAGACAGAGCTTACTAACAAGACAGAGCATAATGAAGTGTGAAATAATTCATTGTGGCAACGCTTCCGCATCCAACAATTGAAAGATCTCGGCCGCAGCAACTTGTCCCTCCTCTTTTGAGGAAGGTACGAAAAATCACATAGACAGCAGCGCCACCAAGGGCACAGTTCAAATAATAAGGCTTCAGTCACCTGCACGACCTGGTGTTTTACAATTTTGACGTTATAAGCTGCTGTGGTGGTGACCAGCTATTCAGTGACAAATCAACGTAATGGTGACCAAGATCACAGCGCTAATTGAGATTACTCCTTAAGAGTAGGTTTCTCCGAGGTAGAAAGTTAGGTGTTCCAACACGAAATAAAATGGGAACACACAGCCCGAACTATTTTTTTTTTTCTATCGGCACTAGCGACATCTTGCTGTCCAAGCTGATTTTTCAACCCATCTATAGTTTATTCCTCTATGACAATATGTTAGTCTTGGGAGTTCGAGATTACACGATTGTATAATGGATGAATTTGTGGTGTGTGTGTGATTTTTAGTGGCCCCAAAGAGGACCGAAAGGAAAAGAAATAATCATTGTTACTTAGTTATAGAAATGTGTCATTATAGCGTTTATTAGCAACCTGTAATGTGTAACTTCGTAAAGTTTTTTAGAGGTCAGCAAATTTTTACAAACACCGGTCTTACTTTACATTCAAAAATGTATAATATTATGTACAGTTGCTTAACAAAAATTTGAAGTAACAGAGTGGAAAGTTACAACGTATGTTAATTTGTAAGTTAATAAATTCAACAGTTATCCAACGATTTGTTGTCGTTACAAAAACTATTGCTGAGCGTTTAGTATCCAAGGTCAATAGAAATCGTTGAAAAGAGTTGTTCGAGTACAAAGGATTTATATTAGGAAGAATTTTGACTTCATCACTGTTCAGCTGGATACATAAAAAACTGAAAGACGACATTACGAAAGGATAGTTATACTGAGCTACCGATAAAAACACGAATGATTGCTGAAACAATTTAATGCAATTACAGTACAATTTTGACGCAATAAGTAATTATTACGTTTTAAAAATTATATCAACATGCATCAAATTATATCTTTAAAAAATGTACACGCTATTCTCTACTGACAAAGTCAGTTTTAAAATTTAAAAAATAATTCAAAACTTTTAAAAATTCACATAGCAAACTTAAAAATGATGTTCACAATCATTTGTGATTCCCATTTTTTAAAAATTCATTAGAGCTTATGCTAAAATCAATTTAGAATAGTGCTGAAGAATGCACAAAGCAACAAATGAATGCATACAAAGTGGACCATTTATGATGATACGCCCTTTTAAAATATGGAAAAAAAAAGACGAAATTTCGTATTATGCAAATATCTTAAGGGAGATACTGTTTGATATATTCTGCAATACCAACAGATTAACAGTGTTACCAACCCAACAAAGTTGTATTTTCTCAAATGGCACTACGTCAGGTTATTACATAGTTCAAATATACACGTAAAACAGTAACTTACAATTCCACACTTATGCAGTGTTCCAAACTAAAGACACCACAGTATCACAACATCAAAATTTTCGAAGTTCTACAACAATAATAACGCAAGTGACACTTTATTAGATGTACTGGCACAAAGAAATGCGTATCTTAAAAACCAATAATGACAGAACGAGAGAAGTCAGCCAGGACCACACAGAATAATTACCAGTTAAAAACTAGCTATTCGTGGGTAGTTTACGAGACGTTTATATATCAGGGTTGACAAAAACCATGGTTTTTATTGAAAAAAACAAAAAACCGGTTTTTTGGTTTAAACCTTTTTTTTTTTTTTTTTTGTTTATATAATTTGCTCTATGTATTTATATCACATATGAACAGAAATAAGTTTGTTTCACCTTGGTGTTATTATGCAACAACCGGGTTATGCTGGAAGGGGTCACATAAGCTTAAAGCGGAGTCCAAACCGTTTCTGACTTACATCCAAAACAAATTGTCCTCCATTTGAACTCGAAACCGGGGCTAATTGGCCACAAATGTGATACGTCTGCCGACTCACTCACGAAGAACTCTTGATACGTTGTACTGATCTTTACATACTGTCAGTTGTACTGATCTTTACATAATTGTCAAGAGTGATTTGAGAAAGACAAAAAGATAAACAGTTGCACAAGTGAAACCATTATACAGAATTACATATGGACAATTTCAAAATACTGCAGAGTACAGAAGAACTAATTAAGTCCAAGTTCCTTCACTACGACTTTTATTATTCCAAGCTAAAGAAATATAACGACTTAATTTGCATATCAGTAAGAAAAGTGAATAAAGATTAGAATTATTTGAGCCCACTTTGGCTCTGACCCATTTATACATAAATAGATACCAAAGAAACTTCTGATTTCAGTAAATGCCTCTCGTGGGGTTTGTATGACCCCCCCCCCTCCCAAAAAAAGTACAGTATTTCGACGTATTTTATCAATAGTAAACATTATTAAAACGAAACAATATTTAGAATTTTTCTTTGATTGCAATTGCATAACAATAATAACAAACTATAAAAAAAATCACAAAAGAAACATTCATAAACTTATAAAAAAAGTTATTTTTGTAGTATAATTTCTTTGAGTAATGAATGGGGAATTTAGTTCTGAATATAATACGAATAATATGCGGGAGTAACACGCGATAACCCACAAATGCGTGTTCATCAAGATTTTACGAACATTTACACTTTTACGAACATTTTTCGTTTGTTTGGTTTAAACTTTTTTTTTTAAACCACCTTGGTTTAAAGCAGCCAACCCTGATATATATATATATAAAAAACCGTTACGGTAAAAATGCGTGAAAGTACATGAAAGAGGGGTGTTTCCACCGATACTGTATTTCTAACTTCTTGCAGCACAAAGTGTCTTCTTAAAACAAAAAGCTATAATTCACTGTGTATATCTCTCATACACATTGAAAAACACACACACACACACATACATAAACGCGCGCAGCAAAAAAAAAAAAAGTTAAAAAAAATATAAAACATGGTAATATAGATCAGAAAGCAACGATGCAAGTTCATGGAAGTATCACGCTGAACGCCTTCTTTACAGTAATGTTGCACAATACACAGTGGCAATAGAAAGCACACTTTGAGCAGAACAATTGATTTTGTCACAGAATGTGGCATTGGAGATGAAATAGAATCACTATTATTTGTACGTAATAGGTAAAGTTAGGTTCGGTTCGTAATAGGTTCCTATGAATGTTCTGCTCAAGTGGTAAAATTACCCGTAAATATGACGGAACCATGGAATTGTTCAATGTTTTATCGAAGAGAAACGTGGTAATTCTGTAACTACAACGTTAAGTCTGGGGTGTGAATGAATACCAATCTTGTTAGCAGGGTTTGAAAAAAAACCGGGTATTTTTGAAAAAACCCAACCCACCTGGGCTCATGTGGGTTTTTCGGGTATTTTCGGGTTTTATTGGGTTTTTTCGGGTTTAATTGGGTTTTTTCGAAATATGTCAATCTCTTTGGGGTAAAAATGTTAAAATATGATTTATATTTCACGAGTGTCATTGTCACAACTTGCATCAACTTTCTATTCAGTGCGGTTTTGAAAAAATTGCCGCCATTTTGAAATTTTACATTGTATCGCCGAAAAAATCTATACAGCAAATTTAGAATGTCTTGTGCTTCTACCCTCAAAATATCAACTTAAAAAGTCCGAAAATTGTACCTTGTAGCATGGATATCCGCTATTTTGAAAAATGGACGCCATTTTGAAATTTTATGCCGCCAAAATATATACAGCTAATTTAGTCTCTCGTGCTTCTACTTTGAAAATTCCAACTTGAAAGACCAAAAATTGCGCTTTGTGGCGTGCATCTCAGCAGCGGCGCAAATTTTTCTTCAACATTGGGGGGACGGGTAAGACGGTATATATATATATATATATATATATATATATATATATATATATATATATATATATATATATATATATATATATATATATATATATATATATATATATGCGATGTACAAAATATTTATGAAGGCGAAAAACAATGCTGAGGAGGATTACCCATGTCGGTCCCGGCGTCCTCCACAGGGGACATAAAATATGACAACATTATTATTGCTTTATAACTTTAAAATCCGACCGGCAACATTGAAAACTGTTTACAAGGGATGATCCAAATATGATCATTCCCTGTAAACAGTTTTCAATATTGCCAGTCTGAAATGAAATGAAATGAAATCTTTAAGTTTTACGTCCCACAGTTATGCTGGTGAGGCTAAAGGAGACTGTGATGATGAGAGATGAGTGAAATGGTGGAATGAAGAAAGTGGGAGGAAACGGGAGAACCACGAGAAAACCCACGAGCACGGTGTTTGTCCACCACAAAGTTCACTTGGCGGGGGCTGGGATCGAACCCGGGACCCCAAGCACCAGAGGTGAACGCTCTACCACTGAGAGGTGAACGCCACCGCGCCCCCTTGTTGCCAGTCTGATTTTAAAGTTGTAAAGCAATAATAATATCGTCATATTTTATGTCCCCTGTGTGGAACTCCGGGACAACATGGGTAGGGAGCAGAGTTGTCTTCAACATTGGGAGGCGGTCAAATTTGAGGCTTATTCTGGGAGGTATCAATTTCATCTCACTTTCCTTTGTGGCAGTTGGACACAAATCATCACATTTCTTCCTAAAAGACACATTTCCAATCGGATTATTGAGGGGGACAGTTTCAAGATTGTAGGGGATATGTCCCCATCATCCCCCCGGGATTTTCGCCAGTGGATATCAGCTATTTTTTTTTTTTTAAAAAAAGCGCGCCATTTTGTAATTTTACGTTGGTATGCTGCCAAAATCTAAACAGAAAATTTATTTTGTCTCTGGTTTGTATCCTAAAAAATTAAAAGACCGAAAGTTGAACACTGTGTGGTAAAGGCAGACAAACTAACAAATGTAGATCGAGTCATCCTAGGAGCCTCAGTGACGTTCGCCAAATATGAATACCAAATAGCTATATTAATTTAAAACAAAGACATAATTCATCAAAATGTCTTAAATATTTTTCAACGTAAAATAAATGGTCTTTCGATAAAAAAAATGGTCGTAAAATAAATGGTCTTTCGAGTGCTTTGTGCATTCAATTACGGGAATTACCCGTGCACTTGTTGCAAGACCGTTATTTTCCGAAAATTAATTTAAGACAATTAACAAAGATAGGCCTATAATTCATATTTTATAAAGTAAATGTTTCAAAATGTCTAAAATAATGAAATGAAATATCCTCCAGCGTAAAATAAATAGATTTATTGTTGAAGTATTCACTTTCGATGCTTTGTGGGTTCAATTGCGGGAATTTCCCGAACATTTCTTTCACGACGGGTTTTCCCTGAAAATGCAGCTTGCTTTACTGTACATCGAAACTTCCATTAATACTGAAGTTTGAATGCACCACTTGAAATAGTAAGCGTTACGTAGTCTTCGGAGCTCCGAGCATTAAGCTTCTTAATTTTGACAAGAAATTTATGCTTTTGCTGGTGTTGATTCTACATAATGCTTATTTGAAGGCTAGCAACAAATGACTAAACTTAACTGTTGTTGTTGTTGGGAAACCAAATTTTACTGAATAGTTTTGTTACCATCAAAGGTAAGAAATAATACTAATAGTTTTACTAATGTATTTACATAATTACTGTTAGTACCGGCACCTATGTATGACCTTAAACCCGTCAACGTATGAGGGATAACGTCCCTCGGCGGCGCCGAGTCAGGAAATATACTATTCACGGAAAGTATTTTCTAAAATATACAATCGCTTACTTTACTTCAAATAGGCTATACTCATAAACCGCACATTAATTTGTTCTACAATTATCTCAAGCTAAGCTGAGTTTTTATTTATTTATTTATTTATTCATCCATTCAGTGCATTTAGAGCTTTATAAAGGTCTTATGTTGAATATTGTTGTCTATCTTAACATGAAAGCATATAATTCGCCCAAAGAAAGTTTAAAATCTGATAAAAATAACTTTCAATGTGATCACCTTAGTTGTACCAATAATACACTAACAAAAAAGTCAAAAACCCAGGTGGGTTTTAAGATGGTTTTTTTCAGGTGGGTCCAACCCGAAAAAAACCGGTGGGTTTTTTCGGGCTGGGCCCACTTGGGCAAACCCTGCTTGTTAGTACTGATTAACTTGATCTACCACGAATAATATTTTTGCGTATACCCACTGTTGCTTCGCATCTGCTCCCCACCGCCCTCGGCGGGTCAAACTTGAACAAATAAAATTTTCGCTTATAGTGATCATCCAGCTTAAGTTGGTGTGTGCTTTTTCTTTCTCATGAATAATCATTATGGCACATCAGTTTGCACGCATCTTATAAATCTGTGCGCAATTGTTGCGCATGCGCCAAGAAAATAATGATGTATAATGAACTAAGGTATTATTTAAAGCACGAATTAATTTTTTTCTTTTAACTCATCTCGTAAAACTGCACGGTAGCGTAAAGTACTTCGTCTGTAGTATATTAACTTCGGTAAATATGCTGTATTATTACGTCATCACTCTTAATATAAGGTGTAAACACAGCTTGTTTCGGGTTAACTGCTGTATCGCCGGACCAGTTTTAGGAAATTTACCGGGTCAATTGGAGAATTTATCTAAGTTTGTGAGGAAGAATGAGTAAAAGTCAGGTACTGTAAGGGGAATAGTAAAAGTTAAGAAAGTGGTTGTATTTGCTGATTGTTTTTGTTGTTGTAAGCGGCACTGTATGTGGAGGCGGATGGACTATTTCGCGGAGAGGTACACTTGTTTTATTATAAGGATCCATATACTAAAATGCACAGAAAAATTTGGGCGTCTTTAATTTGCCCATTTTATGTCGAGAACAGAACTCAACCAACCCCTGGGAGGCTTCTAACCAGGGTTTGCCCAAGTGGGCCCAGCCCGAAAAAACCCACCGGGTTTTTTCGGGTTGGACCCACCTGGGTTTTTGAGCTTTTTGTTAATATATTATTGCTATAACTAACTTGATCACATTGAAAGTGATTTTTATCAAATTTTGGACTTACCTCGGGCGAATTAAATGCTTTCACGTTAAGGTATACAACAACATTCTACATAAGACCTTTATAAAGTTCTGAATGCACTGAACAAATGAAAAAAAAACTTACCTTAGCTTCAGATAATTATATAACAAATTAATGTATTGATTATGCTTATAGCCTATTTGAAAACAATGCAATTTTATATTTTAGAAAACACTTTCCGTAAATTGTGTGCTCACCGACTCGGCTATGCCGAGGGACGTTATCCCTCATAGGGGAGACCGGGGAACATTGTCACGATTTTCACGTTTTATTTTCTTCTGATGTTCGTGTAAGGCCGAAAATTATAATTTTTAGTATACACATACTTTGTTATCTTGTGCATAGCATATATTTCTCTGTCCAATGTAACACGCTCTGAACTGGACTTATGTACTATGTTTTATGATCAATACAGTTGTGACAATGTACCCCATATGCGGGGTAAGTTGTCACAATATATGGGGCAAATTGTCACATGTTATTCTTGTGGCACTTTCCAGAAATTGATAGATATTATTAATGCAACTATTACTAATGCAAAAAGACTGTAAATGTTACCAGCATTAAATACTTAGCGTCTGAAAGAGAATCAAAACATAATTAAATGAAAGGGGAAACTATATTAATAAAATAGGAAAGAAAGTAGGAGGACAGGAAGCTTATATTTTCTCAACCTGAAAGATTTATTGTTACATCAAGCTTTGTAGGAAAACCAAAACCGCCATGAAAACAGAACTAACTCATAGCTAAGGAATCAAAACTACAAACTGAAAGGTCATAACAAAATGACGAAATTATCATATCATAGCATACATCTCCAATAGGCCAACGCAAAATTAGCCAATTGCATTTAAGCTGTTTCTGATTGTAGTTTATGAACTGCAAAGAATTTCTCTGATAGGACTACTGTATAGCTCGAAGAGGAGTAAATATTATTACGAAGTTTAGTTGCGTTTTATTAGTACGCACAGCAAACTAATTTGAAAATGTTTATCCTTTTGCTCCTACAAAATACCATACCTGGAGGTCATCGTCAGTGTCACAGTTCATACACACGTAAAACAAGTTCTGCTTCCCTCAGTTTTCGTACGCCGATTCCGTACATCGAATGCACTGAATCCACTTCTCGCTACATGTACTCGCACTGTATGGATCGCCATAAACTAAACAAATATATCGTTGTCCTCTGAGGAAAAATCGTAATCTTCTTTGGACCTTCATTGACATTGTTTATAGGTGCAAAACTATTTGCTTGGGGAATTCTTATAGCAAGATCACCATGTCTTTTCAGAAATACCGGATACCAGTCTGGGCCAGCAATGGCCTTTTCATTCCACGACTCTGGGCATTTCAATTCTAGCGCTTTTGCATAGTTGTAAGCCAAATCGCGAACCTCTTTTGTAGTGAGTCCAAATTATATGTGAGAAGCTTGTTTTGGTATGATACTAGTAATTCTTCCTAGTATTACGAAGAGTAACCTAATATAAATGAGCATTGCCCGAATTGTAGTTCGCCATCTGTAACAACGTGCACAAAATCTTGCCAATGTTCTGTAGTGGATATGAAATTCTTTAGCAGCTTTAGGCCTACGTATTGATATGGGGTTATTTCTTTTCATAGTTCTTGCTACAACCAGTAGATCTTCCATTGGTGGTGCTTTTCTCTGTCTTTCTTTTGTATATTCTCACTGTCTGCGAAACAGAGATAACCCTACCGTTTGTATTATACAGAACACACAGTGGGTACATTGTCACAGTGACAACATGCCCCACACGTCGCCATTACTCTTTTTACAAAATATCTATAACAAACGACAAGATTAGATGCATTCAAAGTAGCACATTATGAAGCTCTATTTGTAACCTACATAACACACACAAAAATATTTGTTTCTACCGCTTTCACGAACACACAAAACAGCAATTTCAGGACTCGGAAAATTTACATTCCGGCACTGAAACCGAAGTTCAACTGACGCAGCACCGTTGTTGCCGCGTATCTCCAATCGAGTAGTTAGTAGTGACATCTAGTAAGTAAACAAGAAAGCAGCACCGGCGCGCTTATTTTTTCGTTTTCAGAATTGCTACTGTGGCAACATGCCCCTTGTGACAATGTGCCCCGGTCTCCCCTACGTTTGACGAGTTTAAAGCCATATGTGCCGGTACTACCAGTAAATATGTAGTGCATTAGTAAAACTATTAGTATTATTTCTTACCTTTGATGGTAGCACAAGTATTCTTCAGTAAAATTTAGTTTTCCAACAATAACAGTTTAGTTCAGTTATTTGTTGGTACTCTTCAAATAAGCGTTCTTCAGAATCAACACCAACAATAGCGTAAAAATTGTTGTCAAATTTAAGAAGCTTAATGCTCAGAGTTCCGAAAGCTACGTAACACTTACTACTTCAAGTGCTGAATTCAAACTTCCGTACTAGTGGAAGTTTTGATATACAGTAAAGAAAGCTGCATTTTCGAGGGAAGAAAAAAAGTCGCGAAAGAAATGCTCGGGAAATTCCCGCAATTGAACGCACAAAGCATCGGAACTGAATACTTCAACAATAAAACTATTTTATTTTACACTGGAAGATAAAATATAAATTATATCTTTGTTAATTGTTTTAAATTAATTTTCTGGAAAGAAACGTCTTGCAACAAATGCTCGGGAATTTCACCTAATTGAACGCACAAAATATCGAAAGTCATTTATTTTACGCTGTTAAATTAATATATTTGGTGTTCATATTTGGCAAACGTCAGTGAGGCTTCTGGGATGATTCGATCTTCATTTGTTCGATCGTATGCCTGTACCACACATACTACAAGGTACCACCGTCGATGTTTTAAGTTTAAATTTTCAGGGTACAAGCACGAGACACACTAAATTTCCTATACAGATTTTGGCGGCATACCAACCTGCAATTTCAAAATGGTGGCTTTAAAAAAATATAGCGGGTATCCACGCTACAAAGTGCAATTTTCGGTCTTTTAAGTTGAAATTTTTAGAATATAAGCACGAGACACTCTAAATTAGCTGTATATATTTTGGCGGCGATCTAACGTAAAATTTCAAAATGGCAGCCAATTTTTCAAAACAGCAGTGAATAGAAAATTGTTGCAAGTTGTGACAATGATAATCTTGAAGTATAAATCACATTTTAACACTTTTACCCCAAAAATATTGAAATATTTCGAAAAAACCCAATTAAACCCGATTAAACCCGAAAAAACCCACATGGGCCCAGGTGGGTTGGGCTTTTTCAAAAAACCCGGGTTTTTTCAAACCCTGCTTCTAACCCGTTCCACCACCTCCTTCTCCTCCTACTTCTTCTCTTATGGATTCGTATAGTAAAACTACAAGCCTTAATAGCGTAATCTAACGTAAGGTAATGTAATGCAGTACATTTTGGTACTCTTTTTCGATTTTCAAATTGGTCCGGAGATACAGCAGTAATGCCCTTATTTTACCACACAGTACTCTTTACGGACTTTGTGCTACAGAGTAAAAGATGTTAAGGTTTAGATTAGGTTAGTTAAATTCTAGCTTGGATATGGTTAAGTTTCATACTTCTGAATCTACTCCGGCATTTAATACTACTTTCGTAAGTGATAACTTAAATCTAAAAACATCAAATGTATAACCATATTAAGTTGCCACATTGAACTCCTTGCAAGATCTAATTCCAATCAAAATCTTTATCTTTTTTGTGTAATAAAAGTAACGTTTGTTAATGTACCTAAAATATTGTAATTTCTTTTATTTTTAGCACTGAATAAGCAGACAAATAATAGTAAATATCGTGAAACGTAAACTCCGGTTCAAAAATTACAAACATTAGCAACCTCTGCTTAAGTTTAGAGGTGCACCTCGTTTCAAACTTATGAAAAGCAATTGAAACATTAAACATTGTTAGGTTAAGTTAGTTTAAGTTACGGTACGTAGGTTAGGTTACCCGGTAAGACTTTA
Source organism: Thermobia domestica (assembly GCF_964235325.1). NCBI lineage: Eukaryota > Metazoa > Arthropoda > Insecta > Zygentoma > Lepismatidae > Thermobia > Thermobia domestica. The sequence goes on from NC_137463.1 coordinate 215,454,675, forward strand.
GTTAGACTAGGACAGTGACTAGAACCGGTTCTTATAGAAGCATCGATTATCACTTAAATTCAGTAGGCTAGTCCGTGGTTTTCATAAAAGTTTAGTAGATTTTCTTTATTATTCTTATACAATTCTGTACAACTCAACGCGAAAATATCACATTGAACGCACCGATTCCCCATCCTATAGGACTACCATGCTACTGAATCACCGAAACTTTCCGCATGTTGTAAATAGTACCAAATTCTACATATTTTTTCCCGTATTAAACATAACTTTACTATCAAACTTACACACCTAAACATCATATAAAACCCCCCAAATAATTATTTCTTGGCTCATTTCTCCTTTCTCCTGTAAATTTTCATGAAAAACGGAGGAACAACTCTAAACTTAACCCGTAACATGGGCGCCCGAAGGCGGGGGCAGGAGGGCCGGGGCCCCTTCTGGCTTACGAAAATGTATACGTAAAATAGCAAACCACGTATATTAAATACAAGAAATACGAGACGGGCCTATGTTTAGCAGAAGGGGTCCAGCTCTTTTCTCTAAAAAAGTTACAATGTTGGTAATTTTTGTTCACATTCGGTTAGTTTAGAGTACGTTGGGTTAGTTTAGTTTAGGTTAGGTTGGTTTATGTTAAATTAGTGTAGGGGTCCCGCATAATTTTCCAAAAAACGATAGAATTTCGCTTATTTCTACTATTATGTAAGTTTAGGTTAGTTAAGGTTAGCTTAAGTTAGTTTATGGTAGGTTAGGTTAGATTTGGTTACGTTATGTTACGTCGAAGCACTTGCATCATTCATTCTCCTGTAAATTTTGTGTTTTATGTACTTCTGGACCCCTTGTACTAAACATGCTACACGAGACGTAACATAGCAACCATGGAGATGAGCCCCCTCTAGAAAATCTTCTTCGGGAGCCTGACCCGTAATAATAAAGTACCATGTACGACAAATTATATTTTTTTCTGAAATCAAATGATTAACCGTAGCTTATCTGCAAGAAATATATATAGCGAATAACGATAAACATCGCACTGTTTTATAATATGTGATTAGTTTACTTCAAACTACCCTGCCTTTATCAAATGTTTCTAAACATCATCTGAATGTAGTCAGATTAGATATCAGAACCAATATATTGCGTAAATATAAATGAGCAGTTGCTATAAATCTGTCACTTAACACTGAAATAAATTACGAACCTATAAGTTTAGCATTATAAACTTAGTACGAAAACGATAATAAAGAATAATCTAATTCACACCGGTACTGGATACGGAACTGCAAATGTCTCTTCAATCCAGTTCACAATTACCACCCTTTATGTGAATGTATATTATTTCGGTTTAAATTAAACACCTCAATCTTTCTAGTAAGGCTCCTATATATCTCGTTTCACACGGAAGATGATTCAAGTGCATGTTGAGAACAATATAACAATACTCGGATTGTTCATGTCCGATAAAAACATTTCGATATGCCTTAGGCTACTATTGCTTACCATGCATCTCTCGCCCTTTTTGTTTCGGGGCATGCACAACAGGGCTTCAGCTTCTTTTCCGTATTTTGCTTATTTTCTGGCATTTTAACACTCGTTAAAGTACTCCTAATTTCTACAGATATGGCTGATTATTAAATACTACAAACAATGACAACTAATCCCTTCTCTATTTCTCCCCACTTCTCACCCCAAGAACAAGGTTCGTTCAGAACTTACGTCGTAGGTTTGTTCTATAGTTACCTACTAACGTAGCGAACATGCTCAGTTATCGCACACGCGGAAGTTCATTCGTCCCGAACTGGCGAGTGTTTTCATATGTCGACCAATGAAACAAAAGATGATATATGCTACATGTAGCAATTGACTGAGCGGAACAAGGAAAAAGTTCAGTGATTACTAATCCGCTCAGACTTCTTGTGGAAAACGCACAACAAATTGGTGTTTCGGATTTTATTTTGTGAATTTTATCATTACAACGGCAAAAAAGGGAAAAGTGATAGAAAATTGTTCATATTTTGCAGTAAAATTGAAATGCTTTGAGCAAGTGAAATAATTTATGCTAGAAACAATTACGTTAAAAGTTTCATGATATTGGTCAATAACGTTAGTATTAATTTGTCATACTTGAATTAAAGTTTTGCCTTAAATGTATTATAAATAGATAATGTTATGAAAATATTTTCAAATAATCTATTTAGTAGAAGGACTAGAACTAGAAACAAAAACCGATTTACTATTGTTGTGAACATAAGAAATTGATCATTGCTTCAGTCTTACAATTATATTTAATCAATTCTTTACTTTTATTACTCTCGAGCGCCAAAGGAGAGAAGAAAATAAAATGGTCGTGAAAAAATCTAATTCGAGATTTCAGCATATATACACGTTTCATGGCCTATATACAAGGGCACCGATTCTGGGGGGGAAAGGGGGCCCGGGCCCACCAAAGCTCATGTGGCCCTCTGCATCTGAATGCCCCCCCCCAAAAAAATTTACAGAGAAATCGGCGCCCTTGCCTACACATACTGAAAAAGTGAATTTTAGACATTTGTCTGTTCCTCCGTTCTGCTCATCCGTTCGTTCTTATGTACAGTCATGTCCAAAATAATTGTCGCATGTCTATAAATATGTTGTAGGAATATAATTTGATAAAGATTTCTCCAGGTATTTCTTATAATGTTAGTATATGTATAATGAGTAAAGACATGTATGTGGTAAACTTCAAGTCAGAAGAACAGTAAATAAGAACAATATAACGGAAAAATATATTCTTGTCCACTTAGCAACATTTTGTTTTACTCATTCTAATTCTTTACTTTTATTACTCTCGAGCGCCAAAGGAGAGAAGAAAATAAAATGGTCGTGAAAAAATCTAATTCGAGATTTCAGCATATATACACGTTTCATGGCCTATATACAAGGGCACCGATTGTGGGGGGGGCCAAGGGGGCACGGGCCCACCAAAGCTCATGTGGCCCTCTGCATCTGAATGCCCCCCCCCAAAATTTACAGAGAAATCGGCGCCCTTGCCTACACATACTGAAAAAGTAAATTTTAGACATTTGTCTGTTCCTCCGTTCTGCTCATCCGTTCGTCCTTATGTACAGTCATGTCCAAAATAATTGTCGCATGTCTATAAATATGTTGTAGGAATATAATTTGATAAAGATTTCTCCAGGTATTTCTTATAATGTTAGTATATGTATAATGAGTAAAGACATGTATGTGGTAAACTTCAAGTCAGAAGAGCAGTAAATAAGAACAATATAATGGAAAAATATATTCTTGTCCACTTAGCAACATTTTGTTTTACTCATTCTAATTTTCGAATTTATAATTCTTTTCCTATGAAATTTACCACAAATATACATTTCCCGATTATACACATAGTAACAGTATTACAAATACCCTGCAAAATCATTTTCAAATTATATTCCCCCAACAATACAGTTATAGACATGTGAGAATCATTTTGTACCTGACTGTACATTCACCTAGATGCCATACCGTTCAACGTATCAAGAACAAATTTTCAACTTAAGGGCTTTATGGAGAGTCGTTCTGACGCGTGATTTGTGCCATACTAAAGAGTTCGACTAACATATATTTCCTGCAGTAGTAGGCATTTAGTATGACAATAATCATACGTCGAAACGACTCTGCAAAAGGCGAAAAGTGTTTATGTGACTCTCCAGAAGGAGGTTTCGAATTTTCTTCCTACCCCTAAAATTAAGGGTACTTTACTGGAGGGTTAACATTTTCAATCCTAGGGTTATTTAAATCCTGTGTCCTGGAGAAAATAAGGGTTATTTTTAAAAATCGTATCTTCTTAAGTTTTTAATCTAAACGGTTGAAACTTTCAGAAATAAAAGAAAAAGTACCAATCTACTAGAAGATACCAGTTTCCGAACAAGAGCTATTTGAACAATCATTGCAAACAATAACTTTGTTTATTGCAAAGTAATAATACTAAAGTTTATGAATGATAATGATATGCCTTCTTTAGTTCTGTTTCTACAATGACTGAAAGGCATTCTTGGATCAGATTCACCAATAGATCATTTACAAAGCACTCAAAATTACTTTCTCAAATAAAAAAGCGTACAAAATTCACTTTTGGTTGGTATTTTAAATTTTAAATGGACGTGTCGTTCCCGAACGACACTCGGATTTAATGTAAGTTTACAGCCTGTCGTTCGGGAACTACAGTAGGATTGAAAGTGTTAAAACCAAAATTTGTTATTTTTTCAAAACTGTTCTAACAATTTTGTTCATATTTCATAAACCAAATTTTCAATAACAACCCTAAGCTGTTGTATACGTCATAGCTCTGGGAAACTCGAGAAGTAGTTTATTCCTGGGAATGTTTTTCTTCGAACTATTTTCTCGAAATCGACTCAGGCGATTTTATTCACATTTCATAAATAAACATTTAATTAATGACTTGACAATATGACATAATTTATAATTTATTTGTCCTGAGGAAATGTACGTTTATTTCTGGGGATAAACTTTTTTCGAACAATTTTCTCAAAAACAACTGAAGTTATTTTGTTTATATTTCATAAATAAATATGTCATTGATATTCTGAGAATATAGCATAACTCATTTGTTCTGGAAAAATCTACGAAGGATAGTTTGTTATTGCAGATAAGTTTTTTCCGAGCGGTTTTCTCAAAAATGACAGGCGATAGTTCATATTTCATAAGTAAATAATTTATTAATAACTTGACATTATGGCATAAACAATTTGTCCTTAAAAGATCTAAGGGGCTGGTTTATTCTTGGAGATATATTTTTCTTACGATTTCCCCACAAACAACTCACACTGATGATTTATATGGAATTAGCTTAATACTAGGACGCAAGTCCGCCAGAAACCAGTAGTACTTGGCGAAGTTTCAGAACAAAAATGGGGGAGGTAAATACAATAGCAACCCTTTGTATTGGTAATAGTGAAGCGCCAGCGGGTGACCCTTCAGACAATGGGTAGAGAGTATAGTTGTATAGAAATACAGTATTGTTTAAATGACATATGATGACAGGTAATGGGTAGTGTACTATTGTATATATAGGAGTGACACAAAAGAGAATAATAAAAGATGTCAAAGTTGTAAAGATAAATGATTTTTTTTAAAACCTTGGAAACTTGTTGAACAATGGGAAGTTTGTTATAAAGAATAATAAAAGAGAAACCTTGGAGGTGTGTGCGTTAAAGAATAATAATTTAGGTGACGAACAATAGTGGATTGTTATAAAGAAAAATAAAAGACTTTTTAAACCGGCGGCGGAAACGCGGACGCGGCGCGGGAAGGGGCGGGGAGTGCGAACGGAAAATACCCGCGTACGCGGGCGCGAGCGCGTGACGTCATTTGAAATTTTTATTTAAATATTGGTTTTAAAAAATAGGCATGTATAGTTTTGTTAGCGATGGAGAACCGTCAGTTTGTAGAAGACGTTGATGTGAAGCATAAGTTAGACGCTGAGAATGAATATCCAGATTCTCCAGATTGTACATTTGATGAAAATGAATTAGAAAGATATGAAAACGATAATATAAAAGTTTATGCAAGTGATAGTGAGGCGGGAATAGATAATGAAGTGTATGAATTTTCGCAAGATAATTCAGATTTTGAGGCGGAATCAAATGACGAAGTGGTATCAAATGTGGATACGCCGCCATGTTCACCTGATTTATCAGAATTAAGTTGGAACTGTGAATGTGGTGTTAACTATGTGGATGTGAACTGTGTAAGAGATTGCATTGTGAAATGGAAACCAAATGATTATTTAATATGCTATGCATGTTATTGGCATGATACATGTGAATTGTCTCATGAATGTTTTTACTGTAATGAAGATGTTTTAGACATTCGTGTTTGGTCTCTGTTAGTGAATCCTCGTGTACAGGAGGAATTATTTGATATTTATACAGAAACACATACAGTTATTACACCATTAACAAGAGATTATTTTAATATTACATTTGGTGAACTATCAGTGGATGTAAATGTACGAAAAGAACTTTTAAGTATTTTTCTTGAAAAAGACAGATCGAACGAATATAGTGAGGTGTGTTAAGAAAACGTATTGTACATAATGTATTTCGAAAATAATTTTTGTGTATCATGTAGTGAAGAACATAGTGAAGTTTGTGTTTTAAAAACTATAAGTGCATACTTACGCTTTAATAATAATATTTCTTGTGAACAATGCTTGCTGCATCTTGAACATCAATGTTTATTTCATGATGATATTGGAACTTTTGCTGTAGAATATTTATCTAACGATATAACTCTCATTGATTTATTTGAAGTGTTTGAAGAACACCATAGTGAAATTTCAAGTATAAACTTTATATGCAAAACGCGTGATTGTTTAAAGAACGCTGAATTTGTTGGACAAATTATACCGTTTTTCTTAGAACGTAAACATAAAATTTCACCATGTGTTAATGAATATATTATTGACATACAAGGTTTTAAGATTTCAAATTATGAATTTATTATACGTGAATTTTGTTTAACTGCGTGTGATGATACAGTAAATTTGCATTGTTTAATAAAATCACCAGTAGAATATAACGTACTTCCATTAGGTTGTCAAAAACAAATTGAATGGTTAACATTAAATTTACACGGATTAACATGGAATGATAAATGCGGTTATACTGTATCACACATACGTAACCTTATATATCAACTTTGTAAACAAGATGCAACCTTTTATTGTAAAGGTGCAGAAAAAACACTTTAGATTAAAAATATTTTTGCACTAGCTAATGTTATTGATTTGGAAAGTAAACAATGTCCATCATTAAACACAATGCATGCAAACGTATTTAATGATTATTGTGCTTTTCATGAACAAAATATTAAACTTAACAAAAAATCAGGATGTGCATTTCGTAATGCACAACAATTATGTTATTGGTGGAAGTTTCAACGTACTATAACATTAACTAATGCATTTGCAAAGTTGTAAAAAGGAAATGATATGTTTTTGTAAATAAAAATACAAGATTTTAAATTGTAAATAAAAAATTTTATTAAACTAATCTACTTGTTTTTCTTTCTCATTATATTGGTTACATGATTGAATACAATTTTATCATTTTGTTTAAGATTATTTTTTTTTGAACAAATTTAAACATTCTTCAAAGCTTTTGTTTCGTACAATATGATGCAGAAAGTACAACACAAATTGTCCACACAAGATTGAATTATCATCTTGATATGCGGAACTATTTGTAAAATATATTTTACAATTTTTATTTAAAAAAGTTTTTATTTCTTTTGGAAATGGTAATGCTAAGCTATCGAAATAGTACCCTCTTTGATTTTCATCAATGAATACACACACCCAATGTGTGCCACCTGAAGATGAATTGCTTAAATTTATAATAAGTCCAGCCGGTGGTTGCACAGTTTTTGGTATTTTATCAATAGGATAAATGCTATGTACATTTGCACCAGTAAGTTTATCACGAAGTAACACTTTTATTAAATCATCCGTGTACATAACTTTTGTTTTTTAAATTCACATCACATCACTTCACTTTACATCACTTTATACGCGTATATGTTGGAAGACCTAGTGGAGTATATGGAATATTCTCATAAAACGAAATAACATGTTTAAAATATTTATGACAGATTTTTTATAACTTTTCCAATAACGATGAATGGTGCTAACGCATAAAAAATACTTTTGACAAACTTCATAGTATGATACCTTGCAACTCTTTGAATAATCAAGCAAAAAATATTACAATATACAATGTTTAACACACTTTGTACCAGTAGGGCACATGTAATTCATATGCTTAGAAGTGAACAGTTATACTTCTTTTATTAAAATGATAGTTTTAAAAAGTATTATCAGTATATATATTTCTATCTTTATCAATTTGAATTAAAGAATCAAACTGGGCGTACACAATACATGTTATAGGCTCAGTTAAATTTTCAGAAAAGGAAACTTTAACATTTACAGGTGCATCACGCACAAGGTCCCACGTACAATCATCTAATGTTGCTGTAGGTGATAGAATAAATGCATAAAGAGTATAGCTGTGTGGATATTCTTCAGGAGTAATAGTATGTGCATCATCTTTATAATATAAACCAGTACCGGAAAACAGAGAATGGTAACTTAGAAGGTACAAATTGTTTTTAAAATCGGGGGTGAGGGGACTGGGAGGAAAAGATTTTGATCCAACTTGTAGCTGCAGTTTGTTAACGTTAAAGTGTTGAAAATGAAATGGATTTAGTTCAGATTTTCCATTAAATGCCGAATTGGAAACAAACCCAATAACAACACCTTTAGGTACGTTACCCAGAAAAATATTATCAAGATTGTATGAATTAACGTTTGCAGGAATAGTATACGATCTTGTTTGTACTCTTGTAAGGGGGTATTTTGTTGTTTCATGATTCATATTAGTATTGATTTCCATTGCCAAATGAGGTGCAACATCAATGCGACGTATATGTAGAGTAACATCTTCAAGTTTTACTTTATAAGAAGTATTTGCAGGAGACAATAAACAAAAAGCATCTTTACTACGATGTAATTTTATACGAAGAACTACTTTATTTACAAGTGCTCTTGGTAATCCAGCAATATCTATATACAGACGACCGTACATTTCAAACGATTTACTATTTTTAATATAATTAGCACGTTGTTGAAAACCTACATTATCATTACTTATGCTATCAAATTGTTTAGCGGTATCTTTATACCACATAACCTAATTTCAAATGTGTATCAGAAGCATCACGGGAATAATTTAATAATGTTTCAAGGTACGCACGATAAGGATAAAATCCTGATGAAGAAGTAATTAATTTATCATTTAATGAAATGTCAATTTGACTAAATAATGAATGTAGGAAATTATTTGTTGGTGCTACAACATCAGTGTCAGCTAATGGTGTGTCATCAGGTTTTGTAATTTTACAGCGTACGTAAAGATAAAGATATGCAGTATGAATAAATTCTCCTGTTTCACCGGGAATAAAAAATTCAATAGGTCCATCAGAACTTAATGTTGAAATTGGACGGTATTCAGCATTAAAGCAAGATTCTATTGCAGTTTGTGTCATTGGAGTACTAAATAAATCGAAATCGTTGGTACAGCATTCCACACTGCTTGAATTAAGTAGTGCCATTATGAAAATATATCTGTAACACGAGTTATTTTTCTTTTTACTTTTCTTTTGCTTTTGCTTTTGTTTGTACGCTTACGTTTTGTTGGAGGTCCAAAACGAACAATTGCCGGAGCTTTACGTTTGCGTGGCCGTCTCTTACCACTTCCAGTTAATAACTGACCAACTTTGTTAACAGCTTTTGTCTTTAATGTTTCACCAGCCTGTTTTACACGTGCACGAACAGATTCTTTAAATGGTTTATCTTCTAATACATCACCCGCTACTTGTATTCCCGTTTGTAATGCTTGTCGACCTAAAGTTTTTTCACCCTGTTTAAGAAATGGTAATGCAAAACGAAATAATCCTTGGAAGAAACTACCTATACCATGTCCCTGTTGATATACAGGTCCTGAAAAGTATGGGATACCATGTCCGTAATGTCGTCTAAATTTCATTTTTAAAATATAATTAATTAATTACTTTTTATTAGGAGAGCGCTTAAAATGAAGTGTAACACTTTGTGTCCCAGAACGAAATGGCAAATTTCGTCATGCATGGTCTTTTAATAGGATTTCAATACTGTTAAATGAAAACTTTGCAAGTGGAAGATAATGAATATCTTGAAATGTTAATGTTTTCACTTTACCGTATTTTACATTTGATATTGTTGCAATACGTAATAAAGGTGCTTTTGTATCACCTAGAAACTGATATTGTATGATATCAGTATAAATAAAAATTTGATGAGGATATCCAATATCAACATATGGTTGTTTAAATCCACGTTTATACAAAACAAGATCTTTATGTTGACGAAGTCCTAATTGCATTGCTAATGTTGCTGATAATAAGGCAGATTCAACACGATCACTACAATCTACTTGTACAATATTTGATATAGAAAATTTTATGTCTTTTGATATTTTATTTAATTCATCAATGACATGATGTGCAGAGTGATAATATCCACTTATAATTTTACCTTTTTGTGCTTCTTCATTTTTTATTTTATACCACATAACATTTTCTCCATCGTTAACATTATAACATGTTAAAGGAACATGTAATTCACTTCATCCTACATGCCAATCGGTTTCTGATAATTGAATATTATTTTTTAGTTGATTAATAAAATGTGTTGGACTATTTGTAGGATATACATCAGTACTTGCGTTTGATACAAGTGTAATGTAAAAACTATCATCAATACTTTCAGAAATCATTTTCGTTTAAAGTGAAGTGTTAAGTTTGAAGTTCCAAATTGAAATGGCAATTTTAAACCGTGCTCATATTTTAAGTTTACTTCAATCGTGTTAAAATAAGATTTTACAACTTTAACATATTGTGGTGTGTGAAATAGAAAACATTTTACATCTCCGTGCTCAATATTATAGGCACTAATTTTACGAAGTACTGGTCCAATATTTTCTTGTTGTTTTACAATATCAACACAAACATTAAAAACGTTTGGTATATTATATTCTAAATTGCATGGAAATTTTGCACGTGTTACGGTTGGAACATCTTCATTAACTGGTTTTACAAAGACAGCATCTGTAAACTCTGTTGTATTTTCATTTATAAATCCAAGTAAATGTTGCAATCCGCGTGTCATTGCAATAACACAAAAATCTTTTAATTTTAAAGAATGTCTAATTCCAACTTGATTTTTATTTTTATAATATTTTAACATGCGTAATTCTTCAGGAATCATTTCTAAAATGGATGGAATAGAAGTATAGTATCCTGGTGTAATATCAACATGTACAATTTCAAGTTCATTAACGATGGTTTCAATTACAATTTTTTCCTTTTTACCCACATTATAAAAACTAAAAGGAACATTAAGTTGTGTTAAGGCAACATACCATTCTCCTTCACTTAAGTGAATAGGTTGTGCTAACTTTACTATAAATGAAGAAGTTGTATTATTAGTAAAAATTTCACTACTAGCATTTGAACGAAGAGTAACATAGAAATCATGTTCTATCATTGAACTCATTTTGAAGACTGAACAGAATTTGTTTTAATCCATGAATTCATACTTGATGGATATCCCAACCACTTTACATACATCATATCTTTTTTTCGTTTTAATACTTTCTCAATTAAAAATGTTTTGTTTGAATTTACATTTACTTTTTGTAATTCTTCTGTGTAAAATATTCCTTTAATTTCCTCATCATTCCAATCTTTTAATTTATATGTAATAGGATTTGTCGGAATACATTTATCAACAATAAAAATTTCTTGAGACCATTTTGGTAAATATCCCTTTTCTAACTTATGTTTATATTTACTAACACGTACATAATCACCCGGATGAAATTTACATGTTAATTTCTTTTTATTTGTTTTATCACCGTACAACGTATTCCAAACTTGATCAACATTAGAATAATTTACATTTACCGGTGCCATTTTAATACTACTATGATACGAATGATTATAATTTTTTACAAATTGATCTAACACATCTATATAACGATATGTATTTTTAGCCGTAAAATAACGATACAATTTTTCTTTTAATGTTCTTATAAAGCGTTCAGCTAATGCACATTTAATTTCTGAATGTACACTGTAATGATTAATTTCGTATTCTTTAAATAAACGTTTTACATGTCGATTATAAAATTCTGTACCTAAATCCGTTTGTACATTAAACACAGGTAGTTTAAAATTTTTTAAAATTTTTTTGATTGCTTTTGCCATTTCAGGACCTGTTTTTGTTTTCAAAGGAACACAATACGCATACCGTGAAAAAATATCGATACAACATAATATATACTTATAATTTTTGTTATACTTGGCAATATTTTGCATATCTGCTAAATCCATTTGTAATGTTTCATTTGGTGCACTAACATAATATTGTTTACGTTCAAACACTTTACGTGCTGGTGCATGTAATGTATATGCATCTTGAGATGCTAACCAATTTTTAATTTTGTTTTTTGATAATTTTGTTTTTGCTTGTAATGTTTTAATACTTGATAAAGAAGCAGGATTCGTATAATCATAATATAACTTTGACAATTTTCCCATTTTTATTTACATTTTATATTCTTTCCAATTTTTAAAAATAGTTGTTACTAGTTTTGGACTTTGTGATTTTTTAACTTTGTTATGTGATTTCACTATAGGAGTAGAAATAAATCCACGTGGTACATTAAGATCATCCAATAAATTTTTAAATTCGTGAATGCCTATTGGATTTCTTGAATATTTTCGTGTACGAACAACATCATTTATTAAATCAATAATATTAGAACCTGGTATTATTTTTCCTTGAATACGTACTGTTCCTGATTGATCCCAATGAATTTTATCAGAACTTGTTAACTGTTTTAATAATAGATCTGTTTTCCTTCGTTGTGTTTTTGGTACTGATTGTAAAATGTCCGATACAAAGGGTAAAATAGAATTATTTTTTTCTTCTTGTTGAGATGATGATGATGATGTTTGAGGAACATCTTTTTCAATAATAGGTAATGTAATTGGATTTTGTGAAACTGATGAAGTATAATTTAAATATTGTTGTAATGCTTGCTGATACAATTTCCATTTTTCATCAATACTAAGATTACGACGTTGTAAAATACTATTCATTTCTTCATCTAAACGCGATTGATGTGAATCTAATGATTTTATATTTGCATGCATTTGTTGCATTGCATTTTCAGGCACTAATATCATTTTACGAAATTCAGACATACTTATCTTCCAAACAAATTACTTGCTACTGCACCAAGTAATGGTCCTAAAATTAATGGTAAAAATGCACCACCTTTTTGCAATAAAATTTTCTTTTTCTTATTAAGTGCTGTACGTTGTGCAGATAAAGCACGCAAGATCTTTTTATGTCTACGTAAACGTTGCTTCTGACGCGAATTTAACGGAATGTTTCCTTTTATTGTGTTTTTAGCAACTTGTGAAATAGTACGTATTAAATCACCAGACGCATGTCGTATAATTTGTTTTCGCTTTGCGCTTTTGCATTTGCACAAAGCACGGAGAGTATCAAAGTGTTGTTTCACCTTCAACATCTTGAACTAAACTAAACGTAAACGATTGAATTACTGTCTTTTACATTTGCATATACATGCAGTGTTTCATTAGGAAAAATATTTGTACGTAATCGTAATGCATCATTTGTTTTTTGAGTTAAGTCAAATAACAAATAAGTGTGAGGTTCACGTGTTACATCATCGAACACATTCACAACTTGTTTACTATATCGTGGCATAATTTGTCTTGCTAAATATTGTATTTGTAATTTATCACGAGGATTTTTAAATACTATAATATAATGTGCATTTAAACTTATATCACGAGCATGTTTTCCTTTTGGAAATAAATTTTGAACAATAAATATTACTGTTAATTTTTTATGATGTGCATATTTTGTAAATAAGTTTGCAACATCACCATTGGTTTCAGACATTAAGTCATCTAATATTAATAATGAATTTTCTTGTATTTCAAAATTATTCATATCTGGAATACCTTCTATAAATCGAATTTCTGAACTTGCATCTAAATTTGGTATGACTGCACCATAACACCAAACAATTTCATTAAATTTCATAGTAAACATTTGATCACGTTCATTTAATAATCGATTTACAAAACATGTTTTGCCTGCACGTGAAGGACCAGCAATTAAAATGGTTGATGGATGTTGAAACTTTAACATCTTGTATTAAACTGAATGCATACAATAGATACTTTACTTTATATACACTCATTCACACACTCACTCACTCACTCACACAATTAACAAAATAAATTAAAAATAAATTAAGAATAAATAAATATTAAAGCTTGAAATGAGTAGAATCACAGCTTAGCTGTTGTTATGAGTATACTTTGGTTTACAATTTATAAGTTTGCACAGCAAACAATGGAATAAATAAATAAATAAATAATGATACTCTACTAATGTTCTGTTAAAAATAAATAAATAAATAAATAAATAAAAACAATCACTTATAAGCCAAGCTAAAATTATTATTGTACGTATCCATGAGGTAAACTTTTTGTCTTTGGTACTGGTTCGTCACTTTGTATATCGTCAATACGTTTACGTTTTTTGTTTACCTCTTGGTGTGTTTTTGTCTCTTTACGTGAAAAGATAGTGAAGCCCTGTTTCCGCACAATGCTATTTGGATTTTCTATAGTTGTACAATTAATATTTCCTGTCACTAATCCATAGAAACTCTCAAAGTTTATTCTTTGAGAGGTCCTATCATTTAGTGTAATTCCCCGAATTTTGAAATTATTCCGAAATTCCCCTGCGGCATTTTTAAGCCGCATACTATAATTTTTTGGCCCTAAGCCTATAAACGTTACAAACTCCCACCCTTCTTCAATTTCATCAGTGAGATCACCCAAATAATTTCCAAGCTTCAACGGAGGTTCCCTATCTTTTTTACTACACGTAAACATAATACTGTCTGTGTCACAATAAATTACGTCTTCAGGTCCTACAGTCACTAGTAAATCATATAATTGTAGCCTGGCCCATGAAGTAATAAAACCAGCAAGGACGACATTGGAAAATTGTAAAGGTACATTTTCAGTTTCCAAGTCTTTATATGTTAGAATAAGATGTTCATCACCAACTGGAATAACACTATGAACCTCATATCTCGGTGTAGCAAGGTACCTATGGAACTCTGTCCCACTATCAATAATTACACACTGTGTCATATCTGTTCGCTGTCCCCATTTTCCGTATAAGGAATTGAGGTACAACTTCGCGCATTGTCTAAGTCCAGGGTTCGACCTAATATTATCTTTATTTAATTTTATGCCTTCGTGAGCATAGTAATCGTCAATATATTTATCTTTGTCTTCTTCAGTTTTACACCAAACAGGATAGCCTGATGCTTCCTGCTTCATCTGAAGGAACGTATTCACATAGTCCCGGAATAAACTAGGTGAATTCCGATCTTCAGAACCCATGAGTTTAAATTCCCATATTTCATAAATTTTGACGATTTTATAACTGTTTTCAAGAGCACGGTGAAGCTCTGGTGTATAAAAAGTTCCAGTTAATGCACGTTCAGTATCACTATGTGTGCAATTATCAATAGTTTCTCCTTCCATACATCGCCTACAAAGTCCAAATATTAATCGGCTTTGCGCTACATACGGTAAGATGGGAAAAAAGAGTTGTTTAGGAGCCAATACAGTACATTTTACAATCCCATGAATTTTTCCCACATCTGGGAAAACCGGCCCCTTATGCACCTTAGGTGCCCCCACCGGAAGAGGTTTCCTTGCCATTACGTAGGGGTATAACGATGTAATATCATAATAAAGTATGGATTCATCGTCCGCACAATTCACATATGAACGAAATACTTCAGTACGGCCTCCGTTGTAGCAACTCTTAGGAATAAGAAAGTCGGCAGTAGTATCACCATGTTCTTTAAGGAACTTTTGTAAATCTACATCTGTGCGTACTTTATTATCCCAAGAGCACTCCCATATTTCATACAAATTCATTTTTAGAATTTCTGTGAAATATTTTCGCCGGATTTTCGTATGTTCGTACCTTTTTTCAAATGTGTTGTACGGACCATGTGCATTATCTATTATGGCATTACGGTTATTTGGAAAACACGCTTTACAAGCATGCCAGTAACATCCCATAAATTCGAACACGGCATTAAGCTCTGCATTGTATCCGTCAACATTATACCTTCCAAAAGATTGTTCTCCGTTTCGTCCAGCATGCTGGATTTCTATACCCAATTGGTGTTCCATATACTTTAGCCATTTCATTGCTTTTTCACTGGTTTTTGTTTTATAATGGTACCCCAAAGGTGGTATAATAGAAATACTTTCTTCTGGAAGATATGATGTACGATATGTTTGCATGCCTAAACTTGCAATCGTAGACGATACTAGAAAACATTGTAATCCACCCGTTTTCTCTTCTCTGATATTACTAAATTTAATAACAGCTTCTGTGAGAATTCTCACATCATTTTCACAATACTCCAGCATTTCCTTTTGCAAATTAAATTGCTCTCCCAATTGCACCCGTTCTTGGTGCCATCCCTCCAACCGCTTTCTTTCTTCAGCAGATCGCGATTCAGGATCATAGTACTCTATTCCCGGATATGGTCCTACATAATTTTGGTTTTCTACTGTATTAAACAAGTATGGGAAATCTCCCTTCTTTAAATTTTCTGAAAGGCCTAACGTTTTAGGTAAGTTTGATAATTTTACACCAAGAAATAAATAACTATCTCTAAAAATGATTTTATTATGAATAGAAATACTAAAAATCTTTTGACCCTGAATTAAAGTTTTTGGAATGATATACTGGGACTCAATGAGAGATCTCAAACAGAAAATGTTATCAAATCGGCTACCATTATGACTTATAACACATACTGTACTAAATATGGGTCTATGTAATAAAATATGTGTAATAAATTCATCAATGGTTTTAAAAGAAAACGAACGATTACCGTTTTCATCACCACATGTACTGCAGGCTTCATCAATGCCTTTGTTCATACATTTATGGCATACATGTTTAACGCACACCAAGCAAACAACGTGTTCCCGCTCCCCACGCTCATTTTCCGGTTTGAGCATGGTTTCTACGTCATAGACAATATAAAGAAACCTCTTGATATGAGTAGGTTTTACTTTCTTCACATAACATGAGTGACCTTCCTGTACATGTTCACGACACGTACTGCAAAAGTATTCACCACATGTATGATCCGATTTTCGTGTTCTTAAATCATAGAGTGCATTACAGTTGATGCAAACTTTCACATATTCACACACATTCTTGCCAATTTTATTACCTTTTAAGTGATTGTCAAAACATTCACCCCTAGTAAAATATCTATTGCATGCATTGCATTTCATTTTATACATCGTAACATCTACTTTGTGCATATGTTCGCAAGATGAACACATTAACTCACACTTATGGAAACGATTGAGACCTTTAAATCCCTTTAAACAATATAAGCAGTACTTTTCTTTTCTTAAAAATGATGTTATTGTACGAATAGGGCGAAAATGCCCTATACTTCCTCTTTGATCGTAATAAATATAAATCGGTTTAGCATCCTGCAACTCTGGTCTTTGTACTTCTGTTTCCGGGTAACGCACTCTAAATTCACGTTTGCTTTCGGGCACTTTTTCATAAATAATAATTTGATAATTTGGACTTAAATGTTTCTGAAACAATTCAACGTCATTAAAATCGCAACCATCTTTTCCTTTAACGCTAACACCTGCCTGAGCACAATGCTTAATAGCTCTACCTTTTAATGTATCTCTAGTTGGATTTGTTAATTGACTCAAATTTTGTTGTGAATCAGTATGCTTTGCTATACCCCAAGCAATACTTTTAGGCAAAAAAAGTTTCTCATTATCGGTTCCCGGGAGCTCAACCAAATGTACTAAAAATTCATTTAACGGTAAATATTTGTTTAGTGTGGAATTATTACCTCGTGTTCTTCCAGCACCAAACATTGAATTTACTACATGAAATCGAAAGAGGACATGATTACCTAAAAGGAAGTCTTCATTACTATTTAACACTCTAGTAATGGAAGCTAAAACGGACTTAGCAGAAATATCTTTGCGGCGTCTCCATGGAACATACACTGCTTTCTTATCCTTACTATTGGACGAATCAATGTACATTCCAACAAAATCGTTAGGTCTCGCATTGTTTAGTACATTATGTAATGCGAAGTTCATTAGGTTTTCAATATAGGGCGCAGGATTTCTAATTTCTTCATTTCCCATTGGCCTTACCGCAATTTCATGTCCCACCAAGTTAAACTTAGTGAAACTTTTTCTGCTTTCATGTACTACTTCGAAATTACCTTCCCCTGTATTTTGAACATCTGTATGTTCGCTACGTTCACTTGGAGGAACGTAACCGGAAGTACTAGGCTGTGGAGAGCCCATTCCGTAACCACGAGTATCCCGTGAACATTGTACACTTGATACCTGTACTTCATTATTTACAACATCCACAGGATTTTGTCCATTTTCACATAACTCGTTTAATAAAGCCTTCACATAATCAGATGTTCCAAACTCATCGGAATTTACTAAAACTGCGGAATTTTGATTTGTTTGTGTACCATCTGCTGCTTCATTTTCTATTTGTTCATTAATAATTTCATCAATTAAATTAAAATCTTCTTGAAGTATGTTTTCCAAGGGTTGACTTTCTTGGTGGACCGAGGTTACGGAATTTTCAACAGATGGCGACACATTATTATGAACCAAACTAAAACGCGATCCATAATTACAAAATTCGGCTACCTCTACTGCATTTATCCTATCACCTTGTGCACAATTAAAATAATTAAAATGAACGAATTTATCATGTGCCCACTGGTACATGATTTGCTCACGGAAAAATCCGTGTGCAAATAAGTCAACAATGTCAGCACTAGACATTGTATATTGCAATATAAGTGCTTGATTATCATGGTAAAAATTAAAAAGAGCTGATAGCAAGGTATCATACCTTTCACTGCCACGCAATCCTTGCCTCTGCTTATCCATAATTCTCCACCAGGTCTCCAACACGCGTTCCTTCGTGTTCAGGCCTTCTATAACACCAGCCAGGTAAATTTCATCGATTTCATTGAACTCGTTTACCAGCGATGTGCCAAGGAATTCCATCTGTAAAATATAAAAACAAAAATTAGTTTACATTAATATAAATACAATATATAAAAATATAGTGTTATTCAGTTAACAATATTATTTAGTTTGCTTCTAAGAAGCTCTACTTATTTTTCTGTTAATTTTATTTATTTATTCAGTTCAGCAAAAAGTTCGTTGTTAAAATGGACTGTAAACATTTTTAAAATTCTGCAAGAACTTCGCTGTTAAAATACAGTGTAAACATTTTAGAATTCTACAAGAACTTCAATGTTAAAATACAATGTGATCGTATTTAAATTCTGCAACAACTTTGTTCTTAAAATAAAGTGTAAATCTAATAAGAAACACGTTTTTTGCAATGATAAAACAAATTTCGTTTGTTTTAAAATGGGATATTATTGTAAATATTTATCACTTTACAATTTAAAAATAATATTTTATATAGGTATATTTAATCAAAGTATAAAAACATTATCATTCAAATATGTATAATATATAAATATACTTACAATGATCTTCTAAGTAAATCTGCTATGTATTCTAAACTTGATAAAAATCAGGATTTCTTCCTTCCTTCCTTTCTTCTTTCGTTTTCTTCTTATGTTGTTTTGAATTTCAACAACTGTAACAATACAGTTAATATTAATACTCTTTTCTAAATATAATATTTTAGTATTTCTTTTAATATATGTTTCTATCAATTTATTCACTAAGTAAATATTGTGTTGAAGGTACGGTTCCAGCAATCATATGATAATATTTCCTCAGCAACGTTGGTATATATACACAATGCCTAACAAAGAAAACAATAAAACTAGTTTAAACCAGTTTAAACACCTGTAGTAAAGCAAACAAAAGAAATTCCTAGCATTACTAAGAAAGAAATTTTTAAACCCAATAACATAAGGGAACAGTAATCATCTATGTTATGCTCACACATTTTAATATTTTTCGGAACATAGTTCCTCTGAGCTTGCTTAGCAAGCGATCCAATGAATATTACGACATAATAAATAAATAAAAAAATAATACGACAATTACAAATTACATCATATTGTGTAATATTACTGTTACTAATTTAAAATATGTTAAAGCACCTGCGTACGAGATTACAAAACCAAATGCTTTTGGGTACAACATTACAAACTAAATGCGTTTGGGTACGAGATTACAAAACTAAATGCGTTTGGGTACGAGATTACAAACTTGGTTACATCCTATACAAGTAATAGTGTTATACTCCATGTTAATATTATAATTATTTTCGACGGCAAATGATGATACATTTTTATGTTTATGTTCGGCAATGTTCGGAAAACTTCGTAAAACTTCAGTTAAGTTCGTGTTAACTTGTTTAAATTTTTAATTATTACTGTTTTAAAAATAACGTATACTAGATTAATTGTAAATATTTTTAGTTATACATGTCATTAATGCAAAGAAAACACATTAAAATCCATCCGCCATGTTTGTTTCTTGAAAGAACGCCATCTGTACACATAACATTGACATTAGTGTGTATAAAACTGTGCGTGTGTGTACATGTACCATAGCAAGTTACCGAGTGTTGTTTGTTTTTATAACCGGCAATACCCTGCGCAGTTTCCGGGCGGCAATATTTTACGCGTCCCGCGTCGCAAAAACGTTTTCCGGGCGCAAATACCGCGCGGCGCGCACCGGTCGCGGTAAAAACGCCCGAAAATGGTATTTATTTTAGTAATATTATTCATTTTACCTATTCATATAAAAATATATCTTTTAATAAGCATATTTCCAAAGTTTCAAAAAAATCGACGCCATATTGTTTATGCAAATTCATTAAATTTTTATTTTCAAATTACAATGTTCTAACATGCATAGCAATGTTCGTTAGGTCCTAACGATCAAGAAAATACTTTTCTTTACTTTCTACGACCAATAGTTTGCCCTAAAAAGCGAAAAATAAAAAATTTACTTTTCGAACATACCTCGTATAAATTCGAAAAAAATAAAAATTGTTTAAGTTTATCATGTAGGGTGTCTTTCTATATAGATTTTGACCTGACAAATCGATTTCTGTAGTCCATTTTCTCCTACGATCTACCGTTTACGATTTATGACCATTTAAAATTATTTTAAAGTTACATTGTTCTAACTGATATTGTAGTGTTCCTTAGGTCCTAACGATTAAGAAAATACCTTTCTTTACTTTCTACGACCAATAGTTGGCCGTAAAAAGCGAAAAATAAAAAATGTACTTTTTGAACATACCTCGTATAAATTCGAAAAAAATAAAAATTCTTCAAGTTTATCATGTAGGGTGTTTTTCTATATAGTTTTTGACCTGACAAATCGATTTCTGTTGTCCATTTTCTCCTACGATCAATCGTTTACGAAATATGAACATTTAAAATTATTTTAAAGTTACATTGTTCTAACTGATATCGTAGTGTTCATTAGGTCCTAACAATCAAGAAAATATCTTTCTTTTGTTTCTACGACCAATAGTTTGCCGTAAAAAGCCAAAAATGTAATGGTACAGCCCCACATAGCGAGCCGCCACTGTTAGCCCCCCAAAAAATTGTTCAAATTTATCATTTAGGGTGTCTTTCTATATAGTTTTTGACCTGACAAATCGATTTTTGTAGTCCATTTTGTCGTACGATCAATCGTTTACGATTTATGTTCATTTAAAGTTATTATACGAAAAAATCTTAGTCTTTTTACATCAGCGCCACCTATATAGCAACACATGTCAGTACCATGCATGCTTTTGTGCCAATAACACCAAACCGTATCGGGTTAGTCTTATTTGTACAACCGGCAATGCCTTATACGCTTACCGACAAAAATATTTTGTCGCTTCCCGTCTTTTTTCCCGCCATATTTTAGTTGTTCGTATGTGCTTCAAACATCAAAGAAGACATTTTATCTTAGGTAAGTATCATCATTTTAACATTTCTATACTTTACATGTGCTTTCCATTACACTATAATGTAACTTTACATACACATATCTGATAAATCCATTTGTAATGTTTCAAATGGCACACATATTTTTAAAGTAACGCTAAATAGCTAAAGAAAAAAATAGTCACTCAAAAGCATTTACATATTCACTTACAATCTCAATTTATAAGCTATGCGCATACGCCACTAATTTCAACAAACAAATTATTCGTTTTCGTTAATTTATTTCAATCAATTGGTATTCGTTTTCTCATGGGTTACGTCAACTTTTGCAGTTTTCGTGTTCAAAAACAAGCTTTCTCCATTCCTTTCAAAGGCCTTCCCATTCAGCTAGAAATAAAAAATCGCCTGAAGCACCATTCACGTTAACCTTGTATACCCGCGCATTTCCTCTCTTCCGCACACCAACACATTTATGTGTGCTTCCCGTATTCTTTCTCTCTCTCCCTCCTTCCTTCCTTCAAAGTACAAACACAAACTCCCCCGCTCCCTTCTAACAGCATATACTGTAGCCTACAATCAGCTTTTATGCATCTTTGCAATCATTCTCTCTCTCTCTCTCTCTCTCTCTCACACACACACCAATACAAAAATACATTCTTTTTCCTCGCGTCTCTATCGCTCCTGCTCTTTCCGTCAAACTACAAACACAAACTCCCCCCGCACCCTTCTAGCAACCCCTACTGCAGCCTGCACTCAAGCAACCTTTTTCTTTTTTTCCTCCCTCTCTCGCTCTCTTATGCTAGGTAACCTGTTTGTCCACCATGTGCTTCTTGCCATTTTAAATTGTAGCTAAACCTTCATAAAAATATCCACAAAATACACAACATTTCCGGTTTGCGTATTTCAATCTTAAATTTCCCGTAAGGAAATCTCAATGTCTTTTTCGCTCATAACAACGGTTATATCTGACATTTGTCCAATAAATAAAAGCAAACACAAGTCATTTTAATTCATGTAAATACATTTAAAATCCAAGTTCAATATTTTTTATCATATTTATTTATATAAATGGTAAATTTTAACTTACCTTTTCCCTTCCCGTAATTCCAAAATTATTCTCCAAACAACACACTCACAGAAAAATACACAAGCCAAGTTTCCACAACGCTAAAAAGCACACTATATAATTTGCTCTCATTTCAAACTTCCTTATATATACTGGTTAACCTGTCTGTTTTCACCCTTTCGTTTTTTCAAAAAACAAGTACAATAGCTATTCTTTAAAGTTAACAAGAATCTTTTCCAGAAAAAGGGCTTTTTCTTTTTCATTCTATTAGGGTAGAAAACATTTTTCTGTCTAACAAGTCACAAAAATCTTTTTTTTTTAAAAAAAAAGAGTTACATTCAACTCAAAATTACAGGTGGTCTCATCCGTCAACAATAAATGTCACATACATTTTCTCAAATAACTTTCACAAGTCACATTTACATGCTAACAACTCAAAAGGGTTGCACATACAGGGGTTCGCGAGCAACATCACGTTTTCTCATCTGCACAAAAAAATGTTTCGCTTTCTATTCCAGTAATTTTCTACATTTCACTGTAGGTGGCAAGGTCTTAACAAAATGCGTAACAAGTCCCACGCCAATTTAAAGTGGTCCTTTCCTCAAAATAACAACACAATTCCCTCATGCAATCTTATGTGTGGTCTCTCAGTATGGGAAGCAATACATTAACTTTTAAAAAGTGACATGTAACATTTTCAAGGTATTTCTAAAAATCTCTGTCCTCAAAATAATGAGTGGTATCTCTCCGTAGGGTGCAAGTCACAGCCCCAATTAAACAAGGTCTTTTACTCAAAAATCACATTAGAGTTCACCCCTCCATCACTCTGGAACACACACATACAAGCAGGTGTCTATTTTTCTTTCTTTAGTACGCATCAAAGGATTCTCTCCCTCCCCCCCTCCATTCTTAGCTATACCTAACATATAGCTGTGCTTTTAACAATTGTTCTTTATCGAGATTTTCCCATGTTTTTCTAAATACATAAAAACTAAATTATTTGACATCTCTTTCTCACTTCCTGCTGTTAAAGTATTCTCAGACACCCATATGTCACGTTTAAATGACATTTTCTTCTTTCTTTTAATGACACAAGGTTCTAATTACGCAAGACTTACAAAAAAGCTTGTCAATTTCAAATTCTATCCTTTTCTTTTATGTTTCCTATGTTTCTAAAAGTTAATTCACATGTTTTTTCTCACCTCCTACGGTTAAAGTATTGTCCAACATCTATATGTCACATTAAAGTGACATTTTCTTCTTTCTTTAATTGACATAATGATGAAATTACGAGACAGCTCCATAAGAAGCATCTCTTACGATTACAAAGGCTTGCTATTGTATTTACCTCCCCCATTTTTGTTCTGAAACTTCGCCAAGTACTACTGAGGCCTAGTAAAGTACTTCCTGCACTATCACTCCCTAGTACTTCCTGTGTCTATCACTGCAATGAGTCGTCCCAATTTAGCAGCTATTGAAATGAAATAAAATGAAATCCTTAAGTGTTACGTCCCATGGGTATGCCGGCTAGCCTAAAGGAGACGGTGGTGCTGACAAATGAATGAAATGGTGGAATGAAGAAAGTGGGAGGAAACAGGAGAACCTCGAGGAAGCCCACACACATGATGTTTATCCACCACAAAGTTTACTTGGTGCGAGCTGGGATCGAATCAGGAATCCCATGCATCAGAGGTGAAGGCTGTACCACTGATCCATCGCGGCTCCTTAGTTGCTATTGATAAAATTAATTTATTGTGTTGCAAGCTGGCGTTTTCTCGGCGATCCATCAATGTTATCGGTTGGTCATCTACAGTAGTATTCGGTGAGTTACACGATCTAATTCATAATTGACAAGCTCTGTTTTATCCTGATTAAAATTTGCATTTTTCTGCTAGACCCCTTTTTCAAGGGGCGCCCTGCATGCTTTTGTTGTTTAAAATAGGTAGCAACGCCGTGGCAGAGCTTTCTGCAGATAGCACATACTAATATTTGATCTTCAGCAGGTGGGGATGGTTGGCTGTTGTATGGTATTTCCTGCTTCTTCTTGTATTTGCCGCCATTCTCGGTAATTATTGTTTTTTTCTTTTTATTTCTCTATGCTCTATTTCTAGTTTGGTTACGAAAACTAGACTGAGCTATTATTAAATAGTTTTGCCATCTTGTTTAGAAGAGAAAGTTAACCAGGGAAGAAAAATCGTTACGGTTAGGATTTTTCTGTCGGAGGGGAGATTCTATGTGCTTGAGGTTGGCTTTTTGCTCTTCTTGCGGTTGCTGTTGTCGTGACGTTGAAGATTGTAATGGCGGTGCTCAAGGCTTACACTGATAATTGGAATTTTGATTAGGTATTACAGGCTGATTATAAGATGCCAAATCTTGTGACTGTTGACAGTTAGGAACAGGTGTAGGATATAATCTTGCTGTAGGTATGATACCGGTTGCATTTGTAAAGGAACTGTATATTAGTGGCGTTTAACCAATAAGGAGCTGTATTTGGAGTTGCAGTATAGGATCATTAGTGAATAGATGAGATATACTATTAGGATGAGAATTGGGATTCTGGGCATAGAGCATATGCAGTCTGGGATAGCTCCACATGTTTTATATATACAGGGTGGTAGGTAACTCTACCGACATACTTTAGGAGGTGATTCCTTATATGAAATGAAAGAAAAAAGTTCTTATAAAGATAGGTCGAAAAACGTCTCATTTCAGAGTTATGAACCGCCGAAAATTCGAAAAATCATGTTTCGATACGCCCTGCCTTAGAAACTATAGGACCTATTATAACAAGCGGTTTAAGGAATTACACAGGGACTAGTATGCGAACTATCTAAATATCCATGTTTTACCACCCTCCGTTATCGGCGAAACGAACGCATTATTAGTACTTAAAGAAGTATCCCTATACCTCAATTTCCTTTTTACAGTTCGTTCGTCTGTAGAGGAAATAGGCATCGATGGGTTCGTCTATTTTCTGCTATACCTGAAATATCTCCTGTTCTGCCTCATAAAAAGGAATTTCGGGTCTACTTAATGAGATTTTTTTTTGATTTGGATATGTTATTGTACCGTATTGTTTTGGTTTTTAAATTGGAGAACTAAATCCAAAGCCGTGTAATATAGATATTTAGGTAAAATGTACTTTTGTTTAGCCGATGACTAGGATTGAAGAGTGGCCATGTGGTCATATAGCATGAAAAAGCTGTCAGGGTTAACCATGATACGATCTTAATATTTCGTTAAATGTGGAAAAGCATTTGTGACACTCCCTTGCGATATTGTTACTACGTTCACTACTATTGTCTTCCAATCTAAATGTTTACCTACCATATCTTGTTTCCGGCATAAAAATTGCACTTTCAGACAAAAAATGAAGAAAACAGTGGTACTATATTGACCCATAATGTGTCTGTATTAAAGTTCGAACCTCGTTAATAGAAAGAGCTTCCCGTACAAGAGTCCTAAAGTTCAGTGCAGTGTACTGAAATCACGTCTATCACCATGAAATGTTTTTCGGTAGAGTCGATAAATAGTCCGGGATAATCTCTTCACTAATTTATTATAAAATAAGTTTCTATAAACAATTTACAGAGTTTCTTTGTAATATCAACAAAAGCGTCTCCAAAGTCAGTTATATC
This sequence comes from Thermobia domestica, assembly GCF_964235325.1. Lineage (NCBI taxonomy): Eukaryota > Metazoa > Arthropoda > Insecta > Zygentoma > Lepismatidae > Thermobia > Thermobia domestica. The sequence continues at coordinate 215,481,098 of NC_137463.1, forward strand.
ACAGCAATTGCTTCGGATATTTAAGGCATAGTTAGATTTGTATGGGACCCACTTCACTCGGAGCAGCCTCAGAGATTTGTTTGTTAAAGGAGTCTCCTCTGTCCGTAATCACTTCGGGAGACGTTTATAAGGATCTTCCTTTGTCCATAGCGACCTCAGGAGAAGTTATTGAAGGTTAATTGATCAGTCAAGAACTGATACCTTGATCCTCTTGCGGTCCGCTTTTATGGGTGTCCTCTGGGAGGTTCGTCCATCTTCGGTTTTCTTCGGACCGGTTTCGTATTTTCTTGTTTCCTCCCACTATCATTTGCTTATAATTGTTTTAGTAAACAATAGCACATGCTTACTGTTGTGACGCGTGTTTGTAGAAGTAACATACATCCCCCACACACCAGAAAAAATAATCTACAAGATTATTTTTCTGAAAAGCACAAATGATGCATTACCAAATTATAAGACTGAATACTGATGCACTGTAAGAAAACGCAAAACGCTATATAACACTGAAAAATAACATGGAAAACACTTGTGAGACATTGTCATAAAAACTGACAATAACATTGTAGTTCTGTTAAGCATGATCAAACAAACATAAGTCTAGTTATCATATGCTTCAGAGTGGTAAGACATGTTATCACTGTTATTTAATAGCTGTACTAAATTACTAAGGATGTATGTAGTCCGGGTTTCTTGTTACAAGTTCATTGTATATTTTAGTATTGTCTTCATTAGGAACTGTTTGTATTGAAGAAACTTCTGTCTTAACATCTTCTGTTTCTCTGCTGATGAGTACTCCTTACTTTTGTTGTTTTTCCTTTATTTGTGACTATTCATCTCGTGTAAAATAATTTCATGCTTAAATTCAGAAATCGACAAGAATGCAGTTGTTCACTCGGTATAAAACGGTTTAATTCGATCCATAGAAATATCCTGTATCCGTTGTCTTAATTCTGGTGGTAATTGAACATGATACAGATTAGGATTTAAGTTTTCTAGCATTTTTGCGGGTCCTTGGTAATATGAAACAGGAGAATGGCCAAGAGACTTTCTGAAAACGATCATGATACCGATGGCTAAGAAATCGAACCCAAAGAGATGTGAGGATTATAGAACTATTAGTCTCATATCTCATGCAGCTAAAATTCTGCTCCGAATACTGAACAGAAGGTTATATGAAAGAACAAATAAAGATGTTGAGGAAGAGCAGTTCGAGTTCAGAAGAGGCAAGGGCACAAGAGATGATATTGGATTATTAAGGGTGATCGGTGAAAGATTTATAGAAAAAGGGAAAGAGGTGTATGTTGTATTTATTGATCTATAAAAGGCTTTTGACCGCGTGAATTGGGAATTGTTGTTGGGAGTTCTAACAAAGATAGGGCTGGAATGGAAAGATAGAAGACTCATAAGAAACTTATACATGAACCAACAAGTAAGTGTTAGGATAGGGGGAGAACTGACGGAAGAGAGTGCAATTGGAAGGGGAGTTCGACAAGGATGCTGCCTCTCGCCAACACTATTTAATGTCTATGTAGAAGAAATAGTGAAAAAGAGCCTACATGATGATAATGGCATTTCGGTAGTAGGTAGAATGATTAGATGTATAAGATTTACAGATGATATGGCGCTTGTTGCAGAATCTGAAAAGAAAATCAATAAAATGTTAGAAAAAATGAGAAAGGGCTTTGAAGAATATGGGATGAAAATAAATGTTAGAAAGACAAAAGCCATGGTGTTTGGAACGAAGGGGTCTGTGTCAAATATAAAAGTAGGAGGGGAGAAAATAGAACAAGTGAATAGTTTTCGATACCTGGGTAGTGTTCTTAGTAATGACATGAAATGCGAACGTGAAATAAAAGCAAGGGTAGGAATGGCGAAAGAAGCCTTTAAAAGAAAGAAAAGTCTGTTTTGTGGGACCTTGAACAAAGAGTTGAGAAAAAGACTCATAAAATGCTTCGTGTGGAGTGTTGTACTGTATGGGGCGGAAACGTGGACCTTACGTAAAGGTGACGAAAATCGACTGGAAGCCTTCGAAATGTGGGCGTGGAGAAGAATGGAAAGAATTAGTTGGGTCGAGCGGAAAACGAATGAGAGAGTGTTAGAAATGGTGGGTGAGAAAAGAACACTTTTAGATATTATTAGGAAGAGGAAGAGAAACTGGTTGGGACATTGCCTAAGAAGAGATTGTATCATGAGGGACGTCCTAGAGGGTATGGTGGCGGGAAAGAGAGGGAGGGGGCGAAAGAGACTACAATTAATGGATGATATTAAAACAGAAAGATCATACGCGAAGACGAAAAGGTTAGCGGAGGACCGTGGAGCATGGAAGCTTCTCAGCTGCGGCAAGTGACCTGCCAATAAAGGCAGAATACCTATGATGATGATGATGATTGGTAAGAGGAGATGAAATTTTCTGGTTGCCTCTGTTTTCTTGTTGAATAATAGACTAGAATGAGATCACCTGGGTCATAGGATGTCTGCCTATGCCGCTTATCATACGAGGGCCATTTAACTCGAAGTGGCAACATAGTTGTGAAATGGAATGTAATGAATCACTCACCCCAAGAAGCTTACAGCTCTTCGATGTAGTCTCCGCCAGCTTGTTGAACCCTTCGCCAGATTTCTGATAACTGTTGAATACCTGTCAAAGCCCCACTTTGTGAGAGGGTGTTGACAGTGCGCCCTAAGGCACGAACAATGATGGGAACGTCTCTGAAACGTTTGCCCGTGAGAGGTTCATTCATTTTTGGGAAAAGATCAAAATTGCAGGGGCTCATATCCGGGAAGTATGGCGTTTCCTCCAGTACCTCTCAACCCCATCGTCGTAACAGAGTCTGTACTGGATTGGCTGTATGGCATCTGGTATTGTCGTGTAGGAGAATTGGTTCAGACTCCAAGAGGTGTGGACGTTTGCGCCGTAATCCTGCTCACAAATGGTAATTGAGGTATGAAGCATAGTATGCAGTATTGACGGTAACGCCCGGTGGAACTTGATGTGACAGGATAATGCATTCGTGGTCGTATGACAATATCATCATCACCTTCACGTTTGCTGGTTTTTGCCATGCTTTTTCGATAGTGGAGATTCTGGGTGGCGCCATTCACTCGACTGACGTTTCAATTCAGGCTCGTAGGATCATCTGGTTCAGATAAACTTTTTTCTTATCGCTATCAGCTTGTCTCTATCCAGTTGTATAGTATCTTTACGTACATTCTGAAAGGGTGCGGGGTGCGGGAAGTGAGCGAAATATCCTGGAAGAGTCAGGGAATTTGAAATTTCTAGAAAAGCTTCAGAATTCTCAGAATTTCTGCTACTAGTCAGGGAGATTTCAAGCTTCTGAAAGCATAGTGCCATTGAGGAACTGCGTGGACATTTTTTATAATAATTTTTCGTTATCGCATCCTTCCAGAATCAAACATGTTATTTCAAAAACAATTTTCTACTGCTCCTTTAACCTGTCATTTGGAACTGACAGTAGTTGACGGAATAATAAAAACAAAAATTTATATGAAAAAGGAGTTCTATTAGCATTTGATTCAACAGAAAAAGGAACGCAGATATTGTAAAATATTTTAAAAGACATTATTGAGTATGTACTATGAATTGTGGAATTTTATAAAAAATAAGACTAAGCATCTTCTTGGGGGGAAATTAAATTATGAGGGACGCGAACTTTATCATAATGATGAAATAGCCAATGCTTTTGCACAGTATTTCTCGTCAGTATATGTGCCAGATACAGGCTTCACTGACATTCCTACGAACAATTTATTAACTTATGTAAGTAACAAACTAGAGTCACTTACCATTGAGGAAATCACTCAATCTGAAGTAGAAATGGCAATCAAAAAATTAAAGACCAGAACCGCTGTTGGCCCTGATGGAATACCTCCATATATCGTAAAGGGTTGTATAGATGCGTTTACATATCCGCTAAGCATTGCATTCAATCTCGCTTTAAAAACATGCGTTTTTCCGGATAAATGGAAATCATCTATAGTTTGCCCAATGCCAAAAACCAATGATAAACATGAAATAAATAACTACGGCCTATATCAATTTTACCTACTTTTGCAAAGATATTTGAACAAATCCTATACCGACGGATAGTTGACCACATCCAACCCGTAATCTTACCATATCAACATGGCTTTATCCCACACAAATCAACAACAACAAACCTTGCACTTATCACAGACTTTATAGCAAATTCGTTAGATGTAGGAGGTCAGGTTGATGTAATATATATAGATTTTGAAAAGGCATTTGACAGAGTCAATCACAAGGTACTATTACATAAGATAGGCGAATATAATCTCTCTTCTCCCTTGATCAAGTTCTTTTCATCATATTTAAATAATCGAAAACAAACTGTTATCTACAAGGAATATAAATCATCTGATTATATTGCATATTCTGGAATTCCCCAGGGCTCTAATCTAGGTCCGTTATTGTTCCTTTTATTCATTAACGATCTCCCTGGTCATATATTATTAAGTAACAAATTGCTTTTTGCTGATGACCTCAAAATATATGGTAGGATAAAGACCATCCATGACTGTCTCGATTTACAACGTGACATGGAAAATATTGCTAATTGGTGTTCTCTTAACAAACTTAATGTAAACATAAACAAATGTAACATTTTATCGTTTACCAGAAACAAAAGTCAAATAGAGTTTGATTACTCAATGAATCAGATCTCACTAAATAGATTAAATTCAGTCAAAGATCTTGGAGTTATATTTGATACGAAACTGACATTTAATAACCATATAGAGAACATAGTCAACGAATCTCTCAAGATGTTAGGGTTTATAATTAGAATTGGAAAGGAATTTAACAATAGTACTACACTAACAAAAATGTATTATGCCTATGTGCGATCAAAACTGGAATATGCTGCTGTGATTTGGAACCCATCACAACAGCAATACAGACACCAACTGGAAAAGGTCTAATCTAAATTTATCAAATGCTTGACGTACAAGACAACTGGAATCTATCCATATTATGAAAATTATCTAACATTAACTGACAACTTCTGTATCCCTACACTTGAACAAAGGCGAAATGTGACAGATTTGATTTTTCTCCATAAAATAGTACAAAACGAATTTAATTGTACAGATCTCATATCAACATTAAATTTTCATGTCCCGACACTTAAAACTCGTGCTAATAACTCTGGTCTGTTTTATTGCAAAAAAGCAAGGACCAACGTATTATTGAAATCACCAATTTGGAGAATGTGTTCTACTTATAACAAAATATGTATCAAACACAAAGAAATTGACATCTGCAATATGAACTCTATGTTTAAAAAAACTATTGTAAATGTATTATGTAATACACCAACACTATAATTGGGCTTATGCCTGTTGTGTTGATGGCAAATAAATAATAGTGAATTTGTACTTTTCGTAATAGTTGAGATCATAATGAAAGGAAAATTGTTATATTTGAATGAACAAAGAAAGGAACGTAAATATTGTAAAATCTTTTTCAATACTTTTTTATTCTTTTATTACTCGAGATTTCTTCATAGTTTGTTATTAAAATACCAACATGTCCTCATTTTATTGTCCTAACAAAGCAACATATGTTGATAGTAAAGTAGTTTACATTGATCAAGCTCCTGAGCCTTCAGAATTTCATATCACGCCCCCAACCCCCCCCCCCCCCCGTTACGAAATCCTGGTTAAACAAACCAATATATGTTCCAGTAAAATAGTTTAGAATGTTCGAGCTCCTGGTGTGATGTTCACAGTATTTCATGACACAGACCCTCACTCCACTCCCTTCACGAAATCCTGGCTACGTGCCTGGATCAGTAAATAAATATCCGCATTTTGGAGGCCTCAACAACTTCAATAAAGCAAATGAGACAAACGTGTCAATGCACATTGGAAGTACCTTATCGTGGAATACTATGACCGTAAAATGACGTATATCTTTTTACCAATCGGAACAAAGTTAAAAGGGATTAAAAAGTTGACTTCCTTTAAAAGTTTTTGTTTGGAAAAAGTTCTTAGATAAGTATCATATCGTCACAAGAAAGTCAAATTTTTAATTTCTTTTAACTTTATTCCCACTTATTAGAAATCCATCTATCATGGTCATTGTATTCGACATTAAGGTATTTGTGAAGAAGGCACGATGGCTCAGTAGTAGATCGCTTATCTCTGATGCGTGGGGTCCCTGGTTCGAACCATGGCCAAGTAAGTTTGTGGTGAACAACATTGTATCCGTGGGTTTTCTCGTGGTACTCCCGTTTCCTCCCACTTGCTCGTTCCATCGATTCTTCCAGCATCATTTCCTCCCACTTGCTTTAATCATCGTCTCCCTTAATCTAAAGGGTATAATGAGAGGACATTAAACTAAAGATTTCATTTTTACTAAATTACTTGCGATATCCATTGCCCTATCCGTCTCACTTGTTTCTGCTGTTGTAAAGCAGCCGGCCCGCGGGCCATATGCGGCCCTCCTAACCCTGTCTTCTGGCCCGCTGGTCAGCTATTGAAAACTTTTTTTTTTTTTTTTTTTTTTTTTTTTTTTTTTTTTTTTTACAAAACCTGTTAAGAGTGAACTGGTAAGAAACGTGGTAACGCCCGGAAGACAAGCATTATTCAGTTCCTCTTTAGTGAGTAAATATTTTGGTTACCAGTATGATAGTTGTTTTGTGTTATTGTGATGTAAATTGCGATGAACATGTTCCTTCATTTAGTATTATACTATTTAATTATCGTAGAAATGATATACCCACAGTGAGTCCCGCGACGCCATTTAGTGCTCTGTGATTGGCCCGCCCACTATTCCAAGTTGCACACCCCTATTGTAGAGGCATCCTAAATATGGGTGTTTACATATGTGTGTGATACTTTACCGTTCTTAGGTTGTAATACTGAATATTAATGTTCAGTTTAACATGTAGATGTGAAATATGCAATAACCTGCCGCAGCGCCTTTTCTAAAAATAAACTTTATATTAAGTTGGCAATACTGTTAATTGGGTGTAGTCAATACTCCCCTGTCAATATTTGCCTGTTGTAAAATTTCATCGATTTTTATCAATAATTTCAAATATTACGAAATCGTATCAAGATAAACTTTCCACCCTGTATGTTCAGCGTTCCAGGAGTAAAGTTTCACCCCTCCTTTACCTTTCTATTGAATAGAAAATGATAAATCTACTACGTTTGGTTAGATAAGTTTGTAAAGCTACCGTAAGATCACAATGTGGAAAGAAAGTAAATTATTATTATTATTATTATTATTATTATTATTATTATTATTATTATTATTATTATTATTATTATTATTATTATTATTATTATTATTATTATTATTACAGAGTACTGGCATTGACTATTACATAACACAAGTCATTATACTGGATAGCAGAGATAGCATGGGTCAATGAAAATTTGACCCATGACCCACTGACCTACCACCCACCACGACCCTTCGTCTTCAATTCTGATCCAGCGTTCACCTCCGGTGCTTGGGGTCCCCGGTTCGATCCCAGCTCGCGCCGTGTGGACTTTGTGGTGAACAAACACTGTGCTCGTGGGTTTTCTTGGGGTTCTCCCGTTTCCTCTCACTTTCTTAATTCCACCATTTCACTTATCTCTCATCATCACCTTCTCCTTTAGCCTGACCGGCATAACCGTGGGACGTAAAACTTAAAGATTTCATTTTTCAATTCTGATCCATGATCTACGCCCTCCTCTCCACTGACTAAAGAGTTTACACTTGTAATAAAACAATTCTATGAAATTATTACTAATCGAAGTTTGAATTTCTACGGTCAATCGCTCAAACAGCTCTCTATTATTAAATACAATACCGGTGGATCTGACCTTTACGATTTAAAATGGTAAAGTCTTTGTCATGGGCAAATTACGATAAATTTTAATTTAATTACCGTATTTAATTATTTTCTTGTTGAATTACAGATATTTTTCAGTGGAAAAGAGGATGAAATTTGAAAATCTCAAATTTAGTAGGCCAGTAGGCTCTAGGTAAAGTAGGCCACGTAAAGGAGAGAAAAAAAGCCAGCGTAAAATTCGATTGTGTCTCGAAAGCCAAGTAGTAAGTGTTGCTATTATTATAATTACAAATATCAATATCCAAAAGTGCCTGGAGTTCTGTTTTTACTTAGATATACTCATCTCAAGTAAGTAAATAGAAACAAATGAAAAAGTAATAAAAACGGAGGTATTGAAAGTAAGTCGCAGACAAATTCACCACTGTTCAGAAGATGCTGTATACAATGCACTGAACAGAGTGAGTCGATGGCTTGTGGTGGATCGGTGAGTGATGGTGGGTCGCTGGTTCATAGTGGGTCATGGAGGGTTAGTGGGTGAGACTGGATCGGTGAATCAGAGTGGGTCATTTTGTCACAGGCAATAGGTCTCGTCCTGTTGACCCACAACCCACTGACCCACTCACAAATCTTGACTCACTTGACCCACTTGACCCACGACCCACTGACCCATTTCATCTCTGCTGGATAGGAATTTTATATATATAATGCAAAATTAAATTAATAATACAAACACAGTTACTAAGTAAAAGAGTATTCTGTTAATTTTAAGGAATTTTAGAGGGGAAATGGAACTAGCATTATCATAGAAATAGTGTTTCGAAACCGAAAAGAAAATATATGGCTGGATGACATTATACTGAAACTTTGCATTTCATTAAGATGTATATTTTTTACTGTGTATTTGCGGATAGGTGCTGATTGCCACGGGTGCTCCTGCCACAGCCAATTATTGGTGCTGACTGCCACGATTGTCGCTGATTCCAAATATGAAGGTGCTGACTGCCACGACGGCGTGCTGACTGCCACGAGCCTGGGAAAAACTGTATTTGGAAAGAGAGGAATTAATCCCTCATACTAAATTTATGATTATTAATTAATTTAGTAGGGATTAATTTAGTAATCATCACAGTAATTCTATGTGGCATCCTATAAGTTACAAAGTTGCTCACTAAGTGGAACGACATACACTTGGATGTTTATAAAGGGGTTGTCTTTTCTGTTATATGTCAATTTGCACATTTCATTGTTTATATTAATTGTTTTATTGTATTATTTAATGGATATGATGGTCTGAAGCCAGCTGACAAGGGAAGTTTGGGAGAAGCACTCGCCTACAGAGAAATAGGTATGTCATTAGAACGACCAATTCATGCTGATTACAACAGGTAATAAAACTCCTGTACGTTGAGAACTGTTCGAGATATTCAGCTTGGAAATTTATATGAGAAAATGAGTGGATGCACGTTTCAATGCGTTAAGTATTCTCACCCATGTCGAAGCCTGATGGTTTGAACTTGCTATTGCTTGATCACTGGGTCCATTCAAAGACAAATTGTCCATTACAAGTTGCATGACGGATGGCAGAGACCTAATGGTTGAGAAGATACCAAAGAATTGCACACGATTTGTGCAACCATTTGATGTGTTTTGATTATAGCAGAAGATTTGTACATAGTATGAATCTTCTTCATCTGGACGTTATAATGTACCAACGAAACAATCAAATAAAGTTCGTGTCCATACGAATCACTTCCGATCACCGCGATACATTGGATTGTTTCAGTTTGCGTTCTGCAAGGCAGGTTACGAACAAATTATAGGCCTATAACTTTTGAATCACTTGTGGAATTTGCTTTTTGCTTTGGTTCTGCGAACTGTTCTCTTGACAGATGCAACACAATTGCACATATAAAATGTTCATGGTGCAAGGAAGTATTTTGCCTGCGTCATTTCTTCATAAAACAGAAGAACAACAGTAATCAATTTTCATCTCTAACCTATGATTATTGTAACAAACCCGTTAGTTATTGCGAAACACATTTTTCTGTTACTTCCGATAGCTTCCAATTCGTATGTCAATATTCGTTACTAATTATGTTGTACTTAACGCATATAGATGCGTATATCCTCATTTTCTCATATAAACTTCCAAGTTGAATATCTCGAACCGTTATCAACCGTACAGGAATTTTATTAGCTTGTTATAATCAGCATGAATTGGGACTTCAAATGGCATTTTTAGTTTCTCTGCAGGCGAGTGCTTTCTCCTAAACTTCCCTTGTGAGGTACAGCCAGCAGTGCTTTTTTGATGGAACTTTCAAGAGCTGCTCGAAACAATTTGCATAGCTGTACACAGTTCATGCTGACATAGGGAGTTCAAGTGAGAATACATAAATCGTACCAATTTTGTACGCACCGCTCCCTGACAAAACTGAAAGTACACTCATGTCCAAAATTAGTGTCGCATATCTATAACTGTCTTCTTGTAAGAATATACCCAGATAGCACGAATACTTGCGGCAAATTTTTGCTTCGTTTAGTGAAGCAAACAATCTGAAAGTTTGCGAAGGCAAAATTTCTTAATATTTATTAAAAGCTTTCAATATGATCTGCAAATTTTCGCTGATTTGTAAAAATAAATTCACCACTGCAATTAACTTGCATCTTTTTTGAAAATATAGCGTCGAAAGTTTGCCGTCGCAAACAGTTTGCAACTCTGTAAAAAAAAAAAAAAAAAAAAAAAAAAAAACTTATTTCGAAAAACTTGCTGAAAGCAAATATGTGATGATATTACCGAGTGCGCGCGCATCGTACCCAGAATTCACTGCGCTACATCAACTGTGACAAAACAAGCGGGAAGTGAGAATCGAGAAAAACCAATGCACCAGAGGACTCCAGAATAAACTCACTGGTTTCTTATCAGATGTTTTTATTGACCCAGGCAGCCTGACGTTATTTTGTGAATGTGTGTGAGAGTAAGTATCGTTGAGTAAGTAGATAAATTGCGATATCCTTTGTCTGTGCGTTTATTGTTCGTAAGTTTCTTATCTTTGTCAAGTAGCTAAAGATGTTTAATGCTTGCCACTAAGAAAAGACGGATCCACATTATAAAAATTTTTATGTTTCATAAAGTTAGGTTTCACTTTATAAATTTGCAGCAAACATGCTCTTGCGATGGTGAAAACACTTTCTGCAATGTTGCTGCAAACCTTCTAATATTTTCACCAAATTTATCAGCTCATTTTCGGAAATTTTGTCAAAGAAAATTTGCACAAAATATTTGCAGCAAAGTCCTTGCAAACTTTCTTGCTGTGCAGTCACAAACATTTCGTTTGTATTGGCAGATGTTTTCATTTTCTGAGGCAACTTTGCTGCAAACTCAGCCAGCGTCAACTTCGTTATTTGCATTGAACTTTCGGCAAATTTTCTCATTTGAAAAGGCAAGTTTTTTGCAAACTTTTTAGTTTGCCTTTGCAAATTTTTAAACATTTTAAAAAATTTTTCTGTGCTATCTGGGTAATTTGATAATTTTGCAGAGTAATCAGGAAATTTATATCTGTGATAAATTTCATAGGAAAAGAATTATAAATACGAAAATGATAATGAGTAAAATAAAATGTAACTAAATGGAAAATAAAATTTTATTTTCGTTTTATTGTTCTTATTTACTGCTCTTTTGACATGAAATTTACCATATACTTGTCTTTGCCGATAATACACATGCTAACATTATAAGAAATACCGGGCTAATTCGTTATCAAATTATATTACTAGAACAACATATTTATAATCATGTGACAATAATTTTGGACATGAGTGTACATACAGAGACCTGTTTACCTTTGTTAGGTGTTGGTCTGAACAACACGATCCTAAGGCTCATCACGTTTCTTTCATGCTTCTTGGCGTCCGGTAATGTTACGTCTAGCAACTTTCTCTCAGACTCGTGGCAGTCAGCACGCCATCGTGGCAGTCAGCACCTTGCTATTGGCAATCTGCGCCAATCGTGGCAATCAGCACCAATAATTGGCTGTGGCAGTCAGCACCCCACCGTATTTGCACGCATTCAAGAATAGAATACACACACACACACACACACACACATATATATATATATATATATATATATATATATATATATATATATATAAACAAAAAAAATCTTTGGAACCTAAAACAAGGTTTTCGTGTACATAATCCGTTACTGACAGGTTTCGCTGTACTTGATAATAGTGACGAATCGTGGTTTAAAAGGTACGGATTCGTTCTTTAAAAAAGTCATTAAGACTGAATTCGAATCTGGAAACGATACAGTGACTTTCTCACAATTAAGCGACTGATCTCTACTTTGTATATTTTCAATGTGCCCAGGAATGTGGGTGAATACTTCTACGATGTTATTAGTTTCGCAGCTTCAGTTTGTTGTTGAAAATATCTCCTGTCGTCTATTTTTATAAAATTTCTTCTAAATGATGCACTGGTTTAAGATGTGAGGCTGACAAACTATATCCACATTCATCTTCTATGCTTTAAGTAAATATTTTGGCATGTAACTCAGTAAAGAAGATGAAAATGTAAATCAACTTGGAATATCTGTTCAACATCATATAACATATAGCTTAAAAGTGTTAGGTTTTTTTTGTTTTTTTTTATATAACACACCACTACACTCCCATTCCATATACATATATATATATATATATATATATATATATATATATATATATATATATATATATATATATATATATATATATATATGTGTGTGTGTGTGTGTGTGTGTGTGAGTGTGTGTGTGTGTGTGTGTGATTGTGCTGCGGGAGCTGGTATGTATGGAATGCTGCAGCGACATATAATCCACCTTTTGTGGAGTTAATTTGATAAACCTGATTTTCAATCCAAATCTGTTACAAATACATACCTGAAATAACATAATCTGCAAAGATACCAGCTATACAATTGAAGTGTATATTTAGGCATTGTACAGTAACATGGCTTACAGACTGATCTATCCTTGTTCGCTATAAAGAGTATGAATTATTGAGTGCATTTGAAATGCACTCAGCGACATTGAATCAATACCATGAAAGCTGCATATGCGGCGGGGGGAGGGGGAGGGGACGTATTGACATCATTAATAGAACTTTTTAATTATTTCTTATATTGGCACATAACCCTGCGTGCACGGGTATTGTTGAATGTCTACATGTCTGTGAAATGCGAAGCAGAGTATTAATAAGGGGAAAACTTCAGGAAAATGAAATTTTTACCCAACAACATGCATCACTTTTACCATCTTTTAGAATTTTACTTTTCTAAGTACACAGGTTTTCTCGTAATTAACCCTAATATTTGTAGCTTGGATGAATAGATTTAATAACTCAAAAGGAATAATTAAAATCAAATTACTATTTATTTGCCTTTCTTTTTATCAGAGTAAAATTGACGAAAAGATTAGAATGTGTATTCTTATTGATTAACCAATTCCATCGCTTTCTTGTGAGGCCGCGGTGGCTCAGTGGTAGAGCGTTCACCTCTAGTGCATGGGGTCCTTGGGTTGATCCCTGCTCGCGCCAAGTAAACTTTGTGGTGGACAAAGACCGTGTGCGTGGGTTTTGTCGGGGTTCTCCCACTTCCTTCATTGCACCATTTCATTCATTTCTCATCATCACTATCTCCTGTAGCCTAACCGGCATAATCGTGGGACGTAAAACTTAAAAGTTTCATTTAATTTCCAATTTATCTTTGTTCTTCATTTGATTTTTCTATATACAGTAAAGCCATGATTATCCGCGATTTTTTAAAAATCCTGCTACAATCGCGCTTATTTATTTATCATAAGTAGTCGCTGCGGACTGACACTTCGAATGCAAGGAAGTACTATATACTCGAAAACATAAAAAATAGATTGCTTTGAAAAAATCAATATTTCTAACAATAGTGTACGTTTCGTAGTGCAACTTTCGTCTAATGTATAGAAGCCAATTGTTATAACATACGAAAAACGAGAATTAGGAAGATTGATTTGCGTGGTAGTAAATTACATTCATTGTTCATTGCAGAGCGAGAATCCGCAGACGAACAATGGAGGTTTAATTACGAACCTTTAAAAAAAAAACTAATTTTAATTCAAGCCAAGAACTAGGAAAATATACTAGGCCCCACAGTTCGAAGATCGAAAATTACTGATAGGATTACAGTGCAGTGTTGTTTTTTGTTTACCGTTCTTTATTTTAGTGATTTAGACGTAGAGCAAATGTATTTTAAAATTTTTTGTACAATAAAACATAATTTGTATGCTGAAATGTTTTTGTTGTTGTTGGCATCTCATTTTCAGTCATTTTTCGGGTTATCCGTTGTACCCTTGCCACTCAATTCTGCGAACAATCAGGGCTGTACTGTACTACTACTACTAATACTAATAGTAATAATGCCAAGTGAGCTTCTTTTCACAATATTTAACTACGGTAGACTTCTAAACTATGCAAATTCAATACTCAGACTTGAAGTAGTGCATCTATAACTACTGGTTAGAGTAATAATAATAATAATAATAAAGGTCAAATGTACAGTAGAACCGGTTCCTGGGACGCTGAATCCATATGGAAAAGCAATTACTCGCTCTTATTGGTTTCGCTGTATAGAGCTCGCTATGTATTTCCGTTTTATTCATTATGTGATCACGATGTAACTGAAAAATCATGTATTTTCACCGCTTTCGGTGTCAAAACGTACATCAAAGCCGAGACAAATCTCGTTCTTAGAACGCTGAATCTGTCCAAAGACCGACTTTCGACATCTTTTACTTTTTTTTGCTCAATGAAATAGTATTGAAACCGGAAGTACTATTAAATTTCAATCACTTGCTGTTTTGTGAAGTATTGCGGATGGTGATGATATGCAGGCCGGTAGCCAGGACAAAAATGTAGGGGGAGCCCGGTAGAAGTTAGAGGGGGCCCGACCCAACCATATTATAGTTCATTTGCAAGCGTACCGTGAAAATTTTAGGGGAAGCAGTGGAAATTTAGGGGGCGGCCTCCTAGCGGAAAATGGAGCATATTCATTGGAATGCTGAATCAGCTTTAAAAAAAAAGAAAAGAGAAGAGAAGAAAAAGAAAGAAAGAAGTCTTCTCGTTGTCTTTTACTGGTTTTCCTCTGTGGAAATCAGTACTGAAATCGGGAGTAGTACTAAATTTCAACCACTTTTGGTTTTAGTAGAATGTTGCAGGAGGTGACGGTATATTCCCTTCAGTGATTTATCTAGAATGTTGAACTTACGGGGATGTTCAAAAATTCTAAAGGGGGGGTGCATTTTTGAATTAAGGTCGTCCTATACTATTATCGTCTTTTTAATTAGTTTTATTTTACACAACTAAAATTCGTTGATGCAACAAACGATTGCATTGGATTTCCTTCGTCGGCCAGAGCCTATTAGCGTCGACTTACTCATACTTGGTGTGACATCGAGATGAAGTCGTTGGCAATCGATTGATCAATCGTTGTTGTGACAATCGCAGCCTTGTAAAAGTTGATTTCCATTCAATCTTGCGTTGCGTGCTTTGCTTGAAAATTTATCTTGTCGAAAGTAAGTAGTATTATTCCATTGGCATTTAAAAACAAGAATTCAAAATCTTTTAAAAACTAAAATAGCAAGATTTTTAATGGTGTCTTCCCGTTCTGCCTAAAAGCTCTAAAAACACTTTGTAGAAAATATTTTAAGTGATCTCCGTTCTGCCTAATCTTTCCAGACGAGGAATTATTTCTAGGGAGGGGTTTTTTCAAGAGAATTTTTCTTTAGTAATTGTAACAGATTCTGTAAGAAGAATAACTATTTCTTTAAGTTTTATCATA
Organism: Thermobia domestica; assembly: GCF_964235325.1. Lineage (NCBI taxonomy): Eukaryota > Metazoa > Arthropoda > Insecta > Zygentoma > Lepismatidae > Thermobia > Thermobia domestica. The sequence continues at coordinate 215,496,778 of NC_137463.1, forward strand.
AATGTTAGATTTTGTCCCACTTATTCTCCTCGGAAAAATGACTAGATACAGTTCTGTTATTAACAGTGTTATTCACATCTATTTCAGTAAAAATAAATGTGATTTTAAAAAATCTACCTGCAGAGAAATGAAAAATTGATTGACTCAGTTGCAAGAAAGTCGTTTGGTGTAGCTGAAACGAAGGTAAAACAAACTTACTTCGGTCTAGTATCAAGTCATTTAACAGCAAAATTTTATTCAGTTTTCCAGTAGTTCAGCTCAAACATGCTAAGGCTCGCAGTCAAGGACGGCTTTAGGATTTTAATTGTGGGTAGACCCGCTCCCTCGCGTATGGATATATATGCACATTAAATTCATTAATGACAATAGGAAATTACTTTTACAGTAGTGGTTGATGCTGTTTATTAAAAATTGTTTTCCATTAATATAAAAAGTGGAACATATATTTACTTTTTATTGTATCTTTTAGTGTTTATATATTTTTCAAAACCCGCTAAAACCACAACTGCTCGCAATACGCAAAAGGTACCACAGTTCACATCTTTAAGAGTGTTTGGCCACATATTATGCAAACAATGCAAAAGGATGCGTAAGACGGCCCTTATCCCCGATTATCCGACTTTTTGATTTGATTGAAACTACAAAAAACATACAAGCATTTCAATATTGATATTGGTATTTTGTATTGCTACTATTTATATTGACAATAAATATGAAAATAGAAGTATGATCTGTCAGGAAAGTAAATGTACACCTATTTTTCGAGTCTGGCATTCCTGCGCTTCATCCGTGGAGAGTATGAGAATTAAATCAATCAAATGTTTACTGAGGGGCAAAAAGAAAAGCTTAATCTGAATAAGACATTGCAGAGAAGCACAAGCTGTGAATACGAATAGTGCATAGTGTAAATAAAGGACGACACCGAAAGAGAAAGCCAGATACAACTATTAAACTTAGAAAAAAGAGTAAAAATTGTCGAAGTGGGAACAAAAAAACACAAATACAAAAATACGCCTACAACTAAACGTTCACCATGCCGTGATCTTGGTGTAGTAGTTAAGGTGCTGGCTTATAAATGCAAAGGTCGCCGGTTCGAATCTTAAGTGAGGACATTTTTTAAAATTTTTGTTAATAATCTATGCAGCTCATGAGAGATGGTAAAAGAGGTCGTATTTAATTTTTCGTAGCAATTATTATTGGTAATGTTTAGTACTGATAATACTTTTTGTCTTTGCGTATTGCTTCTATTCTTTTCTTCATTTCGAAAGAGAAGAATATACGAACAAATGCCACCAAAATTCCTCATATTTTGAATGTAAACGCCATTTGCAATTAGTGAAGAATAAAAATTGAACGTTCCGATGTAGCTGCAAAAAGTAAAAAGAAAAAGATGGAAGTCGACCATACTCATGGTTATTAAAAATACAATTTCTACATGCCTTACACCTCCCGACCACGTTTCTACGTTAGCAAGTAAGAGGTCTGTGTTTAGGTTAGGCTGGTCAATACGTTTTGCAAAGGGGCCCGGTTTAGCTCTGACGCACCACAGGTGCGAGAAGGGAGAAAAACACTTTTTCTCTCTCCCTCTGTGTGTCTATTTATCTATCTATTTGTATATATATAACGCTATTTGTGAATGCCATAACCACCCTAATTTTCAGCGGATTGAGACGAAACTTGGCACAAACATTAATTGTTGAAATATCTTGATGAGTTCGTTAACCAGAATAATCAGATGAAAATGTTCAAAATGGCGGCCCTTCAAACTCTTAAAAAGTTCCAAGGGAACCAAATTTCGCCCATAAATAGTTATTCAGAAAGTTTGAATAAATTTTCCTCTTTTACTGAAATATTTGTGTGCAGAAACTTATTGAAATATTGGACCCGATTAATCGCCTAAAGAAGATTCACGCTCTTTCGCTACGGTCAGGCATTTTTTTTTTTTTTTGCAGGAGGGGGTTATTTACCTATCGGAAAAAGATGATTGTTAGTGATGATATGAAATTACACATTGAAAGTGAAGTAACTTGTGTAACATGTTATTTGAAAGAATAATATAATAAATGTGCTTTCCTCTAACACAGAGAACTGTAAATAATGTATTTTGAGTTCGGGAGCCTGAATGGCGAGGAGTGTTATTTGATTTGCTTTTTAGTAACACATTGCATTGCAAATAAAGGTAGGCAACATTAGTGGTAAGTAAAATAATAATAATTAATAATAATAATAATAATAATAATAAAGATAATAATAATAATAATAATAATAATAATAATAATAATAATAATAATAATAATAATAATAATAATAATAATAATAATAATAATAGGTGTTGTTTGTGGCAAGGTAATATCTTAATCAATTCTTCTTCAAACGTAATGATTGCAACGCCATATCTCCCTTACAAACAAAATATTAGCAATTTATATCGAGAGAACGAGAAACTGTAGAGCGATGGGAGCAACGTTGGACAGTATGCACTCATAGTACTCAGAAAAGTAAGCGATTTCAATGCAAAAGGAACGAAGAGTCATTGTCATGGGTAATCATGGGGCCACGGCAGAGCCCTCTTTAGGCAAAGTGTCAATAACTTATATCGAGAGGTGATACTGGGATGGGACCAACTTTGGACACCGTGGACCCATAAAGCGCATCGAAAAAAATAGGGGGGGGGCGCCAGCCAGCCTTACTTATTTCCACATAATAATATAAAATTATATTGTCGAAATACACACACGAGTTAGCTACTAATATTTCATATTATTATTATTATTGTTATCGACAGCGTCTTTTCATTACGTGTGCGTGTTTGACATGAAGCCAAAGAGAAGATCCATCATTCGTAGAAAGAATAATAGTCAGTTACTTTAACTTTGAAAGACAGCGAAAAATACGAAGAGTGGACTACCTATAGCGTAAAGAAGAAATATTTTCTCTCAAATGGATAAAAAACCAAGCCGAGATTGATTCGAACGGCGCGAAAAGCCAGGGCTTTGTCCACTTTTTTTTTTTTTAAATAACTCACCGAACGTGTTTCAGTAACTTACTTATTGCTAATTTTACTTGCTTCACTCGTTTAACTTGCTTTTTCTAATAACTTATAACGACAGGGACACGAACACAGAAACATCGAGAACAGTTAAAAATGAAAGATGCTCTCCCGCCGAGAATCGAACCCGGGACTCCATACACCAAAGGCGCACGTGCTAGCGACTAGCCCAGCGGGAAGGGCACCGCTTTCTACCTGTGTCGTTAGGGATTACGACCACAGTATTGCCAGCTATCACTTCTGTGGGTTGTATACTATGATCACATGTTTCTTCTTTGCTGTGGTATTTAGACCTACATGCTCTTCATATAATGTAATAAAAGGGTCATGCTGGGAATAAGAAAAAGAACATTCCTTGGACAAAACGGAAACTATTGACATCAGAAATATTTATCTACGAGGCATGCGCAGTAGTATATTTCAGAATAGTTTCTGTTTTGTTCAGTAAACGAAGAAAGGGGTATTAAAAAGCAAATATGTCGCGTCAGCGAGATCGACCAGATTTGACAGGGGCGAAAGCAGATGTATAGTAATACAACAACTTCGCTCAGTTGATACGAGCCGAGCCGGTTGATATCACTACCCGAGTTGGTCTTCTGCTTGGGCTCAAGAATTCGACCGTGCAGGTCTCAGCCTTGATTTTAAGAACTACAGTATATACTTATATTGGTGATTACGACATTTGAGGCTGTCTCGTAATAATAATAAAAAAAACTCTTGTCTTCTCGTTATCTAGACGAGATGAGATACACTAAAATTGCCCCACGAGATGCACCAAAATTACGAGAGGAGACGCACCCTTGCCGTGAGCAACACTAAAATTATTCCACATTACTGCCTACATTTCTCATGGCTTTCGGTCTCCAGTCTAATCAGGCCATTATTTCAAAACGAGTTAAAACGAGCTGAACGAGCGAGAGAGCCATTATAAAACTCGACTCAACTCGAAACTCGACCTCGAAAACAGCGCCTTGGCTTGGAACTCAACTCAAGAAAAATACCTTTGACTCGACTCGGATTGAACTCGAGTCGAGTCGAATTTTGGCTCGACTCCTGCTCATCCCTATTCGTATTTGTATTTTGTTTTACTTCAACAATTTCTACTCTTTTTTTTCTTCGTTTACCTATTGTTTCTGGATTTATCTGTTGGTGTCGTCCTTTATTAACACCATACACTATTCTTATTCCCAGCTTGTGACCCGCTTCAATGTCTTATTCAGTTTAGGCTTTTCTCCTTACACTGACTTCACATGTGATTGATTTAATTCTCACTTTCCGCGCACGACCGATGAAAATGTTTTATTATTATTATTATTATTATTATTATTATTATTATTATTATTATTATTATTATTATTATTATTATTATTATTATACTATTGAACTTGCACGACGAAATTACTGTATAATACGATATCATTTCAGTAATTTTATTCCATTGTATGTTATTTAATTTATTAATGGGCACTAAATTGTCTCCAGATGAACGAATAAATTAACTACGGCATGCACTTTGGTGGAAATATCATTACATGAACATGTTTGGAACGAACCAATAATCTTATTGTAATGATATTTCCACCAATGTGCATGCCGTAGTTAATTTATTCGTTGATCTGGAGACAATTTAGTGCCCATTAATAAACTAAATAACATACAATGGAGTAAAATTACAGAAATGATATCGTATTATACAGTAATTTCGCCGTGCAAGTTCAATAGTATAATAATAATAATAATAATAATAATAATAATAATAATAATAATAATAATAATAATAATAATAATAATAATATAATGATAATAATAAAAATAAAAATTTTTCATCGGTCCTGCGCGGAAAGTGAGAATTAAATCAATCACATGTGTAGTCAAGGTAAGGAGAAAAGCCTAAACTGAATAAGACATTGAAGCGGGTCACAAGCTGGGAATAAGAATAGTGCACGGTGTAAATAAAGGACGACACCGAAAGAGAAATCCAGAAACAGCAGGTAAAAGGAGAAAAAAGAGTAGACATTGTTGAAGTGGAAACATAAAATACAAACACGAATAGGGATGAGCACAAGTCGAGCCAAAATTCAATTCGACTCGAGTACAATTTGAGTCGAGTCAAAGGTAATTTGCTTGAATTGAGTTCCGAGCCAAGTCGCTGTTTTCGAGGTCGAGTTTCGATTGAGTTGAGTTTGATATTGGCTCGCTCACTCGTTCAGCTCGTTTTAACTCGTTTTGAAATATTGGCCTGATCAGACTGGAAAGCAAAAGCCATGAGAAATGTAAGCACTAATGTGGAATATTTTAGTGTTGCTCACGACAGAGGTGCGTCTCATCTCGTAATTTTAGTGCATCTCGTGGGGCAATTTTAGTGTATCTCGTCTCGTCTAGATAACGAGAAGACAAGAGTTTTTTTATTATTATTACGAGACAGCCTCAAATGTCGTAATCACCAATATAAGTATATACTGTAGTTCTTAAAATCAAGGCTGAGATCTGCACGGTCGAATTCTTGAGCCCAAGCAGAATACCAACTCGGGTAGTGATATCAACCGGCTCGGCTCGTATCAACTGAGCGAACAGCTCGAGTCGGCTCGGTTGGGATGAGCCGATGACCCGAGCCGCCTTAGTTGGAACAAGCCATCGACTCAGCTCAATTGAGCCGATGGCTCGAGCTTTCTCGGTTGGGATGGGTCACCTACTCGGCTCATGTGAACCGGTTCGAGCCAGCTAAGTTGAAACTAGTTCATCAGCACGTTTCGACTCAGCTCAACTAAGCCGATGGCTCAAATCGTCTCGGTTGGGTGAGCTGTTGGCTCGGCTCACTTCTCAATTCGGTTCGATTTTGAATGAGCTGTAAGCCGAGCCGTTGAGAAGCCCAAACCCGGTCCCAGCTGTTTTGAATATGTTTGGCTGAAGCCTATAACTTTTAACAATTTTTTGCTCGAGCCCGAATACTTGCCCCTTCGGAACTCAAACCCAGAACGTGACCGATGTCCTTGCCTCCTGAAGACTTCCAGACGACCGAGATCGACAGTCAATTAGCTTTTACTATTCAGATACAAACCGTATATCTTTTAAAGATTATACATGGTGTTGATATAATAATAATAATAATAATAATAATAATAATAATAATAATAATAATAATAATAATAATAATAATAATAATAATAATAATAATAATAATAATAATAATAATAATAAAAGTTTTAAACTAGCCCTGAAATTTGGCAAAACTTACTTAAAAGTAGAGATTTCGGGGAAAGGGTTCCGTACCTTCAAGACACACCTCTGCAACTACCAACATTTTAAGCTATTATAGAACCTTTCATTGAAGTTTCATGTAGAAAGTATGTTTTGAGGAAAATAACTGTAATAAATATAACTGAATATCACGCGACAGTAAGGCATATAATAAACTAATTTTTAGAATATGCAGAGGTAAATATAAAAGCTTTGCTACAAAAATACCTACACAGAGCATAATTCAATGAGCTCTGAAATACAATGTAACGAAATAGCCTATGAGATTCAGTCTACAGAGCAATTGTTACTTAAAGAATGGACATACACTATTTCGAGAATCGAGACAAGACGGGACATGTTTACGATACTTTTCGTCTCGTCTCGATTCTCATCTCCAAAGAGAGACGAAAATTTTGATTTAGCCCTGACCCGTCTCGAATGCAAAATGTTAATTCTCATGTTATTTTATTTGTTTTAGAAACGAGATGAAAAAATGAAATGAAATCTTTAAGTTTTACGTCCCACGGTTATGCCGGTTAGGCTAAAGGAGACGGTGATGATGAGTAATGAATGAAACGGTGGAATGAAGAAAGTGGGAGGAAACGGGAGAACCCCGAGAAAACCCACGCACACGGTGTTTGTCCACCACAAAGTTCACTTTAGAAACGAGATGAGAAACTCCTCTTCTCGTGAGCAACATTAAACCAAACCGAAATATTCTTTCCAAATGTCACGTTTCTGCTTGTAATGGTATGACCTGAACGATAATTTAGCTTCTAGCTTTTAATCTTCTACGAGATAATAATAATTATTATTATTACTATTATTATTCCTGAAGATTTGATAGTTCAAGTATTGAAACATCCGAGTATTCAAATATCTGAATATAATAAAACGTATGTTATCGCTGATCAATCGCCATCAAAAATTCTAAAGTAAAAAAAAAAAAAAAAAAAAAAAAAAAAAAAAAAAAAAATTGCAACGTGCATTCGCAGAAGCACCTTGACCACTGAACCGCGATCGCTACGCGGTAAACGATTCGTCTTTAGTCTGGTTACGTTAGGTTTCTTTGTCTCCGTTTGCAAACTTGTATGTTATATTTTTCGATTCAAAATGTCTTTCGTATTTCTTTTATGAAGTCGGCAAAGTTTACATTAATAACTTGAGTTTTTCTTAAACCACTGGTTCACAAGTTCGTTCTTTCTCCACACGAAACTACAAATATGACAGATTGAATTCTCATACTCCCCATTTCTTTCAAAGCAGTCGCCATTACCTGGTCAAAGACTTATTTCCGCCACGATTCATATTAACCAAAATAAATTCATTTTTCGGAAGCGGAACTTTCACTTTCCGGATTTCGCAAAATTATGGAATTCAGTTAAATTCCGGAATTCAGAAGAATTTCGGAACTCGGAAAGAATCCGGAATTTAGAAAATTCCGGAATTGAGAAAAACTCCGACTTTCGAAAAAATCCGGATTTTCCGAATTCCGGAATGTTAACGAAATCAGAAATTTCTAAATTCCGGATTTTTTCGAAATCCGAAATTATTACAAAATTGGAATTTTCCGAATTCCGGAATTTGTCCGGCTTTACTTTCGGGAGTCCGAAAACTAATAATTCCGGAACGGGCTATCCCTAGTTTATACACAACCTTTCAGAACACTAAGCTAGTAGCTGTCTACAAACATGTTGTATCCTGCAATACGTCATGTATTAAAATCCGACAGCATGACCCTTTTATTACATTATATGAAGAGCATTTAGGTCTAAATACCTCATGTATTACACATAATGTAGGTTCTTCCAGCAAAGAAGAAACATGTGATCATAGTATACAACCCACAGAAGTGATAGCTGGCAATACAGTGGTCGTAATCCCTAACGACACAGGGAGTGAGCGTTGCCATCCCCGCTGGTCTAGAGGCTAGCACGTGAGCCTTGGGTGTATGGAGTCCCGGGTTCGATTCTCGGCGGGAGAGAATCTATCATTTTTAACTGTTCTCGATGTTTCTGTGTTCGTGTCCCTGTCGTTATAAGTTATTAGAAAAAGCAAGTTAAACGAGTGAAGCAAGTAAAATTAGCAATAAGTAAGTTACTGAAACGCGTTCGGTGAGTCAGTTATAAAAATAGTGGACAAAGTACTGGCTTTTCGCGCCGTCCATGCGAGTTCGAATCAATCTTGGAGAGGAAAATTTATTCAAACTTTTTGAATACTTATTTATGGGCGAAATTTGGTTCCCTTGGAACTTTTTAAGAGTTTGAAGGGCCACCATTTTGAACATTTTCATCTGATTATTCTGGTTAACGAACTCATCAAGATATTTCAACAATTAATGTTTGTGCCAAGTTTCGTCTCAATCCGCTGAAAATTAGGGTGGTTATGGCATTCACAAATAGCGTTATATATATATACAGACAGATAAATAGACACACAGAGGGAGAGAGAAAAAGTGTTTTTCTCCCTTCTCGCACCTGTGGTGCGTCAGAGCTAAACCGGGCCCCTTTGCAAAACGTATTGACGAGCCTAACCTAAACACAAGCCTCTTACTTGCTAACGTAGAAACGTGGTCGGGAGGTGTAAGGCATGTAGAAATTGTATTTTTAATAACCATGAGTATGGTCGACTTCCATCTTTTTCTTTTTACTTTTTGCAGCTACATCGGAACGTTCAATTTTTATTCTTCACTAATTGCAAATGGCGTTTACATTCAAAATATGAGGAATTTTGGTGGCATTTGTTCGTATATTCTTCTCTTTGGAAATGAAGACAAGAACAAAAGCAATACGCAAAGACAAAAAGTATTATCAGTACTAAACATTACCAATAATAATTGCTACGAAAAACTAAATACGACCTCTTTTACCATCTCTCATGAGTTGTATGTATTATTAACAAAAATTTTTAAAAATGTCCTTGCCGACGATTCGAACCGGCGTCCTTTGCATTTGTTAGCCAGCACCTTAACAACTGCACCAAGCTCATGGCATGGTGAACGTTTAGTTGTAGGCGTATTTTTGTATTTGTGTTTTTTTGTTCCCACTTCGACAATTTTTACTCTTTTTTCTAAGTTTAATAGTTGTATCTGGCTTTCTCTTTCGGTGTCGTCCTTTATTTACACTATGCACTATTCGTATTCACAGCTTGTGCTTCTCTGCAATGTCTTATTCAGATTAAACTTTTCTTTTTGCCCCTCAGTAAATATTTGATTAATTTAATTCTCATACTCTCCACGGATGGAGCGCAGAAATGCCAGACTCGAAAAATAGGTGTACATTTACTTTCCTGACAGATCATACATATGATACTATTGTATATAGTATAGAATTATGTATATAAGACAAATCAGCTGATAAGGTGATACCTAAAAAGGAGTTGTGATGTAGAACATTAACATTCTTTCTTAAGAGTTACCTTATTCTAGAGGTCTGCACGGGCTCGGGCCGGGCCTGGGGGTTTAAGCCTTACCCTGCCCGCGGGCCGGACTCGGGCCAACAAAGCATATATTACTTCGAACCCAGGCCGGTCTCGGCCGTAAATTTTTAAATATACAACCATATTTCTCTTGCCTTTTTGGGCCTATTTTTTTAAATATACTGTAAACGATATTTATTGCACCGTTCTTTCTGGAGAACTTTTAAAGCACAACTTCAAAATTAAACCTCTAATTGCTGTAAATAAAAATGTAATTTTGCGTTCATTATTACAAGTTCCTGTAATTCGAGCTCTTTTGATTATCGCACGTGCTCGGGCCGGGCTCGGGCCTAAAGGCTAAAATATGTTTCAGACTCGGGTCGGGTCTCACATTATAGATTCACGTGCCGGGTCGGGTCCGGGATAAAAATTCCGGCCCGTGCAGACCTCTACCTTATGCATCCTCTTGAATTGTTTACTTAATATATGGCCAAACATGTCTTGAGGATGTAAACTGTGGCACCTTTTACATACTGCGACTCTTACAATCTTAGAGATGAACTATTGGAAAAGTGAATAAAATCTTGATATTATACCGAATTAAGTTTATTTTATGTTCGTTTCAGTTACAATGTCAAACGGCTTTCTTGCAACTGAGTCATTCAATTTTCCATTTGCCCGCAGTTATTTTTAAAAAATCACATTCATCCTTACCAAAGTAGATGTGAATAAGGTGAATAACACTGCTGATAAACGACTGTATCCTCGTCTTTTTCCGATAAGAACAAGAAGAATAACGTCTAAAATTTATGATGAAACTTGAAGAAATAATTATTCTTCTTACAGCCTCTGTTAAAATTACCAAACAGATTATTACGAGTGCAGAACAAAATTCGAGAGGACAAACCATAAGGGAAATTAAGACAAAACGTACTAAATTCAAGCGACAGATTTATAGGCACAGATTAATAAAAGAATAATTATTTTTCTCTTCAACTGTTATGCATCTAAAATGTTATCTGAAATTCTTGTCTAATGCTGGAAAACCAATAAAAGACGTAAGACTTTTATAGTAAGTACTGTATGTATATTTCAGATTTTGATCTTCGTTAAAAAAAATCTTGATCAGTATTTCAGAATTCACATAAATGGTGTCTTCCTGTTTGGCCTATTTCTGTTCCGCCTACTAGCCTCTCAGCAATATTTATCAAGGTTTCTACGTTGTCAAGATTGTAGGCAGAACAGGAATTCCTGTTTTGCCTATTCCTGTTTCGCCTATTGTTAAGATGAAGAGATATATTTGAATTTAGGATTTTTCTTGGGAATTTTATTTTTATTGTGAATTTAGGTAGGCCTATTTCGTAAAATAATTTAATATTAACGAAAGTGCATCAATAATCGTGATTTAAACAACTATAATACGGATGTACGTACTATCACTTTTAAGGCAATCAAACTAATTAGTCGAAATAAATACTCCGCTCTGATTGGTGTTTCATTGAGGAGAGAACATATCAGAATATCAGAATATGTCTACCTTTGAATCGAAACTTTTAATGAGCCACCGGGAATATAACGTTTGTATTAGCCCTGTGTTGAACTTTGTGTGTGTCATATAATTAGAACAATAGAATATTTCCTATTGTCATTAAACAAGGAATATTGTAATAGCATCAATAACATACAAAAGTCAGATTGTTATAATTTACATTTTTCTTCAAATTCGTTAATACTATAAATAACATTATTTACAAGAAGTACTTTACACTGGTTTTCAAAATCGACATGACACATGCTTCGAATATATATTGGTAATACATTACACAGTTTCATGCCAGTATATTTATAGCTTCTTTGGTTGTATTTAGCTTAACATATGGGGTATTTAAATCATCTTTACGTCTTATATTATATGAGTGAACATTATTGCGGTAACCAATACTATCCTGATTTTCTCTAACGTGCATAAGACGTCTAAAAATCTACAAAGAAGGAACTGTCATGATCTGTATTTCCTTAAAGAATGGTCTACATGATACAGTATCTGACAAACCTTTTATTGCTGTTATAGCTTTTTTCTGCAATTGGAAGACAATTTGAGCACTCTATATATTACCCCACAATAATATGCCATAGTATAAATGACAATGAAAGAAAGCATAATAACTGTTTCAGTAACTGTTACCCTTAGTTTGCGAATTAAAAACAATATTCTAGATAGTCTTTTACATAAATCTTCAATAGTACATTCCAGTGTAACTTTGGGTCTAGATAGAATCCCAGAAGGTTTATAGAATAGCATGCACCTACATCAGTCACGTGATTACCAAGATAAAAATGAATGGTTTCTGTCTTAGATTCATTGAGATAAAGTTTATTATACCTTAACCATGTTCATGGCGTTTCTAAAATTTCATTATTTTTAATTTTAACTCCCATTAAGATCTTATCTGTACTTAGAAGTGTTGTTTCGTCAGCATATAAAACAGATTTACAAGGTAGAAAACTTGGGAAGTCATTCACACAGATAAGGAAAAATAAAGGTCCTAGCACACTCCCCGGCACACTCCCTTGAGACACCCCTGATGTTACATTTTTTTAAATCTTGACCTTTCGTTTGCAATGCAGACAACCTGTCATCTATCACTAAGATAGAACTTCAATAATGACAACTCAATTCCCTGATACAATGATATATAACTGTGTAACCAATAAATTATGTGACGTATCGAAAGTTTTACTCAGATCTAGCAGTGTTGCACATGTATATAAATTACTTTCAAAATTGTCTAATATATGTGTTACTATATTTTCCACAGCCTTAGTCGTGTAAAACCCCGGTCTGAATCCAAATTGCGAAGTGTGGATCAGTTTATTTATTTCTAGATAGTTTAATAATTTAATTTTAATACATTATTCAAAAACTTTGTATAGAATTGGCACTAAGGATATAGGACGATTGTTATTAGGTTTACTTTTATCGCTTTTCTTATGTATGGCTACAGTGATTGTCAATTTAAGGAAGTTAAAGTAGATTCCCTCTAAAAGCATGCAGTTAAATAGGTAAACTAAAGCTTCAATTATAACATCAATACTTTTTTTTAACAAGTTGTTATAAAATCCATAGAAATCATCAATTTGAAGGTTTTATTTTACTAACGACCGATAAAACTGTTCTGGTATTAATTGCAGTCCATGAAAAAATTGACTCAATGTTAATTAAATTTTGCTGCGCTAATAAACTTTTAAAGTCAAAATTTTGATTTTCGGAGAAACAATTTTCATCTTTTAATTTATCATTTAATTCTGTTTTTCACACTATTCACAAAATATTTGTTGAACTCGTTTACGGATATTAGTATGGCGTCTCGAACAGCGCGTTTTCCAATATCTTTATTAATTATAGACTACGCTGATGCACATTTATTCTTTGAATTATTTTTGCAGTAATTTTTGCTGCTTATCTCTCTTTCCTGTACATCTTTTTAGCAGTTTTATATTTTTCTTTATCAGTCGGTAATCCTGTAGTATTGGCAATATCATGCAACATGATTAGCCTATTCCGTTGTAATTTAAGATGTGGTGTATACCAATTAAAAACTGTCTCAAAACATTTACTTCCTTCTAGTAGTTCTCTTAACCTTTTCCGGACAGCATTCATTGAGATATGTAACCAAGGTACGCTTAAAAGCTTAGAATTGTGGAAGCTTAGAAATTTCCTAGGCTTTTTCCTGGGCCCATGTCGCATATATTTTAAAATTATAAATAGAATTGTCTTCTGAGTGTTTTGTGAGAATATTTTTATAACAAGTGCCTTTATCCTCACAGATATGTCGAACTTTGTAAACACTAAGGTGGAGGCAAACTGTTTTAATATAACAGGCGCAATGATGAGAAGACTTAGGTATATATGAAATGTACACTCGGATGCAAAGCCACTGTTGTTCTTCTTGGAGATAAGCTCATAAAATCGTCAAGTATACATTTGCACGAGCCACAAAGAACGTCAATTGAAGCAGACGTTTAGTGGATAAAATGACGAACAGGGTAATCGAGGATCCAGTTCAACTACTACCAAAGATTTACAGATACGTCCATTTCTTTATTGTAAGACACAACACAGTGGCGTGTTTTTTCTTAACTTCGGGAGGGCGCATTGTTATCGTAGTGCAAGTCTCAGACGTTCGTAGTATAATAGGCACAGAGTTGGTTTGTCCGATTTTACCAATGAACAGTGGAATAGCCAAGTGGAAGAGTGAAGAAAATTTCATAGTCACCCTACTTACCCATTTATTTTTACTGTATTGTATGGAAATAAATGTGACAAAATGGACAAGAGCGACTAACAGTTTTGAGAGACGACATTCAAATGTGAATAGAAAATTGTCTCATTATCATCCCAATATATTTACATTGTTGAAGTTATTGAAGCAAGGACAACAGGAGAATGAAAATATATTGTTGTTGTTGGAGGTAGGGAACCGGGCAAAAGTACAGAAATTGAAATACAAACGTTTAGATCAGCGAATTAATATTTTGAAGGAGAGATTAAAATCTAGAGCTATGGGTTTAATGGGTTACATTGTTACTGTATCCTATTGCATACATTTGGAAAACTGGGTACGAGTGTACGACAGAAAAAAAGTACAGATAAATGAATATGTACAAGAACATATCTCTTCTCTAATTTTCGTTTCTTTTAATCCTGATCACTTACAAATTAGTTTTATTTTATGCTAAAACATTTTTATTTCCTTTTGGTGACTTGCATTAAATCAATATTCTGAAATCATATAAATCTAAAATCCCCAAGAAAAATCACGAATTCAAAAATTTCCCTTTGACCTAACAGTAGGCGAAACAGGGATGGGCAAAACTGGAATTCCTGTTTTGCCTACAATCTTGATAACAACAATATTGATACATATTGCTGGGAGACTAGTAGGCGAAACAGGAAGGAACCAAAATAAATATTTATACATTACTCAAAATAGAAGACTGCTATATGCTACCACACAAGAACTACTTTTTTAAGAATCAAATAGCATCACAGTTACTTTTCGTAATTAAAATGAATGGTCTTACTGTAATATGATAAACGTATTTCAAATGTATTAAAGGTATAATAAATTGGAATACCCAGAACTTTTCATATGGGTATGTGTGAAAGTAATTAAAGCTAATTTGCCTTCTTAACATTTGTACGTTTTATTGAGTTTTCAGCATATTAAAAGAAAGAAAAAGTTATTTCAGTTGAAAAAAAATATAGATAACATTTTAGAATATATGACAATTGAAGGGAAAAAAATAATCATATAGGTATGCACTGGTATATCCAACTCCTGTGATTTTGTCCTCGTCAGAATTTTCCTTGCATTTTGACCGCTTGGATTTAGTTCCCACCATCGTTACTACGGCCATTTTATACGTGAGTTCCGATATGCATACAAACACGCTAGGAGTCAAGCTTTTCGGTGCTGTGTTTCCCTAAAAATTTCCTCCTCGCATAGAATTTCCTGTCTCCAAAAATTAGGCAGAACGGAAACTCCCGTTCTGCCTAAAGATAAAATAATTTAAAATATTTTCTACAAAATCCTAGAGGGCTTTAGGCAGAACCCCCCCTAGTTGGAGGGATGTAAGGAATTTATTTCCGGGGGGTGTCCGAAAATTTTAGGAGGGTGCTGGGGTGGTGTTAGTGGGTGTAGATAAATCACTGAGTCCCTTCGTCACTGGATCGATTGCAAGAAACCGCTTGTAGCTTATTTATTACGCGTTTTGTAATTTTGAAGGATGATAGTTAGAAAATGTCACTACATTGTAAATAGACTTATCTTAAATGGCTCTCATAGTTGTGTGACAAAAAACAGTCCGCATTCCCGCTGGATAGACTGTGTATATCATGTGGGATCTATATAACTGATCCAAACTAAATGGAATTAAGTATGGAGGTAGATCTTTATTTACATAATGTGAATGTCATTTTCTTTACAGACTTTCGGTTCCCA
The DNA here is from genome assembly GCF_964235325.1 of Thermobia domestica. Lineage (NCBI taxonomy): Eukaryota > Metazoa > Arthropoda > Insecta > Zygentoma > Lepismatidae > Thermobia > Thermobia domestica. Next base: position 215,512,489 of record NC_137463.1, read on the forward strand.
AATATTGGTCATCAAAGTTTGAGTTTGAATTTACCAGGTATGCTTCTCAATAATTGTAAAATGAGTTTTGCATAACCTGAAAACAGATTTAGAAAATCCCCTCCAAAGGTGTAACATATTATGAGGTTGTAGCTCCCAATGTATGGGCGCCCGAAAGGTAGAACAGGGCGGGGCCGGAACCTCCCCTGGTTCACGGAAACGTATTAAATTTCTTAAGATTTTCTTAATATAAATACAAAATACCAAAAATGATATAGCAACCAAGGATTTGAGCCCCCTAGAAAATTTTCTTCGGGCGCCCATGTGCCAATGGGTGTGAATAATGAAGCTTTAAGATAATACAAGCTGCAGAAAAGTGAGCCAAGACAATGGTAAAATTTTAAGATAAAACAACTTCAAACGTATTTAAGCACTCTAGAAGAGATTTTATGAAGTGATATTCGTATACAGTAAGTTATATATAGTATAAGAGATTTTATTGTTATATAAGAGGGACAGAATATAGCATGACAGGTCCTTCATTACGAACCACACAATTGTTATCTTCATTGTCATCATATTCTTACCCACGTCACGAATCACATTTAACGTCTTGTTATACTGTACCTAGTAGTCTGCAATTAATTTCATACTTACAATTATTACTGATTGTTTCTTGCATAATTATATATAATATCACCTTATGGCCAATTTTACATCTTCAGAACTTTCTATTCTACTATCCAGATAACAAATTACTTTCTTCTATCAATTAAACTTAGCACTAAGCTTTCGGTAACCATTCACAAACCATAATTCACAATTTAATATCCCAACGTTCTATTTTACTTTAAGACTTGTATTCTGCTTCTCAAATCTACATTCATCGTCTAGGAGGTCGCCTTTCCCGTTTGCCAAACGGTCTTTTTGAATCCACTAGAGCTTTCTTCCTATTAAAGATAAATAACCATATATAGAATAGTTGGAAAAAATGGAAATGAAATCTTTGAGTTTTACGTCCCACGTTTATGCCGGTTAGGCTAAAGGAGACGGTGATGATGAGTAATGAAGGAAATGATGGAATGAAGAAAGTGGGAGGAAACGGAAGAACCCCGAGAAAACCCACGCACACGGTGTTTGTCCACCACAAAGTTCACTTGACGGGGGCTGGGATCGAACCCGGGACCCCAAGTACCAGAGGTGAACGCTCTACCACTGAATATGGATTTTAACTTACCTTTAGGCACGCATCTAGAAATTTTTGTTGAGAGGGGTCTAATAATATAAGACACTGCGTCTATATAGTATTGTGCTCTGTTATTTTGCCTCCGAAAAGACGACAAGTAATTGCTAAGTACTGTCGCCTATACTCTCAGGGAAAACTCTCATAGAACTAAAGCCTGTGACAAACATCTTGGCATTTCAGCTAAACGAATTAAACGCAAGCTCTGGCGCGACGTTGCCAAGTAGGAAAGGGGTGTGGCTATAGCTAAGTAGACAAACTACAGCGCGATCACGTGGCAAGGATAGACGTGGATGTGTACAATATAAACGTGTCAATACCGCTGGCCTCTCATTTGCTAGCAGCATTTAAAGGGAACTTGGAGCGCCGCCTTCAAATGCCAAGATGTTTGTCACGCCGTTTAGATTGCTTCTATAACAAAAGGAATGGTATAGATGAAGTGAAAGATCAAATCATTAGGCTACATCAGTCATTTATCTCTAAACAAGTATATTTTTATTAAGAAAGTATACCGAATTACGAAGTTTGGGAAGGGGTGGGATTTGGTGGACTCCAGCTTGCGGGATAAAGGTGCTAGAAATCGTAGTTTCACCACTGCTTACAAATACAATCCAAGTTCTAAATGAAAAAACTGAGATCCCAAAAGAAGAGTGTTACAAGAGTCGCGCTCATGTTTTTAGCAGGGAAGCTTTGATAATAGTTTAAACAAATCGTTGTGAAGGTTTACACGTTACCAACAGTTAAGATATAATTTATTGCCTGTTAATGTTAAAAAAGAAGAAACAGGTCAATTTGCGGGCCAGAAAGAACATGTGTGAGAAATTTTAAAGATCAACCAACTGAGTAGAAAGACGTTCCTTTGGTAAAGCAAGTAGAAACGTCGTGATTGAAGCTGTTGTACCTTTATATTCCAAATAGATAACCTTACACACCGTTTTAGCTAGATTCGCTACATACAGTTCTATAAAACAGAGTACCATTGCCATGTTCTATCAGGGGGAGGGCGATTTTTTTCAAAGTGAAACCAAACAAAAATCTTCTTCCAACATACCATACATGTATAGACATTTATGCACATGAGTCAAAGACGCGTACACTAACTATATTGCTATAGGGTTTCCAACTCTGGAAAATAACAAAAACCGCCACCTCCTCAAAATTCCGAAGTATCTCTGTTCGGACCCATCCATGGAAAGGAAATGTACTATCGTGAACAAAAGGTCTTTAGCATCTGTATTCTACATATCCTTAGTACATTCACTAATAAGCTTAATAGACACATTGTGCTTTAAATGAGAAACTGAAATCGGCATTTATCATTTTATTTGTATTTACCAGTAACTGTCACTTTAAAATTATCGAAGCAAGTGAACAAAAGTATATTAATATTTACGTGACAATCTTGGAATTGGAAAATGAAATTTATTCTTTAAACTTATACTTCAACTACAGGAAATTGCTTTTAAAAGTCCTTGTTCACTCTCACTAAGTGTATAAAATTCCTTACAAGGAAATTTCAAATTTTTCCTGATTCAGTCCCTGTCATCTCTTTGAAATTATCTAAGCAGATCAACAAAATATAGTAATCGTTGATAGATAGTGAAAGGTGTCGGTTTTGGATTTACAAAATGGAAGTTACTTTTTAAATCTATACTTGGAACTAGATGAAATTGCTTCGAACTAGATACAAATTTGAAAAAAACACTTATAAAGGGGCTGGTAAGAAGTTTGTTCTGTCATCGCTGTTTAAAAAAAGAAAATCATTACCTACCAAGAGGCAAAATTTAATATCGTAGTAATAATTGTACTTATTCAAAATATTTTGTTGAATGATGCATTGAGAGAGAGAGAGAGAGAAACCTGATTTATAGTCTACAAAGTAAGGAGAGGTGATATGTAGCAGGATTCTGTATCACACACAAGATCGTTTGTACAGGCTACGTAGTCTGTAGGTTTTGTGGGTTAGCCAGGACAATCACTATATAGCCGCAAATAGGCAGAAATAATGTTTCCCCCTCCGACACATGCAGGATACAGAAAATCATGGTTATGTACTTTGATAAACATTATCTGGTAGTAGTGTACGGACATTACGCAGTCCAGAAAATCTGCACGACAATGCAGATTTTCTAGGATTGTAGTTCATCTGCAGAGCCAGGACTAGGAGAAAGAAAGTCGGCTTTAGCCGGAAAAACCCGGAGCTCATTTGCATCACCACTTTACAGTCGATTGCACGGAGAATTTGAAAAAAAAAAATATCTTTAAGTTTAACGTCCCACAGTTATGCCGGTTAGGCTAAAGGAGATGGTGATAAGGAGAAATGAGTGAAATGGTGGAATGAATATAGTGGGAGGAAACGGGAGAACCCCGAGAAAACCCACGAGCCCGGTGTTCGTCCACCACAAAGTCCACACGGCGCGAGCTGGGATCAAACCACAGACCCCAAGCACCGGAAGTGAACGCTCTACCACTGAGCCACCGCGCCCCCACGGAGAATTTGGTAATAAATTTGTTGCATAGTTTTCTAATATGAGAAACTAAAACCAAATGAATGTTAATGTGTAAACACATAAAAAATGAAAGTATCTATGTTTGTGTCTTAATAACTTTAGGACCACCCGACCAATCTAGGCCACGTTTTCAACGTATGTGAGGTTTGGGCCTGGAATAGTTTTTATCATTTCACTTTGATGGTGCAACTTGGGGAAGGACGATATCTACAGTGAAACCTGTCTTTAGCGGAATCGAGTGGGACTTGCAAAAATTTCCGTTAAAGTCAGGTTTCCGCTTAGTGGAGGTAGACTTTTCCTTTCCTTAAAAAAAAAAAAATACATGCTTATAAAGGGGCCTGAGAAAATATATTGCTGTACGTACATTGTTCGATTACAGTACTCCTTTCTTCTATGAATAAATACACAAAAAAATTAAAATGAATACAAAATATGCTATGCACACGTTTTCTTTATTTTTCTAATAGCCAAGCAGGGTTTTCTGTGTACATTGCTGCTTGGCTCCTTGATTTTCCGCGTACACTTTAGCCTGAGAAATTATAATAAGTGAATCAGAATCATTTTTTCGTAAGGCAAATTTTTGCAGTTCCTTTAAACTTCTGAGAGAATCTTGATATGTATTTATTCTACACTCTTCTTTTAACTCGGTATCGTATTCCTCTTCTTCCTCTATCTCGTTTTCTTCTTTCCGACATTCCGTATGATTCGTCATTAAGTTGCGGGGATTAAGGACAATTTGTGGGGCTGAATATGAGTAGTGGTTGGGGAAGATCAGCATTGTCCAGAAATATTTAAGAAAAGAATGAACATTTTATCGCAGACAGTCTAATGTATATGTCTCACAGAATGTCTAAACATCTTCTAAACGCTCTAGTCCGGAACTCAGAATTTTCCGTTAAATGTTTATTTTTCTTTCCGTTGTCCGCGTAACACAGTTTCCGCTTAATGAAGGCAGTTTTAGACGTTTTGTTCTCCAAAATTCATGGGACCGTGAAATATTTCCGTTTAAGACAGTTTTCCGTTTAATAAAGGGTCCGTTAAAGACAGGTTTTACTGTATTTATTTATGATCGATCGTAAATGACTGACATTACTGTCGAATCCATATAGTTCTCGGGTTCGCTGAGATGAATAGTGACACTTCCAATGCCGTTTAAATCCAAATTCAGTCCCACAACTTGGGGAAGGGGGAGATATATAAAAATGATCGAAAATAACTGATATCAGAGAGCGCTTCAATAATAGTACGAAGTGACTGACTAACGGAATATATATATATTTTAACCCAGCGAAGCGGGCAATTGACACTAGTATACTTATAGAAGAAACTATTAGTATTTTAGAATGGGGAAGAGGGGACATTTCTGGTTCTGCAGGGAACCTCGTAGGTTCTCTACTGCTGTTTAAATGTTTCCAAACCTGAAGAAAGCATAAACGTTTCAACATAAGCAAGAAATTTCTCAAGTGAACAAAGAACAGTATTAGTCTTCAATGTATAAGTAAATGGAATTTTGACAATAGGTGTGTTTAGATTAATTTCACCAGAACTTGAAGTGGAATCATGTGTTGGATGCCACACCTGTGGGCTGATGTTCCTTTTTCTCGTTTCTACATTACGTCCCGTGCATGACCCTCGTTAATATTCTGAACAATCTGATGGGAGACATGTCTTGAGGGCGGGGCGCATGCATTGTGTTTAGTTTCTTTCATCGAACGGAGAAGAATGCTTCGCTTAGCCGCCAACAAGACAATTCAACCCGAACGACACCCATTATTATGCTATTATAACGGAATACGCCTCATCTCTATTTTTCATACATTTTTCCTAGTATTTATGGATTTTGGATTGTTGTGTTAATTAGTTATAGCCAAATAAAGACAAGGTTGAACTTGGTTTGGGAAATTAGTTTAGAAGACAAATTTAACCACGTTTATTTTGTGTTGTGTGAAAGAAGTATTTTCAGTGGCGGAACTACTACCCCCGCGCACCCACATAGTCCAAAGGGGAGGGAGAAGGAGAGAAAAGGGGATCCTGATCAGGTACCTGGAGAGCTGAATTTTCAATTTTAAGAGAAATAAACTACAAATGAGAGAGATACCTTTTGTTAAGTATTAGAAACACAAGAGTTGTAGATTATCTAGGAGGTTACAAGCTTACTGTGAGTATTTCTGCCCGTTTTTGTAATAACGTACGCTTGTGGATATCAATATAAATTACTTGTATTTAAAATATTCTCAATTCTTTCAGAAATTGAAAAAAAAAAAAAAAACTTTTCCCAGACAGGCATTATCGTCGAATTGACATCTTAAATATTCAATTTTTATTCCACTGCATAACAGTAGCGTCATTTCAGCTTTTCCTGGGGGGGGGGGGCAAGACCCCTTGATATAAGTAAAATTTCTCATTCTTCACTGATTTACTACTATTTTATTGATAAAATCTATATATATGTATATCTCAAACTCAGGGGGGCAATTGCCCCCTGCCCCCCTAAATGACGCCCCTGCTGTATAATCTTAATATCATTTAGAAGTTGAAATGAAACCTGATAGACCACTTTGAGTACATCACAGCCTAAGGCCACCAATGTTTGTCTTGTTAGATACTATAATTGGCACAATAACATAATTAAGTAACTATATTCATGAAGATTCATCGCCACAGAGACGAAACTTCTTGATTGGATTATATCCCGTACTAAGCTAATCCAGTCTAACATCATATTGTTGTTTGCTGAAGTATACTCCCTTTTTCAGCGCCAAGGCTGTATGATTCATCGACCTCCGGTTTAAACTGGAATCCGAACCACCATGGCTGTCCATAGTGAGGACCACGGGGAGCAGTCGCTCCCCCTGGATTTTCGAAGTGTGTCCAGTTCTTGGAAATACGTATCAAAATATACTAGTTTGCTCGTACATACTACAGCATTTAATGTACAGTGTATTTATATTAAATACTATAGTGTTAAGTTTATTTACTCTAATTAATAAGGGTATGTAGGAAATGATTGTTGGTTTATATTATGTATTATCTGCACGGGTGCATCAAAATGTGTGTGTATTCGCTACTGTGCTTTTGTGCTCGTGTTTTGCTTCCTTGGAATCGGTCTTTTGACCTCCCCTTTGGAAACAAATCCTGCGGGCGTCCCTGCGAACCACCATAATGCGTTTAAATTTCAATTTCTCCCACCGGGAATCGAACCTGGGACCCCGCGCACTACAGATAGCCAGTAGATCAGTAAGTAGACACACTATAACATCCCGTTTTGTATTATCTTCCCACTTTCTTGCTTTTTTCAAAAGTTTCTTTCTGCTAGAGATTTTTCGAGTAGAATTATATGCACCCTACGTGCATATTCATGTGTGCGACGTGCCTGGACCTTTATTTTATATATATATATATATATATATATATACAGGGGCGGATCCAGGATATGATCAAGGGAGGGGCTGAACCATATTTTGCCGTTTTATCCAGTGTAAAGCAGGATTGAAGTCCATTTTATCCAGTGTATCTATATCTGAAAGTAAAGCCCCCCTATAGCCCCCCTTGGATCCGCCACTGTATATATATGTGTGTTTGTGTGTGTGTGTGTGTGTTCTTTTGTACCTGATGGCGGGGAGCACGGTGGGGCTGAGTGGTACAATGCTAACCTCTTGTGCGTGGGGTTCCTGATTCGATACCCGGCCAAGTGAGCTTGTAATGTACAAAATAGTGTATGTAGGTTTTCTTGGAGAACTCCCGTTTCCTCCTACATTCTCATTCCACCAATTTTTCCATCATTATTCATTTACCTTAATCACCTGTTTCCATTAGCCTAAAAGAGCATAATCATGGGACGTTATGATACACGCCAGATTTCATTTTTGTATCTAGTGCCTGTAAGAAAACAGAGAATGTTCGATTTTAAAAAAATCCAGCTCTTTTTTAAAATTAAGTGGATTTTAAGAGAATGAAATTTTACAGGCTCCATCCGCATAGTCACGCTTGTTTAATATCTATAAAACGTTCAGAAAATGGTTATCACATTTTTCCATATAAACTTCCGGAAGTCCCCCAACTCCCCTCGTAAAAGAGTAATGTTATATCAAATCTATTACTATTAACGGTATTAACCGAATGTGCTGTTCGCAATCTGTTTTTGTCTATGAAGAAAATTTCAGATTTTGATCGAAATTTTAGGCTTTGTTACCAAGAGCGCCGATCCTGGGGGGGCGGGGGCCCCGGGCCCCCGAAGCTTATATGAATCCCCCGAATTGTGTTTATGAATATACAATATTTGGCATAATTTGAATGCGATTTATCTTAAAATCCTCATACATGCCTTCTGCATCTGAATGCCCTCCACCCACCCAAATTTACAGAGAAATTGGCGCCCTTGTTTGTTACGACTAAATTGTTTGTCATTGATAAGCATTCAGTGACGTCTATTCAAAGTCTCACTGTTCAAGAAGCCTTTACATAACAAGATTGCTCTATAATAAAAAGGTGTATTATAATCTGTAATACAGAAAAGCCCACATGAAAAGTGTCTAGTATTTTCTACAATTTTTATCTGGGTATTGTTCATTTGACACTTCCAGCGGCCATTTTCCAATATGGCGGCCAAGGTCACCTGGGATTTCAGAGGACTCTTAGTATGTTGTTTAGAACATCATTCCCAACATCTGTACCAAGTTTCAGCTTGTTACTAATTTTTTTCTTACTTTTTGCTAATTTGACTGCACTAAATGGGCACCGTGTAAAAATGCACAACACCGTATAATGTATCATAGTCCATAACCTTTGGAACGACCTATTATATATATACGTATATTTACGTCCAGATTTGGTTAAAGGAAGAAGACTGGAAGAACATTTTAAAATATATTGTTTTGTCATTAGAATTAGTTTTATCAAGTTTATTATTTTGTAAAAAGTAGAGAAAGAAATATATGTAGTACGATTGTTTAAATTTCGCATATTTTTTCATTAATACTAAGTTAATTTAGTTAATAAGAATGTATTTTATACTTTTCAATGGTTTTGTGCTTGTTTCATTGGAATATTGATGCAGGGAAACTTCCTAAGAAAACTTAAAATTTAATTTCCAAAAATTACTTCAAAATCTTGAATTTGAATAAAGATTGGGTAATTCGGGCATTTCAAAATATGCGTTTTTTGGGGGGACACCCTTTATATAATAATTTTATTCAGTTTGTGATATAGTGAACCCAGCAAGAATCTTCAAAGAGTAGTTTCAATTGTCATCAATAATATCTTTGATATTGTATCGTTCGTTCTTTCTCTTACTGTTAGCCAGCTCTTGAATGGGAATCGATACTTGGGGAGCTCAAAGCACAAAGCATTCAAGTCTAATCCCTAAAGTGTGAAAGAGACATACAATTTGTACAGTACGCTTAGGTACATGGAAAAGTTAAAGACTATTAGATTATCCAGTACAATGTCTGAACATGAATGTTTTAAAACCTGAAAAGAGCTTGAGGAAGAGTTCTGAAAGATTAATATGCCTTACAAGCAGAAAAGTAGATTTGATTCCCTTGTGCACTGAAAGCGCCATTTCTTGATTTTAAATAGATTAGTGGATCGCATCTATTGTCAGAAACCCAAGTTTGGTAGATGTTATTAGTAGTATTATCTAGACTAGGGTTTCTCAACCTGGGGGTCGCGAGAGGGTTTCGTGGGTGTCTCGAAGATAAGCGGATTAAATATTATTTTGAATTTTGTTCTGATGGGAACATTTTTATTTTTATACATACTATTAAGAACAACAAAACATAGATCTACTAAACATTTTCAACAGGTGCAGATTTGTTTAAAAATCAATTTAAATCAAAGAGGTACGATACGAAACTAATCAGAATTGCATATTGAAATGCCAGAAAAATACAAATGCAACAAAACCTGCATATTGAAATACAATTAAAATTGAAAGCTAATGAGATACCAGAGCATGGTGTGATTTCACCAGTACGACAATGCCCGGTTCAATCTTCGTGACGCACATTATCAAGTCATTTAAAATACATAATTTTTTTAACAACTGTCCAAAATATATTTTTTTTTTTTACCAAAATTATAAATCACTATTTTTTAACATATGACCTAAAATTAAGGGAGTTATGAAGTTTTAAAACTTTCAAACGGTCTCCATTTCGAAACTGTATGACAGATCGGATTCGATATTTGTAATATGAATGAACTGATCAAATTTGATTTAATCCATTTGCTTGTATCCACTATATACAAGAAATTGATTCTACTATTATAGAAATAGATGGATATCGTGAGATCTCCGCAATATGTATATTAAAAATCCCACACAAGCTTATTACAAACCAGAAATTATATGGGGGGGGGGGTCACTAGCAGGGGGATGTAATAAAATGGGGGTCGTGATAGGAATTAGGTTGAGAACCACTGATCTAGACGGACTATATGCCTTATCAGTGAAGGATTTCTTATAGGTCTATAACTCTTCTAACTGGTCAATACGTTGTAATTATATAACTATCACTGAAATATTAGGTAATAACAGAAATTACAGTAGTGCTCTCACTATGCATTTTTCTCAAATTCTAACTTCATTTACTTATCGGTACCTATCGTTTACAGTTTGCAACAGATATTAAATAACGTCTAACATACAGTACAAGAAATCAGGATAGAACATGTGAATAGCTTAGAAATTACCATACTGAAAAGAAAAATATGCATAAGAGTTACCTTTGAGCAGTGGCGTAACTAAAAGCTTGGGGGCCCTCCCGCAGACAGCGTGGGATGGGGCTCTTCTCTACGTCCCATTTCATGATTTTGGGGCCCCTGATGGCTTGTGGCCCTCCCGCAATGGGGGCCTTATTTACGCCCCTGCTTGTGACTTCCCTTGTGGCTAAGCAGTTACAGTACGCGCATTTGGTGTGGGAAACACGGGCTCATTTCCGGCAGGGGTTCATGTGGTTTGATCCCATGTTAAACTGTAGGTCTATGTCTCATGCCGATGGAAAAGAGATGTTAAAATCAAATCAAATCAAATTAGAAATGTACCTTATAAGAGACAACAGAAGGGAGTTCAGAATAAAAAAAACAGATATAATGGTTTATCATTTGGTTCCCCGTATCACATAACACATAGCAGAAATCTATAAATTAACTCAATATTATTACCTTTATTAGAGTACGAAGATTCATATAATCAAAAACACAAATTTGAGGAACTTATTTTCAAAAGGAAACCTTAATACAAATTTTAATTTTATAGTAGGAATAAAGAGAAAAGGTGGATATGTTCTCTTTTGGTAGAAACAACATTACATTGTGATTTCTACGAAAAGGGGTTCCTGTTTTTAGATAAACCTTGTTGCATATAGGATGGATCGAAAAAAAATCGAAATTGCAAGAATAGAATTCCAATAACACGCAAAAGTCGCAACTCGCTTTACTTAATGGATTGATAAAATTTAAACAAAACCGGCTAATATTTTTAACCACAGCAACATCTTCAGTTCCTAAAAAAAAAAAAAAAAAAAAAAAAAAAAAGTTGACGAATCAGGATTAGGAATTAGAGTTCTGGGCTTTCCGCATTCATGGCCAAGCCAGTGTCACATATAAGGCATGACGTCCTTCGGTGATCACACAGTCCGGGGAACTGGGAGAAAAGAATGGTATTCTACATGATCGGATTCGATACCTGGTGGTATAGCAACTCCTTGGAGAACTTCATGGGTTAAGTGATCTTTCCTTAAAGCTCTGTTGACAACACCGAAGATACCAGTAGTTTTTTATTTGTAAGAAGAGTTTCTTTCACCAGTAGACCTACATATACAATTGGATGATAAGGTCACGGACTAATCACTCAATAGGCGAAATCCATTTTTCTCTTATGATCTGGATATTAGTGTCCGCCCTAGATATAGCGGGAATTAACTCACTGTGGGTCGATTCTGCCAGTGAGATAGGTAGGATATATTTTTCTTTGGGTATTGAGTGTCCTTCTATCGACGGGCTTTGATTTTATACATCTGAAACACAAATAAACATGACTAATGTTAATGTTCTGTTTATGATGGAACTCGGTGGGGTCATAAGGTTTAAGATACCTACCTACCGAAGTATGCCTGAAGTCAACCGAGGGGAGATCAATGGCTTGCCGTTCTTTCAAACCGATCAACGGTGTCCTTCCACCCTCTACACATTTTCTAACTGTGGGTTGAATCAGATGACTCCTTTGTGATGTATTTGTAATATCCACCACTCCATAGGTATATAGGCTTGCTACATATAGTCGTAACTTATTAATAACTATGTTTACTGCTAATTTCTTAATGGGACTGGTATAACGATTTAAAAATCATAATTTAGGTCTGGTTAATACTTGTGTCTAGGGAACAAGATGGTATTCGCATTCAACAGCACTATGAAAGCTACTCTTTAAAAAAATAATCGTGGACTAGAGTCAAGAAAACAGCAAAACTGCAATGGGATGGAATATGTGCTGAATAAGCCCTTAACCCAAAATTATTAGCTGCAAACCCTTCTGGCTTTTGTGGCAGGGAGTATTTTAAACTCTCATAGATACAAGTACTTGTATATGTTACATAAATATATTTACAATATGTACATCTATTTACAATACTTTTTACATTTATGTATACATAAATTTCTATTTACATATATACAGTATGATACATTTCGTATTATATACTATTCAACATATTATATACATTTTACAACTATTTACAAAGATTATTTATATACAAAAATATTAGAATTATATGTACAGTTATTTACAATACCTATTTACATTTTTAAAAAATTTTTACTCATCATTTGTACTTTTAATTTTGTTAATATTTCTACGATTTTTAAATTCTTCTATTTTTAAAATACCAAAATTTATACATTTATAGTATATTTATACATATTGCTCACTACTAGAATATTTACAATTCAACCTCAGAAGATATCACTAGATGATGAGAAGTAGGAACTTATTCACCAACCAATGGATCTTCACCAAATATAATCAACTTTTAGTTTATATGCTAGCAATTTAGTTCCAAATTTACTTAATTTGCAGCAAAACATTTTTCTCTTTCAGATTTTGTTTCAAAATCAATCTCTTTGTTGTGTAATCTGTAACTTTGAAGGACTGGAAGGACCTCGTTTATCACTGGAACTCCCTCTGCAAACTACCTTCACACTCTTTCAAATCGATTGTTATTTTTCTTATCAACTATGCTGCGAGATTTTCTGACCTCTGGAACGTATTCACTTGCTTCACTGATGAACATACTGATTCACTTGCTTCTTAAAATATTGTCTATCATTTTTGCTGTCTTTCCAAAATGACGACCAACATTTCCTCCAAGTGCAAAAGATAGCGATGGTGATGTTTGACTCGGACTGTTTAATTCACTCCATTAGTCTTCGGAATTTTATCCTCAGGTTCTCAGCTGTGCTCTTTCGAAGTTGTTGAGTGGCGCCAATATTATCAGCAGCCGGAACGTTAACCTTAGAAAAACGCCATCAAAATTCGTGTTGAACTATTGTTTAGTAACAGGATGTGCTTGGCTGTACCAAGTGATCACTTTAGTTGGAAAACAATGTGAAAGCTGATGAACACATCTTCAACACCAGAATACAGTGCTATGGATGATATAATTAAACAGCATCAGCAAATAAAATATGCCATTCAGACAATGGTGTGTCCAGTGTAAATATGAGTAACAAGGTCTATAAAAAATGCTACTATTTAGTGTACATATATGTATAATCAGGGCCGCAACTAGGGGGGCAGAGGGGGCACGTGCCCCGGGCGCGTGGTTGGAGGGGGCGCCAGAAAGAAGATAGTATATCAATTGTTTTAAAAATCGCACCCTTTCCCTTGAGGAACTTATTCTAGAGGTTAAAAGAAATGAAAAGTACTTGGCCTTTTCCATGGAACCTCTTTTAGAGAGAGAGAGAGAGTCTCATCTAAATAGGTGTAATGTCATACATTAAAAACCTAATATTGCATGCATTTGTTCCCTTGAGCGACCACAGAGAATCCGCCCCCTTTCCTTTTCCTACCACAAGAGGCTGTTTGTCTGTAAAATTCCATTGAGTTGAGTTGATTTTGAGTTTAACGTCCCTTTCAGCAGCAAGGCTATATGAGACGTGGACCTACTGATTAACGTGGAATCCGAACCACATGAGCTCCCGCCAGGAATCGAACCCGGGTCTCCCACGCCAAAGGCGCGTACGCTAACCGCTTAGCCACGAAGAAGCTCTATAATTCCATTGAGAACAGCTCTGAAGTTTAAAACGCTGTTATCAATAGGGGTGGGGGCGAAAAGTTACCGATTTTTATTGCTTGCTGGTAGTTGAAGAGTTTAGCTCAGACGCGCCCCCTCTAATGTTACGCAATTGCTGTAATGTTTTTAAACTAGAGGGCAGTTTTGTGGCGGAAAAGATAAGTTACACGCCTCGGTGTATTTAAAGGCGGATTTTCATGTGTCCTTTACCTCCGTGAGTTGCGAGCGATTGTGCTAAACAGCCAATGAAATCACGCATCGGAGATGGCGCGCTACACTCGCGTCAGAGTAGAAATTTGTTCAATTCTGACGGAAGTAGCGCGCGTACACTATTGTATTCACTGACTAACATGGCGGAGGTAAGAACAACGTTTGAAGAACTGCTCGTAGAGCAAGTAAGAGAAAACAAAATTTGGACAACCTTAAGTATCCGAAATACAAGGATTCAGTATTAAGGACAAAAACATGCCATCAAATTGCTGAAAATATTGGTATCGATGGTTAGTACTTTTATATTTGTGTAATTAACTAGTTGTATTACCGGGAACAATAGATAGTTCATACAATAACTGGTATGTACAAATTATCAATCCCTATATAAAATAAAAGCAATGTAATTTGAAACATGCTTTAGTATGATTTATAAATATTTTTATTTGTTTTATAAAATTTATCCGGATCGGGTTTTAATTCAAAGAAAAGGTTCCTGTATATTCCGTATTCTCGTCGAAGCTGGAAAATGGGGTGAACCCACCACATTTTCCTAACATACTGCTGACGGCGGCGTTTTGAAATATAATATATTCCAGCTAAAACGATAGCTCTCCTTCGGGAATCCATTATCACAAACTAAAGTCGCAAACTTTCTATTTTACGTATGCGCATTAGATAGCTAGTAGTAATTTGGCGCAATACACGCACGGATGTATGAAAACGAAAATGATTTACGATGAATACGCTACATGTGATGCTTCCATTCTAACGCGGGCACGAAAATTGTTTCTTGTACGCCTACCAAGGGATTTTGCGAGTGAAGGCTGTATGAAGTTTTATCTATTAGTTTTGCTTGAGAGCTTTTCGAGGCATTTTGAATTGTTATCTATCAGTCCAACTTATGCTTTATTATGCTTTATTGTTAATTTCAATCATGGTTTTACATTAATCGTGTATAATGTATAATATTTACTATACATTAAATAAACTAAATATCTTGATCTATTTATTAATATTTTATGAAGCAATTTCTTTCATATTTAATGAACTTTCTAGTTAATGCACTGTAAAGAGATATGCTTTGCTCGAATCAGTTTTATCTATCACTTGTGTGCACCTTAGAGGTGCATATATACAGAAAGAGAAAGTATACAGAAAGGTGCACAAAAAGTACAGAAAGTGCTCAAGTTCGAGAGGTACACATAACAATATAGTGCGGAGTTCTTGTGTGTTTCATTGTTGATGGAAAGTTTTCTTCTTTTCTCCACATCAAAGGATTACACCGAAAAATTTACAGAACTAAAAATAAGCTTTTCATTGTTGCATTGTTATGTTCTCAATGATTTTGCATTGTAAATATTAAAAAAAAAAAATATTAATATAGTATATGTTAAACTTGCAGTTAAATAGAATTTCCAAGAATTATGCTATATATTTTAAATTATGCTTTATTTTCTAAAATTATGCTTTATTATTCTTTAAAATTAGTTTCTTCTGGACCCTTAGACAACCACACCCATGTTCAAGGTACCAACCATATGTCTAAATTGCTATTATGCTTTTTATGCTTTTGGGTTGCTCTATTTATAATATACCAGATATTTTCAAGTTTATTTTTTATTGTTTTTATATTTTTAAATGAAAGCTTATGTACAAAATTATTTTTGGGTTTATTAGAACTACATGTTATTTCAATTATAACTTTATGATGTACTAGATATTTTCTAGTTTATTTTGTATTAGTTTCTTATTTTAATATGAAAGCGTATGTTCATAATTATTCTTCGGGTTATTAAAACTAAATGTGTTATTTCAATTAATAAATGTATAATGTGGCAGATATTTTCTAGTTCATTTTGTTTTGATTTCTTCATACAACATTAAAACAAAATTATTCTTAAAACTTGTGAGCACATAACGAATGTAATATATTTTTGTGGTTAAAGTAAGTTTCATTAAAGTACTTAAAAATCAATATAACTGGTTTCATTAAGAATGTTATTTACAGTTGTAATCCATAAGTAAGTGATATTTTTCGACTAAACCTGGGAGGGGGGGAATTGTGTGTTTGCCCCGGGTGACAGAAACCCTAGTTGTGGGCCTGTGTATAATCCGCAGAGATTATGAGAAGATAGCAAGTAATAGTTGACTCGTTTTTTTACTTGTCATTCTGTAGGTTGAACACAAAGTTTCTCGAACAACGAATATCTTGCCTGGTATTTCACTAATCACTTTGATGTTACAGCTCATTGAACACAGTTTGCAGATTTATAACATTTCCTAGTGAAAGATCAAAATTGATTTTTTTTTTTTAGAAGACTTTGATTGGGTGATGAATCTCATGATTTCATTATCCAAAAAGACCACAGGAGAATGAGAAAGGTAATAAGCATTAAAAATGCATAGGACCAAAATAATTATTGGAATTTCTTTCATATGACCAAACGTAACAGTGTAAATGCTTGAGTCTTTGTAGAAATTGAAGATGCTCCATTCAACAACGTTTCGTCCTAAATGGCTTATTCTAAAATTTGCCACAGTTAAAGTTTGGCTACATAATGTCTTTTCGCTACGAAACAGTTGCATTAGGAAGAGAAAACGGTTTGAAAAGATATTAGATATTCCATTGTAGTTTGCGTTGTTTTCTACTTTGGTAGTTTTTACTAAGATGGATATTTACTTTCAGAAATGGATAACTGGATTCATTTGCCTGACAGCACAACTCATTGTCAGAGTCAGTTTCGGACTCTCAATAACCTTCTTCCTATCGGGATAATAGCCAAGAAGAACTGTGACGGAATTATCGGATAGAATCAACAAAATTATTTCGGAAGACAGTTCCGCGTCTTCACTTGAAGGCTCATCAGTTAGTGTTAGAGCATAAGCAACTATAAGATTGAAGTTTAGTTTTTGTATAACTCCTTCTGTCGATGGATAAAAGTGCTTCGCAGACTGATGTAATGGTTCTATATTCATTAAGCCTTCTTTAAGAATTATTACTTTTGAATGTCCTCTAGGTGTGACGAAAGCGCTGATGTGAACATTGAGTCACAAGGAAAGAATAGGGCCTCCTCCTTATTAAATAGTTTCAGTTTCTATACACTTCCTATTATCCAGAGTTCCATCAACTAAGTGGACTGTCTTTGATCTTGGTACTGCGATGTATTTTACTGCATATCTTGGCCTTGTTGTGATGGCAGATCTGTTGATAAGTCTCTAGGTTTCGTGATGGTGTTTGTCATGTCAACCAAATCATGAAGACAATAGACTGTTCCGCTAGAAAATATTCATAACGGTCCTCATAGAAACATTATATTGATTCATTGTTGTTAATTGTTTGAATTGTTTCATTTTAAATATTGTTTGTTTCGTTTCTTTCTTCATCTTTAATGACAATTTCTTAGTTTCTCTCAACGATTTTACAAATGTCAGTAGTGTTGCCACGAGACGAGACGAGACGAGACTTCAGGCTGTCTCGTCTCGTCTCGTGCAAAGCATGTCTCGTCTCGTGTCCCGTCTCGAAAAAATGTGCTCGTCCCGTCTCGTGTCTCGTCTCGAGAGGTTCTGTCCCGTCCCGTCTCGTCTCGTCTCGTTTGTCTCGTTTTGTCTCGTCTTGTCTCGTAAAAAATATAGCAGCATACCATGGGAACGAAAGTTAAATGTAGCAGGCTGCACCATGCTAATCAAGATCCAACTAAGTTACAAGTATTAACCAGAACACAAAGACAAGAAATGTCACGGTAACTACACCGTGAAGCCTTCACCTCTGGTGTATGTGGTAGTCGGTTCGATCTCGGTTAGTGCCATGTGAGCTTTGTGGTGGACAAACATCGAATGTGTGTGGGGGCCGCGGTAGCTCAGTGGTAGAGCGTTCATCTCTGGCACTTGGGGTCTCGGGTTCGATCCCAGCCCCTGTCAAGTGAACTTTGTGGTGGACAAACACCGTGTGCGTGGGTTTTCTCGGGGTTCTCCCGCTTCATCCCACTTTCTTCATTCCACCATTTCATTCATTACTCATCATCACCGTCTCCTTTAGCCTAACCGGCATTACCGTGGGACCTAAAACTCAAATATTTCATTTCATTTTTCGAATGTGTGTGTTTTCTCGAAGTTGTCTAGTATCCTACCACTTTCTTCATTCCACTAATTTTCCCATCATCATCCATTCGGGGTGAGCCAAAGTTGCCTAAAGGTCTTAAAAATAAATTCAAATAAGCTCACAAGGCAAGGACAAATAATTTACAAGATAATATATCTCTGCTGTTAGTTGTCTGAGGCTTCTCGACCCTGGCTTTTTTTTTTTACATTCTGAAACATTGAAATTTGTTTCACCAGTTTCAATACACGAATATACAGTAAATTGCTCATAGGTACGTTGAAGATGAAGACACTTGTAATGTACCATTACAGTTGAAAGTAATGGCAACTTTTTTTTTTACGCACCCTGTACCTAGTAATTTTTTTTCAATTTCGGTTTAGTTACACAATTTATTTACTCTCTTTACTTCGAATTAAATATAATGAATCCAAAGGTTTCATTAGTAACCATATTCCCACTGAATAATATATTTATTTATATTTTGATTAAGTGTAAATCCCATTTTCGGATATATAAGTTGAATAGTTACAAGGTTTACCATTTTGACGTCATACCGAAACATAGTTCCGTCATTGGATATAAATTTTCTTAATTTCAGACCAATGTAGAATTTAGTCAGGTACCTAATCTTTCCCTCACCCCCTCTCATTAGTCCATAGTCACTTTCAGATCCGGTTATATCTGGATTTGCCAAATTTCTATTTGTTTTGTAATTTCCGCGGCTAAAGTTTTCGTTCTGATTGGAGGAATTCTCCTACCTCTGGCGTTTTCGGCGCAATGTGATCAGAATAATCGAAGACACGTCACGAAGCACTATCTGTGGAAGTGATCACCATATTTTGACTCCATTAGGACTGAAATTCAAACGAACTTAAGGTAATATCCAGTTAATTTCATTGATAAACGTCGTGTGATCATTTAGGAGCCAGAAACACATATTTTTGTTCAAAGAACTGTAAAATCAGGGGAAAATATCTGCTTCCGGATTTCTGTTTGCTAGGAAGCCATGTTTGCTGCCCAGCTGTAATAGACAGAGTGAAATAGTGACTTTACTTTCTTTTTCTTTCAAACCATAGATTCAGTTAGGGATTAGGGAAATTACGACCTGTTTAGTGCATGTTGTTCGTGTATACAGTAAATGTGATTTTTTATTATTTATTTAGTAATTGCATGTACGTAGTAGGTTTGATAGTTGTAATGTAAATAATCATAATGGCAGCTTAAGCTAGCGTAAAAGGGCTCCTATCCCCTTTTCCAAATTGAACCAGTTCTAGCGGGGGAATGGGTTAGTTATTGTTTGTTTTAGGGCCTTTTCCCCTCTCAGGGGAAGGGTCCCTCAATAAACCTCGTTAAGGTGCCCCCAGGGCATCAATCTTTAGTAATAATTATGTAAACAATTGGTCAGGTCAATTGGACCTAGGGTTACCTTTTCTCATTTTGCCCCCCTTTAAGTTTAATAGAGCCGACTGTATATACCAACAAGGGAGTATTTTTCCTCAACATGCATGTAATTAAATGGTGCATGTTTGGTTTAGTTAGTTGTTTTTATGTATAGTACTAACAGTGGTGTATGTAGTTATTAGTTTTGTGTGAGTGTGTGAATTTTCGGTTAGGACAGTGTATAAATATGCGTTAATTTAGTACCATTTGTCTAACTCGAAGTATACTAAACCGGAGTAAATATTAAATTTCTGATTAATGAGTACAAGTATATATTTCAGTACACGGTAAATTATGCCTCCACTACAGCGCCATAGTGTCTGTTTTCGGTAATCAATTGTTTGTTGACATTACGACATCGCATGACTTAGTGATCTAGATTGTTTGATTTTGGCCATTTATTCTCAAATTACTTCCCGTGGACATGGTTTTCGGTTCAGATGAGTATACCTTCATATAAGATAGCATGAGACCTTACTGTACTGAAAATTTCAGCTTGCTAGGTGCAGTAGTAATTGAAATATCTACTGAAATAAAGAATACATATTTTCTTAATAGAAGTAAAGCCCATATGCTGTTACTGTTTGTTTCAAAATGTAGTATTAAATTCTCTTTTCCCGTGGCTGTAGAAAAATTCCATTGTTGCTTTAGTTTTATCAGCAAATAGATTAATCGTTGACAATTTAACTTTCAGTGAATACACGTATGATTTTTTTTTTTAAAACTGCGAAGTAAATACAATTTGGGTGCTTCGAAACAAAGAGTACGTGGTTCGATGAATGTTATCGTGTAGTAGTTTGAGCGTGATAGATTGTGATAATTATATATATTTATTACTGTGTAATGTAAATATGTGTATGGCCTGCGTGTAAAATGTATGAAATAGGGTGTCTGTAAAATATTACTTCGCGCGAAAATTAGTAGATAATGAATGAATGTAATGATATATTAATAATATGATATAAAATATGAATGAGATGATGACACCTATATTTAAATGGATAGGCCTAGTGTATGTTATATAGTGAAAATATGAATATGTTTACTAAAAAAAAATCTCTCGCGTTTTGACTTCTACACCAGTACATTCATCCAACCGAGTTTGCTACTTGGATAGTAAATTGTAGTTGGGAATTGTGTGTTACTTCGCATTTAAGTACCTCATAATAACAGCCCCGGATCTTAAGCCTTTCAATAGATAGGGTAGCATCATGTGGGAATTACTTCTAAAGGTTGACAGAAATGATAATTGAGAAAAATAACTGCTATTTCCTGTGATCATCGAAAAGTACAGGTTTCGGTCATTTGTACCTTTAACATTCATTGCCTCTCCAAGATTTTTTTTCCGTTGCTTACCTTATTTATTTATTGTGCAGTGTTCATATAACTCAGTTCGGACTATCCGATTAAATCAACTGCTACTAAATTAATATTCATGTCATTAGCGTACCCGGATGTCGACCCCTAGTCCCTTTAAGTATTTTCATTTCTTTTCTTAGTTTAATTAGAAGAGGGAAATTAACGACATCCCAGACTGTGGCGTGTCTGCGCAGGGTAGCTATCGGTGAGGTTTGGCATAGAAATCACCGATCCAAAATTCAGTTTATTTAATTTTTTTTTATTTCGGCAAATCATTAGTTAGGGATATCTTAGATAATACTTCTATTCTAGTTTCATTACTGTCCTCGAACCTTCTTAGTTTTTTCTAAGGGGTCGAATATTTTTTTTACTTAGAGATTTCAAAATTGGGGACGCAGTTACCTGGTCCCTTTCCCCCTCTCCTTTTATCCTGCTGGTCTGGGCCGGATACGGGGATCGGATTTCAATCTTACAAGCAAACTCTTGTGGGATTGGGATCTGATGGACACAGAACTTGCATCCTTGGCAGCAGGGCGCTCCTTGAGTCTACGTATTTGAGTAGACCACCCTTTTGGCATGCTAAGTATATTTTGGCTATGGATTTGTTAAGATAGAAATTCGACTTCTATCTTTGTAGCGTTAGTTATTTCCCACTTAAGTCTTTGGCGCCCCTATTCTTCGTCTTCCTTCTTCTCTATCTCTCTCTTTGTCTTCATTACTTCGAGATTTTTTTTCTTTTCAAATTTTTCAACCTCCCCCCCCCCGGTTTCTGAAACTCATGAAAACGTACAATATTCATATCACTTATTTCGATCGTATGTACTAACTGAGACATCGAGGGATGCAATTCGTGGAGGTATTGCAGCACATCTCAGGACCATTTTCGCGATATTTAATTCACCACGGGAGAAATTGACGAGAAGGTACACTATGCTTTCAGATTCCTGGAAACATTTGTTATTCATTGATCGTACAAATTATACCCATTGACGACTGATTTCTGGTTTTCTTTTTATTGATTGGTCATATAGTGTGTATGTATTAATAGTTTGGGCCCACTAGTTTCGAATAACATTGATTTTTTTTCTGTATATACATCTATATATGTACTTACATAGTTTTAAAAGTTACGTGCCTGCTCTATTTGTTGTATTTCCACCTCTTATGTCAACTTATTAAATAATACCAACTATTTTTTTTTATCTTTAGTACGCGGATCTTTAGTAAATTGAGAATGATTATTGATTATCGGGTTTACATATAAAGTACAATGTTGCAACCTTATGAGAGAAAAAAGTGAATTTTGATAGTCAGGGTTTTTGTTTTGTTTTTGAGCCAATAAAATATGAATACTTATCGAATATAAAAGGGTTATGTAGATATTAAATGTCGACGAAATACTATGATGGATATTAAAGTGAAATTTATTATATTGAGTAATATGAATATATATATATGCGAGTATGTATGTAAAGGGCTCGGTATTTACCCTGGTTGTTTTAGGTTGCCATAGATTTTTGACACCCGACATTAACCAACTATTTGTGATATACAGCATTACCGCGTAAATTGTAATAAATGACATGTTGTTGAGTTGTTATTGATGTTTGTAACTATTAAAGTTGAATATCATGTTAAATACTGCATGTAAATAAAACAAGTAGCAGGTCGTAAGAAAAGTAAAAATAACCCTAATCCTTATCCAAATTTACTTTGCGAGATCATAGTGAAATCAGTAAGCTACGAAACAGTGTGCCCCTCCAACGAATCCTTCTATCAGTAAACTATAAAACGAATCCTTCCCCTACGATCGGAAACCTAACTATTCAGTGACTAGAATCTTTTGACTACACGATCTATACTAGAAAAAAAAATAGTGATCTTAAATTCAACGAACTGAAATTAGGTTAATAATTTAGTAGTGTGAATACAGGAATATGGAAATATGTTCCTAATGTTTGGGACTAGACTCGATATTTTAAATCTTGATAAACTTTGAAATTTTATATCAATTGCGTCAAGTGACGAAATGAGAAATATAAATATATATTTGATATGAAGCAACTATTTGTCTATAGTTAAAACAAAAACGACTAAATACTCTCATGGACACAAATCACAGTGCGTAAAGAGAGTTGAAAAAGGAGTTATTATCGACGTGAGAACAAAGACTCATAAAATTGTCGAAATGTCTCCTCTTGGGACAGAGACTCAATAAAATGCTACTAAAGTGCTTTTTTTTTAAAAAAAAAGAGAATGATTAACCAATTATATATTTTTTTCCCGCAATGATATGTATTCATTGCACTGAATCTTAAATATATTGACCTTTGAATTTTTTTTTGTCCCTTTATTTATTTTTTTTGTCTCGTCTTTTGTCGAATTTTCTTTATGTAATCCAACTTTAATATATCTAGAAAGAGAAATGTGTTATTTGATCTTGTTGAAAGTAGCGGATTTCTGTGCATGCTTATGAAACATTCTTTTCATGTATTAAATTTTTCCTGTTATGTCAAACTAAGTTTTCTTTTATTGAAATGTAATAAATGTCTATAGAAATGTAGTTAGGTTAGTTTAATTCAACTAAATATAACCTGAAGTATACATTGTCCTGTATGAATGTGTGTGTGAGTGAAATGTAGGTTTAGTATTAAGTGCACCAATTATTTTGACATATATGTGTGACTTATTATAATTAATGGTAGTTGGCAATTAAAGTCATTGAATGTCAATACTAACTTAATTTAAGTTGGCTCTATGAAGGAAGTAAAAAGGACCGAAGTAGCCTGAACAAATGATCATCATGGGAGAACTGTGAAAGTCAAAATCTTCGACAAATATGTGATACTCTGATTTTTTTTCTTTCCTCTGTGGTCGATTCTAACATGCCATCAACTTCGTCGTTCATTTTTCAAATATTGGATATTAGTCTAGAACTTCTGGAAATATTGAATAAACGGTAAAATTAAACTTTCTCATCTATCTCAGAGCTAGATTGGGATAATTCGGTAGTTGGGGTCAAATGGATCTAGGTCTGGGATGTATGGGTTAACATGTGTCTACCTTTGATTACCTTAATACCAAATATTCACCCAATAGCTATTGGAAATGATCCCAATTCGATAATTATTCACTTTCCTTTACCATATTTCTCAAAATATCCAGTAACAGTTTCCTCTTTATCACCTTCTTACTTTACCTCTTTTCTCTTCTATCTTCCTTTTCCTTTCTTCATCTTCTTCTTCTATTTTTAAATAAAACTGAAAAGGGGGTCGTGACTGGGAATTCTATATGTAATAAACACGGTCATGTATTTATTTATTTTATTTTATTTTCTTTAGAAGTCCGATAAAGAGTTTTCTCGTTTCGATCGAACCTAGTATGTTCGAAATTAAGAAATGGGTAATATATTCCAATATAATTAGACATAAGCTGATAGCTTCATGAATATCCCCACCAGGGGTGAAGGGTTCCCACTCACGACTTATTCCGTGCATCACATTTGTTGCAGATTCTTTTTTCCCTCAATCAGTTTTAGATTGAAGAGCCGTGACGGGATTCGTTGTTATGGAAACGGTGGTTTCTATGGCAACGGGCCCTTTTTTCAGTTTTAGAGTGGCGACACGTGACAAGACTGTTGCCATGGTAACGCATGTTTGCTGTGGTAACGGATCTGAAAATGCTTATTGAATAATACAAGTTATCATACCAATCAGTTTGAATTGGTGAACCGCGACAAGAATGGTTGTCATGGCAACGTTTGTTTCCATGGCAACAGATCTCAGTTTAAATGGCGACCGATAGATCTGAAATTTTTTAAGAATGTCAAAGAGTGAGGTTGAAGGCATGTTGAATTGATTACAACATTGAAATTAATAAGAGAAATTTTATAGTCAAGTGAAACAAGTAGAGTCGTTGGCTACTTTGTCATTTTTGTTTGCTTTTCTAAGGGGGAAAAAGAGAAGGAGTGTCAAAATTTTTTCTAAATTAGAACTAAACGCTAGAAGGGTTTCAAGGAAGGAAAGAGAATGGGAGTCCTTTAATTTATGAATAATACTTGTCTTGATAGCGAATAAGTATTTTATAGTATATGTGTATTTTTGATATATATCTTGTCTTTTGTAAAGTGTATAGTGTGTCAAAGCTATGGCAACAAATAAAAAAGTTGTTTTGTCACAGGACGAATGTGAAGTCACGTGCACTCAATGCACGTTAGATGAAAAAGAGAAAAGATCTCGCGCCCCGCGGAGATTAATAAGATGCACCGGTTGTGGACTAAAATGGATCCACTTTGCTTGCACCAATTTGGATGATACTGCTGAAAATGCAGAAAAAGTTCAAACCGGCGAAATAATAAAATATTGTGAGGATTGTGAAAAGGACCGAGGCCAAATATCTCCAGCGGAGATATCTGACCTCGATGATGATGAAAAGAATGGAGATCACAATGATTCTCGGGATCAGACGGCAAACCCGAAGGAAGGAATGTCATCTGGAGGGTCTGACACGTCTGCATTAATTCGCCAGATGATGCAAATGATGAACAACAAATTTGATGAATTGAAACAGAACGGTGCAGACCTGAGGCGTGAGATAAATGAGAAGTTAGATCAGAATAGTGTAGATCTGAGGCGTGAGAATGCAGAAATGAGACGTGAAATAAATGAAAAGTTTGATACCTCGAAACGAGAGACCGATGCTCGATTCGAGGTACTAAACAATAAATTTGACCAGATCTGTTTAGACTTTGCTTCTTCGATTAGCAAATTGAAAGAGCAAACGTCTACTGAACTAGAGCAGGTTAGATATCAGGCCCAACATTCTACCGAGCAGCTCAGAGACGAAACAAATGAAAAATTAAATGAAATAGATGTAAGGTTTGAGAGCACAAACAAAAGATTTTGTGACATCGAACAAAAGGTTGAACAGCAGCAGGCTGAAATAAGTAAATTAAATGTTGCAATATCCAACCTATCAATAGAAACCAAACTAGAGTCGGTTGATCAAAGAATTAGTCAAATTCAAACCGAAGTAGACAGTCTTAAGGGGAATATTACTAAATTGGAAATCGTCAAGTCTGATATCTCCTATCCTTTTCCTGATGGCGATTCTCCAGGGAAAATTTTCCCAGAAACAAGTAACGTCCCCCCGGGAAAATGTCAAGTGTTGCCTGATGCACGGGACACAACAATGTATTGTCCCCCGCATCAGCCAACCTCGAAATCATGGTTGAGTAATTTCGATGTACCGATGCAGTCGAGTGTTGTGACTACAACAGTCACTAGCGTAAATGCTCACTCTACCTTTGGAATGGTACAATCTTACAGCGTGCTGCCAGGAGGGGAAAGGAGATGTGCCGGACCGTCGGTTACTGCCGTGGTGGGTCCTAAGTTCGAACCTCACCTGGTCAACACTAATTATAAAACCTCTCTTGGTCATATGGGAGCGTTCAGTTCGGTGACCACTCCGTCGGTGGCAAATCCGGTGACAACCCCAACCGCTCAGGATAACGCGTTGATTCCAATAGATTCTTTTCCTGCCCCGTATAGTATGAGCTCTAAAGTTTCCCTCCGGGATATTGAACGTTTTCCCACTTTCGATGGGAACATTGCTAACGGGTTACCTCGAGTTTTCCTGCGAAGATTGCAGCAATATCTAGATATGTACAAACTTACTGATGGGGAACGCCTACAAATAGTCGAAAAATGTTTGATCGCCGCTTCGGGCGCATGGTTTGCCTCGGTTAAATACCAAATCCGGACGTTCAGTGATTTTTTGATTCTTTTCAAAGAAGAGTATTGTAATGAGCACATCGAGCGGCTCCAAAAGAGAAACTTACAATCACTCCGGTATGATCGCTCCAAGTATGGGTCCCTCTTGGACTATGCTTGGAAAATCATTGAACTATATTATCAGATAGCTGAACATCCCTCTCAGGCCGAACTGGTAGATATTATAGTTAACGCTCTTCCACCCGATGAGTCCCGGGCCATAGCGTCCCACTTGTGCCAAACGGTGCGAGAAGTCACCTCACGTTTAGCTGCCTTGTGCGGCAAGGAAGTTGGTGGTCCACCAAAACGATACTTCGCCCGACAGGCAAAGATTCTAAAACCGACGAAGACGAAGGTAACGGCAAGTTGCCAGACAGATTTCCTGAGTTATACCCAAGCTGGATCTCGTTATCCTAGTGGGTATGGCTCAGAAAACAACACTAATGGCCGGCGACTATTCAGGAATCGGCCCATGTTCAACAATCGCCGGAGTTATCGTCCCTATGACCGTACCAACATGGAATCGAACCCGGATAGGGGCGGTAACACCAGGAGGAATTTTAACAGGACGTACGGAAGAAGGGAGAACGGTAATAGTCAGGGCAATAATAATAACAATAATAGTAACAATAATGTAAATAGACCCCAGAATTCAGTCCCTTCGCAAGTGCGTGGTAATGGTGAGCCTAGAAAAATATTAAATGGGAGCGATAGTCGGGAAACTAGATCCTAATGTCATCAGATATACTAGTCGACGGCTGAAGCCTTACGAATTGTCTCTGTCGATTTCTCAGTTAGAACTTCTGTCCGTTCTATTGCTATATGAACACTACTGAAAAAAAAAAGAGTATCGGAACTCACAATTTTCGAAATTTAAAGATTTTCAATTGTACAGAAGATAAACGTAGTGAATTACTCGCGCAATACCCCAAGTAGATATAATATACTGTTCTACTGTGACTGGTAACATTTGAATGGGATGAATGAGTGTGTTAACTTAACAAGCATCAGTAGTTAGTATTCCCAATTAGCAAAATTTTGTTATTCTAACAAAATTTTGTTAATGGGCCGGGGAAAACTGTAATGTACCATTACAGTTGAAAGTAATGGCAACTTTTTTTTTTACGCACCCTGTACCTAGTAATTTTTTTTCAATTTCGGTTTAGTTACACAATTTATTTACTCTCTTTACTTCGAATTAAATATAATGAATCCAAAGGTTTCATTAGTAACCATATTCCCACTGAATAATATATTTATTTATATTTTGATTAAGTGTAAATCCCATTTTCGGATATATAAGTTGAATAGTTACAAGGTTTACCATTTTGACGTCATACCGAAACATAGTTCCGTCATTGGATATAAATTTTCTTAATTTCAGACCAATGTAGAATTTAGTCAGGTACCTAATCTTTCCCTCACCCCCTCTCATTAGTCCATAGTCACTTTCAGATCCGGTTATATCTGGATTTGCCAAATTTCTATTTGTTTTGTAATTTCCGCGGCTAAAGTTTTCGTTCTGATTGGAGGAATTCTCCTACCTCTGGCGTTTTCGGCGCAATGTGATCAGAATAATCGAAGACACGTCACGAAGCACTATCTGTGGAAGTGATCACCATATTTTGACTCCATTAGGACTGAAATTCAAACGAACTTAAGGTAATATCCAGTTAATTTCATTGATAAACGTCGTGTGATCATTTAGGAGCCAGAAACACATATTTTTGTTCAAAGAACTGTAAAATCAGGGGAAAATATCTGCTTCCGGATTTCTGTTTGCTAGGAAGCCATGTTTGCTGCCCAGCTGTAATAGACAGAGTGAAATAGTGACTTTACTTTCTTTTTCTTTCAAACCATAGATTCAGTTAGGGATTAGGGAAATTACGACCTGTTTAGTGCATGTTGTTCGTGTATACAGTAAATGTGATTTTTTATTATTTATTTAGTAATTGCATGTACGTAGTAGGTTTGATAGTTGTAATGTAAATAATCATAATGGCAGCTTAAGCTAGCGTAAAAGGGCTCCTATCCCCTTTTCCAAATTGAACCAGTTCTAGCGGGGGAATGGGTTAGTTATTGTTTGTTTTAGGGCCTTTTCCCCTCTCAGGGGAAGGGTCCCTCAATAAACCTCGTTAAGGTGCCCCCAGGGCATCAATCTTTAGTAATAATTATGTAAACAATTGGTCAGGTCAATTGGACCTAGGGTTACCTTTTCTCATTTTGCCCCCCTTTAAGTTTAATAGAGCCGACTGTATATACCAACAAGGGAGTATTTTTCCTCAACATGCATGTAATTAAATGGTGCATGTTTGGTTTAGTTAGTTGTTTTTATGTATAGTACTAACAGTGGTGTATGTAGTTATTAGTTTTGTGTGAGTGTGTGAATTTTCGGTTAGGACAGTGTATAAATATGCGTTAATTTAGTACCATTTGTCTAACTCGAAGTATACTAAACCGGAGTAAATATTAAATTTCTGATTAATGAGTACAAGTATATATTTCAGTACACGGTAAATTATGCCTCCACTACAGCGCCATAGTGTCTGTTTTCGGTAATCAATTGTTTGTTGACATTACGACATCGCATGACTTAGTGATCTAGATTGTTTGATTTTGGCCATTTATTCTCAAATTACTTCCCGTGGACATGGTTTTCGGTTCAGATGAGTATACCTTCATATAAGATAGCATGAGACCTTACTGTACTGAAAATTTCAGCTTGCTAGGTCCAGTAGTAATTGAAATATCTACTGAAATAAAGAATACATATTTTCTTAATAGAAGTAAAGCCCATATGCTGTTACTGTTTGTTTCAAAATGTAGTATTAAATTCTCTTTTCCCGTGGCTGTAGAAAAATTCCATTGTTGCTTTAGTTTTATCAGCAAATAGATTAATCGTTGACAATTTAACTTTCAGTGAATACACGTATGATTTTTTTTTAAAACTGCGAAGTAAATACAATTTGGGTGCTTCGAAACAAAGAGTACGTGGTTCGATGAATGTTATCGTGTAGTAGTTTGAGCGTGATAGATTGTGATAATTATATATATTTATTACTGTGTAATGTAAATATGTGTATGGCCTGCGTGTAAAATGTATGAAATAGGGTGTCTGTAAAATATTACTTCGCGCGAAAATTAGTAGATAATGAATGAATGTAATGATATATTAATAATATGATATAAAATATGAATGAGATGATGACACCTATATTTAAATGGATAGGCCTAGTGTATGTTATATAGTGAAAATATGAATATGTTTACTAAAAAAAAATCTCTCGCGTTTTGACTTCTACACCAGTACATTCATCCAACCGAGTTTGCTACTTGGATAGTAAATTGTAGTTGGGAATTGTGTGTTACTTCGCATTTAAGTACCTCATAATAACAGCCCCGGATCTTAAGCCTTTCAATAGATAGGGTAGCATCATGTGGGAATTACTTCTAAAGGTTGACAGAAATGATAATTGAGAAAAATAACTGCTATTTCCTGTGATCATCGAAAAGTACAGGTTTCGGTCATTTGTACCTTTAACATTCATTGCCTCTCCGAGATTTTTTTTTCCGTTGCTTACCTTATTTATTTATTGTGCAGTGTTCATATAACTCAGTTCGGACTATCCGATTAAATCAACTGCTACTAAATTAATATTCATGTCATTAGCGTACCCGGATGTCGACCCCTAGTCCCTTTAAGTATTTTCATTTCTTTTCTTAGTTTAATTAGAAGAGGGAAATTAACGACATCCCAGACTGTGGCGTGTCTGCGCAGGGTAGCTATCGGTGAGGTTTGGCATAGAAATCACCGATCCAAAATTCAGTTTATTTAATTTTTTTTTATTTCGGCAAATCATTAGTTAGGGATATCTTAGATAATACTTCTATTCTAGTTTCATTACTGTCCTCGAACCTTCTTAGTTTTTTCTAAGGGGTCGAATATTTTTTTTTACTTAGAGATTTCAAAATTGGGGACGCAGTTACCTGGTCCCTTTCCCCCTCTCCTTTTATCCTGCTGGTCTGGGCCGGATACGGGGATCGGATTTCAATCTTACAAGCAAACTCTTGTGGGATTGGGATCTGATGGACACAGAACTTGCATCCTTGGCAGCAGGGCGCTCCTTGAGTCTACGTATTTGAGTAGACCACCCTTTTGGCATGCTAAGTATATTTTGGCTATGGATTTGTTAAGATAGAAATTCGACTTCTATCTTTGTAGCGTTAGTTATTTCCCACTTAAGTCTTTGGCGCCCCTATTCTTCGTCTTCCTTCTTCTCTATCTCTCTCTTTGTCTTCATTACTTCGAGATTTTTTTTTCTTTTCAAATTTTTCAACCTCCCCCCCCCCGGTTTCTGAAACTCATGAAAACGTACAATATTCATATCACTTATTTCGATCGTATGTACTAACTGAGACATCGAGGGATGCAATTCGTGGAGGTATTGCAGCACATCTCAGGACCATTTTCGCGATATTTAATCCACCACGGGAGAAATTGACGAGAAGGTACACTATGCTTTCAGATTCCTGGAAACATTTGTTATTCATTGATCGTACAAATTATACCCATTGACGACTGATTTCTGGTTTTCTTTTTATTGATTGGTCATATAGTGTGTATGTATTAATAGTTTGGGCCCACTAGTTTCGAATAACATTGATTTTTTTTCTGTATATACATCTATATATGTACTTACATAGTTTTAAAAGTTACGTGCCTGCTCTATTTGTTGTATTTCCACCTCTTATGTCAACTTATTAAATAATACCAACTATTTTTTTTATATACGCGGATCTTTAGTAAATTGAGAATGATTATTGATTATCGGGTTTACATATAAAGTACAATGTTGCAACCTTATGAGGGAAAAAAGTGAATTTTGATAGTCAGGGTTTTTGTTTTGTTTTTGAGCCAATAAAATATGAATACTTATCGAATATAAAAGGGTTATGTAGATATTAAATGTCGACGAAATACTATGATGGATATTAAAGTGAAATTTATTATATTGAGTAATATGAATATATATATATGCGAGTATGTATGTAAAGGGCTCGGTATTTACCCTGATTGTTTTAGGTTGCCATAGATTTTTGACACCCGACATTAACCAACTATTTGTGATATACAGCATTACCGCGTAAATTGTAATAAATGACATGTTGTTGAGTTGTTATTGATGTTTGTAACTATTAAAGTTGAATATCATGTTAAATACTGCATGTAAATAAAACAAGTAGCAGGTCGTAAGAAAAGTAAAAATAACCCTAATCCTTATCCAAATTTACTTTGCGAGATCATAGTGAAATCAGTAAGCTACGAAACAGTGTGCCCCTCCAACGAATCCTTCTATCAGTAAACTATAAAACGAATCCTTCCCCTACGATCGGAAACCTAACTATTCAGTGACTAGAATCTTTTGACTACACGATCTATACTAGAAAAAAAATAGTGATCTTAAATTCAACGAACTGAAATTAGGTTAATAATTTAGTAGTGTGAATACAGGAATATGGAAATATGTTCCTAATGTTTGGGACTAGACTCGATATTTTAAATCTTGATAAACTTTGAAATTTTATATCAATTGCGTCAAGTGACGAAATGAGAAATATAAATATATATGTGATATGAAGCAACTATTTGTCTATAGTTAAAACAAAAACGACTAAATACTCTCATGGACCTTTGAATTTTTTTTGTCCCTTTATTTATTTTTTTTGTCTCGTCTTTTGTCGAATTTTCTTTATGTAATCCAACTTTAATATATCTAGAAAGAGAAATGTGTTATTTGATCTTGTTGAAAGTAGCGGATTTCTGTGCATGCTTATGAAACATTCTTTTCGTGTATTAAATTTTTCCTGTTATGTCAAACTAAGTTTTCTTTTATTGAAATGTAATAAATGTCTATAGAAATGTAGTTAGGTTAGTTTAATTCAACTAAATACAACCTGAAGTATACATTGTCCTGTATGAATGTGTGTGTGAGTGAAATGTAGGTTTAGTATTAAGTGCACCAATTATTTTGACATATATGTGTGACTTATTATAATTAATGGTAGTTGGCAATTAAAGTCATTGAATGTCAATACTAACTTAATTTAAGTTGGCTCTATGAAGGAAGTAAAAAGGACCGAAGTAGCCTGAACAAATGATCATCATGGGAGAACTGTGAAAGTCAAAATCTTCGACAAATATGTGATACTCTGATTTTTTTTTTCTTTCCTCTGTGGTCGATTCTAACATGCCATCAACTTCGTCGTTCATTTTTCAAATATTGGATATTAGTCTAGAACTTCTGGAAATATTGAATAAACGGTAAAATTAAACTTTCTCATCTATCTCAGAGCTAGATTGGGATAATTCGGTAGTTGGGGTCAAATGGATCTAGGTCTGGGATGTATGGGTTAACATGTGTCTACCTTTGATTATCTTAATACCAAATATTCACCCAATAGCTATTGGAAATGATCCCAATTCGATAATTATTCACTTTCCTTTACCATATTTCTCAAAATATCCAGTAACAGTTTCCTCTTTATCACCTTCTTACTTTACCTCTTTTCTCTTCTATCTTCCTTTTCCTTTCTTCATCTTCTTCTTCTATTTTTAAATAAAACTGAAAAGGGGGTCGTGACTGGGAATTCTATATGTAATAAACACGGTCATGTATTTATTTATTTTATTTTATTTTCTTTAGAAGTCCGATAAAGAGTTTTCTCGTTTCGATCGAACCTAGTATGTTCGAAATTAAGAAATGGGTAATATATTCCAATATAATTAGACATAAGCTGATAGCTTCATGAATATCCCCACCAGGGGTGAAGGGTTCCCACTCACGACTTATTCCGTGCATCACATTTGTTGCAGATTCTTTTTTCCCTCAATCAGTTTTAGATTGAAGAGCCGTGACGGGATTCGTTGTTATGGAAACGGTGGTTTCTATGGCAACGGGCCCTTTTTTCAGTTTTACACTAATGTCAAATAATGTTTACACGACAAGCAAAGTTCGATGTAATGGTGTCACCATCCACGACACTATCGTATACTATCAGCCCACTTGCTTTATAGTGTCTGTAAAGATACATATATATATATATATATATATATATATGTAGAGAGAGAGAGAGAGAGAGAGAGAGATGGGAAGATATATAGATAAATAGAGAGATAGAGAGATAGATATGTATGTACACTTTGATTTCATATATTCCAGCCTTTAGGTTTCCATACCAATCCAAAAACTACTTTTCATTTTAGCATGTTTAGATTTGTTGCAATTATTTTTTTTAAAAAAAAGCTCGGAACCAAATAATTTTATTGAGTAATGGAAAGTATTTGAAGAAATTTTATATGTTACTGCACAGTAAGCTCTACTTAAAGTGCCATAGTAATGGGAGCTGAACGACACATCGGACCAAAGAATACTTGGGGCCAGTCTTCACCTCCATGGTACAAATCTGTTCCCATAACCGCGAGGTGTGTGCCACTATATGGTGGTTGCCCCGTTTGTGTAACAAACTCATGACAGTACACCTAGATTAGCTAGTGGTCTAACAAAAGTTGATTGGCCATTTTGGATTAAAGTTTCTTATATTGTCGTGATCTATTCGCAATCATACAACGTCGAAATGTTGACACATTGGGTACGGGGATTCTAACTTGTAACCGCAGATGATTGTATAATTTATCAATGAGGCATGTTGTGTTAATGCACGAATGATATCTTAATCAATCCATCTTAGTTTTTTCTTGCCATTCATTAGCATATTTACTTGGCCCTGTATAAAACTTTTTCATAATATATCCACCACTGGTTATTAACCACTTTATTGAAACGATCACAATATTATATTTTAGAACTGGCCTTTGAAATTAATTCTTTATTATATTTGCTTTCCAATTCTTTTAACTTCGTTTGTAAACATATTTATTTGGCTTTGTACATACTGTTAGACTTCAGTTTTTCATTCTCTTTACACAAAAAGGAGAGCTCTTCCTTTGGTTTATGCCCCTCACTCTCCACAAAACAAACGAAAAATAACATAAACAAAGAGTTTTTTTTTTATTTCAGTCACAATAGTTATTTCATCTGGCTGCACCCCAATGTCTGATTTGTTTTTTCTTTAAACACCTAACTTCCGTACATTTAATTCTTTCATTATTTACTTCAACACGGTTCCTTATAGTAATGGTAAGTTTAGTGAAGGCACGTCTTGTTTAAACTTTTTCTTGGGTAGAATATTTAGAAGCTCACATTTTAAATTATGTCCATAAGCTTCGGGAATAAAATGATCGGAATAGACGCTGGTGTTTTCAACTTTAAAGATATCTTTCCGACAGCATTTCTTTCGCCAAACTTTCCGCAAAGGAACCGAGGGAAATACATGATAAATAACTTTGGAACCCGTAGTATTTCTACTATAATTGCGACAAATACTTAGTGTAGAATTCGACATGCTTATAGGCTAACACGAGCACTACAGAAATTAATGTTTTCTTAATACAGGAAAGCAAGAATCACTCACATTCCTGCAAAAATCAAAGAAACAAACAAGGGTGAATGACAAGAACCTTGGGCGAAAGCTGTTTCTGCTCCCGCCGTGACGTCACAATTTTACTGCATCTTCGGTTTTCAAAGAAGGGTAGTTATGACGCGACCTTAAAAGAGGAAAGGAACAGTAGGGTCGGCGAACCTTGGAAGCAGAGGGCAATTTCGCACACTGGTCAGATCAAACATTTCCGCGTAACAAAACGAAGGTCCCCCTGTAAAACCTCTTCATTTAAAGTGTTATTGTTAGTATCATAAATTTGCTGAAATCAAACAATTTGAAGGGTTCGTCGATAATATCTGCTTTTTTTGTCCTGCGCCCGCCTTCCAAACGAAGAGGTGAATTTAACAACATGACTGCTGTATAATAAGCGAGCAATTGGTAAAATGGTAAAAGTGTATTTTTATGTGTATGTGTGTGTGTGTGTGTGTGTGAGAGAGAGAGAGAGAGAGAGAACGAGAGAACGAGAGAGAAGACAAAATTTTAGTTGCAAGATGACATACTTCAATTGCCGTTTTCGGTTAATTTCGGTTCATATAGCAAAAAGAATACCGCCACCAGAGAATCCGCCATCTCAACCAGAACTTTCAACTACAGCCTGTAATGAGTGTAGACCTTATCCAGTTTTCAAATTGAATAGATGGGGTGGTAGTTCGGTTTCTTGGCCTTGTAAAAATCTTCCCTGTCTTTGATTTTGTTTGTCATCATTCCAGCCAGAAATGAAAAAAAATGAGAATTCCTCAGTTTACAGCAAGGGGAATTGGGGACAAGACATTAAGGATGATATTCCTGGAAGCTCATGTATCTCGATTGATTCATTCAATAGACAGAGGACACTTTTCTATGAAGGCTTTTCAACATGTTTTCTCACAAAGGGGATTTTCCTTTTGCAATCTATATGACCACTGGCAATTTCAATCTTGGCCATTCCCGCCAGCGTTTGCATTTTCGAGACACGAGACGGGACGAGACATTTCACGAGGCGTCCCGTCTCGTCTCGTCTCGTTTTCGAGACGGGACAAGCAGTCTGTCTCGTCTCGTGTCTCGTCTAAAAGGGTTACGTCTCGTCTCGTGTCTCGTCTCGTTTACGAGACGAGACGAGACGGGACACGAGAAATGTCTCGTCTCGTGGCAACACTAAATGTCAGAACTTAATTAAAGTCAGAAAGTGTGATGTTATCATCATTAGATCGATAATTTTGTGCTGCTTGCATTCATATCTATAATCAGTGGTGTCACTCAAATCATTTAACAAGCGGCTGTGTTGCCAGACCAGTCAGTTGGAAAAGCAGGAGATTCGAAGATAAAAAACAGGAGAAAGCAGTAGACACATAGTAAATCCGGGGGGAGGGGGCAATAACATTTGCCATTATTAAGAGGGCAGTAGTCAAAACAAGCAATCCAGAATTCATTCCCGATGAACTACGTTGAGCAAATGAAAGTGAAAAGTCCCGATTTATATTAATATTATTTGATACAAACATGTGTGAAGTAGAGACCTGCACGGGCCGAATATTTCGGCCCGAGCCCAATCCAGCCCGAACGTACCTAGGCCCGGCCCAGCCCAGCCCGA
Organism: Thermobia domestica; assembly: GCF_964235325.1. Classification (NCBI taxonomy): domain Eukaryota; kingdom Metazoa; phylum Arthropoda; class Insecta; order Zygentoma; family Lepismatidae; genus Thermobia; species Thermobia domestica. The sequence continues at coordinate 215,549,524 of NC_137463.1, forward strand.
GCCCGATAAGTTTTGGAGATTTTCGGCCCGAGCCCAGCCCGGCCCGATAAGTTTTCCAAAATTCTTGGCCCAAGCCCGGCCCGGGCCCGTTAAATTTTAAAAGTTTTTGGCCCGACCCCGGCCCGATAAATTAAAAAAAAAATAGCTCGAGCCCCAATCTTCCTCAAAATTTAGTACTAAATTTGACCGAACCCTCAGAAACATTTTCTAAACTTTGGTTCACAACCTGACGCTTGCCTCCCGAATGGTACCATTGCCTCCTAGAACTTTGCCTGTCATCGAGAGAACAAAAACTCCATTCCCTGTAACATAAATTTAACCTTATTGATTTTTAGCATAAAGTGAAGATGGCAATATTGTTTAGCGACAGGCAAAACATTCCCACCCCTTCTTTTTATATTTTGAGTTCAGTGAAGGTCAAGGTCAGAGCTCAATTTACCGCATAATGCCTGCAATCCTCTAGGGTGGAAGTGGAGCCGCTAAGCAACACAAAATGTAAATAGCTATTGCATTCTTTGTAACATTTTTCACGGACACACTTCTTCAACGTTTGACTTTATTCCAATTATCGTTTAACGAAAGTTAATAATTATTAAAGAATTGCAATTGATCGGCCCCAGCCCGGCCCGACCTCAACAGAAATCAGTGTCGGCCAGCCCAAGCCCAGCCCGGCCCAAAGAAATAACAGCGTCGGCCCGCCCAAGAAGTAAAACGTAGTGAAAGAGCAAAGTGGAGTGGGAAAATGTCTTTTCATGCACGTAGCGATAACGTAGCTATATTGTACAGGCACACCTGACCGTGGCGTAAGACGATAACTTGCTGACGTTTGCGGAGAAACGATCTAAGCCACTCTTCCAGCCCAAGTCCCAATTTAAACAACACTTACTTGTAAATCTTACAGAAAGTCGTAAAAACGCTAACCATAATGCATATAGAGAATGACGTACAGTTGTATTCTTTGGATTCATATTATATAGAGTAAAGCTCTATAACTATATGCTCTACAGAGCTTTGTGTATTATAACAGTGAAATTTCGTCTTTTTATGTGAGGACACATTGAAAATTCAATATTAATAATATTTCTTCAACTTCTCGAAATAAGGAAAAAGCAGGAGATTGTTCACTTTTCATTTTCTTTCGCAGTAGATCAGTAGAACGTAGAAAAAGCAAGAGATTGTTCACTTTTCATTTTCTTTCGCAGTAGATCAGTAGAACGTAGAAAAAGCAGGAGATCTCCTGCAAAAACAGTAGATCTAGCAACACTGACAAGAGGTTCTATGATTAGCATAGAAAATTGGCTTACTAGTAATATTATGTCATTATATTACAGTAGAGCGTCGATTATCCGAACGTCGGTCAACCGAACGACCGCTTAACCGAACTGTGTACTCGCTCGCACCTGTTACTCTCCCATCCTACCATCCATCATCCCCCTCACTCCCAAACCAAGTTTCCCACAGTAGTCGCCGCACTGAGCCACCGCTGGCGGAACATTGCTTCTAATGGGGCCTTCATAAGGCGCTGCTGACCGGCCAAGCCGCCAGTCGCTGTATTTCAACAATCAGCACACTTCTGTCGGTTTGGCACTGGCTGTAGAAGTACAGTACAGTACAGTACAGTACAGTTCGATTATCCGAACAAACCAGTTTTCCGAACACCCAAGTCCCCCAATTACTTCGGATAATCGACGCTCTACTGTATTACGTATTTGTATATTATTATTATTACACCAAAACGAGAAAAACATCAGAGGCGTGATTTCAAATCGGTTTGTGAGGGCACGGGGCTCAGTGGTAGAGTGCTTACCTCTGGTACGTGAGGTCCCTGGTTTGATGCCCGGACAAGTAAATGTGTGTTGAACAACATAGCTCCGGTGGGTTTTCTCAGAGTACTACCTTTTCCTCCCACAATCTCATTCCACCAAAACTTCCATCATCATTTACTTGCCTTAATCATCCGTTTCCCTTACCATAAAATGGATAATCCTGAGACGTTAAGGCCGTGTTTAACGTTTTCAGCAGAGATCATCAATCCCTATATAATAATATGGTGAACTTCCTTCCAAAGTATTATGAAAACTATTTGTCTTATGCAGTTCAAATAGTGCTCTCAAACGGGTCGGGTTGACCCGACCCGACCCGTGACCCGACCCGACCCGAGTCGGGTCGGGTCAACTCGGGTCGGGTTACGGGTCGGGTCGGGTCAGGTCAGCTCGGGTCGGGTTGTCGGGTCGGGTCAGTCTGGTCAGCTCGGGTCGGGTTATCGGGTCGGGTCACTCGGGTCGGGTTGTCGGGTCGGGTCAGTCGGGTCAGCTCGGGTCGGGTTATCGGGTCGGGTCACTCGGGTCGGGTTGTCGGGTCGGGTCAGTCGGGTCAGCTCGGGTCGGGTTATCGGGTCGGGTTATTCGGGTCGGGTTGTCGGGTCGGGTCAGTCGGGTCAGGTCGGGTCGGGTTGTCGGGTCGGGTTATTCGGGTCGGGTTGTCGGGTCGGGTCAATCGGGTCAGGTCGGGTCGGGTTGTCGGGTCGGGTTATTCGGGTCGGGTTGTCGGGTCGGGTCAATCGGGTCAACTCGGGTCGGGTTATCGGGTCGGGTCACTCGGGTCGGGTTATCGGGTCGGGTCAGTCGGGTCGGGTTGTCGGGTCAGTCGGGTCGGGTTGTCGGGTCGGGTCAGTCGGGTCAGTTCACTTTGGTCAACTAAGTTTAGGTTGAGCTTAAACTCGGCTGGAGTCGAAAACTGCTGTTTTACACTACCTGCGTAATTAAAAATAGCAATTTTCAATTGATTTTATAGAAGCCATAAATGTATTTTGAACACTTGCAGCTAGTGTTTTTATGGTAAATGCTTATTTTTGTAGTTGTATGTACTTTAATTTTTAAATGTGGAAGATTGATTTTACCAATCGACTGTAATATTAATATCTACGCCAATATGGAGTCTGGATTTAGAACAAAACTAGAAGTTGTTTAAGCAAGGTCAAAAGAAAGATTGGATATGGACGACCAAGCCCAAGCAGGGCCGCGGTAGCTCAGTGGTAGAGAATTCATCTCTGGTGCATGGTGTCCATGGTTCGATCCCAGCTTGTGTTAAGTAGGCTTTGTGGTGGAGAAACGCCGTGTAGTGGGTTTTCTCGGGGTTCTCCTGTTTCCTCCCACTTTCTTCATTCCACCATTTCATTCATTTCTCATGGTCACCATATCCCTTAGCCTCGAAGCAGAATCGAGGGACCTTAAACTCAGGGGTGTAGCTAAGGGGGGGCCATCGGGTCCAGGCCCCCCAAATGGTTTCCTGCCCCCCCCCCAAATGACCAGCTTTAAAAACATCATAGTAAAATTATCTCGCTTCCTTCATTTAAAAGTAACAAAGTTATTGACAATTAATAATATACGGTAAAATAGTATGGAGAAATATTGTTTTTCCATACCGATCGAAAAATAGGATACATTTTTGTGACAGCAGATTACACAATTTACTGCGATTTATATTTGACAGTTTAAAGACAAACATTTTAACAAGATATTATAAATACAGCCATAAAACAAAGGTACTAAACTGATTTGTAAGTCCATTATATTTTTATATGCTTTAACAAGTATTTTAAAAGACAGAGAATGGAAAATTTGGTGAGAAACAATGTTTTTATTCAGTTTGGATTTCATTCGCTCTCTTTTATTTCTACTCAGTGTAATAAAATAATTGTTTTTTTTAGTCACGAATAATAAATAAATATTTTTGTCAGGAAACTATAAAGAAATTAAGTGAAATTTAAAGAAAATCAATCTTGTGTACATAGGTTCTGTATACAAGGTCTTAAATTTAAATAAAAAGGTAACCAAGAAAAGTTTTGTTGCTTTTTCACCCACCACCTTCGAACATCGATACGTCACCTAACCTGGAAGATCAAAAATAGTCCCCATCAACATCGACGACCTTCTGAAAACGTTCCTGAAGGCCATGGAATTCATCGCGGTAGAAGTTGGTGGGCCGTGAAACGAAGAAGGTATCAGGTGCATTTTGGACTTTTACTAGGGATTTGAATTGGCGGCCTCTAAGGTGATTGTCCAAAGAATGGAACAGGTAATAATCGGACGGTGCAATACCCGGGGAATATAGTGGTTGCAATATTGTTTCCCATCCAAGGCGGAGAATGGTGTCCTGAGTCATCCTAGCCACGTGGGACTTAGCGTTGTCCCGTAAACAAGGACCCATTTGCAATTCAGAAGTGATGGCTCCAGAGTTTTGAGTTTTTGTTGAGCACAGCTCAACTGCTGACACTACACAGTTGCATTGATACTCTGACCAGCTGGTAGCAGTTTCCGATGCACGATGCACCAAACACACAGAAGGACCTTCTTCTGGTACAGTGCTGGTTTCGGCTGTTTTGAAATCGGTTCATGGGACGCTAACCAATGATGACGGCGCCGTGGAGCTTCGTATAGGACCCACTTTTTATCACATGTCAACGCCCTGTCCAGAAATGGCTCCGAAACAGTAAATAAACGTTTCGGACTGCCGCGTTGCCTTCTGGCCCGGAGTCAAAACATGTGAGACCCAACTTGTAGTGCTTCCCAACTTGATGGATGTGCTGCCGAATGGTTTCTTCACACACTGAATTGTAGTCCCAGTTCCTCTTTGTACGTGCATGTGTTGGTCTTCTGGCATGTGGTGTTTTCAGGTGTTTGGTCATCGTTCTTAAACTGGTTAAACCATCGCTGCACTGTCCGCGTCGTCACGACACCCTCAACAAAGGCCTGGCATATTTTCTGTCCCGCTACAGCGGCGTTTGACCTCCATTTGAACTCGTTCAGCATACATGCTCTTATGACGCTCTGTGGATGTCCCATGTTCCCTCTGTCTTTACGCAAGTTCACTGTGTATCTGAATTGCCACAACCAGGTAGTATGTTGGATATACCCACACCAACAACTGACGTTCGCCTTATCTCCACTCGCATTCAACTCACGGTGTGAGGTCCAATTGAACACAGACCTCCACGAAAAGGGACAGAACTTTCTGGTTATTTTTATAGTTATGCACAAAAGTATAGCGTTTGGTCCCGGGCAGTAGTTCTTGATTAAGCATAATAAAAACTATCTTGAATATAGACCTAATTTATGGATAATAATAATAATAATAATAATAATAATAATAATAATAATAATAATAATAATAATAATAATAATAATAATAATAATAATAAATAAGATAAAATAGTGTTTTTAGTTTTCCAGAAGGAAACCAAAATTTTCCTTTCTTTTAGGCCTGAAAAACACTAGCAGCAACACATTTTTTGCTTTGTACATTGTAGCCGGCCCCTTCAAAAACGACGGGCCCTTCCTACACGAACCTGCTGGCTACACCCCTCTTAAAGTGAATATTTCATTTTATTTCACCAAGCCCAAGGACATCGATACAAGAACAAGATAAAGATTGGATATGCAAGACGAATTGCATAGTAATCTTGCTCTTGGCCTTGTTTTGGTGATCACCAAGTAGCGATGAGCGTATTTTCTAGCTTTCCGTATAGTATGAAATACCATAATCAAAATCACACTTGGTCTTCATTTGTACCGATGAGGTGAGCATTCTTGGCTCTTGTATAGCATGAAAGATCACCAAGACTACGAAATGCAAGACCAAGACTTGACTGCAAGACAAAGAATAAGACGCAGTATTGATGACCAAGACCTAGGGAGCGAATTGTTTGAATTTCATTTGTTGGGCTGAAAGTGATGAAATAAAATTAGTGCTTTATAATTAAATATCAACCTGTATTTTTAAATTCATATTATGTATCTTCTTACGTGCAACTATATATACTGTAAAATACGTTTTAATTACCGAGAAAGAAAAATCAAAGTGGTACGGGTCCCAAAATCATAAGAACCTATTTTGGAATGAAAGTTGAAGGGTTGGAAAAAACCACAGGTGTTCTCCTGTTTCCTCAACCCTTATCATTGTAGTTAAATGATTTCCTTTTGTCTCCGCCAATAGACTCTTGCTACTGCCTTCCGAGAAGACGACCTGCCGTCCCAGCAGGTGAGAACACTGACCTTGAAGAAAAATTTCGTCACATAGAACTAAAGAAAAAAATAAAATAAAAATAAATAAATAAAATAAAATAAAAATAAAAATAAATTTTACCCACGTCGGACATTGGTATCAGTTATAAAAAGAAATAACCAAACCTCAAAAGTGCCAAATATTCATTAAGATGCATATACAAATCCCCGCTTGATCTAGCTAGTGGTTAACGTGTAAGACTTCGGTACACGTGGTCCGGGTTCAATTCCCAATGGGAGTGCATTTTGGTGTTCACCCAGTGTTGTGACCATAGTGCTCTCAAATGGATCGGGTTGACCCGACCCGACCCGTGACCCGACCCGACCCGACTCGGATCGGGTCATCTCGGGTCGGGTTACGGGTCGGGTCGGGTCAGGTCAACTCGGGTCGGGTTGTCGGGTCGGGTCAGTCGGGTCAGCTCGGGTCGGGTTATCGGGTCGGGTCACTCGGGTCGGGTTATCGGGTCGGGTCAGTCGGGTCAGGTCGGGTCGGGTTGTCGGGTCGGGTTATTCGGGTCGGGTTGTCGGGTCGGGTCAATCGGGTCAGATCGGGTCGGGTTGTCGGGTCGGGTTATTCGGGTCGGGTTATCGGGTCGGGTCAATCGGGTCAACTCGGGTCGGGTTATCGGGTCGGGTCACTCGGGTCGGGTTATCGGGTCGGGTCAGTCGGGTCAGATCGGGTCGGGTTGTCGGGTCGGGTCAATCAGGTCGAATCACGGTTCGGGTCAGTCGGGTCGGGTCGGGTCATCGGGTCGGGTCAGTCAATTCGGGTCACGGGTCGGGTCGGGTCGGTCTTCAACCCGACCCGACCCGACCCGTTGAGAGCACTAAGTTCAAACTAGTGCTCTCAAACGGGTCAACTCGGGTCGGGTTGTCGGGTAGGGTCAGTCGGGTCAGCTCGGGTCGGGTTGTCGGGTCGGGTCAATCGGGTCAGCTCGGGTCGGGTTGGGTCAGTCGGGTCAGTTCACTTTGGTCAACTGAGTTTAGGTTCCGCTTAAACTCGGCTGGAGTCGAAAGCTGCTGTTTTTCACTAGCTGCCTAATTAAAAATAGCAATTTTCAATTAATTTTATAGAAGCCATAAATCTATTTTGAACACTTGCAGCTAGTGTTTTTATGGTAAACGCTTATTTTCGTACTTGTGTGTACTTTAATTTTTAAATGTGGAAGATTGATTTTACCAATTGACTGTTATATTAATATCTACGCCAATATGGAGTCTGGATTTAGAACAAAATTAGAAGTTGTTTAAGCAAGGCCAAAAGAAAGATTGGATATGGACACCAAGCCCAAGCAGGGCTGCGGTAGCTCAGTGGTAGAGAATTCATCTCCGGTGCATGGTTCGATCCCAGCTTGTGCTAAGTGGGCTTTGTGGTGGAGAAACGCCGTGTAGTAGGTTTTCTCGAGGTTCTCCTGTTTCCTCCCACTTTCTTCATTCCACCATTGCATTCATTTCTCATGGTCACCATATCCCTTAGCCTCGGTGCAGAATCGAGGGACCTTAAACTGAATATTTCATTTTATTGCACCAAGCCCAAGAACATCGATACAAGAATAAGATAAAGATTGGATATGCAAGACGAAGTGCATAGTAATCTTGCTCTTGGCCTTGTTTTGGTGATCACCAAGTAGCGATGAGCATATTTTCTTGTTTTACGTATAGTATGAAAGACCATAATCAAAATCTCACTTGGTCTTCATTTGTACCGATGAGGCGAGCATTCTTGGCTCTTGTATAGCATGAAAGACCACCAAGACTACGAAATACAGGACCAAGACTTGACTGCAAGACAAAGAATAAGACGCATTATTGATCAGGGTGCGATTTTTTGAATTTTATTTGTTGGGCTGAAAGTGATGAAATAAAATTAGTACTTTATAATTAATTATCATACTGTATTTTTAAATTTTAAATTCAAAATTCATATTATGTATTTTATGTACGTTTTAATTACCGAGAAAGAAAAATCAAAGTGGCGCGGGTCTCGGAATCATAAGAACCTATTTTGGAATGAAAGTTGAAGGGTTGGAAAACATCACAGGTGTTCTCCCGTTTCCTCAATCCTTATCATTATAGTTAAACGATTTCCTTTTGTCTCCGCCAAGGGACTCTTGCTACTGCCTTCTGAGAAGACCCCCTGCCGTCCGAGCAGGGAGAACAGTGACCTTGAATAAAAATTTCGTCACATAGAACTAAAGCAAGAAAACGATAAATTTCTCCCACGTCGGACACTGGTATCAGTTATAAAAAGAAATAACCAAACCTCAAAAGTGCCAAATATTCATTAAGATGCATATACAAATCCCCCGCTTGATCTAGCTAGTGGGTAACGTGTAAGACTTCGGTACACGTGTCCGGGTTTTTTTAATTCCCAATGGGGGTGCATTTTGGCGTTCACCCAGTGTGTTCACTATAGTGCTCTCAAACGGGTTGGGTTGACCCGACCCGACCCGACTCGACTCGGGTCGAGTTGTCGGGTCGGGTCAATCGGGTCAGCTCGGGTCGGGTCAATCGGATCAGCTCGGGTCGGGTTGTCGGGTCAGGCCAATCGGATCGGGTCGGGTCAGTCAATTTGGGTCACGGGTCGGGTCGGGTCGGTCTTGAACCCGACCCGACCCGACCCGACCCGTTGAGAGCACTAGTTCAAACTCTCTCCAGATGTTAACCTACCCCAATACTACATGTTAGCCTTTTTTATTTTTAAACTAGCTGTTATAGTTCATTAATATTACTTTTTACAAGGAAATGTGACAGCGCTGGAAAGCACATAAGCAGGGTTTCTTTTCCTGTTCGTGGATGTGCCGATACCAGATCCATTCACACCATTTTTCCTCATTGATCTTGAAAACGTTGCTAGGGGAGGGAAACAAGTTACGAAATAAGATAAGATTGTTCATCCAAAAATGCGGAGAATGTATATCTTCGAAGTTATATCATATTAGTTGACAACCTGATCATATGGTCGGAAGAAGAAAGAATTGTGGGAGGTAAAACTAGCTGCTGTCAGAAATGGGACAACCTTATCTACCTACACATCTTTTTACTTGTATTTTATAACAAGCCTTCTTGTCAAACAGGGTGCATTTTCCTTATTTCAACCATTTTTGATCCTAAATCTTGATCCTTGTGCGGTGAAAAAGAAGACTTGTCAGAGGAAAACTAAAAGCATTATCATCAACATTTTGCTTTCCAAAATAAGGAATGTAACTTTAAAAAATAAAACTTTAAAATAAATATCTGGGAAAATGAAAGAACAAATGGATGGTCTCATTCCAAAGTGAACCAACCCCCGAAAACAGCTTTTCGAGAAATCAAGGCTTAAAGTTTTAGTTGTTTCAAAAAATCTACATAACATTTGAAAATATAGCTTTATTTCTATCTTTTGTTACAAATATTGATCTTTTAACTACGACGAATATTAAGTGGGTAACAACAAAATAATAGTGCAAAATACAATAATATTAGTACAAATTGTAACTTAGTTCACTATGGTATAAAACTTTGGTATTTGGTTTGCCATTGATGCGAAGAGAGAACGCTGACAGTATTCTAGTTTGGGCGAGTTATATTTTCAAAAGTTTGTTGTAACTCGCAGAAAGTAGAATACTGTCAGCGTTCCCTCTGTACTAATTAGTGCTCTCAAACGGGTCGAATCGGATCAGGGAAACTCGGGTCACGGATCTGGTCTTTCTAACTCGGATCACGGGTTGGGTCAGAGTAACTCGGGTCACGGGTCGGGTTGGGTCAGATGTACTCGTGTTACGGGTCAGGTCAAGCTTTTAAGCTTCAAGTCGGGTCAAACAGGTACTCGGGTCATAGGTCGGGTTCAGCCTTGTTAGTTCATTTTTTAAAGTTAGTTCACTTTGACATCTGAACAGTTTAACTCGAATTCATAACACAGGATAAGAAACAAAATATTACTCTGTTGATCTAATTTGACCAATAAACAAAATATATCTACCTGTCTCAGACGTTCCCGCATTAGAATCTGGTTTATAGACATCTGAGGATCCACAACTTATGTCAGAATCGTCTTCGTCTGCATAATTAACGCGAACATTTCTCAGCGTTCGTTTTGAACTAACTCCCGGAGAAGCCATCTTGTTTGTGTAGATAGTTCGTTCCAGCGTTGCCAACCTCGGAGAACAAAATTATCGATTTTCGGCCTTAAAATTATCGTATATTACAAAAAATTATCGTATATTCGTCATAGGCGTGATAATTGTATAAACAAGTATAATACTACTAATAATAGCAATAATATATAATAAACTTACCTAGTAATCTTCCGTTTCGAACTCCACATCGGTGTCACTGTCCTTATCATCTTTTTTATCCTTATTTGTACCTCCATATATGTTGGATTTATTCATCGATGAGATCATCAATCCACTGGGTTCAAACTCGACGCAGTTTTGTACACATTGGGCAGCGAGCATTATATCACTAACTGTACTTGACTGCAGTTTGTTCCGTAATGGTGTTTTTATTAAGTTCATTTTTGAAAACACACGCTCACAATCAGCACTAGTATGTGGCAAAGCTAACATGTCCAATACAACCCTTCCCAATTCTAAAAATTCGTGATTTCCATGGGGATCTTTAGCATTTTTGATGAAAGCCCAAAATTTGTCTACTTCCTTAGAACGCAGATCTTCCGGAAACACCGCGTAAGGTAGTGCTCTCCACTGATCGTCTATTAATTGTACAACATTATTATTTTTCGGGGTAACTCTCTGTACCGCTCTCAAGAGTGGAACAAATGTTGGTGGTCTTGTTTCACTTTTTGATAATGCTACTTCAGGTGTTAGCCAATGTAAACTTTGCAAAACAGGATTACCAAAATCATATCGTTTTTTTATTTCACAGCAACAAACTTTAAGAAACTGCTGCACTCTATAGTAGAAATCTGTTATTTTGGATTTGTCTGCAATATTTTCATTTTGACTCATGAAATCCAAAACACCCACACCTAGGTACATTTGAGTGTACGGCAGAAATTGACTCGAGTCCGTAGGGTCTATAAGTGCAAGGTCAGTTCTGTTAACATAATTAGAAAACATGTAGCAGAGCAGTATTTCTTTGTATGTTCTGCACACTTTTTCATGCAGGGCGTAAATCACCAACTTTTCGCTTTGAAAGTAATGATTCAGCTGCACAAATTTTGGCAAAATCCATTCAAGAAATATGAAGTACAAACGCACAAAATTATCATTAAAAGAGTTAGCTAACTGCTCAGCGGCATACAGTCTTTCTTCTTCCCACTTTGAGGTAAAGAATAACCTCAATGCATTCCACTGTTCTAACAATCGTTTAACAACACTTAACAATGACAGCCACCTTGTCTGTGACGGTCGTAATATTTTGTGCGGTTCGATGTCACAGAACTCTTGGAACTCAACAAACTGCGCAATTCTTTTCGAACTATGTTTGAAGAACGTATGAGTGTCCCTTGCTAAATCTTCGCAGATTCTTGGCAATTGTTTACACGCCTCGCTTGCACACAGATGCAACGAATGACATATACATTTTTGTATAAAAATGCCAGGGAAGTCCTTATGTAGCCTACTTGAAACAGAATTATCTTTTCCCATCATTGTGTTGCATCCATCGGATGCGAAACCTATTACATTTTCAAATGGGATATTACTATTTATTAAAGCATTATATAGGAGCTCATACAGACGATTTGAAGTGGCACCTTCATGTGCAGCTTCCACATTTTTATCACAATAAATTTGTAATAGTTGCCAAAATTTTGTTTGTATTTTCGCGCTATTTTCATCGAAATATCTCACACAAACACACATATTTTTTGTAGTCGAAATATCTGTAGACTCATCGATTATTAAACTGAATTTTTGTTTCTGTAAGATATCATTTAATTCCTTCAAATGACATTTACTAATGACATTTTTGATCACACCCGTTGCCTTAGTTCTACCTAATTGAATCTTGCTAGCTATTTTAGAATCAGGGAACGCACTTTTAATTACATCCGTTAAATGATCTGCCGTGTTCATAGAGATATTATGTTCGGCTAAAAAACCACATAGCATTATTTCAGCTCGCTTACCTTCTATATCCAAGGTGTGAGAGGTAGACGTGGATGAGGAAAAATCTAGTTTCTTTTGGGCAAACCCTACACGTTTCACTGCACTTAAATGTTTTTTTCCTTTAGCATGGTTTTTCACTACAGTCAACTCAGCAGTAAACTCGGTTCTACAAACTTTACACCGGGCTTTATACACATTATCACTAACAGGCTCTAACCAGCCTTTGAACACAGAATCACTTAACCAGTCTTTCCGGAATTTTTGCTTTACATGTTTAAGTTTCAACTCACCCCGTGCCTTTAGTTTCTTTTGTGGAGTAGACGGCCCTTCAGGATCACTTTCCATAGCTTTTACGAGTTTACGCGATACTTAATTACGCAAAATAATTACGCGATACGTAATTTCACTTGCCACAGAACGATTCTAATTTCTTTGTGTTTCACATCCAAAAAAAGGCGCTAACATTCACGTGAGCGAATAATAGAGCCATCTATCATGAACAAACAATATTGCCATCTCCACGTAAATGTGATGGATGCAGGGTTACCAATTCTCAAATCGTTATTGATTTATTTTGGCGAGAATGACTTAAAAATGTGTGTTTTATAATTCTTTAATGCACACTTACAATTTATTTACACATTAAAAACTGCTAAAAAGTGTACGTTCTAAAATTATCGTATATTCACCTATTATCGCAAGGGCATTATCGTATATCGTATTAAGGCTTAAATTATCGTAGATCACGATAAATTATCGTATGGTTGGCAACCCTGGTTCGTTCTGTCGCCCTAAACCCAGTGTTGCTAACCTCATGCCAAACAAAAATCCTATCGTAAAAAAAAATATCATTTTACAAAATAGCTTGGTTCATTTTGGCATAAGAAAGACTACATAATTTACAACTTATTCCCATGTTTAACTCAAAAAATAGAAATTTGGAGTTAGTTCACTTTGGCGTGAGACCATCCAAATCATGGTATTTCATGTGTGTGCGTAACAGTAATATACAAAATAAATAAATAAATATTATAATATTTCTGAGGGTCTAGATCATTTGGATTTGGTATTGGTATTCCAAGAATAAGCAAGTGAAATGTTTTCCACTTGACTTTGACTGAAAACCTGATTTACAGAATTATATATTGAAAAAAAAAAAATCCTTAATCTGCCCATCCGAGGGCTTCGCCCCCTCACAGTCTTTATTAGGCCTACGGCCTCGCACATCTTGAACCCACAATTCTATCGTTTCTTTTCCTATTTCAACTATCTAAAAGATAATATTTTGTATCCCAGGAAAACGCCCATTTAAATAACATGGTAATGTCTTCATCCTTTCAATATGAGATTATAGGCTAAAAAGAAAAGGTCCATTTAAATAACATGGAGAATTTCTTCATCCTCCTTTAGACCCCTAAAAATATTAAAATTTGGCAATTTTCCTGTCTTTTAGTCCTTAATCGTGCCAAATTGCATCATTCTAATCATGCCGGAAGTGCCTAAACATTTTGGGGTGTAGAAGACGTCCCATATAAATAACATTGGAAAGATTTTTCAGTTCTCCATAAAACCACTCTACGGTTGTAAATTTTTATTTCCTGGTTATTCACTTAGGTAAAACCAATGAAAATGTACAAGCATACCGAATTTCAAATTTTTATGACAATTCTAAGTACGTAAAACATGAGATTATATGTCCAAAAAAAGACCCATTTAAATAACATGGGGAAATTTTTCATCCAATCTTTAGACTCCCTAAAAATTAAAAATATTCACTTTTGACAATTTTCTTGTCGTTAGTTCCGGAAAGCTCCTACAATCATGCCAAATTTAATTATTGTAGCCCTACAGGAAGTGCTCAATAATTTGTCATCTCATGTAGTTTTATATATAGTTAGGATATATATATATATATATATATATATATATATATATATATATATATATATATATATATATATATGTGTGTGTGTGTGTGTGTGTGTGTTTGAGTTTGTGTTTGTGTGTGTATTATATAGTATTTTGACTCAGTTTTCTTATTAACGTTACGTTACATCTTCTTAGTAACCTACAATTACGTCACTTTTGAACAAAGAGATGTTTGTTCTTGTTTCCCCTACGCAATTCATAACACTTCATAATTTTAGGGAAAAAATATCTGACTACGTATATCACTTCTACTCTCCTGATTCATTTAAAGAACCAATTACAGGTTGGTCGCAAACTGGAATTATTATTTTCGGCTGAGGAATCTTATCAAACTTTCAATCAAATTTGGCCGATACATGAACCTTGTTGAAAATTGGAATGATCACAAATCGCACAGAATCAATAAAAATATATTCGCAGAAAGCTATATTACTCCATATAGGCCTATCCACATTCGTGCATACTTCTATTTTGTAGTTGGCCATCCGTCGCAACAGAGTTAACAGTTGATCTGTTGATGATTTTCGGATGAAAAATCTCAACCAAAATTATCGCGGCCTACAATCTCGCCTGGCTAAAACCTGGATAACGTGTAACTCATGTAACTGAGATACGACACTGAAACGTTTGCTCTATCACCATGATATTGTTCTATATGAACAATGCAATGAACATAAGTATTTAATAATATTATGAAAGGTAATTTACATTTATGCACTAATAATTATAACAAATGTTTTGATTAGTGGTGCATTTAGGAGGCTATCGGGCTCAAGCTCACTCCCGAAATAATTTCATTAATATTTTTTTTCGCATTATACGTATAGCATAAATGCTTCTTATTGGTTCTCAAGCCTCCCCTTCCGAAACAGGATCCTAAATACAACACTGGTTTTGATAACATTTGAATCGATATTATAAGTAGAAATACTTTATAGAAAGTTCAAACCTGAATTATCATAGAAATAAAAACACGCAAGATGTTCGTAACTGTAGACGTATTGTCGAACGAACTTCCAAAGGATTGACCTCTTGAATAAAAATGTAAGAGATACTTTTAATTTGCATTTGAAACTAACATTTCTACAAGCGCTTTGGCAGTTTACACTGGAAAATATTTCACTATGACGTAAGAAAAACAAAAAAACTGGATATTCGTCGATATTCGTGATGTATTTAAATTTTAGCAATTCGAAACGTGTATATATATCCTATTCTGAACGTAGTGTTGTCCATGAGACCAGAAATTTCTAGACTCGTCTTGATTATAATCTCGAAAACGACACGAGAAGTACCTTTAGACGAGACGAGAAAACTTTACGTCTCGTCTCGTCTCGTCTCGTCTCATGGGGAACATTATCTGAACGAAATTAGAGTTCTTGCTTGTAGTGTTTACCTGGCAGATATTGGTGCATTTTTTTTGGGCGTGAATAATAGATTTTATGGCATATCAATCTGCAACCGTATCATCAATCTGTACGCTATTATTGGGGCATTAGCGAAGAACAGAACACTGTAGAATGCATTAGGTTATTATTTTAAAATGAAATGATATCTTTGTGTTTTACGTCCCACGTTTATGCCGGCTAGGCTAAATTAGACGGTGATGATAAGAATGAATGAAATGGCGGAATGAAGAAAGTGAGAGGAAACGAGAGAATCCCGTGAAAACCCACGAATATTATGTTTATCCACCACACAAAGCCCACTTGATGCGATATGGGATCGAACCGGGGACCCCACACACCAGAGATGAGAACTGAGCCACCGCGGTCCCTGTTATTCTTTCTGGCATAATATCTTATGTAAAAGAATTCTTGAAATTTCCATATTCTTAATCTGCACGAAAATGGATTTGATGAATAATATTTTTTCAACTTAGGTTTATTAAACTTTTAAACTATTCTATGCATAAGTATCGAAAGTCTAATAGAACGGCTATGTTCGTCTGTCTGTTAACATGTATCAGACCAAAAGCGGCAAGAGATATCGAGAAGGAATCGATTTAGTGTTCTAATAATAGGTTTCATCTCCTCTGTCAATCTTCAATATAAATCGGAAGTGATAGAGATCGACCACTTACGGGCCATAAATCAAGAACTATAATAGCTAGCGACAAGTGGTTTTAGCGAATTGATTCAATATCTCTAGAAAATATACCATCTCTATTCCTATCTCTCTATTGAAACCCGGAACTGGTAGAAATTTGCTACTATTTCCGGTTTCAATATTGATTTTCAAAGAGCATAAACGATATATCGAAAAACAGTTCTCGGCCGTTTTCTTCTTACACATATATTAACTATTTTGCAGTTCGCTATACATCACAACAGGGTAAATCCTCTTTGATATCTATATAAACTGTAGCGCCGCGGGAACTCGTAAGGGGTTCGAGTTCAAGCGAAACCACCGGTAGGACTTTTCTGATAACGTTCTGATCTTAATAAAGCTACTCCTATCCTTGCGAGAAGACAAAAGCTCGTCACATAGTCGCTTCCTCAATTTCACCAAATATTACGAGGTTCCTGGGACAGTGTCAAAGTAATAAACACGATTAATACCAATAAATAATGGTTCTCTGGATCACACCGATATCAGTGGTCTGGACAGGGAGCGGTGTGATTTATGATATTAAGCCTGAGACGACGGCCTCAGCACGAGAAGGGGTCGTTCAACCCAAGGGTGGCACAATAACTCATTAACCCGGCAGAGGTTATATTACCATATCACAGAAAGATACTTAGTATTTAACTGTCCGTCGTGATGTTTACTTAAACACATTAATAGTTAATGAAATACATAATCATATCTATAATTAAGGTCTGGCCACACAAGTGACTAATAGAATCACTTCCAGGTGTGTACATCAAACAGAGAGAGGGAGGCGCAATAACTCATTAACCCGGCAGAGGTTATATTACAATGTTACAGAAAGATACTTAGTATTGAACTGTCCGCCGTGATGTCTACTTAGACACATTAATAGTTAATAAAATACATAATAATCTCTATAATTTAGGTATGGCCACACAAGTGACTAATAGAAACACTTCTAGGTTTGTACATCAAAAGAGTGAGGGAGGTCAAACACATCCCGATATCAATGATGACATCACGAGGGGCGGACTAAACAATAAAGCAGAAATGCGCCTCGTTAGTATTGACAGGCTTCAAGCAAATGGGCAGTTACAGCAAATAGATTAGTAGAACGACCAAACGATTGGAACCAATGATCATTTTAATTCAATTAAGTAATTTACTAGGGCTTAAGAATATTCATTTATGTACTAAGTGTTAAGCTGATTGAGGAAGCGACTCCCCTTTGGTTAAATGAATTACTACATTACAATTAACATATTGAAAAGCCGCAAGGATGGGAAGTCGGTTCGCTGAGATGAACAAACGAATAAGGAACACATGATTTACACTAAGAGGTACTTTCCTACCAAAGCCCTCTTGCACTATGCACTGGCGACACACAACACTACTGCAAATCAAATTACACAATTTAATCACAGATGACGTAATTAACTCCTTCACTACAGTAATCTCTTGGAGTTGGCAAACTAGTAGCGGTAGTTGATAGCCCGAGCGGATTGGCTGAAAAGATGTTACTCTTACCTGTGGATGGATTCAGAGAGGAGGTCGGCATCTGGCATCTCTGTCGAGACAGGATCTTGACTTACCAGGCCCAATGGTAGTCCCTTAAAAGGGGAAACGGGAGTCCCCAGAACTGACAGAAGTATAATCGAAACTACTTGTAGATTCACTCTTACGACGATCCACCATAAGGCAACTTACCACTTAATCGCAGTGTGTGTTCTTAGCGGAAGCGTCTCTCTGTCGCGAAGAGAGGTTGGGAGTTTGTTGGTCTGTTGTAGTAAGAATAATAAGAAAGAGCTTCTAGTGTGTTGCGATAGATTTATTATCAGAGAGTTCAGTTTACTTACAGACCATAATATCAAACATTTAGAAGGATCACGTTAAAGTTCATTAAGTAAGATTAATTCTTAGGTTCCTACAGATACATGATTTAATTGGATATCGGTGTGGCGTCCAGGAAACAATTCCACGAAATTAGGGCGAAGTAATTAATTTAGTCTACTGAAGAATTCAAGTATTGAGTAAGGGTACGATGGCTCCCGGGGAGAGCTAGTAAAGAAACAGTACTTACTCACAAGACACAATATCAATTCCAAAAAAAAAAAAGGTTGGCGTGGAAACGGTCATCACGCCGGATACTAGACACAGCACTGTTTGGCGTTTTATAACTTCACTAGACATGAATTTCACTATACGGCACTAGGTAAAATATACTACATTACCACTTAGAGATTTTTAACGTCACTCTGCAAGGGGTGCAGAGGACGACGGTTCCCCCCCACGAGGGGAAGAGGAAGCACGGACTATGTGCTCTTCGACTGTTTGGTGGTAATTGAACACTCGAAAGATCATCCTCGAGGTTTTATGTGTCAAGCTAGGATGTCTCAATGTTACGACAGATTGTGCAATCGTTTAGAAAGAATTCTTTAGAATCTGGTTGGATGTAAATGATGTAAGGGTTCGGAACACTTGGTGAATCATCAGTCTGATATTAATGTTACCAAACCCTCTTAGAGTCTTAGTTCTGATATGACTCCGTATTCTATATTTAACGCTGATTTTTACCTTATTGATTATTTCAAGGTAGTGTTGCCAACCCTGCATATAGTTTAATAGTAGTTAACAGTGTTTCCAACTCACAAAAATTTTTTTTTCTATTCCAATCCAAATATGACTCTCTAACGAAATTTTGTTAACTTTACTCCAACAATAAGTACAAAATTTCTTTCCCAAGGGGCGTCGAATGTCGTGGCTAAAATTTCGACCAAACTTTTTGCAAACACCCTGTACTCCACGACAAAGTTCTCCCTTGTATAACCTACGAGAACTTGTGTAAATCAATTGCTATGTGAGTATCACCCAGATCTATTCTCAAACTTCTTCACTTACTAATTTAGAGGAACAACTTTATTTCTTAAAAACTCTTGTAAGCCGATAGGTAATCAGAGATGTCTGTCGCATTCTGCTCCAGACACCCTTCCCAACCAACTACGAGACGATAAGATTATTCTTTTTTTTGTTTCTCTCTCTTTTCCCCTTTTGAAATAACTTCTCTGTTTTCCGGTGAATCATCAGTCTGATATTAATGTTACCAAACCCTCTTAGAGTCTTAGTTCTGATATGACTCCGTATTCTATATTTAACGCTGACTTCATACTCTCGTAGCTGCTAGAATGACCTTTGAACCGAGCACTTGTACGAGGTTTGTGTCACCCTTTTCTTGTATAATGTTGTGTAATTTTAACTGGTTTTAGTTGGAACCCATGTTTGTATTTTTTTTCTTTTTTTGTGAAGGTGTGTGCGTTCTGGAAACTCTATCAGATATCAGAAATGTCGCGCGCCTATCATAAGTAGTATGAGATCACCTCTAGCCAATCAGAATTCACCAAGTGTTCCGAACCATTACATCATTTACATCCAACCAGATTCTAAAGAATTCTTTCTAAACGATTGCACAATCTGTCGTAACATTGAGACATCCTAGCTTGACACATAAAACCTCGAGGATGATCTTTCGAGTGTTCAATTACCACCAAACAGTCGAAGAGCACATAGTCCGTGCTTCCTCTTCCCCTCGTGGGGGGGAACCGTCGTCCTCTGCACCCCTTGCAGAGTGACGTTAAAAATCTCTAAGTGGTAATGTAGTATATTTTACCTAGTGCCGTATAGTGAAATTCATGTCTAGTGAAGTTATAAAACGCCAAACAGTGCTGTGTCTAGTATCCGGCGTGATGACCGTTTCCACGCCAACCTTTTTTTTTTTGGAATTGATATTGTGTCTTGTGAGTAAGTACTGTTTCTTTACTAGCTCTCCCCGGGAGCCATCGTACCCTTACTCAATACTTGAATTCTTCAGTAGACTAAATTAATTACTTCGCCCTAATTTCGTGGAATTGTTTCCTGGACGCCACACCGATATCCAATTAAATCATGTATCTGTAGGAACCTAAGAATTAATCTTACTTAATGAACTTTAACGTGATCCTTCTAAATGTTTGATATTATGGTCTGTAAGTAAACTGAACTCTCTGATAATAAATCTATCGCAACACACTAGAAGCTCTTTCTTATTATTCTTACTACAACAGACCAACAAACTCCCAACCTCTCTTCGCGACAGAGAGACGCTTCCGCTAAGAACACACACTGCGATTAAGTGGTAAGTTGCCTTATGGTGGATCGTCGTAAGAGTGAATCTACAAGTAGTTTCGATTATACTTCTGTCAGTTCTGGGGACTCCCGTTTCCCCTTTTAAGGGACTACCATTGGGCCTGGTAAGTCAAGATCCTGTCTCGACAGAGATGCCAGATGCCGACCTCCTCTCTGAATCCATCCACAGGTAAGAGTAACATCTTTTCAGCCAATCCGCTCGGGCTATCAACTACCGCTACTAGTTTGCCAATTCCAAGAGATTACTGTAGTGAAGGAGTTAATTACGTCATCTGTGATTAAATTGTGTAATTTGATTTGCAGTAGTGTTGTGTGTCGCCAGTGCATAGTGCAAGAGGGCTTTGGTAGGAAAGTACCTCTTAGTGTAAATCATGTGTTCCTTATTCGTTTGTTCATCTCAGCGAACCGACTTCCCATCCTTGCGGCTTTTCAATATGTTAATTGTAATGTAGTAATTCATTTAACCAAAGGGGAGTCGCTTCCTCAATCAGCTTAACACTTAGTACATAAATGAATATTCTTAAGCCCTAGTAAATTACTTAATTGAATTAAAATGATCATTGGTTCCAATCGTTTGGTCGTTCTACTAATCTATTTGCTGTAACTGCCCATTTGCTTGAAGCCTGTCAATACTAACGAGGCGCATTTCTGCTTTATTGTTTAGTCCGCCCCTCGTGATGTCATCATTGATATCGGGATGTGTTTGACCTCCCTCACTCTTTTGATGTACAAACCTAGAAGTGTTTCTATTAGTCACTTGTGTGGCCATACCTAAATTATAGAGATTATTATGTATTTTATTAACTATTAATGTGTCTAAGTAGACATCACGGCGGACAGTTCAATACTAAGTATCTTTCTGTAACATTGTAATATAACATCTGCCGGGTTAATGAGTTATTGCGCCTCCCTCTCTCTGTTTGATGTACACACCTGGAAGTGATTCTATTAGTCACTTGTGTGGCCAGACCTTAATTATAGATATGATTATGTATTTCATTAACTATTAATGTGTTTAAGTAAACATCACGACGGACAGTTAAATACTAAGTATCTTTCTGTGATATGGTAATATAACCTCTGCCGGGTTAATGAGTTATTGTGCCACCCTTGGGTTGAACGACCCCTTCTCGTGCTGAGGCCGTCGTCTCAGGCTTAATATCATAAATCACACCGCTCCCTGTCCAGACCACTGATATCGGTGTGATCCAGAGAACCATTATTTATTGGTATTAATCGTGTTTATTACTTTGACACTGTCCCAGGAACCTCGTAATATTTGGTGAAATTGAGGAAGCGACTATGTGACGAGCTTTTGTCTTCTCGCAAGGATAGGAGTAGCTTTATTAAGATCAGAACGTTATCAGAAAAGTCCTACCGGTGGTTTCGCTTGAACTCGAACCCCTTACGAGTTCCCGCGGCGCTACATAATTGGTGGCAGCGGTGGGATTCGATTATTAGCTCGTCATCTCATAATGTGTTAATTGTTATTGGTTTATATAATCCTATGTTCCTTTGTAAATGACAAAGCAAGAGTTATTTATATTATCACCTTCATTTGTGTTATATTGTTTGCTTAGGGTCACATTTATATTCTAAATGAGTAACGTATAATTTAATGTTTGAATTGTGTTAATTGAAATGACAGGTTTCCTATTAAGTTGCTTGAAAATTAAATCTAAAAGTAAACATTTTGTGTTAATGTGTTGCGTTGGGCAAACGCACCCTTCTACCCTGAAAGTTTAGCTATCAGTTTGCTTGTTCTAGAGAAGTCAAGGAGGGAAGGAAAAAGAAACAGTCCATATATCAAAAGAATAGTTCATTCCTTTTTCTTCAACACAGAGAGAAAACATCTGTTCTCTGTTGGTTTCCCCAGCTGGGCAAAACAAAAAAATATATATATATATATATTGTGAAAAGAAAAAGCGAGAAAAAGGAAATGTGTTGGTTAGCATTCCTCGGTTGTGTACTGCCTTAGTATTCTAAAAACTGTAGGGAAAAATATCAACACAATACCTTGAGAAGGTTTATGGCGCCAAATACGGAACAGATACTTTCTTCTTCACCTATCGAGATGAAAGCTATTCCGTTCTGTATTCAAAGCTTCTCAACGTATTTTGAGTTCGATTCTTGCAATGGATTTTCGCGAGGTTCATTTCAAGAATCATCAGTCGTAAGGCTGGTGTAGGAACTCCAAGTATTCAAATTCTGCTTGTATAATTAATGAACAAGTCAGTCAAAACAAACATCATCGAAATTTTGAAATTTATTTTGAAATTTTCATTCTGTGAGTCCTTATACTCACGCGTTGTTAGTTCTTTGATTGTGGGTAAATTCTTGACCTTTCCCCGACTGGCTTCTCAGCGTTAGTGGTAAATTAAATATTATGTTAGGTGCTAAAGAGATTCCTTACACGAACTATACGAACTAAAGCCTTAATATGTTTCGTTTCTCAGTAAAAGTTCATAATGAGATTCATTATTGTGATTTTGAAGTTTTCAAATTATTTTAAATTTTCTTGGAGGCCAATTTAATTTTATTGTTATGAATGGACGTGCTTTTTGTTAATTATGAGAGAATTAAGTATACCAAGATTGAAAGTTTAAAAGGGCAATAAATTCAGTCTAGTAATTTGTTTTAAGTAGAGACCATTCTTAATAAGTTGTTGTAATATTAAGCCTAACTCGTTATTTTATTATTTTAAGTCGTGTTTTAATAAAGACAACACTAATGTGGGACACCCCTGAATTATAATACCCTGTATTCAAAAACCGCGAGATCCCTTGTATTTTGATTGAATGATAAGAGCGTAAAGTATTAGGATATACGTTATTGCTTTTGAAGTCCATGGCATCAAAGTTTTGTAATTTGAATACAGCTCTTGTAAATTTTAATTGCCAGTGTAAGGCTGTTTTATTAAGGAAGAAATACGTGAACTTAATGTAGTAGAAAGATTAATCCTAACAATTCCGTTTGTGCTTAGCTATTGTTATTAATTAAGGAGACGTTTAAATAATTTATTAGTAGACATTATTAATCAATGAATCTTCTTATTCATTATGTTAGAAGTTGAATTATCTATAAATTTGTCACTTTCCGGTCACGATAAATTCGACCGTAGTCATTGTGTTAATAATTTCATTTGTTCAGGACGTAAAACCGTGCTCTGTAGTATTGTTATTAATTTTACCATTCCTTGCCGAGTGCTAATGCCTCGAGTTGTGTAATTATCTTGTAAATTTTAGCGAGCTATCTATTTTTGGAACGTGTCGTTGGGAGATACACTGTAGGAAAATATTGAGACAGTGAACATACCTCTCCCTTGTTCCAGTAGAAATTCATGGAGTCTAGAATAGGTTAGGATGTGTCAATTCCCTTTCCTAAAAAGAGTACCAATTCCATCAAACGTGATAATTAACTATAATTATCAGCCCCAAAGCGTAAATTGGTCGTTTCAGAGAATTGCCGCTTGTTTCTATCGCTTGTATTAGCTGAGAATCGCGCAATCTCTGATGTTTATACTCCGTTGAATCGATCTTATTGTACCAATTCCATCAAACGTGATAATTAACTATAATTATCAGCCCCAAAGCGTAAATTGGTCGTTTCAGAGAATTGCCACTTGTTTCTATCGCTTGTATTAGCTGAGAATCGCGCAATCTCTGATGTTGATCCTCTGTTATATCGACCTTATTGTATAATGGTGCGTCCGCGTAATTGTGAGGATGTTAAGCCGGATCTTTGAGAAGGTTTACCCCTTAAAGGTACGGGACCCTCCTAGTACATCTCAGGTCGCTATGGACCTCCTAGGTCCCGAAGCTGTTTATTATCGTTCTGTTTACTAACGAACGACCAGAGAATGTTTGGTTCTTTCGGAAGGAAGCCCAGTGTTTCGTTCGAAAGACACCCTATGGTGTTAAAGTTTTAATTATGTGCTTTTCGAGATGGTAATGATATGTATGGAAGCTAATGTTGTATTTAAATGGTCATAAATGTTCTTGCTCGCGAGTGCCTAATCTAATCAAAGGTGCGTTTGTGTAGACCTAATCCTTTTGAGCACTCTTGCTCCCTAATGAGACCCAGCACGAGTCCTTAAAAAAAATCTAAGGTTGTCCGAAGAGATAATTAAATTCGCTTGTCCGATGTATCAAGTATTGTTATTTTTTCTAGCTTCCGAGTAAATTAGTGATGTTATATTATCATGAGTAAAAGAAATGCTTTTGCAAGTCCAGGAATCGAGTTATTTTCTAGAGTAACATCCTTATCGGGCCTAAATGTCAGATACAGCCGCTCTGTTTAGTAAATAAGTGTATTATTGATCATTTTGTAATTGCATATAAACTCTTTCTTGTCTCCTATTTGAAATGATAAATCGTTCTTTTGTGCGTCTAGATATCCCAAAAGGTCTCTAAAATGTAAATACGCGGTTAAATTCCTCAAAGTTAAAGTTATGAATAAATGCGAAGTAGATGTAAGTCCCAGGGTCATATGAGTTAATACTAGAATATAGGCTAAAAGTAATCCTTATTATCCCTCTCTTGCCTCCTGCCGTCCGAGTGCCAACTTAATTTGTATCTAAGAGTCGACATCATGTCTCCTGTAAGGAATTCTCGTTGAATTGTATTAATTGTTCTTAAATGTATTTAAGTAAGTATAGTCTATTCCCGTTCGATTGTATTTCTATAAGGTTGTGGCACATTCTATTTTTATCATTTGGATATATTGATTATTATATTTACTAGGAATAGACATTTTAAGCTGTAATTCTAATAATATTCTAACGTGAATATACATTATAATAAATATGATAATGGCATTTGATATATTACGCGTTATAATGCATATGATAATTGTATTTTGATATCTACTATATGTTATAATTAATATGAATTTTTGGTGAATATCCAGGTTGAAATTAAGACCTACCAATTGAATGATATCAATATTTTACTGTAAAAGGTAGTTGTTATCATAGTAAGGCAACAAGATAATTGCCTGAAGTTATATTTAAATTCATTGTTAATTTCTAAACGTCAGTACTTCAGTTATATTGGTTCCTTTGTTAATAAAATGACGTAAAAGCGAAGTACCTCTGTGCGAATAGTACAATTAAATATATGTTAATTTAAAATTTTATATTGTAACTCTACCTCTCTTATCGATTAATTATTTGTGGTAGTTCATTCTATAAATTGAGATGATTTATTTGATTGATTTTGTTAAGCGTCTGTTCAACTGCGTGACAATAGTCACTAAACAATAATATTGAACTACGCATTAATTGGCATATTGTTAAATGAAAATGTTGAAAGTTTAGACAATAATTGACCTTGTATATTGGTCGTTCGCGTCATATTGTAATCCAGGTATTTTTAGACGTAACTGTAGGAATTGCTATTTAGTTTATGAACACCCTGTATTGAGGCGTGTTCCATATACATGCTATTTAGAAAGGGTTCATTTCGAAACATCCATACGCTGTTCCGTACTGAATTCAAATTGTTTAAAAGGATGAATGTTATAAAGTGTTTAACGAATATATATATGTTCTAGTTTATCCCTTTCGCGCTAAAAGAAATCCGCCTTCATTTTATTCGAAAGCTTGCAGGAAAACATAGAAATTCTTCTTTTGGCCGTTCTCTGTTTAAAGAAAAACCAGACCCTTACCAGACAGGGCTGTAGTATAATTTCTTTTTCTTCACACCACCCTGACCTCAGCGTGGAGTGTAGTAGTAAAAAAAAAGAGAAAACATCTGAGTGTCGATTCCCAACTATCCTCCGGTAGTGAATAACCTTCGACCTCAGGGAGTCCCAGTAACCCAATTTTGGTAAAGACTAGAAGAGCATAAAAACAAACTGGCTCCCTTTCTTATCGTATAATTAATGGTTTGTTTTGACAATTTTGGAGTCTGTGATAATGTGTAAATTTTAATTAAAGTATCCAAAAACAAAACACAGAGAATAAGAAAATTTACATATAATAATAATAAAAAAAATTAATGAATTAAATCCTTCATTAACTAATGTAGTTATATTCTGTATACGGTAGTCTTGCGATTCTGTGTAGTGTTTATAATCTCTAGAATTTTTAGGTAATTGATTCTTGTACTTTTTAATAATATAGAAGTCATTCAAATCTTTTGTTAAATTCAGTAATTCTATATATATATCTAGTGGAAATTTCGTTTAGGAAATGTGCAGTTCCTTGAATGTCTAGAGAGGTCAAGAATACAACTATCGTTAATGATTGTAGATTAGTAAAAAAAAAATGCGTGTAAACATTTATTATCTATATATACTCCATATGTAGTTATAATTGAATTGTATAGCATAATTGCATGTTCTTTGAGTTTAATATCTGATTATATTAATTTAGTATGGGTCATCCATTTTCGTTACATACATGTATATATATATCCTTTGTATAATGGAACTCGTATCATAATAATAATAATTATAAAAACTGTAAAAAAAATATTTTTACATGTGTACTGTACATAATTGAGGTCATTTGTGTCATCCCTCGCTGTAGTGTTTTAATAGGTATAATGTAGTTATATGAAATCATGTTGTATTGGCTTTGTTAATCTTTGTATATCCTTATAGACAAAGCTTAGTTTGTAAATATGTAGGAACAAATCGTACAACTAGGGAATTCCTTGTATTATACGTATATAACCAGTTGTAGAGCCATGTAGTAATTTCTCAAATTTGTGATTCACTCACAATCTAGATTTTATATCTAAAAATTGTCGTAGATAGTAAGTGTATATTATAACCGTACCCGATATTAATCTTGTAAAATTGCTATATTGGTACTATATGATTGAAGTCATTTTTAATATATATAGTTGTCATTTGAGGTAGTCACTAATGATAAATTTTATTGTATATGTGTTTTGTAATTGATGGGTCCAACTACATATATATATATACATATAGTTTAAATTTTAGTTGATATTGATAATATGTGTATCGTAGTGTGATATTACGAGTTTACTCTGACCTTTTATACATCTTTTACCTAGTATAAATTTGTATATATACTTTAGTTTAGACAAGTGTTTTAAAGTTATTCCTATCATCATATCTATCTATGTATTAGTTACGTAAGTGTTTTACTCGAAGTTGTAATCATGATCCTAATCTTATGTAACCTTGTATTTAGCAGTGTTGCAAACCCCTTTCAACAATTTCTTACTATTTTTACCTTATTGATTATTTCAAGGTAGTGTTGCCATTCGAAACTACTTTTTATAAGATAAACACTTCCCTCACTTGAAAGCAACATAGACAAACTTTATGAAACTTTCGTATGTCGTTAGCTCCAATAGGCTTCTACATGTAACTATTCGCGGAAATATTTATGTAGAATCAATGAAATCTTTAAGATCTATGAAGAGAGAGAGAAGACAGACTCTGCTCTTATCTGCTGTCAATCGGCATTCCATCGGTTTCTTTATCTCCGGGGACAACCCAAAGTTCGAGCACGTCACCTAGCGGGAAGCAGAGAATGAAAGAAACCTACCTGGTTAGCTTCCTATCTGCTGTTCTGCGTTGTTGCAAAATGTAGTGCCATATATTGGTATTAAACAGCTTTTAAATGGAAGAAAATTATTTAATTAGCGCGCTTTAATATTACCCTAGCAAGAAAAAGTAAAAGTGAACAATATTAATACTAACAAACATTTGGACGAATTTTGAAATGTATAAAATAAATAGTTTTCATAATATTTTGGAAAGAAATATTCCATGTTATTATATAGGGAAATCCCAACGCATTCCGAGTGTTGGACACAGCCTTAAACTGAAAGACTCAATGTAATTCAATTTTCATTTTAATATCGGTTTGCGTTAGCATAAAGTTAAATTTGAGTTTCTCATGGGAAAATAAACGTATTTTATAGAAACGAACTGCGTCTTCCTACAGTGGCGGATCTAGTGGAAGGGCACTGGAAACAACCGGCCACCCCAAAAGGTACCTTGTTTTCTTGGTTATGCGCTACACAGAGCCATATATTGCCCTTCTAACTAATACTAGTTTAAATTTGTTACCTAGAAATGAAACAAATGTTGACGTGGTTGAAAGATTATAAACTGACATTACGGCTATCATTTTGTACGCTATGCACGGTAGTTGATATAACATTCACGTGCTAGCTACTCAAAGTACACACATTACAATTGTAATAATATATCATATGTAAAAACTACGAAAAGTACAATAAAAAATTAGCCTATATTACTTGTTGAAAATTTATATAATTCTTTATGATATAAAATAGTCCGTTCTTTATAATCATCGCTCAAGAAGCAATCCACCGTCTTCTGCATCCGGTAATGTCCATACACGGCAGAATTATATATTAATTGATGAGAGATGTTGTAGAAAATTAAAACCTCGGTCT
Organism: Thermobia domestica; assembly: GCF_964235325.1. Lineage (NCBI taxonomy): Eukaryota > Metazoa > Arthropoda > Insecta > Zygentoma > Lepismatidae > Thermobia > Thermobia domestica. The sequence continues at coordinate 215,578,252 of NC_137463.1, forward strand.
TAGCATGTCTAAATTCTTTCTCTAAAAGCTGGAAACGGGACAAAAAATACACTAGATTCTCAAAATAGTACTAAAGAGTTACTTTTTATTGTCGTAAGTACTAGATCCAGAAGTGGAAACAATTTTAACAACAAATTTCGGGGATTCAAGATGAAACGATGCAAACCTGTTGAATGACACCACTGTGTGTAACTGATTTACATTTTTTCCCTTTCTTTTGACAAACATTTCCTCGTTACATTCTCTGTTGGATTCTATTGTTCTTTAAAATTTACTGAATAGCTCAACAGTGGAAGTATACACTGTAAAAAAATGAGGTGTTGAAACAACACAAAATGACTACCACTTTAGCGTGTTACTTGTGTGTTAATTCAGCACCAAGCCTTTTTTTTTTTAATGCTAGCACGAGGCTAGCTACCTCTGACAGGGCTATACCCTATTTCAGGAGAAGATTTGATGGAAAAGTAGGATTACGGTAATGGTGACTGGTCTAAGTGAAGGTAATTTATTTATTTATTTATTTATTTATTTACTTTACTAACTTTATTATAGCATTGTGTAAGCCATTATGATCTTTGCGATCATAATCATTAGGATGTGAGGAGGAAAATTATACATAGATACAACTAAGACATATAAATTACATAGTACAAAATGATAAAACAAAAATATGAATGATAGATAACAAATATATATCGGTTGTTGCAAAATAAGTGTTACAACTCTTGGGGGGTAACTCCTGCCACTGAGACAAGAAAAAAGATTCTCTTGAACTTTCGGCTATCGGACATAGTTTCGGATCTACAAGGTGCCAAAAGCGTGGGAAAATGATTTTCGGACAACAATAGTTCAGAAATTGTCCAACGTAAAGAGGGCGGGTAAAAAATTCACTGAAGAAGTCATACCTTCTGTATTGAATTTTACATGTTTCATAATCCTCCCATGCACGCGCAAGGGATTCCCCAAATGAACGTAGGGAGTCCCGGATAATCTGCCAAATGAGAATTGGTCTAAATGGATATGAATTGATAGGGTTTCTACCAAGTAACAATAATTCGTTTGTATTAAGTCGATTTGTCTAATCGCCAGGTAGGGATGCTGGCCAACAGTGGCGTTGTGAGTATTAAGTGTAGCGAATTTGTACTCAAATGCTATACAAAAACATCTAGAGTTTCGGTAGAGCACAACAGATGAAGCAGGGTGATTCACATGTGTGGAAAAACTTAACGAAAAATGCCAAGAAATGCACTCATACTCAGTAAACGGGAGTTCAAGGCGTCGGAAATGTAAGGAATAGCGTCAAAAACATGGAAGTCATTGTCAATTCACCAACAATATTCCCTCAAATCGATGCAATATGATCTGCATGGTTGCATATCAATAGGGATGCAACAACTGAGGTTAAGTTGATATTACGCAAGGGGACTCACTAAGAAACTGAATAAACTAAATAAATGTCACTAGTGGGATCGCATGATCAATATTGAAATGTGACCAATGTGTGTGTTGATATCGACATAAAGCTAATGGATAAATTTCAACATGTCCCACTACTGCTGGGACACCGTCCCACGTATGAAAAATAGGAAAATAACTACTCGGGTCTTGAATCTGAGGCCGTGGGCTCCCAGTAGGATTGGAAACTGCGACCACGTGAGCGAAAGCGATCGCTCTTGCCCTGACGCTTCGAAGGAGTCTCACTTTCTCTGTATTCATTTCTTCGAGGAATACCCACTTTGTTTGGCAAGTGCTCTTGTACAGCCTCCCGATATACTTATGTGTTTCATTTTGTTACTCCTACTGCACACTTTAAACAATCAGAGCTTTAAGACTGTTTGTGGACTGTATTATTTTGAACACAAAGTTCGTTGCACAATATACTATTTATTATATTGTAAACACACAACTAAATACAATAGTTGCTATGCATAACCAACTACACACTATGCAGTCAAACACGCCACGTTGACACTTATAAAAAAAACTATCAATCATCCAGCGTTGCCTGATACAAAACAAAAGAATAATGAAATGCGGCCGAACATACCGCCCACCTTGAAATATCATTTCAACACTACATATTATTCTACACATTACTCTACAATACACATTCTACATATTATTCTTCATTAAATGGAAGAGGAGAAATTTTTACAATTGGTCGTTTGAAGACACCTTTGCTAGTTTTAATAGTAACAGTTCTAACAATATTATCTACACCAGGATGAACAGCAACTACTCTTGCTAAATTCCAATGTTGAGGAGATGTCTTATCTTCCTTCACTAATACTAAATCATTGACCTTGATATTAGCATGTTTACACCACCACTTTGGCCTTTGTTGCAGCCGAGACAAATATTCTCTTTCCCAACGGTTCCAAAAATGTTGGACCAATCTTTGAGTTAATTGCCAGCGTGACAAATGATTGATTTTTAATTCACACAATTTGGTTCAGGTATTGCTACTAGTGCATCGTGAATTAAGAAATGACCAGGAGTTAATACCTGATAGTCATTAGGATCAGAAGATAGAGCAGTTAATGGTCTAGAATTTAAACATGCTTCAATCTGACACAAAACTGTATACATTTCTTCAATTGTGAGTACAGTGTTACCAACTACACGTCTCAAGTGGTACTTGACAGACTTTACACCAGCTTCCCATATACCTCCAAAGTGAGGTTAGGATGGTGGATTAAAATGCCAATTTATAGATTGCATACTGAGGTAATTACATACAGACTCTTTTGAATCACCATTCGTTACAAGTTTCAGTAAAGATTTTAATTCTCTGTTTGCACCTATGAAATTTGAACCACAATCACTGTAAATATCAGTAGGTTTTCCCTTCTAGCTATAAAACGTTTCAAAGCTGCAATAAATGACTCTGTTGAAGCATCACTTACCAATTCTAAATGGATTGCTTTGACACTAAAACAAATGAAGAGTGCTACGTAACCTTTGAACAATTTTGAATTTCGACTTTTCATATCTTTTAACAATAGTGGACCAGCATAATCTAAACCGCAATGCAAAAATGGACAAGTTGGTGTTACTCTACCAACAGGAAGTTGACCCATTAACTGAGAGGCTGTTACACTTTTTACAATTTTCCTTACAAAGTCACGACCACCAATAATCCAAAACTTTTGTTGCAAAACAGATAAAAGTAACTGTGAACCTGCATGAAGATGCTTTATGTGTTCAGATTTTACAAGAAGTTCTGTAATTCTAGCATGTTTTGGAAGTAAGATGGGATATTTGAAATCATATGTTACACTAGCATTTTGCAAGCGACCTCCAACTCTCATGACATCATTTTCATCAAGAAATGGATTTAAACTCAATAGTTTGCTATTATAAGGCAGAGGTTTTTTCATACGTAAGTACTTTACCTCAAGTGGATATTCAGATTCTTGAGCTTGTTTTATCCAATGCATTAATGCATTTGACAACTCCTTTGTAGTTAATGGTCCACTACATTTTAACTCCTGTTTACTTTTACTATTCCTAATAAATCTTTTACACCAAGCAGTAACACGAACTAACCTAGATAATGATGAAAATTTATCTACTATTGTACAGTCAACCTTAATGTGCATGTTAACAGTTAAAGACGTTTGCTCACATTGAACAGAATCTAGATTTTTGCAATTAATATTTACGATAGGTAACTCTGATTCCATCAACCACTTTGGCCCATTCCACCATAGTGAATAAGACTCTAATTGTGACGGGTTCAAACCACGAGAACTACAATCAGCTGGGTTGTCTTTGCTCAATGTGTGCGCCCATTTAATAAAAATCGATTGCTGAATCTCAGATACTCGGTTAGCCACAAATGTTTTCCATTTACTCGGACATGAAGAAAGCCATGCTAACACAATAGTAGAATCTGTGTAACAGACAACCTGTTCAAACTTGATTAACATTGCCTTAATGACCGTATTGACTAATCTACATAACAATCTAATCTACTGCAGCACACATTTCTAACCTAGGTATTGATATTTGCTTTATAAGGGCAACTTTGGTCTTTGCAGCAATCAGGTATACTTGTACATTTCCAGATGTATCTATACAACGTACATATGCTACTGCAGCATACGCCTCTTCACTAGCATCTGAGAACCCAATTAGATCATATTTCACAATATTTTTAGAAGAAATGCACCTTTTGATCTTAATCTGTCTCAACAATGGCAATTCTTGACAATATACTTCCCACGAGCGAGCAATATCATACGGAAGTACGTCATCCCATTCAATTTTTAATTTCCATAATGATTGTAGCAACAATTTTGCAACAATGGATACTGGAGATAACCAACCAAGCGGATCATAGAATTTTGCAATATCAGATAGTAACATTCGTTTTGTCATTACTGACTTAAAAGTGGGAACAACAATAGAAAATGAAAATGAATCACTTGATGGATTCCACTGTATACCTAAAGCTTTTACATTCTCATCTTCATTTAAACAAATTAACGATTGAGTTTCTCTTAAGTGAGAAGGTATACTATTTAGCACATTCATGTCGTTAGTAGACCATTTTCTTAATTCGAAACCACCTTTGTGTAATAATGCTGTTAATTCTGAGTACAATACCATTGCCTCACTACTATCAGCTGCACCTGAAACTAAATTATCAACAAAGAAATCATTCATGACTAATTCTGCGGCTCTGGGATAACAATGACCTTCATCTACAGCTAACTGTTGCAAACACTTTACAGCCAGATATGGAGCCGAACTGGTTCCATAAGTAACAGTTAATCTAAAATCACTAATAAGTTGGTCAACTGTTTCTCTCCACACTATTCTCTGGTAATCAGAATCAGTTTGATCTACCTTAACTTGCCTGTACATTTTTGCTATATCAGCACATATTGCAATTGGATGAGTTCTGAACCTTAATATTAATGGGATAATATCATCTTGTAATTTTGGACCTACCATTAAGTTGTCATTGAGAGATACTCCACTGCTAGTTTTAGCACTACCATCAAATACAACCCGCAATTTAGTGGTAGAACTACTTTCATTTAAGACACAATGATGCGGCAAATAATAAGATTCAGGTACAAGCTTATCAAGTTTTACATCAGGAATTTTTTCCATGTGACCTAAGTCTAAGTACTCCTTCATGAAATCACAATATTGTTTACATAAATCAGGATCTTTCTGTAACTTACGTTCCATCTGGCATAATCGCTTTACTGCTGTGTCCCGTGATACACCTAGAGGCTCAACATTTTCTTTAAAAGGCCATTTTACAATATATTTGCCATCAACATCACGTTTGTAAGTTTCAGCAAAATACTGCTCACATATTTGCTCTTCAACGGATAAATGTTGAACAGTTGGCAACTCCTCTACTTCCCAGAATCTTTGCAATGTTTTATTGAGATCAGCAGAAACAAAATATGACTGAACACTTGATGTGTTATTCGTTAAGTTAATCTGACCACACAATACCCAACCTAACACCGTTTCAATGGCAGACGGAGCTCCATTCGTACCTACGTGTCTCCCACTGAGCAACAATAATGGGAAAACATCAGCACCTAACAACACATCAATAGGACCGCTTTTATTAAACTGTCGATCTGCTAAGTTTACTTGTTTCACAATTTCCCAATTACCTATATTTTGAATAGTTACTCTGGGTAAGTTACTTGTGATTCTTGGGACTACTATTGCTTTAGTATGAATATTATTATTACTGTACAATGACTGAAAACAGAAATCAACTATTGCATGAGAATTTAAAACGTTAGAACCAGTAACACCTGATATACTCATGTTTATTTTCTCTTTGTTTATGCGTAATTTCTGGACGCAACGTTCAGTTATAAACGACAATTCACTACCACAATCGATAAGAGCACGAAACTGTATCAACTTATTTGCATTATCTTTGATATTTATGACAGCGGTGGACAACAACACCTGATGAATTAGTTTTTGATTTATAGAATGAGAACAATTTACATGATCTACTTTATCCTTTCCTTCAAAATGCAATAAAGTATGATGCTTTTTGTTGCAAGAGTGGCAACCCTCTTCACATTACACTTATTTACGGAACAATTTAAGGTCAAACAATTGAAACAAAGCGAATTCTTTTTCACAAAACTATGCCTATCATTCACTGACATATTTATGAACTCTTGACACTTATATAGCTTGTGGTTATTTTTACACATGGTACACGACACAATTGGACTTGAATGATGCACTAACGTGTTGCCTTTTTTGTTTGTTTTTAAAGCAGACGTGTCTGCCGGTGACCTTGCACTCACTGCAGCTAACGCTTTGGCACGTTGTAATATTAACTCTTTCAGCTGGTCGAAAGTTGGTTGTTCGTTTTTCTTCAATGAAAGCTCCCATTGTTTTCTGGTGTTCTTATCTAGCTTCTCACCCACATGGTAAATTAAAATCACATCCCAATGTTCCACTGGAAGGCCCAAGGATTTAAGTTCACACACACACTGAACACTATTGTCAACCGATCTTCGTAGCTCACATGATGACTCATTCTTCATAGCTGGTTGAGTAATGAACTTGCTCAAAATAGGATTTGTTAGCTCTCTCACATCTTCATATCTTGATTTAAGTAACTCCCATGCTACTTTATAGTTATCATCAGATATAGAAATAGACTGCAACAATACAGCAGGCTCTCCTGATACAGCTGTCTTCAAATACTGCAACTTTTGAGCATTTCCTAACCGATTGTTATTATGAACAGTAGCAAGAAATAAGTCACGAAACGATAGCCAATCCTGCACTCGACCACAAAATGTAGGAAGTTCTAAGTCTGGCAACTTCACATCTCTGCACTGTTTATTAGATGTATTTACCTGCTCAGTATTAGGTGACTGCATATTGTACAAAATTTCTAAGGCAGAGTCCAACTTATTTTGCACTTCATTAAATTCTCCGTCATATGTTGCAAACTCACTTTCGCCACCCACAGAAATGAACTTTGTAATGAGTTCTGTGCAATCGCCATGTAATTGCGTAGCACGTTCAGTGTACAGCTTGATATTGAAGTTAGGCCTGTCTTTATTCTCGTTCACTTTATGTGTCAACCTTGTTATTTCACGTTTCAGGACAGTTTTCTTACCTATGAGCTCTTCCATTGTTATAATTCTGCTCCACTTTGACAATGCACTACAAAATGAAGATACTGCGCCACAAGTTCGCAAACCACGCACATGCACAACTGGAACAAAATCCGGTCGGTAAGGACCAATTTAATGTTTGTGGACTGTATTATTTTGAACACAAAGTTCGTTGCACAATATACTATTTATTATATCGTAAACACACAACTAAATACCGTCAAATGGGGTGAATAGAAACACATTTTTGGGTATATGAGTATATAGGTCTGGTGATGTTAAAGATTTCGGTATCAGATTATTCCAAACAAAAGGTCTTAATATGCTAATGAAGTTCAGTAAACAAAACATTAATTTATCAATTCCACTTTTCTTCACCTTGATTTTTCTTAATGTTTCTATTCATCCCATGGGTAGGGGTGAATAGAAACAATGACTTTATTTCCATTGTTGTTTCTTTTATACTATTGGAAAGGTTAAAAGAAACAGCGTATTTGTTGAAACGAACTATTTATTTAATACCTGCAAGATATAAGTTCAATAAGACCAGTATTATATAAGTTACAAACTTATAAAACAATACAATGCACAATATAGGTACAAACGACCATACAGTTTTGATGATATTTGAATAAGATTTAAACCACTGAAATCACCAGGGAAACTTATCATGAGTTGAGTTGATTTTGAGGTTATCGTCCCGTTCGGCAGCGAGGCTATATGAGACGTGGACCTACTGATTAACGTGGAATCAGAACCACATGAGCTTCCGCCGGGAATCGAACCCGGGTCTCCTACGCCAAAGGTGCGTACGCTAACCGCCTAGCCACGAAGGAGCCCGAAACTAATCATATATTTAAAGCGTGTTGACGAACTCCTAATAAAACCCAACAGTTTCGTAACAATACCCTCAGGTCCTTTTTTCCGTTTCTCAAGAATTTTCCACTCCTCAAGAAGTGTTTCTATTCACCCCACTAATTAAAAATCATTACAATAACCCAGTAAAGTTAAATTTTGATTAGAAATAATTTACAAAAGGAGAACTTTTACTATGAACGTCAGTAAATGAAACAACAAACTACAATATAGGCATATGTTCAAATGCAACAAATATGAAAATGTCATACTTACCAAGAAAGTTTCAGGAGCGCTAAAATACCGTGTAAGATTTCAGTAACACATTTATGCTACTGTCGTCTAGCTCAGTGTTCCCAACTCAGTAAAACATTTTGTCTCTGCCCTGAACACTTTAGCCGTATAAGACTATGTTAAGAAATTTCAGTTTTCTTGATTAATTTATCGTCCAGATAAATCCAAAACTAATCTGGGAGTTTTGTTTCTATTCACCCCCATGTTTCTATTCACCCCATTTGACGGTACAATAATTGCTATGCATAAGCAACTACATGCTATGCAGTCAAACACGCCACGTTGACACTTATAAAAAAGCTATCAATCATCCAGCGTTGCCAGATACAAAATAAAAGAATAATGAAATACGGCCGAACAAAGACGTTTCTTCCTATTTCTCATGTCATTTTATTTTACATGTGTATGGTGTTCCAGCAGTAGTGTTACATGTACCAAATTGGTTCATTTTCGTCTTTGTCTTGGCATTGCGCTGTGTGTAAGATACGGATTTCTGGATGTATTTTCCTATATTTCGAGTGCGTCATATGTCCCAGAATATGTGGGACATGATACAAGTTTGTTATTTTCAAGCTCTATCAGAATTTAAACTATGGATTAAGAAGTTTCTTTTTATACGTGTTAACTGTGAGAGAATGTCCCAAAACAAACAGGACATTGATACAGTCGTGTTCTAGTTTCGTTCTACCAAAAAGTGCACCAGATGTAATAGCAGAATGTACAACGTTATTTTATCAGTTTTTCGCACGTGGGACATGTTGACATATATCCATTTGTTACATGTTGATATGAACACACACATTAGCCTCATTTCAATATCGATCGTGCGATCCTACTATTGACATTCATAGTATACCCATACATTGATTTAGTTTTCCCAGTTTCTTAGTGAGTCCCCTTGCACAATTTCAACTTGACCTCATTTGCTGCATCCTTATTGGTATGCAACCTTGCAGATCATATTGCATAGGATTGATGTAATATTATTAATAAATTGACAATGGCTTTTATGTTCTTGATGCTATTCCTTACATTTCCGAAGCTTTCAAATCACGTTTACTGAGTATGGGTGCATTTCTGGGCATTTTTCGTTAATTGTTTCCACACATGTGAGTCAACCTCCTTCATCTGTTGTTTTCTACCAAAACTCCAGATGTCTTTCTAGAGCATTTGAGTACTAATTCGCTACACTTAATACTCAGAACGTCACTGTTGGTCAGCATCCATACCTGGCGATTATGCATAGTCAGTAAACGTGAGTTCAAAGCGTCGGAAATGTAAGGATTAGCGTCAAGAACATGAAAGACATTGCCATTTCAAAAATAATATGCCCTCAAACCGATGCAATATGATGTGCATGGCTGCATACCAATAGGGATGCAACAACTGAGGCCAAGGTGAAATTGTGCAAGGGGACTCACAAAGAAACTGGATAAACAAAATAAATGTAACTAGTGGGATCGCATGATCGATATTGAAATGTGGCCAATGTATGTGTTGATATCGACGTGTAGCTAATGAACAAATGTCAACATATCCCACTACTGCTGGGACACCGTCCCACGTGCGAAAAATAGGAAAATAACTACTCGGGTCTTGAATATGAGGTCGTGGGCCCCCAGTAAGATTGGAAACTGCACTCATAGTCAGTAAACGTGAGTTCTAAGCGTCGGAAATGTAAGGAATAGCATCAAGAACATGAAAGCCGTTGCCAATTCACAGGGTGTTTACTCAAATTCCAAAATTAAATTTCGTGACTTTTTCGTGACCTTTTCTTTACAAAACCATAAAATTTCATAACATTCTCAAGAGCGAATTTGGGTGCAAATTAGGCCAAAATTTCAAGCATGTGACAGAAGAATGCTTTGCTTGCGATTTAGTAGCGTCTAAAGCCGACCACAGACATTTTTCGTGGTGAATTTCGACGTTTTATAGTACAAAATGTTCCAGCCTGTGCTTATATTTGTACAAATAAAAAAATCGTGACCCAAAAGCTAAATTTCGTGAGTTTTTCTTGATTTTCATGACCGTTTTCTGATTTCGTGATTTTTCATGACTTTCGTGACTTTCGTGGCTTTTCCTATTTTTCGCACGTGGGACGGTGTCCCAGCAGTGGTGGGATATGTTGACATTTGTTCGTTAGCTAGACGTCGATATTAACACACATATTGGCCACATTTCAATATCGATCATGCGATCCCACTAGTTACATTTATTTAGTTTATCCAGTTTCTTTGTGAGTCCCCTTGAACAATTTTAGCTTGGCCTCAGTTGTTGCATCCTTATTGGTATCCAACCGTGCGAATCATATTCCGGGACTCCCTACGTTCCTTTGGAGAATCCCTTGCGCGTGCATGTTAGGATTGTGAAACATGCAAAATTCAATACAGCAGGTATGACTTCTTCAGCGAATTTTTTACCCACCCTCTTTACGTTAAATAGTTTCCGAACTATTGGCTTCCGAAAGTCATTTTCCCACGCTTTTGGCACCTTGTAGATCCGAAACTATGTCCAATAGCCGAAAGTTCAAGAGATTTTTTTTCTTGTCTCAGTGGCAGGAGTTACCTCCCAAGAGTTGTAACACTTATTTTGCAACACCCGATATATATATATATATATATATATATATATATATATATATATATATATATATATATATATATATATATATATATATATATATATGTATGTATGTATATATGTATATAATAGAAATATATTAAGATATCTGTATGGAGATTCAGATATAGATCATGGGTGACAAATGGACAGAGTGGCAGAGAAAAGAACGTGTCTAAGTTTTAAGTGATGTTATGATAAATATTTATATACGTAGGTAGTGATAAAAGAATGAGCGTGAAAGATGAGATGAGGTGCAAGCACAAGACAACACAAGGGAGATGTTAGGAAAACAAATGCAGTTATCTTATGCCTAGGGGCGACGCTAGGCTAATGAAGACAGGAGGAGCCCTGTTAGTTACAAGGGGATTTACTGTGCAATATGTGAAGGAAAAATATGAGGTAGATGAGCATGCAGACGATAATCTTCCAAAAGTGTGAGGTCTAGGTGATCAGGGGGAAGCGAGTAGCAATAAAGTGTAAAATGTAAATGTAACGGTGTGTAATAATATCGGGGTCGGGTGGGATGGAGTGCGAGATGATGCATAGTGGCAAGAAGAAGAGGATGTTGTTGAGTATAACGTGTGGTGATAAATCTTTGACGGAATGTCTCCAGGTGAAATTTGTGAATAAGAAATTTGATGAGTGAATACAGTTCATGAGTAGGACTAGATAGAAATATGCGAAAGGCAAGACGGAAGGCATGCCGTTCGAGAATATCAAGTTGCTTATAATAGGATAGTGGAGCGGAGATCCAAGTGGGAAAACCATACGTGAGGAATTGTCAGAGAAAAACTTTGTAAGTATTAAGGACTATACTGAGAGATAGGCCCCAAGTGGTGCCGGTGAGACGTTTCAATAAATTAAGTCTATTGCATACTTTGGTTGTCACTGATGAGATGTGGGGTCCAAGTCAGACGATGGTCAAAAACTATCCCAAGATACGTTATTGTTTTGGAAGGCCGGAGGGGAACCTGGTTAATGGTAAGGGGGAGTAAAGAAGGATTTCGATGGACTTTGGTGCGTTGGCACGGCGGGATAAAAACTATAGTTTGGGTTTTGGCAAACATTAATCGTCAAATTCCATTTGCGACACCAGGCAATGAAGCAGTTAATAGCTTCCTGAAGACAGATATTGATTTGTTGGATAGTTCGGCAGAGTGCCAGAAAAGCTGTGTCGTCGGCATATTGTAACAGGTGAAAATTGGGAGGTAATTCGGGAAAGTCTGTGACAAACAGAACATACAATAAAGGTGATAAGGCAGATCCTTGTGGTACACCGCACAGTAGAAAGATAGGATGAGATAGTGCACCATTGATAGCAACATAAGACAAACGACAGACAAGAAAATGATAGATGAGGCGGATGATTGTGATAGGAAGCTTGAGGTTAAGTAGTTTGTAGATAAGAGCCAAATGCCAAACCTTATCAAAGGCTTTTTCTAGATCAAAGAGAACCAGATATGACGGTTGAACGGAGTTATAATGATTGGTAATAAGTGTTGAAAGGCGGAGCAATTGATCATTTATGGAATACGAAGGTCGAAATCCAGCCTGATGAGAGGGAATAATGTTTCGATCTGTTAGGTATGGATGTAAGAGTTTAACGAGAATGCGTTAGAAAACCTTGCTGAATGTGGAGGTTAACTGCATCGGTCTGTAGGATGAAATTTCGGAGGGTAGTTTATTCGACTTTGGAAACATAAGGGTTTTTGATACCTTCCAATCTATCGGAAAAAATCCAGTGCGAAGTATGAAGGTGTATATCAGTGATAAAAGCATGGGTAGTGTAATGGGGCTTTCTTTAATATGTTGATAGGTGATACGATCGAATCCAGGAGCTGTGTTGCGTTTTCGTAGGACAACAGAAGTGATTTCTTCGACTGTAATCGGAGTAGTGAGAACATGTTCAGGAAGTCTATGAGTCACAGCATGTTGAAGGGATTTAGATTGAGTATTTACTGCATCAGCTGGATGAGGGTGGAAATTATGATCAGATGGAGATGGTGTAAAGATAGCTTGAAGATGATTGGCAAAAGCGTTTGCTTTATCCTGGTCGGAATGAATGGCTTTATTATCTAGTAGAAGGGGATAGGGTAAGGAGTTTTAGTGATTTTCGTTTTCCACAGAGAGCATTAAAGCGTTTCCATTTTAGCGTGAGATGTGATGTTTCAGCAAGATGATTACAAGTTTTGATCCATTGGCGTTGCTTGTAAGCTGTAATGTAGTTGCGAAGGGTTCTCTGTAGTTGATGAAGACGTAAGGTATCAGGGTTTAGAGTGTGCATGTATTCACGATAACACTGACGAGAACGACGTATCATAGCGAGGTAGTGAGGCAGTAGTTTGGGCCGATAAGGTATTGATTCAGTTTGTGGAATGTATAAAGCAGAAGCTTGGTGAATAGCATCGGTTATGGCGGTGACTTGTGTCGAAAGCTCATCAGGAGTGGTAGGTGAACGATAATGGTCGATGCTAGAGGATATGTAAGTGCGATAATTAGCCCAATCTGCTTTATCATAGATGGTGCTGTTTGTGAAGGGACGAGACTAGTATGATATGTGATTTTAATGAGACCGTGATCACTACCCATTAAATCTAAGACTGCCACAGTACAACGTGTAACTATTGTATTGGAGGTAATTGCATATCTGGTGTGATATTGAAAACTGGACGAGTGGGCGAAGGAAGGTCAAGAAGAATTCCTGAATATGATCTTGAAATTGGGTGCGTTCATGAGGAGAGCGACTATGAAAATTTATGTCGGCGAGGATAATACAATGTTTAAAGTTATTGGAGATATGAGAGAAAAAAATTAATGCTATTGGAGTGCCGGGTCTGACGTAGACTGTAGCGAAAGTAATAGCAATGGATTTAAAATACAATGTAGCTATGAAGTATTCTGGTAAAGCTATTGCAGGGCAGGTATGTTGTCTGAATGCTAGATTGTGGCGAAAGCCTATGGCAACTCCGCCGTTTGCTCTTAACGTTGGTGACAGGTTATCATGGCGAAGCAGATTGTAGTTGGGAAATCTGCATTGTTTGGACTTAGAAAAGTTTCGTTAAGAAGAAAAGCAGTGCAGTGAGGTGTTCTTTTTGGAGGAGTGCTTGGAAAAGAGTTTTGTTCTTGGTGATTGAACGAATATTTAGAAATAGAAAGCTGAAATCCATGACGACCAAGATACTAAACAGATGTTTCGAGTGGTGTAGTATGGAAATGAACGTAATTGTTTGAGTAAGTTGCATACAGAGCTCCATGAAAAGTGACTTTAGCGGCAAGAGTGAGTTGCTGAAGGCAGGGCAGTGCTGGGATACTAATGAGGGCTTGAACAAGTCTACTAAAAGGGCGCCCATACAAACGGGAATATATATATATATATATATATATATATATATATATATATATATATATATATATATATATATATATATATATATATATATATATATATACTTTGAAAGAAAGTATGGATATCTTTCTATATCAAAACCACCACCAAATTTGTTTTAGTATTAACGTAAATAGCTAATTTGTGGAAACCTTGAATCGAAATCCTCTTTACTAGAGAAAAACTTTTTAGTTTCTGTAATAACATTTCTGTCAAATAAAAAGAAGCTATATGTATCAACAACTTAATATAGCTCTATGGCCTATGGACACAGGAGGCTCAGTGCCGCATTTACAAAAGCTCTTCGCTGATTTCCGTCGTTAGCTTACTAGACTCAGTTTCTACTTTATATTTCAATCTCTGCGAGAACCATTTTAAAATTGTCCTCCCATCTGCGCCTCGGTCATACTAATTTTCGTTTTCCCATTTGGATTTCTAGTTAGAACTTCGAAAGCGTTTCTAATTTCTTCCATTCTGGCTACATAACCTGTCCATTTGAGCCTTCTAGATTTGATGACCCTAACAATGTTTTTGTAAACAATATAAAATTATGCAGTTCATCGTTATGGAGTTTCCGCCATTCCCCATTCCCGTTCCTCTTGGAGTTCGAATATTGGTTTAAGAAACTTTTTTCAAATACTATCAGTCTGCGATTTTTCCTCAGAGTCAGTGACAATGTTTCGCAACCATACAGCACAACAGACATGATTATCATTTTATATTTTAAGCTAGAAATTCCTCAACAGAATTCGCGACAACAAAAGATTGTTAACTGAATAATAACACGAAATCCCTGCTTTCAGTTACCAGTTTTTTGTGATTATGGTTTTGGTCTGTTAAGTAATGATTCTAGATATTTGAAAGTATCCATTTTGTCGCAAGAAAATATTATTTGGTATTTTAACACATCCATAAAATGCAGTATTACGATCTCGACAACCTTCCACTTATTTAGTTTTCTCTGCATTTACTTTTAAGCCCATATCTCTGCAATCGTTAAGTAAGATTTCTGCATTCCTTTCTATTAAATTTACATCATAAGCATACGCCATAACCTGGTAAATACAATTCAGCTCTAGGACCTGATTCCTGTCTTTGATTTTCCTTGTAGTGTTCTCCAGAACAAAGTTAAATAATAATGGCGACAACGCATCTCCTTGTTTCAGGCCATTCTCAACGTGAAAGCTCGTGAACAAGAATTTCTCTACTCGAACCTTACTTTGGGATTCATTTAAACATATCTTAATTAATCCACCTTTTTAGGTATTGCAAATTCTGTAAGCATGTTGTACAATGTTTCCCTCCTACCCTAGTCTAAAGTCAATAATTGATGTGGCAGGATATTGTATTCGCATTTCTTTTCAAGTATTCGTTGAATAGTAAATATCTGGTCGATAGTTGATCGATTTTACCTACATCCGCTCTGATAATCTCCAATAATTTCATCTGCGTATGGAATCAATCCTTCTAATAGAATGTGTAAGAAAATTTATTGGATTTTGACAGAAGAGAAATGAATCAATAATTATTAAATCAGTTTTGTTGCTTTTCTTCTAAACTGGAACGATGATTGATTCTTTTCACTCTTGTGGTAATTCCTCCTTATTCCAGATAAGGAGAATGAGTTTGTGTATCTTGCTCTACAATACCCCCCAGCTAAAATTAAGTCAACCAGAATTTCATCTACACCCGGAGATGTGTGTTTCTTGAATTTTTTAAATAGCGATTTCTATTTCTGTCTGGTTAGGTTCTGGAATATACGGTTGTGCTGTATGCATTTCACTTTGTCCACGCACGTTAGTTTTTGGCTATGTGTTAAGCAAATCGGTAAAGAAATCTTTCCATCTATTTGAGATGCTATTCTGATGAGTGAGAACTGTTCCTTTAGCTTTCTTTAATATATAAGCACGAAACTGATAGCCTTTCTTAAGTCCGTTGATGCATTAATACATTTCCGGAATGTTCTTTATTTTTTACTATCTTCAAGTTAATTTTAGCTTTCAAAAATCGCGTTTCTTTGTTCTAAAAGTTTTAGAAGTTTTCCGCCAGATGACAGCGAAATTTTATGTAGTTATTTCGTTCGGATTTTGTAGCCAACGCTGTTTCTTCTGTTTTCTCTTCTCTGCTACTTTAGTGCATTCCTGGTTGAACCATGCTTTGTTCCTACGTATTTCTGCGTGTACCAATATTTCTTTTGCTGAAATCTTAATGTTTTCTCTAATTTCAACCAAGTATGCTGAACACTAGTGCACTCCGAACCTTCTAAACCGAGAATCTATTCGACACTTCAATCTGGCTCTCCTCTCACCTGACTCTCCTCTAATTTCTTTAAATTAAACCGCTCCGTTTTCAGATATTAAATATTTCCTTTATTCAACGATAGTCACTTTCTTGTTATCATAATCAACTCCTCTGAACGACCGAACATCAGTTGTGCTAGACTGTTTTCTTCTATCTACTAAAACGTGATCGATTTGATTATGTGTTTTCCCGTCTGGTGAGGTCCAAGTATATTTATGAACGTCGCGATGTGGGAATTTTGTAATCATCACGATAAGGTTTCTGGATGTTGCAAAGTTCACGAGTCTAACGCCGTTGTCACAATCTTCCTTATGCATTTATTCCCTATAATCGGTTTAAAAATACTCTCTCGTCCTACCTTCGCATTGAAACCGCCTAACAGAATTTTCATATGGTATTGCGGGAGATGATCAAATACCCGTTCTATTTTTTCGTAAAAACTTTTTTTATTGTCATCCTTATTGTACGGGCATGTACGGTACATTTAAAACAATAATACTGTATTACACCACCGACCCTTAAGATAAGCAAAAGAAAATCTATCATTAACAAATTCAACTCATGCAATTGCTGATATTACGTATTCGTTTGTGAACGAAAAGCCCTGATCCTAGTTGGTAATTTTTAATTCATTCCCCGTAAAATAACGTAAAATTTCCCGACTTGACTCCTCCACTTGTTTCTCATCTAACTTCCTTATATCCCACTAGGCCCATCTTATATTTCTAAACTCATTCGTTACACATTTTAACGCGTTTAATTTTATTGGTAATGCCAGTGAATAAAACAAAGTTTTTCAGTAAACTTCTGCAGAAAAAAGTTTTTCAATAACGAAGAATACATTCGTTCCTACTACTACAACACAATGAGTGGAGAAAGACTACACAATTTAGGGGCGATAGCTATTGAAAGAGAGGAAAGTTATTTTTTATGTTACCCTCAGATAGTGGTAAGCAAGTTTGCATCACAAAAAGGAAGTTATTTACAATTTATGTTGCACTAGGCGTATCTTTCAAGTTCAGTTTCATTTCGTGCTTTTCAAGATAATTTGTAATAATGTGTATTTTTATAATCTACTGTATATGTATGCATTAAACTAGCCTATTTTTTTTGGTCCAAGTTTAAAGTAATTTTAAGGGTTTGATTCATAATTAATATTTACTTTTTATATTAATCATACAAGATTATTATTCAAATTATTCAATGGCTTATATGTATATACCCAAAAGTATCAATGAACATTTCCTATTGTCATTAATCAATCAAATGTGTATATATATTCATGAGCGAGGGAGCTGGTCTACCCAAAATTAAAATCCTAAAATCGCCCCTGATTGCGAATGAGTCATCGGTTTCTCCAGTTGAACCTGATTTCTTTAAGTATTTTCAGAAGTTTGCTCATGAATATATAGAAAACAGAAGCACAGAATATATACCAGTTTTTTCCATTGTGTCCCCTTATTTGCGACCTAATTACACCAACTTTTTAAATATTATCTTTAGGTATCTTTTCTCTAGTTAGTTTTGTTCCACTTTCTCACCTTATACAAACGAGATGAACACGAACAAGAAATATCGAACACAGTTTAAAATGCTCATATTTTTCAGTAGGGCTTGAACCAAGAATGGATTTCAGTTCTAACATGCAGCAGAACGCCACAAACAATTCGGCTATAGTCACTGGCTTATTATCTTAATTTACATAAATTTGAATCCTACATATACAAGTCAGGGAAATACTTCTTATTTGCATCTGATATGATAAAATTATGCTAACAATGAATACTAACAAAGCGAGTGGCTAAGGACCATTGAGGTATCATTCCTGCTTCCCCCAACACACACTCACATAGAGATCAAGATTTAATTAAACCAGTCTATCAACCGTTGCAAAGAAAGACTAGTATATTCTATGTGTCACCTATGAAGAGTGTTTTTCGGTACCATAACGCGAGATTGCAATTTCAGTACAATTCTCCGACTACCAACGTAGTTAAGTGATTGTGTGTTACAGATGTAACATGTCAATGTTGGAGACTTCAGCCATCTTTAATATACCGAGGCCTGCTGTTTTCAATGTTAAGGAAGGTGGAAACATGCTGGGATATCCACAAACCAAAACTGATCCAGTCAATGTTACATTTTCACCTCGAATAGCTGTCGAGTGTAGAAGAAATCGACAAACATCCGTCAGCACCGTTCTCGAGAATTCCAACTGCATATCACTTTTAGCACCGTGGTTGTTTGGTGTGAGGTGTTGAAACTTGGTTTCTGTAGCCGAGCAACTGCCCATAAGCTGCACACCATACCTACAAATGCTGAGTGTCTCTTAAAGTGCCGTATGAATCAACACCACTGAAATAATGAAAAGAGAAAAGATGTCGTTTGGAATTATGAACCATAATATACCGATGGAAGAGAGTGGGTTCGGAGGATTGGGGTAAAGACAATTACAGGCCTGTATAGTGTCTTTGGTGTTTGGAGCAAGAGTATTACAGTGTGGTCCTACGTATTTCTTGTGGAGTGCGCTTCTTCTTGCTGTAAATGGCAATGTTAGGGCAGAGGGTTACAAAGACATTCTAACCGTTAGTTTTCTACTTACACCGAGATCAGTTCGGGGTAGATCATTGTTAGTTGGTTTGTTGGAGTTTAACGTCCCTTTTTCGCATCGAGGCTATATAAGACGTGCATCTACAATTTAGGGTAGAATCCGAGCCATCCTTCTACTTTCAAGGATCTCCCACCGGAAAAAATGTCAGAATCTGCACGTTTCGAAAGCGACAGATTAACTTTCCACCTTACTTTTCAGAGACTCATGGAATTGTGTTTTATAACAATGTTAATGATTTATTTAATAGTTTATTTGATGGTTAATGGTTTAAACAACAAAATAACGGAGCCAGCCGAAATATAGTTAAGTTTGTTGGTCTTCTGATAGATAATTTATCCTGGTCTCAACGTATTACAAAATTATCTCATGAATTATCCTCTGTAATTTTCCTAATAAGATCTCTTGTTCCCATTTTAAGTAGAAAAGCAGTACTAACAGCTTACCATGCACTCTTCTACAGCAAAATCAGATATGGAATAGCCTTTTGGGGTTCGTCCACTGAATTTAAGAAAGTTTTTATACTCCAAAAGAAAGTGATAAAAATAATCACTAATACTTCATATTCTGCTTCTTGCTGAACGCTATTCAAAGACCTAAATATTCTTCCACTTCCTTCATTGTATATATACGAAATATTACTTTTGGTCAAGAAACAAGAACTGTACAAAAAGAACTCAGATAAACATGAATATAATACGAGAATGAAGTCACACCTCCAAGATCCTCTTTATAATACCACTTTGTTTTAGAAAACAATTGCATACAAAGGTGCACAACTCTTTAACTCATTGCCTAATCAAATTACGTCTCTTACCAAACTTGGAAGTTTCAAAAAGTCAGTACGCTAAATCACTGCTTTTACAGTGTGGAGGAATACTTGCGAACTGATCTAGGTTCTGCTAAGTCCTAAATGTAATTTTTGTGCATATTATATTTTTCTATTTTGTACAAAAAAAAAAAAAAAAAAAAATCTGTATCTTTTGTATAAAGAAACTCCAATATTTTATCATGTTTTTCTATCATCTAGGAAATATTGTAAAAGTAGTTTGTGTTTTTAGTATAATATGAATATTTATTTGTATAGTCACATCATTGAGATGATTTATACTATATGACAATCAGCCAATGTAAATGGTCATTGAACACAATAAAATTCAATTCAATTCCAGAAGTTTGGCTACGAACACAATCCAGCAGAATGGCAATTGTTCATTGATTCATGTAATTTAAGTTTAAAGGCAATATTACTGCATATTGGTAATGCTTATGCATCCATCCCAGTGGCGTATACTGAAGTGGCGAATCTGTGGAGACTTTAAAATTATTGGAATCAGGGTTCTTACAAATCTGAAAAACTGGGAAAAGTCAGGGAAAATGAAACGAAGAGCAAATGTCAGGGAAAAGACAGGGAGGAAAATTGGACATTTTTCTCAGAAAATGAAACTATTGTCCGTTTTACCTATTTGTTAAGATAAGCCAATAACTCAGTTATTATTTGTTGAAACAGGCAGTATAAATAAATTATTTTCGTTGAGTTTTAGGAGTTTGTAGTATGTAAACTTTTTAAGTAAAGTAGTTACTACTTCATTGTACAGTTGTACACAACATTATTTCTAATATTAAAAATGTAATTTATGAAGATACTTTGATTTGTTACACTTCACGTTACAAAAGGTGGTATTTCTTTCTGTTCGTAACATAATATTGTAGAAGTACTGTTAAGTAAATCAGGGTAATTTGCTACTACTCTATGCTTTTTCACACTGAAATAGACTGTAAACATTTTTTTAAGAATATATGATAAAATTTAAATGCCGATGTCCATTGAAGAAAACTGAGGCCACGATCTAAAAGTTAAAAGTTATCTGAAGGCCCCAAAGAATGTAGATATACGAGGGTGGGTTGATAAGTTCTCAGCCTCACCAAGGAAGCAAGGAGATAGGAAGCGAAGCTTGGTGTCTTTATTCAACATATTCCCCTTGTAATGTAGTGCACTTTTCACATCGCTGCTACAGTGCTTGCAGACCAGACAAATAGAAGTCGGATGAATGCTCTGCAAACCAGGCCTCTGTTTGAGAAATAACGTCATATTTACCATTGAAATGCGTTCCCTTTAAAAACATTTTCAATTTAGGAAAGAGATAAAAGTCTGATGGAGCCAAATCAGGCGAATAAGGTGGATGTTCATGTATTTGAAACCATAGGTCCTCCAATTTCTAGCCTTCACCCGTTCACGCTTCTGATCTGCATTCAAAAGTTTCAGAATCAATTTTGCCGCTACCTTCCTCATACCCAAGTCTTCATGGATAACTTTCCACACCTGTTTATCACTAATGCCCAATTTGTCCTCTATCTGTTTGAACGGGATTCGGCTATTATCGAGAATCATCCGAATGGCGTCAATCATCTCGGGAGAGGTCACTGAAATTGGTCTGCCACACTTTGGATCATCGTTCAGACCAAAGTGCTCACGTTTGAAGTTCGCTGTCCATTTCTTCACAGTGGGATACGATGGTGCTTGTCCCCCAACGTCGTGACAAGGTCGTTGTGGATCTCCTCCGGTGAGAGTCTCTTTAGGAAGAAGTATTTGATGAATGCACGGTGTTCAAATTTACTAATTTCGGGCTGACATCCTTACTTTGGACCTGAAAAAACAATTTAAAATTGATTTAGTCAAACCAAATTTTGCACAGTGGCTTCACAAATTATAAGCCTCATAAACGTATATAACTTTTATATCTAGCTTTGTTTGAACTTGGGTAGGCTGAGAACTTATCAACCTACCCTCGTAGGATTCGGGGAAAAATGTATTATGGAGTTTAAAGATGTCAAGGAAGTAGACAAGTGCAGTTTCTTCAGTGATTGTCAAAATTTTTTGATAGGCATTACTGAAAAAATACTCGAAAAAATGTTCTCTTAGATATCCTCTTACTCGTGCCGTTTCATGCCTTGATCCTGAGGTTATCGTGCATAAACCTAAAATTGCCTGGATAACGATGACGAAGTGCTTGGAAATACTCCATCAGTCGTCTTGTCTCGATGATGTTAAAGCAGAGCAAGTTCAGAAAAGGTTCAAATCTTTTCTTCAGCCTCAGTCTAAAAGTGTGTTGGCGTCTTCATATAATTCAGATGGAAGCAAAACAAATCTTGGTGTTTTATAAATCAGTTAAAAAAAAAAAAAAAAAAAAAAAAAAAAAACTTGTGGAGTTTTGTGAAAATGACATGGATTATTTCACATGGAAATGCATGTGTACAGCCTGTTTTTTCTATTAACTAAAGAGTATTGGTAGAAAATTTGCAAGAGGCTTCTTTAGTAGTCCAACGACGACTGGTAGATTATTATTTGGCCTACATAGTTGGAATCAGATGTCTCAATGCTTCAAATCCAGAACTCTTAACTTCCGTAAAAGGTGCGAGGACAAGATATAATTCGGCTTTGGAAGAAACGAGAAAATGAGAGATCTTATGCAATACTTAAACGGAGGAAAATAACTGAATTCAAAGAACTAGAAAACAAGACAGGTGAACTTACCCGTAAGAAAAATCAACGATTGGAATCAGAGAAAATTGAAAGTGAGATCAAAATTTTAAAGCAAACGATCTAAGTAACTGATGCAAGTAATCATAGCTATCATTGTTAAAAGTTTTTAAGTGATGTTCCTACTTACTTAATATCATTTAAGTTCTTTTTACCCTTTAATATGTTGTACAATGTATATAACATAATGAATTTATGTTCTATTGTAATAAGAATTAGGATCTATTGCAATAACTGAAAAAAAAAAAAAATGGTACAAGAAATGGAGGTTAGGAAATTGACATGGGCAGCTGTAGTATCCGGTCCCCATAACTTTCATTATGTTAAACTTTCAAATATTTTTGCGTTTGAGTTGAAAAAATTCACAATTTCATTCTCACAATCGCATATACATTTACACATTATTTTGAAAAGTTTACCTCATTGTCATTTTCTCATTTAATTGAATTCAAAGAAATATTGAAAGTTCCATTGAAGTATTGTTTTTTCATTTGTTTAATAAATTTTTAGAAGTGTGTCTTATTTTCTTCGAAATTAATAGAAGCAATTTGTTAACATTTTTAAAAATAATTCTTAAGATACAGCTGCTCATTGGGGAGAAGGATGGCCAATTTCTTCTTCTTCTTCTTCTTCTTCTTCTTATTATTATTATTATTATTATTATTATTATTATTATTATTATTATTATTTATTTATTTATTTATTTATTTATTTATTAATTATTTTTTTTAAAAAGTTTAACGTTAATGTGTAATATTGAAGGTGTCTTATAAATTTTCTTTACTAGCTCAAGTAGCAATTCTTTGGTTAGCTTATGCTGCTTTGCTTGTCTACTATTATTAGCATTTTGTATGCCTCTGTGTCCACTGTATAGTGTTGCAAACGGGAAGTAGCTGATCTTTCGCAGCACACAGGTTGAGAATCACTGGCCCAAGCCTTTATTTAGTTCTTACAGGGATTCATCATCAGTACACCATTATCTTATTAAATGTCGCGGGTCAGGGAAAATTATTGGACTTGCACTTGGAAATCAGGGAAAATGATATAAGTAATTTTGTAAGAATCCTGTGGAATGCTTCAGGCATACAACAACGGTACCATACCGAATTTTGTTGCTTTCTATGTGAATGAAACAGCCAAGATAGAGTTAACCATTATGTCCTTGAAATATGGCTATCGCGGAAGGAATGTGTTCCAAGAGTCAAGAACATACCACGTCAACAACCCGTGAACCCTGAAGATGTGTTTCTTCTTCCATTACACATCAAACTAGGTTTAATGAAAATCTTTTTCAAAGCATTAAGTCGAGATCGACCAGCTTTTAAGCATCTGAAGACAAAATTCCCAATCTTGTGACATAAAGATAAACGAAGACGTGTTTATTGCCCCACAAATAAGAGCTGTCATGCAGATAGTAAGTTTGAATGTACATTGTCGGACATAGGAAAGCAGCATGACAAGCATTCAAATTAGTATGTTTTAATTTCCTTGGTAATCATAAAGCACCAAGTTAAGAAGCTATGATTAGTAATATGGCACACTATGTCCAAAACATGGGATGCCACATGTTTCTGAAATTAAAATTTTTGGACTCGAATTTGAACTTCTTTCCACAAAGTTAAGGGTTGTTAGTGATGAACATGAGGAACGATTCCACTAGGACATTTCAACATTTGAAAACCTGTTCAGTGGACATTGAGAGACGATGTAACAGTAGTATGCGTGTTGAATATTATTGGTCTGTCATCAGAAAGATTTCTTCAGTTACATACAAGAAGTGTCTGATTTAGGTTTGATGGGGCCCTAAGCTATTGAAAGGGGCCCTTTATACGTCAATCCTTTTTTTTTCAGCGACAAAATGTCGTCGTTTTTAGGTTTGAATATATGCTATATGCTAATATTTGGATCCATTGAATATCTAAAGGGAAACAAGGGCTAATTACAAGCAGGGCTGGGAAACGGGGGCTCCATTATAAGCGGGGCTGGATAACAGGAACCTCATTACAAGTGCGGCTGAAAAATATAGCCCTATTACTTGCTTCATAAAAGTCTAGTACATAACAATACAAAACACCATTGTTATATGTGCTTTTTATATTATCTGCTTTTTATCTGGACATTACATTACTATCAGTTTTTCTCTTTAAATTTTCTGGGCCCCAAGCGAGTGGGCTTGGTTAGCTTATACGTAAATCTGGTACTGGATACAAGGGGAAAAGATCATATCCGCCATTTTTGTAGAAATTTGTGTAGACTTTTGTTTGTATACTAAAAGTGGCTCTCCTATGTCTGTAACAAAATATCATGTGACTACACAGAATAAATGGTACATGTTAGAAGAAAACGACTTCATACATCGATTTAGCACCTCTAATTTAATTAAAATTACTTGTTTTCAATTAAAGGACAGAACGTGATCTCAAATTTGTTGTACAGTGTAACAGCGACTTACTTATGAAAACTGGATACAATACTAAAAATGTTAATATAAGATCAGGACCACTTTTAGTTTACCCTAAGTCTATAAACGAATATTTCAAGAATTCGCCTATAATAAGAGTGTGTTTCACTTATAATAAACTTTCATATAAATATTATAATAACCTTTCATATAACTACAAAAATTTGGATTTCAGTCTCCCGCCTGACAAATACCTATTATTAGATAAGCAATCATCATGTAAAGATTGTAACTACTTGTTGTATGTTATGTATGCATTTATACGCATAGTTTTCAATCTTCATGTTTTTTTTTTTTTTCCTTTCTTAAAACTTTACTTTCGGTTCTTCTATATTTGAGAACTTTTTAAGTTCTTTTTTTTAACCTGATGGTATGTGGAAATCAATGTAAACCCTCTTTAAATGGAGTGATTTTTCTCTGTTGTGGGTAGAGTTAAGTAAATAAATAAATAAATTTTCTTGAAACTTCTGACGTTCTCTCGGCGTTCTTTTCCAACAGCGCCTGGAGCACACGCCTTGTGTGTTTTCTCTTTAGTTACGATTCTATCTTCTCTGATGGGATGGATCCATTCAGATCTTATAAACATGCCGTGCTTATGTCTGAATACAGGATAAGGAAACTCGTGACACTTTCAAAGATATCAAATAGAAAGGGAACGATTCAGGGAACAGTAGCTAATGATACAATGGCACAGTGAAATCTAACAGACTAAGTCTAAGCTTGTTTATTTTATATTTACGAACTAATAATTATGTTTGATTCGTTAATGAAAGTTAAGAGTCCTACCTGATTATTTTAAAAATTAATGAATATGACATTTCTTGAAATTCAGAAGTTTCATTGTGTTATGAATGACGAACACTTAAAAGATAACTTAGAGTCTGTCATAGGAATACTAAAATTAACCTTTTCACGGACAAATTGACCCATCACCACAATAAGAGGTAATTACAAAGAATTGCTACAGTTATAAATTATGTTCCTTAGTGACAAATCAATTGTAGTTTCTATTAGTGAATCAGCAAATGTGAAATGAATGGCTAAACACATATGGTGCTTCAAGATATAAATTAGCCATCCCTTATCTTTCGTTTCAGGCTCTAATTGACTACTCAAATACCAGATTTTCAACATCATCAGAACAAATATTTTTAATGTAAATTTACAATCTCTTGGTATTATTATAATAAAAATAACAAACTGTCATATCAAGATGTCCAGCAATACCAGAAACTGACACACATACACACACACACACACACTCCTCACAGTATCAAAAAATTAGAACAAAAGTTTATTCTTAGAGAGAATTCGGAACGTATGTAGGTACGCCACTGGTATTAGCTGGCCCAAGCATTATGACGTACGCGCGTACGTCACTGGTACGGAAGGAGTTAATGGACATCTCAATAATACGGACAACAATTATTCTCCACAATTCAAAATTAATCTTCAGTTGATCTCTTCAACTAATCCGGCAGCTACAAGCAAACTTCAATCAGAAATTGGTGTTGCAGGATTACACGGTAGACAAGTATTGTGAACTTTTCTCAAAGAAATTCATAAACCGTTATGATTGATTAGTTCTGTTTACACTTTCAGTATTTAAAAATAATGTTGCATGTTTTTATTGTGTTGTTTTTACTTTTAGTATAGTTAGGAAGTGAATTAAAAGATTTGGGGTATGACTAGTACCTATGAAGAAAATTATCACTCAAGCATTATGCGCATATTTTGCAAGATACGCCCATACAAACATATCCCCAGCAATGTTTTTGTTTCTTTACTAACTGGAATCCCCCCCCCCCCCCAGTACTTCGAATACTGGGCACAGTATTTCGATATTAACTCATATTTACATTTATAATTAACCTATTTACTATACACTGCATACAATTTTGAAATGTACATGAGCTGTGACTATTCTAAATTTGTGTTCTAGCTTTGTGTACTTGTACTACAATAAAGATATTTCAACTATGAAAATCATAGTTCGCTCCAGTAATTACTGATTCTGAAAAAAAAAGAGAAATTTGCTGTTAAATTGCTTTAAAATCTGAAAATGTTTTATATTGATAAGCAACATAGACATTATCGTATCAGAATATATACAAATAATATTGTAAATTTATTTATAAAACAATGTATATTTATAATTTAGAGTAACATATGTACAAATGTAAATTAAATTAATAATATAGATTGTGGTGTACTGAAATAGCAATATAATTTCGATGTGCTCAACGGAGAATATCTTACGTTAAAAAGAAAATAAATAGTGTGCTTAAAACTTTACAAACAGATCGTGGTAAGATAAAATGTCGTGGTAAGATTGCATACAGTAAGTAGCAGACTTTTATACTCATCTTTAAGTCATATTTTATACTTTTAAACAAATTTACTACAAACTTTGTGTTTTGTTACGATTTTTTAAAAATAATTTTAGTACAATATAACAAACGCCAGTACCAGAACTTTCTTGTAACAATTTAAATATTTAAGTATACCACTGAAATACAAGCAATCTCGTACCCATGTCCGTGCCACTTCAGTTACAGTATGTGCTGTAACTATTAAAAAAAAAAAAAAAAAAAAGAATTTGGTACAATTAATCTTTAATACATGCTGCTTGGACTTATATCTGCAGTCATACCGTTACCTCATGGTATAACAAATAGAAATGGAATCTTTGCAAATATGTTGAATAGCTAAATAACGTTGCCCGTATAATAATTTTTATCGTAATGCAACATGTGAAGGGAGCCTGTCTTATTACAATAACAATCCCAATATATTGCTCTATATTTCTGTGAGAGAGTTTGTTTGTGGATTATCTGTTAGATATGATAATTAACATGTTTTAAATTTTGAAGCAGTACGCTGGATATGTTCTCTTTAGACAAGCAACCGGACACATTTCTACATTTTCCTGTCATTAGCTAATAAATGCTATTATAATCTGAAATAACCTTTCTTTACGAAGTATAACATATATTTTAAGATATATGGGAATTGCGTACATATCCTACCTGCTGCTGAAATTGTTTTTGGCGCTATTATACAAATATTTGTAGTTTGATTGCTGATAGTTAAGTACCGATAGTGTAGCTGCATATAAGATAGGTAATGGATACAGGGGTGAATGACAGTCGTGGCATTAGTTGTTCAGGCGGATGTTAATAAATTCCTCTGTGTTGGTGTTGGTATCTGTAATTCCATGAATGCTCATAATTGCTCCATATTTTTACATATACTGATAATCACTTTTGTAGTTGACGTTTCCCGTACCTGTAATAGTAAAGAGCCACGGTCGCATCAGTTCTCAATTACATCTATATCTTTCACTGGGAACTTGAGTAGGATTACGTACGTTCAATAAGCTATGGAAAACTAGGAGACAACTCATTGGTGTTACGTCTATTTTACGATGGGCATTATTTGTATTAGTCCTATGGTTTCCTCTCGAGACTGCTGCAGCCAAAGTGAGCTGAGATGACATTGTACGTCGGAGTTAAGATGATATACTGGACCAAAAATAATCTTGTTCACTTCTCATCCTTGTCCCGAGTTTACAGAGTCGAGAGTAACCAAAGAGAGACACAGCGACAGTGTAACCTCTCTGTAACGGATGCCTCTCATTTACAATCATGTCCCATCAGTATCGTTATTGAGAAAAAACAGCTTCACTGTATTTTCTTTGGTAACAGTTTCCTTTGGCAGATCAAAAAAATTGCAAAAACTCAAGTGATAATTGTCTGCAGTGGTATAATTGAAGATGCGGTTTACTAGTTCATTAATAACAAAACCATTGGATCAAAATTTAGAAATTTTGGAAAAATAGAAGAAGAAACCATTTTCGACACTACTCTTAATTTTTCCATGCTATTTGCATTATTTAAGTGAATGCTTAAGGGATTTGGCAATGAT
Source organism: Thermobia domestica (assembly GCF_964235325.1). Taxonomy (NCBI): domain Eukaryota; kingdom Metazoa; phylum Arthropoda; class Insecta; order Zygentoma; family Lepismatidae; genus Thermobia; species Thermobia domestica. The sequence goes on from NC_137463.1 coordinate 215,607,379, forward strand.
ATGAGGTATTCATCAGTCGTTGAAACTTTAAGCAAATCGAACAAATCGTCATGACCTACAAAAACGTGTTCAATAGAAGACAGTTCAATTTCTTCTTTTGCAGAGCTTTTATCATATTAAATTTTCGGAACTTCACAAATAAACGAGAAGGCATCTGCACTTGGTCTACATTTGAATTTTTCAAAGTGTGAAGTTGGATTTCTTGGGTCAGATGAAGCCAAGTTCGACCTATTATTTAAAAAAAATGACGAAGCTGCTCCAGGGATACGTCTTCTAACTAACCATAATGCTTGTCTTCTAGGCGCCGCTCTCACAAAGGAAGCGTTTACCAATGTCCTGTTAAGCAAAATATCGAAGTTAGAATATTTTTTGTCTCGTCTCGCCTCGATTTCTGTCCATGCAGCTTTCTTTCTTCTACGTGCCTCTTTATCGATCCCTCGTTTAAACTACTTCTTAAGATGCTTCCCATCTTGGAATGAGACTCCACTACTGGAAAAATATGATCTTATACTTAAAATGGGTCTGGAGTCAATTTTGAACTGCTCCTTGAGTGACGACTCTTGGATGCAAACATCCTTACCTGTTGGATTAGGAGGTCTTGGTATTCGACGAACCGTTGATATGGCAATTCCTACCTTTTTAGCGTCCTACCACGGATCTCTTCGTTTAATCGAGGCTCTCCTTCCACAAGGTTACCACCTGGACCCTGTAACTTATAGTTACAGTGATTAGAAAAAAAAAATATTTTCATACCCCCCCACTCTTTCCTTTTTACCGTATAGATTTTTTTTGTGCTTTCTTAAGCATCAGCGCTTTACCAAGAAAACAGAAATTTCAGTTAATAATTAATCGTAAAAGATTTGTAGCATCAAATTTTCTTTCTTTGGGACCATAATAGTACAGATTATTATTTACAGAATCCTTTATATTTATTGAATAAATATAGGTTAAATAATTACTAGCAAATGCTAGCGGATATTTTTTTCCTTCGTAACATCTGCCACAGGTGGATAGAAGAAATGTCATTGGTTAGATTTTAGCTGCCAGATTTCTAGAAGCTGAGAGGAAGAGATGTAGAAGCGTCTTTTCTTCATATACCGTGGTGGAATCAACAAACACTTTTTGGATATCAAAATTTTCGTTTTAAAAGGTTTCCGGCATTGAATTTGCGTCAGATGAGTGACTAGGTCTTCAAACTGTAAGTACACCAGATATGTTCGAATAATCAAAATTCACGGATAGACAGACATAGTGTTTTGCGATCGTAAAATTCAGACTTCGTTGAGTGAATAAGGACAGCCATATTTGGAAATTATTGAACATGTCTAAGCGTTGAACTATAAAATTCTTCTTATTTACCTTTACTCTCGCTCACGTTTGATTTATGTATAACTGAAAGCAAATAATTATAATTTTTTATGTGACTCAAGTTCAAAATGGTACGAAGTATTGTTTATGTGAAAATTGAACACGTAGCCATGCGGGGCTAAAGAGGGTGTTGAGTGCCAAACAGGGTGTAATGTAGCTGGCTAAGTTTTCATTTCCTCCTTAGGAACCTTCAGTTCCTAGGTGAGTTTTGTGTTGTTGTTTCCTTAACATCAGAACATTATGAAATAGTAGGACCTTACCTACACTCTCTCTCCCCATTTTTCTAAATTTTTTTTGTTATTTATTCAAACCAATTCAAAGAGGGTTTCGTCATATAATATTTTTTTTAACAATAGCAAGAATTTTAATCCCACCATCCATCAGAGATTCATAATTATTTGGATAATGATATTTTTATGTGTAGTGTATAAGTTTGTAGTGTATATTTATTATTGCTTTGGTTGGGATACACACTAGTGATTATAATGGACTCATAGTTTGTTTCTATATGATTAGCCCGTTAACATGGTCACTTCCGTATTGAAATTTTAGTGCCGGGTTATTCTCGTGTTAGTAACCACTCTGAATTCGTATTTCCATATATATATATTTAGTCTGGTTCGTACTGTGAGTTCTCATGCGTGTTTCTTCGCTGTGCGATGTTTCTTTGTCTCGTGGGGATGGTGATAGACTGCATCATGGATAATTTAGTGATGGCGAAGGGATGAGAACCACTGTAATTTAGTGAGGAAATCCAGGTGTTCGAAAATTTTGATAACGAGTCGTTGTGTGTATATTGAACATTCATTTTCCTTGGACAAAGTGGTATTCGAGAGTGCTTAACGTGTCATTCAAAATTTTATCTGTTATTACGTAAATTTTAACTTTCAATAGTTAACTATTGCAGTAATTAAATCGCTTCGTTGTGCTTGCATAGTTTAGGATCCGTTCGTAGTTGTAGATGTGGCGCTAGCAGCGTCGTATTCAAAGCTGATTGTTGATATACAGAGCAAATTAATAGATAGTAAATACAAGAATATTCAACAGAAGTTATTGATAGAAATAGCAGAATATTTTACCGAATAGTGTGCGTATCGGTTAGTTTTCGCAGTAAATCTGTAATGCTTTGTTTATTGGAAGGTAAGCCTGAAATTTAATTAACTATTTTCGAAGTAGTATGGTAAGAGGTGAAGAGCTGAAAGTAGTAGGAATGATACATAATATTAGTTTAGATAAATGGAACGGGAGTTTTCGTGGAGTATTTATATATATTTTTTTTTATTATATGTATACAATACCCCGGTGGTATTGTGTACATATGATAACCTTTATTACAATACAAATAGTGGCATATATATTTATAAAAGCATATTATAGTATAGGATTATCGAGCCTATGGGCTATTTTGTGAATTGGTTGGTGTTCCGTAGTATTGACTAGAACTTGAGAATATAGATATGTTGATTTGTGATTATGAATATTAAGAATATAATAGGAACCCAACATATAAAAATATAAGCCCAGTAATGAATATACATATGAGAGGCCACTAGATCAAGTGAATGAGTGTGTGAATGCGATCGGAGTCTCCCAGACCTATCGTTGAATATTATTATAATAATTTCGGAAAAGCTAATTCATAAGATTGGGTGGAGTGGAATTTAGTTGCAATTCGGTGTGTAAGTGAAGGGGAATAGTGTAATAATTTCGATTTGATATCTTGCGAAACTTCATAATACGTCCGCATATTATTTAGTAATGTTATTATACTATATTTTTAAAATATTTCCAATAACGAGGAAGATTCGGTAAGGAAAAAGTAATACAGGTTAACACATCCTATAGATTTTTTTTATTTCGGTATTTTCCAGTTTTTTTTTTGTTCCTAGTTTTTTAAATATAAGCATTAAGTACTTTCTTCCTACTTTGTTTTCATGTGAGAAGAAGTTTTCATCTTCTTGTATACTTCATGGCATTTGTCATGGTTCCTTCGGGGCAGAGCGATGTCGTGATGTGGGGGACATGTGTGTGAGCTCACAGTGGGACAGTTTAACATTATTTTACATCACCGATGGACTTGTACTATAACTATCCGATTTATTTTCCAAGCTTTCCTCCGGACATGTAATTTATCTCTTATTGAAGCCGGCTGACATTCTGACTGTTTTGACAATAATGCTAATCTAATGTCAAATGCCGGGATGAAGAATTGATAATGATGATGATTTAGAGAAAAAGAATATATTTACTTAGTTCATCTTTTGATCATATTATTTATTTACTTACATTTTTATTGAACGGGATTTTTTTTTTTTGACAATTTTCCTTTCTATTGTCTCCTTTGCTTTTAACCGACTTTTGGTGGTAACGAAGATTGTTTGTTATATAGAATTTTTTTCTGTAAATTCTAATTCTGAAGGTCGTCTAGCGGAGACGGAATAACTAGGGCGCAAGTACTAAGGGGGAATTTTCTAACGGTAGTCCTCCTTCGTATCTCTGCTTGGTCACAGACTTCTAGCGGGTTTCAGGATAGTATAATCGGTCTGTATTGTGAGGACCGTACGTTTTTGGGGTTTATGTTAAATTGTTTCGGTTTAAGTCAACAAATGGTTGCAAGTTTTATCATCTTCGACGACCTAAAATTGTTCGGTTTTTCATTTGACTTCGGTTCTTTTCCTTGTATCTCTGATCAACGATGACTCCAAGACGTCGATTATTCAAAATCTGAGAAGCTAGCGTTATTTGGAATGGGGAAAGGATAAATTTTAATGTTACTTGATATTTTATCGGCTTGGAGGCATTCGATGTTCGCTCTTTGATTTTTTTTTCTTTCTTATCTCTTTCCTCGAACTAGATTTTTTTTTTGCCATTTGTATATTCCTTGATATAAGTACTTTTTTTTTTTAATATTTATAATAGAGACATCTCTAACAGACATGTTACCAATATATATTTCATTTAAGGGGACTTATAATTGAAGTTCTGGGATTTTGGTTCCGAAATGGGTTCATGATCTTGGAAGTCGTTTCCATATTGCTGAGAAATTAGTCTCCATTGAATATACCTGTAATCCGATATTCATAGTGGTTCCACAGATTATATTTCTGCCAGTTATAGCAAAATAGTATCCTTAACATCAGCTAGGCCTAGCTAATCACCAATAAGGAGGAATATTAATCACCTGCGTACACAATTAACATAATATTTTTTTTAATTTTGTAAATATACCTGGATGAGTTAAAAGAAACTGTTATTGATTTAAAAAAAAAACCTTGAGTTGGAGATTTGTGGAAGTTTTTTTATTTTATGTATTATTTTTAATTTTTAATATTTATCGTCCATACGAGAATACTACTGTATAGATATACAAGCTTCTGTTATTACGAATTTAAAAGCTCTTGCTATAATATTTTTGTAACTAACTTAATATACCCTTTTACTAGACCGAGACTGTATAGCTGTAGGTAGATGTAATTACCAGAAATTTTGTTTTCATATCGTAATACCTATGTTTAAGACTTCTAGTTAATCAAATAAGGAACTTTTTTGTAAATTGCTTGTTCGCACCTCAATCTCAATTTTCTGCGCCGTCTCACTTAATCAGCGATGGGTATACTGACGACATTTTCTGGAATTATCTATGTTACAAAATTTTAACCTCTATTCGAAATCAATTGATGGAAAATTAAAATATTAACATTTATATTCGATGTTGCCATGTAAAGTCAATATTTTTGTATATGATTTCTCTGTATGGGCGAGAGTACCTTCAGGAACTATGAAAATTTTCGTAATCAGTGAGGAATTCGTAATAATCATTCCATCCCAAAAGAAAACTCCAACACCCAAATTGAAAGTTTAATGTACGTCAATTTAGTGCGTTCATCTTTATAGAACAGTGTTTCCCTAGTTATTCATTTGGAGTTGCCATAGTGCGAAATCACATCCAATTTATTCTAGAAGTGCAAATAGTGACAGGTTAACGCAGATATCCCAATATGCCGGAATCAAAATAAAGTTTGGAAATAAATTACTATATTAATTTGGATAGACAGGAATAATGTACTAAGAAGATATATAGATTATGAATCACCTTGAATTTAAGTATGCCCAAATTACAGTGAAACAAGTAGTGGCAAGGAATTAATAATTTACAGGAACCGTGATTTACCAAATTTTATTCATAAATACACCATCTTCTTTGCAAATAGTTGACCTAAAGATATATACATTGTTCTGCAATAACTTTGGAAGAATATGGAAAACTTCAACATATTTAATGCGATGGAACACTTCCCTGAGAATTAAAGTTCAGAAATTTTGTGCTATTTTTTTATGCAAGTTTACTCAATGTTATTTAAAAATTTCATAAAACTTTCTTTGTCTCGTAAAGCCATAAAAGATTTTTTTTTTTGTTTAACCACTAACTGTTTTGAAAATCATTTGATACTGCAAATTTTATGTGAAATACTGCTAAAACCATTTCCCTGTTTACTTCCGTTGTGGACGGAGGTATTTCCATTTTGGAAAATATTAATGTGTTTATTTCGGAGTTTAATAAATTTTTTATTTGAATATGTCAAATTATTAAATGTAAATAAAACTTCCAGCTGGAAAAATGTTTCTTTATTTTCTGTAATTTGTAGACCAATGCATCCTAGCAACTAATGGTAGTTTAGTAACATTTTAATTTATTTGTGTATTTATGTATTTTAGGTTGATGTGATGGTGTGGATTTACTCCGATTTGGTTATAAAGAATATTTCAATAGTGAATGAATATATACATATATATATATATGAGAGTAAAATCAATACCCTATTTAGGCATGCACTGAAAACAGTATCAATCGAAATTATGAAGTAATATATTATTACTCCTCTAAATATGATCTAGATATATACATATATTCAGTGCTGTATAGCACAGAAGAAGATGGAGTAATCGTTGAAACGGTGACTGGTAAAAAAAAAGGGAAATAGTGAAATAATTTAAATTGCAGAGTTACTTTTTTTAATGTTTTCTCTCAGGGTTATTCTTTTATGTGGACAGGTTAGATACTGTTTCTTTCTTCTCTTTTCTTTTTCTTCTTTTCTTCTTCTTTCTTTTCCTTTCTTTCTTTCCTAGTCTAACGGCCATACTCATGTCATCTCATTTTAAAGACATTTCAATTTCTTTGGAATGTTTTTATTTCTCTTTTCTTCGGTGAAGTGCCCGCCTTATTCAACACACGGTTAATATCTCCTATGGGGTTAGAGTTTTGGCGACCGTGACAGGACTTCTTTCCGTCTCGTTCGCTACTGAGTTACTAGAATTCCGGCGACCGTAACTTAAGATTTTGTTGTTATAGTGATGAAAATATCTACTGATTAATAGAAAATGTTGATCATAGTGGCTTGGTAACAGAAAACTTTGGGCGATCGAGTAAAAAAAAAAAATTTCATAAAGGAACAACCCAGAAAGAGAGAAGGCATTTCCTATATCATCGTGTATATAGAGAAAGATAAATTGCTTCATGAGTTTCCATTGAGATTGTATTCAAGTGCATTAAGTAAAAAGTAATAGGGGAAAGAAAAATAAGGAGAGAGTTGTAGAAATAGCAAGCTACATACACCTGAGGCACTCACATGGTAATTGTGATATATATATATAAGTGTTATTAATATTTGTTTGTTTGGTAAAATATTTTTTGTTCTTTTCTTCAAACGTAAATTCTAGGAAATGGCGTCAGTAAACGCATCTATAGCTAATGCAAATGGTAACGACACTAAGTGTGTCCAGTGCAATGACACTCGTGTTAGTCCGCATCGTAAAGTAGAGTGTACCAGTTGCAATTGCTGGTATCATTTCGAATGTGTTAATATTACAGATAATTCTGAGCGGGCCAAAGATTTAGAGGGAAATCCAGAATGGAAATGTCCACGATGTGACACTAAGTATCGAATTCGTTCGGAGGATTCGCAAACTATAAGATCATCCGAACAATTAGAGGAAATTGATCCTCAGAAAATAGTAGCCGAGTCCACTCGAGTAAATTTAGGAATAACAAATGGTGGTGAGGGCGGAGATAAGTCTCCTATTCGCGAAAACAATGGACTTGACGACAATAATGGAAATAAGCAGGAGCCAATGAGTAAAGAATTTAGGCTATTAATGGAGTTGATGACGGAAATGAATGCTAATATGATGGGAATGAAAACGGAAATGAATGCTAATATGATGGAAGTAAGAAATGATATGACGGAACTGGGAGATAGGATTGATAAAAAGGTAGAACACTTAACGGGACAAATCAATAATGTATCCACGCGGGTGGATGAGTTATCGGAGCGTATGCAGAAATTTGAAATTGGGGTGAATGAAAAAATTGATGATCAGATAGAGCAGATAGAGCAAAAGGTTATTCATATTAAGAATGTAACGGATAATAATTATAAAGTGTTAAATGAAAAGGTCATTGTATTAGAGGAGTCAACATGCACAGTCTCAAGCAAGGTAGCCAAGTGTGAACAAGTATTGTTTAGTCATAAAGAATCCATTGACAATTTAGAGGTGAAAATTCAATCTGTGAGTGAGGTTAACGATACTATTAGGCAGCAACTGGTTGAGTTACAAAACCAAAACAAGGAACCATATGTCCTAACTAGCGATAAAATACATTCTTCAAAAATAAAAGATTCTACTTACCGTGTTGAACCACTGGCCGGTATTTCAAAGAAACGACCGTATATGGAAACAATAAGGGTAGAGTCAGTTGAAGATACTATATCGTTTTCTATGCCGGTTTTAGATTCTGTAATTACTACTAGTTTTGTGAATACTTTTCCGAAACTGAACCCGGTTACAACTACTGTGTCAAGTATGGGTGTATCATCTTCAGCTCCACATAGCTATAATATTCCAAATAGTGAACTCAATTCCTCTTGGTTTGGGAATTTGACATCTCGGGTCGGAAGTGCCAATTTCGGAACTAATATTCCTAAATTTAGTGGTAACTTTCCTGTTGGGGAGCCGTGGACTGGTAGACCTATTGTAACTCTTTCTGCTGGATGTCCTATCATGTCACCTGTAGTAACAAATACAGTCGCATTACCGAATAATCAGTTAACCATGGAACCGTATATGTGTTCGAAAGTCAAAATAGATTTTGACAAATTTCCAAAGTTTGAAGGTAACACTTCGTCAGGAATTCCGAAGCATTTTCTGAGAAATCTTGAACATTGCTTGTCTATGTATCCCTTTTCTGATAAAGAACGTTTACACATAGTAGAGCAATCATTAACATCATATGCTTTTGCTTGGTTTCAAGCCAACAAGCACAAAATTAAAACATATAATGATTTTGTAGTATTATTCAAAGAAACATATTGCAGTGATCGTATAGAGCGGGCCCAAATACGCGCACTCCAGTTTATGCGCTATGATAAAAACAAATATTCATCTCTTCTTGATTTCTCGTGGAGAATAATCGAGTTATACTATAGCATTTCCGACAATCCGAATCAAGCTGAAGTTGTGGATCTAGTAACAAATTGTCTTCCACCTGAGGAAGCTAGAGCTATAGCTTCGCATTTGTGTCAAGATATCTCAGAATTGACTTCGCGAATAGCTGCATTAGGATCAGTTAAGCCGAGTTTTGACTCACGTCCTCCTCCTCGGAAGTATTTCGCTAGGCAGGCCAAGGTTTACAAACCAGTGACCACGCAAGTGAACACAAGTTGTCAGACGGACTTTTTGAGCTATAGGCAAGCAGGATATAGATATCCGAGAGAATTTAATTCTGGGAATTTCAATGGTGGGAGAAGATTATATAACAACTATCGATTTAGAGATAGCTATCAACCTTACAACTGACCTAATAGGGAATCGAGCCAGAATGATAATAATAATGATAATAGCAATAATGGCAATAACAGAAATTCTCGAGGTAGTGATAATAGGCGAGGAAACGGACGAAGAGGTCGTGGTAATGCCAACAATGTGAGTAATAGTAACAATAGAGACAGTAACCGGACCGAAACTAATAGAGAAGAAGGTAACCTTAGTATTAGGGTACCGAACTATACTGGCAACGAGACAGCTATAAAAACAACAAACTAGGATCGCAGCTGTCTTGTCAAATGGGGGAAGATGGCTGCGGAACAACAGAACACCCCATTAAAATTATTCTTTCTGATTCAAATACAACAAACGAAAGTGGAACATGTTTTAATCCAAAATCAGTAAGTAATGATCCTAAATTAGATCCGTTTTTGAAATTTAATATTAAATTCGTGGTTGAGGAAGAACCCAATGATCAGGATGGAGATCGTTATTTTTCTACTTCCCCAGTAGTACGAGGAACCATTGGTGGTTTAGAATTAGTAGCTACCATTGATAGTGGCTCAGAATTGTGTCTGATGGATTGGGAAGTGTGGAAACGATTAAAACAACGATTTCCATCTGCGAAATTAAAACCTTATACTGGTCTCACTTTAGGAGCTTTCGCGGGAAAAGAGAAATTTTCGGTCCAAGGGGTGCAAAATTTTTGTCTTAATATACAAGACCACATATTTGAAATTCCTATATTTATAATCAAGTATCTGAGAACGGACTTAATACTGGGCTGTCCCTTTTTATATAAGTTTTGTGGAGTAGTAGATATTGAAAGAAAACAACTTAAATTAAAAGATAGTTCGGGAAATGTAGTATTAGTCTCAACAGATCAACCAAATGTGATGTTCATTAAAATCCCTCCGGATGAGGTTGCGATCAGTATACCGGGGAGACCAGTGGATACCCAGCCTCTATTTGACACCAATGTTTTGTGTAAAGCTGCTAATGCAGTTGCTCCTCTTTCGAGTGAGGTAGTTCAAAGAGTTGATCACATCGAGTTGCTCTCGGATGATGATTGCAATGTCACTGAAGCGGATGTCGATGAATACATTGAAACTCGAAATGACTTACCTGAAAATATCAAACTTGGACTTCGTAAGCTGCTACTTACTTTTCGTACTTTATTTTCTGAAAATCCTCGCAAGGTTAACGCTCCTCCTTACAAATTACAGCTTAGAGATAATGAACCCGTGGTAGGTCCTTGTTATCCTGTACCGCAAGCTCTACAAGCGGATTTCGAGATCGAACTTAAAAGGTGGTTACGCCTTGGCATTGCCAAAGAACAGATGTCACCGTATCGTAATTCCGTTCATGTTGTGAGAAAAGTTTCTGGTGGCGTACGCCCAGTTTTGGATTTAAGAGCTATTAATAGTAAAATTATTACACCGCAAGTGCAAGTAGAACCTATTAATGACCTTTTAAGTAGAATTTCACAGTCCCATTGGTTCTCAACCTTTGATGCGTCTTCTGCTTACTACGGTATAAGTTTACACGAGGATTCTTACCCATGCACGAGTTTCGTATATAAAGGCCGTCAGTATGTACTGACTACGCTTCCTCAGGGACTTAAAGCTTCTCCGTCAATTTTTCAACATGTCATGAATCAGTTCTTTACCGAAGAGACTCGAGACTACATTCTTTTGTACTTGGATGATGTAATGGTGAAAAGTCCAACTCAAAACGATCATCTTAGTCATTTAGAAATAGCCTTCAATATTTTCAAAAAGGCAAACCTTTCATTGAATTTTAAGAAATGTAAATTCTTTTTACCCGAAGTTAAATTTTTAGGCCATGTAGTGAGCGGAGATAGCATAAAAGTTGATCCCCGTTTAAACGAAGCTATCAGATGTTTCCCTGTTCCGAAAACTCGTAAAATGTTACGAAGATATCTTGGACTAATAAATTGGCGGCGGAAATTCGCAAGCAATTTCTCTAGTTTGACAGAAAAGCTCTTTAACCTTCTTAAGAAAGATAGTAAATTTATCTTCGATGAAGAAACACTTCAAGCATTTTATAGAACGCGAGAGATATTAAGCAACCCTCCAGCGTTAGGTTTACCTGACTTTTCTCTACCATATCACATACAGTGTGATGCTTGCATGGGAAATTTAGCGGGTCTGTTAGCGCAATATCCTCTAGGAGAGAGTGAACCGCGTGTGCTAGGATACGCTAGCCGAAGAGTTAAAAGCCATGAGTTGTCATTATCAATTTTTCAACTCGAGTTATTGGCCGTATTGTTCCTTTGCAAACATTTCGAGCAATTTATTATTGGAAGGACCACTTACGTCCATACTGACAATGCTGCAGTCACACATGCATTCACGCTTAAGGGACTAGATCCTCGAACAACGAGAATACTACTGAAATTGCAAAAGTTTGATTTAATTTTTCAGCACTGTCCTGGCGATAAAAATTTCGTAGCCGATACGTTAAGTAGAAATCCGCCTGAGATATTGGCTGAACCAGAGATGCACTACGTAAATTTTCTTAATATGTCCGAGTATGCTAACATAGATTTTTCCAAGATCAAAGAACAGCAAGCCAACGATGAATTTTGTCAAAAATTGAAAGAAAAATATGATAATCAGGGCGAATCAGATAAAGTTACAGAGTACAATGATTTAATATACATGAACCCTGTTACAGTGATGAAGTGGCTCTTGGTAATACCACGTAACTGTATTGATGATGTAATTAAAATTATTCATTCAGTAGGACACTTTGGATTACAAAAATGTTTTAGATTATGTAGATCTCTTTTCTATTGGAAGAATCAAAAGACTAGTATTAAACAGTACATAAATAATTGTACTGACTGTGCTGAAACTAAGTTCGCGACTCGTGTAATAACAAAACAAGTTTGTCACCTTGAGGCGAATGCGGCGCATGAGAGACTGGGGATGGATATTATTGGTAAATTGCCATCAAGTCAAGGCTACTACTATATTCTGTCCATTATAGATATATTTTCTCGGTTTGTCAGCTTTTTTCCTTTAAGAAAGGCTCATACTAAAGAAATCATTACCGTTTTAGAAAGGAGGTATTTTCATCTAGTACCGTATCCACGTGAATTCATCTCCGATCGTGGAGTTCAATTTATGTCCAAAATGTGGAAGGACTATTGTGATAAGCATAGTATCACCCATAAACGTACTTCTAGTTATGCACCAAACTCGAATGGCATAACAGAGAGGAGCCATAAAGAGTTAAATAGACTGTTTCGGTTATGGTGTCACGATGATCAAGCAAATTGGATTCGGTATTTGACGAAAGTTCAGCATCTCCTAAATAATTCCTACTGTACCAGTATTCAATGTGCACCGGCAGAACGTTTCCTGAGCTATTCTGCAACGGAGACGTTTCGCAATTCTTTCCCGTGGCCAAAGAGTTTGGAGAAAATAGACAATAATAAGAGATACATAGTAGTGTCCGGCGGAGATAAGGAAGTTGATAGTAATCAGGAAACAGGTCTCATGCTACATGAAGGAACTTTGGTTATGTTAAAAACCCATCCATTATCATCTATTCTAAAACATGAAACAGCAAAATGGATGAAAGTATATACTGGTCCATTTTTAGTCCATAAGATTTTGAGAAATTGTGCTGTTTTACACACCTTGAAGGGTAATAGTGCTGGAACACATAATTTTCAAAATTTAAAAATATTTAATTGCACGCAGGAAAAGTTCGAACAATTACTTAAGGATTACCCAAAGTAATCATTATAGTGCGTTTCCCAACAAAAGTAGAATAAGTTTAGTGTGTATGTAATGTTATGTAAGATGTTTGATCATTTTTGTGGGTATATTAATAGGGTTATGATATTTATTGTGTAAGAAAAATTTTGCTGTTCGGTAAATCAACATCAAAATTTTTCTTCGGTCAGGCCCGAGAACTGTAACTTATAGTTACAGTGATTAGAAAAAAAATATTTTCATACCCCCCCACTCTTTCCTTTTTACCGTATAGATTTTTTTGTGCTTTCTTAAGCATCAGCGCTTTACCAAGAAAACAGAAATTTCAGTTAATAATTAATCGTAAAAGATTTGTAGCATCAAATTTTCTTTCTTTGGGACCATAATAGTACAGATTATTATTTACAGAATCCTTTATATTTATTGAATAAATATAGGTTAAATAATTACTAGCAAATGCTAGCGGATATTTTTTTCCTTCGTAACATCTGCCACAGGTGGATAGAAGAAATGTCATTGGTTAGATTTTAGCTGCCAGATTTCTAGAAGCTGAGAGGAAGAGATGTAGAAGCGTCTTTTCTTCATATACCGTGGTGGAATCAACAAACACATTTTGGATATCAAAATTTTCGTTTTAAAAGGTTTCCGGCATTGAATTTGCGTCAGATGAGTGACTAGGTCTTCAAACTGTAAGTACACCAGATATGTTCGAATAATCAAAATTCACGGATAGACAGACATAGTGTTTTGCGATCGTAAAATTCAGACTTCGTTGAGTGAATAAGGACAGCCATATTTGGAAATTATTGAACATGTCTAAGCGTTGAACTATAAAATTCTTCTTATTTACCTTTACTCTCGCTCACGTTTGATTTATGTATAACTGAAAGCAAATAATTATAATTTTTTATGTGACTCAAGTTCAAAATGGTACGAAGTATTGTTTATGTGAAAATTGAACACGTAGCCATGCGGGGCTAAAGAGGGTGTTGAGTGCCAAACAGGGTGTAATGTAGCTGGCTAAGTTTTCATTTCCTCCTTAGGAACCTTCAGTTCCTAGGTGAGTTTTGTGTTGTTGTTTCCTTAACATCAGAACATTATGAAATAGTAGGACCTTAACCTACACTCTCTCTCCCCATTTTTCTAAATTTTTTTTGTTATTTATTCAAACCAATTCAAAGAGGGTTTCGTCATATAATATTTTTTTAACAATAGCAAGAATTTTAATCCCACCATCCATCAGAGATTCATAATTATTTGGATAATGATATTTTTATGTGTAGTGTATAAGTTTGTAGTGTATATTTATTATTGCTTTGGTTGGGATACACACTAGTGATTATAATGGACTCATAGTTTGTTTCTATATGATTAGCCCGTTAACATGGTCACTTCCGTATTGAAATTTTAGTGCCGGGTTATTCTCGTGTTAGTAACCACTCTGAATTCGTATTTCCATATATATATATTTAGTCTGGTTCGTACTGTGAGTTCTCATGCGTGTTTCTTCGCTGTGCGATGTTTCTTTGTCTCGTGGGGATGGTGATAGACTGCATCATGGATAATTTAGTGATGGCGAAGGGATGTGAACCACTGTAATTTAGTGAGGAAATCCAGGTGTTCGAAAATTTTGATAACGAGTCGTTGTGTGTATATTGAACATTCATTTTCCTTGGACAAAGTGGTATTCGAGAGTGCTTAACGTGTCATTCAAAATTTTATCTGTTATTACGTAAATTTTAACTTTCAATAGTTAACTATTGCAGTAATTAAATCGCTTCGTTGTGCTTGCATAGTTTAGGATCCGTTCGTAGTTGTAGATGTGGCGCTAGCAGCGTCGTATTCAAAGCTGATTGTTGATATACAGAGCAAATTAATAGATAGTAAATACAAGAATATTCAACAGAAGTTATTGATAGAAATAGCAGAATATTTTACCGAATAGTGTGCGTATCGGTTAGTTTTCGCAGTAAATCTGTAATGCTTTGTTTATTGGAAGGTAAGCCTGAAATTTAATTAACTATTTTCGAAGTAGTATGGTAAGAGGTGAAGAGCTGAAAGTAGTAGGAATGATACATAATATTAGTTTAGATAAATGGAACGGGAGTTTTCGTGGAGTATTTATATATATATTTTTTTATTATATGTATACAATACCCCGGTGGTATTGTGTACATATGATAACCTTTATTACAATACAAATAGTGGCATATATATTTATAAAAGCATATTATAGTATAGGATTATCGAGCCTATGGGCTATTTTGTGAATTGGTTGGTGTTCCGTAGTATTGACTAGTACTTGAGAATATAGATATGTTGATTTGTGATTATGAATATTAAGAATATAATAGGAACCCAACATATAAAAATATAAGCCCAGTAATGAATATACATATGAGAGGCCACTAGATCAAGTGAATGAGTGTGTGAATGCGATCGGAGTCTCCCAGACCTATCGTTGAATATTATTATAATAATTTCGGAAAAGCTAATTCATAAGATTGGGTGGAGTGGAATTTAGTTGCAATTCGGTGTGTAAGTGAAGGGGAATAGTGTAATAATTTCGATTTGATATCTTGCGAAACTTCATAATACGTCCGCATATTATTTAGTAATGTTATTATACTATATTTTTAAAATATTTCCAATAACGAGGAAGATTCGGTAAGGAAAAAGTAATACAGGTTAACACATCCTATAGATTTTTTTTATTTCGGTATTTTCCAGTTTTTTTTGTTCCTAGTTTTTTAAATATAAGCATTAAGTACTTTCTTCCTACTTTGTTTTCATGTGAGAAGAAGTTTTCATCTTCTTGTATACTTCATGGCATTTCTCATGGTTCCTTCGGGGCAGAGCGATGTCGTGATGTGGGGGACATGTGTGTGAGCTCACAGTGGGACAGTTTAACATTATTTTACATCACCGATGGACTTGTACTATAACTATCCGATTTATTTTCCAAGCTTTCCTCCGGACATGTAATTTATCTCTTATTGAAGCCGGCTGACATTCTGACTGTTTTGACAATAATGCTAATCTAATGTCAAATGTCGGGATGAAGAATTGATAATGATGATGATTTAGAGAAAAAGAATATATTTACTTAGTTCATCTTTTGATCATATTATTTATTTACTTACATTTTTATTGAACGGGATTTTTTTTTTTTTTTTGACAATTTTCCTTTCTATTGTCTCCTTTGCTTTTAACCGACTTTTGGTGGTAACGAAGATTGTTTGTTATATAGAATTTTTTTCTGTAAATTCTAATTCTGAAGGTCGTCTAGCGGAGACGGAATAACTAGGGCTCAGGTACTAATGGGGAATTTTCTAACGGTAGTCCTCCTTCGTATCTCTGCTTGGTCACAGACTTCTAGCGGGTTTCAGGATAGTATAATCGGTCTGTATTGTGAGGACCGTACGTTTTTGGGGTTTATGTTAAATTGTTTCGGTTTAAGTCAACAAATGGTTGCAAGTTTTATCATCTTCGACGACCTAAAATTGTTCGGTTTTTCATTTGACTTCGGTTCTTTTCCTTGTATCTCTGATCAACGATGACTCCAAGACGTCGATTATTCAAAATCTGAGAAGCTAGCGTTATTTGGAATGGGGAAAGGATAAATTTTAATGTTACTTGATATTTTATCGGCTTGGAGGCATTCGATGTTCGCTCTTTGATTTTTTTTTCTTTCTTATCTCTTTCCTCGAACTAGATTTTTTTTTTGCCATTTGTATATTCCTTGATATAAGTACTTTTTTTTTTTAATATTTATAATAGAGACATCTCTAACAGACATGTTACCAATATATATTTCATTTAAGGGGACTTATAATTGAAGTTCTGGGATTTTGGTTCCGAAATGGGTTCATGATCTTGGAAGTCGTTTCCATATTGCTGAGAAATTAGTCTCCATTGAATATACCTGTAATCCGATATTCATAGTGGTTCCACAGATTATATTTCTGCCAGTTATAGCAAAATAGTATCCTTAACATCAGCTAGGCCTAGCTAATCACCAATAAGGAGGAATATTAATCACCTGCGTACACAATTAACATAATATTTTTTTTAATTTTGTAAATATACCTGGATGAGTTAAAAGAAACTGTTATTGATTTAAAAAAAAAACCTTGAGTTGGAGATTTGTGGAAGTTTTTTTATTTTATGTATTATTTTTAATTTTTAATATTTATCGTCCATACGAGAATACTACTGTATAGATATACAAGCTTCTGTTATTACGAATTTAAAAGCTCTTGCTATAATATTTTTGTAACTAACTTAATATACCCTTTTACTAGACCGAGACTGTATAGCTGTAGGTAGATGTAATTACCAGAAATTTTGTTTTCATATCGTAATACCTATGTTTAAGACTTCTAGTTAATCAAATAAGGAACTTTTTTGTAAATTGCTTGTTCGCACCTCAATCTCAATTTTCTGCGCCGTCTCACTTAATCAGCGATGGGTATACTGACGACATTTTCTGGAATTATCTATGTTACAAAATTTTAACCTCTATTCGAAATCAATTGATGGAAAATTAAAATATTAACATTTATATTCGATGTTGCCATGTAAAGTCAATATTTTTGTATATGATTTCTCTGTATGGGCGAGAGTACCTTCAGGAACTATGAAAATTTTCGTAATCAGTGAGGAATTCGTAATAATCATTCCATCCCAAAAGAAAACTCCAACACCCAAATTGAAAGTTTAATGTACGTCAATTTAGTGCGTTCATCTTTATAGAACAGTGTTTCCCTAGTTATTCATTTGGAGTTGCCATAGTGCGAAATCACATCCAATTTATTCTAGAAGTGCAAATAGTGACAGGTTAACGCAGATATCCCAATATGCCGGAATCAAAATAAAGTTTGGAAATAAATTACTGTATTAATTTGGATAGACAGGAATAATGTACTAAGAAGATATATAGATTATGAATCACCTTGAATTTAAGTATGCCCAAATTACAGTGAAACAAGTAGTGGCAAGAAATTAATAATTTACAGGAACCGTGATTTACCAAATTTTATTCATAAATACGCCATCTTCTTTGCAAATAGTTGACCTAAAGATATATACATTGTTCTGCAATAACTTTGGAAGAATATGGAAAACTTCAACATATTTAATGCGATGGAACACTTCCCTGAGAATTAAAGTTCAGAAATTTTGTGCTATTTTTTTATGCAAGTTTACTCAATGTTATTTAAAAATTTCATAAAACTTTCTTTGTCTCGTAAAGCCATAAAAGATTTTTTTTTTTTGTTTAACCACTAACTGTTTTGAAAATCATTTGATACTGCAAATTTTATGTGAAATACTGCTAAAACCATTTCCCTGTTTACTTCCGTTGTGGACGGAGGTATTTCCATTTTGGAAAATATTAATGTGTTTATTTCGGAGTTTAATAAATTTTTTATTTGAATATGTCAAATTATTAAATGTAAATAAAACTTCCAGCTGGAAAAATGTTTCTTTATTTTCTGTAATTTGTAGACCAATGCATCCTAGCAACTAATGGTAGTTTAGTAACATTTTAATTTATTTGTGTATTTATGTATTTTAGGTTGATGTGATGGTGTGGATTTACTCCGATTTGGTTATAAAGAATATTTCAATAGTGAATGAATATATACATATATATATATATGAGAGTAAAATCAATACCCAATTTAGGCATGCACTGAAAACAGTATCAATCGAAATTATGAAGTAATATATTATTACTCCTCTAAATATGATCTAGATATATACATATATTCAGTGCTGTATAGCACAGAAGAAGATGGAGTAATCGTTGAAACGGTGACTGGTAAAAAAAAAGGGAAATAGTGAAATAATTTAAATTGCAGAGTTACTTTTTTTAATGTTTTCTCTCAGGGTTATTCTTTTATGTGGACAGGTTAGATACTGTTTCTTTCTTCTCTTTTCTTTTTCTTCTTTTCTTCTTCTTTCTTTTCCTTTCTTTCTTTCCTAGTCTAACGGCCATACTCATGTCATCTCATTTTAAAGACATTTCAATTTCTTTGGAATGTTTTTATTTCTCTTTTCTTCGGTGAAGTGCCCGCCTTATTCAACACACGGTTAATATCTCCTATGGTTTCTTCTGAAATCGTTGCTATGGAGATGACATGAGAGATGGGGTTAGAACCCAGATGAAATAGTTCAAGAAGGCTCAAGTAAATGGATAAATATAACAGATACGGACCTTCCAGAAATCAACAAAAGAGGTTTTCAGGCATCTTGGTACACACCAATAGCAGCACATTTTCATGAACTTCTTCTACAATCCGTTACTGTTCCTGAGGATAAAGCTAGGCTTCTTGCTGCGTCATCCCCCAGTGCTGGGGCATGGTTAAATGCGTTACCTTCCCCCCAATTAGGTCTTCACATGTCTAATGAAAGCTTCCGAATCGCAGTAGCCTTAAGACTAGGTTCAGATGTTTGTGAGCCACATCGCTGTCCAGCTTGCGGGGATCAAGTTACCCAACGCGGCCTGCATGGCCTCTCATGCATGAAGAGCATAGGCAGGAACACCAGACATTCATCTGTTAATGACATCATTTTGCGAGCCCTCACAACGGTAGGAATTCCTTCCATTCTTGAACCGTCAGGCTGTTGTCGTTCTGACGGTAAACGACCTGACGGCATGACATTAATACCTTGGATGAGAGACAAATCACTAGTTTGGGATTTTACATGTTCGGACACATTTGCCCATTCAAGCCTCCCATTGACTGTTATGAATGCTGGAGAAGTTGCTAGACGTAGAGAGGCAGAAAAGGAAAGGAAATATAACAATCTCCTCGACAAATTTATTTTTGCTCGAATATCCATCGAGACCAGTGGGGCATGGGGTTCTAGAAGCCTTGATTTTATCAGAGAAGTAGGCAGACGCATGTCTATCGTTTCTGGAGATGTTCGTTCAGCGTCCTTCTTAGTACAACGTATATCCATTGTGGTCCAACGTGGCAACGTTTCGTCAGTTCTTGGTACGTTGCCGCCTGGAAGGGAACTGGAGGAGATATTTCTTCTCTAGTAGAGTAAAGCGGGGCAAAAGGCCGCACTTAATGTTCAGCATGCTATTGCTGCTGTACCAAAAACAATATTGAGATGATCCATAATTGTTATTTTTTTTCGAAAGTCATGTGAAATGAATCTTTTTATAAAGCATATATAAAAATGATAAATTAATATATTGTTGTGTTTTATGTGAAACTATTTATTCAGTTGCTGGTAATAGTTGATTAAATATTTTAAACAAAAAAAAAAATCGGAAATTATTTCTGGAATTACATGTGTTAAAATTTTCTTCAAAGTATCACCCTACGTTATGTACAAATGATATATGAATGCTAAAAGAAGAAAAGAGTTTCTGAAATTCTAAAATGATACAGCAGAACACGGTATATTTTCTCCGTAAGTATTCTTACGTATTATTATTACTGGTAATAATGTACTGCCAAAAGTTTGTATTCTTGAAACCATTTAGAATTCTAAGATCTTAAAGCACTTGTGAATAGATTTTGTTTTTTCATTATTATCAAAATGAAAAGCAAATCTAGCATGAAGTTGGGGGATTTAAATTTATACTGCTACTGGAAGCAGTTAAGAGTTCTTCTTATTAATCACATACCACTACATATTTATTTTTGTCAATATATTAGAACAAAACTGTCGGAAAGTCGGATCTAATGTATTCTCGAGTATTTTCAGCTTTCGTCGTTAAAATTACAGTTCAGAGCAGAAAGGGAGCACATCTTACAAAGTACACTTCACATTTCATTACAGAATGGTGAAAACGAGACCTTGTTGTTGGGGAAGGAACTAGCTAAAATGTAAAGATAAAATCCTTGTGTAGGGAAAGGACCTCTAGAATACTCTTTTAATTATATATTACCACACAGAAAAACATAGTTTTTAAGCCTATCAAGATAATGTGCGACGCTGCGTGATGACATTGTAACCAATTATGCATATATGCATATGTGCATGAATCAAATGTCCATCTTTATACTGAAAACATTATGTTCCAAAACAAACTTTGAAAGAGTACTCTTGCTGTTATAGGTGATTTGAAAACAGTTGACTTGTTAACCACTTCTACAGACATTATATACTTTTTTCAAACCGTTCGTAATGGCGAAAATACCGTTTCAAAAATTGCTTTTACAGTATAATGTGTTGAAAAAATTAGTAAAAATGTTAAGCATTGATTACTCTAGTCGAACTTCATTCTTATTGAGTTTCTATTATCAAAATTGACTTCAGCTAAACTTTTTTTTTTTTTTTCAACACAAAAGTATAGAAGACAAAACCTACAGTTTGACGTAAAATTTAGCGCTAAATGGGAATTAAATAATAAAAACAAGACACAGTATAAAGAATAGTTGTATACTTTATCCATTCTTAGAATATATGGTAAGATAAACTAAAATACAGAATCCGTGCTCTTGTGCAAATGAGCGCTACTTTAAGAACCATGTAACTCGATCTTATGTTTGTCCACATTACAAATTGAAGGGTCCTGTCGGTGGCTTAATCGTAGTCTATTTCATATACATGACAATGACGTATTAAAATATTAGCTATTTCCAATGTTGGAAGTGGAAAAAAAAGCATAGGCGATATGTTTTATTACGATTTTGACTCGACATACCGACTATCTAAATGCTGAAATGCAATGAAGGTATGTTGCATAAAAGATGCGTTTCTATTTACATAATGACTGAAAACGACTGGAGAGTTTCTCTTTAGTTACGGGGGGGGGCTGGGGCTTTGATCCATCACCAATCACTTTTTGGAAAATTTATAAAAATATCCCCTTATGTTGTATTATAGAGAATTATAGAAGAAAATGCTCAAAAACCGAGTTTTTATATTAACAATTTCCTGCGGGAAAAATCCCGGATCCCCCACTCGAATGAGAGGTATTTCAAACCCCTGTAAGATCCATCCCCACAGCAGACAACCCCTAAATCCGCCCATACTCAAAACACGACATTTATATGAATTATGATAAGAAGACACACCCATATACACATACATACGAAAGAAACAATTCAATGCGGCACATCAAAATATAAACTAGATGAACTTCTTTGAAAACGCCTCATTTTGAAAACAAAAGGTAAAAAAAAGATATAAATGTCGGTGTTGTCAACTTAGAAATTATTTCTACATAAGAAATAAAATTTTTTTACATGCAAAGCTATTCTTCAATTACTGTGTATAAAATGGATTTATTAAAGGTATTTAGCATCTACTTTTCCATGATGGTATGTTTTGATCACTGAAAAACCAGAGGTGATATAGGATACCGTCTCACTTCGACCACTAACTATTTCTTCGGACAGTGTAATGGAATTTAGCTGTTTACATGTTTATAGAATGCTTCAAAAAATATTTGACATAGAAAGTTGAGAAATTAATTATATTCTTGTTTTATTATCGTATTCAACTGCTCACTGCTCTCCAATAAAATATATATTTACAAAAAAATTTCATTATTTCATTCCAGTGTTTAATACATTCTATGCTGACAGAGTTGATAAATTAACTCTTCTTTTTTTCAACACGCATCTGTGCATACACTCTTGATTGTATCAAAATAAGTTAGTAAGCATTTACTAACGAACTATATTTAAAAAATTTTCAGTATTAATATTTTGAAAGCACAAAATGTTTTTGACAGAAATGTATTTTTATTCGTGCAATAATCCAGTGAACTACATTTTCTTGTACCTCGTAGGATACAGTGGTGTACGGCTCTATATCTAGCGAAAACTTTCTCAATGTAAATTCTTGTGTTGTGTTTACTCCAAGTGTGGTTACAGTGGGGCTAACCCGGAATGTTTAGAAATATCAATGCATAATACTCATTTCTTTAGGGGCTATATTTAAGACGGAATATGCAGAGTATATCATTAAAGTATGTGTATGAATTGAACATATAACATAAATATTTGCTTCTCATTACCATCACCAATTGACCAAAATCAAGAAATTTTAGTAAAGATTCAACCGAAAATTTTCAAAATAACTGCAGACTTTAATTAAAAGATATTTTATTTTTAATGGAAAATAAAGAGAACAAACACACATAAAAACTAGGAACTTTATTACTAAAAATGTACAAGGAACAAGATTTGTAATATTCAGTATATTATTTATAACATAATAACAATAGCAATTTGGATCTTGTAACCTTGTTTGGACTAGATTCCATTCTCCTACTGCACTGGAAGACTAAGTGGTACTGAGGACAGAGAAGTTATCATAGTTTGGTGTATATGTCATGAATCAACCAGGAGAAAGTCTCCTTCAATGATCCGTTAAGAAGATAATTATCTTAAAACTTAACCTCAATTATGCAAATGTCAGCAATTTTATCAATTTACTTGATACTTAACTGTATTATGAATATTATTCAACCGATATTATTTATAAAGATTTTGTAAATGTTACAAATAGATCCCATCATTTGAAACACTAGGGAAAACATTTGTATGATTCCTTATTCTTTATATATTTTTGACACTACTAATTAGTTGTTCATAAAATCTTTTCTTAAAAAGTATTTCTACGAGTTTTCAAAAGAGTGATGCTTAAAAATTTAGAAAAAGATATACTTTTAGCTTAAATGATACACTTAAGACTTTAGTCAAAATAAGAATAAAATTCCTTGTAGAAAAAGGAACATTTTTGAGCTGTAATTGTTCATAGTATTATTTAATAAAAAGCAAAACGAATAATATATTAATATCTATAAAACATTTTTATCTGAAAGTAATTTTTCGATAAAATTACCAGCACTTGTATTTCATTATTTGTACATTATTCACTCTTTTTCTATATTTCAATTTTCCATACATTTCTTTGAGTAAATTTCTTTATAACTGAGGAGTGATTTCTTATATTATCTATTCGTTTCCTTATTGAAAATTACTATTGAATAAGAAAACTTTCTGAAAAAATTCTAGTTTATTTCCTAACAGTATATTTTTATTATAAAAGAAAGGGGTTTCATTGTTAAGGTACATAAATGGAAATGTGCTTCATCTTAACATACTCCCTTATAATCTATGTAAGTTGCGTGATGTTTAAGATAAATTGCATGCTTTCAATGAATGAAGTTAGACAGAAACATGCCATATCACCATATACACGCTCCACTTCGAATATTCAAATGATTCAGAAAAAATGAATTTTAAAATTGAAAAAATCAGCTAAAAGTGAATGACTACTTTAGCATTGTGTTAGATAATACAAATAATTACTTTAAATGATGGTTTTTCAAGATATTAATTTATCATACTTTTACTCCAATCCTATATTTGCCTTAATCTATTATAATGAAGTAGAGAACAGAATGATTTCAGCAGAACCAAGTTGCGGGTTGTTTTAAAATGTGTCTAGCATTACAAATAACTGAAATGTACCTTGTTGAGTAATATGTTTAAAAAATTGACTTTTAACCCGATTACAAACACACAAAAAATAATAAAATAAATAAGTAAGAAATATAACACAGTACTCGTACTTGTCTTGCAAGTAAAAACTATTACATCAGATTTAGATCATAAACAATAGTTTCTACTCTAATATTAACAGCAAAAACTTACAAATAATGTCAATTGAGACGTGATAAGTCAGCATTACCAACTGTCTTTCGGATGTGGGATCGTTTTGGTTTCAGGGATCATTTTGGGATACTTCCTCCCTACAAGGATTAACTTACAAAGTGTGGTAGAAAATCTGAGTTATAATACATTTAATAAATAAATGTAGATGGGAAAAAAAGATTTGTACCTAGGCACATACACACCATCTTATATGAATCAAAGAATCGATTCATACGTGATGGAGAATATTAAATAAACTGACTCTGTGTAAGAATTATATGCATCACAGACTTCTTTCTTGTATAATGTGCACTATAAATGTAGAACGTTTCTTTTTTCGTGAAATTTGTTACACTGATGTTGTCATTTGTTCTATGACAGTTATATTTCTCACAGGCCTACGATACGATTGTTGCCAGTTTTGTTGTCGAGCAAACGCAGGACTGGGTAAAAGATGAGGCAAAACATCACTTCCCACTGGCACACCGTGATTGTAATATTGGCGTCGAGGATCGTCGTATTCTCGACGCGCAAGTCCCTCTGGTTCACTAAGACTAACAGTCATGTTCGGCCTAAGAGGTCTTTTTCCTGGAAATCCCGCCGCATCTGACACACAGTTCCCGAAATAGTCATAGTCTATCACGTAATTATCCCCTAAACCTTCCTCTGATATACACCCTAGAAGGTCGGCTGGGGGCTGTTGTTCTGGTGGTAAATCTAACGTTGTAGCGAAAGAGATGCTCTTGGGTAATCTTCCTCTTGTTGGGTTCGGCATAGTATCAACACCAAGTGGAGGATACCCACACATGTCCGCTGATAATTGGCTCTCCACTGTTGTGAAGGACACTGATTGATTTGGTCTGTCCAATGACTGCTTATACCACCTCACGAGAAACAACAAAAACGCACCAAGCATGATGAAAAAGAACGAGAAATAGTATCCGGCTTTTGGGTTGTTCTGGTTAATATAACCTGAAAAAAAATGAAAAAAAAATATTAAAATAAAAGAAAATAATAAACTAACATAAAAATCAATATATTTTACTTTATTTCTAGTCGATAACATTTTCCCAATTGCATCATATCAGATAATACTTACTGCATCTATTTCTTCATATCTATTTGATGATGGGATTATGAATTATAACAATATAATTTTCTTGATCAATGTTGTCTAGGCATGATCGATATCAAACAAGTAACAAATTCTTTAACATTACTATACTAGATTTATATTATATTTCGTAAAAGGTTATACTCATGTCTCCACACTTTTACATTTTTGTAATATTGAAAATAATAAGAAGTTCATAGCTCCACTACTATGGGACCTATCGTAGTCGGGTCAAGACATCACTGAGGAGCTGGTATGTAAACTATCCAAATATCCATCTTTCAGAACCTCCAGTATTTGCACAATCATTTTTAGAGAGGCTGTTTGGGAGTACTTGATTTTATATGCCCATCAAGAATTTACCCTTAAGCATAGCATTTTGTTAAGCTCGATGTAGTCTATCGACCGATTTATGTCCAATCTTTAGATTAATATTTTACCGTAGTAAATGAAAATTTACAATTTAAGAATTAATCATAATTTTCGGCTATATCTCATTAATCATGCTGCGTACTGTCGTCTTGCTAGTATCATAACGAAAAGCTGCATGAGAATGTACTTCAGTATCAGCCATACCTTAATAGGTGACTTGCTTCTCATTTAATATCACTTTTTAATTTTACAAAATAATTAGTTTTCCTCAAATTTATTTCGAGAACTACACAAGAACTTCTACACTGACGCATATTACTTCGTTCTACTCAGTGGGTCTATCAGTAGCTTTATGTCTCATGTTTGGTCTTTTTTTTTTTTTTTTTCGTGAACCGTTATTAATATTGTCAAACTGTAACGTTTCGATATGGTATGAGTGCCTTTGTCATAAATGTCCTTACTTCTGAAAACTTATGAATGTTTCAACTCTTATATATTATTAGGTGATACTTTCACTTCTCCTTTGTTCCACATTCTTCTTTATTTTTTTTTCTGCTCACCTGCTTATCTACCCATAAGCTCTTCTACAGGCGTCCTTATCAGAACATACGCTCACTTACTCTTTTTTCTTGACCTTATCTTTTGCTCTCATTTTTTTCTTGCTTGCTTTTCGGAGCATCCAAGAATTCTTTCATAATCCATGTTTATGCTTAATCCTTTATTGCTCACAGTGCAGACAAGCGCACCTGAAGACAAGAACACCTGCAGAATTGCATATGTCCAGATGAGTAAATTTTAAAAAGAGAAAGAAAAGAAAACGGAACAAAGAAAGACAATGTCTAGGTTTTCTGAAGGACGGAAAAGATGTTTTCGGTAATGAAGCATTACAATAATTATATATTCGTTGTACTGAGAGCCTTCACTCTGTAGAACTTAACAGAGATTTTTTTAAGTGTATAAAGTTCTACTACTAACAAAATGTTATCTAGAGAAATAGATAACGGAAGCTTCCATTTGGGACAGACCGAGATGTCCCACGGGCTTTACATTTTCTTGACTTTAGCACTTGCTTGATGTAATGTAGTGAGGACTACGCCCTAACTGCTTTCACCCCCGAGTTTCCCCAGGTATACTTTTATAAAGGCTAAATTACCCTTTTACAAACAGGGAGTCTTTAGAACCATAAATGCTCGTAGAAACTATAAGATTCCTTGATTTCTGCCATATTTATGGAAAAAAATGAGGTAGAGTTAACATCAGCGAATATTAAATGAAATATCCAGGATATTATTGTAATAAATCTTCCTTGTTTTAGATCCTTTTTGCAGTTTTCCTTAATGGTATGTAGATGATCGCTACATATACCTAATGATTCTTAATAATAAAATAATTTATTATTTTAAATAATCAAAATATCTTCAGCTGTTGACTACAGAGTTTTCAGTAGTTATTATTTAAAGAAAAATCTTGGAAAACTTAATAGTAGGAGCACCAAGTAGTTCTTTACACCACTTTCAGTTAGATGTTGTCCGCTTTCAGTTATGTTTTTTAATTTATCGCTCAGACTCTGACTTTTGTCTATTAATAGTTCGATGTATTTATGAGTACTTATATAATAATGTGTGAGATGGGAGTTTCAGCCCGATATTCTAGAAGCACCTAGCTCTTTACTTTTCTGACTGCATAACGTTAAGTAAAGTGAAAATTGATAAAATTACTGTTGATTACTGAGTTTTATTTGTGGTGAAGGCAAAAAGGAATAAAGTGAAATATAGCAGATTCGTTATTAAAAATTGGTAATTTGCATGAACGTTCCAAAACTACCACTTAGTCCTTCTCTGGAATGAAAATCTCCAGTGGTCCTAGTGTTACAGAATATTTTAACGAAACTCTTAATGAAAGTTAAAAATGATCAAAAATGATTAAGAATAACTAGTAGAAGATAATCGGTAAAGTTAATTTAATCCTTTCACTACGGAACTAAATTTTCGAGTGGTTCCTGAAAAAGGAGCAATTAAGCGGCCAAAAAATGATATTTCCGCGATATATGGTTTAAAGACACCAAAATATCAATTAGAAATACATAAATTGTAAGAACAACTGAACATGTCAAATTCAGTCATTGTATTTTCCAATAAATTATATATATATACAGTGGCGGATCCAGGATATGATCAAGGGAGTTGCTAAACCATAATTTGCCGTTTTATCCAGTGTAAAGCTGAATTGAAGCCCATTTTATCCAGTGTAAACCTAAGCGTCAAGGGGGGGGGGCTATAGCCCCTTTGTCCCCCTTGGATCCGCCCTTGTATATATATATATATATATATATATATATATATATATATATATATATATATATATATAGGGTATTAATGAACTATACCGACAAACTGTAAGAGG
Source organism: Thermobia domestica (assembly GCF_964235325.1). Taxonomy (NCBI): domain Eukaryota; kingdom Metazoa; phylum Arthropoda; class Insecta; order Zygentoma; family Lepismatidae; genus Thermobia; species Thermobia domestica. The sequence continues at coordinate 215,635,842 of NC_137463.1, forward strand.
TGGTTCCTTTGCATCAAAATAAGAGAAAAAGTTCATATGGATCTGTGAGGAAAAGTCTGAGAGCTATCAAAAATCACGAAAAAGCCAAATTTCAAGAGGCCCAAAAGTAATGGTGAAAAATGAAACCACAGATTCCTGGCACCAAAATAATAATAAAAAAAGGTTTATATGACATAGTCCGGAAGTGGACAGGGGCGGAGCTAGACAAACATTTTGTAAGAAGGAACTGTATCATGAGAGACGCGCCAGCGGCCATAGTAGCAGGAAAGAGAGGAAAAGGGCGAAGGAGACATTTCCTTCCTAATAAGATCACTAGGCGAAATGGGAATTAGAAAAAAAACGGGAATTGGCATTTCACCTAAAATGGCGGATGTGATTTTTATGTGTGGTTGACAGCTGATAAATGTTAGGCAAAATGGGAATTAGACCAAATGACGAGTAAATCGCTAAAGACAAGTAATGACAATGATCAAATTGCACGTTACTGTAATAAATCATATAAATTTTAATGTAATTAGCAATTCATGTATTCTTCTACCAAGTAAAAACAGTGTTGCGATACATATTTGTGGAGCTCTTTTTTCTGAATTTAGCAATAGTCTTGAGGTCATATTTTTGGGAAGTTTATTGTAAAGCATAATTCCTGCGTATTTACATCCATTTTCATTCATGAATTTTCTCGGGGTAGTCCAGATTCCTCCTACATTCTCATTCCCACCAATTTTTCCATCATTAACATGCCTTAATCATCCGTCTCCCTTAGCCTCACGGGCATAATCATGGGACGTTAAACTGAAATATTTCATTTAATTTTTATCCTTTTTCATATAATGCAGTTCTATATTCTATAACAGAACAGTTTAGTTTGTTTCTTGTATTTTGATTATGCTGTTTTCCTACTCGTGTAAGGACAATCTCTAGATGTCTTTTTAGAAATATCAGTAAATTTAAGATACATAAAGAGGGTACTGGATATACGAAATTTTTTAAACATTGGTTTGCAGTGATCTTTTGGCTTAGCAGTTACCATTAATTCTTACTATTCGTCTCTGTATTGTAAATTTTAGCTTTGCAGGAATTTCCTCAAAATATAATATCCTATGTTAAACTAGACTGAAATAATCTAAAGTAAATTGTTTTTAACATGTTTTTAAGTCATTGCGAAATAAACTTTTGCTAAGCTTAGTTATATGTTCATCCCGGGAGAGATTTTCATTTCTCCAAAGTTCTAAGGACTTGATCGATTTCACGTAGTCTATTTGATTTTTTCTATTAAGATATTCACTGGATGCGTATGTTCATTACACAGGTGATAAAAAAGTTGATTGCTTGTGTCTTTTCAATGTTTAATTTAATCTTATTTTCTTGAATCCAGTGGGATAGTTTAGAAAGGTTGTCATTTGCACTACCCTCAACACCTTCATCACATAAACCTATTCTCCTCGTGTGAAAAACAGGCATTACAGCTAGTAAGAAAATATAGCCTAAAATTTTCATAAACCCTTAAATTTTGATTTCCATTTACCTAAATTATTATCTAAAGAAAAATCCATTATATGTACATTAGTCAATAGCCAATAGAGCTTAGCAAAATAACATGCTTGTAGTAGGAAAATTTCCATGCGTACCTTTATAGAAAATAATAATAATAATAATAATAATAATAATAATAATAATAATAATAATAATAATAATAATAATAATAATAATAATAATAATAATAATACAATAAGAAAAGCTTCTGGAGTGCTAAAGAATATGACGTTCTTGCCAAGACTAACTGAAAAATTTTATTTTGCTGGAAGAAATTTTTTGCTCAGTTATATACTCTTGTAGGTATCAAATTACACTGTTAACTGACAGATTGTGTCTATATTTGTTTCTCTTTCCCTAACGATGACATACACGGGCTTCTTTATATACACACACTACTTGTAAGTTTGTCTCAATGATCTATAAGAAACAGACATTCACCAGTTCGTACATTCACAAAAAGTCAGAACATTCTTCTCACGAAAGCCAACTTTTTTCTTTAATGAAAGCGTAAAGATTAAGAGCTTCAAACAATGTTGATATAAAAGTGAAACAACCTATATTTTCAACTTGGATAACGATGATATAATACCAACACATTAAACCAAAATGGTACAAAGTATCTCAAAGGTCTACCAAATCTTTATATATATATATATATATATATATATATATATATATATATATATATATATATATATATATATAAAACTCACAGAATAGACATGGGTCCCTACACTATTTCAAATGCTCGCACACTGACTAAAAAAATAATTATTCAATGATATAACTTCGAACTGAAACATCCAATCAACACAAAGAAAACTTAATTGGTTCTTCAACAAAGAAATAATATTTTTTAATAATATTTTTTTCAACAAAGAAACTTACACTGATATTTATGAAGTTAGATATGAATGTAGCAGTAAATACACATAAAAATGCAACATAAAAACTAGATATAAAGAGCAGATAAGAGGCTCCAAGAAAGAAAAATTCAGCCATGTTAGATTTATCTAAATAGTCATACATGTTTTGCATAAACCAGCGTCACAGATTGAAAGGGACACATTTGAATCGTTTTCATACACGATGGCTATTTTTTTTTTTTTTTTTAAGTAAGCTCCGATTGTCAATAGAAACAAAACTTGTAGAGATAGTGCCATACACTTTTGTTTATTTCCTCTGTACATATTAAGCTATTTTTCTGAATGCTTAGTATATTTCTTTAAACATTTATCATAGCGTTCGACGCGTTTTTGTATGCCCATCTCATAGAAATCACCCGCCTGTGACTCAAGCCAATCTTCAACCGTTCTTTTCACTGCAGCTATTGGCTATGTTTGTTTTTTCTTGTGAAATACGCACGTATACTGTCTCCCAGCATGTCTTGGGCATGAGGCGACACCAGTTGCAGTCGTACCATCAGTGTGTATGGTTCGGTGTGGGCAGTTGAAATGTTTTGTCAAATTCAATATCGCGCCACATGTGAAACAAGGTACGTGATTCGATTTTTGACAGCAAGGAACGTGTCAGCAGTGTAAATTCATCGCTATATCAGGTGTACGGCCCGAATGCAATGAGTGCAAGGTGCGATTGTTCAAGAACGGGCGGGACAATGTTCATGATGAGCCGCGATCAGACCGACCTTCTGTAATCACAGACAAGCTCGTACATGCAATTGATGCAAAAATCCATAAAAATTGGCGTTTCACGATTTCCACGTTCTCAGTGGAATTTCTACACATTTAGCACCGACCGCTGTACACAATCGTTTTTGAAACTGAAGTTCCATGGTAACTATGTGGAACAATAGCTTAATGTGAACAGAGAAAATAATCAAAACTGTATGGCACTATCTTTACTAGTTGTCTCTATTGGCAATCGGAACTTACTTCAAAATAGCCCACGTACATTAGAAATCCAGATGATCTTAAAATAGACAAACGAAACATAAACTACAACTGGGATATGATTATTAATAACCTTATTAAAAGAATAACTTTCCAAGTTTATTATGTCATAAGTTTATTATGGTATGGAATGGTTCTGATTTATATTATTTTATTTATTTACTAGCAGCGTTCACCCCGCTTCGCTGCGGTCACCCCGGAACGCAATAAACTTTGTTACTTAGATAATTTTTACTTTTTCGCTTTCAAGTGATATGATAAAAACCATAGAAGATTGCAGTAAATGTTAACATTATATCGCCTGTCATTTATGTTAACCCGCCCCGCTTCGCTGCGGTCACCCCAACCCGCCCCGCTTCGCTGCGGTCATCCCGGAACGCAATAAACTTTGTTACTTAGATAATTTTTACTTTTTCGCTTTCAAGTGATTTATAGCGCCTGTCAGTTATGTTAACCCGCCGAGTCACAGGGTCATGCGGGTTGCATATAAATACGTTTATTTTTATACCTATGATGAACTAATAACAAAGGATTTGTACGTATGGACACCTGAATGGTCAATTATCTCAAGACACTGGTAATTGAAAATTAAAGTGATATGATAAAAACCATCTAGGGTCCAAATCCTAACAACCCCCCAAAAATGAAAGAAATCGGTTCAGCCGTATTAGCGTGATGAGCGGACAAAGGATTTTGTGCGTTCTCTTTTATATATATAGATTTATTTATTTATTATATTTACTTACTTTATTTTTTTCTTTTTGGCTTACAATGCATATATACAAATAAAGTGGATGAATTTATATCTGTGACGAGATTATTTCAATCACGTAGGATTTGCAATCTAACAATAATCTAGTGAAAATCTTAATACTTTTGAAATTACTAACAGAAACCAACAGGATCTGGAAAACTTCCACACGCCGAGACACTGAATTTAAAAATTGCTATCGTTGGCAACCAACACATGTAAACACAACTATTACTATTATATGTATTTGTAGTCAACATTAGTGTTTAAATGCCTGTATAATAATACATAATTAAATTATAGGTGAGCTTTTCATTGCACTACTGCATCTGTCTACTGCAAACTATCGTATATAATATCAAATACCAGTATATCAATGTATTTAATGATAAGTGCTGATACATTGCTACAGACTTACTTCTTAACAACATATATTTATAATTTTACACTTTAATCTACAATATTATAATAAATACCTTAAAAGTACTAATGCAACCTAATTCTATTTTTATAAATAATACTTTATCTTGCAAATATGTGTTCTCGAGACATCAACCAGGTGAAGTGCTGGTTGTCCAACATTTCGAGAACAGATATTGCTTTCATTTTCAGGGTTAATATGAAGATACTAAGTAGAGGAACTTTGTATATATACTATCTGGAGCGGACAAGGTGGGCTCTGATTGGCCGATGGATTGTCCAATCAGTTTTCGGCCTGAACACTGGCTGTGATTAGTCGGTGGCTGGTACTTTCAGGCGGATTTTTCAGTCAGTTGTTGGCTGTGACTAATTGCTAGCTGATGCTTTTTGATAGGAAAATCCAGGTGTTACTGAGTTGATAGCCAACATCTCTGTTGAGATTGCTGCCTTCTTTCAAAATAGCTGTCGTTTGTTTTATTTTCCTGTCCCAATATCCTATTGAGGTTCGCTGCAAGGAACATTCAAACTATATAAGACGCCTCCAGCAGGCAAATCGGGTCTAGCAGAACACAGTATCTAGGAAAGCTATATTATCTCAGTTTTCGAAACCACCGTACTTTCCAGAAGCTCAGAATATTGAAACAGGAAAATAAAAGAAGCCAAAGCTATTTTGAAAGAAGGCACTAATTTCAACAGAAACGTTGGCTATTAACTTCAAGTTGATTTCACTAATCAGAAAGCATCAGCTAGCAACTAGTCACAGCCAACAACTACTTGGATAATCCACCTGAAAGCACCAGCCACCGACTAATCACAGACAGTCTTCAGGCCGACAACTGATCGGACAATTCATCAGCCAATCAGAGCCCACTTTGCCCACTCCAGATAGTATATATACAAAATTCCTCTGCCTGGTCTCTTCATACTGACCCTGAAGATGAGAACAACGTCTATTATCGAAATGTTGGACAACAAACACTTCACTTGGTTGATATCCCGAGAACATATATTTGCATCACGTCACTTGGAAAGCTTTAGCTCCTATTTCAATACTTTATTTATTTATTTATTTATTTTTTGAGCTCACACATGCATATGAAACGAGAGTTCTTTGTGGTGCAGTCTATTTGATAGTAAGGACACTACAATATACTTACCCCTTTACATGTTGGATATTTTTCATGTTTTTACTGGTTTTTTGTTACGCAACTATAAATTTGCACTTTTATTAACACTTTTCCATAATTAATGGAAGATTATGGCTTGTTTATTATACATTTTTTAAACTATACATTTTACATTTCATTATACATTTTTTAAAACTAATCAACTATATGTTTCACTTAAGTTGAGAATAAGGCACTGATTAACTAGATTTTTTTTAATCTACAGTGTGCACATCCACTGCTATAATCCAAAGAAAAGTATAGGGAATGTATTGGATGGAATCAGACGTTTTTAACACTGGAGAATTTATTACAATGTAACTGATTGGTTATTACAGCATTATGGATTCTTTTGTATTGCAACACTTTACACTAATATAACTGTATTTTGCTCTGGATCTAACTAGAAACAGCAGGGTCTTTTTTGATTATTATTATTTCTGTCTGTGACATCTATTATATTCTAATATCATGAGACTGTTATATTCTATTGTATCATCTTATATGGTAAAGAGCAAGACAAAAGAGTAATCATTCCTTTATTCATGGTTTTCTTCCCCATGGACGGGTTTTCCACAGCAATTACAACGATCATCGTACGTAAGGTTCGTAGTAGCATGGGATTAATTTGCCTTTATATTGTCTATCAGTTAGAACTTCTTCCACGTACTTTTCCTCTAGAAACTGCTTCTTCCAGAGCAACTCTCAATAGACAATTTCTTCTTAACCAATGATCTAACCATTTTTTTTCCTTTTAATTATCATATTTAGTATTCCACTTTTTTTTTTTTTTTTTTTTTTTTCACCGATTGTTTGCAGTACGGTTGTATTTCTAACTTTTTCCTTCCTCGTATCTTCCCCATGTTTCGCCAAACCCACATTTCAAAAACTTCAAGTCATTTTTATTCACTTTTATGCTAAGTCCAGGTTCCGCGCTCTGCTCAAGGCCACTCTCCATACGATACACTAAGCATTTCCTTAACTATTTGTTCAAAGGTCCACAGAAAACACGTTTATTTCTGATAAAAGCTTCTTTGACTACTGTTATTCTCACGTTGGTTTCCATACGCATTTTACATCACTACTTACCAGGCAACGTAAATACCTGAAGTCATTCCCTTTCTCTCTTTCCTCACCTCGAATATTTACATTAATCTGCCTTGATTTTCTCCCAATCATCAGTGCCTTTGTCTTCTTTGAGTTGATCATCATCCCGAACTGCTTACAGCTGATGTTTAATTCCTCAAGTGTAATGTTCAATGTCTCTTCATCTTCTGGTAACAAAGCTATATCATCTGTAAATATTATAAATTTGATTCTTTCTCCTATATATCTACACCTCCCTTACGCTGGAAACAGTTTCTCGAAAGTTCTAAATAAATATTGAACAATGTGGGCGACATACAGCATCTTGGGCAAAGACCTCTTCCAATTCCACATTCTTCTGTTATTTATTCTCCTATTTTTATTTTAACTCCTCATTTCAAGTACAGATTCCTTATGAATCCCTTCTTCGAATTGACACAAATTTTATTCAAGAAATTTCTGTAAATTTCGTCCAATGTACTTTTATCAAAACCTTTCTCTAAATCCACAAGTGCCACGAACGCTTCCGTTTTCTTTATATTTATTTTTTTTTATTTATCTCTTCCCAATTATCTACAGAAAAAAAAATTAACGACGCTCTTCTCTCAAAAAATCGTAAACAAAATTTGAGTGAGCGGCGTCACTTTTTTTTGTTCAAAATTATATAATATTATTAGGAGCAACATATAGTTTTTTCAGGGAACATTTGAAAGTGATGGCAACAGTGTCAAAAAAAATTAACCTGAAAAAACTTGCTTCTTTCCACAATTTTTTGATCATTTTACGACCCTCAATGTCAAAACTTTGAATCAAACTTAATATTTAGAAAGAGTACTTTGAAATGTTGCTTGTAGTTATATATATATATATATATATATATATATATAATATTTATTGGAAAATACTATGACTGTCGTCAATTCAAAATTCAAATTGATTTAAAAAAAACGCAATGCATATTGCAGTATCAGATATGTACATACCTACGTGTATACGTTATATATATATATATATATATATATATATATATATATACCGAACATCGTTTTGCAATTTTTCCCAAGTTTGCCTGTTATTTATAATTTTCTTTTACAAAAGATCAATTTGAATTCTATTTTATACAAAATTGCATTTGTGTTTTTCGAAATTTTGGATGCAATTGAATCTCTCAACTTTAAGAATGAAGCTTTAATGTACAAAAATAAAGTTTGAAAAATAAACAACAAAACACATTTAATTTAACAGAAAAACAGGAGAAAATAACATTTGGATTATAGATATATCAACGTGTTTTCATTTTACATACAGTATATATGTTTAAGTAAACTTATTTGCTATACATATTCATTTATTTTAACATACAAAGCAATAAGGTACACATAAATATTCTCTGATAAGAACAAATCTAAAACCAAACACAATATAATTTGTGACAATTCATTTAATCTTCGTCGCTGTCTTCGTTGATTGTAATATTTTCAACTTTAGATCCTATTTTAAATAAATTAATGACGAAAGAGAATGGAAAAGCGCGAACTGTGGCAAAGAAAAGTTCGAAGTTTTCACCTTGAGGGTCCTAAAATGGTCAAAAAACTGTGGAAAGACAATTTTTTTGATAATGTTGCCACCGCTTTCAGACCCTGAAAAAAATACATGTTGTACCTAAGGGTATTACAACATGTCGAACAAAAAATCAGCGTTCTCTCCAAAACCTTTTTCCACGATTTTTTGAAATTTTCGACAAGAACAAGAAAATACGCATCGATTTTTTTGGAAAAAGAAATGTTCACATTTACACCTATACAGTATCTATAATCCGTGAAACTTTCAAACTATTTGTACCACCCCTACCAGGATTTTAAAAAATATTAAATTTTGAGCAAATATGATACGATAATTCGGTAAGGTGGGGGTTGAAAATTTTTGGGGGTAGTTTTAGGTTAAAAGTAACATTTTGTGTCAATAACTATCCAATTTGGATCAAGGGCCAATTTCACTCTTACTTAGGAAAGACCCTTCGAATATATCTTTCTGCAGATTTTTTGTTATACATTTCATCCCTCCCTAACTATTGTTAAACCTAAGAAATGTAATAATAAACACTTTCTTTCTATAATGTGAATTTCATTTCTTGATTTAAATTGGTCAAGGAGAAATTGTCATTGGTGGTCATTTTGATAGAGAAAGGTCTGCCAAAATAACAAAACAAGTAAAAACAACATAACAAAGGGAACTTCCATATAAAATTGAAAGAGATGACTGTACAAATACATGAAAATACAGGACGTCAATAATCACTACCTAAACATTTCAAAGAGGCCAATGAAATAACTGACCCTTCTTGATTGTTCGATGGAATAATAGCTCTGTGTTGCTCACAATTTATTGCCTTCCAAAATACTAGCAAGGCACGGTGCTGGGACCAATAGTCTAAGTAAGAATTATCCAGTACAGCTATTCAGCTAAATTGTTACAAAAATACATAAGCAATAGGCATGCGCACTTCCAATGTGTTCCAGATAAACGTTATTACTGTTATTTGTTGAAGTTTAGCGTCTCTTCTTAGCATCAACACTATATGGGATGTGGTTCTACAGTTTAATGAGAAATCTGAACCACGTACTGCGTTCAATGCTCCCCACCGAGAATCGAACCCGGGACCACTAGCACCAAAAGTATACAGTCTGGCCACTAGACTAACAGGGATGGCAACAGTTATGATATCAAATCATAAATTTATTTCTTAGTGCCAGCAGATAACGTTAATAGGCACAGTCGATAAGTGCACTTCTATACTCATAGTTTTAAAACTATCGCTTGCAGACAACGTACCTTTTTTATTTGCTTATTTAGCTTAATAAAGTTTCAAATGTAAAGGTTAATGAGTCTCAAAAGCCCTGAAGTGAGTTTCAATATTTACTGACCATAGAAGTGTTGTCAGTGGATAATCCACCGTCTCTTATTTCTCGTTCCTCTTTCGGTTTTCATTTTCTGTCGTTTGAGCTACCGATACAAAACTAATAATGTAACCTGCTTTATTGAATTTAGTGAGATTAGAAACGGGAAATTTCTCAAATCGCAAATGTTATTTCCATAAGAAAATGTAGAATACATGAAATGACCCCCTATTCATTTTGTACTTGAGTATGGTGAGTAATAAAACAAAATCAATAAACGTAGTTTGTATTAACTTAAAAATTCCTACATAATTTCAGTACGGCAGTCAGTATATTCAATACATATTTCTACTCATGTAATTTATCTTTACACATAATTATCTAGTACTAATATTAACTACATGGTTAACGTGCCTGATCATAGGTTCGATTCCTTCTGGGATACGAAGGTTTCGATATTAATCTTGCATGGTATGGAAATCGGAGTCTAGAAATCAACAAATAACTGGCGATGAAAGCCGATATCATCACTTAACATTTGACCCTCCATAGCCATTTTTGGACTGTAAACCAAAAAGTTTAATTTTCTTTAATTACTTAATAATAATAATAATAATAATAATAATAATAATAATAATAATAATAATAATAATAATAATAATAATAATAATAATAATAATAATGTCTATTTGTGTGCCATGAACAGCCTAATGACAAAAGCACATAATTTTATCGCATAAAAATAAACACTTACTGTATATAATGTATCTACAGTATATAGACAATTGAAACAATGAAAATAATAAAAAAATAAAATTATGATACTATCGGATTAAACAATGATTCTTTGTCAAATTAATATCAAATATTTGTAGTCCCAAAGTAGATACGTTGTTAAAAAAAAAAAAAAACTAATAATGTTCGTCAAACTAAAATTTATGCTTGTGTACTAATTTAAAAAAAAAATCTCAAATAAGATTAAAAGAATTGCCCATTCTACTTAAAATTACAGATTTTGAAGTCAAGGGAACTAAAGCTGATCTATTTCTCATATTATATATTGGAACACTTATACCTATGTTCTATAGGTAGTACCCACTATTATATCTATTGTCTACTATTTTCTGAGTAAAATATTTTTCAATAAGCTTTCTGCTGTCACATAAATCTTGTAATCCCCAAAATTGATTCCAGTCTACAACTAGCAATGTTTATTCATTTTACGATATAGTCGCCTAATAAAATATTTTTGGACTGACAGTTTTGCTTCCTAATGATGTACATATGTTATTCCAAATAACTATACCAAACTCTTATCTTGATCTTGCAAGTATCTTATGTACTTATTCATATGAGCTGGCATTTTTAAACTCAGGTCACTGTTTGAAAATGAACCCTATTATTCTTCTAGGCCCTTAAATTATATCATTAATGTGATAACTAAATTTCAGATTTCTGTCAAATACATGCCTAAATATTTAATTTCTTTATCTTTATGCAATGTTACTCTATTAATAACACATTTCCTCGCATAGTATTGCGCTTTGTTAATATGAAATATATTTAGTTTTCTCACAGTTTATTTTAATAAGTTATTTTCACACTATATCTAAGTCTTTTTGTAGTAAATAATTATCATACTCACTCTTTACTATTCTACATAATTTAAATCATCTGCATATAACAAAATATTTGAATGTTTAATTTTTTTAGGCAGATCATTAATAATAATAATAATAATAATAATAATAATAATAATAATAATAATAATAATAATAATAATAATAATAATAATAATAATAATAATAATAATGATAATGTTAATAAGCTTACCAGTTATTGGTATTCCTAATAAAACAGGAATAGCCTTGGCCCCTTGAACAAATCCCCATGTTCGGGTAAAATGACGAGCTCTTACTCGTTCAAATGTATACATCTTTAGCGAATAAAGAAATCCTCCTAAAAATATTCCATATATCCACACGAACAACACGTAACCATGGTAACCTTCCACTGTGCTCAATGCCAGCATTGATACACCTGAAAACAAGATATTATAAGTTACTTTATATATATATATATATATATATATATATATATATATATACGGTATTTATTACAAAAAAAGTTCAATATTTATATTATTTTGGATTTCTACTTGTTAGTTTTTCATTTTTACATTTTTACAAATATTCTAAGCAAAAACAATAAGAAAACTAGCCTTTATATAAGAGACGGAAAACTCGATATATCATTATATTCTAGTTTTATTATTAAAAATAAAAGTTATCTGGATAATTTTGTTCTTCGGTTTTACACTCTAACCAAAGAAATAAAATAAACTAAAGAGAATTATTCTAATATTTAAAAGCTCAGCTTGCACACCTGATGGCTAATACATTATACTTTGCCTGACAACGTAAAGGTTAAATGGATTTGAGTATGGTCAGGTTGACACAATCAAATTATTATGTTTATGTATGTATGCATGTATAAATATATGTATGTATGTATTATCATTTCTTTTTTACAATTTACATTTTGTGAGCAAATTGCGATACAAATTTTGATTTGTAAATTTTGTATCTCATTGACTGTACTATAAAGGTAACGAAGAAAGTTCTGTCGCTTTTTCATCCATCACCATCGAATATCGATATGTCACATAAGATGTCCATGGAAGATCTAAAATAGTCCCCGTCAGCATCGACGACCTTCTACCAACGTTCTGGAAGGCCGTGGATTCTATCGCGGTAGAACTTGGTGGGTCGTGAAGCGAAGAAGGTATCAAGTAAATTTTGCACCTCTACTAGGGATTTGAACTGGCATCCTCTAAGGCGATTGCCCAAAGAATGGAACACGTGATAATCGGAGGATGGAATGTGCGGGGAGTATGGCGGATGCAATCGTGTTTCCCTTCCAAGGTGTAGAATGGTGTCCCGGGGTCATTCTAGCCACGTGGGGCTTAGCATTGTTCTGTAACAGGAGGATCCCTTTGCGATTCAGAAGTGCTGCATCCAGAGTTTTCAGTTGTTCTTGAACACGGCTCAACCGCTGATAGTACACAGTTGAACTGATGCTCTGATCAGTTGGTAGCAGTTCCTGGTGCACGATGCCGCGAGCAGTCCACCAAACACACAGGAGGACCTTCTTCTGGTGCAGTGCTCGTTTCGGCTGTTTTGAAACCGATTCATGCGATGCTAACCAATGATGACGGTGCAGTAGAGCTTTGTACAGGAGCCACTTCTCATCACATATCAACACTCTGTCCAGAAATGGCTTCTTCCTCAGACGAGATAGCAAGGAATAACAGGTGTCTGCTCGCGTTGTCCTCTGGCCCGGAGTCAAATCATGTGGGACCCATCGATCAACTTCTAGTGTTCCCAAGTTGATGGAGGTGCTGCCGAATGGTTTCTCCACTCACACTGAATTGTAGTTCCAGTTTCTCACATGTCTGGCCACTGTTCACCCCAATTGCTGCCTGGAGATCTTCATTTTGTACGTGTCTTGGTCTTCAGCACGTGGTGCGTCTTCGAGTGTTTCATCACCGTCCTTAAACTTGTTAAACCACCGCTGTACTGTCCGCGTAGTCACGACACCCTCACCAAAGGTCTGGCACATCTTTCGCCCCGCAGCAGCGGCGTTTGATCCCAGTTTGAACTCGTACAGTATACACGCCCTTATGACGCTCAGTGGAGGTCCCATGTTCACTCTGTCCTTATGCACGTTCACGGTGTAACTGAACTGCCACAACCAGACAGTATGTTGGATATACCCACACCAAGAATTGACCTTCTCCTTATCTTCATTCGCATTCAACTCACGGTGTGATTGCCAATGGAACACAGACACCCTCAAAAGCGACAGAACTTTCTTAGTTACCTTTATATAATGAGTAATTATAGAATAATTATATATATATACAGAGAGAGTGCCTTTGGTTGCGAAGTTTTTTGAGTTAGGCTCGTGGTGTCTCGCAAGGAGAAATCTTGCAAATACTGTATGTTGGTTTTTACAAGGGCGTAAATGGGCATCTGGTTACTAATAAAACTCCAACTGACCAAAGCAGTATATATATTTTAAGATTACATATTTGTGTTACAGTTTCGGCTATGTAACATAGCCTTCCTCAGACACATTATGAGAGAAATATCAAATTTTGACAGCTTATATACAATCTGGATGCAAGACACGCCCACTTTCTCTTAACAAAATGTAAACTTTGTAATTAAAAATTTACGTTTAATTAAAGGTTTACGTTTACAATTAAATTAAAAGTTTACGTTTACAGTAGTTAAAAATTTACTTTTTAGAGTCAATTAAAATGTTACGTTTTGTAAAGACAAAGTGGGCGTGTCTTGTATCCAGATTGTATATAAGCTGTCAAAATTGGATATTTCTCTCATAATGTGTCTGAGGAAGGCTATGTTACATAGCCGAAACTGTAACATAAATATATAATCTTAAAATATATATACTGCTTTGGTCAGTTGGAGTTTAATTAGTAATCTTGAATTTTCCAAAGCTACAATGAATAATTTACAAGGACATCTGGTATATCAGTCGGTATACCAATACTTTAAATGAAAAGCGAAAAGAAAAGAGACAGAAAGAGGAGTATATTTTTTTATATTTTTGGCGCTGAAGAATGTCGTTACTGTTTCAGTGATCTACTGTACGCACTTCTAGGTTTTACTAACCATATCCAAGCCCCATTCATGCTACACCATATATCGGCTTGGTCTAATATAGATTAAACTTGTTTTTCTGCTCTGCTGCCAATGCGACTTTTCTTCAGAGGATATTTTTTATTTTTTTTATTACGCACTCAGATAAAAGAATAGGATGACCCGAAACTGAGAAGGTCTGGAGGATGACTCACTAGCAACAAACCGACAAAGAAAAGGAAAGACAGAGCGGAAAACTGTTTTGTAATCCAAAGTCAAGGCATTTTTTTCTTGCAGCAACCGACCCTTCAAAGAAAAGTTTCTCGAAACAATAGGAATACTTTTTCAGATTGTTCCTTATTTTAACTTCCGTGGTAATAATGAAAGATACAAAGATGAATCGCAATTTGCAATACATTTTTCCATCTGTATCGCATTTCCATGTTTTTTGCATCGCAAACTGCGATGCGATACCGTTTTTTAAAAAAAAATGTTGGTATGTACGTGTGTGTGTTTGTGTTAGAGAAAGAGGGGAGGTAAAAGACAAAAAAGAAAATTCTTTAGTAGCTAACATTCTGTGATACAGAAATACACTAGAGATCTAAGAGTGCAATTTATGATATTAATATTATTTTGTGATATTATATTAATCTTCGCATAATTATTAAATTTCTTTGTCCAAGTGTGTACAATGTGTGTAAATACAGGGAAGAAAATAAACTTTTCTTTATGAAAGACATTTTTATTTATTTTTTATTTAGCATTTCATATCATTCCAGATCCTTAGGTCTCACCTCACTTGATTTTTACCTTTGGGAACATTTGAAGGCCATGGTGTATCAAGAAAGGATACAAAATATATATATCATGTAAAGAAAAGTATCACCAACACCTTTGCAAGCATAACTCCAGCTGTTCTTCAGCAGTAGAGAATAAGGACCAAAATGTGTTTTCAAAACAATGGTAATCATGTAGAGCATATTATATAAATAAAAATGGTTCACATAAAAATGTTATTTATCCTATGTATGGTAAGTTACGGGGTACCCTGTATATTCTAATAATATATACAAAGTAACATTATATAATATTCCGGGATATCTTTTAACACATTGGATACATGTGAGTTACGTTTAACTCGCGCTGTTCTAGGTCAAAAAGTTGTGAGTTAAAACTATAAACATCGTGGACTGAAATATACCTTTCTTCAGTTGGATGCGCTTCAGTTTCATTATGTAATATAAATGCACCCGCTTTCTATATGGCTTCCTGAGCAAGGGAAAGTACAATGAAAATTATGTATGTTTTAGTTAGAGTTTTTCGGGAATTGATGAATATAGCACACTTTCAAAATAAATCAAAGATAAGAATATGGGGGCTTCACTTTTTTTTTCAGCCTATGCGTACAATTCCACACTTATTTTAAGATCTGATTTCTAGTTAATATTAGAATTAATACTCCATATTTGAAATATAACTACACGAATATTTATACTTTTAAGTATGCATAATATTATGGTATATTACTAAGTGGACTACAAGAATCACCGATTTTCCCGTCATGTTTTTTGATCTTTTGTTACTCAAAACTTGAAGACAACCAAGTTAATCGATATGGTATGGAACTTTCTTCTTTTTCTTTTTTCTCATCTGCTTTTGATTTTTCGTTGCATTGAACTTCTAACAACAATAATTATTTGAGGTGGATGGTATAAATGGAACAATACGTTATTCATTGATGATTTCATAGAAGAGCTTGCGAGATCCCTTCTTAGGTAGAATATTTAGGGAATTAATTTCTTTTTAGCATCTTTAATTCTACACTTTGACAGAGACCCTCGATATATTGAGACATAATAATAAATAAATAGAAGGATCATTTTCTCTATCAGAGACAAAGGTCTGTGATACAAATATCTAAAATTATTATTTGTGACCTTGACATTCTTAGAAAGCTGAAACCAACTCACTAAATGACCAACAACGAAATCAATGATTTGCTATTAAATGATCAACAACGAAACTCAGCATCCATAATATATTCCAGAACATAAGTACTATATTAGAACAATGTAATACGTAATCCTTCAAAATTCTGTATTAGTTTTGTTAGATTTAAAACAATATTTCAATAACAATACTTGTTCACTGCATTACTGTTAGATTACGTCTCTATAGTATGTATCCTTTTGCATCAGTATAGACTACTTGTATATTTACAGTTCATATTTTTACTAATATTTAATTTTATTGTATGCTATTTTCTTTATATTTTACTTTGATATTCTCTTACATAATACTATTCTTTTCTATCTATTTCCTCTATTCCAGAAATGGTACAAGAATTAATACACTAAATTCATTTATCGCACATGTGCTGTTGATAGGTGTCTGTTAATGTGGTTCGTTGACAGTATTATATTTTTCCTTCAGTCTGACAGACGTTCATTAGTAGCAACGTGATATGAAGTATCAAATCAAAACATTCTCAAAATGTATTATACAGGTGAATCAATTAGGCAGCAGAAGTGACATTTCAATGGAAGCTTGGACTACATTATCCCAGGAAACTGTGAGTAGGAAGTCTGAAGCGCAGTTCTTGGTCATTTAAATATGAATAGAATGTCGTTATATCATTCTATAATTAATGCTAGTGTCTTGAAGAAGAGTGCCATTAACTGAGATGCTGTTACATTTTAGATGATACCTATAACTATTTTGTAAATTTGGGATCGTGCTAAGGTGCAGTACGATAAAAGGAAGCTATGTGCTGATATTAGGTACCAAAAGAAAGAAAAATGCAATCGCAAAAGCAAAAACTATTCAACTGAAATGTGTAAAATGAAATACACCCCTCTTCGCAAATGTAGAATTATTCGATCTTCGGCATATGCTATTGGAATGCCAGAAACAACACTATATTTCAAAGAGGGAAAAATGATCAAAAGAGTATCATCAACATTGAAACCTTATTTCCTGGATAAAAAAAAAACGTGCACGTTTACAGTCTATGGTAGAAAGATAAGCAGTACATGAAAACCAACCACTCAATGATACAATTGGCATTATGTATATCTTATTTTGAAATAAATAAGTTGCCGTGCTATTCATATTAACACTATAGGTTGCTTGTGTGCTATATTCTGAAATAAAATACATAATTTCTATAGCATATTTCGAAAAAACATAAATGATCTAATTATACCATATTTTGGAATGGAGGAAGTATATTTAATTATTTTTATGTTTGCTTTACTAATTTTTATATTTTAATTATTTTCATAAATTTTTGAATTTGCTTTTGCATTTTTAAATATTTTTACTTTATTAAATTCATAGATATCTTTTCTTCTTGTTTTTATATAAAAATGTTCATACTAGAAAATACACTCACGTATCTCCACAATCATCAATATTGTACACACTTTCATCCATGGGCGGCGATTAGGGGGGAGGGCAAAGGGGGCAGTTGCCACTCCACTTTTTTGAAATGACCCATTAATGTATATAGTTTCATTTGGAAATGTGAAGTTTTGTAAGTATTATTGGTTCATAGAATAAAAATGGTGCCATAAAATATTTGCTGTTCCGTGAGTACGTTTTGGTTGTCTTTCTGTGGAGTTAAGAAAGCTACAGGAATTGCGTTTTAATTGCCACGAAAAAATGGCCCAAAAGTTAACCTACTGGAGAGTCACAATTCGAGCGTACTTTCATTTCTTCTTACAAGGGCTCGATTTGTTACTCAGCCGCTTTGGAACTTGTTAAAAAAAAAAAAGAAAAGAAAAGAAAATTGTCTCAGTGCGAAGTTTGACTGTCATTTGTTAGTTCTTTTTTTTTTCTTTTTATACGCTGCTAAAGTCGTCTGCTGTGAATTTTACTGGGCGCAGCCATATTGGTTACAAACAACTTGTTGTTAAGGTGGTTGCTAAGGCAGTTTCAATGGCGTTGTATGTGGCAGCTGTGAGTCTTGTGAAAGACGAACTTAAAATTATGAATAAAAGGCTACATTTTCACGAATAGCAGTGAATATATTTACTTTATACGTATAGGAATGCTATATTTATCATAATATGAAACAAAATTACTTTACATTTTAATTCCTTCAATCCCCAATAACTTGCTGGACAACAAGTGAGTGAGAATCCCAAGCATGTGCATGAGCGCCCAGTAATAATAATTTTAGATTGAGTTTAATTAAAATTATTGAAAATTGTTATGCTATATACTTCTGTCATATTGTTTGTTTAGCTTCAGTGAAAATGTTTAATATGGGAGAAACTTGATTTTTATAAAATTAGTGATCAGATATTCGGAACAAAGGAGTACAGCGCTAGAATAACCAATGCATCTTAAAGCATACAATTACGAATACATAGTCTCAGAAACTTAGCATCTTCGTGGAAATAATTTCCTAATTTATTCTTCATACTTTTGTTAGCGGGTGCCCATTCTTTGCTTGGCACTGGTGAAGTTGAAATGCATCACCAGAAATAATTAAATAATTTAAAAGGTATAACTCTCTAACTATCCTATATAATGTCCTAATGTTATCTGAATTATTTTCTTTGCGTCTACCACAAACAACGTACAGATTTGTAACATGCCAGCATATACATGTATTAAAATTCATAAGGAGAACACGTACCAACTTACGCTGGGTGGTCACTTCACGTAACACTACATCTATGATGATTAAGGGCAGCTTGAAGCTCGAGCGAATGTAAGGATGCATCTATAGGGAGCAGGCGGATCAGTGAAGTTACGTAGGCGTGAAGGGAAGAGAGGCACGAAAAGCGTACAATAGCCAGGGTTAGTAATCACTACAAGTGGATTTGCATTTCAATTTCTTAGTAACCATGGTACATTTTTAACGCACAGATTATTTAATAAATAATTTTCTTGCACAGAAGTATTTTCGTAGATTAGACAAATTTTATACATAAATTTTCAAATAATGATCCCGTATTTTTCATGCGTACTTAGCGTAGATCGATTGGATGGAGCAATTATATTTTATGTCAAACGGAATGAGACAAATTAACAAGTCCGGCTTAAACTTTACCATATTGCCTGTACTATACTCTTACCAAAATTTATATTCGGTAAGGTACTGTCTGGTTAACTTTTGATTACTTAAATGCGGTTGTCTTATATATGTGTGTAATGCCGATTTACCAATTTTAAAATCATCCATTGCCTGCAAATCTCAATTGTATCAAAACAAAAGTTTCAAATTTTTACACATATATGTAATCACAGAGGTAAAATTGTTATCGAACTTACGCTGGTGACGATCAGAAAGAGCGGAGGCAGGCAGGCAAGTACTCACTCCATGCTGGGGCAGGCACTGTTCGAAGGTTATAGTATGACTTTAAACGTGTGATTCAATTATCAGTTTACTAAGAAACGATTTTAGTGTTCTGAGTATTAATATATATTAAACAGCGAATTTAGCCTAAAAATGTCACAAACATACAAACAAACAAAGATAGAGCAAGGAAGCTGTGGTAAAAATATATGTATTTTTATTTCTTTCCGGCAGAATATGCAAGGAGAGAGTGTTCTTCAAAAAGATTGAGATATATCTGTTCGCCCAATAAGTAATTAAACATTATATCGCTTTTGTACAATGTGGCTTTGTTTTCGTTTCTCTTTAATATGTTATATAGTACAATATTTCTAATCTCATTCTTGGAAAAAAAATTGCATATACCTCTTAAACTGTTATGGTTATATCCGAAAACGAAACAAATCATTTTCACAGGCGAGTACCATGTAAACTTCTTCATATAACCCGCTCAAAGCTGGTTTGTTTGTAACCAGCTAGCTGAACAGGAAGCGGAAATGACGTTTACTTCACCAGCGTATATGTATTGAGTGTGAAGGTGTCAACGAACCGCAATGTACTCTGGGTACGTGAACTGGCGGTAGTGCTAGAAAGGAGAAATCATCTTTGCTCTTTTTTGTGTGTTGTTAACTCTGAAGTAGTAGTAGAAAAGGAGTGTTATGTTCAACATCATGTATTAAGTAATCTTCAAATGCCTGCAAAATATATTTACATACAGTTCAGATATTAGTTTACTTTCAAATCCTGCATTTGCTTCGTATAGAAAAACGTGCTCTGCCATCAGGTTATGGGCCCAGTAAAAATGCAGGAAGTTCGATTGTCAAAATACTGAAAGTGTGAACTGTGGTAATTAAAAAAAAAATACCAGTACCGGTACGAAGTTTTTTCCTACGTGTCTTGTGACTAGATTGCTGTACGGGACAACGTGTTTCGTGGTGAACAGTAAGTGTCAAACAATTACACAAAGGCGGACTGAGTGGATTGAATTGTCGAAAATGGCGGGACCGGAAATTAAAATTGAAAAGTTGGTTGGGCAATCTAACTGGTGTCAATGGAAGTGGCAGATGAAAATGCATTTTCAACAATATGAACTGATGTCAATAGTTGATGGTTTAAGGATATGTCCAGAAGTATCTGCAGAACAAAAGGCAGAGGAACTGCAGGCGGTACAAGTATGGAAACGGGACAACGCGAAAGCAGCGGCGTTAATTGCTAGTGCACTGAGTACACAGGTGGCGGATTTAGTGTTAATTTACACAAACGCCAAGGACATATGGGACAAACTTGTGAGTGTGTATGAACAGTCAAACATACAAAGGTTAAGTATGCTAATGACAGAGTTTTTAAATTTAAAACGCGATCCAGAAATGGATATGGCTGCTCACGTATCAAAAGCGGAGAAATTGTTCGCGGACATGAACAGTGAATTACGACGAAGAGGATCGCACGACATACCGGTTGAACTCTTACATGGAAGAATACTTGATTCGGTTGGTTCCGAGTATCGGGAGTTTAATAATGTCTGGGAATCAATGAGTGATAATGAACGGACTACGGAAAACTTAACCGAAAAGTTGTGCACCATAGAAAAACGTTTACAAACCGTATCGTTATCAGAAAATACTGCATTTGTTGCTCAAAGATACGCGAAAGGAGAACGAAGCTAAAACCTTACCAGTCGTGTAAGGGAGAATGTGCATGAAAGTGCAAGGGAGAATGTGAATGAAAACAAAACGCGTAAGAAATGTTATTATTGTTCATCGTCATCCCATCTTCAGAAATTCTGTAAAAAGAAGAAGGCAGATAAGAAAAAACGAACTGAAAGTGCAACTTCCTCGGGGGCCTTTTCCAGAGGTGATCAGAGTGGAGCAGCGTTATCTGCGTCTAGTAGTGCAGTGCAAGAAGATACATGGGTTTGTGATTCAGGGGCTACAAATCATATGACTGCGAATAAACATTATTTTGCTTCGTATAAGAAGTTTGCTGTTCCAGTAAGTGTGATATTAGCAAACAAAGAAAAAGTGTTGGTGTACGGAACAGGTCAAGTAAACATTGAACGGTTCGTGAACGGTAAATTGATTCCAGGTTATCTACAAGATGTGTGGTACGTACCGGAAATAGAAAAGAATTTATTTTCTGTGCGCAGCACGTCAAAACATAATATTAGTGCATCGATAGACAGTCACAAAGTTACATTATGTCGCGATAACGAGGTCATTGCGACAGGTGAGTGGAAACAAAACACGTATATCATGCATATTCGAGTGGTTATTCCGAGTGAACCGGCTGAAGTGAACATTGCAACAACCAAAGAAACGTTACAGTTGTGCCACGAGCGTCTTGGGCATCAAGATAAAAGACATGTTAAAAACATTCTTTAGCAGGCAAAGATAGAAGTGAGTGATAAAGATACTCAAAGTTTCTGTGATGGTTGTGTGCTCGGAAAAGCACATAAGAAACCGTTGAGGGTAAGACATAACAGGCCACAAAGGGTGGGTGAATTAATAAATGCAGATGTAAATGGTCCAATGTCAACGGACAGTGTACAAGGGTTTAAGTATTACGTGTGCTTCACGGATGATTATAGTAAATATCGCAGAATATTTTTCATTAAACAAAAGAATGAAGTGGTGAGATGCCTGAAAATATTTCTAAATGAAGTATCGACGGCGGGGCATACTGTTAAACTGTTCCGAAGTGACGGTGGCAAGGAATTCGACTGTGAAGACGTAAAAGCTGTTCTAAGTGAGCGTGGAATAACACCAGTTTTGTCTGCACCGTATACGCCAGAGCAAAATGGAGTTGCAGAACGTGAAAATCGAACCATTGTTGAGCTGGCAAGGTCAATGCTTTCGGTAAGTGGTTTACCTAGGTTCTTATGGCCTCAAGCGTATGAAACGGCAGTGTATGTTTTAAATCACACAGGAAAGACTCCTCAAACAGGAAAGTCACCAAGTGAGCTGTGGAACGGCACCAAAGTGATGGTTTTTGATCATCTTAAAGTCTTTGGTACGCAATGCTACGTGCATATTCCAAAGAAGTTTCGCAGAAAGTTAGACAACAAAAGTATTCATGGGTATATGGTTGGATATCTGAATAAAAAAGATGGATACAAAGTATACATACCTTCAAAGAAACGTGTTGTGTTGTCACATGACGTGTACTTCAAGCCAGAAAATACTTGCACTAATTTCTTAGGAGTGCAGTGGTTCCAGATCAGGAGGAAGGTGCAGAAGTTTGTACCCAAAAGGAAGAATCGATCCCGGAGAATGGTCCGATTCTGAAGGAAGGGATACCGTGCACTGACTCCAACTCTGAAAGCGAGGCAGAAGACGCGGAAGATCAACCCACCAAACAACTAAGAAGAGAAGTAAAGAAACCGGCCTGGATGACTTCTGGTGAGTTCGTTATGGGTTCAACGTATATGGCAACAAGTGAAATAGGGGACCCAATATCACATAAAGAAGCCATGTAGTCAGCCAACAAGGAACAGTGGTCTCAGACTATGAAAGAAGAAATGGAGGCATTAAAGAAGAACCATACGTAGGACTTAGTGATGCTTCCAGATGGTGCTAAAGTGATAACAAACAAATGGGTATACAGAAGAAAACTGAACACTGACGGTTCTGTACAAAAGTACAAAGCGAGGATCGTAGCTAAAGGTTGCGCGCAAAAGGAAGGGATAGACTATGAAGAGACATTTAGCCCTGTAGCAAGGTATGATACAGTAAGAACTGTATTTGCAGTCGCAGCAACGGAAAGACTACATATAAAACAGTTTGATGTGAAAACTGCATTTTTGAATGGGGTACTTCATGAAGAAGTGTACATGAAGCAACCGGAAGGATTCGACGATAAAAGTGGTAGAATGTGCAAGTTGAATAAGAGCCTGTATGACCTGAAGCAGGCACCGAGATGTTGGAACGAAAGACTCGTAAAGTTTATGAAAGAACAAGGAATGAAAGTGAGTGCTGCTGATCCTTGTTTGTTCTTTCGACAACGAAATGAAAAAAAGCTAATTGTCTTGGTGTATGTTGATGATGGATTAGTTGTAGGAAGTGATTCTAATGAAATCGACCATTTCTTAAAGCAGTTGAGTAATACATTTGAAATTACTACTGATGAAGCTAATAGCTTCTTGGGTATGCAGATCCAGCGTAGTGAAAAGGGGATTTTTATAAGTCAGCGAGCATATATCGAAAACATTCTCAAAAGGTTTAACATGAGTGAAGCAAACTCAGTTGCAACACCATCCGATAGGAGTAGTGGCGGTAGTACAAAGCCGATAAAAGAGGGAACTCCATATCGTGAAGCTGTAGGATGCTTAATGTACTTGGCAATGACAACACGTCCTGACATTGCTTTCGCAGTTTCTCAAGCAGCTCGAGCCGTTGAACAGCCAACAGAAGAGGATTGGATCAAGATTAAGAGAATCTTCAAGTACTTGAAAGGTACATTCGACTATGGCCTAATGTATTCATCACACAACACCACGGGTTTAAAAACCTTCAGTGATGCTGATTATGCCGGAGACATCAAAACAAGATGGTCTACTAGTGGCGTAGTTACAGTGTTCGCAGGAAGTGCAGTAA
Source organism: Thermobia domestica (assembly GCF_964235325.1). Lineage (NCBI taxonomy): Eukaryota > Metazoa > Arthropoda > Insecta > Zygentoma > Lepismatidae > Thermobia > Thermobia domestica. Next base: position 215,660,214 of record NC_137463.1, read on the forward strand.
CGTGGTCAAGTCGCCTTCAGAAATCAGTGGCTTTGTCAACAACGGAAGCTGAATTCATTGCAGCGAGTGAAAGTGCGAAGGAACTAATGTGGCTAAAGCGATTGTTCAGTGTTTTGGGCGTGGAAATTTGTGAGAAACCTGTATTATTAGTAGATAACGCTAGTGCTGTGAAATTGACAAAAAACCCAGAATTTCACAAAAGGTCAAAGCACATCGAAGTAAGATACTACTTTGTACGGGAGTGCTATCAAAGTAACAAAATTGATGTAAAGCATATTGCGGGTCAAAATCAGGTAGCTGATATATTTACCAAAGCATTAGAAAAGGTAAGGTTTCAAAGTCTGGGTAAAAATATGGGAGTTTGCTCCAGTAATATGGCTGGAAGGTGTCAACGAACCGCAATGTACTCTGGGTACATGAACTGGCGGTAGTGCTAGAAAGGAGAAGTTGTCTCTGCTCTTTTTTGTGTGTTGTTAACTCTGAAGTAATCTTGTTTCGGAGATCTTGTAATGAGTGAATCACTGTTGAGCCTCAGAAGTTTAAATTTTGCACATGTATTTTCCTAAAATTCTAAACTGTGAATAAGGCAGAGTTGAGCGAAATTCGATCTTTTAAAGGTAAGAGAATTTAAAAGGTTTATCAGTATTAATGTTTCTTTTCAAACGGTGGAGTATGGGAACAAAATTTCCTACATGGGGTCTTTCCGATATCCAAAATACAAATATCAGATCAATTTCATGTGAATGAATTTTGGAAATTTCATCCTGAAATACATGCGACGAAAAGAATCTACACTCAAATATACGGAGATTTGTCTTATTTATTTGCAAAAGTTTCAGACAAAATCGTGATCCATTTTATACTGAAACTAAACCAAATAAAAACAATAATAAAATTTTTGAACATGTACAAAAATGTTACCTCACGAATGACTGCATCTTTTGAGTTTCAAACTCTTGTAAATATTAGTAGGATTTTAGATCAATGTGCGGATAAATAAGAAGTTTAGTTCCAACTGATATCTCCAATCGATTTGCCTGCTTTTTGTAGTCTTATCTAATATTCTCGCGTGTTTATTTTGAAGAAAATTAAATCATTCTAAATAGCCATATAGGCGCCTCTACTGGACAAACTTCTATTCCTGTGAAAAGTTATAAGGTAAGTATGTGCAATTTCGCATCATCCCTAATTTCACAATATATCATAAAATAAAATAATACAAACTAATGATAGGTTACGGAAGTACTTTTCATCACTGATAATTGGGAAGAAGTATTCCGCCATACAAAGGATAAGAAACAAGATGAAATAAGTAGTGTGATATTTGTGGCGTGTTAGGACCTGAAGCACACAGCTCTCCATTTCACCAGGAATTTATAGCATAGATTGTAGAAATTATTAAATCCATGTTCGTAAATATAGAAGAGAAATGACAAGGATTGTAAAAGTATACTTAAAATGTCCAATTCAAAGCAAGTAATAGGCTTAATTTCGGTAAGTTTTTCTTTTAGCCTCAGTAGAGGTAAAAACAAAGGCAAATAAGCTCTTTCGCAAGTAGCGTTGTAAAACATAACACGTACAATTGTTGATTCTTTTGTTGTGGAAATATAAACTCTATAAACGCTTGTGAATACTTAACATTAGTAGGACATTAACGCTTGTAAACACTATTAGGACATTACAGTTCTAGTACGTGAAGAATAAAATTTAGTCTGGGAAAGGAAGATAGTGATAATTGAACGTTTACTTTGTGAAAGTTCAAACAATTCTTGGTTTTACGCATAAATTTTACACGTAGATCTATATGAGGTCTATTTATAGTTATAACTATGACATTTGAGGGCTCTGAAGGTATTAGGGAACGATGGGGAAGATGGAGGTTTGCTTATTTTTAATTCGATATTTTTGTAGGTTAGGTGTTGTTTTCGTTAGAACTGCATAGTTTATTTTATTAACAGTGTAAAATTATCTTTTATGCTCTAACGTTCAATATATATTTCATGAAATTTATTTTTGAAAAGTTTTTTCTTGTGTAGATACAGTTTGTTTACACTATCTAATTTAATGACAAGATAAAGTTTATGTTCATTTAATGAAGTATATAAATGTATGATATAGAAAATGTCCGAATGTCCACGTATGTATAAATTCATCATTAAGTGAATTATATTGTAAAATTTTGCTTGTGCAAGTATAGGTAGAGCACATGTAGAGCAAATTACTGTCTGGGATTGTTTTCCTACTACCGGATTTTATTACAAAATTCCACTATAATTAAAAATAAATACAAATTCTCTAACGTTTGGGATTTAAATAGATGTCTCCTCGATCTGAAGGTTTCGGGAAGGAATCCTCACGAAGCAAGCTACGTGAGGAAGTGTAGGACACTCGCTAGTCTACTGCAAGCAGAGAGGGGTTATTCCCGACAAAGCTCCACTGCAAGCTAGGCCGGAGTTGTGATTAGGAATCTCCCTAGGCTCTGCTGCAAGCCAGGAAAGAAAGGAACCGATAGCTTCACTGCAAGCTAAAGGTTTTGGGTTTAGGTGTGGTACTACCTAGGCTCTACTGAAAACCAATAAAGGAAATTTGACCAGCCCAGATTGATGACTGTCTGGGTTATATAGATGCTCCAGGTGAGGCAGTGGCGACATGTGACCAGTGGCGTCACTGTTGTCTCCTTCGTCTACAGCTATAATAATCTACAGTAAAAATATACATGGTTGATGTTGTGGATAGAAGCACACATTGAATGTTTGCAAACACAGCCATACAGGATATTACATATATATATAAAAATACAACATATCTCGCAAAATCAATAACAAAAAGATAATGTAGAAAAATTAGGCCACCCTAATGCGAAATAAAGAAAGACAACTGGGAACAATTGTAGGCTGAACTTCAAGGCAAAATTATTAAATTTCTAAAGAAAGAAAATGACAACATATATGTATCTCTTATTTTAGAATGGATCTATAAAATAATCTTGTCTGTTATTATTTGTTAATTTTCTAATTGATAATATATATCAAAACATAAAATATGTTGCGAAATTGGGCATACTGATTTCCCAGAATGCTCAATTTCTAAATTTCTATTCCATTTTTCACTGTGCCACTCAAGTATCAATTTTAACCATGCCTTATATATATATGATTTCATTCTAATTTCATACTGATTGCTGGAAATTACAATAAAAAATATTGACTAAATATCTTAATGTTTTCCTTACGAACTAGGGATTATTCTACGTAAATGACTTGTTATTTTTCTATGAGCATTATTTGTATTTGGATCTGTGCAAAACGTGTCAAAAGAAATCATAAAACTTAAAAATACACAACATTTCTTCCTTGAAGAAATATTTCTTCGGTATTGTGATTTCTCATCACATACAGGGTGGGACCAAAAAAAAAAGTACCTTTAGTTTGTTCATGTTTATTTCACTATGACATGTTCTACGTATCTCATATGATTGCTGACAAACAAGGGAACACTGTTTAGGGATTATGTCCTCATTCATTGATTGAATGTTCTTATGAAAATCTTCCACAGTTCGTGAAATGAGCACAAAATAGTGTGGCCTTTGTGAGGACTTATCGAGCCTCTCCCAGCCCCCCAAAAAGCATGTTTTATTTGTTTAAGTGACTACTGAGGAGAACATATTTTATTTGTTTACGCGACCACTGAGGAAAACATAATACTCATCAGAAGATTATCAACTATCCATGGAGTTTGGATCCTAATAGAGATTTACTAAAACACCTTTACAGTAGTCTTAATGCACCTATATTTGATTAAGAATAAATACTATTTAAAAATTAACATTAATATAAGAATTGAAGCAAAATAAAAAGCATTTAGGCATTCAAGAAAATAATAACAAATAAATTATTCATATTATTTCATGTTTTCAGTTTCGGTTGCGCTTTTTTAGCCCCACCCTATACTATTTTGACTTCCATCTTGAGAAAAGGAATTAACTGATTATCATTCGATATTTATAAGGTACTTACTTATCACTCAGTCCTATTTAAGTATTAACTGTTTTTACTTCTTTGTCGTGAGAAACTACTCGTTCCGTGGATACGTTAACCGCACTTTACTTTCTCAGGAATAAATCATCTTAAGGAACTGTATGATAGTTAAATTAAGTAAACTAAAATTTATTTAAGATTTTTTTAAAAATATTTTTTAACTGTTAGAATCGATGTCTGCAAACGATTAATATGTATCGCTCCTCCTTTCAATAAATTACAGTTACCAAAGCACACGTTTGTCTTCACTTATACATCATAATTTTCTTTGTAATTCAGCAGTTGCAATACCTTTTTATTTTTTTCTTCTCTTTTACAGTAATACATAAAAATTAATTAGTACGCAAACTATCATTTAATAAAAATTTTGCTTTTCCACTAAAACTCAGCAGGTCTTTGAAACAGAAATGTAATACATATTTATACTGATTACTTACCAGAAATAAGTGAAAACATACCAACACTTTAAAAGTACACTATGAATACTTTCGCTAAATACTTTATCAAATGAAGGAGGAAGAACAGTAGTAAGAGAGAAAAAAAAATGAAAAATAGCTCTGAGTTGAGCATCGTAATTGATTCTACAGTTATGTTTATGTTCTTTCATTCTTCTTCCTTTATCCTTTCTTTCCTTTCTATTCGATGAAGTACTTAGCGAAAGATTTTATTGCGCACTTTTTAATGAGCGCAATACTAAAACGGTTTCACTATTTTCTGGTAATACTTCATTTTCCATGTTTACTTCGGAATTTCTTTGGTCTCGGAGATATGACAAAATTGGTAAAGTTTGCAGTATTGCTTTAAATTATGTTATGCCGACAATCTGTTGTAATTAAAACTACCAAAAACTATTGCTGTAGTGTTCTGGAAACAAATAAAATCAATAATTATTTTTAAAATTTCCCACAAATATGTCATTTTAAGCAGTATAGCAATCTCTGCCCATGTCTTTTGTGTGTGTGTGTGTTTTGGGAAGGATTGAAATAACAAATTGCTGTAAATGTATTGTGATATTTATGTCTATTAAAAACTATCTAAGTGATTTGATGTATACTCACCCAAATAGTTTTTTCGAAAGAAAATTTTTGAAAAAAAGACAATTTGGAATCCCTTGTAACCAACGGCGCCGACTTTCCAAAATTTATGTGGGTGCATATTAATGGTGGGACGTGTTAGCCTATATGTTTTCAGGGAGCTCTCCATATTTGATTATGAATACTGTCATAAAGGGCTGTGCTGTGATCAAGTAAAATATACCGGTACTATAAGGATAAGTTGGGGCCTCCCTAGCTCAGTCGGTAACATGGCTGGCTTAAATGCAAGAGAAATGGGTTTAAACCCAGGTCCAAACTGAAACTCTTGTGGGTGCGCACCCACAAGATTATTTATGTGGGTGCTGGGGCCCTGGAGCACTTACGTAGTCGGCGCGCATTTGTTTTCCTTAATTCAAAATACTTCATGTTATTTTCATATTATTAGATCTTAACGTAACCATGTTTTATACTAATGTACCTAAGAGTGTGCATTACCCCGACTCTCTTACATTATTGTTATTTACGGGCCTCTAAAATTTGGATGTTTGTGGTGCCGTATTAATGTGGTATTGTACGTTTTTGATTTGAGAAATTAGCTTTCACTTTCGCAGAAGACTTTCGATAAATACAGACAGGTTTGAAATATGTAACAATCTACGTAATGCTATTTGAAAAACTATAACTTAATGTTGAATTCGATATTATCGTATCTATAACAATATGATGGCGTTACAGAGTATGTCAAACGATTTACCCACGTTGAGTTTTGCATTGTAGAAAATTTCAGCACTTTTATATATTAATTGGAAAGTTACAAGAGCATTTCAAGATAAATGGTTCATCTTTTATCTTTATTGTTAAGTTACACATCTTCATGCATAAGCAACTGCGTGTTTACTATAAATAAATGCTCCTACCACGAATACGTGTTATTGTAAACATAACAGCAGCTAACGACGGATCGAAGCTAGCAGGAAGACACGAAGAAGTTTCGGAAGGAAAACGAAGACGGCCGATCTCCCCTCAAGGACCGCTCTTTCAAGAGGATGTTTATAAAAGATGATCTCAAGAAGACGGAGTCATCAGTGCCAGTACAGATCACTAACCTAGCTAAACTGTCTCCCGAGACTGTTATGGGTTACGGAGACTTTCTTTAGTTCCCTACTTCTGAAGCTGCGATGAGCAAGGGAATATTCCTTTAATCAACCTACCTCTGAGGCTACGATGAGCGAAAAGGGTAATCCTTAACTACACTATCTTCGGAGGCTGCGATGAGCAAAAGGAGATATCCTTTAATTACCGTCTGACGCCGCTCTGGGCTAAGACCTTCAAATCACAGGCTACCTTGTGTGCCGAAGGTCTTTTCCACACTGGAAATACATTTTATGGACTTGGAAATACTTACAAGAACTGTATATTTCTATATAAGACTTAATTTTGTTAATAAAAGATGTAGGGTTCAAATTCTGGACTTATCATTTAGACTCTACCGCACAAAATATGGGGCATTCACTACACAAGGGATTCAATTGCAATTTTGGTTAATTCGGACTTATTTCATATTTAAGATCTCTACCCGAATCTCCTTTCAGTACTTAAAAAAATATTCATGTCCAGATATTGTAAATAACTCATTTTATGATTCATTTTTCCATGTATTTAGACGGAGAGCACAAATAGGTCTCTTTTTCCCACTACTTTAATAGTTAGACTTAAATTCCTTGCGTTCTGACTGCCATTTAAATATCTGACGAAGCTTATACTAGACAAAGCAGTGGAACAGTTAATAATTAAAAAGAAATTCTATGTAAACTCTTAAACGTTTTGCTTATTGCTGCTTGCTTCTGAAAAGAAGGAAATAATTGAATTGTATGCAATCAATATCATACTCTCTAAGAATGTACACTCATGTCCAAAATTATTGTCGCATATCTATAAATATGTTGTTGTAGGAATATAATTTGATAACGAATTCGTCCAGTATTTCTTACAATGGTAGTATGTATACAATCGGCAAAGATATGTATGTGGCAAATTTCATGTCAAAAGAGCAGTAAATACGAACAATAAAACGAAAATAAAACTTTCTTGTCCACTTAGTAACATTTTGTTTTACTCATTCTAGTTTTGGTATTTATAAGTCATTTCCTATGAAATTTACCAGAAATATACATTTTCCGATTATATACAAAGTATCAGTATTAATAGTACTCTGCAAAATCATTATCAGATTATATTCTTACAAGAAGACAGTTATAGACATGCGACAATAATTTTGGACATGAGTGTACATGTAGTTCGGGTCTCACGTAAAATGTACCATGGAATCTTGATCCTGTAAAGGGATACCTATCTCTAAACAAACAATCAAAAAATACATCATACAACTAACACTAATGCCTATGTTCCATAGAACCTTGATTCTGTAAAGGAATATCAAACTCCGAACAAGCAAACAACCAATAACAACTAATTGTTTTCCATTAATCACGATGAGGAAGTTATCTTTTATATGATATAAAAAATGGAAATTATAAGGGGTAAAAAAAAAAAAAAAAAAAAAAAAAATAGCTCTAACGTAGAAATATGTAAAATCTTACCAACACCAACCATAGCTGCTTGGCAGAGGTATTGTCGGGAAATGAGACACTGGTCACTTGGCTTGACAACAACCAGGCCAAATCCGACTCCACCAAGCGCTGTAGCGAATCCCAGAAACGTCTGGAGTAGTACTAACGCACTGTCTTCAAGACCCTCTTTGTAACCTTGTAAAACCTACGAAGAAAAAGTCACGTTTATGTAGCACTAAAATATACACGTTAAAAATTCTTAAAGTAAGATGTAAGAACTATTGTTTTCTTTTATATAGCTTCTACAATACTATAACTTCGGTTTCTTTCTGTTTTCTCAATGTTCCGCATATGAACTTATATTAATATCTTTGGTTCGGTCAAAAAATATTCCCATACATCTACTATTGTTTCCTGGTACTTCACATATGTCCATTTGTGAATGGATGTGATTTTGGAAATCTTAATTTAAAAGAAGTATCGAAGTAGAAAAACTGATCTGTAGGTAACTGCTTAAAGAATTAAACTACGCAACTTTGATATACGTCAGTGTATATATACTGATAAAGTCCTCAAAATATGATTATAGCCAGATGTGATTAAAATAGCGATAGATGTTTTGAGGAAAATAAATCGTCGCTAATGATTGATGAAAGTCAATCGTCGGAACTCCCACTGAAAATTCCGGTAATGAAATAAATAAATAAATATTCCAACTATACCAAAGTTTAAGTTTTTTTTTGATCTATACAAACGTAACAACGTGATCAAAATCATGAAATAACTTTGTCTGATCGAAGTATGTTAAATGTTAGCAATTAATTCCTTTGTATAGTAACCTCTGGAATATAATTTTGGTAAACGTGCCTTATTAGACAAAATTATTATCAGAATTTTATATTATTAGTGAACGGTATTATAAGGTACAGTACGGTTATGTCTTGAAATGTGTTTGTGTGGATTTTTTTTTTTTTTTTTTTGCCTTTTCTGAGTGTATGTTGCTGTGATTGTTAGAAATCATGGACAGAGGTAAGATCTTAAGTGTAGAGATGTAGAGACACACGCTGGAATCATTGATCTTCATAATGCGGGCTTTTCTATTCGTCAAACAGATTCCAAACTGAAATTGGCTTCATTTACCGTTGGTGATTCCACCAAACATTTCGAACACGAAAGAACGTGGACAAAAATCGAGCTGGAAGACTTTGTATTACGTCACTTGCGGAAGATCGTACTATTGTAGTGTCTAGCAAAAGAAATTGGAAGCTTACTGTACCGGAGCTCTAATCAGAATTTAATCGTAGTCACCCTACAAAAATTTCAGTTATTACTGTGAACAACGTTTGAGAATAGCTGGACTCGGAGTACATAGTGGTGCTCTTGAGTGAAGTTACATCAGCTACAAGCTAAGGGAAGAAAATTTACCTTATCTCCTAATTGTTGTATTCAAGTATTAGAACAATACGCAATTTTTCCTCCTTAACTTGTAGCAATAAGTGTTTAACTTTTACTGATGAGACTTCCCTGAAGAGACGCCACTGAGTTTATTTTCATTATTGAACATAAACTAAAATATAAATATGATAAATTTCTTCTTTCAGTAAAATAACATCAAATTGTTTCCTTATGAGATTACAAACGAACACTACAATAGATAAAAAAAAGTAAAGTTAAACATTACCTGATATTGTTTAATGATTGTCTTATAATTTATTCAGTTACATAGAAACGTATATTTAAATATTATTTTCGTTAAACATAACTTAGTGACGCTTAGAACTAACAAGGTAAGAATGTTTCATTTTTTGTATAGTTATATTTATATTACAAAATATTTATATATTTTCCAGTTATGCTGGCAGCTGAATAAGACCACAAGCACAAATATACATTTGTTATAAGTGCTAATATTGTTATCACAAATTACAATATCATAAATATCGATTAACTTTATACAATGACATTTCAAAACATATCCTCAGTAGACTTTTTGAAACATCTTAAAAACTTTGGGGGGAGGCATGGAAAATTGACCTATTAACCTTCTCCTCCTACAACATGGTAGTGAAACCGATATTTTCTCCGAAATCCGGTGTTGCCAAGAAATTCAAGCTAGCTGACAATTCTCGATCAGAGAAGTGCGCATTCCTCTCTGTCACTTGAGAAAGATTTTGGCGAAAGAGAGAAAAAAAAAAGTAGCGTGGAAACTCTGAATGGTTTGTGTTGTTTTGTTATTTGACACTTTGAGTGGAAAAATCTTCCTTCTTCCTTTGGAGAGGAACAAAATTCGAACTGGACGGCAGCTCTCGGCAAAAGTAGGGGGTGAGCAAAAACTGATCTTCTCCGTCATATGAATATGGAATGGAATGTCTCAAATGTTTTGGCGAAGAAAAAAGTAGTCTGGAAACTCCGAGTGCTCGATGTTGCTTTGTTATTTGACACTTTCAGCCTGCTTTCAACATAATATTTCTTTTTCCATTGAGAAGGAATGATCTATATGTGCAGGAAAATTGGTCAGTGTTTGTTTATTTCCCCCTTCTCTATATAGAAAGAAAGAATTCACATGTGTAAGCCATTAATCACAGTGTAATGGGGACCAAAGCTATGGCAACGTCGTTGAACATAAGTTAAGTTACAATGTCATTAGTAAGAGGATATGATTGTTCGGACAGTTCCGATTACCACCCACTAAGGTTTTTAAGATCCTGCCAGTTCTATACCGGGAGACATTTATAGAACTCACCCACCAGCATTTCTTTAACATTGAATTAAGTACGAAAATTCAAAGGGTGACCCTTAGTTGGAGACTTGCTAACATCTTACAGTTATATCCCTAACAAGAATATAGCTTCATTCAGAAGAAGGTTTGTAACGAAAACTTTGTTTTGAAATAGACTTATATTGAACTATAGTGTAATAGTTATAAAGTATAATAAAACAGCATCTTTATATCAACGGAAAGAACAAAATACGCCTTCTCTTAATCATTTACCTAATAATAGTAATTTTCTTGCCAAAAGCTTCAATAGATATAAATTCTTATTAATTTAACGAAAAATCTGGAGTTAGGAACATGTCAGATGTCTGGGATAACAATGGTCAGGGGGTGACCGCAGCGTTAATCTGTTATTAGTAATATCTTAGAGCGAGCTCTGTACTACGTAAGGAGCAGTAGAACGACAGTGTGCAGTGTACTGAGCAGATAGTGATAGTGTAAAATGGGCGATCTTTCTGATTTCCACGGAAGGCAAACTGTTGGTGTTTGGCTATGGGATACGAGTATAACGAAAATGGCAGATGTATTGGATGCGTCATGAGGAACAGCATCAAGGTGATAACAGTCTACAAAACTCACAGCAAAACCACATCGAAGAAGAGGAATAGTGGTCGGAAGAAAAACCTCAGTAACAGATCCTGCCGAGCATTAAAGCGGATTGTCACTCAGAACCATATCGTCGGTGCAAGTGACACAGCAACTCTAGCAGCATCTCCCATAGTCTGTGTTTACAATCGCATCGCATGTGCGGTCAAGTTGCACGGACAAAACTGCTGATAAGGGACCATAATGCTTTAGCACGACTTCAATGTTGCCGTGGACATGCAACATGCATCATTGATGACTGAAAACGTGTAATACGGTTAGATGAGTCATCATTCACCTTATTCCAAACTACGCGCCGTATTTTTATGTTTGGCAGACAGCCCACAGAAAAATATGATCTGCAGTGTTTTCCTAGCCGTGAAACATGGTAGCGGCTCTTACTCTCGTCATTATGTCATCCTAAGGGCAATGACGCCAATTCCAGGATGATAATGAACCTATGCACACTGCTGGAAGCTTTGTGGCATGGTTTGATAAACATCGGAATGATGAAATTAAACAACTTCCCTGGCCTACCCAATCTCCGGTCCGTTTTGGAGAGATAAATCCGGCGCAGATTCTGCCTCCCTCATCTCTCACGAAACTGAGTGATGCACTGCACGCGGAATGGTGTAATTATTCTACTTGCTACCATTCACAGCCTCTATGGATTCATTTTACGTCACATCACAGTTGTTCTGATGGCGAAAGGTTGTCCACATTAATCTGATAAGTTGCATTTATTGCCAGATGATTCTATTAAATTCATGAATATCTGTACATTTTCAGTTAGCAAACGTCTCAACATTTTTGTGTTGGTCAGACAATTCATCGTATAGTCTTAGACAACTTAAATGGATGTATTTACTATTCCAAAAGTTAGTAATATGAGATGAATTATACTCAGTCATTAAATGAGAAGATGAAAACGGCAGACATATTCAAATATTGTACTTAAACACTTACCTTTAAGCGTGCTAGAATATGAATAAATCTACAAATGGTTTTTACGAACCATAGTCGTCTTCCTTCAATTTAAGGAATCAAGAAGGTGAACAATTTCGCCTATGTAGTGTATCATTTGATCACATTCTGATCTATCATCTGAACAATCTGACGGATTAAGCAGCTTTAGTTTGACGTTTACACTGAAGAAATCGACAGTGGTTTGACAATACCATTTATAACTTTCTACAAATTTTTAATATTTAACTATGTAAAATGAGTCCACTAGCATCTTTAAGCCTTTGTACTACAGTTCAGTTGAATAACAAATTGAAATGTGTTTCCCAAATATTTTGACGATATTACGTCACCATTATTATCATGTATGAATAATCACGAAAATTGCGTTAAAAGAAGTAAGGATTGTATAAAACATCAATGAAATGATTGTTTTATTTTATCTAAGTGTTCTAACCGTAGGGAAGCTATAGCTCATTTATCTAACGTGGCTAGGTAGGATAAATAAACTAATAGAACAGGGAAAGGTAGCCAGTTTCTGCCCTTAAGTTTCAAACGAGTATATGTATCTGGAAATTGCAGAGTAGCAGCACAGTATTTATTGTAATTGTTGTATGTAATTTGTACAATATTGTTTCAAACAAATGCTCTTTTACTTATACGAAGAACTTTTTCTATAATACATACATAAGATAGCAAAATTTTAGGATTCACAGCACATGATTATGTACTTAGTTTATTAGATAAATAACTGTTGTTACATTTACAGGACGTGTCACATAGTAGGGCTTTCATCACTATCTTCAAGATGTATATTTGCAAAATAGAACGGAAACAAGTTTGCTATTAGAAATAAGCTACAACGCTCGGCTTTGAAAGTAAAAAGTGTCAGTTTTTACTGAAATTGTACATTTCAAGTGCTCCAAGTTGATCGTTTTGTTTCATTCTTTTTTTTTTTTTTTTTTTTTTTTGTCCAACACTTGAAAAATAAATTCGAGAACCTATTTGCTCTTGGTTTCCTTCCAATTATTAATTCATGATCGTGAAAAAAGGCTTAGTTAATAAATCGAGGACGTTAAGAAGCTGTTAATGAAGTTGAAATTCTTCGGTTTTACGTCCCACAGTTATCCCATGTATAGACTAAAGGAGACAGGAATGACAATAATGACTGAAATTGTGGAATAAAGAAAATCGGAGGAAACGAGAGAAACGTTTTGTACGATTGTCAGATATGTGGCATATTCAGATGTTACTGTGGTCCGATGTTGGGGTCAATGGATATGTGAAGGCACCAACGGACGACGTGAAAGTTCACAGACCACAACACAGAAGGATCGTCGGATTATGAGTAAAGCATTATGTAACCCTGTGACGTCTGCACCTGCTATGTAGACACAAGTGGTGGACTTTCTACAACACCATGTGTCATCCCGCACAATGTCTCAACGACTAGTATCAGTTGGATTGCGGGTGCACCGTTCCCTGCGTAGACTGCCATTAACACTTTCGCATAAATGACAGCGTGTGAAGTGGTGTCGCATTCGGGAATCCTCATGAATAATAACGGATAAAATTCAGTGATGAGTCTCGATTCTGCATTACAACAGATGACCATCATGTGTGTGTGTGGCGGTGCCAGGAGGAGAGGTCACACCCAACCAATATTATGGAACGGGACACCGACGTTACTCCTGGCATCATGATATGTGAAGCTATCGCGTATGACTTTCGCTTATCCCTAGTAGCAATTCTCGAAACCTTGACGGCACAGCGATACCTGAGGAAGATTCTGCGTTTGCATATATTACCCCTTCTGCGAGATCACACTGATATAAATTTCAACAAGGTAACGCTCGGCCACATATGACACGTGTGTCTATGGACTGTCTACGCCATGTTGAGGTTTTCCCTGATCAGCAAAGTCACGTGAATTATCCCCAATTGAATACATTTGGACCAGCTTGGACGCCAACTCCGTGCCACTGCGAATCTACAAGATCTCGAGGCGCGGTTACAGCAGTTATGGACTGACTTACCGCAAGCAACGATATGACAACTCTACAACTCACTTCCAAGCCGCATCAACGCATATATCCACGCCCGAGAGGGTGCTACAACTTACTGAAATGCAAAACATATTACGCTCATAGAATCAAACTCGTTGTTGAATTGATCTGATATTGTAAAGGCCTTGCAGCCCTCCTTCTGGGTGACTTTTTTCTTGTGTGCATGTAAGTGTGTCAGTGAATGGGTATAGTAGTAAACTATTAAGTATTCAAGTTGGGTAACTATCGTCGTTGAGAATTACTACAGAAAAACATTCGAAAGATGAAACTGGGTACTTGCTAGAAGCATCTCATCTCATGAACTCACGCGCAGGTGTCCAATTTCAGGTAATAAAACGAACTTTACTCCAAACTTTACAGGTGTATCAAATTCAATTCTAATTCTATTTAAAAAAAGGTCTACTAATTAAAATACTAAAAAAACTTCAACAATGTTTATTTGAGATAGGTCATTAGTAACTAGTACCGGTATTGTCTAAATTATTTTACTCTCAGTGGATATTATATAATATAGGCAACGATTTTTCAGGCTATTTTGGGGAAATGGTAACTTCCAGTACTCTGTGGACATACATTATACGTCATATTATAATGAAATTTATATATATTTAACTAACTTCATAAATATTTGGAAAAGTGTTCCTGAGAGTAGCATTGTTACTAGAATTTTCTATTCTAATGAAATTCCTTTAGCTATAAAAATGCTTTTTTTTTTTTCTAGCTAATACAGTTACACAGTTGACAGAAGATAAAGAACTCCTGTGTATACACAGTCACAAGTTACATACAATCATAATTTTAAATGAATGAGTAAACTTGTACGTGAACAAAAATGCTATATCCTTCACGGTAAACAAGTTGTATATATCAATTATATGGAAAATTTTGAGCTAAAATTACAAGTGTAACACAAGAAATGAACAGTACTCATATCACTCATAAAACTTACTTTTTGCGTATTTTACACGCACACACAGGAAATAACCATAACCACATAGGAACTTACTAGATAAAATATTGGAGTATAAAGTCCAACAGCAGCAGTCGCTGATGACACAAGTAGAATTTGTACTGTGCGTATTCTTAATGGTGAAAAGTCGAAAAATGGAGGTTTTTCCACAGTCACATGACCTTTCTTCTCTTTAACTTTCTTCTTTTGGTTCTTGAGATGAAGAATTGCTCTCCGTTGAGGATGATACAATGACGCTGAGCGGTAGAAAATTCCCAAGAAAAAGGATATGAACACAACGCCTGTGACTGCCTGCAGTCCGAGGCGCCATCCGATGTTCCTGAAACAAAAAGTCATAATATAAATTGAAAATATTATATCTGAGTTAAAATATTAGCAAAATATAAGTAAAAAGCTTAATACTCCCCGCAGTCCAATGTATTCTTCTAAGTAGCGCTTTCGGAAATGACGATTTTCATCATCAGCTTAGTAGTTCGAAAAGTAAACATGTATAAAAAAAACAAACATGAATTGGTAAGAAACAAGTTAAAAAGGAATAAAAAATATGAAGTAAAAAACTTCTTGTCACATAGAGGTTAACACATGTTGTTCAAGACTTACTGATCATTGTTCTTGTTTACTGTTTTAATGTTTCTTTCCAACCGGCGGAAATAAGTGATGAAAACATCATTCCAAATTGTATTTATGTCTCCTCTATCTAAACTAAGTACAGACCTCTCTTTATGAATATCTGCTTTGTTTCAAGTTTCTTTTCCATGTTTAATTTTCGAACTACTAAGCTAATAATGGAAATTATCAGTTCAGAAAGCGCTACTGGTCTTGTTGATTTGTGACAAATTCTTTCTAAATAAAATCACAGTTTGATTTTGCCACTGTCAACTCTTCCCACTATATAAAATTAGAAAGAAAAGAGGGTGTATAAATGTATTATTCCCATAGAGGCTAAGAATTAACGGAAAGATAACACTACTTTCTGCTCCAAACCAAAAGAAAATTTAGTAGGATATATACTTAGTTAATTATATTAAATTTTATGCTTGGAGACATATAGATAAGTTTAGAAAATAAGTAAAGTGGGGAAGAAATGAAGACAGGATGAACTATCACCCTTCAATAGTCATATATATATATATATTTAAAATAGAAGGACCTTAGTCACTTTTATGAGGACGAGAAAGAGTGTTACGTTAAACCTAGTTCTACATAGTCTTGAAACAGACAAAGGGCGTACATACTAATCAATGAATCAGAATATTACATAAATGTCGTATTTGTATTCCCATTTATATAAATACACTTATTTCTTTGTTTAATAAAGCTATTATAAGTCACATAATCTTACGTATTTATATAATGTTAAAATTAACGTTATATAATGTTAAGTTACCTTAGTCTGCTCTGTGGACATTTTATACTGTTTCTATGTTTTTTTACGCCATCTTCTGGTTTTCTTATAATATTAAATTATTTTTAAATTAACTAAATTAAAATTTCAGATTAAAAAGAAATTTGAGTACTTATTTTGGTAAATAAGTAATATGAACAATGAAGTTTGTCAAGGTACGATATCAGAAATTTCGTAAATTTAAAACTTACAAAAATTCTTTTTAACATGATTACTATCACTTTTCTAGTATATTAGAAAAGAAACAAAGTTCTTTCAATAAACAACGAAAACAGGAAGCAACTCAAAGAATCATTTTATTTTATTTATTTATTTATTTGTATAGTTTCAGACACAGTATGTTAGCCATTTTATACTGAAATATGTAACAGTAATAATATCAAAGTAAATAACATTATCAAAAACGTTAACAAATATTTACAACTTAATTTTGCATAATACGGTTCAGATAATTCTTCCAGAAGTAAAGATATCTGCGTTTGTCTTTGTCTATATCTGTAAAGATACTGAAGTCTGTTGAATTCAGTAAAAAGCCTGTACATGAGCCTCCTATGGACTACTCAAGTCTGAGTTTCGAAAATATCTAGACAGAAATACTAATTCTGAAACATCTAGATTTGTGAAACTGATTTATCTAATACTGGTCTCTTTTATTGTATGATTGCTATAGACAAATGTTTTATAAAATCCGTAAATCTTTTGAATCTATAATGTGTTACTTATACTTCTTATCACTGTAGTTCTTATATTACGTTTCATCAGGGCAATGTGTGAGCTTTCACGTTCACACTTAATTGCATAAACTCCAGAATAAGAATTTTGATGGATAAAGTATGTTTGATCCTGAAGAAACCTTTTCTGGTCTATAGGTGGTTTCAAGCTTAATTTAAGATTTTAAGCTTAATCATTTTTATTCCAAATTTTTACTTATATATGATAGACATGAATAAAGTGGAAATAAAATACATTTTTGGTCATCGTTAATTTTCAACTGCTTAGAATCAGATGTAAATGCTTCTTAAGCTATTCATTGCAATTTTTTCAACGTACATACGTACATAATACATATTTATAACTATTCTATCAGGCCTTGTTTCCATTTTGTACTAATACACAATAACACTAATACACAATATGGCAGATTAATACATATTTATCTGCCATATTTTAATATTAGATGGACTAGAATAGAATAGAATACATTATTAACCATTAGACAACACAGCTGCAATAGGCTTCATCAAGAATAGTAAAATTACTAAATGAAAGTTAATAACTAGTTAAAACTATTACCAACTAACACTTAAATTAGCACTCTTAAGCAATGCAATTTGCAATTTATGCCTCACATATACATTAATGGCATTAACATATAGCAATAAGCAAAAGCTAATTACTAACATTATTATAGAGGTAAGCCGATTATTACATCTCTCAATTTCGGGTGAAGTTCCGCAGTAGTAATAACAGTAATAATAGTAGTAATAGATTAAGTAAGGATATGCTCAACTTCAACTAGATCAACTTCTTCATTTAAATCTTCTAAGGACATCAATCTTTATTTGCTTGTGTATAAATTGATCTAAACATTCGATTTTATTAAATTAGAATTGCTGAGTTCTTTTATATGTAGAACCATTATTCTGGATAGATCAATTTTAGTTAAACTTTCATTTTATTTACTTATTTATTTACTATGAAGAATCATCTAAATGATTGAACGGATTTTTGCTCTCTGACTTCCTCATTAATCTATTTTTGGAGAAAATTTTATTCAACTTTGAAAGAAGAAATTGTAATTGTTCTTCACGACTACAAATAATTAATGAGTCAACTACGTAACGAAATATTTTATGAACTTTAGTTAAGATTACAGCGGAAGTGTTGAAATCATTAAGCAGAAAAAAACAACTTCAAACGTGGAACATAAGAACATCATGATAAAATTGCCTCCTATATATATATTTCAACTTTCTTTAAAGTCTTTCTGATCTTAGTAATAACAACAGTATTCTTTACTAATTTTATTATGTTGACGAATTACAACAAAATGATTACATCTTTAGACTACTGTTTACATTTTTTTACAATTGTTTTCACTATAATCAAAATACTGGCTTTTAGCTTACTTTTATGTAAGTATACATTACAACTGTTTCTGTCATTTATTTGCCTAATGTTAACAAGATTAAAACATGTAAATTTACAGTTCATTACAACTGAAATCAGCAGAAACGATGCAATGCATAATTGGAATTGGAGCCGATACTACAAGTTTTCAGTTCCGATTCTAGTTCCGCGTTGCATTTTTATAGCTCGTTTTGGTTCTATTGCACTGTAATATGTGATATGGTTTATTTTGATATTACATATCGGTATGTTAGTGAAAGGATCATACACACACACACACACAAACGCAACTCTGCTATTATTATAATAGTGTTATTGTTATTACTATTACCAACTGTTTCCCCCAAGCGTTCGGCTCGTCTACAAATTGCCTGCATGCTAGTGACACATCGGGACGTCAGGTACTAGGTTGGGCAGCTAGTGACAACCATTAGCCTGGCTGTAAACTATTAGAATCGTGACTGATTGACCGAGGTGTGTTATTTGACTATAGAATTATTTGAAACACCTGTGCACTTAAATAGCCGTTTGAGGTTGAGGTATGACTTAGTTATATGGCTGGGAAGTTCCCACAAGATACGGATGTGTTGGAACTCTTGCGTTCATTCACGTTCTATACAGTCTTTCTACAAGATTGCAATTACGGGAAACGTGTATTGTACATGATTAAACTAACTAACTCTACAGCCTATGGAACCGGGAGGTTCAATGTCGCGTTCACAAAAGCTCTCCATTGACTTCTGTCCTTAGCCAACTGGATCCAGTTTCTACTTTGTATTTCTATTTCTGAGATCCATCTTAATATTGTCCTGCAATCTGCGTCTAAGTCTTCCTAATGGTCGTTTTCCGATTGGACTTCCAGCTAAAACTTTGAAAGCGTTCCTACTTTGTTCCATTCTAGATACATGATCTGCCCACCTGAGCCTCCTAGATTCGATGACCCTAACAATGTTTGGAAAACGGTATAAATTATGTAGTTCCTTGTTATGAAGTGTCCGTCATTCCCCATTTTCGTTTCTCTTGGGTCCGAATATTCGTCTCAGGTTTTTGTTCTCAAGTACTTTCAGTCAACGTTCCAGAGTAAGCGACCAAGTTTCGCAACCATACAGCACAACAGAAATGATTATCCTTTTATATATTTTAAGCTTCAAATTCCTCGACAGAATTCGCGACGACAAAAGATTTTGAATTAAATAATGACACGAATTCCCTGCTTTTAGTCGACATTTAATTTCTTCGTGAATATGGTTTTCGTCTGTTAATATTGACCCTAGATATTTGAAAGTATCCACTTTATCGAAAGTATTACCGGTATTTCATATTTTAATGCATCCATAATTTGCAGTATCATGATCTCGACGAACTTCCATGTATTTAGTTTTCTCTAGATTAACTTCTAAACCCATGTTCCTGCAAGCGCTTAATAAGATCTCTGCATTTCTTTCTAATGTTCTTCTATCATCCGCTATTAAATTTACATCATCAGCACACGCCATAAGCTGGTGAATACCATTCAGCTCCAGGCCCTGGTTGCTATCTTTGATTTTCCTTATAGCGTACTCCAGCACAAAGTTGAATAATAATGGCGACAACGCATCTCCTTGTTTCAGACCATTCTCGACGTGAAAGCTTGTAGATAAGAATTTCCCTACCCGGACTTCATTTTGGGATTCACTTAAACATATCTTAATAATCTAACTAGCTTTCTCGGGATTCCAAATTCTGTAAGAATGTTGTACAATGTTTTTTCCTAACCGAGTTATAGGCCTTTCTAAAATCAATAAATAACTGAAGTACGGTGGTATTGTATTCCCATTTCTTTTCGAGTATTTGTCGAATGGTAAATATCTGTTCGATAGTTGATCGATTTCGTCTAAATCCGGACTGATAATCTCCAATAATTTCATCTGCGTGTGAGGTCAATGTTGCTAATAAAATGTTTGAGAGGATTTTATTGAATGTTAATAGAAGAGAAGTGCCTCGATAGTTACTACAATCAGTTTCTTGCGAATTGGAACAATGATTGATTTTGTACATGACTCGAGAAGAAAAAATAACATTTGAAGTGGGTCTACTTTAGTATGTTCTTGTTGATTTTACTTGCAAGCTCTGTCCTTTATAATACTACACGTACAACTCCAAATTTGACACTCACCCTAAAGCTTCTTTATAAAATACGGAAAAAAGCGTAATTCCAATTCCTCCTCCTGCTTGGACCACAATTTCGACGAACTCTCTTCGTCGCTTGAAGTACTGTGCAAGCATCAAATTTGATGTCTCTCGAACCAGGCAAATCCCTACGCCCAATACCATTCCATAACTGAAAGATAAAGAATATAAAGAAATTACAAACCAAACTATTTCAAAATCTTTATTTAAAAAATGATTTGCGGCTTGTGATTGTTCAGTTAATTCTTAGAGACAATCTTCTAAAAGAAACATAAAATGATGTGATCTTTCTAAGTACTCACTTTAATAAATTTATATTGAAAATAAACAGTAATGTAGGACACAGTCTTGTTTCAAAGTCCTGGTTATCTTTCTCTCTTTATAAAACCTTGTACTTTTATCCAGCAGCTTTAACTGTTTACAATCTTTTATTTCAATCCAATGTACTTAATCGTCCTATGTCTACTGTCTACTAAAGATGCAAATAATTACAAATCCACTATAACTTTCGGTTTTAGTATTGATCTGCATGGAGCAAAAGGGATCAGAGAGAGAGAGAATCGTTTCTTTTAAAATTGATTTAGCGTTCTAAGAATATGCAACAAGTATTATATTCTCTCTTTACAGGGTGTCTACTGAAATTCCAAAATGAAATTTCGTGACTTTTTCGTGACCTTTTCTTTACTAAACCATAAAATTTCGTAATATTCTGAAGAGCGAATTTGGGTGCGAATTAGACCGAATTTTCATGCATACGATAGAAGCGTGCTTTGCTTGCAATTTGGTAGCGTCTAAAGGCGACCATAGGTATTGTTAGAGGTGAATTTTGACGTTCTATAGAACTAAATTTTCCAGTCTGTACTTTTATTTGTACAAATAAAAAAAATCGTGACCCAAAAGCTAAATTTCTTGACTTTCATGACCGTTTTCTGATTTCGTGACTTTTCGCGACTTTCGTGACCGATAGACATCATGTCTTAACCCTCTATTCAAACTGGCAGGCAATCAATTAAGAATCTCACGAATATATTTTAGCTACATTCTAATGTCTCTACTAAAACCAGGAGTGGTGAAAATCTACTACCACTTCCGATTTCAATATTGAGAAACTATCACACTATACAAAGAAAATCTTTCACAAGGTGTACACATGACGCTGTTACTTATTCAAACTGACGCCGATTGGCAGAGAGATGAAAGCAAACCCTTAACACCTCATAGCAGAGAAAGCATTAAGTTACTTCCAAATTGAAATTAAGATGAAAAAATCAAAGCTGTTAAATCCATAGCTAGTAACAGAAAGCACATTCAGGTATAAATGAATTTTAAAATTCTCTTATAACAAAATGTCATCATTCTTGTGTGACACGACATTTATTCTTGTTGTGTGTAACGACATTTATTCTTGGCTTTTCGATTCTTTCCTTTTCTTTTAGCTGTTGTTGCCTCACTGTCGCACCATTTCTTTCTAAACTAGTTTCCTGTTAGATATCAAATGTTTGTGTTAATCCAGTTCGCATTGTGATACGAAATTAATTTTATGAGAGTGTATGATAGGCACTCGAAGTGCAAGGAACAATATGGGCTAAGATTTCTGGTATATTTATTTTTATATATAAAATTATTTTACGAATCGTATACAACTAGAATGCTTCGCTTATAAAATAATTATCTTAAATTAACAAAATAAAAAGATAAACATAAAACAAGCAATGACAAACGATGTTTACAATAGTTTGCTCTTGTAAATTACCCAGTAGCGAACTGATCACTTGGAAAACAGACAATATTACTCCATTATTCCCTTCAGTGTTCTACATCATTAAACAAAATGTTTAATTGAAAACTTATATCAACGGCTGACCAGTAGGAAAACAAATGCGTTCATTACCTCTGATATGAACAAGGTTTTCCAAAAGTAGAAGAGGAAGGATTGATAACCAAGAATGAATTCTTAGAAATCAGTCATTCTTTCTCTGACAACCGAATTGATTACACACACACACACACACACACACACACACACACACACACACACACACACACACACACACACACACACACACACACACACACACACACACACACACACACACACACACACACACACACACACATACATACACACACACACATATATATATATATATATAAACAAACTGCTAGCGTTATAATGACGATATCGTCAAGAAAGCGTCACGAATCAGTCTTAAAAGGGTGCCTGAATAGAACGATGTGCAAGCATCTGTCATTTGATTATAGATCTGTGATAGATTTAAATGAAAATGTGTTATTTAATTAATTTCCGGAAATATTCCGCTTATTCGCTTAAGTGTCCCGGTTATTTAAGTGTCCCTGGACAACTTTTACTTTAAAATCTCCTTGTATTGATAACGATAAAACTGTGAAAGTAATGTACAAGGAATGAGTCTTCGATCTCTTTGTTGATATTACGAAGGCATTTGACATTGATATTTACGAACTTTTACTTGAAAAGTTCTTTTCTCATGGCGTGAGAGGAATCGCTAATAAGCAGATAGGATTTTACTTGAAGAGTAGATAACAAGTACTCCAAAGAAATTAATGGAAAATATCAGTTCCATTTCCTCCAAAGGTAAAATACTATCTAGTGTACCATAAGGATCAGAACTTGAGTCATTGTTTTTTTACACACGTTAATATCTGGTACACACTATTTCTTCTGTTAAATATATGTTATTTTATGATGATATTAATATTACTGTTACTTTATCATAAGATATTAAAAATAACCTAATCGCATTCAAACATTAATTGCAATTTAAACTGGAATAAACATATTTCTCATTTTAACAAAAAAAAAAGTTTGATCTTAATTTATTTATGTATTTATTGTCAACACAACAGACTATAGCCCAATTACATAATTACATATTCATAACAGAATTTCTAAATTTTTTATGCTACATATCATATATATATATATATATATATATATATATATATATATATATATATATATATATATATATATATATATAGATGGTGATCAGAAAAATGGAAACACCTGACGAAATTGCAACTTACCAGATTAATATGGTGTCGGGCCACCTTTCGCCTTCAGAGCAGCCTTGATGCGACGTGGGATGGAGGCATAGAGATCGTGAATGGTAGCAAGTGGAATTTTACACCCTTCCTCGTGCAGGGCATCGGCAAGTTCTGTGAGAGAGGATGGAGGTGGAAATCGTCGCCGGAGTCGTGTTTCCAAGACGGACCACAGATGTTCAATTATGTTGAGATCTGGGGATTGGGCGGGCCAAGGGAGGTGTTGAACTTCATCCCGATGTTCCTCAAACCACGCTGCAACAACGCCAGCTGTGTGAATGGGTGCATTATCATCCTGGAAGATGGCGTCATTGTCCGGGAACAATATCCGGACCATAGGATGCAAGTGGTCTCCTAAAATTGCGACATAATCGTTGGCAGTGATTCGTACGCTAAGTGTGACCACAGGACCCAATGAAAACCATGATATTGCGGCCCACAGCATCACCGAGCCGCCACCATGTTTCACAGTTGGGCGGAGACACTTCAGATCATAAGCTTCTTTGGGCGTTCTCCACACATAAACACGGCCCGTGGTTGGGAATAGGGTGAAGGATGACTCATCCGACCATATCACACGTTTCCAGTCCTCAACGGTCCAAGTTGCATGGTCGCGGCACAATTTGCGGCGTGCGAAAGCGTTATGGTCCCTGATGAGCGATTTGGCCCGTACAACACGACCCCATAAGTTCATGTCATGTAATTCGCGGCGGACTGTGATTGTCGAAACAGGGTGGGGGAGGTGCTGATTGAGTTCCTCCGTCACTTGCTCCGTAGTGGCACGACGGTTCTGCGTGACAATGCGCTTTAATACCCGGCGTGACCTATCACTCATGGTTTTCATCCGCCCACTGTTCCGCTTCCCCGATGTGGTTTTCCCGTGTGTTGTGTAGGCCGTCATCACATTCGACACTGTCCCACGTGACATACCTAACACAGTAGCCACTGCCGTCACACTCACTCCATATAACCGCGCACCAACAATTTGCCCTCTTTATAAATCTGAGAGGTCTCCCATTTTACACTACCTCCGTCTGCTGCAGCCACTGGACACTGCTGTTCCACTGAGCCTGACGTAGTATGGAGACCGACCTAACACACCACCACTATCGGTCCGGCGCTGCGGGCGCCACGACACCACTGCCAACCCATACATCTGACGTGTTGCCAACTACAGGTGTTTCCATTTTTCTGATCACCATCTGTATATATATATATATATATATATATCCAATTCATTGTTATTTACATAGATTCTATTATACAAAGCTGTTGTTCTCCAGATTGGTGATTTGATCAATATATTAATTTTTGATTTTTTTTACAGTAATAGAGGCCAGTGTGTTTAATGAAGGAACATGAAAATTCAATGAAGAAACTAAATCACGACAGTCTAAAATATTATGAGTTACTTTCTGAATGAATAATAAATCAATCATAAGACGTCTTTGTTCTAGTGTTGCAAGACGAAAGTTCTCAAGGATGGTTTTATAGTTGTCGTAAGTAGGATAAATGTAATTTTCTTTGTAGGTTAGAAATTTCGAAAATTTTGCCTGTATTCTTTCTAATTGTTACGTTTTTTCTTAAATTGAAACGGATTCCAAATAGAAGACGCATACTCTAACTCCGAATTTTTTTCCTTTTCTAATTACGAATCCTAATAGCTTGAATGCTTCACTTCGTAGACTCAGAGGCAGTGTTACAACACAAGCCTTATTTTCAGTTTACTATACAAACATCCCATCATTAATAAGTAACCATATTATTATCTAGGGATACACTAGTGAAATACATGAACTTTTCGTTTACAAAAGAATACCTTAATTAAATATGTTTGGATTGTCATCTTTCAAGCACAAATATTTCCTCTTCCTTGGCAATATATACAGGGTATTAATGAACAAAACCGACAAACTGTAAGAGGTAATTCCTTACATCAAAATAAGAGAAAAATGTTCATCTGGAGCTGTGGGGGAAAGTTCATAGTAGCAGAGCTAGGGCTGTCCAAAATCGTGACAAAGCCAAGTTTCAGAAGGCCCTATTTCGAGTTCGAGAAACTGTGCATGGTCGTCCTTAACAGCGTGACACATGCATACGTAGTCCAAAAATGCACATTTCATTAATGTTCAATATGTGTACAGAGTATTCCTTGCAGGGTAAAATTCCCAGACATGCCATCAAACGAATTTTGAGATATGCCCTGACTTTAGGATTGGTCCAAAGTAGGCAAAATAAAAGACTTGATAGCAGTGAACACGGAATCCTTTGGCGCGATGTCGGAAGTTATAAGGATCGTCAGCAGAACGGTCTCTCGTACTCGGGAAAACGCATGCTGCAATGTTTTCTTTCACGCTTATAAGCGAAGAAAACGTGAAATATACCATGACAAAATACATCGCATCACACGTTATTCTGAACACTAAAAAACATGGAGCTGCCTGCCTGTTCTTAACACCTCCAACTTCCCTACAAAGCATTGGATGTTCATTGTTGTCAAGGCTTACCTCCTACCTACTTAGACCCTCCTTTAAAACATGATATATCTGAAAACTCTATTGAGAGCATATCTGAGAACTACCCTGCAGGGAATACCTTGTACACTTATTGAAAATTGATAAAAATATGCACTTTGGGATTGTGTATGTGTCATTTAATTTACGCTGATAAGAACCACCATTCACAGTTTCTGGAATTCGAAATAGGGTCTGTTGAAGTTTAGCTTTTCGCGATTTTGGACAGCCCTAGCTCTGAAACTATGCATTTTTCGCCATAGGTCTATATGAACTTTCTCTTATTTTGATGTGAGGAACCACCTTTTACAGTTTGTCGGTATAGTTCATTAACACCATATATATATATATATATATATATATATATATATATATATATATATATATATATATATATATATATATAATTATTCTGGTTACTGTAAATAATAATCACCTATTTATTGAAAACAGTAATGTTCATAATATTCATAACATTAGACGTGTTAATAATTTACGCCATTGTTCAAAATTTCTCACTGTACAAGAGTTTTCAACACGTTACATGATTTTCTAAAGCAACATAAAACATATGGTTTAATAGCAACTCTATAACATTTTAGTAAATAAATGTATTACCCAGTAAATGACCTCCATAAAGACAATACGTAATTTTCTTAATCGTTTTATGAATGAATGTATGTATATACAGTTTATTAAAGTATGGCAATTATTAAGGTATTCGTAAACTTCTGTTCAAATCATGTAAATTTAACAACTTTATACCTACTCGGGAATAATTTCAATCGTATGCGAAACAGACCGATAAATCACAAAACAGATCGATAAATAAATAAATAAATATAATAAATAAATGTTCTCAGTGTAATAAATCCCTTCAACGCAATAAATAAATAAATAAATGCATACTCAAAAAAGAAATCAAAGCTTAATAATAAACTGTATTGTCATTGGAATATTGTTTTGGAGAAAGAAAGGAGCATAATACACTTCTATTCCTCAAATTTCCTTCCACGTAAGCGTGTTAAAATAGGATACAACAGAATACCTGCAAAAATATTATTTAAATGTGTTATAATTTGATTCGTCCGACAACATTACACTATCTGATTCTGATGATATTATAATCTGAAATTTGATGAAATTTATAACAACAAGAATAATAATAACTAGCCAAAGCTAAGCTTCTCAAGGAGTAGCATGGAATTTAGGAGACTCCAAGTTACAAATTTTGAAAAGTACAAAACAGAAAGGAAACAATGATACAAAATCTCAACTGATTATTTAAACAGTTGTTGATAACATATTATCATTAGTTAATTTTGTTAATTGTTAACGGTCAATGCTACTGAATATACTTCGTTATACACTAGTACAAGTATTTTAATTGGTGATCATAGATAAACACAGAGATGTCCATATTTATATAGTATATTGATATTGTTATTATTACTAGTAATCTATTTAACTATTTGCAACAATGTGTTAAGTTGTGTAGTAACACTTTGAGAATGGCAAAGAACAATTAATCTATTCTTTAGTATAAATTTGGCGTTAAAGTTATTTAATATTTGGTAAACTATTTGTATAACAAATTGTTATAGCTTGTTTTCTTCGTTTATATGACATTATTTTTTTAAAATTTTTATTTATTTATTTATTTTTTGTCTGGATAGCTCTGTAGTCAATGATGATGGAAAGATTTTGGATAATACAGAAATTTGAAAATGTTCTCACTACTCAAATTTTTCTGCCATGTGTATAGAAGAAAAAGATGTTTTGCTCTCAGATGTGCATGGATCTTATTCATGATCAAAGTACTACTGTAAGTAAGTAAGTAAGTAAGTAGAAAAAATTACAGTTATAGCTCAAGAACAATAGAATAGCTTTTGCAATAGAACATTATACTAAGGGCAGGCCCGCCAGTTTTTTAACTTTGATTCTAAATTAAATTTTGATTAGCCTGTACTTCAATGTTTACACGGAAGCTTATGGAATTAGATGTTAACTTCTCGCCTTGAAAGAAGACCCATAAAGCTTACAGGTTGATTTTGAGAGTTCTGAAATGAGTGTTCACTCATTCTTACATGAAGAAAGTTTAATATTATCTGGAGAGGAACTGATGTACGGTACTATAAATCCCTTGTTTGTAGTGCGTGAGTTTTTCGGGGTTCTCCCGTTTCCTCCCACTTTCTTCATTCCATCATTTCATTCATTTCTCATCACCATCATCTCCTTGAGCGTGGCCGGCATAAACGTTGGACGTAAAACTTACATATTACATTACATTATTACAAAATATAATTATTGCAATCGTTTTGAAAGATATAAATAACAAACGTCTCCATAATTAAGTTTTATGTCCTTTCTTTTGGCACTTCAATGGTTTCCTTGCAGCACATCGTTTCAAAATGGCTGCCTCATAGTTCATAGTAAATTTTTTGGGCATTCCTTCCCATTGAGGAAAACAGCTACTTTTAAACAGTTCAATGCTTTTGGGCTGCAATATATTGTATCCTTGTATTGTCTTTTATAAACTATATACGTTTTATACGAATTTTTAATTGTTAAATCATGTACGTTTTTTACGAATTGTTAGATTTTTTCTCGACAGTTCCCTTGAATTATAATGAAACACTGCGATGTAACGCCTGCGTAGTTGACATCCCTGATTTAGCACAACATATCATTACAAATTAATTTGAATTCTTACTATGGAGTGCAATGAAGTCAAGAAAACATGCATACACAGTGCAATTAGCTTAATGAGTAAAACTAATACGTTCAAGAAAATTTAAACTATTTGAATGGATGTGCCTACAATGGAGGAATTAGACCTGCTACTAAAGGGATCTCCAATCGAGGACTCTAACCGATCCAGGATCTAAACTAAAGACAATAGATAACTAATATAATGATGTGTAAAGAAATAATGAGGACTGACCTGAGGAAGACCTGATGAATCTGTTGAGCGAACGAGGTGAAGAGATAGGCAAGCGCCATGACGAGGCCACCGAAGACCGCGGTGAGTCGCGTTGACTTCCGACGACAGAATGCAACGACGATTGGAGCAGAGAGCAGCGAGACAGCGAAACACAGTACCCCAATCCACGCTGCAAGAAACGAACAACCTTTTGGTTACTAATAACGGCGGTTCACCATATGACTATACAACTTAAATTCTACGATACAAAGAAGCTACAAATGATCTAAAGAAGTATTAAAAAAGTATAAACTGGATAGGAAATGCTCTAAATTATACATAAAAGTAATAATTGAAGAAGAGGTGGTGATCTTTATGGAATCAAGTCAACAGAACATAGTAATACCATACAAATCTTAGTCATTCTTTCACTTTAAAAATAAATCACCTTTAATGTCTAGAAACAAGAAATTTATAGAAATCTCATTAACATTTCGATGTTATTATATACATATGTTTCCATTAAGGAAAGAAGGATGGGGTTCAATCTCAAGTAAGTTTCTATTTATTATATATTACATGGACAAAAGTTGATTTCGAACAGATAAAAGAACACGTATCGTAACAGTTTCTAGGATTTCCGTTAGAGTCACCACAGAAAGGTCTCGAATAAACCCTTAGTCATTCTCCCACCTGTTGAAGTAATAATTAACTGGCGTTGCCTACCCATATACGCAATCTAAATGCATTTCTAATAACTTAATTTATTGCCTGTTGCAAATCAGTAATACTTTGCAAATTTTGAAAACGAAATCCATTTAGCACATCTAAACACATTTTGACTTTGAAATGAAATACTTCCTAAATATCAGAAGAAAATAAATTATTTGATAACATATCAAAAAATAGTTAAAACAATTCTTTTAGAAAATATGATTTATCTACTTATGAAAACGAGTAAGATCACAGACAATCAGATCTCCGACATTGTTCAATTTTGAACAGATATTCTACCTAGGGTCTAACTGTGGCTAAGACGAATATTTGCGAAATTTGCTCCCTAAAGATGTAGGAAGAGAGTAAATCTTTTCCCGACATTTATTAGTTCTCCGAAATTGGTAAGCGTAGGTAGGTCTATTTAACTCTTAAGGAACGGAGAGTTTAGTTTCTCTGGAGTATGTTTAGCAGAAAGGGTCCAGAAGCACGTAAAAAACACAAAATTTACAGGAGAAATGGATGATACAAGTACTTAGACCTAACATAACGTAACCAAATCTAACCTAAACTAACCTAAACTAACCTAAGCTAACCTAAACTAACCAAATATTAGTAGAAATAAACGAAATTCTACGAGGGCCATCCGGAAAGTGGTACCCGTTTGCGCCGCATGAAGCGCTAACGACTCGGGGAGCCGCTGGAAAAGGTCAGACCGCGTCAGTGTCTTGTCTGCCTGCTCTGTGCGAGGTTGCGTGACACTAGCAGTACCTGTGTTGTGTCTGTGCTCGTTTATAATGATTAAACGAATTGAGAACCCCGCCAGTTGCGAAGTGAGGGCCGTGATTAAATTTCTTAATGCACGAAACGTTCAACCATGTGAAATTAATCGCCAATTAAACTAGGTGTATGGAGACAATGTGATGGACGAGTCGTCTGTTCGGCGCTGGTGTCGCAATTTCAACCTGGGGAGGGGGAGTACACACGACGAGGAGCTTTCAGGGAGACCATCTGTCATTACACGAACTGCTGAGGTCAGTAGACGAATGCGTGAGGAACGATCGGTGCGTCACAATTGATGAACTCTGTGAACATTTTCCTAATGTGTCTCGAACAATTGTTCATGAAATTGTCAAAGACCATCTGCATTATTAAAAAATCTGTGCAAGGTGGGTCCCTCGCATGCTCACAGATGAACAGCACAAAACCAAGCGTATGGCTGCAGCACTGACGTTTCTGGGACGTTATTCCGATGAAGGAGACTCTTTCCTGAATCGCATCATTACAGGGGAACATGGGTTTGTTATGCATCACCGGAGAGTAAACGACAGTCCATGGAGTGGCATCACGGTCATTCACCAACCAAACCAAAAAAAATTCAAGACAGTTTCGTCCACCAGGAAACTCATAGCAATTATATTCTGGGATCGACGAGGTGTACTGCTCATTGATTTTATGGCCCGTGGAGACACAATTAATGCTAATGCGTATTGTGAAACATTAAAGAAATTACGGCGGGCAATAGAAAATCGACGGCGAGATCTGTTGTCTACAGGCGTCATTCTCCTTCATGACAATGCCAGGCCCCATGCAGCTGCGAAAACACAACAACTTCTGCAGCAATTCAAGTGGGAAACCTTCGACCATCCACCGTATAGCCCGGACTTGGCCCCTTCGGATTTTCATCTCTTTACGAAGCTTAAAGACTTCCTGGCGGGAAAAAGATTTGACAGCGATGAAGAACTTAAACGAGGCGTAACTACGTATCTCAATACGCTGGCGGCGGAGGACTATGACGCTGGAATAAAAAAACTCGTCACACTGTATGACAAATACCTCAATTTGCTTGGTGATTATATGGAGAAGTAGTGTAAAGTATGCTCTTTCCAATAAAAATGTGTATATTTGTTGATAGGTACTATTGTGTCTTTTTTGCACAAACGGGTACCACTTTCCGGATGGCCCTCGTATCATTTTCTGGAAAATTATGCTGGACCTCTACACTAACATAATATGACCTAAACTAACTTGGGCTATCGTTTAGCTTTGGGGGGCCAGGTCTTTAACCGACTTTTTTTGCGATATTCTACTCACATTCGGTTAGGTTAGGTTAATAATATTTAATTCAGGCAGTATTGCCGAGCGAGCGTTAGCGAGTGAAGGCGGATTAGAGCCCCGCACGACATGTTGTTTTCTGTCTTCGTTAGTGCTTGCTTCACATTACTAAACAGTTACCCTTACTTAAACTAACCTAACCTGAACTAAACTAACCTAATGTGAATTAAAATAACCAAAATTGTAAATTTTTTTAGAAAAAAGAGCTGGATCCCTTCTGCTAAACATAGACCATTTTTCTTTTTACTATTATTATACATTTCTTTTCGAACCGCTGGATCTAAAATCACAAAATACAGCTTACAAAAATATTTTGAATTTCTAATACATAGAATGTATCAGCTATTGGCCTAATCGAGACAGGGACAAATATCCTTGCTGCTGACGTCTCCATTAAACGCCCTGTATTCTATCAACTATCAACAAAATATAGCACATTTTCTTGATCATAGAATGCGGATACTTTATCCTTCACTTGCATTAATTTAGTAGCTTGTGTCATAGAAGCAGCGGCGCAAATCTGTCTTCAACATGGGGGGGGGGGGGCGACAAGTAAGGCCGTTTCCTTTCTTTTTTCTTTCTTTCTTTTTTTGTTAAGCGATGCTCAAAATATTTGTAAAAATGAAATGAAATGAAATTTTGAGTTTTACGTCCCACGGTTATGCCGGTTAGGCTAAAGGAGACGGTGATAATGAGTAATAAATGAAATGGTGGAATGAAGAAAGTGGGAGGAAACGGGAGAACCCCGAGAAAACCCACGCACACGGTGTTTGTCCACCACAAAGTTCACTTGGCGGGAGCAGGGTTTGAACCCGAGACCCCTAGCACCAGAGGTGAACGCTCTACCACTGAACCACCGCGGCCCCCTCAAAATATTTGTGAAGTTGAAAAACAATCATATGGAGGATCAGGGAGCAGAGTTGTCTTCAACATTGAGAGGCGGGCAGATTTGAGCCTTATTCTGTGGGACATCAATTTCATCTCACTTTCCTTTGTGACAATCGAACACAAATAATCACATTTTTCCCCAAAAAACACATTTCAAATCGGATTATTGGGGGAGACAGTCCCCCTGTGCCAAGATTGGAGGGCACGTGTCCCCCTCACCCCCCCGGGATTTGCGCCAGTGCATACAACCAGTAGAGGCCCACAAAATATTGATAGCCATAGATAAGCCATTTATAAACAGATAAAGAGACGTGGCGAGAAGCTATCTAGCGAGAATGGATCATTATCACGAAAATTTTGATAAAACCCTTGACAGTGTTGCTAATCTGCCTTCTTTAACTGCGGTAAATGGAAATTCTTGTTTTTTCCTTTCAGCGGCGGAAGGAATTAGTAGTATTCCCGTTATCGTTATCTCATGCATGTCATGGCCTAACCCTATAACAACTGTTGTGAATTGATTAGTAGATAATTGTCACTGCAACACTGGTAGAAATTCACAAAACGTCTACACGACTATGACTCATGTGGGGAGACGAATATCTACATGTATGGAACCAAGTCCCCCGAGGATTGGAGAAACTATTTAATGTTCCCTAATTGTATGCATGAGAATATTTCTTTGGCGGATTTATGTAAAGGAATGATGGATGCGAATGACTTATGAGGAGTCATATAATCTGAAGCCTCGTGATATCCGGGATATCCCGACGTACGGTGGGCAAATTACGTCTGGCGCAGCGCGAGCTTTTCTGGAAGCTTTTGAGCAATTAACTGCGTTACTCAAATTGTCTGGTCGGGATAAGTTATTACTCCTCACTCAATTTCTGGTCAAATCTGTTGGAGCATGGATAAGTTCTATTTGCATTTCCAGTTCTATTTACACATAAGAGGATTTCGTCTACTACTTCTGACAACAATATATGTCACTCCTAATGGAAAGAATGCAAAAGAGACAACTGCTTCAGGAAAGATATGATAAAGCGAAATATGGTTCATTAGTCGAATTCGCATGGGATTTAGTAGACCGTTATCAAAGGATAGTCGAGAAGTATGACGAAGAAGAAGCGCTGGATATAGTATTGAACTGTCTCCCTCCAGACGAGGCTAGGCTGTTTGGGGTTGCTCCTTGTGGGACAATAAACGAATTGTTAGTCCGTTTAACTGATCTCCAAAGAGTACATGGTAATATTACAACGAGAAATGTACCGACAACGAGGAATGTTCCGAATATCCATAATGTAGAATGTTCAGCGATAAGTAGACAAATTACAGATTCGTCAGTGCAAGCGGAATGACCGTAATAATAGTTATCGTCGAAGGCGTTTTAATTACGGGAATAACACTAGTAAACGACAAAGACGTTTGTGTCAATGTAAATGTCCTGTGTACGGATAGGTTCAGAATCAGATGGGATTAACAGAGAACGGAAGTAGTGTGATTCCGGTGCCGCATGAAACTACCAGCCCTCATTCGGTAACATCGTCGAGAAACCGATATCGCAGCCACATTCCGGTGGGAAGATAGGCTATGATGGTTATGAGAAAACCTCTAAGACGTCAAATTTATGTTTGTCATATCCAGAACCTCACCTGATTGATACCGTATTATTGCAAAGGAGGAGGACTATTATCAAACTCTAGAAAATTTATTGGAGCAAAATGATAGTCATGATCATTCATATGTGGGACCATATCTATTTATAAAAATGCTTCGGAATTGTGCGGATTCGAAAAATCTTAAAGGACAACCTGTGGATTTGCAGGACTTTAGAAACTTGAAAAATTTAATTCCTCCGATGAATACAAAGCCGAATTAATATCGCAATATGAAGTCAATAATGCTAAATGTAAAGTTAATTGTTTAGCTTAAGTAGGCTGTGACACTAATGTGATTATCCATTTACATTTGCTTATGTTATTAAGTTAATAGTTTGATTTTCAAGAGTTATTGCTGACCTAAAAAATTAAATGTCTTAATTTTTGTTCTAATCGAGCCGGCAAGAAAAATAAACTCTCATCTCTATAAGTATCTCCGTCCCGGAGAAATAAGAAAAATGTTCAATTTAGTATCTTATGTCAGAGATTATTTATGCTAAGAAATATCATAAGATGGCCTTTTCTTTAATGTAAAATTTTAAATATTTGTACTATGCTATATTGTATCTATACGATTTATTAATTATTATAATTGAACGTGTGTAATCCACTGAATGTTCACAAAATACGTCTTATAAAATTTATACCGTCTATTAGAATGAGTTCATATGCACAATATGTTAAATCTGTATTGATTTCGATGGAATGTAAATTGGAAATCTAATTAACGTTAGGAAGAAAAAGTATAAAAAATATCGAATATATCGTCGAATATGTAATTAAAAAAAAAAAAACACATAGTTACGGATTGACGGACACTAAGTGATTTGTTGATAATACAACTACATTGTAAGTTAATTAGAAACCATTAAACATTTTCCTATAACAATTTTGAAGTTGTTGTGAAGGATTTTAAAGTATAATTTTGCAATGTGTACGATAACGGATATGTACGAATAAAACAAGTTCAGGGTCCCCCAATTGTTTCAGTCTCTCCATACAATATGCTGTTATCCATCCCTATATTATTTCTAATCTTCTGAATAATTTATTGATAAAATGCTCGATTGGTAGTCAAATCACCTTATGATGACCTTAAATTCCGTTATGATGACGATGGCTGATATATATTATAGTAATGTTTTGTTCAGAACTGAGTATGGGAAACGTTCTTGAAAAGTCAGCACCTATAGATAACCAGGTCAATTTATAATTATATAATCACGGTGATGCCATGGTAGAAAACCGCCTTGTGGATAAGGAGTTCGAGCGAAGTAAAATGCCGAACCTGTTCTATATAAATATCGGTGCGTTGAGTCCTGCATCGGTAACCACGCCTGTGGTTCTAAGGAGTAGTTGATGCCTGTGTTGTCAGTATTAAATTCTAGATGCTTTAATGTTGTGTGATACTTCTCATATGTTCTGGTATATATTTTATATATAGTCGTCGTCAGTTTTAGGTGAGGTTATTCATTTCTTCAAAGTATATATTTTCACTGAAATGAGGTTAATCACAATAGATTCTATATAAGCGCCAGAAGAAGGAAAGAGAGTACTAAACCAATGATCACCTTCTACATTCAGGAAACCACATCAGGAGGATCTGAAAAGGGACATCCTGAACCTTAAAATAAAATAGTCTACAGTTCCCTCATCGGTTGAAGAAGAGGAAAATGGCGATGTGTGTGTGGCTGTAACAGATACCAACCTGAAACTTTATAAAATCCCATCTTGAGAGGCAGGAATTCCCATTTTGCTCTTCAATTTGCCACGTTTCACTAATTACAAATATTTAAAAACGTATAAAAATATGAAATATAAACCTATGACACTAATTTCCTTAAATATATTGAGTGATTTATCCGTAAGCTTTGATTTCTTGCATTCAAGAAACAAGAATTTTCGTTAATTGAAAGAAAGAATTGAAAATGTTGATGAGAACACATACAATCTATTGTGAGAATTTAGTGTTGCCATCACATATTTATCTCTTCATCTACTCATTGTAATGATAATAGAAAAACTTTATTCTTTACTAGAAAATCTCCCGTCATTTCATGTGAAACGTTTCCGAAGTTGGTTGTTTCTCATTTGGTATTTTACTTTTTTTCCGTTAATCATCTTTTTTTTTTTTTTTTTTTTTTTTTTTTTTAATACCAGAGTACAATTTACGTTTGTTTAAGAATACAAAGTTACTGCGTAAAATTGCTTCTATACTAGCGTTCATCTTTTCGTAACAAAATTCAAAGATTTACACTGATTTCAAGCTTATTGAAGAGTAGGTTTAGTTGTTGCCAACTCAGAATTTTGGTGGAGTTGATGAAATAGCATATATATATATATATATATATATATATATATATATATATATATATATATATATATATATATATATATATATATATATATATATATATATATATATATATATATATATATGAAAAATCCGATATAAGCAGGGGTCGGAAATTCACTTTATTCGTTTTCGAGAATTTAACATAAAATCTCACACAATGGGATTTTTCCCATTGGTTGACATCACTGGTGGTATCTTCTTCAAAAACACTAAAATAATATAATAGAAACAATGAAATAACACACTCTCTTCAAATCAAAGTAGCTTTGTTCGTTTGATTAATCTTTAATTTTTTTTTAATGTCTTTTCAAACTTAATTTATCGTTTCCAGTACTGCGTTGGCTATACTTGTTCTAGCGTTGGCAACGTTGATTTCCTCATTTAAATTTGTATACTTAATGAAGACGTTACAAATATAAGAAAAGGAAATATTCATTTATCTTTTATTATGTTTACAAGCTAATGTAGTCTATATGCTGGTTTTATGCATATTTAAGATCATGAATATAACTATAATGAAGCATGCCCACTGAAATAATTTGCTTTTTTTTATTTTGCATTTATTTTTGTAGGGCACAAATCTGTATTTGAATTGGCTTACATTTATAATAGACAAAAGAGTCTTCTTCTTTCAGAAATGATAATTGAGCAAAATCTTAATGCTGCTGCTGGGCGGAAACTTACTGAGGAATAAATCTTTCTTTGGGAAGAAAAAAAAAAAAAAAAAAAAAACACGTCACTCAGTTTTTAGTTCTTTGTTAGGGTTTAGTTTTTAGCATTCTTCTGTTGCTGGCTACTTAAAATACAATATATTTGACAAATTGCTTCTTAGCTCTTCAATTGCTGTACAAGTGGCGCTGTGTTGATAAATGTGCCCAGTGGAAGAATACATCACGATTCGACCCCTGTTGGGGTGAGGGTTAATTAATCATGTCCATCACTCACTTCAGCTGCAAGCTTTTCTG
Source organism: Thermobia domestica (assembly GCF_964235325.1). Classification (NCBI taxonomy): domain Eukaryota; kingdom Metazoa; phylum Arthropoda; class Insecta; order Zygentoma; family Lepismatidae; genus Thermobia; species Thermobia domestica. The sequence continues at coordinate 215,698,129 of NC_137463.1, forward strand.
TCGTCGCGTGAAGGGTCGCTAATAAAGTTATCGTCTACAAATTAGCTGCTTGCTACGAGAAGAAACATGATAAAATAGCTTTTTGCTGAAGCTGAAAAACAGATTATGGAATCTCTAATGGGAAATATATAGCTTCTATAACTTTACAAAAGATTTCCTTATAATTATATACACGGTGCAAAAAACAATGTTTCAATTGTTTCTGTGTAAGTTATTAGTAGACATATAACCAATAACAGTGTAGGCATTATATGTGGCATATGCTGAGAAATATTTCAGAGCTGGAATTGATTTCTACATAACATGTACAAATAATAATAATAATAATAATAATAATAATAATAATAATAATAATAATAATAATAATAATAATGATAATAAAAATTTGTGAAGCTCTCGATCTATCTAAAACAACGAAAAGCTAAGAACAGGCAGTCTTAAAATTACATTTTAGCTTAATGTTTCTGAACGTCATTGTTTAAAAACTATCAGTTACACTGAGAAAAAAATGTAGGTGGCGTACTTAGAAAGATAGGTTACATGCGTAATTCCTGTAGTTTTTGGACTTAACGTACAACAGATGTATAACTGAAAACGTATGTTTTATAATACTTTCAATATAAGTGTTCCATCTATACGTATTTTCCCTATGAAACAATATAGGTTGTCAGGGTCTCACATACAAATGGACGTATATAACATATATCTGACGAAGGTAACATACATATATGTATGTAATATAAGGAAGACTGTTAGATATCAGACATCTTGCAATGGCATGATGTGACAATTAAGAGGAGTGCGTATGTAGCATATAAATAGCGTATGCTCCATACTGATTTCTGTAGTAAGCAAGAGCATTCCGTATATTTATACAATATACCGCTGTTCGGAGAATGGATTTTTCTCAGTGTAGATCTTATAAAATTTTTACTCGCTTAATACAGTAAATCTACGTTTATGTACTTAAAGGATCTGTCGATCTTTATAAAATTTATACTTTGTCATTTTTTCTTCTATTCTAAGACTGTCCAAATTCCAATAATTATTCCCATATTCATAGTTATGGGAATAGTTCATTTTCATCTTAAAACATAGCAGTCGAATAAAACATTTTTTGCACATATTTTATCTTGTTACTGTTTACTTTAGACTTTCCTTTATGAAACAAGCGAAATGCATTAAAATACATTAAAAATATACCGTAATTTAATATTTAAATCTTTAATAAGAATAATAATTACAGACATAATTAATAAAATAAACACAGCAAACTATTCTAATTAATAAAGCTAATAACGCTTATTACCAAGATATGATTTATTTCCCAAACCAATTTCATTAACTTATTACTTACTTCAATAAAAAAAAACTATTAATATATATAGGACTAACATATAAAACTATATATATTTATTCTCACTTTCCTTTGTGGCACAAATCATCACATTTCTTCCTTTAAAAAATTCAGTCCCTCTCGGATTATTGGGGGACAGTCCCCTCAGTTCCAAGTTTGGGGGGACATGTCCCCTCATGGCCCTGGGATTTGCGCCAGTGAATGGGTTGTAGTATTGGATCTCTGAAGCTTAGACGCTCCCAACAAAAATTTCTGGGTGCGCGCCTGTTCTGAGATGATATGTCCACACAAGAAGACAATTTCTGCTTTCTTTTCCGTTTTTACTATGATACCTATCGACAGTCAGATCCATGGACAAACAAACATAGCCATTCTACCAGACTTCCAATAGCTAGAAGTATGTAGCATTGTTTGGAAGTCTAATGTAAAGAGACTCAGAAGACGGATTGAACGTGAGCGTGATTAATGAAATAATTTATTCAAAAGTTTTGTGAATTCATTACAGTAGCCAAGTAAGTTAAAGTAATATTTTACAAGAAGTTTGAAAGGATATGTTATGAATTTTAATATGCCTGTGATCTAATATTAATTAATTTGTGAATAATTAAGATCCATGAATAGGGAGAAAGCAAATAACTGCTCTTTCATAGCATTGAATAATACAATATCACATGGATTCATTATACAACTTGGTCTGCAACAGAAACTAGTTCATTTTTTTAAAAACTAGAAAACTATTTTTAAAAGAAGTACTGGGCTACTATAGTTATTTCAAGTGAATTTATTCACGTCGCCCACTTCACGGGAATTCCATTGATCACAAGCGAAGATTAGCAGAAACAGTGAATAACTTTCGACAAGATGTAATTTTGCTGAGAACAGTTCAACTCTTTAACTTATGATTGATTGCCAACCGAACTACTTTATTTATTTAAATAAACGTTCTTGGGAATTAGTGGACCCATGTATCATTAACTTGATGTATGTGTGTGTGCAACGATTAGATTATCTTGAGTAGGCAGCAGGACGGAGAGAAACACGATAGTATCTACCACACGAAGTATCGCGAGGATCTAATGTTGAATTTGTCCGTTGCATGAGAAAGACAGCTACTTTCTTTATGTAAAGGCAAAAGTTCTAGAATAAGACATGCATGCATTCATTATACAGTAATAAGCACGCACGCTGCTAGAAAGTTTAAACTAATTATATGGTGCATAAGGAACTTTTGTCTTTTATACATTATGATTTCAGACTGTGCTAAATATCTTAATAACGAATGTTAATTTGGTTGTTTCGTGAATGGAAATTATAGAATTACTAATATAGCCTATTGCATATACACGCAAAGATGAAAGTTATTTCAAAAGTTTCTGTTGTTTTGCTTGTCTGCCATTTCGTTTTTAACGATTAACTTGCATGAAAAGCTCCTGTGGCTCTATGCTTAGCGTACGCGTCTTTGGCGTGGGATACCTCGGTTTGATTCCCGTTTACAGTCTTCGAAATAGGGATGCACGCGAGACGCGAGAAGTCTCGTCTCGTCTCGTCTCGCGTCTCGTCTCGCATTGAGACGGGAGTGAAAATTTTATGGGAGAGGCGAACGAGACTAAACAATGCGAGACGAGACGCTAGACGAGACTCGGTTAAGTCTCGCAACATTTATGAATTACTCTTTAATTGTATATTTAGTGATTTTATTTTTATTGAGTTTTCTAAGTTGAGCGTTAATGTCTCCAGGAACAAAAATGTGGTTGGGGCAATAGACATTTTATGAGATTTATTATTATTCAAGGTTGATTTTCAGAATTAAAGCCTTCTTTAGTTTCTAAACATCATTAAAAGAGAAAAGCTTTGTAAATTGGAAATTTATTACAGCATCGATTTAGGACTTTATTTTGCGACACAAACACATACACGCGGGCGCGCACAAATACATGAACTTCTGTTTTTGGTCTGAAAAGCGAATAAGATTCCCTATTGCTGCGAAATGTGATATTACTACTAGCGATTAATGTTGGGGGATGGCGGGGAAAACCCCTCTCGTCAAAGTTTATTTCCGGCCCGGCTCGCAGAAATAACATGAAATTTTTACATGGAATAAGTATTTTCTTTCTATATATTTATCAAAAACATCCCCTCTAGTTCGGAAATTTAATTCAAACACTGGTTTCGTAGGATGGCCCTATATCTGTCAGTAATTTTATTTTCTAGATCTGGCAACACTATATAAGTGAAAGCGAAAGTTGATAAAATGCGATAATGCAACATTGCTACAAGCGCGAACGAACCGAAAGAATTGGGTCGTATTGTGTTGTGAGGAGTTCTTTTGTTGTCTACAAGCGCTTTAGGTGGTATAAAAACATCTTTATAATGGAAAATCACCCTTCAAGGAAACGACCAAAACGTGTAAATGTTGATAGTGGCTACGATATTTTAGAAGAGCCAAATATTGCTGGAGACCTCTAAGCTAAAAAACAATGTTGGATCCAGCAACAATTTATGCTGGTTTTGCTGTAAATTATGCTATTAATTTGATGAAAATTAATGGTCCAGCAATCAAATTCCAGCACAACTTTTCTTTTAATTTGGAGCGGAGGGGACACAAGTTCGGATACCATGTTGAACTCTAGGTTCCGTCTCCTTAGGATGTTATGAACATTCATCCCATGGAAAGCAATGGCAAACCACCATGAATACACCTTGGCAAGGGACTTTTAGGTCAAATACCTGCCTTCGGACAGAATATCACATCATCATTCATTAACAGCCATAGAATAACACATTGCAAAATTTTGACCCAGAATATATGCGAGACTGCGAGACCATGCGAGAAAGTCTCACTCGAGTCGCGAGATGAGACTGAAAATTTTATGCGAGACGCGAGACGAGACCAACATTTGAGGCTGCGAGACGAGACGAAACTTTTAAATTTCTCGTCTCGTCTCGTCTCGCTTGCATCCCTACTTCGAAATGACTTTTCCGTTGAAAGATCACATTAAGTCTACATAGTCTTCTCAGATACCTACTGACGAAAAACCAGGCTTTCACTGTTCAACAATTCCTTGCTTTCGTCCACTCACACTTCAAAATATTCATCCTTTTCATTGTCCTCACATCCTACAAAAGATCTGGCACTCAATACGTGCTATCTTCAATATGATCTTTCATATTACTTACAGTGGGCACAAAATATACTTTCATATTAGTCTTCTTGAAACCGAAGTCTAAATCCATTCTACTCTCCTTACATATTGTCATGGCGTTAACATTTACTTTTGTCAACATTAGGTCTATCACCCAGCATGACTCTTCGCACTCCTCTTACCAGGGGTAAAAGTGGATCTGAAAAGGTAGAGGGAAGCATGACGTCACGCCGTCCCTCGTGCCTATCTTCGCCCATTCGTCGGTCCAATGCCCAAACGGCGAATGTGCAAATTTTGCTATTTTCACCTAAGTGCAGTTTCATGTTATTTGGGCACACAGATTCCATTATCAATGTCCCATTTGTGAAAAATGAGTACGTTAGAAGTTATCGTCAATTCCTAAAACATGTACCGAAGTCTATATACTGATTTTTCGGGGTAAATTGAATATTAAAATGCTTATAGCTCAAAGTCAAATTTAGCATATTCCCGGTTTTGGCATTGGATTGACGCATTGTATTTTTTTTTTTTAATTGGGGGACGCCACAGATATTTTCTGGAAGTGGGGAGTGGGCGTCCCTCGCGTTTCCCCTCACTTTTACCCCTGCATCTTACAAGAGCACCGAACTTAAAATTTTCTTCTTAATAAGACTCACCCAAGACTTCGAAACTCCTGTAAAATATCTGGCTACGCAGTTATACGCAAGGACAACACTATGTCAGGTTGGCGTGCAAACGGCTGAGTTTCTATTATTTTTCCTTTTATATCTAGCCGTTAATAAAAACTTTCACAACTAAATTTTCCAGAATATCTATCATTACACCCTACTTCGAAAACCTCTATATCACGCTTGACCCGGTCATATTATTCCAATAGATTTCGTTTACAGTAGAACAGCTCAACAATAGTAAGAGTTCATCAGCTTTCTTACAAGTCATATCATCGGTACACTTCATCAACTAACAAGCACACTCGACCATCATCTCAAACTTCGCCTGATAGTGTTATAACATCTACCAATCTAATACCTTTCTACACTAGAAATATTAGAAAAAAATGAAATGAAATCTTTGAGTTTTACGTCCCACGATTATGCCGGTTGGGCTAAAGGAGACGGTGATGATGAATAATGAATGAAATGGTGGAATGAAGAAAGTGGGAGGAAACGGGAGAACCCCGAGAAAACCCACGGACACGGTGTTTGTCCACCACCCGGGATCTAATCCGGGACCCCAAGCACTAGAGGTGAACGCTCTACCACTGAGCCACCGCGGCCGTCCGTAGAAATATTAGATCCAATAGGAAGTTCATTTGCAGATAAAGATAAAGCTTATTATCAACCACCTTCAACAATAGTGTCTCCAACAGCAAATGTTTCACACATATATTGCCCAACTACCAACTATAACAAACCAGATTGGATCTGCTATCACGACCCGCTAGGGAGAGTAATACTCCCGGAAGTACTTTTTTCGCGCGCTACCCTAGCCAGCTGTTTTAAGTTTGTGATAAAATGTATATCATGGGGGTCAAGGAAGAACAAAACGAACCCTGCAGAGCTTCTAACCCGTTCTTACTACTACTATTACTTCTCCTCCTCTTACTACTACCATTACTATTACTACTACTACCATTTATCTGCACAAAACTAAGTAAATCACTTTTTTGAGTATTATTTTCATCTTATTTTAATGAATTATGTTTAAGTGAATCCCAAAGTAAAGTCCGGGTAGGAAAATTTTTGTCCACGAGCTTCCACGTCGAAAATGGCCTGAAACAAGGAGATGTGTTGTTGCCATTATTATTTAACTTCGTCCTGGAATACGCTATAAGGAAAATCAAAGATAGCAACCAGGGCCTAGAGTTGAACGGCATTCACCAGGTTATGGCATATGCTGATGATGTAAATTTAATAGGGGATGATAGGAGAACAGTAGAAATACATGCAGAGATCTTATTAAACGCTTGCAGGGACATGGGTTTAGAAGTAATTGCAGAGAAAACTAAATACATGGAAGTGCGTCGGGACCATAATACGGCAAATTATGGAGGCGTTAAAATATTAAATAATGCTTTTGATAAAGTGGATACTTTCAAATATTTAGGATCAATATTAACAGACGAAAATCATATTCACGAAGAAATTAAATGTCGACTAAAAGCAGGGAATTCGTGTTACTATTCGGTTGAAAATCTCTTGTCGTCGCGAATTCTGTCGAGGAATTTGAAGCTTAAAATATATAAAACGATAATCATGCCTGTTGTTCTGTATGGTTGTGAAACATGGTCGCTTACTCTGAGGGAAGAACCATAGACTGAAAGTATTTGAGAACAGGATCCTGAGAAGAATATTCGGACCCAAGAGGAACGAGAATGGGGAATGGCGGAAGCTTCATAACGAGGAACTACATAGTTTATACGGTTTACCCAACATTGTTAGGGTCGTCAAGTCTAGGAGGCTTAGGTGGGCAGGTCATGTAGCTAGAATGGAAGAAAGTAGAAACGCTTTCAAAGTCTTGACTGGTAGACCCATAGGAAAACGACCATTAGGAAGACCTAGGCGCAGATGGGAGGACAATATTAAGATGGATCTCGCAGAGATAGGAATACAAAGTAGAAACTGGATGCAATTAGCTAAGGATAGAAGTCAGTGGAGAGCTTTTGTGAACGCGGCACTGAACCTCCGGGTTCCATAGGCCATAGAGTTAGTTAGTTAGTTAGTTATTTTAATGAAAAAGTGCTATAAAAATTTAAAAAAATAAAGAAATTCCTTGGGGCGGGTTTGAACCCACGCTAAAAGCGATTTTAATTACTAGCCCGTAACACTAGCATGCTCGGCCAGGAGGACCAACAGCAGCAAACGTTTGGTTTCTGCTATATGTATGCTACATGACAAAAAAAAAAAACTGATAACGCCAACCAATCAGAACCAGGGACGTCATTTAGGGGGACAGGGAGGGGCAATTACCCCCACTGAGTTTGAGATTTATATAGATTTTATCAATATAATAGTAGTAAATCAGTGAAAAACGCGAATTTTTACTTATATCAAGGGATCTTGCTCCCCCCCCCCAAGCAAAATCTAAAATGACGCTCCTGATTAGAATCGTGGATTTAGTTCCTACTTCCGGGAGTATTACTCTGCTATCGCACTTATCTAATTGACAAACTTTAATCTGTGAATCTTCTAACCAATACGATAAATCAGGCCTCTAGTACCTACATTCCTACATCCAGTTTGAACTCTCGTAGCCTGAAAGTGCCTCTGCACTGCCTTCCTCTCATTCGTCGATCTCTAGGATGAATAGTTTTGTGAACCTACTAGATGATAACTATATTATTTATTGAGGTAAAACCAGGGATGAAAGTGGATCTGAAAAGGTAGGGGGACGGTAGATAGTGGCATGACGTCACGCCGTCCCCCTGTCTATTATTGCCCATTTATTTTTTTGGAACTGGGAGGGACGCCGTACAGATATTTTCTAGGTGGGGGACGGCGTCCCCCCACGTTTCCCCACACTTTTACCCCTAGGTAAAACTAATACGAAAGCATACCCTCATCTGGTGTTGTCTACGAGACGAGACGAGACGAGAAATAAAATTTTCTCGTCTCTTAAATTTTGCACAAGTTTCGTCTCGATTCTCGAAGAATTTTTGTTGGGAATGAGTCATTCTTAAAGCACTTGTCTCATTTTGTAAGTTTATGTACAAATTCTATGCAATGACTTAAAAGAATGATCTAGAATTTTTCCTTAAAATCCTTCCTCTTCACCAAACGTTTGATAAGACAACATTTAAATAATATTTATTATTGGAGTATATTGTGTTTCTTTACACAATTAATACATGTTCTTCTTCGTGTTTGTATAAGTACTTCATCAATATATATATATATATATATATATATATATATATATATATATATATATATATATATATATGTTGGGAATGAGTCTTGCATGGAATGAGGCTGTTAAGATATGAAATCGTTGTGTTACGCCGAAAGGGCACATTCTTATATTTTGACTATGTGTTGTTAGGAGATAGTCTGTGCGAGCAAGTTAAGATAAATTGTATGTTTAACAAGATAGTTTGGTAATTCGGATTTTATTATATTATTTTATGGATTGGAAGGGATATCTCAAAATTAGGTAATATGTAGGTGTATGTATGAATAAGTCGAATTAGGGCATTTATTCCGAAGTTGGGCGTCCGCTTTCGCCACGTTTTTTTCGCTGTCATCTCGTTTCCACATTTTCTGCAATTTTTTATTAGGTTTATTAATCCGTGCTCTTCACAAACTTTAAAAAGATTTTGCTCGTTATCAACGTATTGCTTCACAAATGTTCAAACTGTTATTTCATTGCCCTTGTACATTCGCCATGTTGATAACATAAATGCTCGTTACTTTCTCACAATGCAACTGTTTAGTTAGCTTGCGCCAAATAGTTCCCTCCGCTCGCGGTATAGTCCCATTTTATAACCGTTTATATATAACAAACAAACAGATTTTATCGAGACCCTTATATATTATCAAGCACACAAACGATCCAATTATCCATATCTTTCTTGTAAATTTTAAAAATTATGCTGGAAACGGACGCCCAACTTTGGAACTTAACCCCGAATTAGTATTGAAATGGTAAATGATTCTACGACATTTGGAGCAAACAGTAATAAAATATATATGGAACAAAATATGTGATTATGTTTGGCTTTATACAGTTTTATCAGGCCTAATAAAGAGTAAAGGTACGTACGTACTCCTGGAGATGTGGACCGACTCTAGCCGACATAACCGTGGGATGGAAAACTGAAATATTTCATTATTCTATTTTGGATTGTAGTAAATGGATATTAGAGGCACAGATGTAGAGTACACGGACTACGAATGCATACATACCCACTCACTTAAATTATATGTAGTCTATATATATTAACATCTTATTTAATAATATAGTTTTTGTATTATGATTCATAAGTTGGAGATTCATAAGTTATGATCTTGTGTTGTTCACAAGAATCGCGAAATTTCTCATCTCGTCCCTATTGTTGTCTGAAAAACAAGACAAATTTTGTCATGTTTCTTCTCATCTTGAATTTAAAAAGTTACTTCCTGTCGAGTGTGCAATAATAATTATGACTGACATTTCAATTCTTGTTTAAGTGTAGCACTGTCAAAAGATGAAAGGTATTATGCCATTACGATTTCTCTGTTTTGATATCGTCCATTAATTGTAGTCTCCTTCGCCCCCTCCTTCTCTTTCCTGCCACCATACCCTCTAGCACATCCCTCATGATACAATTCCTTCTTAGCTAATGTCCCAACGGGTTTCTCATTCTCTTCTCAATACTATTTAACATTGCTTCTTTCTCCCTCATTATTTCTGTCATTCATTTTTCGTTAGACTCAACTAATTTTCTCCATTCTTCTCCATATTCGCATTTCGACAGCCTTCAGTCTTTTTTCTCATATCTACAATACTCTACACGAAGCGTTTTGAGTCTTTTTTGCTTGAGGGTAAATTCTTAAGCGCACTTTTTGAAAAAAATAGGGAAAATACATTTTTAATGGCCTTAAAATTTATGTTTCTCGTTGCGAATGATAGTAATAAAAATAATAATTGGTAGTTTTTATATTCTGCTACCAACAAATTGGTTTAAGCACCAAATATATAAAAATACAATGTTAAGTAGCAGATTGAATCTATTTTTTTATCTATTTTTTCCTATTACTACCACTCAAACTTCTGATAGGCACCCATACACGGGCGCCAATTCTGGGAGCCGAGATTATGGCTCCCGTAATTTTCTTAGGTCTCCCAAGAGTTGGATATATTTACTTGATCTATGGTTGAGTATCTGGCAGCGAAACATACATAAATAAACGACCTCTTCGTAAAGTTATGCAGAAATCGGCGTTACTGCATGCATATAAACTTCTAAGAGAGACAGGCTTACTCCTAACAGTGACGGCACATCGATTGTTCTCTGTAAATGCTTCCAACCTGTCTTCAATAACAATCCTTTGATGTAAACCAAAGTCAGTCTTGTTGTCTGTTTGAATGCTATCTTCCATTTGCTTTTAGTGCTTTAAAGATAGTAATCATGGTTTCTATGTAGTAGAGATGCAAGGGCTCGAAAAAAAAAAACAGCTTTTTTTTTTTTTTAGAAAAAACTCGTTTTTTCTGCTTCGCTTTTTTGCTTGGGAAATTTTGGTCTTTTTTCAAAATTTTGATTTAAATTGATAAAACAGACTTTGTTTCGCTTCTCTACAGCACAAGAAATCATTTGATTAGTGGCTGATGTAGATAATAATAATATAGAACCTCTAAAATAAAATATGAATTTCGAAAAGATTTTTTTTTAATTCTTAACATATTTACATTATGAATTCCAAAGGATTGACCAATATATATATATTATAATTTTTAACTTCTTATACACAAAAATAAGTACTTTAAAAAAAAAGACAAATAACTAGCAAAATTGTATGTAGTATTTTTACTTCAAAATATCGCACTCTCTTTTTGAAGCAAAAAATAAAACATGAGAGAAATACATTTATATGATAATCTTATAAGCTGCACATCAAGAGCTTGGTTTCGGATGGTTCTGTACATTCTTGAAATTTTTAAGTTTTAATTTTCATATACATTGTATGAATATTTCGAACAAATTTTTCATTCATTGATCACATACGTAATAATATTACCACCTATCAGGTGCTTGGAATTTGCAAAATCGGTAAAATTCCGAATTCTATAATGCACTGACTGTTCCTTAAGCTTGTTCAGAATCGGGAAACTTTTCTGTTAATGGATCATATGCGTAATAGACTGTTCATCTGATCGTGCGGTTTCCTAGACTTACAACCACCATCACGGTTTACCCAGTCCTGAAGGTTTCTGAATTTTTAACGACAGGAATTCATCATATCATTACGGAACTTTTTTTTTTTTTTAAAAAAAAGAGAGAAAAACTGGAATACATTTAAGAAGAGTGGAAAGAATCAATCACTGTTCCAATTCACAAGAAAGGCGAAAAACCTTAATGTAATAATTATCGAGGCATTTCTCTTAACATTCTATTAACAAGATTGATTCCTTACGTAGATAAAATTATTGGAGATTATCAGTGCGAATTTAGACGAAATCGATCAACTATTGACCAAATATTTACTATTCGATAAATACTCGAAAAGAAATTGGAATATATTACCCAAAACATCAGCTGTTTATTGGTTTTAAAAAGGCTTACCACTCGGATAGGAGGGAAACATTGTACAACATTCTTACAGAGTTCGGAATACCGAAAAGGCTAGTTAGATTAATTAAAATGTGTTTAAATGAATCCCAAAGTAAAGTCCGAGTAGAAAAATTCTTGTCCATGAGCTTGCATGTCGCGAATGGCCTGAAACAAGGAGATGCGTTATTGCCATTATTGTTCAGTTTTGTTCCGGAGTACGCTATAAGGAAAATTAAAGATAGCAACCAGGCCCTAGAGCTGAATTGTATTCACCAGGTTACGGCGTATGCTAATGATGTAAATTTAATAGGGGATGATAGGAGAACAATAGAAAGAAATGCAGTGTCCTTATTAAACGCTTGCAGCGACATTAGTTTAGAAGTAAATGCAGAGAAAACTAAATACATGGAAGTTAACCGGGATCATAATATGGCAAATTATGGATGCGTTAAAATATCAAATAATACTTTCAACAAAGTGGATACTTTCAAATATCTGGGATCAATATCACCAGACCAAAATCATATCCACAAAGAAATTAAATGTCGATTAAAATCAGGAAATTCGTGTTATTATTCAGTTCAAAGTATTTTGTCGTCGCGAATTCTGTCGAGGAATTTAAAGCTTTTAAAATGAAATGAAATCTTTGAGTTTTACGCCCCACGATTATGCTGGTGAGGCTAAAGGAGATGGTGATGGAAAGTAGGAACGCTGTCAAAGTTTTAACTGGAAATCCAATCGGAAAACATCCATTAGGAAGACTTAGGCGCAGATGGGAGGACAATATTAAAATGGATCTCGCAGAAATAGGAATACAAAGTAAAAACTGGATCCAGTTGGCTAAGGATTGAAGCCAGTGGAGTGCTTTTGTGAAGGCGTCATTGAACCTTTGGATTCCATAGGCCATAGAGAGAGAGAATATATTTAAGTTAAGCACAACTGCACAACAACCATGAGTGAGTGGTTATCTTTTGTGCTTCTATCGGGAAGTCCGGGATTCAACCCCGCATTCGACCATTTTGACAAAAGTTTTTCTTAATTGTATCTGTGAATGTAGAGCTAATCCGTGTACTGTGAGTTCTGGCCGACTTCCTTTCTTATTGATTTTAAATCGGTATTACTAATTACCAGCAGTGACGGATTTGCGAAGGGGGTTAGGGTGGGGATGGTTTACGGGTGAAGCTTCTATCCCGAAATTACAGAATTTCTAAAACAAACGAAATATTTGTTATGTCTTTACTCATAAGCTTCAAGCTCTTCCCAAATAAAAACTAGGAATTTTTAGAAAAACTAAACATTAATAAGAAAAAACCTCCCAAAATACTTTCCTAATCCGCCACTGATTATCAGTATAAAATGGTCTTCAAGGTTATATCCGGAAGGTTATTGCTGAATATACAAACAAAACGAAATATTAGTTATGCTTGTACTCATAAACTCCCAAATAAAAATTAGGAAATTTTAGAAAAAACAAACATTAAGCAGAGAAACACCTCCCAAAATAATTTTCTGAATCCGCTACTGATTATTTGTACAAAATGGTATTCAAGTTTGTATCCGAAAGATTGTTGCTAAATCATTGCACAGCTACAGTATAACAAGAATGTGAAAGTACGCATTGACAGATACTGACAAACGTACGCTCTGACGGAAATATTGAAAAACAAAAGTTTAACTTAATGTGCTAGAAGCTAGAGTAGGCCTATTAATCTCTAGGAAATGAAACACGGATGACTAAAAAGAAATGATGTAGAAAAGGAAAAAAATGTCGATAACTCAGAAGTTAAAATAAAGTTAATTATCTTCGACAGTTGTCCTCTAATATTAGGTACTTTATGTTTACTTTAATTCATAAAACATGTGTTCCATCCATCATGATGGTGAATTTCAGAACGAAATATACCATTTAGGTCATGAAATCTTATTTAACTTTAGAGTATACTATAAGAAAGCTATTTAAATATAAAAATCATGAAAATGAAAAAAGCCAAAATTTCCAAAATTCTCGTTTTTTTCCAAAAAAGCCGGCTTTTTATGTGCAAATAAAACATCGATTCAAAAACATCGATTTGCATCTCTACTATGTAGTATCTATATTACATAAGGTTAGCAGAAAAAGACGTCAAGAAAATACCTAGGCATTGTACGAGGATGGATTGGAAAGTTCGTGGCTTGATATACAAAATTAGAAAATATTTGGATAAGTTATGTTTTGTTTTTCCACGTAATCCCCATCCACTGAGATACATTTACGGCACGTCTCCTGTAATGATTTTATACCACTTTTAAAAAAATGATTCATCGAGCCATGCAAAATATCCCACTACAGCACTTTTCATCTCTGCATCCGAAAAAATTCGCTGACCCACCAAAAACTTTTTCAGATTCCTAAACAAGTGAAAGTCCGAGGGGCCAAATCAGGCGAATAGGCGAGTTTCCACCCACAGTTCGAACCCATAGGAATGAATTTCTGCCATGGATGCAAGGGACATATGAATACACGCATTGTCCTGGTGATTTTCTCCATGTCAAATTTCTGTCATTTCCGCCGACGTAGCGTCTTATAAATTCCTTACCTGAAACAATAGAGAAATGAAATTTTATACAGTGACTATCAACAGATATAGCAACGCAGTTAATGTATACAAACATAAAATAATTGCTTCCTTCCTAGTCAGGCGACAAATTTTCCAATCCCTCTTCGTACTTCCTATGGTTCCTATATTACCTTTACAGGGCCATAACTCCTGAACCCATTGCTAACTGACCCTGGGAATCCATATGCATCAACAGGTTGACTGCCAAGGTGATTTGAGGGTACAGGTCCCAGGAGGCTATAAATTTCTTCTTACCTTTGGCTCGATTATGGATAGTTATATCACATTTTGACGCGATATTTTTTCTCCCGAAAATGTACCAATGGGAGCCGAGCACCATATGTGATGCTCATGGTCTTTCACAGTAATTTGTGACAATGAGGTTAGTAATTTGTGATATCAAACATGAGCATCATATATGGTGCTCATGGCCCCACAGAGAAATAAGGTGAGCACTACATATGATGTTCATGGCAGTCAACCTGTTAATTAGGACGACTCTTTCAGATATATGTCGCACTCTGCCATTGCAGATTCAAGGTATTTGTAAGAGTGATCTACATGTATGTACCATTTGCAAATTTTTCTATTTTCCGAGTTCCTAATTGTGACATGCTGGAATATATTGGTAATATTTTGTTTCAGGAATCCTTAATATTAATTAAATTCATAATGTAATTTAAATTAAAGAGGTACTCCCCAAGTAGTACATCTTTTGTTTATTATTTTGCTTGAAAGATCAGCAGCAAAAGTGATTAATTTTCTTCTCACGTCAAAAACCCACTGAATAAAATGAATGAATACAGACCCAGCGGGAGAATGAAAGGAGGGAAGACACCACCATAAAGCAAACGATATATCATTAAAATGGCGTCATCCAACAACATCTAAAACTTATGATGACAACGACTTCTAATACACAAGCATCTTATGAAAAATAAAATAATAACAAGAGCAGTTAAAAAGTAAGAAAAGAATTATTGCAATCAAATTTTCCCATATTTACTCTTAACTTTGTACCAACAATATGTCATTCACAAGCTCCTAGCTTGCTCTACACACATACCGTTTGTTTCTGTGGCTTTTTGCCATTCTATAGCAGATGCCTGCACTTGTATTTACAACTACATATGCATTATAAATTATGTTTTTGTGGCGAAGACATGCTGAATAACAAGATGGATAACACAATTAATCTTCACACCAGAACAACTTCAGCCAGCGACAGTGCATGGATGATGTGTGTGTGTTCGTAGCAAGTTGTAGCAAATGAGAAAGTAATCACATACGCAAATATTTACTCTGCTTTTGTGCTAGAAAATATTTCTTTCCTTACTTACATATTTTACTTGTCATATTGTTTATGAAAAAAAAAGCTTAGAACAAAGAAAAGATATATCTTTTGTACTTAAATAATTCATGAAAAACATAAGTAATCGAATTGTTCGAGTGCATGCTTTCAATGCGCGTGATTAAGGGTTCAAATCTCTGCACAGATATAGTTTCTTCTTGTTGTTGTTGTTCATGAGACAAGACGCCATATTTCTAGTCTCTTCTCGAATTTAAAGATGTAGTAGATACTCTCAAATTCTAGCATCAATGTTAATAGACCAAAACCATATTCACGAAGAAAATAAATGTCGACTGAAAGCAGGAAATCCGTGTTATTATTCAGTTCAAAATCTTTTGTCGAGAATTCTGACGAGCAATTTAAAACTTAAAACATATAAAACGATAATCATGCCTGTTGTGCTGTATGGTTGCGAAACATGGTCGCTTACTCTGAGAGAAGAACGTAGACTGAAAGTATTTGAGAATAAAATCCTGAGACGAATATTCGGATCCATGATGAAAGGGAATAGGGAATGGCGGAAACTTCATAACGAGGA
Organism: Thermobia domestica; assembly: GCF_964235325.1. Classification (NCBI taxonomy): domain Eukaryota; kingdom Metazoa; phylum Arthropoda; class Insecta; order Zygentoma; family Lepismatidae; genus Thermobia; species Thermobia domestica. The sequence goes on from NC_137463.1 coordinate 215,714,364, forward strand.
AATTTACATACCGTCTACCAAACATTGTTAGGGTCGCCAAGTCTAGGAGGCTCAAGTAGTAGGTCATATAACCAGAAAGGAAGAAAGTAGGAATGCTTTCAAAGTTTTAACTGGAAATTCAATCGGAAAACAGCCATTAATAAGATCTAAACGCACACGGGAGGACAATATTAAGATAGATCTCGCGTAAATAAGAATACAAAGTAGAAACTGGATCCAGTGCGCTAAGGACAGAAGTCAATGGAGAGCTTCTGTGAGGGCAGATTGAACCTCCGAGTTTTTGTTTCGCATTATTCAGTCATGTTACGGTATTATTCAATCCGTTTTTCCTTTCTTTCTGTCTTTTTTTTTTTTTTTTTTTTGAAGTATAAAACGATAATTATATCTCTTGTGCTGTGTTGTTGGGAAGAATGCAATGGAAAGTATTTGAAAATAAAATCTTAAGACGAATATTCATTCGACCCAAGAGGGACATCATAGTTCTAGGGTTATTGGGCATTATACAGAGTCGTTTTGACGCGTGATTAGTGCCATACTAAAGAGTTCGACTAACACATGTTTTCTGCAGTAGTCAGGCCTTAAGTATGACGCTAATCATACGCCAAAACGACTCTGCATAAGACCTATTAAGTCTAGGAGGCTCAGGTGAGTAGGTCATGTAACCAGAGTAAAAGAAACTAGGAACTCTTTCAAAATTTTAACTGCAAACCCAATTGGTAAAAAAAGATCATTAGGAAGACCTAGATGTAGATGGTGGGCGAATATTAAGATGGAATTGGCAGAAATAGAAATACAAAGTGGAAACTGGATCTAGTTGGCCAAGGATAGAAAGTCAATAGAGAGCTTTAGTGAAAGCAGCATAGAGTTAGTTTAGTTTTTTCTTTTGTATTGTTTCCGAGAAACAAGACACTAAATTGTTGGCCTATGGATTAAAATTGAAATTAAAATAAATCATAATTCAGTGTTGTTATCACTAGTGGTTGCTTCTTCGCCTTCAGCTTTCTATACGCTATAGGCTAAAATTGTGGTAAATTGAAAGTCATAATTATTTATATTTAGCAAATTTATTTATCTATTTGTTTCTGAGTTTGCTCATGAACCAAGATGCGGTTACGCAATGCTTAGATCTTAATATGATTAGGACCCTATCTAATACTTCTAATATTTCTAATACTTCTTATGTAATATTGAACCTGTCTTATTTTGCTATCTATATTTTTAGGAAAAAAATGATATAACTAGATTATTTTTATAAGAAAAGAAAGAGTACAGATGAGGTGTTAAAACACATCTTTAGCCTACATCAATCACTTCTGTGTTAAATAAGTATAGTTCTGTTTAAGAAAGTCTACAAATGTTAGTCGAGTTACGAAATTTTGGAAAGATCAGAACCCAGTGGACTACCTGTGGCTGCGTCCTTGCCAGCGACTATGACTCAAAATAGTCTTTGGTTACTGATTCAATATGTCGTCTATAGAAGTTTCACTATCTTTCTCTTAACATGACTGATTTATTGTAAATATTATCTCTTCGTTAGAAATACATTGAGAAATTGTGGAAATGTGCTGCCATTTCTTGGCAATCAGGGTGCCTTTACAGTCACCTTAACACAAATGAGTTTCTTCTAACATTTTTAGCTGTGGAGGATCTATTAGTGTATATTATTCATCTTATCTACGTTAACATTTATAAGTACTATGGTGGTCAAAAAATGGTTTTCTTTGAGAATATAGTGGAGATATCGGGTCCTTGAGTTTTTACAAGATTCTCCCGTTTCCTTCCACATTATCATTTCACGAATTATTTCCATAATAGTACACTTTCATTAATCTTCCATGCCTTTTAGATTAAAAGGCATACGCGTGAAATGTTAAATATGAAAATGAAATATTTCACTTTTACGTCCCACTATTATGTCGGCCAGACTAAAGGTGACGGTGATAATGAGGAATGAATGCAATAGTGGACTGAGTAAAGTGGGAGGAAACGGAAGAACTAAGACAAAACCCATGAACACGATGTTTGTCCACCACAAAGCTCGTTTGAGGCGAGTTTACATTGAACTAGGGACCCCACGCACCAGAAGTGAACATTCTAGCACTGAGCCACCATATCTTGGAACGTTAATTTAAAGAACTAATTTCATTTTTTACAACATTATAAATATTTAGATCGACAGTCTTTGCTTGTTTGTTAGAGATTCATCTGGCATACACTTAACTAACCCATCACAACTGCCATTGATATTCAATATCAATTTATGAACAAAAGTCGCGTAACATTTACAGAGCGTTTATAATATTTTAGCGTTGCAGATCATGCGACATTTAGCACCACAAAGGTGTTATAATAATGCGAGTTTAATTTTTATGGATCAAGAGTGCTTGAATGATTTTCTATCGAAATAACTGTCATTAATATTAATCGACAGATTCGATGATAAACTACCGGCGTACTACATCTATGTTTTATTTTATTTTCCTGTGTTTCTGTGAGGGCTGCTAATTATAGGGTTTGACTGGAGTGACGTGATTTAGTGTTTCACTTTTGCTGGAGTTGTGCCCTGTGGCGGGTTTCACTTGCAATATTTTTCTCTCTTTCTATCTCTCTCTTTGTCAATCTCTATCTCTCTTTCACTTTTCTCTTTTGCTTCTCGGAGTTCAATCTCCTGTTAGCTATTGTGTTGCAATGTTTGCATGCATGCAGACAAATATCTACTCCAGTTGAGACAACTTGGAAAAACTTATGCATACTTTATGGTTAAGTTCTGTAATGTGGTAGTAATGTATATGTAGTTTCTTTTTCGTCTTTGAAAACGTCTCCTGTACAAGAACCATATTTGCTTCGACAATACAGGTTGAACCTACTTCCACCGTTGGTCTAAACTATTAGAGCTAAGTAATTAAGATTACACAAACATTAAGGTTCTGAAAAATCTCTACTGTATACTTTCTTTTCTTTTTTTAAAGTAAGACTACTTTCTGCATTGATCTGGAGTGATTTATTCAGTACCTGATCTAAAAGAGGGAACGTGATAACAGCTTCCTTACTATATTACTCTATACATAACAGTCCAGTGATGTCATATTCAGGAATATTTCTTCATTTTTTTTGTTTTAGTCAATTACGTTTTTGAAACTTGAAAGAATGTTCACCCAATATCTATTATACGGTATGTTTATGGACGCCCAATCAACGTCAGAGAAGGTTCATATTTAATAGCCTGGGGATGTCTTGCAGATGTCTATTGGACGTGACGTAAGAGAATCTTCATTACATACTACTGACGCGATACGCCTAAGGTCATGATTGATTGGTTGATTTAGAGTTTAATGTGACTTTACAGCACCAAGCTCTCATCGGAAATCGAACCTAGACCTCCTGCATAGAAGCGGCCTATATTAACCCCATACAGTGCTGGACAAAATTATGAAAACACCTGAAAAATTGCACATTGCCTTTATCAATATCGAGTAGGTCCAGTGGCGTATTTGGTGGGCTACCGGGCCTACCGGCGGTAGCCCTAGAATATTACAAAATAAAGTTATTATAATATAAACTAAATTATATTGATAATTTTATACTTCACTATCTTCTTTCAGCGATACGAGATGCTGAGAACTGTATGAATTTAGAAAGATTAACTTAATTTTTGCACCAGTCTGTCTCACTAACTTAAAGGTCTTCGATTGACTACGCAGCAGTAACCAGTCTAGCTACTACAGCAAGAATTATATCAGTGCATTCCCCTTCGCTCTACCTCCGCCCACAACGTACGAACGGGGTGCCAGGTAACAGCAGTTGCCTCTAGAGAAATCGGTTTCTTGGGTGTGAGCGAAGAGTAAAGGGAAATTATACGAGTAATGACAATGCATTTTGGGGGTCTCTGTGAATTGTCTCGGACATCTTGAGTCTCTTTCCGTATCGGTTTGCATCAACGCAACGAAACAATTTGTATTTTATACTATTTTGCGATAGTTGGCATAGCTGTTTTGAATACTTGTTTCATTGTTTGAATTTCGTCGCCAAGGCTCTTACAGACTGACGTTCCTTCGATAGCTAATCTCCTGTTTCAGTGTTCTTTATTGCTCTGTCAGCTTTGATTCATTCTGGTGACTAGGGTTACCACCTTTACAAAGCAAAATACAGGGATACTTCATGGAATAAATGAAGGTAGAAATGTACGATCGTTTTTCTGTAATACTAATAAGATATGTCTTGCTAGTGAAGAGAAAATTATATTTACCTACTTGATAAAAGGAAAGTATGTTGTAGCGTTTTCTCTTATTTTGAAGACTATATAATAACATGAAACTAAACTCCAATAATAATAATAATAATAATAATAATAATAATAATAATAATAATAATAATAATAATAATAATAATAATAATAATAATAATAATAATAATAATAATGTACAGGTGCTATAATGCTATAAAGGTAAGTGGTAGCCCAAGTATACGCCACTGAGTAGGACCACCTTTGGCACGCAGAACAGCCTGGAGTCGACGACGAATGGAGAAATACCGGTCGCATTTGCTTGTCAAAGGGATGTTGTACCATTCTTCCGCCATAGCAGCTGCGAGTTGTTGTAGAAACGACAGTGGTGGGTATCGGGCTCACACTTTGGTCTCCACATGGGCTTAAGGATATTGAGGTCTGGCGATTGTGGAGACCATGGCAAATGTTAGCTCATCTTCGTGCTAATCAAACCAGTCCTGGACAATGTGAGCTGTATGAACAGGGCCTCAGTTATCTTGAAACACGGCATTACCACAGATGAACAAAGTTTGCACCATGAGCTGGTCACCCCAAATGGTTACGTAGTTCTTGACAATGACATATCCATACAGGGTGATGATGGGTACAGCAGAATACTAGGATATGGCTGCCCAAGTGATCACTGAACCACCACCATGCTTAGCTCTTGGTAACAGACAGTCTGTATCGTACACTTGTGCTAGCGTTCTCTACACATAAACTTGGCCAGCACAAATGTACGTAAAGGAAGATTCATCCGACCAAATAACAGTCATCCACTGCTCCATTGTTTAGTGTTAAAGTCTGTTAATGTTTGCTGTTAATTGTGCTACAGTTTGCGCCTATCCTGTTGTACTAACCTCGATAGTCAACGGCGTGCGACATTTTTAATCAGGTGTAGCTGCCTCACATGCTGAGGGTTGGTGTTAGTTTCACCGTCCTTAAAGAGCGGTTCTACTATACTTAGTGCCCCTTACGTCAGCCCAACTTTGTTTAAAAGTAATGGATGGTCACAATGTTTTGGCCGGTTAGCGTATATTTTAATTTCAGACTCTATTATAAATTTTCTTCATAAAGAATTAAATATGTTTAATAAACACATAACAGAAGAATCCTTTTGGGGATAGAGCCCCCATCCTCCCGTGGTTGTATCACTGAGAATATAGCATTCCAAGACATTTTGTTTCAAGTTTAGTGTCTGGGCCAAGGCTATGGCTCAAGAAAGTACAGTTTAATATGCAATCTGTTTCGAACCACATTTAATTTTCCTGGAAACTGAACCAGACCTTCGGTACCAAAAGAATGAGCGTTAACTAATGAACCACAAAGGATTTCTAAAACTCCGAGGTGCAAAATATATACATGCTGTACATAAGCACTTAATGCCAAATTACAGAATTTATTTTTACATTGCACACTACGCAAGCTAGTCAAACGTCAGAAAAGAATCTCGAGTCTCAATAGAGTTTCGAGTACATTGGACTCAAATAGAAGGAATATGTTCGAAACTAAACATTGTTTCTTTAAATATGCTTAAGTTCTTCTTCTATTAGAGGTGAACAGTGGCGTATTTACGATTTTGTTTCAGGAGGGGGCTTTGCTAACTTTCGGGGGGGATTTGCCTGAAAATGTGAAAATTCTGCAAGATATTTCATACTTTACTATAGTAAGTAAGATTTCGGGGGGCTTAAGCCCGGAAGCCTTCCCTAAATACGCCACTGGAGGTGAACTTAGATGAATTCATATTGAAAATTACATTTTTTTTTTAATTCGACATTTAACAGTGAATCATGCCAAGATTCTATAAAATTTACTTCTGGTCTAATTCCAATAAGCTTTCTGACAGATGTAAGAAGGAAGCAATGGTACTGTGTGAGCACCAAACATACAGACTTCGATTAGCAGGCTATTTATGCCAAGGAAATACGGTGAACGAAAAAAAAGAATGAAACAGAAAGAATGAAAGAGAAAGATAGATGGAATAAATTGATAAAACTACGATAGCAAATTAAGTTTAGAAATTCACAATGGACTACTGAGAACAACAATTATTTATGATCTCAAAACTACGAGCTAGGACATGGCCAGTGGCGTATTTACGATTTTGTTTCAGGGGCTTTACTAACTTTGGTCCTGGAAATGTGAAAATTCTGCAAGATATTTCATTTACTTTATTATAGTAAATAAGATTTCGGGGGGATTAAGCCCGAAAACCCCCCTAAATACGCCACTGAACATGGCCAACTTTCTTCCAAAAATCAATTTCCGTCTTCCATTATTCAAATATTTCCAGTGGAAGTACCTAAAAAAACTGTAAACAAAAATAAGATTAAAACAAAATGAAAGATATCGAATAATTTGGACGAAAAAGTATATGCATTTTCGCATTAAAATCGAATAAACTGAAGAAAAGTTATCGTGTAAAAAGGTCTTGATATCACTTTATGTATATATTTATACTTCCATTTTGGGGTTGATATTACTCCTTATTATCCTTGTTATTCTTCAGAGATTGCAGCCTCAAGCAAAAGACTTTATTTCCTAAACGTCAAACGAGACACGCGGCAAGTTACGTTAAAATCGGATAAATGTTTTACGAAAGTTACTGTGGAAATAATATACAAATGGACACACATACACTAATTTAAGGTGAGCTCCAGTGTGGTTATATAGTTTCAGTTCGATTCCCGGCGGCTACTCACGTGGTTCGGATCCCACGTTAAGGTATAGAACATCTCATATAGCCTCGCTGCTCAAAGGAACACTGAATCTCAACTCAACCAACGAAACAAACTAATTTAAGATGATTTGAATAGTAGAAGCTCACTTCAATAAAATAAAAAATAAAATATGTTGGTCACCGGGAATCAAACTCGGATATCCTATACCAAATACGATAACTCTTGTTTTAGCTACGTAGAAGCTTAATTTCAGATTGTCGAAACATTGAAGGGGAAAAAAAAGAATACCGTAATTTTCTCCAACATATTAGATAGTTATTTTTCAGACTCTTTTTAAAAAGAATATTCGGCTGGAATGTTAGCAATTTCTAATTTTAATTCATTTGAATACCCCGCTTTATTCTCCGTTGTACTCTTGAATGGGAAATGTTTGTTACTAGACCATTGTTTCCTTCTGAACTTAACTAGTAATTTGCATGCCAGATACACCCCTGTTAGGCGTCAGAATAGTCATTAAGAGGACAATAGGTTGAGCAGTAAGCGTCATGGAAACCAGTACTTAATGAATAATCTGGTCCAAGTGTAGGTGTTGGAGGATAAAACAGCCGAGTAACAATATATCTAAGATACAATGCATTCTTTGTACAGTGCAGTGTTATTTAAAATTATTGTTTTTGCATTTCTTTTGTTGTGCCTTGTGTATGTATATTATTCAGACAGCCATGCAGGATTACTAGTGTTGTGTCTGCAATATTTTAAAAATATAACAAATTTTTTTAAAAATAAATTTTGCTATGGATTTATAAGTATGTAAACGTGTATGTAAATACTTGTCAATGTTCGTGGCTTTCTGTAGAATCTCAAAAAAAAAAAAAAAAAAAAAAAAAGACATATTGCAGTACACGCTGTCTTGTAAATCTGAAGGCAAAAGAAACCATTTTTAAGTTTTGTAAGGCATTCCTCAGGGTAAGTGATGTCATTAACATCGTTAATTGCAGATAAGCGTCTGTTTTTAGCACTCAAGTTATAGAAGGCGTAAGATCTACAATTTAAGGTGTAATTCAAACCACCGCAATGTGTTAAAATATTTTCCCAGTTAAAATATGTTCCCAGTTAAAATATTTTCTAACTGGGAATCGAAACCGGGACAATATGCATGAAAGGCTAACGCGCTAGTTACTAGACTACCAGGAAGAGCTGGTGTCGTTAAATGTATTGGAAAATACCCAAATAATTATATTTGTTGGAACCCAGTCAAAGAGATGTATTGCATCTAAAAAGAAAATAATCGACTGCATCAAGATAACGCACAACTTTGTGGGTAAATTTACCCGAAGGTTCAAGGAAAAGACAACTTTTGCAGACTAATGTTGTAGAGAATACCGAAGACGTTAATAGAAGCATAACTTGTAATGCTTTGACATCGGTCACTAAAACCTCCAGGAGAAGGAGTTATTTTTGTCAATGTTTAACCTGGAAGAATATTCCGTGACAGTTCCAGCAGGACGACGCTGCGCCGCATTACAGTAGAGGGAGGTCCTTATATTGCAATCTCCTGTTCATTAGGTTGGTCACGAAGAAAGGGTTGGTTTCTTACGTATATCTAATTGTGTAATTACGAAGAAAATATCAGTTTAACATATTACTCCTACAAGTTATGCAACATCATTAAACTTTCTCGTATGAATGGTTGCGTGTATTTAGGTGTCACCTCGACCTCAGTTCAATGACTATGAGAGACTAGCTGGAATGTTCGTCCTTCACACGAGAATAGCTATGTTTACGGAAAATATTTGAACTTTTTCTCTTTCGAATACATATAAGGGATGAATTTGGACTTCGCGAGTGTCACTATTCATCTCAGCAACTCCGAAAACTATTGGTTGTACGCTAATACACATCTTCTACGATTATTTTTACACGTGAATCCCTTTTCATCCCAAACCATTCACCCCCAATGGGAATAAATTTGGATTTAAACATCGTTGGGAGTGTCACTCCTCATTTCAGCCAGCCCACAATAAGGAGTGTTCATCGAATGTTTTCTTTGTAAGACAAGCTAACTTGGACATTTCAATTTTCTTTAAAAAATCCCAAACCTAAAATTTCTAGCTCTAGTCATTGTCAGATTGAAATTACTCTCAAGCGCAATAGCTACAGTAATTATCTTTCAGTGGCGGCTCTTGAGGGACGTCATATTTTACAGACATGACTTCACAAGAGTCACCATAGGCTATTTTTGGTTGTTAGTGATTAAGAAGAGAAGATAATATGTCAAACAGCCACATTAAAAAAATACGCATAGAACATTCTATCAACTTAAGTGCCATACCATTCGCATTCTTAGAAATGAGAGATCGCAGTGGCTCAGTGGTAGAGAGCTTACCTTTGTCGCGTGGGGTCCCTGGTTCGATTTCTGGCCAAGCAGAGGCGGATCCAGGACCGACTTCTGGGGGGGCGATGGGTTGTCATACTGCTACTTTTAAGAGCTCCAAACTTTGGGATGGATTTTATTTATATATAGAAAATTAGATAGTTTCCTCTTCTGGGGGGCGATCGCCCCCACTGGATCCGCCTCTGTGGCCAAGTAAGTTTGTGTGGAAACATCGTGTGCGTGGAATTTCTCGGAGTACTCCCGTTTCCTCCTACTTTATCATTTTACCAATTTTTTCATCATCATTCATTTGCCTTAATCCTCGTCTCCCTTGGCCTAAAAGGGCATAATCCTGGAACGTTAAATTGAAATATTTCGATTTTCATTCTTAGAAATGTTATGCTGATGTATGTTTTATAACATACATGATAATAAATACCCTGGACAACTTGAAATGTGTCAAATAACGCTTCTTGTAACTGCAAAATATTTTATGTAGGAGAAACATCTATATTTAACTGATTGATCTATTAGCGTAGGTAAGACATAAATATTGTTTGGTTTTTCAGATCAAGTGTGTCATAGGAGTCAGAGTGACTCCATATGGAGAATAAACTCCTATAAATATCGGGAAGAGCACTTAGGGGGCCAACGAAAAATATTAAAGCTTTCTTCATTACTGGAAAGTAAAGTGGAGGCCCTCACAAACAAAAAATTGTCTGGTGAATCATGAAATCTATGGGCGGGTTTGGCATGATTTGGTGGAAAGAGGCTAAGAAAAAAATTCAACATTCAAAAACGTTTAATAAACGTGAACGTCCAAAATCTTAATTTCCATAAATAAATATCGTTACAAATATGATTGTATCCACTTGATTTGATTCTCACGATATCATACGTAGCCAATATCTCAACAAAGTTTCTCTTAGTGTTCTAAACTTGATGTTAACAAACAAACTTTGATAAATCTTAGACATAGAAATCAATCTTCTAACATATTTATTTCTGTTATTTAAACGAGGCTGATGCAATCAGTTTTAGTTGCCTAATATGGTGTCAACCAGAAACTCGTGTGAATCTCAGCGTTTAAACTTAGCTTACCAATGGGCATCGTTTAACTGGCGAGACGCTGGCCATTCGTTGCCTTAGGATCATTAGTCACGCTGCCTATCGATAATATACAATAACCAGTATGCTTTCTACAGGGGGCGTGGTCTTAAAAACAGTTGATAAATTCGCAATGCTCATTCAGCTTACAGTGTGAACCTGTGTTAATTACTAGTGTTTAGTATGATAACTTGCGCGATTTGACTCAGATAAATTGCCTGCAAGGCCAACAAGCTTTAAGCTACAAAGGCATGATTCTTTTGGTTTTCAAGTTTCTTCCATTTTTGACCTTGCTAAAAATGGATGATACAGATGCTATTTAATTGCACGTTATGTGTCTACAACGGGACTCGGCAATGATGGACGAGTTAAGTGTGAGAAAGGAACTTCCATAACCGTAACAAATCACCGAAAGGGCAAGGAATTTTGAGAGGCTGCTGTTGCATTAACATATAGAAATATCTTGTGCATATCTTTGACTGTTAAATATCATATTTTACATTTCAATTCTATACCAAATCTCCTCAAATAGTTAATTTTTGGGACATTGTTTCTCCATTCTCTTTTGGGGGGACATAAGGGCTATATCACCGAGCGAAGTAGCTCAAGTGGTAGAGCCTTGGTTTCGCATTCGGGAGTTCGTGGGTTCGATTCCCGCTACCGACCATCCTGACTGGGATTTTCCAGGGTTTTCCTCAGTCCTTCCAGGCAAATGCCGGGATGGTACCTACTAAACAGGCCCTGGCCGATACCTTCCCAAATCCTTTCCATTGTTATTGTTGTTGTTGGATATCCAGTGTAAAATGGCCTCTTAGCTGTATCTGGTGATTGTTAAATAAATAAATAAATAAAATAAATAAATATATGGTATAGCGCTCATCTCTGCTACGAGGGGTCTCTAATTCAGACTCATGAAATGACGTATTGCAATGAAAAGCATTGTGTCCGTGGGTTTTTTCAAGGTTTCTCCGTTTCTCCTATATTCCCATACCACCGAATAATTTACAATCGTTCACTTTTATTAATTATTCGTATTCTTTAGTTTATAAAGTATATAACTTCGGTTGGTTGAACTTTGGCATCCTTTCTCAGCACCTAGGCTATATGAAACGTAGACCTAAATTTTAAGATGGTATCCAAATTACCGTAATAAGTTATATTTCAAGGTTTTTCCCACCAGCAATTGCACCTGGGACTGCGTGCATCAAAGGTGCACGTTAGCCAACAGACTAGTGGAAAGATTTGGCAGTCTTTTTGTAGATTTTAGAAGACTTAGTTGGAATTCTTTTTATATGACATTCCCTTACCAAAATCTATATGAAGCTTTTGAGCAAGAGCGTATCATCCATGGAAGCCGTACAGGCATACTGCTTTCCCTGAGTAGTCTTCCCCACTGATCTAATGGGTAGCACGCACATCTTTCGTACAGGTGTCCCATGTTCGATTCCCAGTAGGAGACCCTTGAAACATGAACACATTACAGTGGTTCGGATTCCACTTTAAACTGTAGGTCCACGTTTCATACAGCCTCGGTGCTGAGAAGATATGCTGAACTCCAATCCAACCAACTAACCTTGAGTAAACAGAATAATGTATCAAGAATAATTCATCAAAATATTTAATAGCATTTTGCTGAGACTTCCTAGTTCAATCGACCTTAAACAAAATTAATGCGTTCTGTAATGTGATTCTCACAAATATATATATAGGGCCGGATCCAGGATTCTCTGAGAGGGTGCACCAATAACTACCAGTACCTATGAATTAAATCTGAGTTTTTTTAATGCCTTTAGGCATCTGTCATGCGAATGAGGAATTCCTTTGGAATGAGGAATTCCGTGTTTGCTCTCGATGAATTCATTTCCTTCAACCTTCAGAAAGTTGACTTAAACTATTGATTTTGCAAAACTCACTGCTAGTTTCTCACTTTAGGTAATGTATATTTACAACGAAAGGGTGGTGAACGTGCACCTTTGCATCCCCTCCTAAATCCGGCCCTATATATACGTACTAATCTTGAATACGTTTGTTTCCAGGAAGGAATTGTGTAATATGATTCTAACAAAGAAAAACTATATATTGTTCTTGGATAGTTTCTTTTCGACATAAATGAGTAATTCTATTGTAAATGCATAGCCGATTTGTAACATATAAATAACATTGTTGGATAAGTTCTAGAGAAAAATCTTAATTTTCAATTTTGTTGCCTTGTTACGAATTATATTTACATGCGCAAAGATAAAATTTATGGCTACACAAACATCCCCTTCTTTACATTGGGGCTTACATAACATAGACTGTGTACATGTCTTGAATTCTTGAATTTGACCCGTTTTATCTTTCGCAAGAGTTTCTTCTCCCCTATAGACGCTCGAAATTAAACAGTGCAGATCAAGTTGAAAAACAATCTTAATAGAAAAATATAGATATTACATACGATTATCTTAATATTCGAGTTTGTTTTGCACGACGAACAGCAAACTTCTTTCAATAATATTTCTGAGAGTTTGAAATTAAAAAAGTTTTGAAGGGACTCAGTGTCAGCTGATCAATTTCAATAGAACATCAATATAACTTTTTTCTTTTTCAAAAATAGTGGAATTTCGGCTTCTTTCTAGAATGCTTATATTAGATTATATTGGTGTTTGTTTATATTCCAACTTAAATTTCACGCATTTTCATACTAAGTATCCGAAATTTTGTACAAATACGCAAACCCGACAATGCAATACAGTTCCACATATACAAGGTGTTTCAAAACAAGACCGACAAGGGAGTCTCATAGTTTGGGAGGTGATTCCTGATACCAAGATAAGACAAAATCTATAGACCAACTTAGGTCCACAAATGCTTCCTTTCGGAGTCATAGCTGCCGAAAACATGAAAAAATGAACTTTAAGAATGCATAGCTCCAAAACTATGAGACCTATCGTAATCGGGTCAACACTTCACTTAAAAACTAATATGTGCTCTATCCAAAATTACATGTTTCAGAATCCTAAGGCACTCACGCAACAATTTTTATAGAGAGAGTTTGGCTACGGGTATAAAATTTGAAGTACTGTCCAACTATTTCAACCTCTATAAAGATTGTTGTGGAAGTACGACAGGATTCTGAAACTTAGATATTTGGATAGGGCACATACTAGTTTCTAAGTGAAGTCTTGATCCGACTACGGTAGATCCCATAGTTTTGGAGCTATGGACCTTTAAAGTTTATTTTGTCATGTTTTCGGCAGCCTATCACTCCGAAAGGAAGCATTTGTGCACCCAAGGTGGTTTATACTTTTTGTCTTATCTTAGTGTCAGGAATCACCTCCCAATCGTTGTCGGTGTTGTTTTGAAACACCTTTTATATCTTTTATTTCGGTTAATCTATTTATAATACAGACATGTTTCAGTCTGTGATTAACGCTAGTTCTAATAGTTAACAATCGCCGCTCCGCTTCGTTCGCTTGCCTTTATTTGAACATGTGTAGTGAATATCCTGAACGTGAATGTGTTGAACAGTTCATTATTAAGACAAGGGTCGTATTACATGCAAATAAGGTTATAATTACTTATATCAAATTCGCAAGTATTTATTCCATGTCAAGCACAATATAATTTTAGTAACTAAGCAACGTAAACACAATACATAAAGTACAGAGACTTGTTACCGTCTTACCTTTAGAATACTGTAATATTTAACAAGCTTTAACGTCGATTACATGAAGCATACTGCCACTATCAAGTCTTAACAATATTTAGATTTGAGTTTTTAATATTTGTGTAACTACGTGTTAGTTTGACAAACTAAAAGAAAAGTTTATAAACAATGCAAACTTTTAATTGTGCACAATTTTATACCATATAGTAAACTGGGTCAAGGACTTGTGGAAAACAACTAGTATCACTAATTGCTATTCAACATGTGTTGGAAGGGCATGGTGGTGGTTCAGTGGTAGAGTGCTTACCTCTGGAGCGTGGAGTCCCTGGTTCGAGCCCCGGCCAAGTAAGTTTCTGGTGGACGTCATCGTGTCCGTGGGTTTTCTGAAATACGCCCGTTTCCTCCCACATTATCATTCCACCATTTCTTCCATCATTCACTTGCCTTAATCATCCGTCTCCCTTATCCTGAAGGACATAATCGTGGGACGTTAAGCTGAAAGTTTTCATTTTAACAATTGCTATTTGAACAATGAATTTACTCCTATTGTAAGTGAAACCGAAATATCAGAAAAACAATTTTGGTCGCATACATAGAATGGGTTACAATGCTACTTGTTGAAAACACTTCGCAGAACGTAACTTAGAGGATTCTATTAAATAAAGAAAAAAAAAGAAATGAAGTCTTTAAGCTTTACGTCCCACGATTATGCTGGTTAGGCTAAAGGAGACGGTGATGATGAGAGATGAGTGAAAATGGTGGAATGAAGAAAGTGGGAGGAAACGGGAGAACTCCGAGAAAACCCACGAGCACGGTGTTTGTCCACCACAAAGTCCACACGGCGCGAGCTGGGATCGAATCAATGACCCCAAACACCGGAGGTGAACGCTCTACCACTGATCCACCACGCCCTCACTATTGAATTGAGTAAATAATGATAATAATAAATGTTTTCACAAAATGGACTGAAAAGGAGATTTTTCTTTTGGTGGGGTAAAATGAGAATTTATATAACTAAAAACACTGGGCGCAACTTAATGCTTAAATGAGATTTTCTATTATCGACTACCATACGTCTCTAATTGTAGAAATGATAAGATTGTGTCAAGCATGAGGCCTGCTGAATATAATTTGGAATAGGCAATACTGGTTTTAATAATAATAATAATAATAATAATAAAAACAGAAACTGGTTTGTAGAAAAACCGAAAATCGAAAAATTAACATCTGCTTAAAAACCGAAACTGATTTTTTGATAGAAAATGAAACCTGTTTTAAAATCGAAACTGATTTTTTTTAAAAGAAAAGTGAACCTGTTTAAAAACCGAAACTGGCATTTTGATAGAAAACGGAATCTGTTTTAAAACCGAAATGGATTTTTTTGGGTAGAAAACCGAACCTGTTTCAAAATCGAAACTGAGTTTTTAAATAGAAAACTGGACCGGTCTTAAACTGATTTTTTATATATAGAAAACCAAACTTGTTTTAAAACCGAAACTGATTTTTTGGTAGAAACTGAATTGGTTTTAAAATCGAAACTGATTTTTTGATAGAAAACCGAACCTGTTGTAAAACCGAAACTGACATTTTGATAGAAAACGAAATCTTTTTAAAACCAAAATTGATTTTTTTATAGGAAACCAAACCTGTTTTAAAACTGAACTGATTTTTTTAAAATAGAAAACCGAACCTGGTTTAAAACAGAAACTGTTTTTATGATAGAAAATAGAACCTGTTTTAAAATCGAAACTGATTTTTTGATTGGAAACGGAACCTGCTTTAAGAGCAAAACTGAGTTTTTCATAGACAACGGAACCTGCTTTAAAACCAAAACTCATTTCTTTTTATAGAAAGTGGAACCTGTTTCAAAACTGAAACTGATTTCTTGATAGAAAACGGAAATGGTTTTCAGATAACCGAAACCAGTTAAAAACAGCTTTTTGAAACCAAAAATAGATTTTTATGCCCATTACTAATTATAGTGAACTGCCACTTCCCTAATATTCTTAAAAATTTTAGCCACTTAACTTAGGAAGAGCCCCCCAATGGTTTTAGTCTTAATCCCATTTCTTCATTTTATGCCCCTTTCTACCCCCAAAAGTCCTTTATTGCATTTTGAAAAAAGCATTCTTTTAATTTCTTTAAAATGATTAAAGAAATTATCTGAAACATGTTATTAACGGCTATATTATTGGCAAGAGAAATTAAACAACTATTGTATTTAATGCTGTACAACCATATTTTTTTCTGCATATACATCATGGACAATGAGACGCTGGGGAAATTTAGAGAAGCGAAATGTTCTCTGCACATGTACAAAACATGTCATAAGTAATGGATCTTTCTGACCAAGGTAAATCAAAAAGGCTAACTAATTGATGTATTGAACTTAAAGATATACATAAGTAATTATTAATCAATTTTCCAGAGAAGTAAATATTTAAAAAAAAAAAAACTTATTGCTTTTTCGCGAGCGAAGTAAATAAAAAAGACGCAAGTTATTGCTTTTTTTGCAGGCAAAGCAAATAAAAAAGACACAACTCATTGCTTTTTTTGCGAGTAAAGTAAATATAAAAGATATAACTTATTAATTTTTGCAAACAAAGCAAATATAAAAATCACAACTTATTGTTTTTTTTTTGTTTTTGTTTTTGCGAGTAAAGTAAATATAAAATACATAGCCTAATTAATTTAAATTTCTGAGCAGAGTAAGCGTAAAAAGGCATATTCATAAGCGAGCTTTCCGAAAAAATAATTATACAATTCTGTTGAGTTATTAGTGTTGTTTACATTTCAGTAGAAATAGATCTTACCACTGATAGATATGGACTTGATATAAACACAGTACAAAATATTGTGCATCTAATTGGAATGACTGGCGGAACTCATCCATCATATAAGCTCATATAAGCTTAACTACATATCTCAATATGTTTAACAATACCACATCGAATAGCTATTGATCCACAAGTGGGTGCGTGAAAATTAACTTTGAACGGACAAAGAGGTGATGAGGGAGAGAGCCATCATCTAGTTTGTTCAGGTAAACCTAGATTTTCTCCTTTAAAATGCCATTTTATCTAGTGAAAATTTAACACTTTCATTCCTCTGTAGTTCCGGAACGACAAGCTGTAAACTTACGTGAAATCCGGTAAGGAACTACATAGCCATTTAAAATTTAAAATACCAACCGAAACTAATTTTGTATGTTTTTATTTGAGAAAGTAATATTGGCAAATCTGATCTAAGAATGTTTTTCAGTCATTGTAGAAAGAGAACTAAGGACTGTGTATCATTATCATTCACATCACTCAAGCATTATTACTTTGCAAGAAATAGTTATTGTTTGCAATAATTATTTATGTATGTGTTGTACGGAAACTGACATCATCTAGAAGATTGGTACTTTTACTTTCATTTCTGAAAGCTTCAACTGTTTAAAATATAGACTTAGAAAGATATGATTTTTATAAAATAAACCCTTATTTTCTCCAGGACACCGGACTTTGTCAATTTAAATACTCCTAAGATCGAAAGTGTTAACACATACGGAAATGGGAACGATCTCCAAAATCTTGGTCTGGACATGGCCTTGCATTTAGCTACCTTGTAAATTTACTTAATTTGTCATTTTGTAATGGTAGTCATTTTATTATAGAAACTGTATTATGTATAAGCATGGAGAAAGTTTAAATTACTAAACAAAAAAATAAAAAAAAATATGAACTTTCATTCGCAAAGTGGATAAATTTATTTCCAAAATCATCACCATACATAAAAGTACGTGTTTTGAATCACTACAAGGATTTTAAAAGGCCAGCTGAGCTGTGAGTTGCGTAGCTAATTGCAGCCATGACTAATGGGATACTAGTGACAGGATGAAGTGTAGCTGTAACATCATGTTATGATAAATTTCGTTTGTTTGTGTATGTTTGCTGGGTTTTCATTTGTTCAAATAACAGTATATGTAAATTAATTTGCCTTGTCGACCATAGACTCTACTTGAGGAATACATAATGACATTTCTTACTAATATATGAAACCAGAAATATTCAGTTTTATTAAATAAACTTGTTGCTTTCAACTCATTAAGTACGAGATATTATTCCTTGTGATCTGAGGATTTGATATTGTCATTAGATGCTTCTTTTTTGTTTTTTTTTTAAAAAAACTTGATTTCTTTTTTCTCTTTCAAAAAAGCGAAGACAGGTGAAATACACCGAGAGACAAATCTTGCCTGCGTAATTTATAATACTAAATTGTTACAGTAATTTGTCATTGTTCAACACAAGTAACAAAACACTAAGAAGTCTTCTGTTATTTCTTTATTTCAGATGTTATCTTTCAGTTGTTACATATACGATTGTCCTATCACTGTCTGGTTAAAAGTTCGGAGCTAAATTTATTATGTAAAGATTTTATTAACTTTGAGAAAACTATTTTATTTTGTTAAGATATTATTATCTTCGAGAAAGCTTCTATTTTATTATGTAAGTGCTTTTATTAAATTTGAGAAAGCTTTCATTTTATTATGTAAATATTTTCATTAACTTTGAGAAAACTTCTATTTTATTATGTTATATAGTTTCAATAATTTTGAGAAAGCTTCTATTTTATTATATTATGTTATATATTTTCATTAACTTTGAGAAAGCTTCTATTTTATTACGTAAATATTTTCAATAACTTTTCAAAAACTTCTATTTTATTATGTAAGTACTTTTATTAATTTTGAGAAAGTTTCTATGTTATTATATATAAATTTTAATAACATTCAGATAATTTATATTTCATTATGAGAAGATTTTATTAATTTTGAGTTCCTAGTTCGCGCTAAATAAGCTTTTGTGTTGGACAAACATCATGTACGTGAATTTCCCCATTTCCTCCTACTTTCTTTATTACACAATTTCGTTTATTGTCATTGTCGTCCATCTCCCATTCTTTGAACTAAAAAATAAATAACTTCAAGAAAACTTTTGTTCTGTTATGTAAATATGTAATTAATTTTGAGAATACTTCTGTTTTATTATTTAAATATGTTATTAATTTTAAATCACATTCGATTTTATTATATAAAGATTTTATTAGCTTCGAGACAACTTTTATTTTATTATGTACAATCATATCCCAAATTATTGTCGTATATCTATAAATATGTTGTTGTAGGAATATAATTTGATAACGAATTCGCCCGGTATTTCCTACAATGTTAGTATGTATATAATCAGTAAAGAGATGTAGGTGGCAAATTTCATGTCAAAAGAGCAGTAAATAAGAACATTAAAACGAAAATAAAACTTTCGTGTCCATTTAGCAACATTTTGTTTTATTCATTCTAATTTTCGTATTAATAATTCTTTTCCTATGGAATTTACCACAAATATATATTTCCCGATTATACGCATAGTGTCAATATTAAAAGTACCCCGCAAAATCATTACCAAATTATATTCTTACAAGAAGACAGTTATAGATATGCGACAGATGAGTGTACATATTTTGTTAACTTTGAGATTACTCACGTAAAGATATTAATAACTTTGAGAAAATTTCTATTATATTATCCAAAAATTTTATTAATTTTGAGAGAATTTGTATTTTATTATGTAGAGATGTTATTAACTTTGGAGAAACTTCTGTTTTAATAATTTTAATTATATAGCTCTAAGAGAACTTGTTTTAATTTGTTTTATTAATTTGGAGACAGATTTAATCTTTTATGTGAAGTTTCTGTTAACTTTGAAGATGGTTCTATATTATTGTCATTTGAGTAGATTGACTTAAGTAAAGTAGTTTCTGAATATGTTTGATAGATATTTGTATTGCGGTAGAAAGGTTCTGAATTCAGCAAACATAGAAACACGATGTTAACGAATAAATGAAGATAATTTTAATGAAATAAGCAGAAGATAATTGGAAAATTTTCAATAATTTATTTAACGTCTACGTTATATACCGTAGTGTAAAGAGACGGATTTATAATGAAAGCAAATGATAATGAGAAATTGGTGGAATTAAGATGTGAGAGAAAACAGGAAAATCTGAGAAAAACAACGGACACGATGTCTATCACAAAAATCGAATCGTGGACCAAGATCGGAAATGGTAAGCAGTAGAACTCCCATTAACCGAGTTCCAGTCATCCTGGTCGATATTAGCATTAAAAAAAAAAGAAAAGAAAAAGAAAAAGAAACACATTTATAAAAACTTACTGAAATGTGAACTGTATTTATTCGTTCATAAAAATGTAATTTCCTAAAAATTCCTATTTAAATCAATGTTTGCCCATCCTCAATTATTTGCATTTCTGTATATCCATATTAAGTTCAGAACTGATAATTCGGATATTTATAGTTTTATTATACACTGAGTCAAACAGGAGCTCATATGTGAGAAAAGTAACAATGCCCTGTAATGAAGAGAAATTTTGTGTAAGTAAGTCATGAAGTTGCATTTTCCCCTATGAATGGTTTTCAGTTCTTATTTATAAAGTATAGTAGTATATATATATATATATATACACACGTGTATTTAGAATTCAATATGGTAAAGGGGAAACGAAAGATGTGTTGGGGGAAAATACCTTCACACGTTGTGCAGAATGATGAACCCAACCAGTTAGCCAGGGTTCAGTTCACGCATCGTTAATCATTTCTGTGAGGCCCACACTTCACTGGATTGTGTGTGTATTCTCAAGAGATAACGCCCAGGAGAAACAGCGAGAGACGGAGATATAAAATGTAATTAAAAAAGACTGTGGCTTTTCCCATTTGCACAAACCGTAGTAAAGTCATCAATAATAACCGATAACAAAATATATTGTAGGTACGTTATTTATTCCAGAAGCACAAACGAGGGCTTTTGTTTCCATGGCACAGTAGAAATGAAGAAAAGTACGTTGTGGGTTATTCAACAACAGTGCAACTTCGTTTAATCTGTTTTGTTCTCCGTTTTCTATTATCTTCAGCTTCAAGAATTATTTCTTATTTTATTTTATTTAACAAACTACTAAAACCAATGTCGCACTCAATTGGACTACTTTTCATTTTCAATTAGGACTATTGGTATGCATATCAGATAGTCTTGCACATACGAGGGGATACCCAAAATAAACCGAACTTATTTTTTAAACTTATTTATTCACATTTTAAGCACAAACTTTCAATCCCCTTCAAAGTACTCTCCATTTGCACTAATACTCCATTTTCAAAACATTGTTTAAATTCATCTTTTGTGATGCTTGACAGCGTCTCCGTCGTTTCTTTCTTTGTCTCAGTAACATCAGTAAAACGCTTTCCTTTTATGTCTCTTTTCATTTTAGGAAACAAACAAAAAAGTTTGGATCATTTCGGGACTCTTCTTTCAAAGTACAGCATGCTTCCACGCGATCTTGTTTTTGTTCAGCCGTCAGCAGTCATGGCACGAATTTGGCAGCAACCCTTTTCATTCCCAAAGCTTCTGTCAAAATTCACTGCACTGAACTCCAAGCCACTTCCGATAGCTCCATAGTTTCTTCAATTGTCCATCGTCGACCTTCGTTGTTGATTGCAAGAATTTTTCAACATTTTCATGTGTTCGGGCCGTGGAAGAACAACCAGAACAAGGTTTGTCATCAATTGACATTTCACCATCTTGAAACGGGAAAAGCACACAACTCAAAAACACTTGAATTTTCCCCTTAGCATCGTTCTTGTATGCCGTTTTTAACATTTCAAGAGTTTCTGTTTCATTTTGTTCCGAGCAAAAGGCAGAATTTCACTGCCGCATGCTATTCACGAAAATCACTTGAACAAATCTACACTTGAACAAAGGCGAAATGTGACAGATTTGATTTTTCTCCATAAAATAGTACAAAACGAATTTAATTGTACAGATCTCATATCAACATTAAATTTTCATGTCCCAACACTTAAAACTCGTGCTAATAACTCTGGTCTGTTTTATTGCAAAAAAGCAAGGACCAACGTATTATTGAAATCACCAATTTGGAGAATGTGTTCTACTTATAACAAAATATGTATCAAACACAAAGAAATTGACATCTGCAATATGAACTCTATGTTTAAGAAAACTATTGTAAATGTATTATGTAATACACCAACACTATAATTGGGCTTATGCCTGTTGTGTTGATGGCAAATAAATAAATAAAATAAATAAAATCAGCCATTGCAAAAACGACGATAACACAAAACAGTTGCCACTAGTGACTGTGCCGAAATTAGTCCTGACTTTCTTCAGTAACGGCACTTGGTTTACTGACTCAGGAATGCTCTCTCTATACGCTCCTAGCGGCAAAACGTCGTACTACAAAACCTCCGCCCACCAAAAAAAAAAAAAAAATAGTTCGGTTTCTTTTCGGTACCCCCACGTATATGTCACCAAAAATTAAGGTTGCAATCCCCGCTTGAGATCTAAGATTACCATCCGTTGTCACCGAGGTTTAAAGTGCCATCCACTGTCACCAAGAGTTAAGTTTGTTATCTGGTGTCACCTGAAGTTAAGGTTAATATTTACTGTTCCTAAGGGTTAAGGTAGAATCCACTGTCACCGAGAGTTGAGATGACACCGCTGTTACCGAGAGTTAAGGTGACACCGCTGTTACCGAGAGTTAAGGTTGCTATCTGGTGTTACGGAGAGTTAACGTCACAATCCCGGTCATTAAGAGCTAAGGTTGCAATCCACTGTCACCAAGACTTAAGTTTGTTATCTGGTGTCACCTGAAGTTAAGGTTAATATTCACTGTTTCTAAGGGTTAAGGTAGAATTCACTGTCACCGTGAGTTGAGATGACACCGCTGTTACCGAGAGTTAAGGTTGCTATCTGGTGTTACGGAGAGTTAACGTCACAATCCCGGTCATTAAGAATTAAGGTTAAAAACTCTTCTGTCACTGAGAGTTAAGACTGCATTATACTGTCACTAAGAGCTAAGGTTGCAATCCATTGTCACCAAGACTTAAGTTTGTTATCTGGTGTCACCTGAAGTTAAGGTTAATATTCACTGTTCCTAAGGGTTAAGGTAGAATCCACTGTCACCGAGAGTTGAGATGACACCGCTGTCACCAAGACTTAAAGTTACTATCCACTGTTAGCGAGAGTTAAGGTAGAATCCGCTGTCACAGAGAGTTAAAAAATATTCAATAATTTCGGCAACATTTTTTTCATGTGACGAAATTAAAATGTGTTTCATTAATTCATTTATTTTCTTTTATGAGAAAATAAGAATCGCACTCCTTTTTCTCCCTGTTATGGCCGTGTGCACCAATGTAGTTCAACTGTTGAACGAGGGTCATAACCAAGCTCAGTGAAAATGTTTGTTGCACCAACAACGTTCAACGTTAAGTCTCGGTCAAATGGTGGATAAACTTTGTTTTAGCTTGAACAGCCAAATTTGGGGGTTTAAACTTCGTTGATCCCCATCAGTCCGTTTACATTCAATAATGTCTTTGTATTTTTCCACTAATGAAATTACAATACATTTCTCGTGTTCGGAAACATTTTTTGCTCGTGGTTTCACTATTTTTCCATCACAATAACGATCACTGAAAGTAGACTACTCACAATTCTATGCACACAATTTTGAAGGTCGAAAAGACCGGCACGCGTATGCTTTCTTCATTTGTTCCTTTGTTAACGAAGGTTAGAGACAAAAGACAACAACCAATCAGAGTCGATTTTACAAATTGATCGAAGTTTACTTAAACGAGATGTACTGAACTTCGATTTTCAATGGTACAACAAAAATCCTGGAACCACTTGAAAGTTTAAAGTTGAACGCGTTTGAGTGAACGCTAGTTTAAACTTTGCTGGTGCACACGACTGTTACCGATCACCACGAGATCGGGCTCTGGTCGGATAACGAAAAAGTTGGTTAAAACGAAAATCACCATTCCATAGCCCCTAAATTGTGCACCAGCTCTACAATGGTTCAAAAGTGGCTTGCAGTATTATAATTCAATAAATTTTCCTTCCAAAATCATTAGTTTCTACCACAAGCTGCTCCTGTGACATTCATATGAATGAATATTGTAGCTACCACACAATTATTTACGGTATTGAAACAATGTCAAGACAAAAACATAGACTCGTGACGATTAGTTTCTTTATTGTTGTACAGTATATTGCTGTAGAGCATCAAGTGCAGCTAAGAACAGTTGGAATCATCATCATCATCATAGGTATTCTGTCATTATTAGCAGGTCACTTGCCGCAACTGAGAGGCTTCCATACTACATGGTATTTCGCTAACCTCTTCGTCTTTAATGTTTATGTTTTCATATCGTCCATTAATTCTAGCCACCTTCGCCCCCTCCCTCTCCTTCTCGTCACCATACTCTCTAGCATATCCCTCATGAATCATGATACAGTTCCCTCCTAGCCAATGTCCCAACCAGTTTTTTTCTTCTTCTTAATAATAATAATAATATTTAAAATTGTTTTTTTCTCCTCCACCACTTCTAATACCCTCTGATTCGTTTTCCGCTAACAACATTTCGAAAGCTTCAAGTCTTTTCTTCATCATTTTTGCGTAATATCCATGTTTCTGTCCCACGCAAACAATACTCCACATGAAGCATTTTATGAGTCTTTTTTTCAACTCTTTATTCAAGGTCCCACAAACAGATTTTTCTTCTTCCTAAAATCTTTTTTCGCCATTCCTATTCTTGTTTTTATTTCACGTTCACACTTCATGTCATCACTAATAATACTTCCCAGTATATATATCGATATATATCGACAGCTAGTCGACTGTTCTGTTTTCTCCTCCCTTATTTCTATATCTGACACCGGCTGCTTCTTTTCAATCACCATTGCTTTTGTCTTTCTTGCATTTTATTTTCATCCCATATTCTTCACAGCACTTCCTTAAGTTTTCTAATGTCGTATTGATTTTCTTTTCAGATTCCGCCACAAGTGCCGTATCATCTGCAAACCGTATATATTATATACATAATGGTTGGAAAATGGGCGATTAAGCCGACGGACGATTAAAGAGAAAGCGGTTAAGAGAGAGAGTCCACCATATTTCTTTTCAAGGCCTTTTGTATAATGTATACATTTGAATCTCCAACAATTATGCCGTCATAAATTGCGTATCCACATTTTTAGTCTATAAGGAAAGGATTTGTGAAGAGTAATTAGTTTCTTATAATAGAAGTTTGTCGTGGCTCATTTCCTTCGCTTTTGATATCCTTCATTGTATTTATATCTTATTTACTAACATTCAGAAAAAGAAAAAAAAAACTTACAGTGGACTTCATGAAGAGACTCATTAACATAAATGTACAAGTCTCATAGTTGCAAAAGTAATTACATCTTGATACAGTATAGAGGTTATAATACAAAATGTATTTTATCTTTCAATTTAGAGAATATATATATGTATAACAAGAATTTTAGGAAAACTAAAAATGGATCAAAAGATTGCGATCTTGGCCAATAATTAGTTTTTCGATCAGGGGCCACAAAAATTTGAAGGCTTCCAAATCGAGTTTCCCTATTTTCTACGGAATAAGCACACATAGTGAGTTAAGTGATAGTTTGGGTTTTGCTACACTATATGTAGTTCTTCAGATATAAGGCCTACAATTAATTTTTTGTTAAAATATATTTGATCTTTTGGGCCAATTGGATCAGCAGCCACAAAATTTTTGAACGGCCCCTAAATCGAGTTTTCGTATTTTCTACGGAATAAGCACATCATGGTGAGTTAACTGATAGTTTGGGTTTGGCTACAATGTATGTCGTTCTCCAGATATTAGGCTTATATATTGATTCTTTTGATCCAAAAAATGAAAGTGACTATGTTTGTGATTTCATATCTCTTGAACCACCCGACCGATTTCGGGCTCAACACAAATAAGGTTCGCGCCTAGGATGATTTTTATAATTTCACTTTGCCGGTGAATTTAGAGGAGGGGGAGATATTTAAAAATGATCGAAAATGACCGATATTAGCGCCGAATCCATACTTTTCGGGTTCGCTGAAATGAACAGTGACACTTCCCATACCGGTTAAATCCAAATTCAGCCCCGCAACTTGGGGAGGGTATATATATATATATATATATATATATATATATATATATATATATATATATATATATATATATATATATATATATATATATATAGCTATATATATATATATAATAATCGAAAATGACTGACAGTGTCGAATCCATAGTTTTGGGGCTCGCTGAGATGAAGTGACACTTCCGATGCCGTTTAAAACCAAGTTCAGCACTTTATATCCAAAATGAAACGTATTCTCCCTGTGCGAAGAACGGGTATTCTGCTAGTAAATGATAAGTCTAGTTTATTTATAATTATTATTTAGTTCCGTTGCCCTTTATTTTAAAATAATTCTCTGATGCGTCCTGACTTTTCACTTTCTTAAAGAAGATGGCAACCGCACCGAGGATTTCCAGCAGCTTCAGTGGAAAACAACAGTAAACATGCTATAAATCCAAAGGACCAAGTCATACATGACTGCAAATAATTTTCAATTAATATTCTATTCTTGATTTCTAAATAGAAATACACGACAAGCAATGACAAAAAAGATGCAAATATGTAATTGGTGTTTTTTTTACATTGACGTTATGCCATTGTTTTCGCAATACATTTTGCTGTCAACATGTAATAAGTTTCTTATTCTTATTATTTTTTTTTTATTTAAGAACATGAAACAACAACAAGTCATACGGTAATAATTATATCTGTAAAAAAGGGTTAGAGCTTAGACAATACGCAATTAACTGTACTGCGTATGGTATAAGTCTTGTTTCACACAAACCAATTTTGTACTCTCGCAGTTTGATAGTTCTTTTTGAAGATGATCACTTAGTACATGAAAATTAGAGGTTGAAAGCTCTTGTTGTTGTCTTTTAAGAGGTTCAGACTAAAACTTACTTAACTTCATTGTCAATATATATGCACAAATACTCATTTAAACAACTGATCGTTAATAGAATAAATTATATGAACAACTGAACATATAAGAATTACCATGGACTTTGTGGACATAGACAGCCAGAGAATGTTAACTAGTTTCTAGAATTGTTGTTTCTTACAGTGTAGATTACATTAAGAATCCTAAAGGTACAACTATTGGTGAAACAGGATACTCAAAATTGATGAAAATGTTGTTGATGACTTTAATTTTACTATGGGGGGCGCGGTGGCTCAGTGGTAGAGCGTTCACCTCTGGCGCTTGGGGTCCCGGGTTCGATCCCAGCCCCCGCCAAGTGAACTTTGTGGTGGACAAACACCGTGCTCGTGGGTTTTCTCGGGGTTCTCCCGTTTCCTCCCACTTTCTTCATTCCACCATTTCACTCATCTCTCATCATCACCGTCTCCTTTAGCCTAACCGGCATAACCGTGGGACGTAAAACTCAAATATTTCATTTCATTTTTTTTAAATTTTACTATTAGTGTCAAAGACGATTTCCAACATGAGTTAAATGAATATGGATTTGATAATGTTACTGGAGATAGACCCATTGTCTGTACACGAGATGATAAACAAGTTCGCGATGAAGGATGAATTTACTATAGGAACATTTGAACAATTCTTGAACGATCAAAAAGAGGGCAAAGTAGAACCTTATTTCAAATCGGAGGCAAATCTTGATAACAGTGGACCCGTGACTGTTGATGTGGCCACAAACTTTGATGAAGTGGTTATAAGCAACAATAAGGACACATTTTTTAAATTTTGTGCTCCGTGGTGTGATCATTGAAAAAAAAATGTACCTACGTACGAAAAACTGGCTGAGAAACTTCAAAAGGAAGTGGTTGTTGTAGAAATGTACCCTACAGCAAATGATGTTCCGGCTCCATACGACGTTAGAGGCAGTAGCGCCATTTCAGATTTGGCTTGGGGGAGCAAGACCCCTTGATATAAGTAAAAATTTCGCGTTTTTCACTGACTTACTACTATTCTATTGATAAAATCTATATAAATCTCAAACTCGGGGGGAGGGGGGCAAATGCCCCTCCCTGCCAACCTGGTTAGAGGATTCCCCACATTATACTGGGCACCAAGGGATGACAAGGAAGATCTTGTGAGATATGAGGGTGGTCGAGGTCTTCAAAATTTTATAAATTGCATTGCAAAACAGGTAACAAAAGAGCTTAAAGGTTTGGATAGAACTGCCACAGCAAAGTAAAGAAGAACTTCGAATAATTTAGCGATCAGGCTGGAAGGCCGTTTTAAATAAATTGTTTAAACGTTACTCAAACTGTAGTTTTGGTAGAGTATTCGGTATATTGTACGAAATTCGAAAAAAATATTGAAATTTTAACAGTGTTTGTCCTGTAAGTGACTTGCTAATAACGGAGAATATTTACACTAATTTAGGTACCTGATACTAGTTTCAAATATGAAATGAGAATACCGAATACTGATTGTTGAGTAATATCTTTTGATTAATAAAGTATAATTCCTGTCATTCTGTCAGCTTCTGTCTTTCACATTTCCATCGTATTTTCAATATGAAGACAATGTGCACCTTAAAGGGGACATTCCAATACACATGTAGTTTCATTGGTTTCAGAATTGTATGCGGAGAATAAAAAATTAAGACCATTATTAACTTACTAAAGTGGGGACTTAATAGTTCTTTGTTAGAATTCTATGGGGATTCATGTAAAAATCTTAGCAACTAAATGGGAAGGCTGATATAAGATGTTTTCTAAAGAACACAAGATGAAAAGTATTCTCTTTTTTTAACCTTCATTTCTCATATGATAGTAGCAATATAGAAAGAAGGATTTTCTCTCTCTCTCTCTCTCTCGCTCCATAGAAAGAAACATCATAAGAAAGGTTGATTTTAACATCGAATTCATCGTCTTTCCTCCATTACGAATACATATTCATTAGTTTTGTATAATTGAAGCAACAGAAGGTAAGCTTTAATCATTCTGCAGATAATGCATTAGTATATATTACCTATCTGGCGAGTCTTTACGGTTGTTTTGTGGAGTCGCTGTTGTGTGTTTATATCCTGTTATTTGTTGAAATAGTTGTCTGCGGGGGGGGGGGAGGTATCAGTGCTTTTCTGCATTAATTTACAGAGTGACCAGAACATGATACGAGCACTTGATATTCAATATGTGATTTTGTTGTGCAAATATTGTTAAAGTGATTGTTGTGAAGTGGAAAATAGAAACGGAAATCACAATACAAATAATATATTCCGATATTAGAAGGACTAAAACTTTGTAGAAAAGATAGAAAAAGTTGACATATAATTTAATAAAACAACAGAAATAGCTGCCTAGGAAATGTGAGTCCCAGTTGGAGTAACACTCCTTTAGCACTCCTAGGAGGAAGTGGAAGGGATAGACATATAAAAATGATCGAAATTGACTGATTTTAGTATCGAATATTATAGTTTTCGGGGTCGCTTAGATAAATAGAGAGAATCCAGGTACCATTTAAGTTCAAGTTCACCCCTCATTAGAACCTTGCGAAGGAAAGTGAAATGGTGACAGGTAAATAATAATAATAATAATAATAATAATAATAATAATAATAATAATAATAATAATAATAATAATAATAATAATAATAATAAAGTATCTAGGATGCCCGAGGTTACCATGAAATTCATCGGGGTCCATCATCGATTTCTGTTTTCGGGGTTGCTTAGTTGTTGGGTGCCGTTCCCGATGACATTTAAGCCCAAGGTTATGCAAGAAATAGGGATGGCCACATTTTTTCGAAAAATACTTTTTCGAAAAATGGCTTTTTCGAAAACGAAAAACGAAAAATGAAATTTTATTCGAAAAACGAAAATTTTTTCGAAAAACAAAAAACGAAAAACGAAAAACGAAAATTTTTTTGAAAAACGAAAAACGAAAAATTTTTCGAAAAAACGAAATACGAAAAATTTTTCGAAAAACGAAAAACGAAAAATTTTTCGAAAAGAAAAACGAAAAATTTTTCGAAAAAGCAAAAAACGAAAAAACGAAAAATGAAATTTCCGAAAATCGAAAAACAGATTTTTCGAAGAAGGCCATCCCTAGCAAATACATGTATATCAGTTGGCTCAGGAATTTACAGAGTCAACACCGAAGGCGTTGTGTTTCTTTATTTGTTCTACTCAGTTCTCTATTTTCTGACAGGTCAACGCTGAAGTGTTGCTCATACATCTGTGTATTGTGTACCACAACTCTGAAACGCATAGTTCTTTCAATTAAACTTGGTACAGGTATGATTCACAATGTGAGAAAAATTACTGTGGGGTAAGACATTCCTAGCTATATTAGGAATGAGGGTACATAGGAATGACGTAGAATAAGGTCGTCACAGATTATAGAAGGTAGAATAAATATTTTTCGAGGTCAGTGATATGAATACATACACTCCCGATGCCGTTAAGTCCATGTTTAGCTCCCAGAAGTGTGGGTATGACAGCCCTAGCACCTCAGGAATGAGCCGGAATGGGCTGATACGTAAAAGTAATCGAAAACTACCTAAATTAGTATCGAATTCATAGCTGTTAAAGTCGTTAGTATTAATACTGACATCCCCGCTGCTGTTTGAGGCTATGTTCAGTCCCTATCGGGATTGTATATAAGAAAGGGTGAAAAGTAAAATATTTAGATTGACCGAGAAGTATATAGAATCCATAGCTTTTGCGGTCGGGAAAATGGCTGAGTCGTCTCAAATAACTTTTGGAACGTAGTATCTACGTCAAGGTGGGATTTATCACGTCACTTGGATTAAAGTTTGCATTTTATGAGGATAGGATGTTTCAAAATTAATACCAAAATAGAGTATGTTATGGCTTATTATCATCACACTCTCATTGACATGCGTATCCTAAGGGGAAGGGAATTCAAATATTTCCCATATAAGTATTCTCTCCGTGCGAAGAACGGGTATTTAAGCTAATATCATCATAAATTACGACATGGAAGTGGCAATAACTCAATTTCGAAAAAAAAGTGAGATACGTCATTATGTTAGCCAGCTGATAAATTACTACGCTATTAATATAACAAAGATTATTTCGGTATGCAAACCAAACATGATAATTAAATATTATCCTTACTCACTTTATGATAGAGATTCTTGATACCACTGACGATATGATTCCGATCTCACTTTAAATAGTACGTATCCTCTTATATAACGGTGTTTAGAGGAAACATTAATCTCAAACCTAGCATCCAACTAACGGTGACTTTAGCAATGATGTAGTAAGGAGGCCATTGTCTCTGAAATGTCAATACCATTGCGCACAATATACTCTATATAATGATTTTACTATTATTGAAACGGCCATCTTCTTCGTAGTACTAGTTTTTCGTCAGTATAAATGTTTAGCTTTTACTGGTTGGTTGATTTCATTTTAGCATTTCTTTCAGCAACAAGGCTATATGATACGGGATCTGAATCCTGTGAGCTTCCGCCGGATTTGAAGTCGGGTTCCCCAACCGAAGGCGTTGTTTAACTTTAAAGGGCTGCTAAAAGCTATTTGAGCTATAACACTGATTTGTTGACGAAAAAGTAAAATTTGAACTCTCTAGCAGAGATAGGTATTTAATTTTAACTCATGATTAGTTGCACTATACAGGTATGAAGTTGAGGGGAGGATAATTTTTCTTTTAAGGATGAGAATGAATGAGAGTGGAGTCATGTTTGTATTGGAGGGTTGGGGTGAGTGTAGGTGAGGATATGAATATTATTTGATGATGACTAAAAATGAGGGCATCAGTATTCTTTGGTGGTGAGAAAAAAATGAGGGAGAAACATTGATTTGAGAATGAGTGCGAGTGAGAAAATTATTATTATTATTATTATTATTATTATTATTATTATTATTATTATTATTATTATTATTATTATTATTATTATTATTATTATTATTATTATTATAGTTTAAATCGAATCTCTCATTTTCAAATACCATAATTAAAAAAAAGACAGTTTATTTGTTTATAGTGTAGACACTTGGTTAGTTTAGTTTTAACACATTAACTGCCGCGTGACCTAACGGTAGATCACAACAGTTCTGTTCCCCAGACATCATGACTCACTGGTGGGTCATTTTGTCTTTCAAGTTTGTGGCCATATGTACGACCAATGGGTCTTCTCTTTTGCAGTTTTATATAGACTCTAGGGTCTAGTTATATATTTTTCGCATGAGAAACGAGTTTTTCTTAGCATTAAAAGATATGTTGTTTGTTGCAATTAATAATGGCTAGTTTTTATCCTGCAGAAATTATTTATTTATTTATTTATGTAAAGAAAACATACAGTATTAAGTAGCACACTGTATTTTTGTTTTTTTATCTTCTCCCAATGTTGACGCATATACTACGAACAATAACTCACATACTACTAGTAAGCAAGTAAGTACTGTAAGCTTGAGAAATCCCATTGTTTTGGGTGCAATCCTTATAAAAAGAAACAAAGAGAATTGCATGTTTCCAATATCTTTAAGTTTTACGTCCTACGGTTATGCCGGCTAGGTTAAAGAAGACGGTGATGATGAGAAATGATTAAATGATGGAATGAAGAAAGAGGGAGGAAACGGGAAAACATTGAGAACCCCCCCACACAGTGTTTGTCCACCAAAAAGTTCACTTGGCGTGATCTGGGATCGAAGCAAGGACCCCATGCACCAGTAGTGAACGCTCTACCATTGAGCCACCACGATCTTAGTATGGGTCACTGACAAATAAAATGAAATCTTTGAGCTTTAGGTCCCACGATTATGCCGGTTAGGCTAAAGGAGACGGTGATGATGAGAAATGAATGCAACGGTGGAATGAATATTGGAGGAAACGAGGGAACCCCGAAAAAGCCTACGCACACGGTGTTTGTACACCACAGATTCCACTTGCGTGGGCTGGGATAGAACCAGGGGCCCCACGCACCAGAAGTGAACGCTCTACCACTGAGCCACCGTGGTCCCCGCATTTTTCGAATACTTATTTTGAATCGTGACCATGTCCTGCAGTAATAATCAAACATTACAATATGTTTGAAAATGACTTTTAGACTCAGTTAGGACACTACACATTACCGACTTGCTTTGAACACTCCCGGATTACACATATTCACCCAATTTTAGATACTGTTTTTCCAAGTATGTCCCAAATGTGTTTGCAGGATATGACATAACTTTGTTTTCGAAGTGTTTGACGAGAAGCAGTGTTAAAAATATGTCATACTAGACACTGTTTTTAGGAATTAACGATTTTTGGACACGAGAAGCACACTTTTTAAACACTATTTGATTAATTTTCTTCTCATAAACAGTTTTAAAAGAGTTTAAATTATGTTTTATTTTTTTTACAGTGAAAACAAACATTGTACGTAGTTGTTTTTAATTTAATTATTTTGAAAAGAAAGCGTTGTATTTAAATTTTCTTCAAACATAATTACAAATGATTGAAAATAAATATGTGTTTTTAAAATGTCAAAACTTCAGGCTATTTAATTAAGGATAACTTGACAATATATATGTAAAAGGAAAAAAATGCCGAACAATCCATTCTAATATAATAAAAGCAAACGTTCATCGGATGATTTGAGAAACGAAGTTGTATATTTATTTATTATAAAGGACGGTGTAGCAAATATGACATTAGTTAAAAAACCATGAATTTAAAAGTAATTGATTCACATACATACATAAGCTGATATTAAAGAAGATGTACGTAAAATACATATGTCCACACAAAAGTTATTATATTTAAACTACTCCGTTAGTTTGTTTACAATGTAAGAGCAAGAATTTAGTAATTGGATTATTACGAGTATATATATTTATTTTACGATACAAGCTTACTTCTTACATGTCCAAGAGGGAAAAACATATCTCATATAAAAAACAGGAAGATAATTATCATGCAGTGAAAAGCTAATGCAAAGAGCACTTTGCTAAACAAATGTTTTGTCAAAAGTAAAGCATTTCTTTAAAGTTCGCATCCACTAAATCAACGTTAAGTAAAAATTGGAAAATTTTAGTGCGAATCTCATAGAACCAGTTCTTTTTAATATATGATTGATGACACAGGTTATCCATTTGTCATGACGGCCAAGAGAGAGTTCTTGTAATCTTCCCAATTTATGAGCCGACAGCGGCAAAAGCAGTTTTGAAGATGGTGCAGAAGTGTGTGGGCGCCCTTCTGCGAGCATGTAGCTGGTCCAGTCTATTACGTGAAGTTCAAAACAACATGCTAATTACAGGAAAAAAAAAAAAAAAAAACATCTCGGTTGCAGGAGCTGTTTTGCTGAGGTGCTTCCCAACAGCTTTTCTATCACTTGTTCCCAGCACGAAGGCTGGAAAATTAAGAGGGAAGTCTGTCAGAAACAGCACACACATAGGTTGATACCTTACCTGTCTAAACAACGGACACATTCACCCAGAATTGTTGCACTTGGAAAATGTTGGAAGTTACGAAGAAAACTTTCTTTTTATTGCAAAAGTGTTGGGGGGCTGTTATATTTTGTTCTTCTGCTTTGTTTAACTGCTTGAAAGTGTTTTAATTTTAACGATCTTCGTTACCTTCACCCTTACTTTTTTTTTTTTGAATTTTATTAAGTTACAGAAAATGAAGAAAACAAGAAAATTAGAAAGTGAGCCAGATAATATCTACAAAACACTACTAGAAAATTAGAAAGTGATCCAGATAGTAACTAAAAAACATTACCAAAAGATTAGACAATGAGACAGACAGTATCTATAAAACACTACTAGAAAATTAGAAAGTGGAGCAGGAGCAGGTAGTATCTACAAAACACTACCAGAAAATTATAAAAGAGCGAGATGCTATCTACAAAACACTACCAGAAAATCAGAAAGTGACCCAGGTAGTGTCTACAAAACACTACCAAAAAATAGAAAAGAACAAAATAATATCTACAAAACACTACAAGAAAATTAGAAGTGAACCAGATAGTATCTACAAAACACTACCAGAAAATTGTTGAAAAAAGCAAAATTTTTGTCTATAAAACAGTACCAGAAAATTAGAAAGTGATCCAGATAGTATCTACAAAACACTACAAGCAAATTAGAAAAGAGCAAGGTAGTATCCACAAAACACTACCAGAAAATCAGAAAGTGAACCATATAACAAGATAGTATCTACAAAACGCTACCAGAAAATTAGAAAAATGAAAAATAGTATTTACAAAACACTACCAGAAAATTAGCAAGTTAGCTAGATAGTGTCTATAAAACACCGCTAAATTATACAATATTGTTGGAGATGCCATTGAAGTATATAGTAAAATCAGATTTTTGGGTATAAAGAGCACATCAGAAACTGAAACGTATTGCCAATTTGAGACACACATTACTAATGTTATGGCACGAAAACAGTTGTGAGACATCGAACTGGACACCATTCAATACCACGAAAAACATTAAATATTGTTAAGTTTCCGAAACTAGTTTTGAAGCTCAATTCAGCTAAAGTTAAAAAAAAAAAAAAAAACCTGGGAAAATTAATTCTTTTTATATACATATCTCGTATGATCTCCAATCATTACAAACAAAATTTCATCATTAAAACGGTGTCCTACATAATTTACTATGCTTAATCACCTTAATAAATAATAAATATAATAAGAAATTCTCTCGACCTGGAGAAAACATCCGATAGAGTATGGTAAAATAGGTTAATCTGAATTTGTGTCATATAAAAAGCTTACATACATTAATGATAGCCTATCTTACTCAATTCTTCAATTTCAGAAAGTTTTCCAAATTTCAGCTTTATATCCGCTACTGTAGGTCGTATACGTAAGTGGCATATTAACTACGCCATTTGGCGATACTTTTGCCGATGATTATGCTCTTTTTAGCTTATGTTAAATTAATACACAAATAATCAACTCTGAGCCACAATATAAATCAGTTTTTATAATGCTTGGTGTAGTCGTTGGAACTTAATTTGAATAGTTCTAAATGTTGTCCACGAGGAGAAACAGGAAATAAGGTTTTCTCGTTTCGTCTAGTCTCGTAAATTTAGCAAAAGTCTCTTCTCTCCTCGAGCTTCGAATAATTCTTTCTCGTCTTGTCTCGATTCTCGAAAATCATTTTTAGTCTCGTCTTGACATTTTTGTTCCCTCGTTTTGTAAATTTATGTACAAAATTTATAGTCTGATTTTTTAAATAAAATATCTGGAATTTATCAGAATCCTGCCGCGTCATTAAAGGTCAACGAAAAGTGTGGCATAATAACATTTAAGCTACACTTATTATTGGAGTATATTGTGTATTGACTTGCATATATTTAAATGTTGAAAAATACTCTTCAATGTGTTCGTACAATCACATTACCAATTTATAGTTTTAATACTGTGAATCATTCAACACTAAAACGGTGTTTGAAATTTAAAACTTGGTTGAACTAGTGTTATTCACAAGATTCGAGAAATTTCTTGTCTCGTCTGGAATTTAAAACGCATTTCTCGTGTTATTTTCGAGACGAGAATTGAGAGAGGATGAGAAATTTGTCCTCTGATGAACAACAATATTCCTAAACACAAACCTGAGTCATTCAGCTACCAAAGACTCGAAGTCGTGTCCGACATAATAAATGATTTCTCAACGTAAAGTTCAGACATGCCGAAGCATTAATATAACATTTTAGAAGAAATATTTGACTAGAAAGTTAACTGAAAAAACATAACTATCGGAATATTAAATTCAAAATAATAAAGTACAACATATGGAGGCGTTTAGTCGAATTAGGAAATTAAACAAAGTTATAACTGCTCCTGCTCAAACGTCAAAAATGAAATACATATGGGACCACTAGGGGTTTAAAACAAGATACATACTCATAAACACATAACAATCTTTTTTTTTTCACACGATGCATTATAGCATGGCTAGTGCTGTATTGACTTTTGTAATGGACTATAATGGCGATTGTAGTCCTCTTCGCTGGCCTAGTGTTTACCGAAGGGACCTTTGGTGCGCGTAGTCCCGGGTTCAACTCCCAGTGGGACAACATTAAAATTTGAACCCATTATGGTACAGTACTACGAATTTCAACCTAAACTGTAGGTTCACGTCTCATATAGCCTATGTGCTGAAAAGAGACACTAAAATTTCAACAAACAGACAAAGAAATGGAGATATGAGTAAACCTCAAAAGAATATGAACACAGTATTGTATACAAATTGAGTATTTTAAATAAAGCTTAACGTAAAAAAAAAAAAAAACTGTGGGGAAGTGTGTAAATTCACCTACTCAGTCTTGAATAATTCTAACTTTATATAATAACGATGATTGAGAAGTCTCAAAGAAAATAAGTTCCATATTGCATTAAAACAGAATATGTGGTTTCGTTAAATTCATCAAACGGAAAATTATAATGGAAGTTACATTATTAAATCGGATTTAACCTTTCATTCTTGACAGAGTTCACCTTTAAACAGTATAGATGATGGGGAAGTCTCAAAGAAAATATACTGTATATTGTGTCAAATTCAAAATTGAATAATTTTGACAAAAGTTATCGTGAAAAATGATTTTCATATTGCATTATTTTAAAAAAAGAGAGTTCAAAGTTTGAATTAACGTGTTGCCTTTTAGCCGGTTATCCTTGAACGATTTCAAGTGCAAGTAATGTGAATGATTGGTAAGTTATAAAAGAAACAATTATACAGTATCAAAATCAAATAGGTTTTACGTATATTATACTGGAAAATTGTTTTGCTACCACATTATGTATGTATACATACGTATCTATCACATAAAGATAAAACATGGGATGGAGTTTAATCAGATCATTATTATTCCAATATTCTTGACGGATTTCAACCCAAAAATATATTTATTTCTTACGATTGAGAGAAAATACATGCCAAGGTTAATTAAAATCGGATAAATTTTACAAGTTATGGCGAAACAGACAGATTGATATACACAAGAACGCCGGTTGAGTTGAACAGTAAATACTTCCTTACGCTTTCTTCAATTAAACACGCATAATGGTTATTCCAAAATTCACGCAAGAAGTAGGCTAATTTTGGTAGAAAACAAGTTTATAATTAAAAATTGTAATTTTCTATTATTGATTCATAAAGTATACAATATATTGTTATGTATGGAGTAGCATTATCAGGTACATGGCCTCCACGGCTTTGCTGGGATTATATACACTCTTTTGTTGAGATTTTCCATGACCGTTTTGCATAAATGTGGCTGAATTTCGTTAATACAGTGCTCAATTTCCTCCTTCTAGCCGTGGGTAGTACTGAGCTTATTGGCATAAACCTTAGACTTTAAAAATCCCTAAAGAAAAAAGTCCAACGGCGTTAAATCGCATGATCTGTGCGGCCAATTCTGATCACTAAAACGGGAAATTCCATGACTTCGAAAATTGCGTACTGTAGCTGCCGAATTTTCATTATTTTTTTAAAAAAATATTGCCCAACAATGAAAACGTGTTCTTTTGTGTAGCGCTCCCCTGAACTGTCAGCTGTCATACTGCTTTTTTTCGTTGGCAACACTTTACCGCACAAATGGCGCTAAATTCAAGTTTTGCTTGAATTTTGGCACACCCTCTACTTCCAACAAGTTGTCATGGTAGCTCAGTGGCAGAGTGCTCATTTTAGAATTGAGTGAGTTCCAAGTTAGTTTTAAGATTATGTAAATTTATGGTGGACAACATTGTATCATGAGAGGTTTTTCTCGGGGTTTTTCCATTCTCTCTCACATTTTCATTCTAGTAATTCTTTCAGAATCATTCATTTCCATTGGTTATCCGTCTATTTTACACTTAAACTGCATAACCATTGAACATTGAAGATTTTATTTCATTTTCATGTTTATAAGTACTTCCAATTTAGGATCTCTTAAAGAGAAGAGAAGAGAAGAGTACTAGTAACAAAAAATCGAAACTCTTATTCTGAATGATGAAATAAACATGTCGCAATATTGTTATCAAAATGAGTTATAACAGATACTTCCATTATGATGTTCTCAAGACTCCATTTTTAGTATAAGGCCATTTTGTTTAATGTACTGCATTGACAACGATACGAACATATAATTTTCAACACGAATTTTCTTCCTCATACACTGCAAATGTCTTCTCACAAGAGCTTTTTATATCTCTCCTCTTTTAGAGAAGCAACTTCTGAGAAGAGTTTCTGCACAATATATTCTTTTATTCTTGAAATGTATGAACATTTTCACGACTGCTCGTAACAATCTCCGGTTCTATAGCACGATTGGTGTGTCATAAGCTATTGTATCTTACGAAGACACTGACTATTAGGAAATAATACGCGTATATATCACTAAATGTCGAGATCGTATGATCGATCATTGCCACAATATATGATTTTTTTTATTGGTTCCTGGTATAAAACCATGAACAACACAACTGTTAGGATATGGATGAAAAACGGACAAAACAGTCAAACAAATGGGCATTTCTTCCGCGTAGTTTCCTCAAAAGATGATTCGCTGGGCAAGACGACCGATAAACGGCAAATTCAAGCGAAAATGAACATTTCGTTTAATATGAAGAAAAAATAGGCCGTAAGAGAGACATTTTTTTTAAAAAAAAAAGAGAAGGAAAACTGTGGGAAGATTAACAGCCATTTAGCTTATCCCTATATAAGATATTACAAAATATATAGGATATGTAAAGAATATAAGCTAGATTAGGAATCAAGGGCGTCGTTTCGGGAGGAAAGCGGGCAATTATCCTTCCTGAGTTTAGGAAATAAATACGCTTTAATCAACTCTAAGTAATATACGAGTCACGTCCAGAAAGTAAGTTTCACATCATGGGATCAATTTATGTATTCCGATGTCATAAAAGTCAGTTGCCTGGGATTGAAATTTGTGTCCGAGTCTCTTTGTTTTGTAGTCACTGGTGTAGGAAATTCTCCGAATGTTTGCAGAGTATGTATGATAAGTAGAGCAACCCACATTATGCTTTATTTTTTATTTAATTATGCTTTATATTTTTCCAAATTATGCTTTATTATGCTTTATTAATTTCAATCATTGTTTTACATTGATCCTACATAAAGTACGATATTTACTATACATTAAATATTCTAAATATTTTGATCTATTTATTAATATTTTATGCAACCAGTTTCTTTCATATTTCATGAACTTTCTACTTAATGCACTGTAAAGAGATATGCTTTATTCGAGTCATATTTTTATCACCTACGTGCACCTTAGACGTGCATATATACAGAAAGGGAAAGTAAAAGATGCTACCATAAAAACACAGAAAGTGCTCAAGTTCAAGAGGTACACATAACAATATAATGTGAAGTTCTTGTGCACTTTTTGTACATTTCGAATCATCATTCATAACTGAGCATACTTAGAAGAAAACTATTGTATATTCATTATTGGCGGGAAGTTTTCTTCTTTTCATTTTTTTCTTTTCACCATTTCAAAGGATTACACCGAAAAGTTTACAGAGATAAAAATAAGCTTTTTATTGTTGCATTATTCTTATGTTCTCAATGATTTTGCATTGTAAATATTGGCTTTAAAAAAATATTAATAGAATATGTTAAACTTGCAATTAAACAGAATTTTCCAAGAATTGTGCTATATATTTTAAATTATGCTTTATGCTTTATTTTCTAAGATTATGCTTTATTATGCTTTTAAAATTACGGCAGTTTCTTCTGGACCCTTAGACAACCACAACCACATTCAAGGTACCAACCATATGTGTAAAATGCCATTATGCTTTTTATGCTTTTGGGTTGCCCTAATGATAAGGAACGAAATGGAAGGTCATCTCTCGTGACAGAGGATCTTGTGAATGGGGTGTGGCAGCGCATTCTGGAGGACCGTCACTTCACGATAACTGAACTCAGCAGCCAGATCTCGCAGATTTCCTAATCCCTGTTGTATGAAATTATCACGACACACCTGGATTTCAAGAAGTGGCAGCGCATTCTGGAGGACCGTCGCATCACGATAACTGAATCCAGCAGTCAATTCCCTCAGATTTTCTGATCCATGTTGCATGAAATTGTCACGACACACCTGGATTTCAAGAAATTGTATGCCAGTTGAGTGCCGAAACGACTGACACCCGACCACAAAACAAAGAGACTGAGACACTGGTTTCACTTCAAGGCGGCAGACTTTTACGACCTCGGAATACAAAAGTTGATCCCACGGTATAAGTGTTTGAACTCCGGTGGTGAATATATTGAAAAGTAGTTTGACAATAAATGAGCATAAATGTTTTAAGTTTTTTGTATTTTATTTGTGTTTATCGTCCTAGGGAAACTTACTTTCTGGACATGCCTCGTGCTAATAAAGAAACGTGACATTTTTATATGAGTGTAGCAGCAGCAGCATTTCAGACTTTGGGTGGTTCAGTGATAGAGCGTTTACCTCTCGTACGTGGGGTCTCTCGTTCGATCCTAGGCCAAGTAAGTTTGTGGTGTACAACATCGTGTGCGTGGGTTTTCTCGTTGTACTCCAATTTCCTCCCACTTTCTCATTCCACCAATTCTTCCATCATCATTCGCTTGCTTTATTCATCGTCTCCAAAGTCTAACAGGTATAATCATGGGACGTTAAACTAAAGAAATTCATTTTTTTACTAGAGGGAAGCAAGATTATCTACTCATACAAGAATTTTACGTTTTTTATTAGTACACAGTTGTTTAAAACATATGCATTTATAGAAACTCATAGAGTTGGGGCCGCGGGGGCTCAGTGATAGAGCGTTCACTTCTAGTGCATGGGTTCCTGGTTCAATCCCACTTCGTGCCAAGTGAACCTTGTGGTGGACAAACACCGTGTGCGTGCGTTTTCTTGGGGTTCTCCCGTTTCCTCCTACTTTATTCATTCCAGTATTTCATTTATTTCTAATCATCACCTTCTCCTTCAGCCTAGCTGATATAACAGTGGGACATAAAACTGCAAGATTTCATTTTTTCAAACTCATAGGGAGCAACTGCCCTCCCTGCTCTTCACAAATGACTCGCCTGTTCTTAAGACTCTTCCCGCAAGCAAAATTTGGAATGACGCAGTTAAGGATGTTATGAAACAATGAAATCTTCAATTTCACGTTTGGCGGTAATGTCCCGTAGGATAAAGAAGATAGTAAATCTATGTAAGGTATTTGGTTTGACGGTTAAAAAAAATTTAAAAAAAAATAAAAAAATAAAAAAAAAATAAAAAAATGCGGAGGTAAGACATATATAGTCTAGCAATAGATATATCTTACTGAGCTGAACAAAATCATGTAAGTTAGTGTAAATCTTCATGCGGAGTTTTCGAAAAAATCGCGCAAAAGAATTTCTTTTGTGAACCTAAAACTTGATGGTGCACGATAACCATGCCACATAATAAGATTAAGTTGATACTGAAGTCTAGCCTAATTAACGTTTTCAGTATTATGACATTAGGAATAATATAGTATACAGTATCGTTAATGAAATGTATTAAAAATTACGATTATCTATTAAACTATATTTTGGTTTTAATTATAACATTGTCGAAATAGAAGACATGTATCAGTCAATAGATAACATCGAGCTGAACAAAATTACATGCTTGAGATAAAAAAAATTCTGATGTGTAGTTTTCGAGAAACTCAAGGGAAAAAACGAATTTTTATGGCGTTAATAAAGTATGACGTTTTTCGACAATTTGCTGCACTTCATATTTTCAACGAAAGTTCGTTACTGAATTCTCTATGACTGTGTATCTGTCTGTCTGTTATTAGCGACTTTTTTTCAATTTTTAATCCTGCATTCTATAGAGAATCAAAAACTATCTAAGAAAGTGATTAACTTTTTCGCGCCATTCTTACCGGTTTTGAGATATTGGCCAAATAATTGCCGATTTCCAGAGATTTAAGTGCCATATCTTGGGAACCGTAAATCATAGAGAGATTATATTGGTGTTGATCAATACCTAATAGGATAGTAAATATTTTGGTAGGAAATATTAACCGGAGGCCACTGTCCAACTGGCCACTGGTTTGGCCAGTGGTCACCAATTAATTTCGGTACCAAAATGTTTACCATCCTTTTAGGTATTGATTAACACCAATATCATCGCTGTATGACTTACCGTTCTCGTGATATTGGCCAAAAAATGGCCGATTTCCAGATATTTAAGAAGCCAAATCTCGGGAACCATAAGTTATAGAGAGGTGATATTGGTGTTGATAAATACCTTAGTAACCAATGGCCACTGATCAACTGGCTACTGGTCAACTGGCCTACATTCCCCGGATGTTGGCCACAAAAAAAAAAAAAAAAAAAAAAAAAACTCGAATTTCGGGAGATTTAAGGAGCCATATCTTGAGAACTGTAAGTCATAGAGAAATTATATTTTGCGAGAAACAGAAGAAGGTGCTGATAAAAGGATTTACTTTTACATGTAGGAACAATTACAGCTATCTTCCCGTTCCATCTCTTCATTCTTTTTAAGTTTATTTATTTATTGTATATTGTATACGTATATGAAAAATATTCATTGTTAAGTAGCAAATTTGTATTTATAGTTGTCTGATTTCTCCTAACAGTGAACACATACTACTGTACACGATTATGGAAAACTTAGTGAAATGAAACAAAACAGAAGACTCTATAGAAAATTCACGGACCGCCACAGAATCACATATGCTTGGAGATTAAAATACTGATATTTTCCACTGGTAGAAATAAACATCTACCATACAACAGCGATGTTCAACCTGGCGAGCCAGGCTGTAGAGATCAATCGTCCTCGCAGTCAATAATTAAAACACAAACACATGTAAGCATGAGCTATATCGCAAGCCAGATCCTGAGTCAGTGCTGATGAAACACGTCCCTAA
Source organism: Thermobia domestica (assembly GCF_964235325.1). Lineage (NCBI taxonomy): Eukaryota > Metazoa > Arthropoda > Insecta > Zygentoma > Lepismatidae > Thermobia > Thermobia domestica. The sequence goes on from NC_137463.1 coordinate 215,758,266, forward strand.
ACTTAAGGGATATTAAGGCATTTTTGTTAACTGTAGGGACGGATTTCGTGAGTTGGCACGAAACGTACGAATTTATTAAAGACAAACTTAATCCATGCAAATAAAGTGCAATTAACCGTCATATTGATAATATTAGTCAACGTCACCATGCTTCACACTATCCTAATAATAATAATAATAATTTTGATCTGCATTGCTAACTTGTACTTTCTCAATTATGATTGAAACCAGAGCCGTCGCATGGGCTGTGAGCGCCCGGGGCGAGAATTCCCAGGCGCCCCCTCCCCACGGGGTGTTATGAAAAGCAACCAGAGTTTATTCCGTACTCCTAGATTTAAATATGGAATGTAAGATCATAAGATAAAAGAAGTTGGTATTATGTCATTTTTAAATTGTATGACTTTTGTAGTTAAAACATAAACGTTAATGAAAACAGGTTTTAAATTATTGAAATCGAGTGCTATTTTTGTATATTTTGGACTTGATACTCATCAACATAGTAATGACATAGAATATACAAATATTACATTTCAAAATTTAAAAAAAATCTCACAGAGGGCTGGAGAGAGTTTCAGTAGAATAATCCTAAAGATGTTTTACGTTACCGGTAATTTTCAAGTTCAATACTCTAATGGGAGTCCCTCAAGGATCTAATCTAGGTCCCCTATTGTTTCTTCTTGTTATTAATGATATCCCTCTGCGTATTAAAACTTCTCAAGTTGTTCTTTTTGCCGACAATCTCAAATTATACTTCAAAGTAAGTTCAGTTGATGACAGGATCCCCAGAGAGTTCAAATATGGTGTTATAAGAATAAATTAGTCCTGAATGTCCCCAAATGTAAATCTGTATCTTCCACGAGGAAAGGAAATCCAATTAACTTTACCTATGCAATAAGTATATTTGATAGCAAATTAACCTTTGCTCAACACGTTGACACAATAACGTGTAATGCATCTAGAAATCTAGGTTTAATTTATAGGATAGAACAGGATTTCTACAAAGAATGAACATTTATAGCGTTAAATATTTAGTAGGTAAGGTCAAAATTAGAATACTGTTGTACTGGTTGGACACCAAATGTCACTAGATACTCTGATGCAATAGAAAATATACAGTTTATTATTTTTTTTTTAAATGCTTGCATACAAGAAAACGGGTTTCTATCCAAAGTATGGCCCTATGAAAACTTAGTAACGAATTTGTTTTCAAACATTAGAAAAAATGAGATGAGTGTGTGATCTGTTGTTTCTACATTAAACGGTAAAATTGACTGTGCAGAATTAGTTTCAGAAGTGTTATTACGTGATCCAATAGGCAAAACTAGAGCAGCAAACACTGGGAAATTCTATTGTAGAAAAGCAAGAACTAACATATTACATACGTCTCCTCTGTGGAGAATGTGTGCTTCATATAACAAAATGGTTAGTTTTCAGGTAGTAGCTGTATTTAGTATGTCCGAAAACAAGTTCAAAACAATTGTCAGGCAATAACTTCTGCATAATTAACATTATATCTGTGTATGTATAATAATAGACCTATATGTATAGGTATAATAGTGTATGTTAGATAATTAGGGATGCGCACGAGACGAGTCGAGACAGGATTTTTCTGACAAAATTCGAGTCGAGACACGGTTCTTCCAATAGAGAAATATACATTTTTCGAGTCGAGACATCACTTTTACGCCACATTTTCGAGTCAAGACAGCCACAAATCTTGTCTCGTGCGCATCCCTAATTATGTACACGACAGTATAACGGGGCATTAAGCCTGTTGTGTTGTCCTTATGAAATAAATAAATAACTTTTACTTAGCCGTGACCTGATCATTATTAAAATATCTGAATTAACATTATTTGTTTTTAAATTTCACTTACCAACATAATCTGAATTCCTTGAATTTTGTTGGTTTGTCATTCTGGGGCCCCCCTGGTCGCCTCGCCCACGCGACGGTCCTGATTGAAACCGTAAGTGCTAGTAGATTTTACTACTTCTGGTTTTAGGAGAGAGATTAGAGTGGATATGGAATATATTTTGGGACGCTTAATTGATTGCAGAAAATTACTTTTCGCTATATATTACCGCTTTTATTCTACAGTCATCAATATTTAAACTGAAAGTGATTGATTTCTAACACTTTCGGTTTGAATAGAGGGTTAAGAGAAAACGGAACCTATTCTCAGAATGTTAATTATTTTTATTTTTATTTTTTTTTAAAGATAGCTTCTCGCTATCTATTACGTTTTCGCTTACCATAAACGAAAAATCGATTTCTAAAGTTTGAGCGTCTACATCCTTGCCAAAATTGATGGTAATTCAAGTAGTTCTTGAGATATTTTTCTCTCTCAAACAGACACATAGATATTTTTGCCTCCTGAATGGACACATAAGAGATACATTTTTGTCTCATAGATACATAAAGAGACATTTTTTGTCTCTAGAACAGACACATAGACAGGTATTTTTTGTCTCTGGAACAGACACATAGACAGGTATTTTTTGTCTCCCGGACAGACATATAGACTGACTTTTTGTCTGCCGGGCAGACACATAGACAGACATTTTTTTTAATCTCCCGAAGGGACATATAGACATACATTGTTTTTTTTTTGCCTAACGGACAGACACATGGATATCTTTTGTCTCTTGGACAGATACATAGACAGAAAGTTTTTCCTCCCGAACAGACATAGACATTTCTGTCTCCCGGACGGACACATAGACATGTTTTTGTTTCCTGGAGGGACACATATACACAATTTTTGTCCCCCAGACAGACACATAAACAGATATTTATAGGACGATAAATATCGCTATTCTGGTTCTTTTATAAATTAATCTAAATTTTGAGCCACATTAAAATAATACACACTTCATTCCGTCATTTACTTCCATTTATTATTTATATCTGTATATATGGTTTTCCCTGACGAAGCTGCTCTTTTTTATAATTCTATTTAATTATATTCTTATCTGGTTGTCCTGCCAACCACGTATTGACAATCTCATTATTTTAACATATGAATATCTTTTTTTATATTAGCATTATCGACAATATTTTAAAACATTTCTTTCTCTTCTTCTGCAGCCAGCCTAGTACATATTTCGAATAACTTATTGTCCAAAATTACAAGAAAATATACAAACGTACCGTTGTATTTCTGCCTTCCGGACGGACACATAGACATACATTTTTGTCTCCCGGACGGACATAGGGCTATAAACGGATATTTTTTGTCTCCCGGACGGACACATAGACATTTTTTGTCTCCGGAGGGACACACATACATACATTTTTTTATCTCCCAGACAGACACATAAACAGATATTTTTTGTCTGCCAGACGGACACAGACATTTTTGTCTCCCGAACGGACGACACACAGAGAGAGAAGGTAAGTATATAACAGACTTTAGAGTGGTAAACTCCTTAAAAATTCTGTTATAATTCTACCAAAATATGATAAAAATACTACACCACATATTTGAATGTTTTTACTTTTTTCGTTTTCACAATCTGAGCTAGCTTGAAATTAAAACAACATGCAGGCACATTCATTTTCATTGAGTACTAAAATCTCCAGCATGGAGAATTGCTTTCGTTTCACGTTTCCGTTTGACAAAACCTAAGCGTGGATATATATTTCACAGCTGGGTTTCTACAACCTTTGCACTTTCCCAAAAATAGCGGAAAATGTTTTATATGTTCCTATGATCCACGTGCTCAGGAATTCGAATGTTGAACTCATAAAATAGGCAGGTAAGCTTGCTATAACATAAATGGTTCTTCTCGCTGCAGCTGTATGCATCTACATATATAGAACAAATTCATACTGCAAATGAATGTGTTATGAGTAGGAATGTCTGAAGCACACATCGTTTGAATATAGAGAAAGAACGAAAGAAAGAAAGAGAAATAGCGAGAGAGAGAGAGAACAAGAAGGAAGGCACATTTTTGCAGCGCTCGTTCGTTTTTCATTTCGTTTCATGTTTAATTACTTTTTTTTTTTTTTTTGTTTTGTTTAACTCGGATCATTTTAAGCGTAAGATTTACTTTGCTGAACGTCGCTTTGCAAATTTTCCGTTCCTTCAATAATAGCATTGTAAAGACCTGCTACTCAGCCATGAAAGGTTCAGCATGTTAGTTCCTGCCAGTATATACTGGTGTGTATAAGACCCGACCACATTTTAAATTTATACTGTGAATTAAATTTTACGAGATTGATGGACGGGACTATGTAAATTCAGTTTTCAGTCTGTTTTCGAGAACATTATTCATAATTTCAGAATATGCTTTTGTTCAAATATATGATGTAATGTTGGGAGCACATGTCTTCTGCAGTATAGTTGCGTTATTTGTGATCGAGTTTTAATGATAGGTCTACTTTGCAATTCTATGCGCTAGAAATTCAAAAGACTATACTTGTAGAAAACACTAACTACATAAAATATTCCAATCACACACTTTCGTTAATTACTTCCAAAAGCTTAAGCAAAATCGTCCAAGTACTCTAAGATTTGTCTGGTTTCAGTGTGTACTTTGTGTACTAAAAATAAGTGTCTCCTTGAAGAGTTAATTATTTTTAAGCTGTTATTATAAATTCATTCACCTACTCTGAGGTCTATCAGAGCCCCGTGTGTATTTTGTGTACCAAGATATAAATGTGTGCTTGAAAGGTTAATTACTCTTAAGCTCTTATTATAAAATCGTTCAAGCACTCGGGATTTGTTATACCCCAGTGTTACTTTGAGTACCAAAAATAAGTAGGGGAAGGGCGGGCAAAGTGAAACATGCGGGCAAAGTGGAATTTGTCATTTACAGAAACATAACGCTATACATCAAGACAGAGATGGTAGCACTGAAGAGACGTAAGTGTCATGACGTAATGGAAAATTCCACGTGCTGCGTTGCGCATGAGTAATAGAGGGAAAACATGTGACATGAAAGACAAGTTTTCAGAAGGCCAGGAAGAAAAAAGTTGCAGTTCCTGAATATTCAACGGAATTATGTATTTTGCAATCAGTTGACTTCAGCATTATTCATAGTAGAAATAGATGTAATAGTTTTTTTTTTTTTTGAATTGATGAAAACCTTGATTTGTAGAAGTATAAAATGTGAATCGTGCTGACGCGGGCAAAGAGGAATAACAGACGGCGGACAAAGTGGAACTGTTTGAATAGACAAATATATGCAAAAGCTGTTTCCAATTTTTTAATTTTTACTTTCTTACAAATGTATTGTAAACACAGATTTACAAATCTGTAAGTTCATAATTTGTTCTCCGAAGGTAATAGTTGCGCAACTAATGTCTTAAGTAAATTCGCAACATTATCTCAACAAACAACAATTTTTCCCTACATATATGTACGTTTCAATTTTCCCGCTTATAGGCAGGCAAAGTGGACTTTTGCATATCGACATTAAATATCGTCTATCATCAACATGTTTAACTGTTTTATTTCCATTTTTTGTATAATATGGTAAAATGTTCAAGCTTTTCATACGTGTATAAAACATTCTATTATTGTGTTTTGTTCCGACAATACTACGCCATTTATAACTTGTGTGCCATTTTGCCCGCCCTTCTCCTATGTACTTGCAGAGTCAATTACTTTTAAAATCTTACTATAAAATCGTCCAAGGATCTGTCGTATCCCAATGTGTATTTTGTGTACCGAAAAGTAATTGTGTACTAGCAGGATTAGTTATAAATGGTAGAATCACAGGTTGGAATATACGTTTAGGTCATGACTAGGGCTCTAAGTAGGGATACCTTCGAGTCGAGTCGAGACACAGCTCTTCCAATAGAAAAATATATATTTTTCGAGTCGAGACATCACTTTTACAGCACATTTTCGAGTCGAGACAGTCTCAAATCTTGTCTCGTGCGCATCCCTAGCTCTAAGAGATTGTTCGGAGTAACCGAAAATCGGATTGTCACTTTTGATTTAAAATGAATCTGCTACGGCAATCGTAAATTGTCAGGACGCTGATTGGATTATTAAAGTCCTGGACTGTTCCCAAAACCCGCCGAACGTTTTGTTACTTGTATGGTGGTTGATGGTGTGAGTGATCCGTTATGTCTCTCTTCGTCCAAGTGAAACTATTACTATGGGTTATTACAGTGCGAAACTCGATTGAATGCACCGCAAATTTGTCCTCAAGTACGCAGCAATGGTCAACACACGCTTTGTCCTTGTGTTGCCCGAAAATACAGTCACATGTCGCTCAACGGACAGTACATTCTCTCCATGTGTTGCAGTATGAAACCCTTGCTCATCTACTGTATTCCCACAATATCTCTCCCACTGACTACTGCCTTTCTCATCTACTGTATTCCCACAATATCTCTCCCACTGACTACTGCCTTTCTCATCTACTGTATTCCCACAATATCTCTCCCACTGACTACTGCCTTCCTCATCTACTGTATTCCCCCAATATCTCTCCCACTGACTACTGCCTTCCTCATTTACTGTATTCCCCCAATATCTCTCCCACTGACTACTGCCTTCCTCATTTACTGTATTCCCCCAATATCTCTCCCACTGACTACTGCCTTCCTCATTTACTGTATTCCCCCAATATCTCTCCCACTGACTACTGCCTTTTTCAATTAGTTCTCGGAAGGGAAACTTCCCTGATGATATTTAGATATGGCATCCAGTCGTTGGCGGAGTGATGTCGACTATTTTGATGAACCAGGTCTGTTTTGATAAGATGATGTAGTTTTAATTTTTTTTAAGTTTTTTTTTAAAGTAGTGCACCTAGTGAGGACATTTCATTAATATCAATCTACTCTAATTCTTCTTTGGTTCACTTACAGTTTATAAATATTTATAAATTTCTTTTTTATAGACAGCTCTCAAGCTCTTGAGTACCTTTAAATCATTACACTCTACATTGTTATATTTTATTTCGTTCAATATTTATAAAGTTGTTATTACTCTTTCTTAATTTGAGTGAGTTTCTCCGAAGTCAATTGTAAACTCAGGATTGTTTCTCATGCCCCTCGTTTCCTTTTGAATTCATACAAACCCATCAATAGATTCTGCTTTATTTTTTCCATAAATGGATTGGAAAATCAAATGAAACAGTTTTGTCGTATATTGTGATATGTACTAAGAAAAATTTAACAAACAGTTTACATTGACGAACTTCCAATTCTCAGGGATACTTTTAATACCTTGCTACATGAACTTTTGATTTAACGCAGATTGTAATATTTCTGGAAACAAAAATGTTTATTACAAGGATAAAATTACAATATAAAACAATATTGTAATATAAGAAAGACCCTTAATCTTATCTCTGTGCTGCTCTGGGCAACAACAAATTTCTATCCTATCTTCATGCTGCATTGGAAAAGAGATATTACCTACCTTAGCACTGCGACGAGCAAGAGGTCCAACCTCATTAGAAAAGACTGTTACTTAGTAACACTACTTATTTTGTAGCATAGCGTACAAAAAAAAAAAAAGTATAGAAAAACCCGTATACCATCTCTACCATACGTTACAATATCCACTTAATTTGTAATGTGCGTATGGTTATTATAGCATTATAAAGCGAAGATATGAAACAACAATAGAAAAAAATAGTAGCAGTAGAAGAAGAAGAATGAGAATTACGAAAAAAAAGTTTTCAATGTGAAGGAAAAACATATTTTGTGGATATTTACGTAAATAAAGAGATACGGAAAAAGGACTACTAAATGTTTCGTATGCATCATTGTAGTATTGTTGAGGAAGAAGAAACGAGAATATTATAAACATAGCAACGAAAATCTAGAGAAAGCATTTGAAGCTTAAGTATGGAGAAGAAAGAAAAAAATAGGTACGTGGATGGAAAAGAAAGAAGAAAGTATTAGTTCCATTTGGGAAGAAATGTAGGATTAGAATGAGGAAAATATACTGATTAGGAATTAGAACATTATCTGAAAGGGAATTATCTAGTTGGTTGGTTTGGAGTTTAACGCCCGTTTCAGAACTGAGGCTATATAATCTGTGGACCTACAGTTTAAAGTGGGATCTGAACCACATGAGCGCCAACCGGGAAACAAACTCAGCTAAGCATATAGCCATGACGGAGTTCTTTATTAGGAACATAATATAAAGTATGATATTGAAGTTAGGCATCCATTTTCAACACCTACATGAAACGTGGTTTATAGTTGCTGGTGGAATTGGAACCACTTTGCGTTCAAAGCTTTCCTACTGGGGATTAAACTGGGACTACGTGAACGAACGGCAAGCGCGCTAGCCACTAGACCAATGAGAAGGACTAATAGAACTTATAGTGGAGGGAGATAAGAAAATAAGAGGAGAAGGGAGTTTGCCATTGATGGTTGATATTAAAGAAACCGATACATCGTTAAGAAGCGTTGATTTGTGGATTGAAAGACAGGGTTTAGAACGCAGTGAATAGGGTGAATGGATAGTGGTTACTGCATTGACATGACAACTTTTTAATTCATATTTCTTCGGCATTAATACTTCTTGACAGACATTTCCTTGATATCAAAACTTCATTGACAGATGTTTCCTTAACAGAAACACTGCTGTGACAGACGATTTACTGGTATGAAGACTCCTTAGGCAGCTTTTCTGATATGAGTGCTCCATTACTGACAGACTTTTCCGTAACGTAAACACATCTTCAAACACATCCTTTAATGTGGACAGAAATTGCTTCAACAATGATACTTCTTTGACAGAAATTTTCTCGGTAGTAACAGTCCACTGACGCACAATTATTTGTCATAAACATTTCCTTAGCATGAATATTCTTTTGAACAAACTATTTTTCATATGAACACTTCTCAGACATTAGGCATTTCTTTGACATGCATTTTCTTAACACTATTTTTACATACTTTTCTTGACATAAATACTTTTTTTTTTTTTACATTTATATGCATCCATTTTCCACACCACATATATATATATATATATATATATATATATTGATTGACTACTATATTGACATATATATTGATTGACTACTTCTTCTGGGGGACGGACAAAGTTATCGCAGAGTATCTAACGTGAGAACCATCTTAAGTAATGCGGCATCCCCCATTGTAAGGAAGATAATTTTAAAAAAAAGCTCTCTTGACTAACAAAACAACATTTCTTTCAGTCATTTGACAGCAATGATTTATACACTACTTCTCTTTGGAAAGGATGCAAGTTGAGCACATTTCAACTATTACTTAGTGTTACCTGGTTTTATTTTATTATTATCATTGAAGATTTTCTTTCCTAACTATGTCATTCCCAACACTGCAAAAATAAAGAAACTACTTTATGTCATACTAGATATTGTTTTTAGAGAATTAACGTTTTTGGGCACATGAAGCGCTTTTGGGCACATTATAAACACTATTTCGTCATATTTTCCTCTCAATATCTGTACTAAAAGTGTTTCAATACTGTTTTATTTTTTACAGTGAGAAGCAAACCAAAGATACAACTTTTCAGTTTTAATTTTTAAAGATCTTACTGATAAAAATTTTCAAATCTTCCCAGACTAAAAGGTATTGAATACTGCAGGTCTACATGTATTAAATCTAGCCTATTTGTTTTTAATTATTTATATGAATTTTTTTTTTTTACCTTTATTACTTATACGTCGTATATCTTTTACGGCCTCTTACCAAACAAGAACTCTGATTTCGCGAATACTCTTCGACAAGGTTACTTTATTAACATGTGTTTTACTGACATGGATACTTCATTATTAGACATTTGCTTTACATTGCACCTTAGTGACAATGTCACTTTTCTGCAAATCATTTCCTCGTCAAAATCACGTTATTGATAGACATTTTATTGTCGTGGATACTTGATCGACAAACATTTGATAATAATTTATTGCTTACTTTTGACAATCGTGAATTAGGCAAGAAATTAGTTATATGAGTTACAGAAGTTAGTTTGGTCGTACCAATAAAAGAACCTACTTTACTAAGGCACTAAAAACTTTTTTAAATCATTCAAGATATACTGAAAGTTGCTCAGATCTAGGGTTGCCAGATGTTCCGGTTTTCCGGGACAGTCCAGGGTTTCAATGAAAGAATTAGCTGTCCCATAAAAGGCTTTCGGGACGCCTGTTTGTCCCGGTTTTCCTTCTTCAGATTGAAATAAAAATCAACCTGCAAGAACTAGTACGTCTCACCTAAAAACTGAAGGTTTGGGGAAAATTTGTGTAGCCAATTAATTTTACTAAACAAACAACAGGGAGTTGAGTTTTACGCCCCACGGTTATGCCGGTTAGGCTAAAGGAGACGGTGATGATGAGTAATGAATGAAATGGTGGAATGAAGAAAGTGGGAGGAAACGGGAGAACTCCGAGAAAATCCACGCACACGGTGTTTGTCCACCACAAAGTTCACTTGGCAGGGGATGGGATTGAACCCGGGAACCCAACGCTCTACCACTGAGCCACCGCGGCCCCATACAAACAACAGGGAGTTTGAAATTACATCCATTTTTTCGTTCTATGTGTTGTTTAGCATCCAGAGGGAAAAAGAAAATGGATTTTAGAAAATATTCAAGAGGGAGCATATGATGTAGACTATATAATTTCTTGAATATCACTTTCAATCGAAAAGAACGTATTTTTCCTTGTGATGGGCTTTTCTAGTTATTTTCATTGAGATAATATAACGACCTAGAGGTGCCCTAATGCGAGATCTTTGATGGTATCGAACTCGTAGATGTCGAATCGATCCGTCATATTGTGTATGGAAAAAGAGACGTTTTCACGTAAAGCTCAATAATAATTCATTTTGGTGTTATTTGTTGATTATCTGTGTTCGGAAGAGAGATTTAGGGTGAATGAAATCAGCTTTCTTTGGAATTTCATAATATTTCAATTGTAAGTCATTTTCTTCCTTCGTTTAATTTTTAAATCGATAATAAAACGTGGTTGTGTACTTGTAATAATATTGGCTGAATAGGCATATGCATAGTATTTACACTATCGAATGACTCGAAGATGGATCCTTTATTATATATATTTATTCTTCGTTGCTATGACAACTAGAAAAGAAATTACATCTATATCTTTTCTTTTCTTTTTTTTCATAATTTCTTCTTCCTTTCTAGAGCAGCTTGTGCATAATTTAAAAGTACTTCTGCCCACAAATACAAATAAAGATGCCCTCCTGAAGTCAATCTGCAAGTAGTAATAGAGCTCCTCATTTAGTGCTTGCTCTGCTAAAAGAAATACAAAAGCTCTAGCTCAACCTAAAAATGTAAGAAATGTGTTAAAATTTGGTAAAACAGCCTGCTCGAGTAATGTCAATATAAATTTTCAATTTGATAAAACCGTCTGCTAAAGTACATGTCCATATTTTATAACAAACATAGACTACTTTAATTTTATTCTAGTTTTGTATCCATTCACGTACCAATGAACACAAAACCGATAATCGAATTGGATACACTAACACCATTTTGGTTATCTGATGCTAGTACATCGTATACAAATGGAGCTCTGATATGTGCGTTTTGTTTGTTTATATATATAAGCTGACTGAAACTTGCGGAATACGTCATCTTACGTATGGAAATTTCGAATCGAACACTACAATCGAGACCACGCTCGAATCAACAATGTGACATAGGGAAGGGCACCTCTAGATCTATATAATTTATTATCTCACTGGTTATTTTATACTTCAATCGACGGCGCAGAACTGCTTCATTTTTAGAACTTGAAACATCAATGGCGATACTGCTCTCAGTCACTGTATGTTAACTGCATTTATACTGTATATATTTCGTCCTGTCTGCCATCTTCTTAGGCACAATTAGGACCTGTTAAACCCAGATCGGAATTCGGAATAATAGTGCAGTCAAATTATCAAAAAGTAAGAAACAAATTAGTAACAAGCTGAAAATTGGTACAGATGTTGAGAATGATGTTCTAAACAACATACTAAAAGCCCCCTGAAATCCCAGGTGACCTTCGCCGCCATATTGGAAAATGGCCGCTGCAAGTGTTAAATGAACAATATCCAGATAAAAATACCAATATCTTCGCTATGGTTGAACATAAAGAGATAAACGTAGTGTCGGTTTATAGAACGTAGATAACACAATATTTTTTAAAGAGAAACAATTTTCCAGAAAACGCATACCGTACTTTTAGAAATATTTAGCTCTAAATTCTAAAATTCCGAAAACTCCCGTCAAACTCATTTAAAATTTTATTGAACTTAGGAAATAATTTTTAACAAGTTAATATTTGACAGATGTTGGTAAAGATTATTTAAATGGCATACTAAAATTCCACAACTTCTTCGTTCGCCATATGGAAAAATGTCCAAATGTCCGAAGTAATTGAAAGATAATATTTTTTTAAAGTGAAATACAAAATCGGGCTGGACCGGGCTAAATATTTGAGAAACTGTAAATGCAGTCGTTCCGAAGTCAATTGGGATCAATGGTGGTGTGAGGCAGGCACGTAGCCAGGATTTCGTGAAGGAAGGGGGGGGGTCCGTGATATGAAATACTGTGGTTCATCACACCAGGAGCTCGATCATTCTAAACCATTTTACTGGAACATATATTGGTTCGTTTAGCCAAGATTTCGTAACGGGGGAAAGGGGGAGGGTGACATGAAATTCTGAATGCCCAGAAGCGCGATCAATCTAAACTAGTTTACTATCAACATATATTAGTTTGTTAGGACGATAAAATGAAGATATGTTGGAAAGTATTTTAACAACAAACTATGAAGAAATATTGAGTAAAATAATAGAAAAACGTGTTGAAAAAGATTTTACAATATTTACGTCCTTACTCTGTTCATTCAAATATAACAATTATCCTTTCATTATGACTTCAACTATTATAAAAAGTGGATACTCAATAATGTCTTGCAAAATATTTTACAATATTTGCATTCCTTTCTCTGTTGAATCAAGTATTAACAGAACTTTCTTTCCACATAAATTTTTATTTTTATTATTGCGTCAACTACTGTCTGTTCCAAATGAAGGTTAAAGGAGCAGTAGAAAATTGTTTTTGAAATAACATGTTTGATATTGCTAGGATATGACAACGAAAAATTATGTTTAAAAAAATGTCCACGCTGTTACACAACGGTACTATACTTTTGGAAGCTTGAAATCTCCCTGACTAGTAGCAGAAATTCTGAGAATTCCGTAACTTTTTTAGAAATTCTGAGAATTTCTTAATTTTTCTAGAAATTTGAAATTCCTTGACTCTTCCAGGATATCTCGCTTACCTCTCCACCATGTATTGCAAGCAATAGAAATCTCCTCACAAGAAAGAATAATCAAAAGCCTCCTGAACTTTTTTTTTAATCTGTAACGCGATCCTTTTCCTCATTTCATTTTGTTTCTTTCTTCCTTAATTTTTTTCATTTCTGGTCTCGAAGGAGGGGGTGCGGACCCCCCCTTGGCTACGTGCCTGTGTGAGGGGAAAACATTATGACTTGTTTAAGGTTGTCGTCCGCCATCTTGATGACCACCATGTTGGAATTAACTTGTTTGTTTTAAATGGCAACATGATCGTGTGACATTATACAACATCCTCGTTCGAAGAGAAACTCAATGGTAAGGTTATTTTTCCAAAATCTGCAACAGGTTTGAAGTTGCGAATAGATTTAGGATATGTTATATGTGAAGTGCTGTGAAATGTGCTGTGCGAAGTTTCGAAAAAATAAAGTAAAAAACAAGTAAAGTAGGATAAAGTGAAAAACTAGTTTTGCAACATCTTACATTACGTATTCTTTAATAACCAGAAAAAGAGAGAGTTAACACACATGAGACAATTACAATGACATGACATGTTCAGCATGCCCACCGTTCTGTTCTATACATACCCTTAACCGTGAGACCCAGTGATTGTGCACTCTGCGAAGCATAGTTGGTTATACTTGTTCACAGGCCATAATGATCCTCCTTTTCAGGTAGCCAATGTCAATAATTTTACACTGGTAGACAATAGCTTTAAAGTGGCCCCAAAGATGGAAATCCAGTTAGATCGGTGACCTTATTGGCCACTCAACTGGTCCATGCTGACCTGTCTAGCAACTGGGAAAGTGTTTATTGACCCATCGATTACGTTATGACCATAATGCAGCGGTCCTTCATCTTGTTGCCAAAATTGATGAAATCACCTATCCTCGTCCAACAAAAGTGACATAAAGTGTTTTAAAACATATCTCAATATCTTGCAGCATCCCAGGTCCCATCAATGAAAACAGGTCCAATAGGTCCCATCAAGGAAAACAGGCCCAATAGGTGTTTCGCCTCATATTCCACCCACACCATTACCTTACCTGCTCTTTGCATCTTTGATGAATCTATCTAATTAATATTTCTATTAGTCCAGTACCGAACATTTTACCCAGAACCGAAAAACTCTAAGGTAAAGCTTTTTTTTTTAATTGCAACGGTTTTGAAGTTGTGAATTGATGTAGGATAGATTACGTTATCATTTAGACTTAAATTTTATTGTGTGTGGAACATCGTAAAGACGGGAACCGACTGTCTCTTTACTTTTTTCTTGTAGGAAGGACATAATGCTAACTCGATAGGAAAGAGTAGAAATTTTCCTTTTGGCTGGAGGACACTTCAGCAATACCAGTCGTCTTCAAAGCGCGATATCCTAATCGTGAGCCGGTGACTGACAGTGCTGTATGAAAACTAATCTGCGAATTCATGGCAAAGGGAAATGTTGATGATTTACCTCAACCAGGATGGCCAGGTAATGCAACTGATCCAGACACATCAGCAGCTGTGTTGGGTGTATTGGTGAAAAGTCCTACGAAGAGTGTGCGACGTCTATCAAGTGAATATAATGTTAGTGACAAAAGTGTTCAAAGAATATTAAAAGGGGAAAAGTGGTACCCTTAAAAATTACATTTGAAACAAAAACTATCAGAGGATGATTTTAATAGACCAATGGAGTTTTGTGAGTAGGCGTTAGTCCAGACAGCTCGTAATCCAGTTTTTCCTCATAACATTGTTTTTAGTGATGAAGTAATTTTCTATGTAACAGGTGAGATTATCAACCAAGATGTTCGGTACTGGGCTAATACAAATCTTAATTGAATAGATGCATCAAAGATGCAAGATACACATAAGTTAATGGTGTGGTGTGGAATATGGGTCGAAAAACTTATTGGACCTGTTTTCATTGATGGGACCTGGGATGCTGCACTACATTGAAGTATGCTTGAAAACACTGTTATGCCACTTTTGTTGAACGAAGAAGGGTGATTTCATCAATATTGGCAACAAGATGAAAGAAGACTCTCTTTTCCTGGTTATTAAAGAATACGTAATGTGAGATTTTACAAAACTTGTTTCTTTACTTTATCCTTCAATTCGAAACTTCGCACAGCACATTTCACAGCAGTTTACATATAACATATCCGAAATCTATTCACAACTTCAAACCTGTTGCAGATTTTGGAAAAATATCCTTACCATTGGGTTTCTCTTCGAACGAGGATGTTGTTTAATATGTCACACAATCATGTTGCCATTAAAAATAAACAAGTTGATTCCAAGATGGCGGACGACAACCTTAAACACTTCATAATGTTTCCCCCTCGCACCACCATAGATCCCAATTGATTTTGGATCGACTGCATTTACAATTTCTTAAATATTTATCCCGGTCCAGCCCCATTTTGTATTTCACTTAAAAATATTATTTCTTTCAATTACTTCGGACATTTGGACATTTTCCAATATGGCGAACGAAAAGGTTGTGGGATTTTAGTATGCCATTTAAATAATCCTTACCAACATCTGTCAAATTTTTACTTGTTGATAATTACTTCCTAAGTTTAATAAAATTTTAAATGAGTTTGACGGGAGTTTTCGGAATTTTAGAATTTAGAACTAAATATTTCTAAAAGTATGCGTTTTTTGAAAAAATGTTTCTGTTTTAAAAATATTGTGTTATCTATGTTGTATAAATAACACTAAGTTTATCTCTTTATGTTCAACCATAGCGAAGATATTGGTATTTTTATCTGGGTATTGCTCATTTGACACTTCCAGCGGCCATTTTTCAACATGGCGGCGAAGGTCACGTGGGATTTCAGGGGACTTTTAGAATGTTGTTTAGAACATCGTTCCTATCATCTGTACCAATTTTCAGCTTGTTGTCAATTTGTTCCTTTCTTCATTAAAATTTGAGCTTCATTTACTGCACTATAAGAGACGCAGGCAGCTCTTCTTATGTTAACTTTTTAGATTCTTTATAGATCTCTTATGGAGCTTCATTTGTGTTAACTATGTATAAAATGAACTGGAAAATTGTGAGTAGTAACCGGGAAAAGACAGATAATTAATTGACTCTGATCAAATGAGAAGGAAATGTGACCTTATATATAGTCAGATTAGTGTCCCGGTTTTTCGTTTACAAAATGTGGCAACCCTACTTGGATCATTCCAAAGACACTGAAACTTTCTTAACTAAGCTCAAAGATACTGAAACTTCCCGAATTCACTCAAATATATATTGGAAGTTATTTAGGTCATTTAAAAGATACTGAAACTTCATTAAGTTATTCAGGATCTACTAAAAGTTTCTTAACTGATTCAAAAAATACTGAAACTCTCCTAACTCATTCAAGAGATACTGAAACTTTCTTAACTTATCTAACACGAGATAAAAAGCTTCTTTAATCCATTCAAAGGTATATTGGAATTTGTTTAGCTCATTTAAAAGATATTGAAACTTTTTAAAGTCATTCAAGATATACTGAATCTTTCTTAAGTCATTACTGAGATACTGGAAGTTTCTTAACTCATTCAAGAGATACTGAAATTTCCTTAACTCATTCAAAATATACTGAAACACATTCAAGAGATATTATCGAAATCCATTTTATAAGTCTATGAGCTTTAATATCAAAATTCCTCTCAAAGATGGATGACAAACCAAACATATTTTATGATAGCAGGTATGGTGTAGTGTAAATGAACGTCAATAAAGTAGAAACATTGCACTTTTAAACGAATATATTATTCTTCAATATTGCTTTATGATGGAATATTATTAGGAAAAAAAGAGAAGATGAACGGAAATCCCCAAAGAGAGGACTTGATAACATTATTATTACTTTTTTTTTGTTTGTTTAATTTCACTTTTCCCTTCTTTATAACATGTTAACTTCAAAGAATGAAAACACACACTGAACAGGTTTTACTTGTTCCTTGCTGTTGAACTAATTATTAGAACACTGCATCGGTTGGAAAACATATACACACCGCATACATAGACATACACATACGAACATGGATATACACACATGTGCTTGGAGAGAAACAAGACATAACAAGCTCTCTAAGTACGTGTGCAAATTCTCTTTCCTAATTTCCCGGTTGGTCCACCACAAATGGTGATGTGGTGGTGGAGAGGCAAAGCAGGATAGCTGCAGAAAACAGAGTTGTACAGTCAGGGCTATTGAATGTAACGAGACAAGTGAAGCTCTCTTAGAAAGAATGGGCCTTTTCCTTGAGAAAAGAAGCAGCATTTCACCAACCAACATATTTGTTATCTTCTGGGCTGGCACTGGCGGTGCCTGGTGAGTAATGGCTCTTCTCGTCTACAGGCAGACCAGAGCAACTGGCAAAGAAAATAATGAGGTACGTTCGAAGAGCAAAAGAGAATTATAGAATAGAGCTTTTCCACAAGGTTCTCTCTCTCTCATCGCATCGTAGTCTTGGCATAGAGAGAAATTAAAAAAAAAAAAAAAAAAAAAAATGCACCGAAACGAAGAAGAAGATAGAAGAATTTTCCCGCCCTCTGCAAATTCTTCTCGTAGTAATAGTCACGTCAAAGATTGCTCCATTAATTTTCTGCTAATCATCTAATCTAGTAATTACTTGGAACTATTCTTAATCGATAACTAGATAAATCACGTTTCTCTTCCATTTTTTACCTTCTTTCTTAAAGGCATGTGTCTTCTTTAAACAGCCCTGCAGTTGAAAACTATTTATGATTGAGGACACTTCCCATGTGGTAATGCTCTATGTATAAATCTCTTAAGAACAAAGAAGAGAAAGAAAAAAAGAAAAAGAAGAAAAAATTGCCCAATTAAGAGCTTTGGAATTTTCAAGATAACAGGCAGATAGGAACTTCTATGAAATTGTTTAATTAATTAAGTGAAGGAAATTTTGTTCACACAATAGTGCAAATATAGTTTTCTTATTAACACGTTATCATTTTTTTCATATTACACAATTTTTTGCTTCTCTTAAATTACCTAACTAGTATATCAAAATCTGTAATTTGTCATAATCAGGGACGCCCGCAGGATTTTTCAAGGAGGAGAGACAAAAGATTGATTCTAAGGGGGATGGGACAAAAGACTGACGTACAAGCACAGCCGTTAATGCACGCACACTTTGATGCATACGTGGACCATATATAATATAAAATCACAGTTATTTTCGCACATATTCGTATTAACTACAGTAAATAAACTATAGTTTTTATGCTATGGTATGCAAGTAAGCAAAGTAATATGTCTTGACAAATGCTTCCACAAACTAAGCACCCTTCGAAAATCAAGAGGAGCGGCCTTAGTCATAAGTTTCTTTTCTTATATTAAGAGTCTGACATACTGAAAATAATACAAAATTTACCATTTTTCTTTTGCTTGTTTTTCATAAATGAAAGGAGATAATGAAATGCAACTTACCACAATCATAGATAATGTTATTCTACAACAGAAAATATGAACCAGAAGAATTTTCAGTGTAGTCATCCATAGAAATTACAGTGTTACCAGAATAATATTTTCTCCCAAAATCTAAATTAAGGCAGAGAATGGAGGAACGAACTCAACTCCATTTGATTATATATCATGTTGTCTTGGAATCCTGTGAACTACTTTTTAAATAATAGTTGTATTTAGTTTGTAACAAAGAAAATATTTTAAACCTACATTTATTAAAATTAGATAATAATGTTATTTAAAAAGTAGTTCACTGGATATCAAAATGACATGATACGTAATCAAATGCAGTTGAGTTCGTTCCTCTAGTCTCTGCTCCAACTTAGATTTTGGGAACATGTTATTCTGGCAACCCTGTAATTTCTATGGATGAGTACACTGAAAATTCTTCTGGTTCATATTTTCTGTTGTAGAATAATATTATCTATGATTGTGGTAAGTTGCATTTCATTATCACCTTTCATTTATGAAAAACAAGCAAAAGAAAAATGGTAAATTTTGTATTATTTTTAGAATGTCAAGTCTAAACTTTCGAACAATCAAAGATGCCAACTGTTGAAAAATATTGAGGGGAATCAAAAAGAACTGAATTAATTCTTGATATTCCTCTATTTTCCATCTTAGACATGGGTTTTGTGAAGAATAAAACTTATTTTATTTACCTGTTGAAGTATCAGAGAAGTAACAGGGATATTTCTTAAAGCACTGGTTCGCAATCTGAGAGGCATGCACCCTGGGGGATGTGAAGAGCTAATCTAGGAGACGCGATCTACTAACAGAAATAAACTACATTCATATCTACAAAAAAATAAATATTATAACAAACAAGCATTAAATCGAATACCGTACAAAAACAAAATAACTTTTGAGTAAGGCAGTGATTCCTTTAAGAACAAAGCTGGCAAAAAAAAAAAAAAAAAAAAAAACTACACTGCAATGGTACGCACAAGTTTTGTTAAAAATAAACATAAATCTGTAAGGTTATTATTATTACAGTTGGACCACGATAACTCGAATCCCGAATGTTTAAAAATGACTACATCGATAATCGAATTTTAAAGGTTTCATAATCATATTTAAAAACCTCGGCAACTAGAACTTTAGTATTTGAGAACCTCTACGAGTCGTAGTTTACTTCTATAACTCGTATTTTTCTCGATGTGATCTCGATAACTCAAAGCTATAGCTCTATCCTTTTATGTAATTATCTTTATTGCTAATGTTATGAAATTGTGTTTTACTCATGTCTAGCATGTTATTTTTGCTAGTCATCTTATTTAATTTAAGGAAATTTCGCAACTTCGAGTTATAGAGGTTGGATGGATACAACTTCTAGTTATGGAGGTTGGATGGATACAACTTCTAGTTATGGAGGTTGGATGGATACAACTTCTACTTATAGAGGTTGGATGGATACAACTTCTAGTTATAGAGGTTGGATGGATACAACTTCGAGTTATAGAGGTTATATAGTCACTTTTCATGAGGGACGCGGAATTTTTATTGTGGCCACCTAGATAATTTGAAACTTAATTACTCGAAATACTCGATAACTCGAATTTTTATGTATTCCTTTCAGCTTCGAGTTATCGAGGCCTCACTGTTATTATTGAAGATTTTAGAATTCAATGCTGAATCTGAAATTGAGGGAGGGGGGCTTTGTCAATTTGGATGACTTACGGAATATTATGGTTGGGATTTAAAGAATCGTTTGTAACTGTATGGTTGTCGTCTAATGAGATGTGTGACTTGATATTTCTTTCTTTCTTTCTTTTTGCGCGTTGTAATAATGAATAAACAAATGTTCAGAAAAATGCTATTAGGTGAAATGAAAATAGGAAAACAGATATACCCACTTATTTACTAACTAAGAGTGGATGCTGACTTAAAATTCGTTGTCAACTTTATGTTTTGAAAATCATACTCAACTATATCACTAGAAACATGAACGCTAATATATTATGTGGGACGCTGGTGTTCAGTGGTAGATTTCTCATATCTGGTACGAACTGTTTCTGGTTCGATCCCAGGACATACGAGTTCTATGACAGCATTTTTTAATGGGGAATCTCTAATGCCTTCTCACGTTATCACTCTACAGATTCTTCTACCATCATTCATTCCATAATCATATGCCTCCTTTAAAGTAAAGGGTATAGTCATGGACCATCCGTGCTGCTAAGATATTGTATATACATACTTTTAAACAGAAATAGCGTATGCAAGCCCTTTCCACTGATTTAGTGTTTAATGCGTGAGCCTTTAATGCACGGATCAGGTGGGAGAGCCTTAAAAAATATGAACGTGTTAGGGTGGTTTAGATTCCATCATAAGCTGTAGGTCGATGTGTAATATAGCCCCAGTGTTATAAGGAACGCTAAACTTCAACGCAACAATAACGGTATGCATGCTATGAGTGACTCAGAAATATTGACGTTAATGGCATAAAGCCTGCCACTGCTTTATCTTAGGGACCAACACTGCCTTAATACTGTGACATTCTTCTCCATTCTTTATCTTAAAGTCCATCATTGTTTTAATATTTTAACATTTTTTTTTCTATTTTTTTTTAAAAATCCTAGGAACCACCGGTGCTTTTATATTTTCATATTCCTCTCCTTTATCTTTCAAATCATTATTTTCTAAAGTCAAAATATTGTTATTTAGGCCAGAAAGAGTTGTTACAATTTAAAGATAAGATTTCGGAGATTTGTTCTAAAGAATCACCTTTAAAGAAAAGAAAGACACCTGGACTAAAGCTCTGTATATTATATTATAAAGAGAAATTCTGGATGTCTTCAGTCCCGTTAATTATTTTTTCTTTAATAAAACGCTAAATTTGGGGAAATTATTCATTATGGATAGGCTACAAACAAACAAACAGATGGTCGGACACAACGAATATATAGTATGTAAGCATTTCATGTTTCACCACTAAACATTACTTAGTAATCCCCCAGTACCATGCTGCAACAATGCAGCACATAAAAGCAGGCACGTAGCCAGGATTTTGTGAAGGGGGGGGTCCGTGACATGAAATACTATGGTCATCACACCGGGGGCTCGATCATTCTAAACTATTTTACTGGAACATATAGTGGTTCGTTTAGCCAGGATTTCGTAACGGGGAGGGGGGAGGGGCGTGACATAAAACTCTGAAGGCCCAATCAATCTAAACTACTTTACTATCAACATATATTGGTTTGTTAGGACAATAAAATGAGGATATGTTGGTAAGTATTTTAATGAAGAACTACGAAGAAATCTCGAGTAAAATAATAAAAAAAAGTATTGAAAATGATTTTACAATATTTACGTTCTTCCTCTGTTCAATCAAATATAACAATTTTCCTTTCATTACGACCTCAACTATTACAAAAAATACATATTCACTATTATAAAAAGTACACTCATGTCCAAAATGATTGTCTCATATCTATGACTGTCTTCTTGTAAGAATATAATTTGATAATGATTTTGCAGGGTACTTTTAATACTGATAGCATGTGTATAATCGGGAAATGTATAGACTCTATTTGTGGTAAATTTCATAGGAAAAGAATTATAAATACGAAAATTAGAATGAGTAAAACGAAATGTTGCTAAATGGACAAGAAAGTTTTATTTTTGTTTTATTGTTTTAATTTTGTTTTATTGTTCTTATTTACTGCTCCTTTGACAAAATTTGCCACTTACATGTCTTTGCCGATTATACACATACTAACATTATAAGAAATACCGGGCGAATTCGTTATCAAATTATACTCCTACAACAACATATTTATAGATATGCGACAATAATTTTGGACATGAGTGTACAAACTCAATAATGTCGTAAAATATTTTACAATATCTGCGTTCCTTTCTCTGTTGAATCAAATGCTAACAGAACTTTCTTATAACATAAGTTGTTGTTTTTATTATTCCTTTCCTACTGTCTGTTCCAAATGACAGGTTAAAGAAGTAGTAGAAAATTGTTTTTGAAATAAATGCATGATACTGCAAGGATGCGATGACGAAAAATTATGATCAAAAATGTCCACGCTATTACACAACCGGCATTATGCTTTCAGAAGCTTGAAATCTCCCTGACTAGTAGCATAAATTCTAAGAATTGCGTAACTTCCAGACATTTCAAATTCCCTGGCTTTTCCAGGATATCCCACTCACCTCGCCACCATGTATTGCAAGTAATACAAATCTCCTCATAAGAAAGAGTAACCAAGGATATTTCCCCCCTTATTTTAAATATGTCGTCAAATTGAGTGTTTTTCGAAGGACCTACAGTAATAATGTACTTGATTATTTATTTGAACAAAAAGTTTGTTTGGACCTTTGCCAAAAAAAAAAAAAAAAAAAGTTCCGAATTTGGAAGCTGTACAGCATTGCGGAAACAACGCTTTTCTACTAGAACTGTTCCCACTCCCCACAGTCGAACGATGATGGATCACATGAAAATGAGCTTGCACGTCAAGGGTTCCTAGTTAATAATCATAAACGGATTGACAGATGTTAATTTGTTATCTCTGCGTGAGAATGCTTGTTCATTGCTATCATTAGAGCTTCATGATTAAGACAGAATACGCTACTATTTCCATCAGAGATTGTTCCACTTGAATACAGTACATTTCGGCAAAAGTAAAAACCTGTGCATTAACCAGCAGATGGCACAATTGTCAAATTCCACAATATTATTGGCATTTAATAATAATAATAATAATAATAATAATAATAATAATAATAATAATAATAATAAACAAAAGTCTCAAATATGAGGTATAGCAATCAATACATCTTCTTGAGATAAAGAAAAAAGTATGCATAAGTGTAAAATCCGATGTGTAATTTTGAGAAATGGAAAAATATGAGTTAATTTGAACCAAGGACTTGTCTCCAAATTACTCTGCATTCTATTACTATCGTAATTTAGGCTTATAGCCTACTTTCTTCATAATCGCTCATCTTTCATATAAATTAATCAGGCCCATCACTTCGTTCTACAGGCCTGAGTTCCTCAAGGTTCTGTTTTGTCACACTATCATACAAACTATATGTTGCTGATATGCCAACACCATAAGCACCAATTTATGTACTTCAGTATGCTGATGATACGGCATATCTCACTTTATGCTCCTCAGTGGATCGAATAAACGAAGCATGACAGCCAACAATTGATAAACTCGTCAGGGCTCAGGTGTCATAGCTTAAGAACAAAGTGTTAGATATAGCTAGATATTATATATATATTGAATATTGTATATATGCATATGGAATTTCTCCCGGTTTTCAGTTTCTGATTTGTCATTTTGCATTTCTAGAAGACCTCATGAAATCTCCTTCTATTCTTCAAGACTAACTTTGCCTCTGTTCCACACTATCTTCGGTTCGATTCCAGGCTATGTGAGCTTCTGAAGGTCAGCATCATGTGCGTGTGTTTTCTCACAGTTTGCCATATTCTCATTCTACCGATTTTTCCATGATCATTCACTTTCAATAATCATGTCTCTTTTAGCCTAAAAGACACATTTATAGGATGTACACTGAGAAAAAACATCCGAACACCCTGTAAACTGGAACTTTTAGAGATTCAACGTTTTCAGAACAAAATAGACATTTTGGACCAAAAATTTACTCCGTCACTCAGTTCTGTATCATGAGGTCGCTCTAAGCGTCATCAACCCTTATTTCAATGTATGAGGGCAAGTGAGAGTCAGATGTTATACTATTTTTGGGGGGTAAGAGCGAAAGTAACAATAATCTTGAGGATGAGAGCGAATTAGGACGAAGGTGTCGGAATAATTTGAGAATGATAAACAAAATAATGAACAAATCATCATAGGTATTACTTTCAAGTATACGTATTACGTTTTGCGTAAAGATAAAGAATAAATAACTATATTGATGTCTTTCTGAGAGCACGTGCTGCCAGAAAATGGTATCATACCTTGTGAATTCGTTTTTAAGATTTTGACCAAAATCCAATTTGGAGCCTTTCAAGATGACCGACGAAGTCCTCATATGAGCTGCTATAAGAGGGGAGAGCACGACGACTCAGTGGTACAGTGCTCACCTCTGGTGCGAGATATCTTCGGTTCGATTCCAGGCTATGTGAGCTTCTGAAGGTCAGCATCATGTGCGTGTGTTTTCTCACAGTTGGCCATATTCTCATTCTACCGATTTTTCCATGATCATTCACTTTCAATAATCATGTCTCTTTTAGCCTAAAAGACACATTTATAGGATGTACACTGAGAAAAAATCGTATGTGGCATACATAAAAACGTAGGTTACATGTATAAATCCTGTAGTTTTTGGACTTAACGTACAGCAAACGTATAACTGAAAAAATGTATCTAAAAATACGTAATTTCCGTGTAAGTGTTCCGAATAAGTGTACTTCCTGTGCGAACGAAAAAACTGTGTACAGGCGGTCAGGATCTCACGTACAGATGTAACATATAGCTGACGTATGTAACATACGTATACGCATGTAATATCCAAAAGACTGTTAGATGTCAGACATCCTGCAACAGCATGAAATAACATCTAAAGGCAGAACATATGTAGCATATGGATAACGTATGCCCCGTACTGATTTCTGTAGTAAACATAAGGATACTGTATATTTGTACAATATACCGCTGTCCGGATAACGGATTTTTCTCAGTGTAAAACTGCTATATTTATTCCCTCTCGCTCATCGTATTCATAGGCTTTGATTTCACATTTTCTTCAAAGTTCCAATTTTATTTGAGTGTTTCCACACTTTTGAATCACCCTGTACAATTCAATATATGGAAAGCATGCACATATTAAAACATAATAATAATAAGCGGTTTCATGAAGATATTTAGAAAACAATGTAATCCCTTAATTTATTTCCTAACGCAGATAAAGGATGTCCTCTGTATTAAAGAGAAAATCAAAGGTCTTTCAACTCTAATCTCATCCTAGGACTTTCTGAACACTGGAAACGTTGCCAAGATGTTTCAACAACTTACAATAACAGTATCATCAACTACCTATATACGAAAAAAGAAAAAAAAAACTCACCTTCATACCTAGTCATGTAGGCACGTATTACAACAACATCGAACCATGTACTTAAACGTTCCGTAATACCAAAATTGCCTCTGTAAGAATTAGGTCCTCTGCTGTACACCAGCTTTAGGAGTTCTTAAGTGGAATATGTTGGCTCACAAAGCCAGAAGCAAAAAACCAGGAATAAAATCATATGTCTTTGTCATGTCATTATACATAATTGATGGTTTCTAAATTCAGACGTTATCCCGCAAAGAATATTGTGGGCTAACGTATAATTTGTAAGAAGATTCCATGACCGATACAGGATTAAATCTTCCTCGTATTCGGTGTTTGTTTTTGGGTACAAAACAACAAGATGATGAAAAACTAGCCTAAGCAAGTGACTGAAGAACTTGTGCTCAGATCAGGTGGTGCTGGTATCTGTTGTCTACATGGGCGGGGATGATCAGTAGCTCCTCCCCTTATCTTATACAGTACGCTCATACTTTTATATTATTTGCAGGATGCACAGGTAATTTATGTGGATCTCAGACACTTTGGAGAGCACACTATATAGAACTGATCTACAGATTAAGAAACATTGAACTCCATATGTACGACCGTGCAGATACAAGACAAATTAGTCTAGTGATTCGATTTGTATTGGAAGACTTCTGGGCATTAAATATGTTTAATTATAATATAAATCAATAGTATTATAATGAACTAGGTTCATTCTGATCCGTTCTTGCCTGTGAAAAAGCAGATACCAGATAAATATTCATGTATCCATAAAGGGGATGTTTTGCTAGAATTAAACTTGTTAGGTCTTCTGTTGGCTAAGGGTAGCCAGGATTGGAAATTGGCAAAAATAAAGTTGAAACTTTCGTCGGCCTAACGTAGTTTAAAGTGTACTTTGGCCAACTAACAATTTGCAACAATTTTTCCAAGAGTTTATGTTGGCCAACCAACAATTTGCCATTATTTACCCAATAATTTATGTTGGCCAACCAATAATTTGTCATAATTTATCCAATAGTTTATGTTGGCTAAGCAACAATTCGGCATCATTTATTCAACAGTTTATGTTGGGTAAGCAACAATTTACCATTATTTATCCAACAATTTATGTTGGCTAGCCAACAATTTACAATTATTTATCCAATAGTTTATGTTGGCTAACCAACAATTTACCATCATTTATATAACAGTTTATGTTGGCTAACGAACAATTTGGCATCATTTATCCAACAGTTTATGTTGGTCAACCAACAAATATTACGAATGTTGTAACAAACAGGCGTTAAGTAATATACTGTGTAAACACAAAACAAGTATTGAGTAAGAACTATGATTCCAAGAACAAAGCTGGCAATAATAATAATAATAATAATAATAATAATAATAATAATAATAATAATAATAATAATAATAATGGAGTACAATAGTATGTAAAATTTTCCTGGAAATTAATATAAATAGGTATTATTATTATTATTATTATTATTATTATTATTATTATTATTATTATTATTATTATTATTATTATTATTATTAAAGATTTTTGGAATACAACGATGCATCTGAAATCGCAAAAGGAATCAAAAACGAACCGAAAGGTGGGAGGAGAGCGTGAAGTATACAGGATTCACGAAGGGGACGCCAGGGAAACAAGTTTGGAAACTATTCCTTTAAATATATACCTAAATTTGTACGACAGCAATTTTATTATATTATTCATGCAAATTATACACTGTACATTAACGTAAGGAACCTACCGCAACAACTAATGTGGTAAGCTATGAGGAGATTTCCCATGCGATTTGGTCTGTTTAATAATGCAAAAGTTGGAAATGAGTTTCTCTTCAGGGCCCAAAGTAATTTTTAACTAACCTTGACCTACAGTCTTTCAGCAACGACATGTATTTGGAAGTAAATACGTTTGATTTAAGAGTAGCAAATCTGTCTTAAAACTTTACCCGTGAATACACCACACTAAAAAGAAAATGCTGCATTGCTTTCCTTCTGTGAAGCAAAGTGATATATTTTGGAGTGAAATACAGGACTATTCTAAATGATTCATCGTATTTTAATGAATTTCATTTTTTTTTTTTTTAAGTAAAGTGAAATATCCTGTAATGGAGACCTATTAACTACGGACATATGGACACAGATTGTCTTCTTTTCCCGCAGCGCACTAGTAAGCTTTTCATGACGGATAGGAATTTGTTCTCAATTGATGCGTATTGTGATGTATGGTAGAGACCAGGGCGCAAAATTTCCGGTCGTCAGGTCACCATTGGCGACTATAAATTTAGAGCTGGCGACCAGAGTTCAGTACAAATAGTTTCTGTCTAAACTCACAGGGCTGCGCAGTTTCTGTTTCGCACGAAAATAATTGTCATTGAGTGAGAGAAAACATAGAATGTGAAATCTTCACAACGGACACGAAGAGCGTTACGCAAACGTGAAGTCTTAAGGTAAGATATATTTTAATATGTACATGAATTATCCAATTCAAAATTGATTATCCTGAATCTAAATGTCTGGTTTTGAAACTTTATGCCCTGATATAATATCTTTCTTTTTCAAACCAAAGGATGTGAAAGGAAGGGGGGACTCTCATAATTAGTAAATGAGAGAAAATGGTGACTATCATTTTTGGATTGACGAGTGCGTCTGACTTTGAAATTTTGCGCCCTGGTAGAGACGGTACATGGGTTTTTCTTTTTCTCTCACCTTTTATTATCAAAAGTTCTATAAAGTTCTTTGTACACTGTGCTACAAATAAATAGGTATCTTGAAATGATAGGCCTGAGTTTGGACCTCCTGTCTGTAGAAGCACGGAGGTCTTTGAGGTTGATCTTTAGGAACCTCCTACACGGAGCAGCGAGGAGGAATGTTGGTGTCTCTTGTCCAGTGCAGCGCGGAGACGAAAGGAACCTCCTGCTCGTAATAGCGCGGAGGTGGGTTGATGTCTCCTACCCAGTGTAGCGCAAAGACGAGAGGAACCTCCTGCCCGTAGCACACAGATAGATATGTTTTGTATCCCAGACGGACACATAGACATTTATATTTTGTTTCTTAGACGGACACACATACAGATACTCCCAGACGGACACACACCTATATGTTTTGTCTCCCAGGCGGACACACAGTCAGATATGTTTCGTCTCCCAGATGGACACACAGACATACATATTTTAACACTTAGACGGACACACAGACAGATACTCCCAGATGGACACACACATATATGTTTTGTCTCCCAGACGGATACATACTCAGATATGTATTGTCTCTCAGACGGACACACAGACAATCCCAGACGGACACACAGATACATGTTTTGTCTCCCAGACGTACACATAGACAGATGTTTTGTCTTCTAGACGGACACACAGACAGATGTTTTGTCTCCCAGACAGCCACACAGACTGATATGTATTGTCTCTTAGACGGACACACAGACAAATATATTTTGTCCCACAGACATACGGGCAAATGAAGAGACTGGATAAACACGTACATTAGTTTCGGTTATTCGCTTAAACCTTTTAAAGAACTTTTATTCGGTTAAACTCTTTAAAGAATGGATGACTCAAAAGTAAACCTATCTGCCGAAAATTACTAGCAAGTAAGTAGATGTGAGAATAAACTTTCACATTCTTGAAGAAGACAAGAAATAAATACCTAACATTAAGAGGTAATAATGCACTACTTTGTCCTCAGTACAAAGGTAAAAAAAAAAAAAAAAAAAAAAAAAGATTTCTAAAATACTTACTTTTGTTTTCTCAAATTTAAGAAAGCATTTTCAAACAGTGATCGTAACTTGCCAAAGAAATTGAAAATATGAAATTATAAACTCACCGGCATCCATTGTTCGTTCTTCACCAAACTTTTTCACAGTTTCGAGGAAGAGAACGCCGTAGGAGAACTGTAACCCCGTAGTGAGTATATGGACGAGGAAGCCGCATCCACAAATGATCCACCCCCATCCACCCTCTGGGTAATAATGTTGCCGAATAGTGGAGGTCTTGACGTCGTGCCGCCTCAACGCGGGAACAGTTTTATGCAAGCTGTTCATCTCACGTTCGTTAATCACTCGGACGCCGTCCAACGAGTCTTCACCCAGCTCATCGTCAAAGTGAGCGTAGTACTTGTCCAACAGACGAGAATCTGTGAAAGGAACAAAGAAAATATACATAGTAATTCAAATAGGTCTTACATATCTTCTAATATAATATCCTACAGAATACGTCATAATGATATACACCCTTTTCGAAATATCAAGGAAAGAAGCAATATAGATCCTGTCAATATTTTAATTACCATCATTCATTAGCGTCGTTGGGTGTGGAGCTAATAGTACTCTGACTCTCCAATTAGCTGGGTCGAATGGAAAACGAATGAGAGGGTCTTAGAAATTGTGGAAGAGTAAAATTAATTTTAGATATTATTAAGAAGAGGAAGAGAAACTGGCTGGAATTTGGCTAAGAAGGAACTGTATCATGAAGGACGTGCTAGAGGGTATGGTGACAGGAAAGAGAGCGAGGGGGCGAAGGACACTACAAGTAATGGACGATATTAAAACAGAAAAATCGTACGTGGAGACGAAGAGGTTAGTGGAAGACCATGGAGCATGGAAGCTTCTCAGTTCCGGTAAGTGACCTGCCATTTTTGGCAGAACACCTGTGATGATGATGATGACAGCGTCGCAACACATTTATTGGGTTCTGGTACAGGACAGTATTGTTGGCCCTCAATCGGTGAGCTCGCTCCGATGCAGGATGGTATTTGCCTCTTTCCCTCCAAAATCAGGACTTATTTTAAAAGGTACCGTAACACTTTAAGCTTGATTCGCTTTGCCAGAAGCCATAGCAACGGGTACCCGTGAATTCATTTATATAGATCTCCGGTTGATTCAGAGCCTAGTCTTCCCACCTCAGTGCCCCTTGTTGGAGCAATGGTTGACCCTCTCCTTCTGGGGACCATAAAAGGGCAATACCATTAAAACAAAACAAAGTTAGCCCCGCTAGAACTTTCCAATTTCAACCAACATACGCCTACTATACATAAAGTTGTGATAAATCAATAATGATATATTGACGATCGGTTTTCCCATCGTTTTTGTGATTCTTTCGTTATTCTACATTCAAGGGCACAGCCTAAGGTGACTATTTGCAAGAATATTGTGTATTGCATAATGCGATCAGTTTTAGTCGTTTTAATATTTAATGAATAACAGGGCAATTTAAGTATTCAATAATAAGTAATATGAGCTACAAACAGGGAGTGTACGCCGATTGTTACGGCTCTGTATTATACATAGTAACGTTTCCCATTTATTTACCAATACACACACACATTGAGTGAGTCTTCAACTAGTGTTTGAAGATTATATCGCCCAGACATTTAGGCCTACTTCCGTGAGCGATACATTCTCGCAATAGCACCCTAAAGTTCAGCATTATTCAGCGAGTCATTTCTAGTGTTATTGCAGCGACCGCATTCCGAATTGCATTCTTCAATTTCTCGATCGTCTGTAGCCTCTGTAGAAAGACATCAGCATTCAGGAGTCACAAATGAAAAAAACACAACTCGACAGGTCTGGTGACCAAGCCGCTATGCAGCTATTAGGGAATCACCATTCTTGAAAATACTGTTACTTCTGTAAACCTAAACGCTAGATGTTCACAATTCCATACCATGTTCAAAATTAAAATGGCTTATCCTGTGCTATTCAATGAAAGACCACTCGAGCGTTGTCTAGCAATACAGCGCGAAATGTAGCCAATTAAAAAAAAATCACAGACCCTATAGAATAAAATAATGTACGAAGTGTGATGAAATATACGGCGAATAATTTTTATTAGAAACAAAGTAATAAGATTACATGGAATTTAAATTAACCTCTTTCAAAGTATCGTCCTTAGCTAGCAATGCAGTTGAATCTATGACTGGAAGCATTTCTGAAAGTCTTATTTTAGAAGGGTATACAACTGCTCTGTCGTGGTCGTCTCAATGTCAGGAATGGTGTCAAAACCTTTTCCCTTAAGCACGGTTTTGGACGAAATCGTTTGGAAGAGCCAGAAGTTGCATGGTACTATATCTGGAGAACACAGCGAATGTAGACACAAAGGAGTTTGGACCAAAAACTCGCGAATGAAAAGCAAGGTGTGGCACGGCGCATATTCGTGTTGAAGAAGGAAGCCATTTGCCCATTTAATCGGCGGTTAAAATGCTTTTCACGGATCCATACAAGATGTTTTGTTCTTCGGAAAGTTCTCGAATACTCAATCGCCTGCTTGAACAAATAATTTGTGCCACTTTTTAGCACGTTTTCATCTGTTTTTAACTTCGAAGGACGTCTCGATCATTGCTCATTTTCAACCAACTCCTTGCCACTTTTGAATCGCTCATACCACTTATAAACAGTCTTCAATACCACCGCTTCATCATCATACACTGATTTTGATATTTCGTGGGCTTCTTTTTTGGCACTTTTTTTAAAACTTAATGTTGGCACGCGACAGACATTCTTCTGCCTCTGTCTAAGAAGAACCAGCCCCAGGATTTGAGATATCCATGATCTGGGTCATTTTAGCAAGAATAATTTTCCGAACTGGGTGAATAGCTGGAAGTTAATGATTTAATCTCAAATTTGAATATATAAAATCATATATATAAGGATAAAATGGCCTTATATATGTTTTTAATATAGAGTATGTCTGTTTTTAAAACAGTTAAAAAAAGTTAACTTTTCACCGAAATGCACTAACTTTAGGCTTATGCGCAAACTTTATGTAATTAAAAAAAAACACTTGTACTATTAGTAAACAACTAAAGTAAAATAATTTCATTCTGTTAGAGGTCGGAAACTTAATCCTTGAAATTGAAATGTTAAGGTAATAAATAGTGCTTTCGACCGTTTGTATGAACTTTAGGCCCTTTGTACGAACAGAAGATAAAATATAGAAATATTTTCAACATTTTGTCCTTTACTAGCATGTGATTACGCAACTTTTTTCGCACTATTCGAACTCGATGTTCGAAAATTCACTTTTTTCGATCCACCCAAATATATACCCTTCGAATCAAATGGATAAACCACCTGTTTCAACGAACTTGATTCCTAACCTTTAACCTTCTATACCTTGGTCAAAAGTGATGGTGATCAATCAAGTAGCTTCAGAGACTTTTTGTCTCCCTGATGGACGGACGGACAAATGAAATAAATGTGTAAATGTGAGTTTTGATTGGTAAACCAAACGTCTTAAAAATAAACTTGTTTTATTCAAACCTTTGTTTTAATGTTTTTATGTAAATTATTGT
This sequence comes from Thermobia domestica, assembly GCF_964235325.1. NCBI lineage: Eukaryota > Metazoa > Arthropoda > Insecta > Zygentoma > Lepismatidae > Thermobia > Thermobia domestica. The sequence continues at coordinate 215,791,365 of NC_137463.1, forward strand.
AAAAAAATATTTTTATTATGAAACAAGTATTTTGTAACAGTTTCACCAACTAAACACTTTGACTTTATCGGACAGTATCGTTTGATAATTTCTGAAATGTCTCAAAATGTCTGTTTGACAGTGTTTGAATTGTGTGATGATGTCTGTTTGATAGTGTGTGACATGTATGATAATGCCTGTTTGATAGTGTGTGATATGTCTGATAATGTCAGTTTGATAATCTCTCATATGTCTGATAATGTGTGTTCGATAATATCTGATATGTCTGATAATGTGTGCTTGATAGTACCCGATATGTCTGGTACGTCTGATAATGTCTATTTGATATTGTCTGGTATATCTGATAATGCCTGTTTGATAGTGTCTGATAATGTCTGTTTGATATTTTTTGGTATGTCTGATAGTGTCTGGCATGTCTGATAATGTATGTTTGATACCGTCTGATATATCTGATAATGTCTGTTTGATAGTGTCTGGTATGTGTAATAATGTCTGTTGACAGTGTTTGAATTGTCTGATAACGTCTGTTTGATAGTGTCTGATAACGTCTATTTGCTAATCTCTGATATGTCTGATAATGTGTATTTGATAGTACCTGATATGTCTGGTACGTCTGATAATATCTGTTTGATATTGTCTGGTATGTCTGACAATGTCTAATTGATAGTGTCTGATAATGTCTGTTTGATAGTGTTTGGTATATCTGATAGCGTCTGATGAAGCCAAAGTGTTTAGTTGGCGAATCTGTTACACGATATTAGTTTTATAATAAAAATCTGTTTGCTTTGTTCAGCGATTAGTTTATTACCTAATCACAGTGATACCACGTAATAGATAATAACTAATATTATGATTATTACTACTGTAATGATATTATTATAACACTGAAATCAATCATCCACTGGAAGCAGAAAGCTAAGCTCAGTCAACATTTGTATATATTTAATACCTATTTGAATCGTTATTATGTGTAGATGAGAGATACAAATTTAATAATTGAAAAAAATATATTTATCGTCTTGCTGCGGGCCACAGGATGTCTGGCGGGTAGCCTGGGAGGAAGGCGATCAAATATTTTTCATTGAATATGCCCGCTTTTTAAAAATCAGACAATTGTTATTCGTTACATTACATTTGTTTATCAATCATAAATAACTATTTTGTTGTTTTCTTTTCTAAAATACGTATTGGATGTCACTGACTGATCATTTCAGTTAGTTTTTCTTACAAACTTATTTATTATGATTTTCTTTTAAAAATACATTTGTTCGACAAAATATACTAATTAATTAAATTATTAAAGCAGAAATTAGGAGAGAGTGGGCAGTGGCTCAGTGGGTGGTGCAGTGTGGTCTGGGGCTAACGATCAAGAGGCGCAGTTCACTGGAGTTTCGAATCTTTCTGAAGAGCATGGACATTTTGTATAAAAAGTTCAGTATTCGCCTCTGCTACGAAGTATCCCTGGTTCCATCTCAGGTCAAGTAAGTTTTTGATGGCCAATGTCATGTCTATGGGTTTTCACGAGGTTATCCCGTTTCCCCCCCACATTCTCATTCCACCAAATCTTTTATGATCACCGACTTCTATTAATCATCCATCTCCTTTACCCTAAAACGTGAGACAATAAAGTACAGATTTTGCCTCAATTTTTTTTCACAGCATAAATTGTTGTTCTTACATCTTGTTTATTATCCTTTTTGGAGTGAAGATCCTCTTTACTCAACCTAGGCGTCCGTTTGTCCAGATACTCCTCCGAGATGCCTGAACAGAACTTAACGAATTTGACATGGTGATTCGAGAACGCGCACTGAGTGTCTGTCATATGGAATCGCAAATGACGTATGGGGTTGCATATGGGCTCCCGATCAGGACATACCATTGAAGAATAATCACCGAAAAACTGGATGCCTATAGACTTAACTATTGGAAAAGTATTTGGCGTGCAAATTCTCTAAAAATAAAAAAAACTAATTGTCAGCATTAGAAATAGAAGCCGTTTTCGTTTTGTTTTACGAACACAAGTTTTCAAAGCGTAGCGACCGAAGCCCCTCGGTACTCGATCAGGTGTTCGTTTGTCGGGATAGTCCTCCCGAGATGCCTAAACCGTTCTTAAGAGGCCTCATCAAGGCGAAATTAAAATACCGCTAATTTTACAGTAATTATGTGATATCTTCAAATAGATAAAAGATAATTGAAATGTGGAACAAGGGCGCCCTAGACAATATTATTTTGCGTAAGGTACCATTATCACAAGTCACCTAGTGGCTTTCCGTTTTCAGCCGTTTAGAAACGCGAAAATAAATGCCGATTTTCAAAATGGCTCGAAATCGAAAGCAGATAAGTGAATCGTGATAACGGTATCTCATGTAAAATGATATTGTCTAGGGCGCTCTAGTTCCACATTTTGATTATCTTTTACCCATTTGAAGATATCACATAATTACTGTAAAATTAGCGGTATTTTAATTTCGCCGGGATGAGGCCTCTTAACAAAATTTGACATAGTGATTTGGAAGCGCGCGCTGTGTGTTGTAAGGTGTTGCATGTCCCAATCGGACATACCATTGAAGAATAAAACCGAAAAACGGAATGCCCATTGGCTTTACCTTGGAAAAGCATTTTGCGGGCGAATTCTCACCGTAAATAATGGAAAAATAGAATTTTCAGCGTTAGAAATAGGGCGAAAGCCTTTTCGTTTTGTTCTCCAAACACAATTTTTCAACTCTATTATACTTTTCGGTGATATGCCAAATTCCACTATTGTATGCTGTGTTCGTTCACGAAAACAGTTGATGCACTAGAAACCTACCTATCTTACGCCTCGTTCCAAATTTGGAATTATAGCATACTAGTTATCTTTTACATCTAACGCTAACGATGCTTATATTTGGTGCTCCAGAAGTCCTCATGAGCTATAACCTTGAAATTGTGTTTTGTATTTAATTGTTTTGAACTATGTTTTAAAAATAAAGTAAAAATTAGCTACAATAAGAGTTGTAACTATGGTGGCACGGAAAGATCTGGATTACATGTCGTATGTTATGGTTGTTTTAAACTTAATTGTTTACTATAAGTGTCACTAATGTTTCTGTATTTCCACACATGGTATCAAATCTTTTACTTCAATAAAACTTCAATAAATAAATAAATAAATAAAAATAAAAATAAAAACATTTTGTAAAAATGTTATTGTATTTGTGATGATACACTTTTGAATAATTGAGGTGTCATGATGGAGCTATTGTTCTAATTTTTTTTAATTATAAGAGGTACCTACTTTGTTGTCAAAACTTCATTATTAACTTATACGACAGCAACAATATACAGTACTTTATTACATTATTCTACCTGGGTATGGTAACAGAAATGGAATATGAAGTTAATACAGTATGTTTTAAGGTGGACAAAATAGCGAGCACTGAAGACATTGCAATTAAATAGGGGATTATAAATGTTAAATGGTACTGAAAGAGTTATTTAATGCAAATCACCATAATGGAACCAGTGCTAACACTGAAAAGAAAATAATGATGTAGAGTCCTTCAAATGGGAAAGCGGCGACACCTGTAATGGTATTCTAGCAGGGGCGAATCCAGGACGAACTCCTGGGGTGGAGGGATGGTGGTGAAAGAGACTTTTGCAGCACTGGTGTCTATGTCACTGGAAGGAGGAGAATCGTCCCCTCTGGATTCTCTTAGTGTTTCATACACTACATTATCTCCATTGGATTATTAGCTACTACTGTCGCCAATTGCTCTAAATATCAACTTGGTGCAATACATATAGACCTATTAGAAATCATGGCATGTGTATCATTACTAAACACGGCACTCCAATATTATAAAGTAAATATTCTTTAGTTTACATTTCGTTTGTGATCCTATTTGTAGATCGGAAATAATCTCTGTATATGCTGTAATTTAAAAAGAACAGGAGAGGATATATAAGCTCAAATAAACATTTGTTTGTAGGTACGGACATGCATTTAGATGTATATTTGTGACCTATTGTAGCATCAGCATGTTCCCCTGAAAGTTGCAATAATCAACCAGTGATTCGTGTTGTCTTTTCAAGGAAACATAGAAAAGGGGTCCGACTCCACGCTGTTTGCGGCGAATCCCCAAGTCTTTAGTTACGCCACCGTATTTTCCAGGACGCAAAATTTCCGGTCCCCAGGTCGCCACTGGTGACAAGAAATTTAGAGCTAGCGACCAGTGATCAATAGGAATGGTTTCTGCCTAAAGTTACAGGGCTACGCAGCTTCTAGAGAAGACACCGAATGTGAAGTTTGATGTCGAATCAGATACTGAAAAGATTTACAGTGAAAACTTCATTACGAAATTCTTAAATTTGCTTCCAATTGTCACATTTTGTGCAATTTTACCCGTGAGTACAGCTTCATGTGAGAGAGGCTTCAGCAATCTCAACAGTTAAGACTGCTTACAGGAATTCACTGAAGACTGACACGCTGGATGATTTGTTGACAGTTTCCATCAATGGCCCTTCACTTAAGGATTTTGATCCTCAGACTGCAATCGACAACTAGTACTTCAGTGCAGAGAGAGAGAGAGAGTGCTTCACAAACGTGAAGTCTTAAAGTAAGATATTTTCTAACATGTATATAAATTATCAATTCAAAATTGATTATCTTGAATCTAATTGTCTGGTTTTGAAATTTTATGCCCTGATGTAATATCTTTCTTTGTCAAACCTAAGGCCGTGGGGGAACTGTCATAGTTTGTACGTGAGAGATACTGACGATACCATTATTTTTTTTTTTATTGGCGATTCCGTTTGGCTTCGAAATTTTGAGCCCTGATCTCTCTATATCCGTAAATATACAACTATTAATATAAGAAAACATGTTTTATCTTTGGAAAAATATGTTTAGCTTGCTTCCGTCTTGGAAGCTTCAAAATATTCCTTCTAATTTCCTTTTGTTTTGCTTGTCTGTAACATTGAGTTTTATTTTCATTTTTATAAAAAAACGAAGTTTTCTTACTTTTTTGAATTAAAGAACAATATATCGGCGCAAAAATTAGTCTTAAACAATAAATCCGACTAAATATTAACTTTACCAATACAAGAGAAAAATAATTTAAATGAATGAGGAAAACATAAGTTATACAAGATTGTTTAGATAAAAATAATTCAATCTGAATGTAATTTAATATAAATGTTCCACTAACAACTACAATCATTTCACTTTGTTTTTATGTTCAAAATGAAATTTCTAACACAATTGTAACCTCATACATTCTCTAAAATCTGATAAGTTTCATCTTTGTAATTGCATGCGTGACTTAATTTTCCTGGTTTTATCTATTTCCGATGTAAGCCATCTTTGGTTAGTTCCCAAACTTCTGGAATTATCACGTAAGCCGAAGTTGCGTGTACTGAATGTATATATATACCCCCACCACTAAATGATCAGAGAAAGATATATTATTTCTTTGGAGCAGAATCAAATATGATTCCGAGAAAGCAAAATCGTGTTTTCATGTGAAAGAAAAGAAAAAAGCAATGGATGCTGAAAAAGAATATCAGTATCTGAAAATTCTCAGTTACCTCGCATATGAATTTAAATTAAATACCTCTTTTAGGATAAGCCAATAGACCTAAATCATTCTGAAAACAATTGCGTGTGCTACTCGTAAAAACTCTTATTTTGAAACATTTTCTTCCTTCATTGTGTTGAAAGATAAAATCATTGGTGTCTGGAACGAAACGGTTGATATTAAATATAGAAGTAAGAAGAGAGAAAATAGAACAGATGATTAGTTTTCAATATATCTAGGTAGCATTATTAGTGAGGGCATGATAATGCGAACGTGAAATAAAAGCAAGGATAGGAATAGGGATAGAAACCTTTAGGACCAAGAAAAGTCAAGTTTGTGGATTCTGGCAAAAAAAAAAAAAAGGACACTACGCAACAGTTATATAAAAAAAAAAGACTGAAAGCTTTCGAAGAATGGAAAAAACTAGCTAAGTCGAACGGATAATGAGTGAGGAAATGTTAGAAATAGTGGGGGAGAAAAGAACGATTTTAAGTGTAATTGAAAAAAGGACGAGAAACTGACTAAAACATTGGCTGAGAAAGAACTATATTATGAGAGACATCTAGAAAGATACAGAGGAAGGAAAAAAGAGGACGGTATGAAAGCAGAAAATTAATATGTCAAGACAAAGAAATTAGCCGAAATTTGTGGTGAATGGAAAATTCTCAGTTTGCGCCAAATGTCCTGCCAAGAATATCAGAATATCTAAGAAGATGATTCAGTTGTGAATACATTGAACCTAACGTGCATGAAAGCATTTTCGACTTTAAAATTATATTAAATTTGAAGGAAACCGCTAAAAAATACTATGAATATAATGTGTTTATTTGCAGAAGAAGAAGAAATAGAGAGAAAGGAGAAAAGAGTTACAATGAGGAACGTTATGAAAGCAAAGTAATGCTATATCAAGAGAAAGAAGTTAACTGAGAACTGTAGTGCATGCAAGCTAATCTATGCATGGAAACTGACGTCGACTCAATATGACACTCATGATCCTAAAGTTCCATAAAACACTTGCATCCTAACCCGATTTATAAAATTGACGTCAGAACTATTGGACCCGTATCCGTTTCGGAGAAAATGGGGTCCTTGAAACTATGCATCACGATGTACACTCATGTCCAAAATGATTGTCGCATATCTATAACTGTCTTCTTGTAAGAATATAACTTGATAATGATGTTGCAGGACACTTTTAATACTGATACTATGTGTATAATCGGAAAATGTATAATTGTGGTAAATTTCATAGGAAAAGAATTATAAATCCGAAAATTAGAATGAGTAAAACAAAATATTGCTGAATGGAAAAGAAAGTTTTGTTTCCATTGTATTGTTCTTATTTACTGCTCTTTTGACACGAAATTTGCCACATGTCTTTACCGACTATACACATACTAACATTATAAGAAATACCGGATGAATTCGTTATCAAATTATAATCATAGAACAACATATTTATAGACATGCGACAATAATTTTGGACATGAGTGTACACCGCTTTCCCACATTCACGATTCCATTTGCTTTTCCCATATTACTAGTTCTCATTAGCAGATAAAAATTGTGTCAACATATTAAACTAATCTCTAATATATGCCAGTAGTTGCTTCATTTTGCTAACCCACTGGTGAAGCGGTGAGAGCTATAGTTCGTTTCTTCAAACGAAGTGCCGTATATAAAGAATGTCACCTTCTACAGCAGGGGACGGATCCAGGATGGACTTCTGGGGAGGCGGTGGGTTGTAATACTGCTATTTAGAGCTACTTTTAAGAGCTCCAAACTCTGGGATGGATTTTATTTATCCTCTTCTGGACGGGGGAAGGGGGGGCGATCGTGCCATCAATAAGTCATCGTCCAAGGAATCTTTCGGAAAACCATCAATAACTAAATGACCAACTAGAATCTTCATTTCAAGCAATTGACTGGATGGTCAACTCCAAGTAGAGTCTTTGTTGTCATAGTTCCAAATGCTGTCCTTTAGGTTAGTGCTCGATTCCTTGTTCATAAGACCAGCTTCCTTGTTCTTATATTGCCTAACATCTCTTTCATATTAGCCATTATTGTGAAGAAAGAACAGACACACTGTGTATTAAGACGTATAACCCTGCAAATGTGGTCAAAAGAGGTTTGGAGGGAGTTACAGATGCTGTTGTAAAAATCAGTATGAAAACTTGAAAGAAATTTGCCGACCTTCACTGCTATTGAGTAAACGCACTATACTTGTTGGTGTTCAAGATTCATTTTCAATATCAGGGATACTACATCTATAAAATATAATCCTATAGCTTAACGGAGAACTCGAAGCAAATGCTTTCCCGCCGGGAGGTAATGTTACAAATCATTCCAATACTCTGAATGTTCTAAAATCATGGAGCAGATATCTCACTATTATGAAAAATAAATATTTTGATAGTTAGTACTAGCTTCTTTGAAATATTCTAAAAATAAGCTGGGCACCTTATTTTTGAGCTTATTCATTTCAAAGGATTGCACCAAAAAAGAGGAGGAAAGCTCAAGCCTGTAGCCAGCCCGAAAATGTAGAGGGGGCCCGATGCAACCATATCATAGTTCATTTGCCAGTCTATCGTGAAAATTTTAGGGGGGGGCAGCCAAAATTTGGGGGGGCTAGTCCCCCTGGATACGGGCCTGGGAAAGCTATTATTGTTGAGCAATATTTGAATATGACAAGGGGAAAAATAAAAATAAAAACTAATTAGCTTCTTGTGACTAAGAAGGTCAAGATATTCATAATTAGTAAACAAAAAATCCACCAGCCGGCAATTTATTTTTATGGGCCTCTTTTAAAAAGTCAATATATTTATTTATTTGTTTCTTTTTTTTTTTAAGATAATAGAAGGTGAACGAACGGTTGATTATATAGGGAACAATTACAGAGGTGACTTTATATTCAGCACCATGTTTGTATATCCATATTTCACGTGCTCTAAATCCCCTGATAGAATTGTTACGTGTACAAGTATCGATCATTGTGTGTTGACGTGAGGTATCTAAGCATATTTTCATTAATATACATATCTCTGTAGCATGCAAACTGTCGGTTGACTCATATAGTATACTGCCTAGAAAGAAAGCAATTTCACATGCAAAATGGTTACTGATCCTGGAATAAACTAATAGGAAATATGTACGTAGAAAGTTGAAATTAACATTATCCTACAAGACATTCAGTATTAGAAGGTGCTCAGTTTGTTTCGGCTCGAGTCGGTTTGGCTGGGTGAGCTGTTGGCTCGGCTCGATAGGGAATGAGCTGTAAGCTGAGCCGCTCGAGCCGTTGGGAACCCTAAATCCGGACGAAGCAGTTTTGAACATGTGTGTCCGGCGCCCTCTAACTTTTAACGATTTTTGGTTCGAGCCCGGATAGTTGCTCTTCCGGAACTCAAATCCAGAACCTCGTGAACGATGTCCTTGCCTCCTAGACTTCATGACTACCGAGGTCAGCAGTCAACTAGATTTTAGTATTCAGATACAAACCTCCTAACTTTCATGTTTATACACGGTGTTAAAATAATAATAATAATAATAATAATAATAATAATAATAATAATAATAATAATAATAATAATAATAAAAATAATAATAATAATAATAATAATAATAAGAAGAAGAAGAACAATAATAATAATGTTATAGTAGTAGTAGTTAGGCATGGGCGCGAGACCAAACGAGACGAGAACTGAAACAAGTCTCGTCTCGTCTCGCAAAATCAAAAGCTGTTCTCGTCTCGCGTCTCGTCTCGTCTCGCAGACCTAAGTTCTCGTCTCGCGTCTCGCAAAATTTTGGAAGTCTCGTCTCGCGGTCTCGCGCGAGACTTCTCGCGTTGGTCTCGCGGTCTCGCAAATCAATACTGGAATAATATAGTCTTCATTCGACCCTTTTAAAATAATGTATACTCAAAGTTTACATAGTTTTGTTTCATAGTTGCATTGTTACACAATGCTTATCCATTCATTCCGATTCACAATGCCTGATTTTACAGCCCACATTCTCGGTATTAAAAAATGCCAGTTTTCTGTAGTCTTTGTCTATGTAAAGTATGAATGAAATCGGCATGTTACATTTGAGTAATCTTACTTGCAAGATAAAACTTTCAAATAACTTGGTAAGAACGGTAACTCAAATAGTCGTATTTATAGTAAACATGCAGCGTTAGTAATATATATTTCACAACTTAAATGCACTTTCATCTCAATACAAACCGTCTTTCGCAAACTGAGGAATGGAATGAAATTCACGCAACGAACCAAGCTCATCTGAAATAATATTTCAAACTGTTTGCAATCTGAAACACTAGTTTTTTCCTCAAAATCAAAACAAAACCATAAAAAAGTAGTGGAGTACCGACAGCATTTTTCTCCCCAGTGACGACGCCAGCTTTAAGTTCTTAGGGGGGCAGATACATTTTCAGGGGGGCGGCTATTTGCCATGCCAAATATGACATATTTATTACGTTTGACTTATTTTACATTACATTGTGTAATTTCGTTGCTGTTTTTATATTAGACCGATATGATTATAACTTAAACTTATTTCAGGTAAAGTTTGTAACTAACAAATAAGTAACGTCTGCATATGAAATATTTTTCAATGAGACTTTTGAAATCCAAACATAAATTGAATTACTTTCGCGTATGCTAAGAGTAACACATTCGTCCAGTACTATATGCTACGCATCTCTCTCTCTCTCTCTCTCTATATATATATATATATATATATATATATATATATATATATATATAGGGAGAGAGAGAGAGAATTTACGAGGAGTTGCTGAAAATATCCTAGTCCAATCCAGAAGGAGTGTAGGTACTAGGTAGAAAAATGAAACCGCAGTTTAGAAAAACATATCTCTGTATGTACAAATACAAATTTGCATATTAATAATGAAATTCCTATTGTTTCTCAGGCTTCTGAAGTGATTATGTGTGCCCAAACAGATAATTTCACGAACATTCAGATCCTAACTGTTATACCATTTTTATTCCACCAAGGAAAGTCACCGAAGTAAATTAATTAGGAAATCAGTACCACCAAGGGTCTCTCCTCCGTTATATACAATGGTGAAGAAGTAAGTGGCTTAGTATGAACGTGGTGATTTCTCAACAAATTATGTTTTACATCCAGGATGATTAAAAGCAATGACTCTTCCCGAAATCATGGATGCAATATGTGACATTGTTCTTGAAAATTACAGCATTTCAGTCAGTGGTGGATATAGCCCGGGGCCGGAGGGCCTAGGCCACCCCAATTTTTGAGTGACAAAAATAATTTAAGCTATTGTTTATATACTTTTTAAAGTGTATAGTAAACTCACGATATACATATTATAGTCTGAGGTCTGGCTGCACCCCGCTTTCTCAGTTTTTACCTTCTCAGCAAAACTTGTGTCAGAGATTCAGGGCATTTCTTTGGAACTCGTCGGTAGCATAATTCAGAATGGCTTGGGTATGCTCAAGTTCTCGACATAATGGGTTCCCAAAATATTTGTCAGGAGAATAAAAGAGTGACGGCATTAAGAGAAATCTTCTTTCAATTTGACCGTAATGCTGATCAATTTCGCTCACGAATAGTAACCATAGATGAAATATGGTTGTACCACTATGATCCTGAATCGAAACAACAGTCAATGGAGTAGTAGCGCTCATTTCTCCAATGCCCCAAGAAGTTCAAGACACAGAAGTAGGTTGAGAAACTGTTTGCAACATTCTTCTGGGGTAAGTATGGAGTCGTACTCATAGACTACCTCCGCAACGGTCAAATAATTAATCCAGAATCTCTACATTACTTACAAAACTGAAAGAAAAATTCAAATTTCAACGCACTGGAAAATGAAAAGAAAGGAATTCTGTTTTTTTTTTTTTTTTTCAGGAGAATACATCTGTCCATCAAGCCCCTGCGAACACAACTGACATTGCATAATCTAGGATTTCAATGTCTAGATCATCATTATTATTCCGCAGATTTAGCTCCGTCTAACTATTACGTGTACTTATTTCCCAAACTTAAATAACACTTGAAAGAACGCAATTTTAGATCTGATAGGGATAGTGCTACGAACAGTGGTGTGAGGAAATCTTCAGATTTTTTAACTTTTCTGCAAAAACTAGAGCAGTGTACAAGGTAGTATATTGACTTTCGGGGAAAGTGTAGAAGAAGTAAAACTTCACCATTCCACGTGCACTCCTTCTGGGTTAGGCTACGAATTTTTCAGCAGCTCCTACTCAATATGGTAGACGTCACGTCAGTATTTTGAAACAAAATAAGTAAGGGAGCAATAGTGTAAGCCAATTACTAACTAAAGATCAGCACCCTGACAATACGTTTTATTGGGAATCAATTTAATTCCATAAATTTATTATTATCATTTGCAGGAAGGGAAAACACAACTCATTTTATCCCCTTCAAAAAATTAAGCCCTGGTAGTTGCAAACTAAGCTGTTATAAGCACATCCTCTGAATATTGAAAGCTGTGAATAATGTTTCAGAAAAGATAAGTATAGAACCTTTAAATAAAACAAAATATGAAACTGAAAACTTCAAACCTGGATAAATACAAACAAGTTACGTAACTGGTTTTACCTTTCTTTTATTTCCAATCGAAGTTGATCCAATGAGAAGAAAACAAGTCGACCAAATCTACTATTGCTCGCTAGGCACAATAATTAAAAATCATAAGAAGTATAACTAAAATTTACCTCAAAAGGCGCTAAATTAGAAAACAGAAATACTCAGCCGCTCAAAGAAGAAAGCTTGAGGACTTATCTACTACATAGTAAATGCATGGAAAGTACAGTAGACTACAATTTGACAATGAGATTGGTTATGATACTGATATAAAATACTACATGTAGAATGTTTAAAGATTGTAGGAATCTTGGGGGGGGCAGTCTAGGTAGCAGTCAGGGGGGCAGAAGTAGCTACTAGGGGGTGCTCGCCCCCTTGCCCCCCTCTGGCGTCGTCACTGTTTCTCTCCCCCCTTTTCTGACGAATAAAATCTAAGCAGATATCAGTTCTGGTTTTGGTGAGAGGATCCGTCTTGCAGCCATAAATCCATTTATCCTAAATTTATGTTTACGGAAAGAAACAACTGCTTTATTTGACTAAAAAATTTTCCTTCTTAGACAAGCCAATAGGCCCTTTTTCTGCCTTCATAAAACAAGTTACCGTAAGAAAACAATTTGGTGGGCAGGGGGAACAATATATATAATGCATTGAAAATAGGAAGAAGAAAGTCAGAGTGTCAGAGACAGACAGAAACAGAGAGAGAGAGAGAGAGAAGATATGGTATCCTCTGACCGAAGCCTCGAATTTCTGCACTGAAGGAAAAATCAAAGCGAGCCGTATATTTTTGAACTAGGATATTTTTACCGAGGGTGCAATAACAGAAGACCGGAAACCGCGGCCGCGAATATGCAATGTTACCTAAGTTCATTGTTTCGACAAAATTTTCCGAAAAGACAGCTTCCAAATATGTCCTCAATAAAGAAATAAAAAAAAAATGCATTGTACTGGTGTTTGCTATCCTGCTTTTATGATTTGTCAAGATGTTGTCTCATCATCAGGAGGAGGGTGGATACACAAGACAAAACGTGTCGTTTTTTCCCCTATTTTCCTCCCCCTCCTCAAGAACTTTATGACCTCTCACGACCCCAAAGAGAAAATAAAGAAAACAGTGTAGATAATGGAAGAATCTATTTTATTACATTTTGGGAAAGTAATGACAAAGAAAAACTAACACAATCTTTATTTCTTGAATCTTTTGTCATGAGGAAATCTCCTAAAATAACTAGATTTTGACTAACCTTGTTAACTTAAACCTATCATGAAATCAGTAATTGTGACAACCTGACCAAACCATTTCAAGAAACAAGAACAGCTAACTAAGCAACTATCAGTGTTGCCAAAAAGTCACAACACTTACTCCGTTAACTAGTGTAACGCCCCCATCCGTAGCCTAGCGGACAAGGTGGGAAAAACCAATCCAGCCTGGCCTCAGAAGGGGCTTTACACGAGCAAGCATCCGGATAGCTCAGGCTGTTGTTTCAATTCGGAAATCCAGAGGAGTGATAGTTCATAAATTAACAGTAAATATATATATATAAACAAATAACAACACAACCAATTCAGGAAATAAATGTTTATTACAAATAAATTACAATAATTAATCTGTCTTCTCGCTGCCAAGTCAAAATCTGGATTCAATAAATATTTTATTTCTCAGTTTGAGAAAAGAAAAAAATATTTAATATCATTCAAAGAATTGTTCGCTGAAATTTAAATCTTCAAAAATTGAATAATAAAGCAAATTCTCCAGTCAAGTCAGGAACCTCTAAAGTTTGACGCAAATATTCGAGGCCAGTCAAGGACCTCTCACACTTAACTGTAATATGAACATTCAAGGCCAGTCTAGGACCTCTCTCTCTCTCTAGTCTAGTACTAATATATTCCTTTCTTTAAAAATAAGAAATAAATTTGTACCTTTAATCGAGTGAAGATTTCCCTTTCTCTCAAACCGAAGAAAAAGTTTCATAAATTCTTATCATAAAAAGAAATTATTTTTATTAATTTGTCGCAATATAGTATGTAAACGGAAATTTCCCGATGAAAAACAACCGCAAACAACTTTACTATACTCAATTGAATGGGTTGCAACATCGAAACATCTGAAACACAAACTGGTCAAACATACTCCAAACAGTACGAACAAGTCAAACGAAGTTTTCTTTTTTAAAGAAAAAAGTATCAAATTTTACTATCAATTCTTCAGAATTCAAAAACAGCATTAATAAGCCTTTCGGATTTTACTCTTTGAATCAAAAACATGAATTTCAGACCTGTAATAAACATAGGATGAATAGCACATTTCATTGGTTTCGGGTACAAATCCCTCCACCTTTGTTCCCCTGGATTTGCCGAGCTTATTCACGATAATTATTCCACTGAAAACCTAACCAAAATGGAGCCAACAAGACAACCCACAGAATACACATAAAGACGTAGACAGACAATCTAATAGAAAAATTGAAAATTAACTCACCTCTGAAAATCCACGTTTTTACCTCAACTTTCTGTAGTTTCTCTGCCCTCAATCGTCTCGGACTCTCTTATCAAAACAAGAATATTCCACTGTAACGTGAGGTTATGCTCAGGACTCAATTTAAATGATCTCAATTCAATTAGAGACTCAATTGAGAAAATGGGACGTAGATCCACAATTTCCCACATTCACGAAATCGAGAAAAAAATATATACACAATTATAATTACGTGATTCTGAGTATTACTCATGCACCTTTCTGCAATTTGCTTGCTAATAGAAGCAGAGAGAACTAAACCAAGCCTCCCTTCCAACACTTTTATCGAATTTCCAAGCAACACTATTTTCACTAATTTTTCAAAAATACGCAAATACACTAAATATTGCAGAAAATGAAATATCACTATAATCATAATCCTCACTTGCAATGGATATTCTTATTTCCTTCTATAACACACTCTTCTACAAACGAAGACTTCAATACAAGAAACGTGAACCAACACGAAACGTCCATTTAGATTCATAATCCATTCGAACAGCTTAATCCCTCCAGATGTTACCCGTTCATACAACACAGCCCAAGTGAGCTAGCCGTGGCCAGCTACTTGCGGCCGCAAAGCCGTGACCATGCGCAGTCAACGACCAGCGCATAAGCCAAGACCTTGATATTTCTCGGTTACGAAAGGCAAAGGAAATCTTCTCACAAACGTTATTTTTACATTTAATTCTTTCTCTCTTAAATTTTTAAAAAATTCAAAGATGATTCTTTTATATAAACTTATGTCTCCTGCTGTAACACAATATTAAATACATTAATAGTAATTTTACCATTTTCCTTATCGAAGATTTTACATTTTTTATTTTTATAATTTCTTCTTTTTTTTTTTTTCCTGTGACTTGTAACGGGCACGTTACAAACTCGCCGCCCTGGAAAAGAAAAATTCTCAAACCAAGAATTTTTCGACGTCTTCTTCTTGGCAAGCTACGGAACACAAAAAGATTATAAGACACAAATTTTAAACAAACATATATAAATAACATACATAACAATCTACCAATAAAGTTTTTTATACACCCTACTCTATCTGATATCACGTCTTTATATTTAGCCTTTATAGAATCAATGAAAGAGATCACCTCTGGTTCATTGAATCTCCAAGAATCCCGATTATCATTTTGGATTTTCAACTGTGTGCATTCCGGATTTTTCACCTGCATGGTAGTCTGATCATGTAAATTATCGGATGTACGAGGCTCGTCCGAAATAAACTTTTTATTTCTGTGAATCAACTTGTGAAAGTTTTCAGCTTGATCTATATCAATATCTGAAACTTCAGAGCCGCTGCTACCATCTAAAGAATTCAGTTTATCTACTTTATTCACTGGACCACTGCTATGACTAAGCTCCACTTTCTTTTCAGCTAAGTTAGTATCCGGAGTTACCACTAAAGTTTTATCCTTTAATCCTTTCTTCCTACGATTCCTACGCTTGCTTTTCTTTCCACTAGCCTTCGCATCGGGTTTCACAACACTATCTTGATCCTTATCTGGCAACCTAGCATTGCTCGCCGAATGTTCACTCTGACCAAGTTCAACATTAAGAACTGCAGATGTTAAATCGACAACTAAAGGTTGACTAGAATTTTCTTTTGAACTACTATTTCCTAATTTGTCCATTAACCGAGAATTCGCAATGCACTGTCCCGAATTCTCCAAGTTAATTTCGGATATTTCATTCGCACCACTCTGATTTCCATGAAAACGATCAATCACTGAGACACAACTGCCCCTTGAAGATGAATTATTATACTGAGTCTCAACTGGATTAGTAACTTCGGACCTTTCAATCGCACCACCCAGTGTTTTCCCAAAATTCGTACGACTTTCATCCTTCCACATGGATTCAATGGAATCCTCGATTTTTCGAACGTCTCCAACTTCTGAATCAATCATAGATCTCAGATGATTCAGCTGGATAGCACTAGGCGCTGGAATTTCTAATAATTTGGATTCAAGGTCAAAATAATCCAAATCGCACTGAACACTCGCATCTTTTTTCCGAAAATTAAATCCATCTTCACAAATAAAAATCGATACCATAAAGTTCGAAACAGAAGAAACATCATGTTTAGTAGAGTGATGATCAGTTATCATTACATCCCTTTGGCCAGACTCATCACCAGATTTAAATCCGCTAAGATGTTTGTTATGTTGAATCACCTTCTTATAATTTAACCTAACCCGTTTCTTTCCACCGCGTAGAATCAAACAGTTTCTAGCATAATCGATAACTGAGTTTGTCGATCGTAAGAAAGGCGTTCCCAGAAGACACATGCAAGGCAACTGTTCCACTATCTTAAATGATATTCTCTCAAAATGACCGGAGAGATTCAAAGTCAATATTATCTCCCGGTTTGTTGAAAAATTTAACCCGGACGGAGCATTCACCACCTTTTCAGGAGTCAATCTAATAAATTTCTCCAATCCACAAAACCGCACTAAGTCCAGTCGAACGATGTTAAAACTTGAACCTCCATCCACACAAATGTCTGTTAAATAATTATGTATTTTACCAACCACAAATGAAGCGACGGTATTGTCCAATTCACTAGGAATTGTGTTAACTGAAGCATTAGGTGCTTTGAATTGATCAGACCGTTCATTCGGAATCTTGTTTTTTCCATGAACCTGAGATTCTACTTTCAAGCGATTCTTTACATTAGTAGGGTAAGAATTATTTAATTCTTTATTCAAAGAAAAATTTTTATCACCCACTGGAAATTCTCTATTTTTAAAACCTTGATCAGGATTTAACACTACTAAATTAGTCTTTTTCCGAGAAAAACCCATTTCCTTATTATATTCCAATTGATTTCGAAAGTTTAATTCATGCTTATCAGCAATATCCATTAACTCGGATCGGGTAGCTGGGATGTAATAATTCAGCATTTTATATCTATGGTTTGGATTCATTCCACATACTATGATATTTACCATGTCTGACTCACTATCCATAAAATTTAATACATTCATGGCAATTACTATAGATCTTACATACTGAGTAACTGATTCAGTGAGGCGTTGACGTCTATAAATTCTCTCAGAAATAAGTGAATGTAATGCAACAGGCGTAATAAAATTCTTAACAAGCCTAGATTTTAACTCATTCCAAGCTATTTGATGATTTAATGCTAACAAAATTTCTTTTAATAATGAACCTTCACATTTCCCGACAAGAACAGAAAGAATCATACTCAAAGAGTAGCTTGTATCCATTAGAGTTTCCTCAATTTTGGCTAATATTTCAAAAACTAGCAAACTATTACTGCCATCAGTTGTTTTAAATTCCTTAAATTTTAACTCTAGAAAATCAATAGTTCTTTTAAATGTATACTTCATCAGGAGATTATGCTCAACATTTGAAGATTCATTAGTACTATGCAAAGTTGGCAACCCTGTTAATACATTTTCACCCATCTGAGTTCTAGGTGGAGCACCATACTGCGGATGTAACGAAGTCTTGGGAGTGGAATTTCTAATTTGAGAAACCCTTCGGTAATAATCTCTAAGATTCAAGTACCTAGAAGGAACCTCATTCTTATCAGGACCTGAATTTCCAAAATTTATCGAATTCCTATCATTATTTGAACTAGAACTCATTAAAGGCTCATTAAAAGTAACTTGCCTCTGATCTCCAAACGATTCGTTCAAACTCCCAATATTAACAAATCTACTGAAATTATATTCATCCGCAGGTGACTGCGAACTACCTCCACATTCTAAATTATTAGCTCTCATAGATGGTTGTCTAATATGAAAACTCCCTTGAGTTGGCGGAGTCAGTGACATATTCAACTGTCCAAAATCAGATCTAGTATCTGTTTCAAAATTGCCGGTTCTATCTACCGTTATCAATTCGGAATATTGCTCCGGAATATCAATACTGACATACTCCATCGGATTACACATATGTATTATTATAGAACAATACAAGTATAAATAGAACATAAATAATATAATTATAATACATACAAAATATAATACTAACTACGAACACTACTGCGACCCACCTTTTTTTTTTTTTTTACCAAATGGAAATAATCCTAATAATACCTTGCTTCACCTTAATTCAATTTATCAAACATACTAGTAATTTATAAATGAACAATAAGTTACAATTAGCAATCGAATTTAATTCTGAAATGCAAAAGCAAATGCGAAATTCCAAAAATAATTATGAGTTTAATAAGTATATCAGTAATAACCAACGGACTTGAAATACTTACAACAACAAAATTAATAGCGGACATGAAATACTTACAATACAAACCCAAAAAATTTTTGAAAAGGACTTGCAATACAAACCCAAAAATTTTAGAAAAGGACGGACTACAAACCCAAAAATTTTAGAAAAGGACTTGGGCTGTGTTCAAATTTGTAACGCCCCCATCCGTAGCCTAGCGGACAAGGTGGGAAAAACCAATCCAGCCTGGCCTCAGAAGGGGCTTTACACGAGCAAGCATCCGGATAGCTCAGGCTGTTGTTTCAATTCGGAAATCCAGAGGAGTGATAGTTCATAAATTAACAGTAAATATATATATATAAACAAATAACAACACAACCAATTCAGGAAATAAATGTTTATTACAAATAAATTACAATAATTAATCTGTCTTCTCGCTGCCAAGTCAAAATCTGGATTCAATAAATATTTTATTTCTCAGTTTGAGAAAAGAAAAAAATATTTAATATCATTCAAAGAATTGTTCGCTGAAATTTAAATCTTCAAAAATTGAATAATAAAGCAAATTCTCCAGTCAAGTCAGGAACCTCTAAAGTTTGACGCAAATATTCGAGGCCAGTCAAGGACCTCTCACACTTAACTGTAATATGAACATTCAAGGCCAGTCTAGGACCTCTCTCTCTCTCTCTAGTCTAGTACTAATATATTCCTTTCTTTAAAAATAAGAAATAAATTTGTACCTTTAATCGAGTGAAGATTTCCCTTTCTCTCAAACCGAAGAAAAAGTTTCATAAATTCTTATCATAAAAAGAAATTATTTTTATTAATTTGTCGCAATATAGTATGTAAACGGAAATTTCCCGATGAAAAACAACCGCAAACAACTTTACTATACTCAATTGAATGGGTTGCAACATCGAAACATCTGAAACACAAACTGGTCAAACATACTCCAAACAGTACGAACAAGTCAAACGAAGTTTTCTTTTTTAAAGAAAAAAGTATCAAATTTTACTATCAATTCTTCAGAATTCAAAAACAGCATTAATAAGCCTTTCGGATTTTACTCTTTGAATCAAAAACATGAATTTCAGACCTGTAATAAACATAGGATGAATAGCACATTTCATAGGTTTCGGGTACAAATCCCTCCACCTTTGTTCCCCTGGATTTGCCGAGCTTATTCACGATAATTATTCCACTGAAAACCTAACCAAAATGGAGCCAACAAGACAACCCACAGAATACACATAAAGACGTAGACAGACAATCTAATAGAAAAATTGAAAATTAACTCACCTCTGAAAATCCACGTTTTTACCTCAACTTTCTGTAGTTTCTCTGCCCTCAATCGTCTCGGACTCTCTTATCAAAACAAGAATATTCCACTGTAACGTGAGGTTATGCTCAGGACTCAATTTAAATGATCTCAATTCAATTAGAGACTCAATTGAGAAAATGGGACGTAGATCCACAATTTCCCACATTCACGAAATCGAGAAAAAAATATATACACAATTATAATTACGTGATTCTGAGTATTACTCATGCACCTTTCTGCAATTTGCTTGCTAATAGAAGCAGAGAGAACTAAACCAAGCCTCCCTTCCAACACTTTTATCGAATTTCCAAGCAACACTATTTTCACTAATTTTTCAAAAATACGCAAATACACTAAATATTGCAGAAAATGAAATATCACTATAATCATAATCCTCACTTGCAATGGATATTCTTATTTCCTTCTATAACACACTCTTCTACAAACGAAGACTTCAATACAAGAAACGTGAACCAACACGAAACGTCCATTTAGATTCATAATCCATTCGAACAGCTTAATCCCTCCAGATGTTACCCGTTCATACAACACAGCCCAAGTGAGCTAGCCGTGGCCAGCTACTTGCGGCCGCAAAGCCGTGACCATGCGCAGTCAACGACCAGCGCATAAGCCAAGACCTTGATATTTCTCGGTTACGAAAGGCAAAGGAAATCTTCTCACAAACGTTATTTTTACATTTAATTCTTTCTCTCTTAAATTTTTAAAAAATTCAAAGATGATTCTTTTATATAAACTTATGTCTCCTGCTGTAACACAATATTAAATACATTAATAGTAATTTTACCATTTTCCTTATCGAAGATTTTACATTTTTTATTTTTATAATTTCTTCTTTTTTTTTTTCCTGTGACTTGTAACGGGCACGTTACACTAGATACTTTGAAACTACCAAAATAGCAGTAAAACATAAAAAAAAAAAAAAAAATCAATACAAATTTCATAATACAAAGGAAAATTGTATTTTTTTTTATTTCCACTAGTCGACATAATTTATAGTAAATGTTCAAATAAATGCTAGCCCAAAAGTTTAGAAATAAACTATTAGTTACTGACTTGCCTTCGTCTGCGATCGTCTCTACGATTTCAGATGATGATGTGTGGAAGGGATGTTTCGATGAGAACCATGCACTTCTAAGGTATCAATTTTGTAGAACATTAACATCTTTGGGGAGTTCATAATTATGACAGCATTGTTCCTTACTGCAAAGTACAGCACGAACGCACAATATTGATTTACCTTTTCTGGACCCATTCTGTTCGAGGGTTGGGGACGAGCAAGTTCAAAAAAATTTTCTTTAAATTTGGCTTCACTCGAAATAAAAATATTTTATATCCACTCGAGAACTCGGCTCAAAAAATCTCCAATTCGACTCGATATTTGCTCAAGTTTCGAGTAGTGTCGGGTCCAAACAAGTTTAATTCTATAGTATTAGTAGTTTTTATATTAACTAGTGATGCTCACGAGATGCGACAAGAGGAAAAATTAGTCTATCTTGAGACGTCGTTAATGTATTATCTCGAAACAAATGTGAACTGTTTCTTGAATATCACCAGTCCTGGTCACGAGGCGAGACAGATTTGTTTTGTCTCGCCTAGTCTCTATCTCTCGCCTCAAAAACAAGATTAAACAAAACAAAATACTTAAATTTAGCTGTTTGTTTAGGCAAATAGTAAACATATTCACTTTCGGTATGACCAGGCCTGAATTCAATTCATTTTTGGTGTTTATTTAGCGTGGTAATGGTACAGGAGGAGTTATATAAAGAATAAATACGCGAAATCAGTGGACAATTTACTGAAGATATTTTCATCGAAACAATTGTTGTTGTTCTCCTTTTGCGAAAGCTTCATCCTCAACCATATAATTGTCTACACGTTCAGCCGAATCTTTATCGAATTCATCGTCTGAACCGTCTGAATTCTTGACAGCTTGTCAGAATTTTTCTCGAAACTGTTTTCGTATTGAAAACATGGATGATAAGTTCCAAAGGCTTTTGGCAACAACAGATCCTTTCATTTCTTCTTTGGGCAAATCATTTCATAAGAAAATGAAGAATTTGTCATCTGAAGCTGTAAACCTTTTAATTATTTCCAACACGGAAGCTGACAAAAATTTAGACGACTCAAACGAAGGTGATGAAGGGAATAACTTCCATGGAGATTCGGCTGAACATGTAGACAATACCTATAGAGCTATTCCATGTGGAAACGACAAATTATGCCAAAATCTTCGTGCGGTCGCATTCGAGATTTGAGTGTTTGTCTGAACACTTATCAATATGTGATAGGAAGGAAAATGGAATGGTTTGTAATGCACGCCATTCATGTTGAAGATACGACCATAGTTGAATCTTAAGTTATGTTCATTTTCTTGGAGCTCTATCGAAAATGAATAAATAAATAAATAAATAAATTCAAAATTGCACTATAGGTATGTGGACAGTCTTTTTTTTTTTTTTTTTTTTTACCACGTAGTAGTGACGACGCAAATACACATTTTGGGTTACGAAATATTTGGATCTTTTTAGTCCAAGTCGATGAATTAAACCAAAATTATATTTTCGGAAGAAATATTGAAAAATTTGTTGTGTCAAAGGGAACGCAATTTTGAGAGAATAATAAGTATAATCTGTACTTTCTATAGAAAAAAAATCATCTTTTGTGTTTCTAATTCCTATTAGTGCTAATGGTATATAGTGCATAGAGAACGGATGCTGAGCTATGCCCCCTCTAACTTCTTATCGGAAATGACTAAAACACTCAAATTTGTGTTTCTGAGCCTCACTAAATTATCTGTTTTCATGTTGTCACTTTATATTGTTGTTGTTGCTCCAAAATTCAAAAAAAGAAGAAAGAAAGAAAGAAAGAAAGAGAGAAGGAAAGAAAGAAAAGAAAGCAATACATATCAATCTGTAAAACAGATGTGACCATTACAGCCTTTTGAAGCTCCAACGCTACATCAAGATTGTTGTGTTGTCTGCATTCCAGGGTCTGAAACCTCTACAAACAAAATCAAATTTTGCAAACAATTACAAACAATCGTGAACTGAGTCTACTAAAAGGAGTGAAAACAGAAAAACACGACTCTCGTTTGTGATTGCATTCCTTTCTACACCCGGACTTTGTTTACAAGAATGTTTTTGTGGAATTTTACAGCTGCTAAGAAACGTGAAGGCACGTAAACACATGCCGGGACAGAAGTAAGTTGAAATACAAATTGAAATTTTCACCACTTGTGGAGGAAGCATATTTCTTGCTGGAATCAAAATATTGTTAGTATTCCACTGTGCGTTTTTGTTCCACACGGTTTAGAACTTTATATATATTTCTGGTTATTATCATTCACATAACCAACCGTCTTGCTCGATTTTTCGCTTTCAGGTGGAATGACTCTATACGGTTGAGGACTAAGCTTTCGAAAAATAACGGGGAGAAGAACAATTGTTTAACTGAAAAATTAAAATGACTTCATTAAGTTATATTTTAATTAATAAATGACTGGTAGATTGACTCTGTCCTAGCTACTGAAGTAGACAAAGTATCTTTCCCTCTCGAATCTCAAACTTTTTCAGACGCAGTCCGCTATATGGATCCGCAATTTTGAATTTTTAAATTTTAATGTCAAATTAGTAAGTTTATAATCAACAAAGTCAAATGCACCAATGTACCAAGTCCAGTTCGCCAATTTTACTTTTTCCAAATTTGGCCCTCCATTTTTTTTAACTTGATGTCAAATTGATAATTAACAAAATCAAAAGCCTCATTATAGCACTTTTTGTCCATTTTTACTGATTTTGAATTATGACCACGTTTCAAGCATTTGATCCATAGTTTATCGATCTCTGTGCGTCGCCCTTTTGGACCGTCCCTCTCCTTGCTGTCGCTTTCCTTGTGCGTCGCCTTTTGACCCGTCGATCTCTTGGCTAACGCTCTCCTGGTCGTCGCTCTTTTGCCATCACTCTCTTTGCTGGGGTTCTACTGTCGGTACACCCATGTTTATTACAAAACTCGATCCTGACATTATTAACTATCTTCTTTTCAATATGTATGATGGTACTTGCAAAAGAATACCATATCAATATCACAAATGTAAACTATGCGAGACCGCGAGAAGTCTCGCGAGACTTCTCGCGCGAGACTTACTGAAGTCTCGTCTCGCGTTCTCGTCTCGCAAAAGATATCAGGTCTCGTCTCGCGTTCTCGTCTCGCAAAATATTATAAGTCTCGTCTCGCGTTCTCGTCTCGTTTGCGAGACGAGACGAGACGAGACTTCTCGCGTTCTCGCGTCTCGCGCCCATGCCTAGTAGTAGTATCATTGATAATAATTATATTGTCTATGTAGGATACCTGAAGGAAGTACTTGAAATTACACACAGCATTTGGCTCGTTTTGGCTCGACTCGACTCGAAACTCGAATCAAATTCGAGTCGAGTTCGAGGAAATTACTGTTTTGAGTCGAGTCGAGTTTCAATGAAAACTCGCTCGAACTTGCTCGTGCCCATCCCTAGTGGTGGATGGAAGCAACTTTGTAGTTTTTCTGCCTGAATGCAGAAATACTTGTAATATTGTAAGTAGACTAAAATTGAGACCCGGAGAGAAGGCTCAGGATAGTATGAATGCTGGCTATTAAATTCAATTTTGAATGCTTGATTCATGTCCAGAGTAGTGGACGAGTATCGAACTAAAGGTATGAGAAGTGAAATGAACAGAGTCAGTTCTCTCCCTCGTTCTTCCTGTTTGAATAAATTGAGCACGAGTTTCTCTGAATGGAGAGATATAGAAGCTGTTTTGTTTTGATGGTATTTAACGCGGCTCTGGAGTAAAGGTCAGAATATCTCGAATGGGAGCTAATTACTTATAAATAAGAATTTCTTTAAACTTGTTTTAGCTAAAATATTAATTTTTATGACAAAGGAGGTGGGCGGATAAGGGCCATTTTTCGCCCATCAGACAACGGAAAAATGAAGTGTCCGATTCCGACAAGTTTGCAATGTATTTGTATACTAGAAGATCTGTTGCATATGTAAAAATAGTAGATACGTGATAAAGAAAATAGTAAGTCATAGAAATGAGAGCCCAAAAAGAGTTCGTTTCTGCGTTTTGCGACCTTTTGGTAATGTTTGCTGTCTTTGATGGAGGCTTATAGGAAGAAGGAGTCGATGAACCAAAATAAATCTGACTCGTCATAATATAACGCTGTGTAACCTTTGATATGAGTACTAACTGATTTTGGTTCAGTGTGTCCTTCTACCTATTAGAGAACAAAATGTATTGCGCGAGAGTATAGAGTGATGAATACCGTTTATACGCTGTAATGTACGAGTTCAACTGGAGACTCCAGCTCTGATGTTAGTTACCGATTGTGACTGAAAATACATGCTCAGCATGTCAATAAAATATATAAAAAATGTATTGTTTGCGCGAATATGTGTGTAGGGCAGCAAAAATAGAGACAGCACGTTATGGAGTATTGAGAAGGCGTGTCATTTCTGAAAGAGGTATGAGTAAAAGTGCAAGCAGGAAAACCAGTCGCAGAATGGCATGAAATTCTGTAATAGATATATATATCGAAGAATCATACATACAACGCGTCAATGAAGTACCGATGGGAAGTCATTGATATGTTATATTGCAATACTGAGGGAAAGATTAAAAACAACGACCAACAATAGCTACCTGATGTATCCGATCCTTACATTGACGAGCACTTAAGTGACAAAGGTATGTACTCTCTGTACATACATCATGACGATGCTTCTGTTCTCCGAGTTCAGTGGTACTGTCAATGTAAAGTAGGCGCACGGGTCGTCGGAGTTGTGGGCATGTTGCTTCCGTACTATGGTTTCTAGCTTACTGGCGCCACAATTCCACCGCAGTTAAGAAACCAAGTCTAGAATATACTCATACACTACAAGATGCCGCAGCTGCACGATGGTCCACTGGCGATTCGGATGACGACAGCAAGCACGATGTCTAATCTGC
This sequence comes from Thermobia domestica, assembly GCF_964235325.1. NCBI lineage: Eukaryota > Metazoa > Arthropoda > Insecta > Zygentoma > Lepismatidae > Thermobia > Thermobia domestica. The sequence continues at coordinate 215,817,547 of NC_137463.1, forward strand.
AAACTAGCTACAAGTGTCTCCAGCTATTTGATTATTATCTATGCTTGATTATTTCCGATGTAATATATTGATCTCATAGTCGTAGTAGACTTCATTCTTCTTATTCTTGCCGTTAGCGTTCTATTTACTATTGCTTTCTCGGATTCCAACTCATGACATTAGTGTTTACGTTCCTTCATTAACACACGACTTACGTCTTTATTTATTTATTTTTTTTTACCTCTCACTTATAGCGCTTTCCGTCAAAATATATTTGTTTTCTTATTTTTATGAGGTATACTATTGGAAACCATGCATTTCACATCTCGGGCCTGATGGGCGAAAAATGGCCCTTATCAGCCCACCTCCTTTCTCATAATGAAGGAAGTTTTATAATGTTGATGGGCCAGGATAAGCCTTGAATCAAGGCATAACGTTTAAAGTTAATATGTTGATAGTAGACAAGGGCGGAATTAGAACGTTGCTGAATCACATTTTAAAATATTATGGTAACACACTCAATTTACCTTAATCGTGACCTTAAAAAAATTTGGGTTGAAGTTGAGAAATTTAAGCATAAAAACAGAAACATTTTAGAGGGAAGCCAAACTTACTATAACATTTATTAATTAGTATAAGAATTTTAGACAATAAAAGGATTACTATGCAGTGTTAATTCTGGAATTTTCTTTCCTGTAAAATTCAAGTTAATTGGTTTAATTTATTATTCCCTAGACTGAATCATTTCCATATACAGTGAAACCTCTGAATAACGGACACTAATGAGACATGAATTTTTGTCCGCTATTGAGAAGTGTCCGTTACAGAGAGGTTACAGAAATGTAATTTTTCACAATGGTAATTGTATGCAGTAATATACAGTAACTGCATTATGTATGAGCGTAGATACGTAAAATTCAATATGAAAATATTCTAGTTAGTAGGCATTTAAATTACTGGGAGGGATGAAGGAGAAATTCATTTCTGTTAAATAATATTATTACTATGGAATGTGTTAGTATATTCGTTCTTTGGATGAAAAGGCAAGTTATTGGAAGTGCATATGTTTATTGACCCAGTCCCAATCACAAAGAATATCTTCTTAGTGAAAGTGAAAAGAAAGCCGGGAAAACCCCAAACCCAGACTTGTTCCAGTGTCATAAGTAAAAGAAAAATGTTACTTTTCCAAAAAAGAAAGAGAGGAAACATTGCTCGTTGAAAATGTTATCGTAAAACAAACATTATTTTGTTATTTAAGAAATTGTCGGGAAAGATGCAAGGCCCAGATGAAAAACGGCTAAATTTGTTAGGGAAGGGAAGATCTTTCGCGTAGAATTCTTGGCCTTACGACTGACCTGCATGAGTGTTATTACTTATTGAAGGTTTTCTAGGATTTCCATCAGAAAGCAGTTTATTGCGGGCATAAACAAAGAAGAATTTCAAGTTCAGCTTGAAGCTGTTCTGTTTGATGGTTCACCAGGTCTAGACTCATGATAGATACACTTGTGGGGAAAATATTTTTCTGTCTACTGTAATATATTACGGAACCGAGAATAATTCCTGTCCGTTATGAAGAGGTTATTGAAAGTTTGCGGGAAAAAAGGACTGTCCGCGTCCGTATCTGAGATTGTCCGTTAAAGGGAGGATTTTGTTCCATAAGAGAACATATAAATTTGCCGGGACAAAAAACTCTGTCCGTATTATAGAGGTGTCCGTTATTGAGAGGTGTCCGTTAAGGGAGGTTTCACTGTATTTAACATAATTGAAAATGACATGTCTGCATTTAGTCGATATATTAATATTTTCATTATCTTTATATTGCGTTCCCACCTCAAACACTCAAAAATTACCTCAAACACTAAATATCCCTCGTCCAGTGAGCGTAGGCGAAACGGGAATGCCCGTTTTACGTATAGATAAGATGAGATTGAGATAATGATACAAATTGCTGGTAGGTCTGTAGGTCAAATGGAAAGACACTCCCGCTTCACCCCACGTTACATATTTTTCGTTTCGAGATTGCTTCTACGACACAGCCTATTAACGGCACCCATCACTACATGTAATTATGTAGAAATCCTTCCGGAATAACTCTATGACAGCAGCTTTGTTCTATTCTCGAACAATAGACAAATATTACTTAAGCGAATACGACTCCGAAGTTATAAGAGCCGTTAACACTGATACGTGTCCACTTATCTACCAACAAATAAAGATGTTTGCTGCCTACTGTGTTTACCAGAGTCCAGAGACATCTCGATCACACACATTAATTAACTGCTGGCTTTAATCAGTGAGTCGACTTGCAAAATACAAACAATTGCTATTTTGCCAACTCGCATTAGGCTTACTTAGCATTTCTCGCTTTGGCACACTACACGCTTTACCCCAGTGAATCATATAGATACATATATAGATTTAACGTAGCATTAACGAGAAAAAAAAACACATCATGGCGTGAGATTCAGTAAAAAGAGAAAACTTTAATGAAAAACAAACCGAGGAAAGGGGAAGACTGTGAAAATATAACATAAAATATATTGAATTGAAATACAATTTCTAGTTTTATTCCTCCCACCATTACACTCTTTTGGCTAAAGAAGACGTATGACAAATGAAAGTGAGTAATTTTGAAATAAGTGGTGAAGTGGAAAATGTGACAGGAAACGGGTGAAATCCGAGAAAATGCATGGAGACGATGTTGTCCACCACAAACTCGCATGGCCTCAGATCGAACCAGAGATCCTTCGCACTATAGGTGAGCGCTTCACCACTGAGCCATCGTACACCCAATATAAACTCTCTCTCTCTCTCTCTCTCTCTCTCTCTATATATATATATATATATATATATATATATATATATATATATATATATATATATATATATATATATTTTTTTTTTTTTTTAAAGTAATTTCACTGACTCGCTTACTGATGAATTTCCCAACCTATTTAATTATGTAGCACAGAATCCAGAAATTTTGTGCAAATATTGTAACGACAGAAATTAATTGGTGAAAGGGAAAAGAAATTTAATTAACTATAATTTCAACATTTTGTAAATTACTCGTATTTTAAATGGAAAATAAAATTCAACTCCCAGACTGGTGCTGTAGTCATTCACATATCTTCAAAACAATTAAGGAAATCATGTAGTAACTTAAAAACTAAGTGCAGATAGAATATTCCTCTTACGCAGATCTTATTTCTTATTAGGGAGAATGTTCTATCTGCACATAGTTTTTAAGTTACTACATGATTTCCTTTGTTTAAAAAATATGTGAATGACTACAGTACCAGTTTGGGAGTTGAATTTTATTTTCCACTTAAAATACGACTAATTTACAAAATGTTGAAACCATAGTTAATAAAATATTTTTTCCCTTTCATCAATTAATTTCTGTCATATTACAATATTATTCTTGCACCCTGAGCAAATAAGGCTGGGTTTAGCAACCTTCCCAAATCCTTTCCATTATTATTATTATTGTTGTTGTTGTTAGATATCCAGTATAAAATGGCCTCTGAGCTGTATCTGGTGATTGTTAAATAAATAAATAAATAAATAAATAAATAAATAAATAAATAAATAAGATACCTAAAGGGAAAGGAGAGGCCTGAAAGTTTCTTCTGCCCTTCTCCAGGTTTCTGAAACTATAAGGAGTAGAACCTTGAAATTCTATGGAAATATTCTCCATGTGTCTCAGGCTGATGATAAGATGAAGTTTTATGGAATTTTGGTCCTAAGAAAGAAACATGGGGATGAGCGTTTAGGGGATTTGAACATCGAATTCAAATCAGGGAGTATTTTGAAACAAACAAAAACGTGTATAGGGCTATCTTTCAAATATTTCTTATACGAAGCTTATTCTTCTCGTGCAAAGAATGAGCATTCTGCTAGTATCTCGTATTATAGATTATACTCGTATTATAGACTATACAATAAACCAAAACTGAACAAAATCAGACAGCGAAAATGGCTTTAAAAATGTGATTGACTGAAGGTAGTGAGATAAGCGTATCAAGCAAAGTGAACACAAGTAACTACAATAGGGTCTCGGTGAATTTTGGTGATATGTAGAAAAAATTAGTGAATGAAGTTTGAAATAGGGAGTGTGTGTGTGTGTGCTGATATAACAGTGCAGAAAACTTAACATCAGTGAAACTTAACAAGCATTGAGAAAAATAATTTCAAATTTGTAGGAAAATTCTTGGATAACATGATTTCTGGTGAGAACTCCCTGCCAAGATTGAAGTTGGGCGTTCTCGAAAGGTGGTGTAAATCGTGCTAACGGTCGAACACGTGAAACATCTGAGTTTAGAATGATGATGCATATCAACAAGTAATTGTTGTTTTCACCAGAAATCATGTTATCCAAAAACTCCCCGCAAATTGGAAATTTTCTCAGTGCATTTTTTAAAAAGCGAACACTCATTTTCTTGCAGTTATATTTACCTTCAGATCCCATCAGTAATTGTTTAAAAACGTTGATTAGAAAATAATCTTATCTTGGATTTTCAGGCCTTAAAAATTAAGCTCTATAAATTGCTTGGCAAAAACTAGCAAAGTTGATTGAGAAACTTCTCGGTGTCAAGTAGCATCCTTCTAATGAGCTCCCAGCAAGTATGATGGTTTCTCTTCACGGCTTCCAATTGCTAGTCTCAATTTATAAATGATTTATGGTCACACATTGGGAAAAGTTGCTTCGGAATTAACAACCTGTAATTACATCATATCACATAACACTCTCATTTCTGTTGCCTTGACTATGAGATTAATATCAAATGTTAATAACTTAAGTTGCAATCAAAATTCACGTGCTCCAATTAATAGTTATTTCACACATAATTACGCGTCATTAAGAACATGAATCCAGTACCTCACATACAAGATATGTTCAGTAATTTATAAGAAAAAAATGACAATTGTGTTGCCGTAATTTCACTGTAAAATTACAATGAAGAGTAACATGAGGTGGAAATTTGGCATGTGATAGAAAGTAAGACAGAGGAAAGAAAAATATTACAATAAATGAACGATATTACTAAGGCAATTCTTACGTGAAAATAAGAGAGTAGTGTCGGGCTATAGAGCACAGAAGCTGCTAATTTGTAACACGTGACTTGCCAGTGATACGGAATATTTATTATGATCATGTGTTAGAGATAAGAACTACTTTCGAAACAAAACATTTGTCATTTATACAGTGAGATAAAAACTATTTCCGTTATAAGTATTTATAAAGTACATCCTGTGTTGTAGATTACGACTACAATGGTGAGTCACTGCAATATTCTGGTACACTTACAGTGGTGCTATTCAGCCGGTTTGTACCGGTTCGCTAGAACCAGTTGTTAAAACATTTCTAGTTCGCAGAACCGTTTGTTATAACCAGACATAAACACACACACACACACGCATGACTTAGTCAAGTGTGAAAGAGAGAAGCCAAACAAATTTGTGAAAACGGATACTGGAATCTGTGCGTGTAATGAATGTTATACGTATCTAATGCCTATTACGTGTGCTATCTACCCGTTTTTGAATGATTCCGATTGTCTTCGTTAGTTCTCGAGATATGTGCTTTCAAAGCAATATACGAAATAAAGTGATCTTTTCATAGATATCTCGATCGATTGCTTGTCATGACCCATATTATCATTCCTCAAAATATGGGACTTTCCTGGTGCAACACCTTATATATATACGTATGCTATATATATATATATATATATATATATATATAAAAATAGGTTGTTAAAAAATTAGAATACCACCACTGGGTACCCAACATACTTTATTTATTATAATACAATGAGAGTAGGTTAACATTCAAAGATTGCCTCTCGTTTAGATTGTTTGCAGCCACTTTTCTGCCAGTCCCTTGATTCCATGTCAATACTATGCCTTGTCTTTAGAGGCAAAGGAATCGGTCATTGCTGTCTTTACCTCCTGCTGGTTGGTGAAATATCGCGATTTCAGGAAGCGCACCATAGACTGAAATAGGTGGCAATCCGAAAGAGCAAGGGCAGGACTATATGCCGGGTGTGTCACCAGTTAGATGCTATCAACTTCCTGAACTTTTTGTTGCATTTTTCGAGCCGAGTGCGGTTTTGTGTTATCCTGCTGCAGTAGAGTGCGCTCGACGTTCATCAATGTAGGACACTTCGGGTATAGTGCAGCATACATTTACTCCAACTGTTCCGAAACTTTGATGTTCATGGGAGAAATCATCGTGAAGAATTCATCATGAAATCGAAGAACTTTCTGTTCATTGTATTAACAATATTATTATTAACAATACGATTTCTGCTTCTTACAATGGCTCAATTGACAACAGGAAAAAAAAAAAAAAAACATCCGCAATTAAAGAAGTGAAATACAACTGTCTCAATTGAATTGGATTGGGTTGGAATGGCATAAAATTTACTGCAATATTTTTGTTTTTAGGATGAAATATCATCGTTAAGTCAGATAATTAATACATGATAAAAAAAATCACGTATTACTGAATTGATTTATATTAAGATTTTAACTTACCATTGATTATTTTCACTAAAATGTAAGGAAAATATTCTTAATTAACATGCTCTATTAAAAATATAGTAGAAAGTTATTTTTATTGATATTTACACATAATTAGACGAACACTTTGCTGTTTTGTTTACGGTGGACACAGAATTTAAATTAATTTAGAATCAGAATCAAAGGATGGAACTTTGTTTTTGAACAAGTAGTAATATCGTGTGTTGGAGATGATAATTCTCATAACAATCATTCGTAATAGACATCTTATGTTGGAGATAAAAAAAAAAAAACTACTTCCATTACAATCATTAGTCATAGACATCTTGTATTGGGGATAAGGGCTATTTACGTAACAATCATTCATAATGGATATCTCGTATTGCAAGTACTGACTATTTCCGTAGTGATTATTCGTGATGAATATGATGAATATAAGGCCTATTTCTGTAACAGTCATTCGGAAAGGATATTTTATATGTTCGAGATAACGATTATTTCCGTAACAATAGTTCATAATGAATACTATGTGTTCGAGATAATGATTATTTCTGTAACAATAATTCGTAGTGGACATTTTGTGTTGAAAATAAGGGTTGCTTCGGTAACAATCGTTCGTTAAGGGCATTTTATGTCAGAGAACATGGCAATTTCCGTAATAATCATTCGCAATAGATATCTTGTGTTGGATGATGCTTGGGGTCCTGGGTTCGATCCCAGCCCCCGTCAAGTGAACTTTGTGGTGGACAAACACCGTGTGCGTGGGTTTTCTCAAGGTTCTCCCGTTTCCTCCCACTTTCTTCATTCCACCATTTCATTCATCACTCATCATCACCGTCTCCTTTAGCCTAACCAGCATAAGCGTGGGACGTAAAACTCAAGGATTTCATTTCATTTCATTTCTTGTGTTGGACATGAGGCATATTTTCGTAATAACCATTCGTAATCGACATCTTTAGTTGAAGATGAGAAATACTTCCGTAACTACCATTCGGTAAGATATTGTGAATTGAGACTGTGTTCAGTTCTCAAATTAATGTAAAGAACCTGGGTCAAAATTGATTAAATATTCACATTGAAGGTAAAGAATATAAAATATAAAGCAAAATCTTGTCTGTAGAAGTGTGGAAAAAACTCACAAGAAAATATAAGTGAAGCAAATAAACAGAGAAGGAGAGTGCAACGTTCAATAACAAAAGTAAAGTTAAATTTGGGAGAAGATTAGTATTATTTTTAGCATTTTTTTAAAAAGGGAATTGCGATTAGTTGGAACAAGATCTTACTGGTTTAGTAGATACAGCGCGGAGGAAAACCTCAAAAGAAATGTGTTATTAATGTAATTGTAGATACACCAAAATTGGAACAGCGGTTCTGCTACTAGTAAATTACGCAGATATAATTTATGGTTTCTTTACAAACTAGTACATTCAATTGTGCCGGCTGATCTTTGGTTTCGCTCATTCTTCATCCTCCTCGAAAACGAACCACGGTGTGGAAAGCACTTGCACAATGATAGTTGTTGGCCCATTGAGAAGTCGACGAGTGTTTGTGAATGTTAATGTGCGCGCGCGTATGTGGGAAAAGAGCAGAGAAACTAATCTGGCCAAAGGCAGACTGGCACTCACATATATATACACACATATACTAGCTCTAATATTCTGAGGCCACCCTTGTACAGATCTCCCATAGCACAGTGAAGCGCATCTTGCATTCGAAATTGTAAATTAACTGCAAAGGAACTGCTTGTCTATGGGAAAGAAACACAGTAGATTGCAAATTACCACACATGCATGCATCCTATCCTTTCGATTCGTATACCGTCATCTTCCAATGCATCATACCACTTAAGTCATTGTGGTGTGTGTGTCTAAGTTACACGTGTTTAGAATATTTTCTTTGAAGTCTTTTAAAGTTCTACGGTACATATTGTCAAAACAGTTATTTAAAAGATTACATCTATGGATGTCTTTTGTAGAATTGCAAATTGTATGCAATGAAAAATTAAAAGAGCAACTGAAGTCTTCTGTCCCGCTTCCAGTACTGCATACGCATTTAGATTGGAAGACCTATATATTTTTAAGCATTGAAACTGATCTAAAGAAATATTGATGCAAACAAATCGAAGGGAGCAGAAGGAGTAATTATTATTGTAATGTCTACTTGGTAGAGTCAATAATAATCCGGGATTAGCCCGTCACCAATTTTATAATAAAAATAATTCTCTATGGAATAATTACAAAATTTCTTTGTAGTATACAAAATAAGTGTTTCATTATTAGTCCTTAGCACAAGTAAAGTGGCTTCGGTTGATGAAGGTTGGAATTACGTATGTACGGACAACCCTTTTGCCCAATGCACCCTCCAGAGGTTTATAAAGGAATCTCCACAATTATGGAAGACGTTTATAAGGATCCTCCTTCGCCCAATGCAGCTCTCGGAGGTGGGTTGTGATTAGATATCTCTTTCGCCCAAAGCAAGGAAAACTTCTTTGTCCAATGCGATCTCAGGAGTGGGTATTGTAGGTTAAATGATTAATTGTCAACTGATAATTTGTTCTTCTTCTGGTTCCCTTTTATGGATGGTTTCTGGGTGAGTCAATCATCTTTGAGTTTCCATGTGTCGACTTCGTGTGTTCCTCCTGTTACTTCCGTGTATCGTCTGCTTGTGTTGATATTTATAGACAATAGCACGTGTTTTTACAGTTGTAACATGTGCTCGAAGAAATAATAAACACTAAAAGGTGAGGATCCTTACATTATTTAGTTTCCATCTATTTGTCTGAATGCTCTATCCGAAGGCAGGTTGTAGCCCAGTTACTTTAAAGTAGCTAGGTAGAGTTATTAAGTCAATTAACTAATATAGGGTGGCCAGTTTCCTTCCCCTGCGGATCAAAAATACGGTAAACTGTTAATCACTAGCTGTAGTAGAGGAACAGGTTGAAAATTAGGATTTAAAGTAATATATGTGCAATAACTGTGTAGTAATGTCTTCATTATACGGGTACTCACTTGTACACGTCAGTAAATATTCCTCCGATATAAAGTATTCTGACTCCCAACAGTGTCAAGGAACCAGAACCTTCATAGAAGGTATCTAACTTCTTGTAATCTAAAATTGTCTTTGGTCTGAAATTAGTTGGAATTACTTTGCAGGTGGTACTTAATCATTAATAGGAAACCACATTAAAGAAGATGTAAGAAAATCAATGAAATTGTTCATAAATTGTAATTGCCCTACACGTAGAAGTATACATACAAATTTTTCTTCAGCGCTTAAAAAAAATCTAAGCTGTAATGGAAGTAATTTATGACAGCTGATTAAAAAAAATGCCGCAAAAGTAGCTCAAATGTGGGTATACTTTAATCTGTAAAGATAGGTGATTATTTTAACTTTCGACCTACGTTAAGGGAGAATAGAGTGTATAGTAGAGACCTGTATGGGCCGGGCTTGGGCGGGCTGACTCTGTTATTTCTTTGGGCCGGGTTGGGCTTGGGCGGGCCGACACTGATTTCCCTTCAGGTCGGGCCGGGCTGGGGCCGATTAATTGCAATTCTTTAATAACTATTGACTTTCGTTAAACGATAATTAGAATAAAGGCAAACATTGAAGAAGTGTGCCCGTGAAAAATGTTACAAAATGAAACTTTTAAAATTTATCGGGCCCGGGCCGGGCTTGGGCCAAGAATTTTAGAAAACTTTTCGGGCTCGGGCTGGGCCGGGCCTAGGTACATTCGGACTGGATTGGGAGGTCTCTAGTGTATAGTCATCGTGAAAAACAAATCGAATTCAACGGATTTACGCATTTCATGACCCATACGTACCGAGAAAGTAATTTGTCGATGTCTGTTCGTTCTGACGTACAGTTGCCTATACCCCATAAAGTTCGACGAATCTAAAGCAAATTTTAAACTCAAAGTCTGTAGAGCTTCCTCAGAGGATCGAATTTTCTTCATACCTTCAAAAGTAAAGATAGTATACTGAAATATTAGAATAAAAGGAAGTATGACTTTCTTGAGAACAGCTCTAATATATAACCCCCTCCTCATGAATCAATATTTCATTAACTACCCTATAATATAGTATAAGTTGTTTCTCTAGGAAAAAAATTCACAATGAGTAGTTTACTCTTGGGGTGAGATCTTAAGGAACAACTGCCTCACAAACGGCAGTAGCGATATTGTTCATCTCGTATAAAAATGAAAGGGACTATGTTTGTGACTTAATAACTCTTGAACCACCCAACCGATCTCGATCAAATTTTCAACATAGATGAGGTTTGGGTCTTTGATAGTTTTTATCATTTCACTTTGACAGTATATCGTGGGGGAGGGGAAAGATATATAAAAATTATCGAAAATGACCGATATTAGTGCCGAATCCATAGTTTTCGGGGTTGCTGAGATGAACACTTCCGATGGCATTTAAATCCAAATTCAGCCTCGAAACTTGGGGGAGGGGGAGATATATAAAAATGATCGAAAATGACGGATATCAGAGAGCGCTTGAGTAATAGCCTAGTAAAAAGTGATTGACTAACTGAACAATTACTAATTTTTCTTATTTTAACCCAACAAAGAGGGTAATTGACGCTAGTATTTCATAAATAAATGTTTTATTAACAATTGTGTAATCCTGTAATAGGGTTAGTTTTTCTGTCAATTTTCTGAAAAAACGGTTGAGTTGATTTGTTCTAATTCCATAAACAAACATTTAATGAACTCTCTTATATTATGGCATGAACTCATTTTGGATCAAAAAGTCCATAAGGGTCAGTTTCCTTTTTGGCGGTGAAATTTTTCGGACATTTTTCTCAAAATGACTTAGACAATTTTGTACACGAACATTCCATTCACAAAGCTACAATATGGCATAGACTCTAAGTAATTTTTCATTTAAAAATTTACAAGGGGAGTTTACCATTGGGGTGAGAATTTTTTCGGGCGATTTCACTCAAAAACGACACAGGGGATTTTGTTCAAATTTCATAAGTAAATATTTCATTAACAACCCTATAATATGGCCTAATTCATTAGTAATTACCAAGACCCCAAGGGTTAGTGTTCTTTGGCAAATTTCTGAAAAAAATAAAAACGGTTGAGTTGATTTGTTCTAATTCCATAAACAAACATTTAATGAACTCTCTTATATTATGGCATAAACTCATTTTGGATCAAAAAGTCCATAAGGGTCAGTTTCCTTTTTGGCGGTGAAATTTTTCGGACATTTTTCTCAAAATGACTTAGACAATTTTGTACACGAACAAAGCTACAATATGGCATAGACTCTAAGTAATTTTTCATTTAAAAATTTACAAGGGGAGTTTACCATTGGGGTGAGAATTTTTTCGGGCGATTTCACTCAAAAACGACACAGGGGATTTTGTTCAAATTTCATAAGTAAATATTTCATTAACAACCCTATAATATGGCCTAATTCATTAGTAATTACCAAGACCCCAAGGGTTAGTGTTCTTTGGCAAATTTCTGAAAAAAATAAAAACGGTTGAGTTGATTTGTTCTAATTCCATAAACAAACATTTAATGAACTCTCTTATATTATGGCATAAACTCATTTTGGATCAAAAAGTCCATAAGGGTCAGTTTCCTTTTTGGCGGTGAAATTTTTCGGACATTTTTCTCAAAATGACTTAGACAATTTTGTACACGAACATTCCATTCACAAAGCTACAATATGGCATAGACTCTAAGTAATTTTTCATTTAAAAATTTACAAGGGGAGTTTACCATTGGGGTGAGAATTTTTTCGGGCGATTTCACTCAAAAACGACACAGGGGATTTTGTTCAAATTTCATAAGTAAATATTTCATTAACAACCCTATAATATGGCCTAATTCATTAGTGATTACCAAGAACCCAAGGGTTAGTGTTCTTTGGCAAATTTCTGAAAAAAATAAAAACGGTAGAGTTGATTTGTTCTAATTCCATAAACAAACATTTAATGAACTCTCTTATATTATGGCATAAACTCATTTTGGATCAAAAAGTCCATAAGGGTCAGTTTCCTTTTTGGCGGTGAAATTTTTCGGACATTTTTCTCAAAATGACTTAGACAATTTTGTACACGAACATTCCATTCACAAAGCTACAATATGGCATAGACTCTAAGTAATTTTTCATTTAAAAATTTACAAGGGGAGTTTACCATTGGGGTGAGAATTTTTTCGGGCGATTTCACTCAAAAACGACACAGGGGATTTTGTTCAAATTTCATAAGTAAATATTTCATTAACAACCCTATAATATGGCCTAATTCATTAGTAATTACCAAGACCCCAAGGGTTAGTGTTCTTTGGCAAATTTCTGAAAAAAATAAAAACGGTTGAGTTGATTTGTTCTAATTCCATAAACAAACATTTAATGAACTCTCTTATATTATGGCATAAACTCATTTTGGATCAAAAAGTCCATAAGGGTCAGTTTCCTTTTTGGCGGTGAAATTTTTCGGACATTTTTCTCAAAATGACTTAGACAATTTTGTACACGAACATTCCATTCACAAAGCTACAATATGGCATAGACTCTAAGTAATTTTTCATTTAAAAATTTACAAGGGGAGTTTACCATTGGGGTGAGAATTTTTTCGGGCGATTTCTCTCAAAAACGACTCAGGGGATTTTGTTCAAATTTCATAAGTAAATATTTCATTAACAACCCTATAATATGGCCTAGTTCAGTAGTAATTACCAAGACCCCAAGGGTTAGTGTTCTTTGGCAATTTTCTGAAAAATGGTTGAGTTGATTTGTTCTTATTTCATAAATAAACAATTAATGAATACTCCTAAAACACAGCATAAATCATTTTGGATGAAAAAGTTCACAGAGGGTAACTTCCTTTTGGTAGTGAAATTTTTCGGACATTTCTCCTCTAAAACGACTTAGTCAATTTTGTACATTAGCAGAACACGCGTTCTTCGCACGGGGAGAACTCGTTTCATTTTGGATATAAAGGGCTGAATTTGGATTTAAACGACATCGGAAGTGTCACTGTTCGTATCAGCGACCCCGAAAACTATGAATTCGACACTAATATCGACCATTTTCGATAATTTTTATATATACCCCTCCCCTTCCCTAAGCCGCACCGTCAAAGTGAAGTGACAAAAGTCATTCTAGATGCGAACCTCATCTATGTTGAAAATTTGATTGAAATCGGTCGTGTGGTTCTAGAGTTATTAAATTTGTAATCTAATTCATTAGTAATGAAAATCTCTAGTAATGAAAAAGGGTTAGTTTGCTCTTGAGGGTGAGTTTTTTCTGGCAATTTTTAGTAACCAACTTGCAAGCTGTTGAGTTCATTTTGTTCTTATTTCATAAATGAAAAAATGAAATGACATCTTTGTGGTTTACGTCCCACGGTTATGCCGGTTAGGCTAAATGAGACGGTGATGATGAGTAATGAATGAAATGGTGGAATGAAGAAAGTGGGAGGAAACGGGAGAACCCCGAGGAAACCCACGCACACGGTGTTTGTCCACCACAAGGTTCACTTGGCGGGAGCTGGGATTGAACCCGGGACCTCAAGCACCAGAGGTGAACGCTCTACCACTGAGCCACCGCGCCCCCCCCTTATTTCTTCAATGAGTACAGTATTTCATTAACAACCCTATAATATGGTATAATTAACTCAATTTGCATAAAGAAGTGCACAAGGAGCAGTTTAATCTTGGAGGTTACTTTTTCTCGGACAATTTTCTCAAAACCTGTTCAATATTGATATTGTTCATATCTCATAAATAAATATTTCTCTCCAAACTTTAAATATGGCATGAATATTTTTTAATGAAAAGGTTCACAAGTTATAGTTTTGCTCTTAGGGGTTTTCTTCGATACAAAACTTGCCGTAAATGCCTACTAAAATTTTGTTCGTATTTCGTAAATAAATGTTTCCATAATAACTGCAACATAATATGATGCCAATAAATTTAAAAGGTGAGAACGAGAAAGTTTAGTGTGGTGGTCCGTACTTTTATTTTCTAACTTATTTTGCACATAACAGTTAATGGCTAGATAGAGTTAACTAAATGTACTTTATCTCCTGGCGTATAACTATGCCTGGAAGCTAAGACACTGACGAAACCATAACTTGCTTTAATGAAATAGTCTACTGATTCCAAACATTTGTAATGTACCATTACAGTTGAAAGTAATGGCAACTTTTTTTTTTTTTACGCACCCTGTACCTAGTAATTTTTTTTTAAATTCAATTTCGGTTTAGTTACACAATTTATTTACTCTCTCTACTTCGAATTAAATATAATGAACCCAAAGGTTTCGTTAGTAACCATATTCCCACTGTATAATATATTTATTTATATTTTGATTAAGTGTAAAACCCATTTTCGGATATATAACTTGAATAGTTACAAGGTTTACCATTCTGACGTCATACCGAAACATAGTTCCGTTATTGGATATAAATTTCCTTAATTTCAGACCAATGTAGATTTTGGCCAGGTACCTAATCTTTCCCTCACCCCCTCTCACTAGTCCATAGTCGCTTTCAGATCCGGTTATATCTGGATTTGCCAAATTTCTATTTGCTTTGTAATTTCCGCGGCTAAAGTTTTCGTTCTGATTGGAGGAATTCTCCTACCTCTGGCTTTTTCGGCGCAATGTTATCAGAACAATCGAAGACACCTTACAAGGAGCAGCTTGTGAATTTTGTGCTACATATTTTTCGGGAAGAATTCCAATTTCCAAGGACAACTAAAGTAACATATAATGTAATTCAATAGTTAAAGATTTACAACGGAATAGGAGCCCGAAAAATCCACAAATTTTGGTAAAGAAGCTGCAATTCAGTGAAATAACAAATTCCAGTTCTGTTTACTAGGAAGCCATGTTTGCTGCCTATCGAGAATAGACAACAGTGAAATAGTGACTTCACTTTTTTTTTATTTCAAACTCAAGTAGGGATTAGGGAAATTACGACCTGTTAGTGCATGTTGTTCGTGTATTAAGTAGAAGTGACTTTTTATTATTTATTCAGTAATCGCATGTACGTAGGTTTGATGGTTGTAAAGTGAATAATCATAATGGCAGCTTAAGTTAGCTTAAAAGGGCTCCTATCCCCTTTTCCAAATTGAACCGGTTCTAGCGGGGGAATGGGTTAGTTATTGTTCGTTTTAGGGCCTTTTCCCCTTTCAGGGGAAGGGTCCCTCCACAAACCTCGTTAAGGTGCCCCCAGGGCATCAATTTTTGGCAATCATTATGTAAACAATTGGGCAGGTCAATTAGACCTAGTGTTACCTTTCTCATTTTTGACCCCCTTTAAATTAAATAGAGCCGACTGTATGTATATATCGACGAGGGAGTAATGTATTTTAAATCTAATGTGTTAGGTTATTTTCGTCAACATGCATGTAACTAAATGGTGCATGTTTAGTTTAGTTAGTTGTCTTTATGTATAGTACTAACAGTGGTGTATGTAGTTAGTAGTTTTGTGTGAGTGTGTGAATTTTCGATTTGGACAGTGTATAAATATGCTTTAATTTAGTACCATTTTTCTAACATAAATAAACCAGAGTAAATATTAAATTTCTGATTAATGAGTACAAGTATACATTTCAGTACACGGTAAATTATGCCTCCACTACAGCGCCATAGCGTCAGTTTTCGGTAGTCAATTGTTTGTTGACAGTACGACATCGCATGACTTAGTGATTTAGATTGTTTGATTTTGGACAGTTATTCTCAAATTACTTCCCGTGGACATGGTTTTCGGTTCGGATGAGTATACCTTCGTATAAAATAGCATGAGATCTTACTGTACTGAAAATTTCAGCTTGCTAGGTCCAGTAGTTAATGAATAATCCGCTGAAATAAAGAACACCTATTTTCTTAATAGAAGTAAAGCCCATATGCTGTTACTGTTTGTTTAAAAATGTAGTATTAAATTCTCTTTTCCCGTGGCTGTAGAAAATTCCATTGTTGCTTCAGTTTTATCAACAAATCAGAAATAGATTAATCATTGACAATTTAACTTTCCGTAAATACATGTATGATATTTTTTTTTTTAACCTGCAAGGTAAATACAATTTGGGTGCTTCGAAATAAAGAGTACGTGGTTCGATGAATGTGATCGTGTGGTGGTTTGAGCGTGATAGATTGTGATAGTTATATATATATATATATATATTTATTACTGCGTAATGTAAATATGTGTATGGCCTGCGTGTAAAATGTATGAAATAGGGTGTTTATAAAATATTACTTCGTGCGAAAATTAGTAGATAATGAATGAATGTAATGATATGTTAATAATATGATATATAATACGAATGAGATGATGACCCCTATATTTAAATGGATAGGCCTAGTGAATTTTATATAGTGAAAATATGAATATGTTTACGAAGAAAGAAAGAAAAAAAAATCTCTCGCGTTTTGACTTCCACACCAGTGCATTCATCCAACCGAGTTTGCTACTTGGATAGTAAATTATAGTTGGGAATTGTGTGTTACTTTGCATTTATGTACCTCCTAACAACAGCCCCAGATCTTAAGCCTTTCAATAGATAGAGTAGCATCATGTGGGAATTACTTCTAAAGGATGATAGAAATGATAATTAAGAAAACCAACTGCTATATCCTGTGATCATCGAAAAGTACAGGTTTCGGTCATTTGTACCTTTAGCATTCATTGCCTCTCCGAGATTTTTTTTTGTTGCTTACCTTATTTATTTATTGTGCAGTGTTCATATAACTCAGTTCGGACTATCCGATTAAATTAACTGCTACTAAATTAATATTTATGTTATAGCGTACCCGGATGTCGACCCCTAGTCCCCTTAAGTATTTTCGTTTCTTTTCTTAGTTTAATTAGATGAGGGAAATTAACGACATCCCAGACTGTGGCATGTCTGCGCTGGGTAGCCATCGGTGATGTTTTGGTTATTGAAATCACCGATCCAAAATTCAGTTTATTTAAATTTTTTTTATTTTGGCAAATTCTCATTAGGGATATCTTAGCTATTACTCTAATTTCATTACTATTCTGGAATCTTCTAGTTTCCAAGTGGTCGGATGATTTTTTTTTCTTTTGAAATTCTAAATTAAGACTCTACTCCAACCTTCCGGACGATTTCCGGGACCCTGTTGGTTTGGGCCGGATACGGTTACTAGATAATAATTTTACAAGCAATAACTTGTGAAGTTATTATTTACAAGACACAGACTTGCTCCTTGGCAGCAGGGCGCTCCTTGGGTCTACGTATTTGAGTAGACCACCCTTTTGGCATTTTAATAATATTTTGGCTAAGGATTTGTTGAGAGTGAAATTCGACTTCTGTCTTTGTAGCGTTAGTTATTTCTCACTTAAGTCTTTGGCGCCCCTATTCTTCGTCTTCTTTCTTTTCTATCTCTCTCTCTGTCTTCATTACTTAGAGATTTTTTTTTTAATTTTTCAACCTTCCCCCCCCCCCGGTTTCTGAAACTCATAGAACATACAATATTCATTTCACTTATTTCGATCGTATGTACTAACTGAGACATCGAGGGATGCAATTCGTGGAGGTATTGCAGCACAACTCAGGACCATTTTCGCGATATTCAATCCACCACGGGAGAAATTGACGGGAAGGTACACTATGCTTTTAGATTCCTAGAAACCTTTGTTATTCATTGATCATACAACTTATATCAATTGATTACTGATTTCTGGTTTTTATTTCTATTGATTGGTCATATAGTGTGTATGTATTAATAGTTTGGGCCCACTAGTTTCGAATAACATTAATTTTGTTTTTTGTATATACATATATATATGTACTTACATAGTTTTAAAAGTTACGTGCCTGCTCTATTTGTTGCATTTTCCACCTCTTATATCAACTCATTAAATAACACCGGCTATTTTTTTGTATATATACGCGGATCTTTAGTAAATTGAAAATGATTATTGATTATCGGGTTTATTCATATGAAATACAATGTTGCAACCTTATGAAGGAAAAAAGTGAATGTTGATAGTCAGGGTTTTTGTTTTGTCTTTGAGCCAAATAAATATAAATATTTATAAAATATGAATACTTGTCGAATATGAACGGTGATGTAGAATTTAAACGTCGATGAAATATTAAGATAGATATTAAAGTGAAATGTATTGTATTGATTAATATGAATATGAATATATGATTAATATGAATTAATATATATATATACGAGTATGTATGTAATGGGCTCGATATTTACCCTGGTCTTGTTAGGTTGCCATAGATTTTTGACACCCGGTATTAACTAACTATTTGTGATATATAGTATTCCCGCGTAAATTGTCATAAATTACTTTTGTTGAGTTGTTATTAATTTTTGTAACTATTAAAGTGGAATATAATGTTAACTACTGCATGTGAATAAAACAAGTAGCGGGTCGTAAGATAAATAAGAATAACCCTAATCCTTACCCAAATTTACTTTGCGAGTGAAATTAGCAACCTACGAAACAGTGCGCCCCTCCAACGACTTTTTTTTTCCATCAGTAAACATGAAACAAATCCTTCCCCTACGATCGGAAACCAAACTATTCAATATTTAGAATCTTTTGACTACAAGATCTATACTAGGAAAAAAATTAGTGATCTTAAATTCAACGAACTGAAATCTGTTTAATAAGTTAATGTGAATACTGGAATATGGAAATATGTTCCCAATATCTGTGACTGGATTTGATAATTTTTCTTTAATATTAACAAACTTTGAAATTTTAGATCAAGTGCGTCGAGTGACAAAATGAAAAATATAAACATATATGTGATATGAAGCAATTAGTTGTCTATAGTTAAAACAAAACCAATTGAATACTCTCATGGACATAAACCACAGTGCCTAAAGAGAGTTAAAAGAAAAAAAAAAGGAGCTATTATCGACGTAAAAACAAAGACTCATAAAACTGTCGATATGTCTCCTATTGAGACAAAGACTCAATAAAATATTACTAAAGTTTTTTTTTCTGAATGATTAACCAATTATTTTTTCTCTTTTGCCTGCAACGATATGTATTCATTGCACTTAATTTTAAATATATCTTGACTCTTGAAGTTTTTTTTTCTTCTTTTTTTCTTGTTTCGTCTTTGGTTTAATTCTTTTTCATGTAATTCAACTTTTAATATATATATATAAAAGGAAAATGTGTTATTTGATCTTGTTGCAAGTAGCGAATTTCTGTGCATGTTTATGAAACATTTTTTTTTATGTATTAAATTTTTTGTTCTGTTATGTCAAACTAAATCTTCTTCTATTGAAATGTAATATATGTCTATAGCATTGTAGTTAGGTTAGTTTAATTCAACCAAATACAACCCGAAGTATACATTGTCCTGTATGAATGTGTGTGTGAGTGAAACATAGGTTTAGTATTAAGTGCACCAATTATCTTGTCATACATGTGTAATTTATTATAATTATTGGTAGTTATCAATTGAACTCATTGAATGTTAATACTAACTTAAGTTGGCTCTATGAAGGAAGTAAAAAGTACCGAAGTAGCCTGAACAAATGATCATCATGAGAGAACTGTGAAAGTCAAAATCTTCGACACATATGTGATACTCCGATTTATATTTTTTTTTCTTTCTGTGGTCGTTTCTAACATGCCATCAACTTCGTCGTTCATTTTTCAAATATTGAATATTAGTCTAAAACTTCTGGAAATATTGAATAAACGGTAAAATTAAACTTTCTCATCTATCTCCGAGCTAGATTGGGATAATTCGGTAGTTGGGGTCAAATGGATCTAGATCGGGGATGTATGGGTTAACATGTGTCTACCTTTGATCACCCTAATACCAGACATTCACCCAATAGCTATTGGAAATGATCACAATTAGATAATTATTCACTTTCCTTTACCATATTCCTCAAAACATCTAGTAACAGCTTCCCCTTTATCACCTTCTTACTTTACATCTTTCCTCTTCTATCTTCTTTTTCTTTTCTTCATCTTCTTCTCCTTCTTCTAATTTCTTTTTTAATAAAACTGAAAGGGGGGTCGTGACTGGGAATTCTATATGTAATAAACACGGTCATGTATTTATTTGATTTTATTTTCTTTAGAAGTCCGATAAAAGGTTTTCTCTTTTCGATCGAACCTAGTATGTTCGAAATTAAGAAATTAAGAAATAGAAATTATATCCCAATATAATTAGGCATAAGCTGATAGCTTCATGAACATCCCCACCAGGGGTGAAGGGTTCCCACTCACGACTTATTCTGTGCATCACATTTGTTGCAGCTTCCTTTTTCCTCAATCAGTTTTAGATTGACGAGCGGTGACAGGATTCGTTGTTATGGCAACAGTGGTTTCTATGGCAACGGCCCCCCTTTTTCCAGTTTTAGAATGGCGACACGTGACAAGATTGTTGCCATGGTAACCATGTTTACTGTGGTAACGGATCTGAAAATGCTTATTGAATAATACCAGTTATCATGCCAATTAGTTTGAATTGGTGAACCGCGACAAGAATGTTTGTCATGGCAACGTTTGTTCCCATGGCAACGGATCTCCGTTTAAATGGCGACCGATAGATTTGAAATTTTTTTTAAGAATGTCAAAGAGTGAGGTTGAAGGCATGTTGAATTGATTACAACATTGAAATTAATACGAGAAATTTTATAGTCAAGTGAAACAAGTAGAGTCGTTGGCTACTTTGTCATTTTTGTTTCCTTTTCTAAGGGGGAAAAGAGAAGGAGTGTCAAAATTTTTCTAAAATAGAACTAAACGCTAGAAGGGTTTCAAGGAAGGAAAGAGAATGGGAGTCCTTTAATTTATGAATAATACTTGTTTGGATAGCGAATAAGTATCTTATAGTATATGTGTATTTTTGATATATATATCTTGTCTTTTGTAAAGTGTAAAGTGTCTCAAAGCTATGGCAACAAAAAAGGTTGTTGTATCACAGGACGAGTGTGATGTCACGTGCACTCAATGCACATTAAACGAAAAAGAGAAAAGATCTCGCGCCCCGCGGAGACTTATAAGATGTACCGGTTGTGGACTAAAATGGATCCACTTTGCTTGTTCCAATTTAGATGATACTGCGGAAAATGCAGAAAAGGTGCAAACCGGCGAAATAGAAAAATATTGTGAGGAGTGTGAAAGGGACCGAGGCCAAATATCTCCAGCGGAGATATCTGACCTCGACGATGAGGAAAAGAGTGGAAATCAAAGTGATTCTCGGGATCAGACGGCAAACCCGAAGGAAGGAATGTCATCTGGAGGGTCTGACACGTCTGCATTAATTCGCCAGATGATGGAGATGATGAACGAAAGATTCACTATGATGGAACAAAATAATACAGAAATGAGGCGTGAGAATGCAGAAATGAGACGTGAAATAAATGAGAAGTTTGATACCTCGAAACGAGAGACCGACGCTCGATTCGAGGTATTAAACAATAAATTTGACCAGATTTGTTTAGACTTTGCTTCTTCGATGAGCAAATTGAAAGAGCAAACGTCTACGGAACTAGAGCAGGTTAGATACCGGGCCCAACAGTCTACCGAGCAGCTCAGAGACGAAACAAATAAAAAATTAAACGAAATAGATGTAAGGTTTGAGAGTACGAACAAAAGATTTGGTGACATCGAACAAAAAGTTGAACAGCAGCAGGCTGAAATAAGTAGATTGAATGTTGTAATATCCGACCTATCAATAGAAACTAAACTAGAGTCGGTTGATCAAAGAATTAGTCGAATTCAAACCGAAGTAGACAGTATTAAGGGGAATATTACTAAATTGCAAATCGCCAAGTCTGATATCTCCTATCCTTTTCCTGATGGCGATTCTCCAGGGAAAATTTTCCCAGAAACAAGTAATGTCCTCCCGGGTAAGAGTCAAGTGTTGCCTGATGCACGGGACACAACCATGTATTGTCCCCCGCATCAGCCAACCTCGAAATCATGGTTGAGTAATTTCGATGTACCGATGCAGTCGAGTGTTGTGACTACAACAGTCACTAGCGTAAATGCTCACTCTACTTTTGGAATGGTACAATCTTACAGCGTGCTGCCAGGAGGGGAAAGGAGATGTGCCGGACCGTCAGTTACTGCAGTGGTGGGTCCTAAATTCGAACCTTACATGGTCAATACTAATTATAAAACCTCTCTTGGTCATATGGGAGCGTTCAGTTCAGTGACCACTCCGTCGGTGGCAAATCCGGTGACAACCCCAACCGCTCAGGATAATGCGTTGATTCCACTAGATTCTTTTCCTGCCCCGTATAGTATGAGCTCTAAAGTTTCCCTCCGGGATATTGAACGTTTTCCCACTTTCGATGGGAACATTACTAACGGGTTACCTAGAGTTTTTCTGCGAAGATTGCAGCAATATCTAGACATGTACAAACTTACTGATGGAGAACGCCTACAAATAGTTGAAAAATGTTTGATCGCCGCTTCGGGCGCATGGTTTGCCTCGGTTAAATACCAAATCCGGACGTTCGGTGATTTTTTGATTCTTTTCAAAGAAGAATATTGTAATGAGCACATCGAACGACTCCAAAAAAGAAACTTACAATCACTCCGGTATGATCGCTCCAAGTATGGATCCCTCTTGGACTATGCTTGGAAAATTATCGAACTATATTATCAGATAGCTGAACATCCCTCTCAGGCCGAACTGGTAGATATTATAGTTAACGCTCTTCCACCCGATGAGTCCCGGGCCATAGCGTCCCACTTGTGCCAAACGGTGCGAGAAGTCACCTCACGTTTAGCTGCTTTGTGCGGTAAGGAAGTTGGTGGTCCACCAAAACGATACTTCGCCCGACAGGCAAAGATTCTAAAACCGACGAAGACGAAGGTAACGGCAAGTTGCCAGACAGATTTCCTGAGTTATACCCAAGCTGGATCTCGTTATCCTAGTGGGTATGGCTCAGAAAACAACAATAATGGCCGGCGACTATTTAGGAATCGGCCCATGTTCAACAATCGCCGGAGTTATCGTCCCTATGACCGTACCAACATGGCATCGAACCCGGATAGGGGCGATAACACCAGGAGGAATTTTAACAGGACGTACGGAAGAAGGGAGAACGGTAATAGTCAGGGCAATAATAATAACAATAATAGTAACAATAATGTAAATCGACCCCAGAATTCAATCCATTCGCAAGTGCGTGGTAACGGTGAGCCTAGAACAATATTAAATGGCAGTGATAGACGGGAAACTGCGGCCTAATGTCATCTGATATGCTAGTCGGCGAGTGAAGCCTTACGAGTTGTATCCGTCGATTTCTCAGTTATACCTTCTGTCCGTTCTATTGCTATGTGAACACTACTGAAAAAAAAAAAAAAAAAGAAAGTATCGGAACTCACAATTTTCGAAATTTAAAGATTTTCAATTGTACAGAAGATAAACGTAGTGAATTACTTGCGCAATACCCCAAGTAGATATAATACACTGTCCTAGAGTGACTGGTAACGTTTGAATGGGATGAATGAGTGTGTTAATTTAACAAGCATCATTAGTTAGTATTCCCAATTAGCAAAATTTTGTTATTCTAACAAAATTTTGTTAATGGGCCGGGGAAAACTGTAATGTACCATTACAGTTGAAAGTAATGGCAACTTTTTTTTTTACGCACCCTGTACCTAGTAATTTTTTTTAAAATTCAATTTCGGTTTAGTTACACAATTTATTTACTCTCTCTACTTCGAATTAAATATAATGAACCCAAAGGTTTCGTTAGTAACCATATTCCCACTGTATAATATATTTATTTATATTTTGATTAAGTGTAAAACCCATTTTCGGATATATAACTTGAATAGTTACAAGGTTTACCATTCTGACGTCATACCGAAACATAGTTCCGTTATTGGATATAAATTTCCTTAATTTCAGACCAATGTAGATTTTGGCCAGGTACCTAATCTTTCCCTCACCCCCTCTCACTAGTCCATAGTCGCTTTCAGATCCGGTTATATCTGGATTTGCCAAATTTCTATTTGCTTTGTAATTTCCGCGGCTAAAGTTTTCGTTCTGATTGGAGGAATTCTCCTACCTCTGGCTTTTTCGGCGCAATGTTATCAGAACAATCGAAGACACCTTACAAGGAGCAGCTTGTGAATTTTGTGCTACATATTTTTCGGGAAGAATTCCAATTTCCAAGGACAACTAAGGTAACATATAATGTAATTCAATAGTTAAAGATTTACAACGGAATAGGAGCCCGAAAAATCCACAAATTTTGGTAAAGAAGCTGCAATTCAGTGAAATAACAAATTCCAGTTCTGTTTACTAGGAAGCCATGTTTGCTGCCTATCGAGAATAGACAACAGTGAAATAGTGACTTCACTTTTTTTTTTTTATTTCAAACTCAAGTAGGGATTAGGGAAATTACGACCTGTTAGTGCATGTTGTTCGTGTATTAAGTAGAAGTGACTTTTTATTATTTATTCAGTAATCGCATGTACGTAGGTTTGATGGTTGTAAAGTGAATAATCATAATGGCAGCTTAAGTTAGCTTAAAAGGGCTCCTATCCCCTTTTCCAAATTGAACCGGTTCTAGCGGGGGAATGGGTTAGTTATTGTTCGTTTTAGGGCCTTTTCCCCTTTCAGGGGAAGGGTCCCTCCACAAACCTCGTTAAGGTGCCCCCAGGGCATCAATTTTTGGCAATCATTATGTAAACAATTGGGCAGGTCAATTAGACCTAGTGTTACCTTTCTCATTTTTGACCCCCTTTAAATTAAATAGAGCCGACTGTATGTATATATCGACGAGGGAGTAATGTATTTTAAATCTAATGTGTTAGGTTATTTTCGTCAACATGCATGTAACTAAATGGTGCATGTTTAGTTTAGTTAGTTGTCTTTATGTATAGTACTAACAGTGGTGTATGTAGTTAGTAGTTTTGTGTGAGTGTGTGAATTTTCGATTTGGACAGTGTATAAATATGCTTTAATTTAGTACCATTTTTCTAACATAAATAAACCAGAGTAAATATTAAATTTCTGATTAATGAGTACAAGTATACATTTCAGTACACGGTAAATTATGCCTCCACTACAGCGCCATAGCGTCAGTTTTCGGTAGTCAATTGTTTGTTGACAGTACGACATCGCATGACTTAGTGATTTAGATTGTTTGATTTTGGACAGTTATTCTCAAATTACTTCCCGTGGACATGGTTTTCGGTTCGGATGAGTATACCTTCGTATAAAATAGCATGAGATCTTACTGTACTGAAAATTTCAGCTTGCTAGGTCCAGTAGTTAATGAATAATCCGCTGAAATAAAGAACACCTATTTTCTTAATAGAAGTAAAGCCCATATGCTGTTACTGTTTGTTTAAAAATGTAGTATTAAATTCTCTTTTCCCGTGGCTGTAGAAAATTCCATTGTTGCTTCAGTTTTATCAACAAATCAGAAATAGATTAATCATTGACAATTTAACTTTCCGTAAATACATGTATGATATTTTTTTTTTAACCTGCAAGGTAAATACAATTTGGGTGCTTCGAAATAAAGAGTACGTGGTTCGATGAATGTGATCGTGTGGTGGTTTGAGCGTGATAGATTGTGATAGTTATATATATATATATATATTTATTACTGCGTAATGTAAATATGTGTATGGCCTGCGTGTAAAATGTATGAAATAGGGTGTTTATAAAATATTACTTCGTGCGAAAATTAGTAGATAATGAATGAATGTAATGATATGTTAATAATATGATATATAATACGAATGAGATGATGACCCCTATATTTAAATGGATAGGCCTAGTGAATTTTATATAGTGAAAATATGAATATGTTTACGAAGAAAGAAAGAAAAAAAATCTCTCGCGTTTTGACTTCCACACCAGTGCATTCATCCAACCGAGTTTGCTACTTGGATAGTAAATTATAGTTGGGAATTGTGTGTTACTTTGCATTTATGTACCTCCTAACAACAGCCCCAGATCTTAAGCCTTT
Source organism: Thermobia domestica (assembly GCF_964235325.1). Classification (NCBI taxonomy): domain Eukaryota; kingdom Metazoa; phylum Arthropoda; class Insecta; order Zygentoma; family Lepismatidae; genus Thermobia; species Thermobia domestica. The sequence continues at coordinate 215,843,994 of NC_137463.1, forward strand.
CAATAGATAGAGTAGCATCATGTGGGAATTACTTCTAAAGGATGATAGAAATGATAATTAAGAAAACCAACTGCTATATCCTGTGATCATCGAAAAGTACAGGTTTCGGTCATTTGTACCTTTAGCATTCATTGCCTCTCCGAGATTTTTTTTTGTTGCTTACCTTATTTATTTATTGTGCAGTGTTCATATAACTCAGTTCGGACTATCCGATTAAATTAACTGCTACTAAATTAATATTTATGTTATAGCGTACCCGGATGTCGACCCCTAGTCCCCTTAAGTATTTTCGTTTCTTTTCTTAGTTTAATTAGATGAGGGAAATTAACGACATCCCAGACTGTGGCATGTCTGCGCTGGGTAGGCATCGGTGATGTTTTGGTTATTGAAATCACCGATCCAAAATTCAGTTTATTTAAATTTTTTTTATTTTGGCAAATTCTCATTAGGGATATCTTAGCTATTACTCTAATTTCATTACTATTCTGGAATCTTCTAGTTTCCAAGTGGTCGGATGATTTTTTTTTTCTTTTGAAATTCTAAATTAAGACTCTACTCCAACCTTCCGGACGATTTCCGGGACCCTGTTGGTTTGGGCCGGATACGGTTACTAGATAATAATTTTACAAGCAATAACTTGTGAAGTTATTTACAAGACACAGACTTGCTCCTTGGCAGCAGGGCGCTCCTTGGGTCTACGTATTTGAGTAGACCACCCTTTTGGCATTTTAATAATATTTTGGCTAAGGATTTGTTGAGAGTGAAATTCGACTTCTGTCTTTGTAGCGTTAGTTATTTCTCACTTAAGTCTTTGGCGCCCCTATTCTTCGTCTTCTTTCTTTTCTATCTCTCTCTCTGTCTTCATTACTTAGAGATTTTTTTTTAATTTTTCAACCTTCCCCCCCCCCCGGTTTCTGAAACTCATAGAACATACAATATTCATTTCACTTATTTCGATCGTATGTACTAACTGAGACATCGAGGGATGCAATTCGTGGAGGTATTGCAGCACAACTCAGGACCATTTTCGCGATATTCAATCCACCACGGGAGAAATTGACGGGAAGGTACACTATGCTTTTAGATTCCTAGAAACCTTTGTTATTCATTGATCATACAACTTATATCAATTGATTACTGATTTCTGGTTTTTATTTCTATTGATTGGTCATATAGTGTGTATGTATTAATAGTTTGGGCCCACTAGTTTCGAATAACATTAATTTTGTTTTTTGTATATACATATATATATGTACTTACATAGTTTTAAAAGTTACGTGCCTGCTCTATTTGTTGCATTTTCCACCTCTTATATCAACTCATTAAATAACACCGGCTATTTTTTTGTATATATACGCGGATCTTTAGTAAATTGAAAATGATTATTGATTATCGGGTTTATTCATATGAAATACAATGTTGCAACCTTATGAAGGAAAAAAGTGAATGTTGATAGTCAGGGTTTTTGTTTTGTCTTTGAGCCAAATAAATATAAATATTTATAAAATATGAATACTTGTCGAATATGAACGGTGATGTAGAATTTAAACGTCGATGAAATATTAAGATAGATATTAAAGTGAAATGTATTGTATTGATTAATATGAATATGAATATATGATTAATATGAATTAATATATATATATACGAGTATGTATGTAATGGGCTCGATATTTACCCTGGTCTTGTTAGGTTGCCATAGATTTTTGACACCCGGTATTAACTAACTATTTGTGATATATAGTATTCCCGCGTAAATTGTCATAAATTACTTTTGTTGAGTTGTTATTAATTTTTGTAACTATTAAAGTGGAATATAATGTTAACTACTGCATGTGAATAAAACAAGTAGCGGGTCGTAAGATAAATAAGAATAACCCTAATCCTTACCCAAATTTACTTTGCGAGTGAAATTAGCAACCTACGAAACAGTGCGCCCCTCCAACGACTTTTTTTTTCCATCAGTAAACATGAAACAAATCCTTCCCCTACGATCGGAAACCAAACTATTCAATATTTAGAATCTTTTGACTACAAGATCTATACTAGGAAAAAAATTAGTGATCTTAAATTCAACGAACTGAAATCTGTTTAATAAGTTAATGTGAATACTGGAATATGGAAATATGTTCCCAATATCTGTGACTGGATTTGATAATTTTTCTTTAATATTAACAAACTTTGAAATTTTAGATCAAGTGCGTCGAGTGACAAAAATGAAAAATATAAACATATATGTGATATGAAGCAATTAGTTGTCTATAGTTAAAACAAAACCAATTGAATACTCTCATGGACATAAACCACAGTGCCTAAAGAGAGTTAAAAGAAAAAAAAAGGAGCTATTATCGACGTAAAAACAAAGACTCATAAAACTGTCGATATGTCTCCTATTGAGACAAAGACTCAATAAAATATTACTAAAGTTTTTTTTTCTGAATGATTAACCAATTATTTTTTCTCTTTTGCCTGCAACGATATGTATTCATTGCACTTAATTTTAAATATATCTTGACTCTTGAAGTTTTTTTTTCTTCTTTTTTTCTTGTTTCGTCTTTGGTTTAATTCTTTTTCATGTAATTCAACTTTTAATATATATATATAAAAGGAAAATGTGTTATTTGATCTTGTTGCAAGTAGCGAATTTCTGTGCATGTTTATGAAACATTTTTTTTTTATGTATTAAATTTTTTGTTCTGTTATGTCAAACTAAATCTTCTTCTATTGAAATGTAATAAATGTCTATAGCATTGTAGTTAGGTTAGTTTAATTCAACCAAATACAACCCGAAGTATACATTGTCCTGTATGAATGTGTGTGTGAGTGAAACATAGGTTTAGTATTAAGTGCACCAATTATCTTGTCATACATGTGTAATTTATTATAATTATTGGTAGTTATCAATTGAACTCATTGAATGTTAATACTAACTTAAGTTGGCTCTATGAAGGAAGTAAAAAGTACCGAAGTAGCCTGAACAAATGATCATCATGAGAGAACTGTGAAAGTCAAAATCTTCGACACATATGTGATACTCCGATTTATATTTTTTTTTTCTTTCTGTGGTCGTTTCTAACATGCCATCAACTTCGTCGTTCATTTTTCAAATATTGAATATTAGTCTAAAACTTCTGGAAATATTGAATAAACGGTAAAATTAAACTTTCTCATCTATCTCCGAGCTAGATTGGGATAATTCGGTAGTTGGGGTCAAATGGATCTAGATCGGGGATGTATGGGTTAACATGTGTCTACCTTTGATCACCCTAATACCAGACATTCACCCAATAGCTATTGGAAATGATCACAATTAGATAATTATTCACTTTCCTTTACCATATTCCTCAAAACATCTAGTAACAGCTTCCCCTTTATCACCTTCTTACTTTACATCTTTCCTCTTCTATCTTCTTTTTCTTTTCTTCATCTTCTTCTCCTTCTTCTAATTTCTTTTTTAATAAAACTGAAAGGGGGGTCGTGACTGGGAATTCTATATGTAATAAACACGGTCATGTATTTATTTGATTTTATTTTCTTTAGAAGTCCGATAAAAGGTTTTCTCTTTTCGATCGAACCTAGTATGTTCGAAATTAAGAAATTAAGAAATAGAAATTATATCCCAATATAATTAGGCATAAGCTGATAGCTTCATGAACATCCCCACCAGGGGTGAAGGGTTCCCACTCACGACTTATTCTGTGCATCACATTTGTTGCAGCTTCCTTTTTCCTCAATCAGTTTTAGATTGACGAGCGGTGACAGGATTCGTTGTTATGGCAACAGTGGTTTCTATGGCAACGGCCCCCCTTTTTCCAGTTTTACATTCTATATCGAGGTTCAACCAGTAGAAGCGGTTAGTAATCATAATGATCTTACAATGACTCATTTATCATTTTTTTTGTGTCACAACTGAAAGGCTGGAAGGAACTTTTACAATTCCATTGTGTAGGCAGGTGCTTATTAATGAAACTTCTATAAGTAATAATTGTAGTTTATATCCTGAAGAAATAAACAATTATTTTGATTACACTCTTACAGAGAGAGAAAAAATATTAATTATAGATTACATTCTTGTATAGCTTATTACAGTATCTATATATTTCTGTACCAACTTGTAAGTTAGGTTTATATTCCCATTGCCTAAGTTTTCAATGTATCAGACATTTTCAGTTTTTAATTTTACCAAATGAAGGGCATTGTGGTTCTGAAAACAACACCTATACTTTGAATCTTATATATTATATTTCCTCTTGAATACTTAAGCAGAGACTTCCATTTTTAGGCTACCAAACTATTCTGTGAATAAGTATGAAAGGTTGTACAGAATGAGTTTATCCGTAGCAAAGTAAGAAAACAGTAAGGGATACCAAGAAACTATTTTTGGTATGGATTCAGCTCCAAAAGAATCAATCTTTTTCTCTACCCTTATCAAGGGTTGACTACGAGACAAGAGTTGAAGTTGTCTCGTCTCGAAAAGCTGTCGAGAAAGTGAAGTCTCGTCTCGGAAAGTATGCCTGTTTCTATTGGAAGAGCTCTGTCTCCACTCAAGTGTACTAGGGTTGCATACGAGACAAGAGGTGATACAGTTCCGTCTCAAAAAGGTGTCGTGAAAATATATTTCGTCTCGGAAAGTGTATTTTTTTCTATTGAAATAGCTCTGTTTCCTCTCAAGTGTACTCAGGGTTGTGTACAAACTTGGAAAATGTATCTGATTCTATTGGAAGAGCTGTCTACACTCATATGTACTTGGGTTGATTACAACACAAGAGTTAACGCAGTGCCATGTCGAAAAGGTGTCGTGAAAGTGATGTCTCGTCTCGGAAAATGTATCTGTTTCTATTAAAATAGCTCTGGTTCCATGTAAATGTACTAGGGTTACATACGAGACAAAAGTTGAAGTTGCCTCGTGTCGGAAAGGTGTCGTGAAGGTGATGTGGTATGGGTCAACACTTATAGGTGTGTTTCAACAATAATGACAGTTACATAGAACAAATATTGTAACCCCTTATAGTGAGAAACTTTTGACCCACCCTATATAATATAAAGTAATATATGATAGCAATCTTGAAGAAAACGTGTTGCTTAGCCCTGTAATTAAAATTGTAGATCATCTGTCTCCAGGCTGTAGACTGTAGGGTCGACAGATTTGTCACCCTAATAGAATTATCGGGAAACTGCATCTGGACCACGAGAAGTAATTAGGCAGCGTTATCTAGCAATTGGAATCTTTGGAAAGACCTTTGTTTGCCCATTTACCAGGTGAAATACGTACTTAAGGAGCCGTATTTGATTCTCATGCCATACTACGAATGGCTCTACACAGAGTTTGCAAGATAACTTTTCTCCCTTGTTATACAAAACACAACGTTATCTGATACATCCTGTCTCCACGAGTTACAAATGGTTAAAATTCTGAAAAACACAGCACAACTCATTCACTGTTCATGTAACTCGCACTGTAACTTCCCACCAAACTACGATTGTATTGTTTGATTGGTTAAATGTCAAACGACATGGATACAATCACAACAATCATTAGTCTATTAGTTAGCATTGCAGACTATTTGCTAGACCAATCAAGAGCTTCGGAGAGATTACGATAGTTTTTTTTTCGACTTTAGTAAATGAAATCTTCGTAATGTCACATACATTCAGTTCTGCTCGGACGTTGTTCTACTGTAGTTAGGAACGTCAGAAGAGGAGGTTAGGAATATATTGTAATCACAAAAAGTTTTGACGGCCCAATTTTATCACTTGTATGATATTCAGTAACGTTCTAGATTTACTCATATCTACTTATTTACCTATTTTTAAAGTATACATTACTTGTTCACGAATTAGTCTATATATTTTGAACCAAACACACTACCCACTAATGTATTTGCTCATTTTCTTTTCACACATAACGCTACCTTCTACCTATTTGTTTGTCTATTTCTAAAACAAGTATTACCCACTCATCTCTATGTTGAATTATTTTTGAACCAATCATTACCTATTCATCTTCTTTTTCATCTAATTTTCAACCAAATGTTAACCATTCATCGCTTTGTGTATTTTTGAACCAAACTTTACCCACTAAAGTACCTTTTCCTACTTTTCAACTAAATATTATCTCTTCACGTATTTGCTCATCTATTTTTGAGCAAACCACTACCAGTTCACCAATTTATTCGTCTATTTTTGAGCCAAACATTAGCTATTCATACGTTTGTTCGTCTGTTTTTAAACCAATACTACCTAATTACCTGTTTGTGTATTTTTGAACCAAATGTTACCGATTCACTTTTCAACTATTTTTAAACAAAGCATTGGTTTTTCACGTATTTGTCTATTTTCGAGGTCTTTACCTGTTTGTTCGCATGGCCCCACGTAGCGTAGTCGCTAACGCTCTTGTCTTTGATGCGAGCGGTCCCGGGTTCGATTCCCGGTGGGGACACTCTGTGGAAAAAGAGTTAAAGCTTTTTCAGGCCAGCTATCTGAGTGAGGTTTTCCTGAGTTTTACCCATTCACAAAAGGCAAATGCCAGGATGCTACCTAATATATAGGTCTCAGGCTGCTTTCTGCCTTCACCAATTCCTTCTTCCATCCCTTTCCTCGGATAGTGTGATTGCTGAGAGACGTCATCTCTCATCGTAACAGACTAAATCTTAACCTATTTGTTCGTAATTTTGAAATTGGAAAAACAAAAAGACTTTAGAACAGAATCGTTGCCAAAAACGCTTAGTCTAGTAGTCCAGTCAGCACAAGTTGTTCAAGTGACAGCACATATTTTCAGCGGGGTCGAGCACTTTACATACATACTGTAAAAACCAAGAGTCTCATTTCAGAATATGCTAACATTAACAACTCGCAATACATACATACATACGTATTATTATTATTATTATTATTATTATTATTATTATTATTATTATTATTATTATTATTATTATTATTTCAGAATGCTATCTTATTAAAGGATAGAACTTGACAGTGCGTGAAGTTAGGTAGAGATTACAGTAAACTAATCATAAAGAAACAAAAATAGTTTACAAAAGTTCATTTGTTTGACTTTGGTTTAAAATAGGAAAAAGTGATTAGAAAAGAAACGGAAAGGAAAAACAGAAAATCTTGAAGAAAAGAAGATTAAACTCAGACATTGTTGTGCATTAGCGTACTCATAAATTCGCAACTGTGTTTGTTCCGTTAGGCAAACGAGAGCAACAAACCGGATGATTTATTTGTTTTTTTTTTTTTAATATTTTAACGTGCTGACATAAACATTGTTTATGTGTTGTAAGTGTTAAACAATTTTAATATATCTAACAGACGAACCTTCTTTTCCATGGGGAGGAGGGATGGTTCTCCATTCACCTTCTATTTCTCGGTAGCTACACTCCTGCCTTAGCCTGTGTTTCTGCCTGCAAATTAGCGAACGAATTTTAAATCTATATGTACGGTACTTATTCTCATACACAGTGGCGTATTTACGATTTTGTTTCGGGGAGGGCTTCGCTAACTTTCGGGGGGGGGGCTTTGCCTGAAAATGTGAAAATTCTGCAAGATATTTCATATACTTTACTATAGTAAGTAAGATTTCGGGGGGGGGGCTTAAGCCCGGAAGCCCCCCCCCCCTTAAATACGCCACTGCTCATACATTATTCCAGTGGTGCTATTCAGGCGGTTCGCACAGGTTCGCTCGAACTGGTTGTTAAAACTGCCTCTTCACCTCTAGATTCAGAACTCACGAAAGAAAATCAATTCACTAGGCTATACTATTTTCTAAAATTAATATTCAAAATATTAACTTAAGCCATATGCTATGTGACGTAATCCTTATTACTATTACTAGTATCATTGAAATTGGGAATTAGGAATTAAATTTCAGCGCTTTCAGCATATAAGGTAATGTTAGCCCGTCACATATGAGGGATGACGTCACTCGAAATCACACTATCCGAGGAAAGAGAAGGAAGAAAGCGGCCTATATGTTAGCTACCATCCCGGCATTTGGCTGGTGTGAAATGAGAAAAACTCAGGAAAACCTCACTCAGAATGGCTGGCCTGAAAAAGGTTTTTACACTTTTCTACCGAGTGCCCCCACCGGGAATCGAATCCGGGACAGTTCGCACCAAAGCCGAAAGCGTCAGCGACCACGCCACTCGGGGCCACACTAGTATCATTGGGATTAATAACAATTATATCATATAGTAATAATAATAATAATAATAATAATAACACTAAATCAACTTGCTATATTGATGATAGAACCGATTGTTAAATTATTTGAATGACATCACTGATTAGTGTATTGAGTAGTAGCATGTATATTATGTCTTGATCTCATATGTAATGCTTGTTAACATCGGCTTTCTTTTATTAGTTTTATGCCTAAGTATTTAAAACCAATTCACATTCTCTTCGATTATTATTATTATTATTATTATTATTATTGACGTATATATATATAGTCTATATATATATATATATATATATATATATATATATATATATATATATATATATATATATATATATATATATATATATATATATATATATATTTCCTCTTATATTTCTGATTTGCTGCATTTGTTATTTTCCGTGCGAAGAAGGAGCCATACTACCGTAATATGAAATATTTTTACTATACTATTTTCTTTAGCGTGATGAATATGCAAATTTATGGGGAGAAGAAACAAGTTTTGTGGCATGTAAATGAAGAGGGGAGTCTCTGAGAAAGCACCTTATAGAAGAAGGAGAGCAACCAGGCTACCAAAATAAAAATAAAAAAAATAAAAGTGTTTTTCCTCTTATCTTGAATGCCGTAATTCGCCAGCCATTTTGTGAAAAATATCCCCGCCCTGATTACAATAAACCCACTTACAGCTGATTACACTTTAACTGCAGCCCATAGCAATAGCAAAATGCAAAACGCCTTATGATCTTCCGAAGCCAAAGTGCTATTAGCGTGTCAATGGCGCGCGTGCACGAGAACTTCTAATGGGCATTGCTTGGTCGACAGTTTATGAGGCGGCAAGGGTTATGCGAAGGGGAGGGGAGGTAAGAGAGAAAGTTTACCAGAGTTGCGATGCCAAACCAATGGAGCGATAACTACAGTGAACTATATAAATGATCTCAGAAATGAAAATAAGAAGCGAGAAGCATCGTCTATCTTTTCATTTACGATTTGTTGTACATCATTACATTTGTTCTCTTTTTCTTTCTTTTTTCATGAGACAAAATGATGTCAATTGTAAGATACAGGGTGTTCTTAAAATTTCCTACTGAATTTAAAATGAAATTAAACGAAATCTTGAAGTTTTGCGTCCCATGGTTATGTCGTTTAGGCTAAAGGAGACGATGATGATGAGAAACGAAGGAAATGGTGGAATGAAGGAAGTGGGAGGAAACGGGAGAATCTCAAGAAAACACATGCACATGGTGTTTGTTCACCACAAAACTCAGTTGGCGTGAGCTGGCATCGAACCAAGGACTCCATGTAACACAGATGAACTCTCTACCACTGACCTACCGCGGCCCCACTTGTTGAATTTGAAATCGTAATAAACAACGTTGAATCAAAAGCTGAAATAGCTTGTCAAGTGGACGTGAAAACTCAAAATTTTGGATTTCGGATAATTTCATTTCTGATAGACATTTCTAAGGCGAACAATTATGAAGTTAAGACGAAGAGGCTAATGGAGCATCAAAGCAGGGTTGAAAAAAATACAGTTTTTTTTTTACAAAAAAGAACAAAACACGTGTTTAAAACATGAAAAAGATGTTCAAAATGTTTTAAACATGTTTTAAAACACGAACAAAAAAACATGTTGTAAACATTTTGAACAGTTTAAAACATATTTCAAAATCGTGTAATAACTTATTTGTTAAGACTTTTTCTCTTTACTTGCAACCAGTATTACAGATTCATCCTGTATATACTGATTAGAGCAACATTGATAACAGAAATAAAAATGGCTTTTATATAGTTTTTTAAAATGAATTTTTATTGGCCACTTGCTGATCAAGATGATTCTCGAAAAAGATTACATGTTTTCATAGTGCACTGGTGATAATGCACCTTAATATATCAAATTTAGCTTTTGTAGCACCAGCGGTTTTGGAAATGACTTTTGAGTGTTACTGATAACGCACCTTTTCTCTCTTTTTTTAATCTAACTTAATTTGTGTAACACCAGTCGTTTGTAAAATGACTTCGAATGATCATTGGATTTAATATGACAATTTTTACGGTATTTGGCTCAAATGATTGTATTGTTATTGGAATTGTACACACATGTACTGTACATACTCAATTGATCATCTGGAGGTGGGTGAAATTTTAGTTGCAAAAATTTGATTGCTATTTCGGAATACTAATGGTAATAAAATTATTTTAAAATAATAAATTTTCAAAAGTGATGTTTCAAGCACATTTCATGATGTGCTAACTTTAGAATATTTTCTGCAAGCCTGTGTATTGGTTGTTGTTTAAATCAATAATTGTATTGAAGAGAAACAATATTTGGGACATTCAGAGCACAATGGATCCAAGTCTATTTTCAATAATGTTCAATTTTGCTCAGCAAATGAACGCTATTTCAAAACATAATATCTTAGCAGTCAAGAGTACGAAATAAATGAAACTAAAACCACGAGAAAGGGCGTGGGCTAGTTTCATATGACAGCCGCTAGACTGGGACGTCAGTGGGGGCAGGAGCGCAGCCGCGCCCACTCCCACTCTGAATTTCAGATTTTGGGGGCAGTAAGGCAGATTTAGAAACTTTTTGATAAGCAAAGTCCAACAGAACAAGTTTGAAGTCTTTGTTCACCGAATGACAAAAAGGGCTGAATTTGATAATTGTACCAAATATGGCAACACTGTACGGGAAGAAAATAGCCTTCTGAACGGAATCACTTTATGGTAATTTTCTATCTCTGGCAGATTTATTTTTTTACAAAAATAAACATATGTTTAAAACAAGCCTTAAAAATAACGTGTTTAAAACAAAATGTTTAAAACGTATATAAAATTTGTTTTAAACAAAACAACCCTGCATGAAAGTAAATTAAACTTCACAATTTCAACCAATGTTCTACCAGTGATAAGAAGTCTTCTTACAAATATATAAAATATCTATTATTTGAGTCAAACTAAGTATATTATTACCATTCCTGTATAGCTGGCATGGGTATGTCCATATAGCTCTGGTGGAATCTGATTTTCTTTATAACTATACTGTTCAGATTTTCACTACGAATATAACTAGTATTACTCTCGAGATGAATCGTCTCATGAAAAGTTATCAATTCAAATTCGAGACGAGAAGAGAAATTTCATAAGTGTCGTAGGCAACATAAGTTTACCAAAGTTTTAGATCTCAAACACTGTTTTAATGTCACGTGGTTCATACTATAAAATCTATAAGTGATTATACAGACAAAATAAAGAGGGTTTATCAATACTTAAAAATGTGCAACTTATTATACAACACACTCTAATAATAAATATGGTTTACATGTTAGTATATAATACCCTTCGTGGATCTCTCGTAATGCGAAAAGATTCTGACAACTTCTAGATGAATCAAGAAAAACAAAATCAGGGCACAAATTTTGTACATAAATTTATAACTAAGAAGAGGAAAACTTTTCAACAATCGAAACGAGACGCTCGAGAATCACAACCAGATGAGATTTAGCTAAACAAAATTTACGAGACGGGGAGGAGAAAATCTTATAACCTGTCTCATCTCTCTCATCCCGTAAGCAACCGTAATCGTAATGAACTTTTGCCTAGTATGATACTATTCTGTCAAGGATTAATTTTAACTAGCGTAACAGGAGATTGATATACACTTAGTAATGCTTGATATTAAGTTAGCCATTAATATTAAAAACTATCTATCACTACGTTTATAAATACTACATATTACTTATGTTATCATCATCATCGAAAGTATTCTGCCATACTGGCACGTGAAGTGCGTAAACTGAGAATCTTCAATGCATCACGGACATCAGTTAACTTCGACTTGACGCTACAATTTTTGTTATATCTAATTCCGTTTCATCAATTGAAGCCTTTTTCGCTCCTTTTTGGTTTTTCTTACACCGAATACTCAGTTGCGTCTATTATGATACAGTTCCTTCTCAGTCAATGTCCCAATTAGCTTCTCTTCCTTCTTCTAATTAAGTCTAAAACTGTTCTTTTCTCCCCTACTATTCGTAACATTTGCACATTTATTTTCCATCCAACCAAGTTGATTTCGCCCCTTCGTAGTTTTTCTTCCACCGAATATTCACGTCCATTACTATACAGTTCCTCCTCAATCAATGTCGCAACCATCTTCTCTTCTTTCTTCTAACTATATCTAAGACTGTTCTTTTCTAAAATTACATTTAAAACTGTTCTTTCTCTTCTACTATCTTTAACACTTTCTCATTAGTTTCCCGTTCAATCTAGTTGATTTCCAACATTCTTCTCCACAACAACGCTTCGAAAATATCCGTCTCTTTTGTGTAATGTTTTTGTTCGTGCCCTAGAAAATATAACACTATAAATGACGTATTTTATGAGTCTTTTTCTTAATTGTTTATTGAAAGCTCAACAAAATAGATCTTTCTTTACCTAAGTGCTTCTTTCATTGATCCTATTATTGTGTTGTGCTGCTCTCCTCCCTGGTCCGGTAGGCGGTTTGGTGTACTTGATCGTATGTTTCATTGCCAGTGGGAACAATTTGAATATTTAAACGCACTACGATAGTTGGGATTTCACCTTAAATTGTGGGCTCACATCTGATATAGCCTCGATGCTTAAAAGGGACTCTAAAGTTTAACAAACAACTGCCACAACATAGACTTTTTTCATTTTAAATGCTTCTAGAGCTGTAGCTGTTTTGCAGCGTGCAATGTGGTCTAATCTTTTCTCACATCTTGGAGCTAACACTAAGAGTCACTGTTCAAAAGGTGGAAGTTGTGGGCTGACTAGAAAACGAAATGAAATCTTTCAGTTTAACGTCCCACGTTTATGTTCTTTAGGGTAAGGAAGATGATGATTAAGGCAAGTGAATGATGATGGAAGGATTGGTGGAATGAGAAACTGGGAGGAAACCGGACTACCACGAGAATACCCACGGACACGATGTTGTCCATTACAAACTTACTTACCCGGGAATCGAACCAGGAAACCCACACACTAGAGGTAAACATTCTACCACTAAGTCACAGTACTTCCCATGGAGTTGACTAGATCGAAAGCAAGCTGCGATAAACCCATTTCGCATGAAATGCAGTAAAATTTTGAGCACAAAAACTGTAGATAAATGGACTTAAAATTTCAAATAGAGTTTTGCAATTTTAAGAGACATAATGGCCGTATTTGTTCTTTTGTTGTTCAGTTAAAGTCTAATGTTGTTCATGGGGGAAACAAAAGAACATAATATGACGAGTATTGGGTAATGACGCTCAATTTGAGCGGAATTTTGTTGCTACTTTATTACTAAGGCGGCACACTATTAAATATTTTTCAAAAGCTAATAATTTTTATTTTGCCGGGTTTTCGTAAGTGAAAAGAGATAATGAAATGTAACTTACCACAATAATAGATAATGTTATACTACAACCGAAAATACGAATCGGAAGAATTTTCAGTATTGCCATCCATAGAAATTACAGTATGACCAGAATTTGAATTACCCAAAAAATCTAGGTTAAGGCAGCATCTAGAAAAATAAACTCAACGGTAATTGATGACTTATCATGTTGTCTATGTTCTTTGTTAACTACTTTTTAAATAATATTTGTATTTATTTTGTAATAACTTATTTATTTTGTAATAACTTACATAAGTTATTACAAAATAAATACAAATATTATTTAAAAAGTAGTTAACAAGGAACATAGAATCTCGATAAGCCATCAATTACCGTTGAGTTTATTCTTCTATTTGCTGCCTTAACCCAGATTTTTTGGGTAATTCAAATTCTGGTCACATTGTAATTTCTATGGATTGCAACACTGAAAATTTTTCCGATTCGTATTTTCGGTTGTAGTATAACATTATCTATTATTGTGGCAAGTTACATTTCATTATCTCTTTTCACTTACGAAAAACCGGCAAAATAAAAATGTTTAGCTTTTGAAAAATATTTAGTAGTTTACTCCCTTAAGATATTATGTTTGAAATACGAAAAATATGTTATCGCACAACAGAAACTCTTGAAGCTGACTGTAAAGCAGGAATTGGTTAGAAAGATAAGAACATTGGATAAGATGTAGGAATTGCTTATGCTGGAAACATGAAAAGTACAAAGATGCTTCTCATAATAAGCGTCCAACGTTTGGATCTATGACTAAACTTTTGTTTATTTTTACCTTATGCAAGATTATTAATAAATATGACTGCGAAAAATATGGTTCATGTATGGTACAAAAAGTGGTATTGATTTACTATTACGAAGATTGTTGAGTGTCGTTACCTTACCGGTAGGGCAATTGCACTCAAACGTAGGCCTATATTGTTACTTTTTTCACATTTGTAGGAATAATTAACAACGACAGTGGATAAAGCAATATGCAAAGAAATACTCTCTCTAATGTGCTTTTTCTTTTCATTTCGCTCCATAAAATTTTTGAGATTTTGGCAATTTCTCTAAAGTGGTCGCCATTCCCCTATATCATTCCCATCCACATATTGGCAACGCACTATGAAGCATCGCTGTAATATTACAAAGGATCGGTGCTAAATATCAATCAGAAGATGTTAAATAATGTTTGTTGTTCTTGATCGTTTGTTTGATACCAACCGTAGGTTTATAACCATATTCTTACAACCTGACAAGTGTAGTTAACAACAATTAAACAGCTGCCAGTAATTAATTGTAATTTTATTCAAAACAATTACACTAATATTTGATAGTGGTTCATTATAGATTGATAAATTTTATTGAACATTAGACACTCGTCCGCAACTGACCACTTTAGAGTAAAGTACAGGCCCGTAGCCAGAACGGTAAGACAAGGAAGGGGAGGAGAAAACATTTTCGGGAATTAATTTGAATTAATTTTATATTTATTTATACATACCCATAAAGATCTGAACGTTTCAGAAGGGCTGAACGACATCACAGGAGGAGCTCGGCCACCCTCTACTTACGGGTCTGCTGAAGTATGAGATTAACTTTTATCTTACCTTATTAACGGGGGGGAGGGGATATTTTACAGTGATAATTAAAATGCACCTAGACCTGAATAGCTCCTCTTTAAGTGTGATAAAACTTGTTATTAAAATACAGGCTAACACATGCGCAACGAAGTCTACTTCTAAAAAGTGTTTCGTTTATATATATACACACACAGTATTCTATATAGAATTGTTATTCATGTTATGATTGCCTTGATACGTGATGAGATGAAGTAATACCTAGTTTCGAAGCCCGTGTTTAGATTCTGTTTTGAAAACAGCATGTCACTGATGTGACAGCATGACTAACAGAATAACCAACAACTATACCAATCCTAACAGTGTAATTGACCTGACAAGACATGGCAGCATCTTAGCATTTAAAAGACGAGACAAGAAAACAAGTGATGTGATTGGATGATAACAACATGGCGTTGGCAAAACAATCTTGACGGCTCAGCAAACGTCAGAAGAACATCCTGATTAAAACAATCAACATGTATATCAGCGGCTTCTCTTTTATGCTACGCTATATACATTGCCATAGAATATTTGTTATGATGCAGGTAATTGGTTAATTCTTAAAAGCGATTATGAATTTTAGAAAATCTGTCACTCATAATTTTGTTTTCTGATAATATCCATTTATCTTTCATCTTTTTTTTTTTTAATGTAAACATTACTCTTGTCTGTGGTACAAAATATGCCGGTGCTAAAAATATCCATTACATGTATTATTGTCTATGCAAATTATATTTACTCTGAAAGAAGTGTATAAGATTTGATGTTTCAACATCTTATCGTACTTGTATATCGTTCACTCCCAGAGAAAAAAAGGTTAAATGTTCGCACATATTTTCACAATGATTAGTCTATAGTGATGTAGCGGTTTCTTCATATGCTTTTTCAAAGAGAAACGAAACATCATTAGGATAACAAATTCAATATTACAAAACGTTAGGTAAAATGATGAGTAAAGTAAGCTGTGAAGGAAATCAAAATATTAAAAGAATAAAAAATGAAACATCACAAAATGTTAGAAAAAATAATAAATTAAGCTTTAGTAGGAAGTAAAATATTACTGAAACCGTAAGTTTAATATTACAAGATGTTAGATAAAATGTATAAGTAGATTACGCTTTAAAAAGAAAGCGATTATCAGCAGAATAAAAAAATGAATATCTCAAGATGTTAGATAAATATATATAAGTAAATTAAGCTTTAAAAAGAAAGCGATTATCAGCAGAATAAAAAAAATCAATATCTCAAGATGTTAGATAAAATACGTAAGTAAATTAAGCTTTAAAAAGAAAGCGATTATCAGCAGAAGAAAAATTCAGTATCTCAAGATGTTAGATAAAATGTATAAGTAGATTAAGCTTTAAAAAGAAAACGATTATCAGCAGAATAAAAAGTTCAATATCTCAAAATGTTAGATAAAATACATACGTAAATTAAGCTTTAAAAAGAAAGCGATTATCAGCAGGATAAAAAATTCAATATCTCAAGATGTTAGATAAAATGTATAAGTAGATTAAGCTTTAAAAAGAAAGCGATTATCAGCAGAAGAAAAATTCAGTATCTCAAGATGTTAGATAAAATGTATAAGTAGATTAAGCTTTAAAAAGAAAACGATTATCAGCAGAATAAAAAGTTCAATATCTCAAAATGTTAGATAAAATACATACGTAAATTAAGCTTTAAAAAGAAAGCGATTATCAGCAGGATAAAAAATTCAGTATCTCAAGATGTTAGATAAAATGTATAAGTAGATTAAGCTTTGAAAAGAAAGCGATTATCAGCAGAATAAAAAAAATCAATATTTCAAGATGTTAGGTAAAATGTATAACTAAGTTAAGGTTTAGGATAAAGCGAAATATGGGCAGAATAATAAATCCAATATCGTAAAATGTTAGATAAAACGTGGAAGGTAAATCAAGTTTTAAGGTGAACGAAATATTATCAGAATCAAATTCAATATTACAAGATATTGGATAAAATGTGTAAGTAAATCAAACTTTAAAAGACGCGAAATATTAGCGGAACCATAATTTCAAAATTACGAAATATTACATAAAATTTCAAGGTAAATCAAACTTTATGGAGGCGCGAAACATCAATCAAATCATATATTCAATATACCGAGATGTTAAGTAAAAGGTATAAGTAAATCAAACTTTAATGGGGAGCGAAAATTAAGCAGAATTTCAAATTCAGTATCACGACATGTTAGCTTGCATAAGTCGACTTTTGTCGACGGAAGGAAAATTACCCTAACCAGCGAATGTCGACTATAGTTAATGTTTTAAAAATTTGTTTGTCCGTATCTTTGGCTTGTCAAGAGTAGTTGCCGAAAGTATTCCGTGCGATTTTTGCGTTCTGTTGTTTTCGATAAACACTAGAACGCAAAAATTCGCATGCAGCCTCTTTGGCGACTACTCTCCACAAGCCCAAGATACGGACAAACAAATTTTTAAAACATTGACTATAGTCGACATTTGCTGGTTAGGGAAATTCTCTTTCCGTCGACAAAAGTCGATTTACACAGTGAAAGGTTAAGAAGCTAAATATAAGCATAACCATATATTCAGTATAAGATGTTAGATAAAACGTATAATTAAACTAAATTTTATTTTTAAAATATTCTACTATCCTTTGTAAATAAATGAATCTCTAAATGAAAGGTACGAGCCACCTCACTAATCTTTCTCGCTCCCATTTTTGAAATTGAACCATGTCATGCAGTATTTATTTTAAAAAAATATTTACAAAGTATGAACAAAATCACAATAAGCATTTTCGGAAAATTTGGTTCGAAGAAAATTCATCTCCAAAAGCAAAATTATATCTTGTGGAATTTTTCATTGCAAACAATCTCTGCCATATTTTAGGATTATAATAGAATATTTATTTGTGGAATATAAAGAAAATCGCCTTAGTCGTTTTTCATAAATCATCCGGAAAGAACTCGACCCTGGGAGTAAACTAGTTCTACTGAATTTTTGCTCTGCGAAATAACTTCCACTATATTATAAATCTGTTATTGACATATTAATTTATGAAAGATGAAGAAAATCGTTTGGGCCGTTATGGAGAAAACTTGAATTTGGAGGATATGGACTGGAGGATAGGAATAAGAAAGGCGAGAATGTTCTAGAAGTAGCGGAAGCATATCTTGCTATTCTGAGTACCTTCTACAAGAAGAAAGAATACCTTATTACATATAAGAGTGGTAGCTCAAGGCCTCAGTCGACTTTATGTTATACAGGAGACAAAATCTGTGTCATAAAAAGGACTGCAAGCATGGGCGTTAGTTATGGGGGCATGGGGGCATTGCCCTCGAATTTTTTGATAAAAAATAAAAATGCCACCTATAAGAAAACCACGTACCAAGACCTCCGAGACCGACCAAAAGGTCTACCCCCATTGTCCCCAACAGACAATTCCTAGCTCCGCCTATGACTGCAAGGTAATAACAAGTGAGAGTCTAACGGAGAAACATCGCCTTGTAGTAGCGGTAGCCGATGTCTGCATCAAGGAAGGAAAAAAAACTACAAAATGTTCCTGTTCAAACCAAGTGGTTGAAACTAAATGAAACAAGTCCTATAAAGATTCGAACTGAAATTACTACATCGTAATTACTGCAAATGAAGGAAGAAGAGATGCGTGGAAGAAGAGTGGACCAGAGTGTCAGTAGCACTCAGGAAAACAGCTAGAAAAAATGTTGTGTGAGAAACAAAAAGAAGAGGCTTCATTGATAAGGAAACATGGTGATGCTATAAAGTTCAAACAGCTGCGGAAAAGAAAAAAAGGAATGATATATAAAATGGTAGAACTCTGGTAATCAACAAGACCTGAAGGATTTCCAAGAAGTGAGAACGCCAAGAGGGCAGTTAGTGTAGCAAAAGACCAAGCAAAGGACTTAGCATTAATAAAACAAAGACAAAACATTTACATTGACCTTTCAAGAAAAATGTAATAGAGAATACAAGAATACGATTTGAAGAAGAAGAGCGGTAATGACGAGGGAATTCAAGTATTTGGGATCAACATTACAGGAAATGCAGGAATAAAAGAAGATGTAAACAGCAGAATTAGCAGCGGTTAGAGAAAATGGAGAGAAACGGCAAGAGTATTGTGTGACCATAGGGTAGCAATATGCCTTAAAGAAAAAGTATACAAAACAGACCTGCCTTATTATATGGAACAGAATATTGGACGACGAAGAAGAAAGAGGAACAGAAGTTGAATAGGTGATACGGTGGAAGTGAGGAGTGATGCGGAAGAACAAAATTACTAAGAATGAAGTGATCCGAGAACACTAAAGGTAAGACCAGTAGTAGGAAAGCTACAAGAAAGTAGACTGAGATAGTTTGGGCATGTAAGAAGATCTTCGGAATACGTAAGTGGGTGCTATAGAGCTAAATGCGAAATGAGTGGGAGGACGGCCAAACAGGAAAGAAGGAGATTGTGTGAAGAACGATACGATACAGTGTGGTTATAGTGGATATGACACAAGATAGAAACAGGTGGAGGACAGCGATCCGACCGAAAAGCCTACCCTAGCTAACTGGGAAAAAAAGCTTAAAAGAAGAAAGTAAACTGTCTTTATTTTTGGGAGTAGGAAAAATCGAAAAAATAAAATACTACGTAAAAATAAACGGAGAGTTTTAGAGAAATCTTAAATTTAAAATTTAGTTTGGAGAAACTGAACAGCGTGGTAACAAAGAAGTGTATCTACATTGAGACGAACAGGTGAACTTCACCATAATTTCTTCTCTCCTATATTCGCTCGACAGTAAAAATTCAACTAACTCCTTTGAAGATTGGGTCCTTCTGCGGTGAAGCATTAAGATTATAAAATTATCCTGCTTTATTTTTAAACATATTCACTGTAATAAAGTGATCATGAGTTCAATTTTAACATCATAAAAGTCATGTTTGTTACTGAAATAAAAAAAAAAAAAAAACATACTGCTAACATCATTTTACGTTATCATGTTAAATTATTGTATTACTATTGTTATTATTATTATTATTATTATTATTATTATTATTGTTATTATTATTATTATTATTATTATTATTATTATTATTATTATTATTATTATTATTATTATTATTATTATTATTATTATTATTATTATTATTTTATGGTTACTTTCCAAAAAAAGGTAATTGAGCTATATATATTAAGAAATGGTCATTTTCTGTGGTGATCTTCGGTATCTACGTTATCAAGTTAAATTATTGTGTTACTATTGTTAATATTATTATTTTTATGGAAATAGTAACTGTTATGCTATTATCTCAACATGTTCATTATATCACCTGATATTTGGAATATGTATATTTCAATTGTGATGTTTTATGGTTACTTTCCGAAAAAAGGTAATCGATTTGTGTCGATTTTCGGTGTCTACGTTATCATGTATACCTTATCGTCACTTCTGTATCTACGTTATCATGTTAAATTATTGTATTACTATTGTTAATATTATTATTATGGAAATGGTAACTATTATGATATTATGTCAACATATTCATTACATCACCTGATATTTGGAATATGTATGTTTCAGTTCTAATATTTTATGGTTACTTTCCAAAAAAAGGTAATTCAGCCATATATATTAAGAAATGGCCATTTTCTGTGGCGATTTTCGGTGTCTACGTTATCGTCATTTCTGTATCTACGTTATCATGTTAAATTATTGTATTGCTATTCTTAGCATTATTACTATGAAAATAGTAACTTATGATATCTCAACATGTTCATTATATCATCTGATATATGGAATATGTATGTTTCAATTTTAATGTGTTATGGTAATTTTATAATTATCCACAAATGGTAAGTCAGCTCTACTTTAAAAAAATGACCATTTTCTGTGATGATTTTCGATATGGTGAAGTGGAAATCTTAAGGGAAATGATAAATTGACAATGTATACTCAACTTAATGGAAAGTTTCACTTTTATCATTTTGAATTATTAGTAGATTAGCTGTAAAAGAATTCGTTACGTAAAAAAGTATGAACCGTTCATTTTATTACATCTAATTATATACTATGTTAGAACAAATATTTCCACAAGAAGAAACAGGCAAATCTATTAGCGTTCAGAAGAATACTCTTTCATATTATTTAAATGACTACACAATTTGTAAATAATACGGTATCTACGTAAGTGCAAGGAGAACAAAAGTATTATATACATAATATATCAGTCGGAAGCTTATATTATTGGACGTATAGTCACGGCGAGGCAAGAACTTTATTTGAGTCTAATGGAGATAACTACTTGTTCCAGCCCACTGGACAGGACAAAAACGGCTTCATTTGTTTGATGTCCCTCCGCTCTTACTCCCCTCTCCCCCTCACGACGGAAAAAAAATTCTACCAACTTTTATATACCTACAAAAGCACTTGGAATACAAATCGTATTTTAATCTTGTGTCGCTACATTAAGAACGAACACACACCACGAAAACCCCACGTGAGTGACTCTGCAATTTGTCTCTTTTTTTATTATTTTCTCGCTCTATTATTCTTCATCCGTCTCTCTGCCTCTCTCCCTCTTCCGCACCTTTCTAGATGTCTTCAACATTCAGCGTCCCTGTCTGTCTGTCTGTCGGCGGCAAGACTTCTACACCAACAAATTTAACAATTCACATGCTGATTCTCTTCTTTCCCATTGAATCTTTCTTCTTCTTTTGCTTACTTTGCATATGAAAAGTTTCAGTTGAATATTTTCTTGTCCAAAAACTTTGTCAGTATATCACTTTTCTTTCAACCACAATGCACATGACACGCCAGATTCACTTTCACTACTTTCATATATTATATCAATATTTCTTTCATCAAACTTGATTTTTATATATAACTTTTCACTTCATTTTATGAAATGTAAAAAGTTTTATCATACAGTATTTTATCATTAGTAATAAGTTTGACAAACCAAACCGATATTGTAAATTACTTTTTTTTTTCCACACGAATCGAAGAGAAATTCTTTTACTAGGAATGTCAAAAGTGAAACCAACTACTATACTCTAGACGAAAGATCTACGTGAATTTCGAATTTTCAGTTACTATAATGGGCCTATTATGATTCATTGTAGTTCTTCAAAAATTCTCTTAAAAAAAAAAAAAAGAACTTCACTCCGTTCAATTTGTCGATAGAAGAATGAATTTCTTCTATTCGCAGACCCTATAAAGAATGTAGGTATATTGCCATCTATTTCCAAGAACCCTTATTGCTTATGATTGTTACAAAGGATTATTATAGTAAAATTCATATATTTGATAAAATTGATATATATAAATGAAAGTCACTATGTAACTTAGTACACTTCTTGAATCACCCGAACGATCTCGATCAAATTTTCAACATAGATGAGGTTCGGGCCTGGGAGTGTTCTTTTATCATTTCAATTTGATGGTACAACGTAGCGGAGAGGGAGGGGGAAATATATAAAAATAAATAAAACTTAATAACTCTTGAACAACGAGATCGATCTCCATCCAATTTTCAACACAGATGAAGTTCGCGCCCTGGAATGGTTTTTATCATTTCATTTTGACGGTGAACTTAGGGGATAACCAGAGACACTTCCGATGCCATTTGAATCACAATTCAACCCCGCAACTTTGGGGAGATATTTAAAAATGATCGAAAATGACCGATATTGGTGTTGAATTCATAGCTTTGAGGGTTGTCGATGAACAATGACACTTTCGATGCCGTTTAAATCCAAATTCAGCCCCGAAACTTGAGAGAGGTGGAGGAGGGATATATATAAATTATCGAAAATGACACATATTACTGCCGAATCCATAGTTTTCTGGGTCGCTGAGATGAACAGTGACACTTTCGATGCCATTTAAATCTAAATTCAGCCTACAATTATAATATTTATTTTTTTATTTATATAGGTTACTTATTATTTTCTGCTTTTTCATTAACATATTACTAATTTATCTTATTTTAATCCAGCGAAGCGGGTAATTGTCGCTCGTAACTAGTAAGAAACATCCGATCGTGGCACTAGTAAAAAAGTGACCGCACTTGAATAAATTTGTAATTGCACACTTTTTACACTAATTTGAAGACGCAGAATCCAAAGAAACGATTTTTAAACTTATCCGTCCATGAGCCTTTGAAATATCACTTATGTCGTGTGACCTCATGGACAGATACGTTTTAAAAATAGTTCCATTACCTTTAGCACCTTCAAATAAGTATAAAATGTCTAATTCGAAACGTATCTAAGCATGGCAACTTTTCCTAATTGACATATGTGGTATTTCAAAAACTCCATCTTTGAAATAATTGTTCTCTCGACGTCATGAACGGATAAGTTTAAAAATAGTTCCTTTTGGATTCAAAGTCTTCTAATTACTGTAAAAAGTTCAATTAGAAATTTATCCAAGTGTCGACACTTTTTACTAATACCATGATCGGATATCTTTTCATAATTTTTTTTTTAAATACAGTTACCTATAATTTAAATTAAGATTACTTAAATATGGGTATACACGCTGAAATGGAAAAGTATTGTAAGAGGCATGCGAATAAACAAAGTAGAATGTCACTGATGTAGCATAAATTTCATCCTAACAAAATTATATTTCTTCACGGAGTAGTTACTACAGGAACAGAAGATTTTCGTTCACGTTCCTTTAAAAAGGAGTGAACTTTCTAGCAGAAAAAAAGGAAACGTGGTCCATTATTTCGTTCCTTTAATGAAAAATGCAAGGAAAACGTTCCTTCTGAACATTGCTCTGTCGTCGGTTTCATTAATAACAGTTTAAAATTAATGTATTGTTAATAAACAGTGCGGACAAAAGATTACGGTACCTATTTCTTTTCTCTCTTTCTCTCTCTCTCTCTCTCTCTCTCTCTCTCTCTCTCTTTCTGTCTCTTTTTTGTAGACGATGAGTGAATGGAGGGACGTATATTAAGTATTAATAATGTATGTTATCATGATACAAATCAATTTTCGGCGTCAGTTTGGGATGAGACCACACCTGATAAGTTTTACGTCCCACGCTTATTCCGGCTAGGCTAAAGAAGACAGTGATTATGAGTAATGAATGAAATGGTGGAAGGAAAAAGTGGAAGCTCCAACACACAATTACACAAAAATTATGTTTCATACGTAGCCTCTACTCACAACTACACAAAAAATTCTATCTCGTCTCGTTCCATGGGTAGCCTCTACACACAACTACATAAAAATTCTATCACGACTCCTTTCATGGGTAGCCTCTATACACAACTACACAAAAATTGTATCTCGTTTCGTTTCATGGGTAGCCTCTATACTCAACTACACAAAAATTCTATCTCGTCTCGTTTCATCGATATACACATATACTCGATGCCCTCGATATATCGAAATAATACAAAGATTTCATGGAATTCCTACATGTAATTTGAGCCTGAAAGACATATTATAGACTCACGATGCTAAAAAGATACTCAACTTGCTACAACCTCAACAAATAAACATTTGAACACATAATATTAAAAAAGACACACGACAAAAAATATAATTAGATTTTAGCGATTACACGCAACGCAAAACATTTTTTCTAAAAATTTCACAACTTTTATTTTGCGTGTTGATAAACTTAATAAAAAAAAGAAAACCGTTGAGTCAACAAGTCATATACATGAATAAATAATAATAATAATAAAGTAAATATTAACCAGGAGACAGACAGAATACTATATGATTAAGAAAAGCCCAAGTTACTGTAATTGAAAGTTTTCCATAGGTTGGAAACAAGTTTTGTCTTGGAGCACCAACAGCAATTACTCTTCATATTCGTGATCTATGTCTCTGACTACATAGCAGGTGGAACCACCTTTTGCAATCTGCGCACAACATGTGATTTCCACACCAGCTGCTTGCTTGGTCTACATTTTCTTCTTCTACAAATGGGTGACTACAAAAAAAAAAAAAAAAAAAAAAAAAAAAAGAGAGAGAGAGAGAGAGATAAAGACCCCCGAAAGGAATAATTCCGCAATTGCCAACTAGAAAGAAGAAAACCTACATTTAAATCTACTGTATTCACGTATGCTGAGAATAATTTGGTGTCGTATACACTTAAGAATATTTTTGTTTTCTCATATTATTCTTTTTATTTACTCAGCTACGTGTGTTTAGGATTTTGAACATTAGCTTCGAAGTGCAATAAATTGTAGACCTTTGAGCATTTGTTGGTACCTTTTATTCACATTTACTCTGTCAGTGCATTCGAGGAAGGCCAACTTAAAGCTCTTCACTGTCCTCACTTCTGGATTTTTATAAAAATATAATTAGTGAATATCTTAAAGACAATGAAGAAAATAAAATATGTGCCGATATTAATATTCACCAAATATTATCATTATTATATCGAAGTTCTTTCCAATATCTTCAGTACGTAACCAACTAACTAACTCTATGGCCTATGGAGCCCTGAGGTTCAATGCCGCATTCACAAATGCTCTCCAATGACTTCTATAATTATGATGTTATGAGCTGCTCACCCAGAGTATTAGTCTATAAAAAAAAATTGGGTACAACTTTTTTTTTAAATACAATTTTGTAAATGCTATCTGGCCAACTCTAAAAAAAATGTTTCCATCATCGTCTTATAAATACTAGATTAAAATTTTAAAAAGTGAACACAGAGATTTAAATTGTTAATTCCTTTCGTAGTATTAGGATCATACAAGTAGGGATGCGCACGAGACGAGACGAGACAGGATTTTCCTGACAAAATTCGAGTCGAGACACGGCTCTTCCAATAGAGAAATATACATTTTTCGAGTCGAGACATCACTTTTACAGAAAATTTTCGAGACGCGACAGCCACAAATTTGTCTCGTGCGCATCCCTACATGCAAGTGAGATGTCGCTTACTACAAAGAATAACTTTTGAATGAAAGCATTTTTTTTGCAATAGATACGAGTAACTGGAGCGGTTGCCTCGACCGAGTCCATTAATGGAGTCAATCCATTATCTTGAGGGGTAATGGTGACTTCAACGATGACTATCCATATCCCATGTTCTCCTTATTGAAATAAAAATAATCGAAGTTACATATCGCGTCGTCAGATGGCAGCAAACATCCTCCGCCGGTGACATCTACCGTCGAAATTGAAACTTCTAGTGTGTATGATTTTTTTTCACTGACTACTTGAGTTTATTAATAAATGAAGATATATAAAAGGAGGAGGTATTTACTCCTGATAAGATTATCAACTTCTACAGCGTATTTTAATAGCTTTTAAAATAAGGGTAAAAGTGTGACTCCATTTGGGCCTGACTTATGTGCTCCATGGACAGGGCTTCCAGACGTCTTGGTTTAATCAAAGAGCCAAACGGGTTTTTACATATATTCCCGCCTTCCCCTCCCCTACAGTATGCCGTGAAAGTAAAATGAAGAAAACATTCCATGTTCGAATCTTACCTATGTTGAAAGTTTGATCGAGATCGGTCGGGTGGTTTAAGAGTTATTAAGTTTTATTCATTTTCATATATTTACCCTCCTCCTCTCCCCTCCCTTAAGTTCTACCATCCAAATGAAAAATAATAAAAAAAAAAACTTCCCAGGTTCGAACTTCATCTACGTTGAAAATTTGATTGAGATCGATTGGGTGGTTCACGAGTTATTAACTCAAGAACATGGTCACTTTTATTTTTATATTTATTGATTTTTGTATATCTTCCCCTCCTCCCCATCACCTACGTTGTTCCGTTAAAGTGAAATGGTAAAATCCATCCCAGGCACGAACGTCATCTACGTTAAAAATTTGATCGAAATTGGTTGTTTGGTTGAAGAGTTATTAAGTTTTATTTATTTTTTTTTTAAATAATTTCCCCTCTCCCCTTCTTCTAAGTTCTACCGTCAAAGTGAATAGCAGAAACACTCCCAGGCCAGAACTGCATCTACGTCAAAAATTTGATCGAGATCAGTCGGCTGGTTGAAGAGATTAAGAGTCACAAGCATAGTCACTTTCAATTTGGATCTGAAGTTTTTGTTCACAGACACCGCTATTAATATATACAGTAGATGTTCCTGCCTCGCGGGCTAGAATACTCGACTCTCAAAGGCTTCTTTGAACCATTCCTATCCCTACTTTTATTTCAGCTCGCACTTCATATTCTACCTAATAAAAACTCTTCGGTTTTTTAGAGGCCACGGTGACTCAGTGATAGAGCGTTCACTTCTGCTGCATGAAGTCCTCGATTCGATCCCAGCTCAAGCCAAGTGAGCTTTGTGGTAGCCAAATACCATGTGCGTTGGTTTTCTCGTGGTTTTCCCGTTTCCTCTCACTTTTCATTCCACCATTTCATTCATTTCTCATCACCACCGTCTTCTTTAGCCTAGTCGGCATAACCGTGGGACGTAAAATTTAAAGATTTCCTATAGTCTAGAAGAGACCTTTAAAAATGCATGTCGGGAGAACGATATGAAACCCTGAGCGGGACTCGAACCTGTAATAGACAAGCCGTACAATGGTTAGCCTACTGCTTGAAGTAGCTGAACTATACCATAAGACTGATAAAAGTAGTACTCTGAATCACAACAAAAGGTATAAAAATTTATAATCTAATTTAGAGAACTGAAAGTGGAGAATGTTAAGAAGTACCATAAAATTGATGAAAAAGCTTCTTTTAAGAGTCCATAAAAGTAAAATTCTCTCGCTCTTCATTGTGTGTGTAAGTGTGTGTGTTAGAACATATATGTATAAGAGAAACCCTTAAAGAGAATTATCTGGGTGTCTGCTTTAAGAATTAATATTCATGAAGTGATCACAAATTGTTGTGTACCAAAGTTTTCCTCACTTAAAAGTAGAGTGCTGCTCTTATTTATGCGGAGAACAGAGCCAGCCACGTAGAGTCATGAATTCCGTTCTTGTATCAAACATATCAATTAGGTGCATTTGGTCCCTGGCCTCTGGCGCGCTAACAATTAATTCACAGTTCAAGACCTGTTTTATCACCGGCCCTCAAACAGGGATAATATATATCAATGCGTGGAAAGGGATAGCGTAGAGTGAAAGATGAATTATTAATGATGAGAGAGGGATTCTCTTTACAGAATCGAGTCAGCGAAATATGGTTTAATTAATGAGCAAAAGTTCTTCAATCGTAAACACCCTTTTCAATTCCTGGAATATTTTCAAAATATTTTTTCGAAAGTTCCCAGTATTCAATTATTTAAAAGTATAGGGTAAGTCTAAATGAAATAGATATTTTCAAAGATTCACATAAACAGTTTTAATAACGGCTGAAATACTTACTTACAAGGAAGAAGATGAAATTAAATTTCTAGTTTTATTAGGTGATTAGGAATTCGGGGCTTCGGTAGCTATGATCATCTTCGCCTGTCACGTATGAGAAATGATGTTCCTCGCCGAAAGCACTGTCCGGAGAATTGGAGAGGAAGAAAAAATGGGGAAGGAGGCGGGCTGGAACCATTAAGATAGGTACCACCTCGGCATTTGTCTAGTGTAAATGATGAAAACATAGGAAAACTTCACTCAGCAGGCTGGCCTGAAATCGGTGTTATAATTTGGCGGCTAAGTCTCGTCACCGGGAATCTAACCCAGAACCACTCGCACGAAGGACGAGAACGTTAGCGACTATTCGACGAGGGGCCACTTCTAGTTTTATGTCTCACTTTTATGCTTGTTAGGCTAAAGGAGGCGGATAATTAATGAAAATGAATTACTAAAAATAATTGATTGGAATGAGAATGTGGGAGGAAGCGAGAGATCTTGCGGACACGATGTTGTTCACTACAAACTCGCATGGGTGGGGATCGAACCAGGCTCTCCTCGCACCAGAGGTCGCTCTACCACTGAGGGGCCGTACCTCTATGGTTTGAATAGTATGCTCCATGGTTAAGTTACATATATTCCATGTGTGACCCATCTGTAAGAAAAAAGAAGCCAATACAATACAGTACTCACAAATATAACTTACTGTTTTCCCAACAGCGTTGGTCTCCCAGAACTTTCCTCTTGCACAAACACTTAGACTTTTCAAGTTTCTTTCCTTCCCATCAACATACTCATTCCACCAATTCTTTCACAACCGTTCACTTCTATTAATTCATCCATCTCCTTTAGCCTCAAGAGCATAACACCAAGGGACTAAACTACAAATTTCATTTAATTTCGTGTACTTTACTCATGGTGTTACAAAATGTCGTTTACGAGGGTAACTTCAACTTTCGCCTATTCAAGATTCGCCTAATAACCTCAGGCAATGGAATTTACAGATGTTAACTCAAGACAAAGTGCAGGCGAATCTTGAATTCAAGATTCGCCTTTCAAAATTTGCCTAATGCGAAATTATGTTGGTAGGACTGATAAGAAATGACACAAGAATTTATAGTTTATATATATTAATTAAGTGCAAACTTTTTAGTCCAGTATGTAGGGGTCTGTACTCGGAAATAATTAGTAACTAATAAAACTTGCAGGGCAGCTTCTTTCCATCAAGTATAGGCATATCCTGGAAGTGCCCAGATATCCGCTTTAAGCTTCACCAAATATGGCTGCCATACCTAATTTGGCCGCCTCCATCTATAGAAGAATGATACTTTCCTTGATTTCTTACCTTACATTCAATTCTACGGTCTTTAAACTTATAACAAAAGATTTTGAAAATAAAATTTCCTTTCGTTTGAGATATAATACATCTCTGTAGGTTAGGTAGACATGAAGTTACAAATGATAGAGTAGGCTTATGTCTGTTTCTTTCAAGAGTAGTTTTCTGATTTTTTAAAACTCTTTCATAAAGAAGGCAGATTTCATCAACCAGTCAAAATGTATAAATACATGAAATTACAGGGGGAAGCATGGGTGATATGATACTGTTTTCATATTAATTTTCAGGAAGTGACACGACTTTGTCTCTGTTCCAGAAAGGGAAGTAGAAATTACTTGGGAAATAGTTAATTGCAATAAGTTGTAAGTATATTCAACAAATGTACTTCGAATCTGAAATAACATTTTCAACTACACTTTGTGCATCGCATGATGGAAACACACTGACTTTGTATTGTGTCTATATTTCCTATACAGAAGATTTATTTCACACCAGTCACTCATTCCTCAGTTTTCACCTATAAGAGCAAGTTCGAGCAGATGACACGTATTGAAGGTGTACCATCAGGAGAAAACTTGGCTAGAGCAAGATATTCCAGCAATTGATTGGAGATCGGAGGAGTAAATGAAGAATACTATTCAATTACTTGTTTGGACACACCAGCACCAAACTTTTTTCTGAAGCTTGTGTATTGCAAATGTAATACTCTCATGTACTTAATCCAACTATTATGTTAGTAATGTTCGAGATTGCACATGTCGGCGTTTTATTCAGACATGTTGGCCT
Source organism: Thermobia domestica (assembly GCF_964235325.1). Taxonomy (NCBI): domain Eukaryota; kingdom Metazoa; phylum Arthropoda; class Insecta; order Zygentoma; family Lepismatidae; genus Thermobia; species Thermobia domestica. The sequence goes on from NC_137463.1 coordinate 215,874,570, forward strand.
TATCTTAGTATTGAACTACCCTCGAATTATACATTACTTTTATGAATCTTTCGAAGTTCTTTCTTTCTTTTTCTTTCTAGTTTTTCAGTGTAATAGGTAACTTTCCTGTTTTGAAAGAAGCAGAGTTTATTACATGAAATCTAAATTACTAAAATAGAAACGTTCTGCTTAAAACTCGCCGTTTCAACGACTTTTTCCATTTGAAGCAGCAGTGGGTCTGATCCAACTCAACTGTATTGCTTATGTCCCAGCAGTGCACCTTACCAGAGATTGGTTAATTTATGTGTCTTTTATGTACTATAGATACTTTTATAGTTTATAAAAAACTGAATTTTGCTTGAAAACGTTTTCTCTTCGGCTATTTGATAAATAAGTTTACAGAAATTTTCGCATAATACCCCATTATTTTCAAATGTACCATATTTAGTATATATAAATTCTAATTATGGCATGGCATTATGGCATTTTCTTTAAGTTTTTTTAATTATATAAATATTATATATATATAAAACAAGCAAATAAAGGAAATACGCTTGAAATAAACGAAACACAGATACAAGATTAAGCGATACAAGCCTACACTATCATTTGTAACTTTATATCTGTATACCGAATTTTACTTGCAAAATATTTTCTTATAAGTTCCAAGACCGTAGAAATGAACCTAAGGTGAGTCAAGGAAAACATGATTGTTTTTTTAGACAGTGGCGGCCAAATTGGAAATTGCAGCCATATTGGATGAAGCTCAAGAAGGATGTTCGGGGACTTCCAGAATACTACTATACTTGATGAAATTATCCTGCAAGTTTCATAAAGCTACTATTTTTTGCTGGGTTTGTCAAAAGTTTTCCCTATATACCAACGTATGCGAGCTAGACCAAGTTTAAAAAAAAATCAACTTTCGCCTAATAAGAAAATTAACTTACTCTCATCACTTTGATTGACATTTGTATAGCTTGCAGGTATTAGGCGAATCTTGAATAGGGGAAACTTGAAGCCCCATTTACGAGATGTGAAAATTACTTTTTATATTGTTGTTCTAAAAAGAGCAACGTTAATAAGTATTGTGACTTAACCAGAAACAGAAACTTGAAAGGTAATGAATTGTTAGGAACCATCACTCACAGAAGTTAAAATTATGAAGTGAGTTCCACAAGTCTCAACTCTTGCACCAATGTTTTTCCGTTGATTTGGAGATTAGCATTCCCCTATAGTAGGGAGGTAATACAGCTTAACATGCAATCCGCTCGACGTAAGCTCTCACCGGTAATTGAATCAGACTGTGATAACCACGTTGCCACACAGAAGCTAGATTATCCGTTGACATATGAAACAATATCAGATCTAGAGAGAACCTCTTGAATTACAAGCATGAAAGAGCTTATGTAAAATGTAAAATGAAAGAAGAATATAAATTCAAATCTTAAATAAAACCTATTCGGTGTGGGAGTGAGAAACAAGTTTATGCCGTGAGTAGTAATTTAAATAAGACTAATGAAGAAACAAGAGAAAGCCTACTAATTAAGCTTATTTTACATTTGTATCAATACATAACGTGTTAACTTAGAAAATTACTTAAGTGGAAAATTACTTAGAAAGACAAGTTCAAGAATTCATGTCAATAGAATACCCTATGTGCTTAAGTAAAGTTGAGGTCGATAACAAGTATCCAAACACGTCCAACTAAAATTAAGATTAATATTCTCTGAACTTTCATCACACACATTTTGTGTTAGTAGGCTTGCATCAGGAAGTTGGAGTTCCTTCCACATTGAAGGATGAATGTTCTCACTTTTGTTGCAGAGAACCCGAGTCCAATCCAGGCCCGTATCCAGGGGGGTCTAGAGGGGCCGGGTCCCCCCTAAATTTTCGCTGCCCCCTAAAAGTTTCACGGTAGGCTTGCAAATGAACTATAATACGATGATAAACTATAATATGGTTGGATCGGCCCCCCTAACTTCAGCCGCCGCCCCTACATTTTTAGGCTGGCTACCGGCCTCGTCCGATCCCCCGAGGGTCATATGATCCAGATTCTACATAGAACTGTGTGTCCGTGCCATATTTATAGCCTGGAGACTGAAACGAAACGTTAAACTAACGCAAATTTCCGGATTGCGGAAAATATTCGTCCTTCACTGATTTTAGCAAATATTTATTGTAAGTACATGCCCCATTCACAAGGGTAAAAGTAATGGCAACATTGTTATAATTTGTACCTGATTTTACGCACAGAAGAACATCTATTACATACCTCCAATATAATCACCTCTCATCTCTATCACCTTTTTACCACACGTGTAGAAGGCATCGTAAACCGTCAACACGTCAATCTTTGTCTATGTTCCGCAGGGATCGCGATGTGGCACAGATGCTATCGTAGTACTTCCCGCAAAGTGGTCCCTTCATTTTAGCAAAAAGGTCGTCACGAAGTCTCTGAAAGCATTCTTGTGCACTGTACCCACGTGCCACTCCAATCTTGATCCACACTCGTTGTTTGTACTCGAAACATTGTTATGGTCCTCCCACGCTTTCCTCCTCTACTTTATGGGACTTCCGCTTTTGATTGAATAACACAGAGTCGTTACCACTCGGCACACCTCATCACATTACATTCCCTTATCAGCTATGGAACTCTTGTAATGCTGAGACACAGCCCTCTTACGTGAGAACAGTGTTACGACTACTTTTTGCCCAACCTATGTATTAAAAGTTTAACAGTTTAACATTTAACTTTAAATTAATGTATTACAGATTTTCTCATGTATTTCCCCTAAGTAAATGTTCTAAAAAGCAATTGGTGATTTTCAAGGGGGGGGGGGATTTGACTAAGTCCAAATCCAAACTTTCAGGACCTGTAACTTGTAAACCAAATGTCTGCAGTAGGGCGGTGAATAATATTTTGTAAATTGTTAGCCTACGTCCTACTTACACAATTTATGTAAGTATTTTGTTAATTTTTGAACATTCTCGTTTGTTAAAAAGGAAACCAATATGAGGCATTTTCCCACACATTCAACCACTTTCCTTAACACAATAAACTCAGTTCATAAGATACCGACTTCTCGGCCAACATGTGTGTGGGTAAGTGATTCATGTCTATTTCTCAAAACGGCTTCACCACTTGGAGCATGAGACCAAACATAGAAAGTGTCGCATTGTCTCCAACAGCGATTAGGCCGAATTCGGCATAACATTCAACCTGAACCACCGTTAATACAGTATTTTATGAAGTTTCATAGTGCGCGCGCGTGAGGAGATTTCCTGTGTTCACTTACACCCACAAATGATTATTTTTCAGTGACCACCAAGCGTTAAGCAACTGCAACTTTCCTTCAGAGAGTAATTCACGATGTCTATAAAACAGAGAAGATAAAGTGAGATGAACGACGAATAGATAAAGAATATCAACCCCAGGAGTTTTACCAAATAACATGCGGCATTCCTTCACCTCTTGGTAATAATTTTTCTACTCAACATATAAACATAAATTATATTAGACTATCTCAAAAGAGTATCTACAAAGCGGAGAGCCATTGAAACGTTGGTATACTTGCACAAGAAAGCAAGAGTTTAAAAAAAAATCTAGAGGTCGCTTCAGCATGACCTCCAGAAAGGTCTCTCTCACAACAAAATTTAAGACTAGCTGCGTATGTGTCTCCAAGTACCATGTCGTCAGAACTAGCAGCAATTATATTGATGTCAAAAGGGACCGGTTTATCCTTTAAAAAAGAAATGAAAAAGAAAGAAAATAAACATATGGAGGGACAAGGGACTCTCCCATTGAAAACATATGACGATGGTATTTCTTAATGAGCCTGTATTGTTTCCAAATCCTGTATCATTTACACGCCCAGACACACACACACACATTCTCCACAGAGCATAATTGTTTCTTACGTCATATATAAAAAGGTCTTTTGAGCGTAAATTACGATGTGTGAGGTTTGGCCGTGTAATACAGCTATTCTTGCACGTAGCACACACATTCATTTTAAAATCTCATTTTCCTTCCCTTAACGGTATGACAGTCGAATGCAATTCACCTAAAGAAAAAGCACATAATCATTCCTTAAAATATCATATCTTATACGCAACATGCATATTGCATAGTCGTTTTAGTCATAGATTTGAATCTATGTAATGTGAAGTGCATAACTTACATAGAAATACAGTAGAAGATAGAGAAAGGACACATGTTCAAGGAAGTGTGGTTAGCTCAGCTACAAAAGTAATATTCGAAGAGAAGAAATACACATTATTTTTAACTTGAGAGGGTATAAAATAAAATTTGAATGAAATGAGAAAATATTATTTATATAATTAGAATCTCAATGTTTCGAATTTGGCGCTTTTTTCTTTATTACATCATATATATGTCGATAAAAAAACTTTGGAATTTATAACTAGCCTTCTATGTATATTTTATATACTGTGATTTCAGTATACGTTGTTTATTATGTTAGTTACCGTTTGATCTAAAGAAAATATTTTCGGAATGATATATATAAGCAAATCTTTTATTTAAGAAGCTATACTTTGTGTTTATAAATTCATACATGCAACCAGGGATCCAACCAAGTTATTACTTTTTCTGATATGCAGATATTTAAAATTGAATCAATAGTTTATATTAGCTCGACACCACTAATTTTACACTATCAATAACAGATAATATAAAAATAATTTTAAAGGTAAGAAATGATGTAAACAAAAAGTGTACCCCAAGGTTCAATATTGTCACCACTGTTTTTGGATTTACGTCAATAAGTTTAATGAAATATACTTTGATGAAGTATTAAATAATAACTTGTTCTAAATTTTTGGCAAGTCACAAACTCACTCTCAGGGTTTAATTACATCGATTAATTTGATGCTTCTTAAATAATTTATCTTACTAATTGAATATCTTACAGTCATCAAGTATACAGCTAAAACCTGAATCAGTGGGTTATATTTTATCATATATTTCAATCTTCAATAAGAGAGCAAAAAGTCACACCTGTGATCATCCAACCGAGAAATGTCGTTGGAAGTAATCAGATAAGAAATTTTGCAGGTGTCCATTCAGCTGTGGACCCAGCACTTCTCGTTATCTTTCGACCAGAAATTTTCTCCTAAGATCACTAAACACTATCCAAGGAAGTAATTCTTTGTCACACGTTAAAAATAACTGGAAATCACTAACTATTTCATTTTAAAAATACTGATTCCATTTCACAGGTGGTCAAGTATATGAAGGCACAATTATATATTAATCTCCAAAAATTTTCAAAATTCACTACTATTCCAGTTCAACTTGTCTAGTGCATGTATCAAATAAATAGGCCTATTCCTTCTTTGATTTTCTTATTGCTGATCATTGGAAATAGTTTATACAAATATACAAATACGAGTATATGGCCGTTCAAGTTAGGCCTTAACGTTCTGTTTCTTGGTCTGATTGAAAGTTTAACGTCTCTTTTCAGAACCGAGGATGTATGAGAGACGGGACCTAAGTGGGGTACGAACCACTACTCAGGTTTGCATTTCCGTGGTTAGCACTTTAGGCTTCCAAACTATACTATGCACAAATATCAGAAGTCTTACAGGCAGTCCGTTCAACGTTGATCGGCATATAACAAAAAGGATAATATATAGCGACAAGCTGTTTTTCTAGAATTGATTCAGGTTCTCAAGAAAATATATCATTTCTGCTCCTAATATTCTACTAAAACCGAAAATGGTTGAAATTTAGCATTACTTCCGGTTTCAATATTGATTTCCATAGAGTAGAAACGGCAAGATATATATCGAAAAGCGTTTTTCTGAAATCGATTAAGTATCCCAAGAATACGTGCCATCTACTCCGTTAACTTTCTATTCAAACCAGAATGGTTAAAATCAACAATTTATGATTTCAACATTGACAGCCATAGAATAAAAACGGTAATAAACAGAGACGAACGGTGTTTGGAAAACGATTCAGTGTTTCAAGGAATCATATCATTTGCACTCGCAGCACTCTAAAAAAAATAAAAAAAAATAAAAAAAACCGGAAGTGATTAAAATTTTCTAGTTCATCCGGTCTTAGATTTGATCACCATAGATCAGAAATGGTAAAATATTCTAATACAGAGCAGTCATTTAGGAGGGCAGGGAATCAATTCTTCCCCCTTTAGTTTGAGAAACACGTGTTTTTTTTTTAAAATAAATTATACACTAATATATTAACAAAATCGTCAAACTCTTGTCGGTGAACAATCTTGCCTCCCTCACAAAATCTGAAATGACGCTACTGTTCTCATATGAATTCAATGTTCCAAAAATAAGTTGTCTCTATTGAAATCGGAAGTAGTGGAAATCTAATACGTGTATTTCCGATTTCAGCGTTGATCATCATACTGAAAATCATTAATAGAAAGCAAGAAGGTTTTTTTCTTTTTTAATGTATGGATTGAGTATCGCCAGAATAGCTTTTATCCCTGACTTTATTCCTCTATTACCGTGTGCATGGGTTTTCTCGGGGCTCTCCCGCTTTATCACACTTTTTTCATTCCACCATTTCATTCATTTCTCATCATTACCGTCTCCTTTAGCCTAGCCTGCATGATCGCGGGACGTAAAACTAAAAGATTTCATTTCATTTTACTCCTCTATTGCAATCTGAAATGGTAGATATTTACTACTACTTCACGTTTTAATACTGATTACCAAAGAGCGAAAACGTTAATAGAAGGTGAGCAACCATTTTTATTTGGATTCAGCATCCGAAGAAAAGATTTTATTTCAGTTTTATTGTTCTACTGAAACCAGAATTAGTAAAAATATAGTAGAACTTTCGGTGTCAATATTGATTCGTATATTGTAATAATTGTAAGACATAGCAAGGAACTATTTTATATATTCAATGTCAAATGAACAAGTCTTATCTCTCACTATGCCTAAATTACAACCGGAAAAATGCACATCTGTCTCAATATTCCATTCTTATAGTTTACAAGTTTAGCGTAGCTATGAAATGCTATGAAATGAAACTCCTTTGTCCAGAATTACATCCGGTTGAATTGGTGGGTACATAGATCATCATACAATGCCAAATTTCTCGTGATGGGGAACAAATGCATAAACAGTGAGTGGTATGGCAAAAGGCATGATGGAAGGAAACACGAAAGTTAAAGAAGTATAAAATTAATAGTATAACTGTTAGATCAAAACGAAGTTCCTTAACGGTCATTAGGCCAGTCAATAAGGAATAATTTAGGGTCGAATAAGGAAAAAAATTGTGGAAAGCTGGAACAATTTTTTTTTCTTTATACAATTGTCCGTAACAACATACTAATTTTGCACCACTCTACTACCCCGAATTTGGACGCCATCTTGGGAAAATGGCGCCAAAAATTAGTTCTTTGTAAATATCTCGCATGGAAAGTATTTTAGAGCAAAACGTTATTACAAAAAATAATCTACATTAAATTCTCTACAAGAAATGTTTTATTTTTTTTCTCTAGGATGCACCAGTTAGATGTTATAGGCGTGGCAAATTACGCATTCTTCTTTCAGCATCACTCTGTAGCAGAACCTTAACAAACATTTTTTGATACTATTTTGTTTTAGTGATTTTTTTTTATATAAAATATAAATTAGTATATTTTTCATTCATTGCAGGTGTGACTAAAGATAAGTAATCAGGTCTATTAGATCAACTATGTTCAAGATATCAGCTGAAAAATATCAAATCAAGAACTTCTCGTACCAGAGATGACCGCTCTACCAATAAACCACTATGCTTCAAGAATTTATCTCGGACTCATATTATTAGAAGGCAAGTTTCGTTATGTAAAATACGAGATAATTCTTCATATGTAAAGATTTCCATTGGCATTTGCTCTTCCTCAATATCTGCATAACTATCGCATTTTTTTTTTCAAGTAATAAAATCATCATGTTTATGCTCAGTCTGACAATGTCTAAAAATAAAATATTACAAAAATGAAATCAAGTAAAGCTTACGGTAATCGATTTTTCATTCCAGACATTTTCTGAAACTCTACAGCCTGAAGAAATCATTTTATGAAAGTTGCAAACGTCCTGAAGGAAGCTAATACCACAGCTATTGTAAAACAAAACCTCAAAATATAACTTACAATAGAAAAAAAATGTATTGGACATTTTTTCATGTACAACCAAAACTATGCCATTTATTCGTCATATATTTTTTTCTATAGTTTAAAACTCATCATTTTAACGAAGGTACGAATATATCCAAGGATTTTTTTTTTAAAATCAACTTGAATGAAAACACAAATTTGAATATGAAACTTTAAGTATGATCGCAACCGCAGTTAAAATTGTGCATAATTGTGTTTATAAAGATACATTTTACGGTGCTGTTAAGAGAAGTCTTGTATACTCGGTGATGCAACGAAATTAAAGTAATGTGCAGTCAAGTAGAAGGAAAATTACTATTAAAGCAGTACCTATAAGAAGAGAAGAAGGGGTGGGGATATCTGAAAATAGGAAGCTCTTCCTATTGATGCTGTTAAAATGAGATTGCCTGACACCCCTAAGGTTTATGATCCTATTATTATTATTATTTTTTTTTTATTTAGTACTTGGAAATTTGTAAGCGGAATTTCAGAACAGTAGATAATCTTTCATAGAATCTAGCACGTCCGTAACGACCTTCTGCCTCAGGAAAATAAAGGCTTTGTACATCTAAGGAGTAAGAATGCTTGATAGGGTTATGAAATTGCCTACGCTATCAACACTTATTACAGTAACGTTGTCAGGAAAGCAAAGTAAATTAAATACAAGGCTTATAAAGAATAAATAGGCAATGAAGGAAAAAATAACTATGGGCGGAAGTTGAGTAAGATGTAATAATTTCTGAAGAATCCACAAGTTGTACAGTGAAAGCAATAAGTGGGAGATTATAATTCTTAATAAAGAAGTATGTAATTCTCACTGAAAATGCTAATCACACATTGAGACTTACTAAAACATCCCGTATAGAGTAAGAATAGTTCAGCATATACATTATAGCTACAAAGTTATATTTTTTGATAAATCTAATCTTTTTAACGCCTTAGAACTACTATGTTAATGAATTACAGTTTTGCTAAGTACGTGTGCAAGAAGTGTATGAACCTGAGAGATCGTCAGTGAACGCAGGCTGCCTAGTATCACGGTGGCTTACGGCGCCGAAAGCACAGGAGCGGGTGCTGTTCGAAGCCGCTGAGACGTAAGACGTAAGGCTATGTGATAATATATAAAACACACAATATTGTGCGTTTTATATATTATCACATAGCCTTACTCAGTGTGTTGTGCTTAGTTTGACAATATAGAAACAAGGTCTGACAGTTATAAGATATTTTTACGTAAGAGCATATTAGATGTTCTACTAAATATACAGTACTTCTCTTGTGGAAGCTTATACTGTACTCAGGCTTAAGATCCTGATATATTAAAAAATAATACAAATTTTTCAATTTTTCTTTCGCTTGTTTTTCATAAGTGAAAGGAGATAATGAAATGCAAATTACCATAATCATAGATAATGTTATTTTACAACAGAAAATATGAACCTGAAGAATTTTCAGTGTTGCCAGAATAACATTTCACCCAGTATCTAAGTGTAAATTAACAATAGTTGCATTTAGTTTGTAATAAACAAAATAGTTTTAACTTACAGTTATTAAAATTAAATAATAATGTTATGTAAAAAGTAGTTAACAGGATACCAGAACAACATGATAAGTAATCAAATGCAATTGAGTTCGTTCCTCTAATCGCTGCCTTAACTTAAATTTTCGGGGAAATGTTATTCTGGCAACACTAAAAATTCTTCAGGTTTATATTTTCTGTTGTAGAATAATATTATCTGTGATTGTGGTTAACTTTAATTTTATTATCTCCTTTCACTTATGAAAAACAAGCAAAAGAAAAATGGTGAATTTTGTATCATTTTGTAACGATCTGAAAACCGATCGTTTAAAATCTTATTTGTTTTGGTTCACATTATGATTATTGATTGTTTTATTCTATTCTAAATACTTGTTCATTTAATTTTAAGCTTATTGTTACTAGTTTTAATACATTACTATTAATTTACAAAACAAATTTTATTAAAACGAGTCTATGAATTATAGCTTTCTGGGATACTAAATTAATCACTAGGCGGAAAGTGCTTTAAATTCTGTATGCATGCATATTTTTTTAATCTTTTCCTTAATATTGATGGATTGATGAAATATACAAAAATAAACAGTGAAAGTTGATAAACGTAAAACCGAATTAATTTGACGTTTAAAGCAATTTTAAGTGTTATTTAATCGAACTGCCATAAAATATCGAAAATTATATTCTTTTGTGCAGTAAATAAGTATAAACGGTAAGACGTGTTTGTGGAATATCGTTGAGATGTACCATAATATGAATTGCTAAGAGCCTAGCCCCGCCTACTTTCGTATACCAGATGATTCCCAATGTTAAATTATTAAGTTAGATTTTGCATGAAATAACTATTTTATTAAATAATATGGAGTTTCCTGAATCTAGAAGGCTAATATTACAGCTTATGTTCAAACTACGAGATGGATGTTTTTAAATACGTATTCTTAGCCATTGTTATACAAAGCTCCGCAGTCATGTACCAATACGTCGCTGTCTTCAAGTAATGAATGAATTAAAATATTAGAAACGAATAATGTATATGTCGAATTCTTGATAGTAAATGAAATAATCAAGGTACTTGCTGTAGAAAGTAAAATGGTACTAAGATAACTGATGTATCCTATAATCCGGATTAGAGATGCAAGGGCTCGGAAAAAAACCGGCTTTTTTGGAAAAAAACTCGGTTTTTTCTGCTTTGCTTTTTTGCTTGGGAAATTTTGGGCTTTTTTCAAAATTCTGCTTTAAATCGATAAAGCAGACTTTGTTTCGCTTCTCTATAACACAGAAAGTCATTTAATTAGTGGTTGATGCCGATAATAATATAAAACCTCGAAAGTAAACCATGAATTTCGAAAAGATATTTTAAACAATTTTATTTCAACATTTTTACATTATGAATTCCAAAGGATTAACCAATGTATATAATAAACACATTTTAACCTCCTATATACAAAAGTAAGCAGAGTTGGCAAGAACCTTGGTTGTTTCTGAAAATGCCAAAAACCCGTTTTGGGGGGGCAGTTTAAACCAGGCTTTTTTGGGGTTTAAACCAGATTTTTTGATTTAGATATTTTGCTTTATGTATTTGTATTACATATTCACAGAAATAAGTTTGTTCCGCCTTGGTGTTATTATTCAACAACGGGGTTATGCTGGAAGAGGTCCCATAAGCTTAAAGAAGTCCGGTCAGTAAATTTCTTAAATTGAGAAACTCCCGCCCTAGCCATCGGGAAAATCCCCTCATTCTTTTAAATGTAAAACAATAACGGGAAAATCCTGTAAAATTTAATTTGCATGTAAAATTTAAAGGTCAACGTATTATAATCAGTACGCTAAAACTGAGTGACACACAATCATAGTCAACGTCTTGCGAATAAAATCAGAAAAATAAACACACTGCTGAACAAGACTGCACTTATTTAATATAAAAACACATTTACACCTGACGTTTCGATCTTCTATCCAAGATCCTCATCAGACGTGAGTGTACGTCTGATGAGGATCTTGGATAGAAGATCGAAACGTCACGTGTAAATGTGTTTTTATATTAAATAAGTGCAGTCTTGTTCAGCAGTGTGTTTATTTTTCTAAAACTGAGGTATTAAATTACAAATTTAGTATGTAGGTATCATTGAAAGTCCAATCCAAGCTAATGTTGGAAGCTAAGTAGGCAATCGATAAATTTTACCAATTTTAATCAATATATTTAAGCAACCTTCGCTTCTTTATAAAACAACAGGCATGCAGAAATATATAATTTGGTTTCGTTTTGTATGTTTAGGCTTAACATCCTTACGTAATACCGAGGTTATCAAGGAGAAGACTTTCGCTTTAAGTGACATCCGAAAGAGTACTTGGTTTACACATGAAAGAAGGGTTGTGGTTCGACCGAGAATTGAACATGGGATACCTTGATTAAAAGGTGAAAAGGAAATAAGACTAATGCAGATGGTTTGACATGTGAAACGTCACTATGAAGTTCACACGATTCGTATTTTTGTTCTTTTAATTTTTTTAGTTTAAACCAGTTATTTAAAAAAAAAACAATTTTTTAAGTTTAAACCAGTTATTTTTTTTAAAAAAAAAAAACAGCTGGTGTAAACGAGCCAACCCTAAGAGTAAAAACTTCTTTCAAAAAATACACAAATAACTAGCAAAATTGTACGTAGTATTTTTACTTCAAAATATTCCATACCCTCTTTTTGAAACAAAATAAAATTAAAATAAAACATAAGAGAAATACTTAGATTTGTATGATACAATTAAAGGCTGCACATGGTTCTGTATATTCTTGAAATTCTACAGTCAAGTTTTTTATAACCACCATCAAGGGCGCCCATCAGGGGGGTTAAGGGGGCGCTTGATCCCCTCTAGAGGAAAATGTACTTCAGAATATTGAAAATCCAATAGGATTTTTACATTAGTTACAGCAAAATTTGAAACTATTTTTGAAACGTCGCTTATACTTCCCCTCCTTGGAAACCACATGGGCGCCCTTGACCACCATCACGGTTTACCCAGTCCTCAAGTTTTCTGAATTTTTAACAAGAGGGATTCAACATATCATTACGGAACAAAAAAAAAAAAAAAAAAAAAAAAAAAAAAAAAAAAGACTACGGAATATATTTAAGTTAAGCTAAATACAACTGCACAACAAACGTGACTGAGTGGTTGGCTTTTGCGCTTCTATCGGGAAGTCCGGGATTCAACCCAGCATTCGACCATTCTGACAAAGCCTTCCTTCATTCCATCTGAGAATGTAGAAATAGTGCGTGTACTGGCCGACTAGGAGTGTAGGAGTTGGCCGACTTCCTTTCTTATTGTTTTTAAGTCGTTATTATTACTAATTACCACCAGTGACGGTTTTGCGAAGGTTAGAGGATCGGTCTTTCGGACTGAAGCCTGTTCTCCAAAGTTGCGGAATGTCTAAAACGAACGAAATATCTATTAGTTATGCCTTTACTCATAAACTTTAAGCTCCCGTCAAATAAAAATTACGAATATTTAGAAAAACTAAACATTAGTAGTAAGAAAACCCCTCCCAAAACACTTTTTTAAATTCGCCACTGATTCTCAGTATAAAATGATCTTCAAGGTTGTATCCGGAAGATTATTGCTAAACATATAAACGAAACGAAATATTAGTTATGCCTGTACTCATAAACTTCAAGCACCTCCCAAATAAAATTAAGACTTTTTAGAAAACGAAACAATCAGAGAAACCCCTCCCAAAGTACTTTTCTAAATCCGCTATTGATTATTTGTATAAATTGGTATTCAAGGTTGTATCTGGAAAATTATTGCTAAATCATTGCACAACTACAGTATAACAGAAATGTGGAAATACGGTTTGACGGACATATTGAAAAACGTATGCTTTGACGGATATATAGAAAAACGTAAGTTTAACTTTCGTGCTAGAAGCTGGAGTACTAAGCTCTTAGAAATGAAACACGGATGACAAACTAAAATGATCTAGAGAAGGAAAAAAATGTCGATAACTCAAAAGTTAAAATAAAGTTAAATAACCTGTAAAATTGCCCTCAAATACTACATTCTTCATGTTAGCTTTAATTCGTAAAATATGTGCTCCATCCATCTTGATGGTGAATTACAGAGCTAAATATGGCATTCAGGTCGTGGAAATCTTATCTAACTATAGAATATACTATAAGAAAGCTATTTGGATAGAAAAAATCATGAAAATGAAAAAAGCCAAAATTTCCAAAATTCTCGGTTTTTTCCAAAAAAGCCGGCTTTTTATGTGAAAAAAACCATCGATTCAAAAAAGCCGGCTTTTTTGCATCTCTAATCCGGATCGTTTGAAAGCAGACAGCTGTAATATAGCTCTTCTATACTGGTATTTGAAATAAACATTAACTTTTGGAACTGAGATTTGGAGTCTGTATGACTATTGTAATGTTTGTTAAATGCTGTGAATCTGCTTCCCCACATGATATCCGAACCTGCTCGACTGGTGATAATTGGAATGAAAGTCCGAAATACAATTTATAAAAGTTAAGGTTTTTCTTAGGGCAACGAATGGTTGTTACTATAGAAAGAAAATGGGTAGTACTAGTGAGTGTTTTAGAAATATTTGACACCATAATTTTTAGTGTGTCAGGCTCGTAAGAGATCTTAATAGATTTTACCAGTAAATTTTCCATTTTTGTGCTAGGCTATTCTCAATCCGAACCGAAGTTTTATACAGAAAGTTACATAGACTTGGCACAAGTTATTAGATTTTTTTTAAAAAAAAAATCATAATTTCACACGTTAATGAAATATAATGATGAGCAAGCAGTTTTTGTCAATTCTTAAGAATACCATTTACATGAAAATAAAAGAACAAAGAATGAAATTGCTTGTTGTTTCCAAATAACTCCCATTAACAAATTCGGCTGCGACAATCGCTCTAGCTGCCTATTAGAAGAAACAGAATTCATAAATCCCCTGTCGTTCAAGAGTTATTACAATCTTTATAAGATTTACGAGCATAATCTTAATAATAAACCGTGGGGTAAGAAGTTGTCTTATTTCTCAACTCTAGCTTATCCAAACTTATCATTGATACCCTTTAAAAAAAATAATGAAAAATCCGCATCATCAGACTACAAAATGATTTACTCAAATGAAAGTTACCTTTGCAAGTTACACTGCACACAAGGGATCAGCTCAGGGAAAGTCAGGGGGCAAAATATTCCGATGCAATTAATTTCCTCCGGGATATTAAGTTCTTTTTTTCTTTCTTTTTATTTTAGAATTTTACCACTCCCATCTGTTTCATTATTTGTTCCCGGAGGAAATATACGACAGGAAATTGGGAAATTATTTCCACCATTATTACGATAGCTAAAACACCTATGGTGGGCAGGAGTGGTGCACAGGTATATGCTCCCTTCTCCCTCGTGATTCAAATTACTTCTGTGTCACATATTTCGTTCAGTGTTTTGGAACTTTAATGATCAGAGTTCCCACGAACATACACAGCATCCAAATTTGTTTGATCGTTTATATGGTCAAGACAATATAACACAAATTTAAACTTAAGTTTCGCATTTAGTTTAATTGCACGGGATGTCCCAAAATATAGGACATTATTTCATGGGTTGGTTTCTCAGATATAGATTTGAGGGCTAATTTTCATTTCAGAAATCACTGGCAGTGTACTTTTCTGTTCACTAGCCCACTGGAGGGAATTATGAAACAATAACTGGAATCAACACAGACAGTATGACACGAACTACCACGAGTTATCTCTCTTGGTTTACCAGTCAACGCGTCTGCCACACCTGATATAGACAAATAAAAAAGGTCGTTAATACATAGTTCAAAGAGAATTGGTTTCCGCATTACAAAGGAGTGCTTAATGAGACGTATGCTTAGAGAATGTATTTAAATACGAATTCTCTGCCTGAATTCAAGTCAAAGGCAAACGCTATACCACTGAGCCACTAGGGATGCGCACGAGACGAGTCGAGACAGGATTTTCCTGACAAAATTCGAGTCGAGACACGGCTCTTCCAATAGAGAAATATACATTTTTCGAGTCGAGACATCACTTTTATGGCACATTTTCGAGTCGAGACAGCCACAAATCTTGTCTCGTGCGTATCCCTATGAGCCACCATGATCCTTTGTAACAAAGGTAATAAGATAGTAATAACGCATATAACGTAACCATGACTGCCATATAAGCCCCCATAAGAGAAGCACTGCATAAACTGTATATACTCCAACATAAAATATGCACCTGTCTAAAGTATTTTAGCGCTTAGTGACTTCAAATAGTGCTTCTCCCGTACCTTGGGCGTCCTCACTCTGTACAACTCGGCCTGTCTTTGCCACATATAGTGTGGTTCTACGCTTTTCTTGGGTTAACAAATATCGTGTAAGCGTACCTTAGTTGAATAGCAATTCGCTAATAGAATAAGTCTTGTTGAGGTAATAAACTAATTTCACAACAAATTACTATTTTGTAGCTATAATATGTGCGATTAGCTATTCTCAATAGGCACTCGTATTCGTGTTCATTTCTTTATACCAAACAGGTACTTATCGACCTTGCGACCTGTGAGTAATTAAATAGAGTGCAACAAATCACATTAAAAGTAATTGCATTCCAATATTTCAGCAACTCGTGACTTAAGGGTGGAACTCTGGAAGTATTCTGAAACATTGTTCAAGAAATCTGCCCGAAAAGAAAAGAAAACAAATCGAAGCACCTTATCTAGTCTACCTTATTTCCGCCGGTTTAACTTCAAGAGTCGTACAAGACTAAAGAAAAAAAAAAATGTGTGTAAAATTTAATAATTAATTTGCTCTGCAGGTACAGAAAAATACATTACCGTGTTTTCATTAAAAGGGCCTGGCTTGGCTTGGCGAAACAGGCTTATCGATTACACAAGAAAACAATTTATTAAGAGTAAATTAAATTCTGTATCGGCCCTCCAGAATATCTGCATTCTTTGCTTTCATAAGGGAAGAAATGTTTTCTAGACTATGCTATTTCCTTAATTATTTCTCGAGCCATGAAATGGTGGATCTTATTAAAAGTAAATGTAATTAATTTTGATATTGGTCTCATTAGAATTAAGGCAGAGACAGAAACCGGAGAGAACGTACGCTAATACTTAACCTGAAATACTAGCTTTTGTACAGGAACGTTTTTAATGATTTTTCCCAACGTTGCTTTAACAAGACTTACAACCTGCTGTAGTTTCATATACAAGCACACAAGTGATGTTAGCTAACGTGTTCTGCAACGTATTCACACAACAAAACACTTTTTAAAAAACACTTAATAAGGTGTTGTAGACTAAATTTACATAATTTGCATAAATTAGGTTATTTTCTAATTCGTTTAAGAGTTTGAGAAAGCTGTTAGAAACGCTATTTTATTATAATATAGGATGGCAGTTTAAAAACATCTGTATTTCTCCATCCTTGTAATCTGAAGCAACAACTTACTTGACAACTCTATATTAAGAACATCAGAGTTTATGTTTTGAGGCAGAAATAAATACAAAATATTGATGTTTAAAAAAAGGAACTAAAACAAATTATGAGTTTAGGTTGTAAAAGTTTAAAGTAAATACTATGTATGCAATTTATTTTTATGTTGACAATTCTCCTAGAAAAATCTGATAAAACATCATAATGGAACTAGTTTTACTCTTTGACAAGTTGTTTAACAAACAAGCAGCCATATTTAGCAAGACAATCTGAATAATTTCTGTTGACAGAAAATGTTCTAAATCTGAACTATAGTGGTGTGTTGCTCATTTAAATTGCGCTATTGCTTATCGGAAGATCGTTGTTTGTTTCAAAGCTTACAAGTATAAAAAATTAAGTTAACAAGATTTTTCTCATCTTGATTAAAGACATGTCTCAGCGTGTATATGAAGTACGAACTGGTAAGTCACTCTTACTCCTATTCTAGGGGTATCACGGGTAACTTTAGTGCATGAAATAACGGGATCGATTCCCTATTTGATAGTGTGGAGAGAGGTTTTGTGGATCGAATAAAAAGTTTAAAAAAGAAACTCATAAACTGTTTCGTATGAATTATTGTGCTTTATGGAGCAGAGGTATGATTACTACGCAAAAGTAATGAGAAAAGACTGGTGTCTTTCGGAATGCAGGTGTGGAGAAGAATGAAGAAATTTCTCTTCGAGATAAGATTGAATGGCAGACAGTGAACAAGAAAACCAAGTCAAAACCAGCCTTTTACCTTCAAAAGATATGAAAGGTTAGAGATGAAGTTTCACTTCAGTACTTCATTAAATTATAATTTCATCTCTTTACTATGAATTATTGGATGTGTACGTAGTGTGGCTTATGTGGCGTACGTAAAAATGTTAGTTACATGCGTATATTCTGTAGTTTTTGGACTTAAGAGTCTTCATTCCGGCGAAATTAAAATACCGCTAATTTTACAGTAATTATGTGATATCTTCAAATAGATAAAAAAAATAATCGAAATATGGAACAAGAGCACCCTAGACAATATTATTTTACATGAGAAATCGTTATCACGACTCACTTATCTGCTTTCGATTTCGAGCCATTTTGAAAATCGGCATTTATTTTCGCGTTTCTAAACAGCTGAAAACGGAAAGCCACTAGGTGACTTGTGATAACGGTACCTCACGCAAAATAATATTGTTTAGGGCGCTCTTGTTCCATATTTCAATTATCTTTTATTTATTTGAAGATATCACATAATTACTCTAAAAATAGTGGTATTTTAATTTCTACGGGATGAAGACTCTTAACGTAGTACTACATGTAACATCCTGCAGTAAATGTGTAACTGAAAACGTATGTTTTATAATACTTTCCGTATAAGTGTTAAATGTATATGCGCTTTCTGTATGAAAGCAAGAACTCTATATAGGTGGTAAGGATTTCACATACAGATGGCCGTATATGACATGTAGCTGACGTATGTAACGTACCTGACGTATGTGCTCTTTCATATACGTGTATAGCCAATATACGGAAGACTGTTAGAAGTCAGACTTCCTGCAGTGGCATGATGTAACATCTAAAAGGGAAAAAAAGTCGTACGTATTAATCATATGGATAACATATATTCCGTACAAATGTCCGTAGTGAACATATGGATTCCGTATATTTGTACATACAACGCTGTCTGGATAACGGATTTTTCTCAGTGTGAGGTGTGAGGGGTATAGCACGTAAAAAAATTCTCGATGGCTAACTCTCTTCAGATTGCTGCACTGGTTTTGATGAGTTTGGCACATGACCCCAGCCTAACTTAAGTTTTAATACGTTTTCGGCAAGGGCTGGAGAATGCGTGAGGGGCTGACGTACAAAAATATTTTCTGATATTAGTGTCCATCCATTGTTTTTGAGATTGCTGTGATTATTAGTAACACGTCCGAAGCAGTTGAAGTCAAAGTTCAGCCCCATCTGTATGGGCTGTGCTGGGAATAGGTGACATTTGAACAATAATTGAAAACGATTGATACTAGTGTCTAATCCATGAAATAAATAGTTACACTGCCGATGCCGTTAAGTCCAAATTCATCTGCAATACGTATCATAAGAGGAAGACAGGGTTCAAATGCTTTACATAAACCTATTCTCAGTGACGGATCTAGCCCGGGGCCGGAGGGGCTTAGTCCCCCAATTGTTTAAAGTGACAAAGTAATTTAACCTGATATACCTATCATAGGCTGGGTTCTGGCTGCCACCCAGATCCGCTGCTGCCTATTCTCCCCGCTCAAAGAAAGGCATTTCAGTTAGTTTTATAACTATGACAAATACAAACGAAAGAATATTCATAATTTAATTAAAATTACAAGCTGAAAAATGCATATTATTTGTATCACTATTATTTTATTGTATTACTATGTATTTTGGTGCGGTGAAAGTAGGTACCGGTAGGATATTTTGAAGAGGAGCGTAGCTTCCATGGACACTATGGAAGTGCCTCTTTCACTCAGTAAACATAACTTAATAATGAATTTATATAAATAATGCAACAATAACAGCTTCCTCTAACTACCACACCTCGCCCTGCTTGGAAACTGATAGTTAAATAGATAGGTGAAGAACTTATATATAGTCAGGGGTTCAGTATTGCGTCCCTATGTGGACTAGGTGAAAAGTTTTATTACAAATCTAGTAAGATGCATATCCTCAAGAATTCTTTCACTATAAACTTGGTTTTATAGTTCACGTTTTCAGGTTTAGAAATCGCTTATTTATGCGATTCGTCTCCATTGGAATCAGCGCATATTTTCTTTAAATCATGCAGGCTAACTTGTCACTGAGTTCTATATTCTTATGCACTCGAAGTTTCTACAGATACCTACAACATACCCTGATGTGAGCACGAAAGAAAGATCATTATCACATCTGAATCGTGTGTCACGTTACAAGCACCACTTATAAGTTGAAAGTTTATTATTTTTATTATTACTATTATTATAGGTTCCCATTTAGTAGGAGTAAACGAATCAAGAAGCGCAGACACACCGTCGACATATAATTAGTACTGCTGAATCGATTGAGTGTCTTGTTAGTGTCACGTAATGGAACAAAATCACAGTTCCTTAAGCACCTAACATAATATTTGACTTTCAATATACCGTACTATATAATGGCATTTTTCTAAGAGTATATAATTAAGTATAGTTCTAGAAATAACAAGACAGAAGTCTCTATGTACGTATCACTTATATTACAAATAATGACGAATGGACATGGATAAGCCGCCATCACTCTTGCTTTGCAGTTATGAGGTCCTCACTTTCAATTATATGGCAGAGCATTCTGACTTTTTTCTTTTCTTTTCTTTTTCTTTCTTTCTTTCTTTTATTTTTTTATTTTCTTTTTACAGAGGAAGCATTGAGTTTTGGTAAAGTGGTTCTTTCTTCGCAATCGAGAGGTCCCAATTTTGTACCCGTTGGCTCGCCATTTTGACAGAGTTTTGTGAGAATTCTTCCTGAGTTCCATGTAGTATTGCCCATTACACGAGACGAGATGAGAATTTTCGTTACTAGAAGAGACAGAGCTTTTCGAAATAAACATACATACATACATACATATACAGGATACCAACAAACTGAAAGAGGTGATTCCTCGCATCAAAATAAGAGAAAAAGTACATATGAACCTATGGGGGAAAGTGCATAGTTTCAGAGCTAGGGCTGTTCAAAATAGCGAAAAAGTTAAATTTCAACAGGCCCTATTTCGAATTCGAGAAATTATGGATGGTGGTAGTTATCAGCGTAAAGGGAGTCACGCATACGCAATCTAAATATACATATTTCAAGAATGTCAAATAAGTGTACAGAGTATTTCCAGTAGGATGTAATTCCTAGACATGACGTTAACCAAATTTTCAGATGTGCTCTAACTTTATGCTTGGTCCAAAGTAGGCAAAAGCTTTGACAGCAATGAACACGAAATCCTTTGGCGGGATGTGGGAAGTATTAAGGACCATCAGCAGGACGGTCTTTCGTATTCGGGAAAAAGCATACTGCGATGTTCTCTTTCACGCTTATAAGTGCAAAAAACGTGAAATATACCGTGACGAATTACATTGTAGCACACGTTATTCCGAACACACACACAAAAATTCAAACTTTTATTTCTAAGAAAAGATCTCGGTGCACAGATGAGAAACAGTTTCTCAGATTTAAGAAAGAATTTTTAACAGTGTGGTCTGTACGCTGCCTAGATCTGAGATCCTATGATTCTTTTCCTCTTCCTTGGGAAAAGGTACTCCTCTGCATGTTTCAACGAACAACTAATGACATCTCAAATATTACCGAAATATGTAAAAAAAAAAAAAAAAAAAAAAAAACAAATCAGTCTATATTAATATATTGAATTGTATATTGAAACGTCATGAACTTGTGATACTATTGCTTATTTTTAAAACATAAATTTGTAAAGAAAAACGAATTACTTTTAAAATAAGAAATCACTCTTCATACCTCCCATATGTAGACCCTATACGTAAAAATAAAGAAGTGTATGAATTTTATTTATTTATTTATTTTTTTTTTTAAGAAAAGTGATTATGCGGAGTAGTTTGCTTGTTAATTTAGACTATATGCTTCATCAGCGCCGCAACTTAGATATTTTTACGGGGCAAGCATTAATATTTAGATCCCCTAGGTAAAGTTGTTTTGGGCCCTGCCGCAATATTCGAAAATAGGCCCCTTCTTTCCACCTTTCTCTTACTCTTTGTGAGCCTCCCGGAGCCTGTGGGCCCTCCGCACGCCCCTGGGTCCGTTCCATACATGACAAATTAATTAAGGGGATAATATTAACAAATCTCAAAGCCATACAAATAAATATTATTTCTAGGGAGCCTATTAGTATACATTTTTTTTTACTGAAATGGGCCCACACTCGTTTTGTGTTTTATTTACCTTTTGTGTGCTGTTTTGTTTATGTAATGTAGTGAACCTGTTTGATGCTTCATTTTTAATTTCATTTTCATATCGTATATGGAGTAAGAAAATTTTGTCTGAAAGTGGGTCCGTCTCGAACGGTGGGGAGATTCCCTGGGGAGAAGTTGCCCCTCCTGCCCCCACAAGTTACGGCCCTGTGCTTCATAGAGTTCATTTCAAAAGAACAATAGATAACGCTCAAACATACACAAAGCACGGAATATTGTGTTGAACGCAAACTAATTTCCAGTATAAAAGAACATAAAAAAATTGAAAGAAGTAAATAAATGATACTGTGTTATGCAGGTGGTCCAGGAATTGTGTATGTAGAGGACGCATCGTACCGTTGAAGACACACCTGAATAAATATCATGATTTCAACATCAATTTTAACTGGAAGGGAGGTAAATAGAGATATGTAAATATTAATTTAATGTACACATATAGCATGCGATTTGGAAACAAGCGAACAAGCTAACAAGTAGCACGTGGCTCTCTGTTAGGAATAAATGTGTAATACATTTTTTAAAAAAATCAAGAGATTACAAATGGACATCAAGTTAAGACATAGATCCTAGTTTGAGTTAAGGCATATCAATGAAAATGAAACTAAATTACTTTTTAGCTCCGCAGTAACTAGTTTCTCCTCTATTTTCTAAAATCTACGCATGAAAATTTAGCCCCAAACATGTTATTTTGCTTAATTCGATGAGATCTGAAAATGGAAATAAAATGAAATCTTTAAGTCCTACGGTTATGCTGCCTAGGCTAAAGGAGACGGTAATGATGAGAGATAAATTAAATGGTGGAATGAAGAAAGTGGGAGGAAACGGGAGAACTCCGAGAAAACCCATGCACACGGTGTTTGTCCACCACAAAGTTCACTTGGCGCGAGCTGGGATCGAACCAAAGACCCCATGCACCAGAGCCGATGTGATCTGTTGATAAATGTCCAGTATATATATTATCTTTGCATTATACCAGGTATATGAAAAGTCCGGGACTATAACCAAACTCCGTTTAAGAGTGAAGATTTAAAAAAATATATATTGGAAGTAGGCAATTTGTCAATCTAAATTTGTGGAACTTTTTCCAATTGTATCACCCGTTTGGGCTCCATGACGTCACATCAGTCGATCAGTCAGCTGTTTCAACAGAGCGTACGGGCACGCAAAAACGACACTGGGAACGTGTACACATTATTAGGTGAGGGAACCTAAAACACTAACAATCTATTTCCCAATAATGCTGTATTGCCTTTGGCGTGGGAGACCCGGATTCGATTCCCGGTGGGAGCTTATGTAGTTCGGATTTCAAGTAAATCAGTAGGTCTCGTCTCATTTAGCCTCGCTGCTGAAAGGAACGTCAAAATGAACCCAACTCAGCTCAAAGAAAAATGCTGTATTGTTATCAGGTGATAGGACCTAAAACACCTAGAATTTATTTCCCAATAATGCTCTGTTGATATTAGTGAGAAAACCTAAAATACCTAGAATCCATTTTCCAATAATACTGTATTGTTATTAGCTGATAGAACCCAAAACACCTACAATCCTTTCCCAATAATGCTCTATTGTTATTAGGTGGTAGAACCTAAAATACCTTGAATCTATTCGCAAATAATGCTGTAAGGGCCCAAGGAAACACTGTGCTGAACTGGCAGCGTTGCTTTCTCATTTAACATAGAGGACCTTATCAGTGTGGAGCCCAAATGGCTGGTGTGATTAGAAAACAATTACCAGTTTATATACCTATTTCCAATAACTTGTCTCTCTTTTCATTCTTGAGTTGGCCAATGGCCCCGCCTTTTGATACACATGGTATTATACTTACGTAATAATAGCAGATCTTCTACTGTTATATTAGTTAAAAAAAAAAAAAAGTGATGTAAAACTTTTCAGCTTCGTAACAAACCCTTCATCAGACAGTTCTCCCTACTCTATTAAGAAGAGAAAACTGTCAGAGTAAGGCTTCTTTACGGAGTTGGAAAGCTACGTATAGCGTGTTTATATATAGGGTGATCCAAAATTCTGATCTTGAAGAGATATTGAAATTTAGAATTCGTATGAACAAGCAGATTGTAGATATATTATAGGATCTGTTTCAAGTGGAAATGTTGTAATAAATGAGAAATTTATTTTTCTTTTCAGATAATAACGTTGGAATAAATGAAAAACTGAACTTTTTTCACAATGTTATGCAATATACAACCAATTTCCCATACTGCGAGGCTGATGGGGGCATCCATTTGGCCACTTATTGTCGTAATGCTTTTCATATCTACAGAATAGCTACAATATAGTTATATTCTACTTATTCAACTAAGTGAATCAGGGTATCCATCTACCTAAAGGACTTGGGTGCAACATATCTAAATTTACCATTCCCCCCCAAATTTATGATTCTGTTCCCAAATTTACCCTTCTGCCTTTTTAAATATATTTTTCTTTCCGAGATTTATCATTCCCCAATTTCATTGTACCATTTTCAACGTTGTACCATTATGTCCTCCGAAATTATCTCATGGGCTCAACCTGATCCCTAAAACTCGCCTCTGAGCATTTTTGATGTGTTTTCTTAATCTGCAATATTTTAATATTCCCTATGAGACCGGACTTTTGAGACACCCTCTCTATATAAAACGTTGTACGTATATTAAAGTTTTAAGTCAGAGATACTCACAAGTAAACCTTACGTTTGGGTGAATCGAGTTGCTGACTGAGACACATATGAGAAAGTAGTACTAAATGTAGTCAGTATTTCAGTGAAGTTGTAGCTGCGAAGCTCCAGGTGTTTAGGAGATACAGCTACCAGAACATCATATGGAAGTACAGAATAGTCTTCATACAGTTGGTTGTAAAAGCTCTGTAAGACCTCTTATAACGACAAAAGGTGAATAACAAATATATGGGTACATATTAGGACTAGGGAGAAGTCATATAGTAAGGGTATACCTGACGGCGGCCATCTTGAAATCCGCCATTTTGAATTAAGGTTAAGTTTTTAAAATAGGAATAAGGTCATGTGATACATGGTTTAAGGCGCAAATTTAATCAGAAGAACAATGATGACGTTAATTTTGATTTACGCGCAATTGGTAAAAAGTTACAAGGAAATTAAATATTGTTGGAGCATATGTATTAGTCCTTTACCCCACCTTGTAAATTTTGTGTTAATGATAATAATTAAATAAAAAGCAGGTGGATAAATATTAGGTCTATGGTAAGAGTTGCCTTGATGGCGTCCATGTTCAAATCCGCCATTTTGAAACAGACAAAAGTTTTAAACAAAACGCATAACAGTGACACCTTATTAATAGCAAATTTTACCATAAATCCAACGGTATAACCATTTTTGCTTTATCATTAAGCAGCATTTGTTATCGCATAAACAAGTTGCTAATTTAAGGAAAAATGATCAAAGTGGAATTGAGTCATAATTGAACTTGGGTCTTTCTTCCAGAAAAGTCCTCAATTAGTACAATCAACATGTACGTAGTTCAGAAAAGAGTGCATGACTTGCACAAATGCTCTGCTCACAGTGAGCACACCTGACAAGGCAATCGATTTGAAAATGGCCTCCATCAAGGTAACTCTTACCATAGACCTAATATTTATCCACCTGCTTTTTATTTAATTATTATCATTAACTCAAAATTTACAAGGTGAGGTAAAAGACTAATACATGTGCTGCAACAATATTTAATTTCCCTGTAACTTTTTACCAATTGCGCGTAAATCAAAATTAACGTCATCATTTCTTCTGATTAAATTTGCGCCTTAAATCATGTATCACATGACCCTATTCCTATTTTAAAAACTTAACCTTAATTCAAAATGGCGGATTTCAAGATGGCCACCGTCAGGTATACCCTTACTATATGACTTCTCCCTAGTCCTAATATGTACCCACATATTGGTTATTCACCTTTTGTCGTTACAAGAGGTCTTACAGAGCTTTTACCTCCAACTGTATGAAGACTATTGTGTACTTCCATGTGATGTTCTGGTAGCTGTATATCCTAAACCCCTCGAGCTTCGCAGCTGCAACTTCACTGAAATACTGACTACATTTAGCACTACTTTCTCATATGTGTCTCAGTCAGCAACTCGATTCACCCAAACGTAAGGTTTACTTGTCAGAAATTAATTGTAGCTTTGCAGGAATTGGAAGACTTGTTAAAGATAAATAATATTTCCTTTCTGAATATTAACCATAATGGTTGCTCTCGTCCTAAATTTTACAAAATCCTCATTTGACAATCAGGGTGATAATATTATGAGCTGTGCTACTGTGTTTCTCTTTTATTTATCTGATGACTCTGTTGTCGGTGGCAGCATAAAAGCAAAACGATAAAAGCAAATTCATTCATTTAATGTTTTTTTTTTTTTGTAAACAATCTGTGTTTAATCCAGCGTGTAATAAATTACTGCTACACAAACCTCAACCGAACTTTTGGTGAATTCACAGGCTCCAGTTGACTGCCTGCTGCTCTAATACGCACCAAACACAGACAGATTTAAAATCAACACACACACACACACACACACACACACACACACACACACACACACACACACACACACACACACACACACACACACACACACACACACACACACGTACACACACACACACACACACACACACACACACACACGCAGCCACCTCTTCTTTTCCTCCCATCCAACATTCAAAGACAAATAAAGCCAACACCCGCACTCTATATTTCATAATACACACACCGAGCTTTGAAACAAAAATAAAATGTAAACATTGTTAATTGCTAATAGACTGGTTAGGACATAGTTGTGCATTACGTGTAAAATATACTATTACCTATGAAATTCAGTTAGCAATATCTTTTAGTGACTTATTTCTCAATCCTCCAAATTTGCTAGTTCACAAACCACAAACACGGCTTAGGGCCACGGTAGCTCAGTGGTTGAGCGCTCATCTTTGATGCGTCGGGTCCAGGAGCGTCATTTCAGATTTACCTTGGGGGGGGGCAAGACCCCTTTATATAAGTCAAATTTCGCGTTTTTCACTGGTTTACTACTACTCTATTGATATAATCTATATACATCTCAAACTCAGGGGGGGCAAATGCCCCTCCCTGCCCCCCTAAATGACGCCCCTGGTCAGGTCCTTGGTTAGATCCCTGCTCCTGTCAAGTACGCTCTGTGGTGAACAAACACGTGGGTTTTCTCCATGTTCTCTAACATTCTTCTTACTTTCACCATTCCATCATTATCATCAATCTCATCATCGACCGTCTTCCTTAGCCTTGGTGAACGATCATGGGACGTTAAACAAAATATTGTCTCTAAATCAATAGCTTTTATACTTTCTGTTTCTGTAAATTTTTACTAATATTTCCAACTAGTACTGTATTTTCACAATCTATTGACCATTAAGAAATTACCTAGCTTGTACTCTCCCAGTGCTCCCGCCATTGTTGGAAACATTTCTGGAACGCAGAGTTTGGAATGGTGAGCAACCGTGGTGTCGCATTCCGCATGATGTCTTCTCTTGACTTAAATCGGGTCCCTTTTAGTGGCATTTTCAGCTTGAGAAATAACTAAAAGTCAGACAGAGCCATGTCGGGTGAGTAGGGAGCCTGACGACACACACAGGAAAGTTGTATTTGTCGATGAAAGCCTGAATCAAATTTCACGGACACTCTTCTAATGCCAAAATTCTAATTCAAAATTCAATATACCGATCCGATTGAATGTTTTCCGCTTGGGCATCGCCAAACGTTTAGTAAAATTTGATACAATGTCGTTGCTCAAGTTTTTCTGTCATTTTACAAAAGAAAAAGAACAATAAAATAAATAAATAAATAAATAAATAAAAATAAATAAATCTGACGACCGCTCACTACACGTCTTCACTCATTGGCTGACTGCCAGCGACTGATACTTTCTGCGGGCGGGAAAGAATTGACGACTGCTCATGAGTGTCTCCGTTACATCTACACTGAAAAAAGTTTCCCGTGCTTTATTGGTTTACGCGGGTAAAAAATAGGTCGAGTTGGTTTTGAATTTAACGTCCCTTTCAGCAGCGAGGCTATATGAGACAGGATCTACTTATGAGACAGGAGCTCCCACGCCAAAAGCACGGACGCTAACCGCTTAGCCACGAAGGAGCTCAGTGGAAAAATAAGGTTCGATACTTTTGGAACATACTTTGTATATGTTTATATCCTAGTAGAAAATGAATGGCCTTGGTGGCTAAGTGGTAGAGTGCTTACCTCTTATGCAAAGAGTTTCTAATCCGATTCCAGGTCATGTGAATTTGTAGTAGACAACATCATATCCGTGGTTTTTTTCCCGAGGATCTCCCGTTTTCTCCTACATGATAATTCCACCGATTACTTCATAATCATTAACTTTCAATAATAATTCGCCTCTTTTAGGCTAAAGGTGATTGCTCTGCAACATTAAATTAACGATTTCATTTTTTTTTTCACTTATAGAAAATGAGAGAGTGATCATGCAGAAGGCATGGGTCCACAGAAATTAAATTTCATATACACACACTCAATAATCTGTACAGTCTCCTACACCTATGGACGAAATGTATAGAGGGCGTCAGAAGACTTCAGTTGTGACTTCTTTGGAGGAAGAATAGAGTGAAAGGACGGGGACACAGCCTAGTGGTTAGAGCGTTGAATTCACGTCCACATGGTCCAAGGTTCGATTCCCAGCCGGTGCTTCCCAATTTTCGGCGTCCACCCAACGTCGTGAAGCAAAACTGGGGAGTCATGTGAATAAAAGATGTGATGGCCACTAGGTCTAGAAAGAGCCTAATATGCCTGTTAGAGACAGGGTTCGTCGCTAGGCTGGGCGTAGTTCAGCCTGTCGCTAACAGATGGCGTTGTAACGATTCAGGACCACAAAAAGGGCTGTTACGCCAAGTGGTTTGGGTTTGGTATACAGTGAAAAGAAAAACGAAATTGAACGAAACAGGTATACAGTGAAAAGAAAAACGAAATTGAACGAAACAGGTATACAGTGAAAAGAAAAACGAAATTGAACGAAACAGGTATACAGTGAAAAGAAAAACGAAATTGAACGAAACAGGTATACAGTGAAAAGAAAAACGAAATTGAACGAAACAGGTATACAGTGAAAAGAAAAACGAAATTGAACGAAACAGGTATACAGTGAAAAGAAAAACGAAATTGAACGAAACAGGTAGACCCTATAGGACTGCATTGAGAAAAAAAATCGTAAGGGGCGTACGTAAAGACGTATGTTACATTTGTAAATCCTGTAGTTTTTGGACTTAACGTACAGCAAACAATAACTGAAAACGCGTGTTTTATAATAGTTTTTGTATAAGTATTCCATTTCTACGTACTTTCCGTATGAAACAATATAGACGGTCAGGATCTCATACAAATGGAAGTACCGTATATAACATACGGTACCTGACGAATGATACAAACGTATGTATATGTAATGTACGGAAGACTGTTAAGAGTCTTCATCCCGGCGAAATTAAAATACCGCTAATTTTACATTAATTATGTGATATCTTCAAATAGATAAAATATAATCGAAATGTGGAACAAGAGCCCCCTAGACAATATAATTTTACATGAAAAACCGTTATCACGACTCACTTATCTGCTTTCCATTTCGAGCCATTTTGAAAATCGGCATTTATTTTCGCGTTTCTAAACAGCTGAAAACATAAGGCCACTAGGTGACTTGTGATAACGGTACCTCACGCAAAATAATACTGTCTAAGGCGCTCTTGTTCCATATTTCGATTATCTTTTATCTATTTGAAGATATCACATAATTAATGTAAAATTAGCGGTATTTTAATTTCGCCGGGATGAAGATTCTTAAAGGTCAGACATCCTGCAATGGCATGACGTAACATCTAAGGGGAAGTGCTTATGTAGCATGTGGATAACGTACGCCCCGTACTGATTTCTATAGTAAGCAAGAGGATTCCGTATATTTGTACAATATACCACTGTTCGGATAACGGATTTCCTTCAGTATGCAGATATACATACTGTGACAATACAAATGAATGTGCTCATCAAATGTATCTCGGAAACGAGCAAGTACCACTTCAACTTGTGAATGGGAAATTGTTCTCTGTAAATTGTGACCAAGTTTCTGAATATGGAAAAATCTTTAAAACTCATCTTCTCCAAAATGTTCAGTCGCCTATCCCACTGATTCCAGTAATAAGAGGGGAGATTTGATTTCTATTTCCGTCAACAAGAATTCTTCCTACTTCCTTAGAGAAGTACGGTGCCCTTTTGGAAATAGAGTTGGGATCAAAGCAACCAATAGCAAATACCGCAAATACCTTTTCCGAGAAATCTTTCTTTCCCACAACGCAAAATCTTCCTTTTACTCCAATGACCTCTGTCAATGATGAAGAAGAAAAGATTCGAAAAGAAAAAGAGAATCTCATGAAAGGATCATGGTTAGTCAGTCTTTTTCCTTATAACGCCATCTGGCCTATTTACACTTCGGTTAAAATAAAACAGGCAGATGGCAGCACTGCAGCATGAATTTGTAATGGATATGCCGAATTCACGATCGCATATGAATTAACACTGCCTTAATCAGCTACAATTAAGTGTGACCGATCACACGTCCCGATTAATCGGAATTGTCCCCGCTTTGATAACACAAAATATTGTCCCGACTGGTTATTAAACATTTAATTTCTATAATTTATTGTACTTGAGCACAATGATTAATTTAAACTCATCAGTAAACAATTTTTCATTTTGAAATATACAATCCAACGCCTAGAGAAATATACAATGCTAATATAGAGATAATTTTCAGAGTTACGTCTTCGCAGCAGATAGTTGAGAGGTGCGGGTTCACTACTAGAATTGTGCTTAGCAAACTTTTTTTTTTTCAGTTTTGGGAAGTATAGTTATATGACTATCATAGTTACATAGTAAACCTGGTTTATTGAATGTAATATGAACTCTAAAACAAGTTTGATTGGAGTAATTAACACAAGCAGAGATATATGTAGAATATGGATCGTGGAGGGGGGTCTGGACTCCCGAAATCCAGGCATTTCTGAAAATTTAGTATGATTTTGGGGAGATCTTATCAAAGTATAAAACAGCTTTCCCAAGGGAGGAAAAAGTATTAAAATTTCCATGTTGCCCACCAACCTATGGTTGAAGTGAGAAAGAAGATGATCTTCATATTGAATTTGTACCTCCACCAACAAAAGCTTCGGATCCCTCATGAAATAAATTCCTGCATACGTGTCTGAACACAAGTAAATTCCTCCAAGAATTAATGAGCTAACGACAGTATTTTTGGTACAGACTCTATTGTCAATTTTACTGTACTATAATTATACCTGTTTGTTACGTAGCACTGCTTTATTATGTTTTAACTACACAATAAAGATTGTTTACATTTTCATTTTGTATTATTGTTTTACGGTAAAAATCACTACTTTTTTTCTAATATAAGCTTTCCGTAACTTTCGTCTAGTGTATGTGTATATCCTACTGAGATATATCCTCTATCCTAACCGTTGAAATTATGGTCACCCTAGTAGCAATATGAGCTACGACAAAACATTTACTATCATAATTCAAAGCACTACTAAGACAAGATATGACATCATTTTGCTTTTCACTAAGACATATTGTCACATTAAATTACTTAACGATTAACCAAAATCTTTATCATGTAGCCACATGTCACTAAATACAATATCTTTGTAGTCATTCTAATATTGTTGCCTTTGCTTAGAATTATTGAACCATTAAGAACTATTGACAATAACTAATATCACACTATTCCATACAAGACCTCAGAGAAAGAAACCAGTCATGAAATAATTATCTTTCGGAACAGCATGAAACATTACTGCGTTCTTGCTTAACTCGATGTAATAGCATAGACGAGTGCCAGATCAAAACAGTTATACGCTAATCGACACACTGCTTGTGAGATAAATTGTGTGCAATTGAACATAGGATAAGTACATTACCTCTGCATGTATATTGTCCTATTAATAAAAAGCATCGATTAGTCTTATAAGAATTACAGGGGGCGGTGGATGTTCTAACCTAAAGTACTGTGTGCAATAATTCTAAACTGAAATCTTGCCTTAACCTCTTTAAGCTTCGCTCTACTTTCTTCGTTCCCTTTTTAAACCTGAATTATTTTTTGGAAATGAAGATTTTTTTTTTTATTTCAATGGATTATACTGTATATTGAATAAGGAAGTAAGAAAATCCATCTTTTTTTTTCTCAAAATTATATATTATCAGGGCGTTATAACTACAACGTATGAGACAACTTGGAATCATTCGGCACTATATATACGCTTTGAAAGCCAAGGAAGTTTGTGATTCCAAATGAAATCACACGATCAGGAAGCGTTAAAAATAATTTAGCAAACTTTCTTTTTGGTAGCGTGCGAACACATGAAAATATTGTATAGTTAGACGACTTACTACATTAAAAACCTACAATTAAATCTTAGTAATAAGTTATAAACAACATTTTTTATTTTAAATCGACTATTTAAAATTCAGTCCAAGTGCGAAAAGATTGAACTGAAATTAAATATTACTGTGTAACGTTCCACGATTATATCCTTTAGATTATACTAGAGAGACAGATGATTAAGAAAAGTGTATAATGATGGAAGAATTGGTGGAATGAGAAAGTGGGAGGAAACGAGAGTACTCCGAGAAAACCCACGAATACGATGTTGTCCACCACAAACTTATTTGGCCGGGGATCGAACTAGAAACTCCACGACCCAGAGGTAAACACTCTACTACTGAGCACCGTGCCTCTCAGCGAAAAGATTTGTGGGAAATATTTCAAATCAATGTTTCTTTCTTACAGTAATGTACGTATTAGTTACTGTGATTCAATGCTATCAAACAATTAGTGCATCTGCCTTTGGGTCCACCTTTGGTATATGTATAGTCCCGGGTTTCATCCACGCTGTGAGTACAGATATTACTGCGTTGGCTTAACATTCTGACGTGAGGCAACTGGGAAGCAATTTGAGTTAAAAGGTATCAATATTTGATCAAGAAAGCCTCAAGAAATGGGTGTTGAAAGAGTGGAAGTCGACACGCTGATCACACATCACTCAGCTGTACCATTTGGCTGGCCAAAGCCTATCGAAACCTGTAAGACAAACCTGTACTACCTATAAGCTTAAATATACTGCCTAATATTGATCTTAATTAATTATTAATTTAGTCTATTATTATATTAATTATTAATATAAAAAATGTTATTAGGCCTATATACAGGGTGACCCAAAAGTAGGTATACATTCCTGCATTGATCAAGTATAACATTCTATTTAATGGATTTATTTGCTTCTGCTGTTCCGGGCTTAGGTTATAAGTAAAAAGACGTTAAGAACAAATAATAATGAAAGTAGGTCTACCTGTTTGATAACAATAAGAAATTATACAAAATAAAGTGAACTGATCAGCACGGGACTGTATACCTACTTTTGGGCCACCCTAAAGTTCAGTAATCTCCAAGTAGTCGGATCCAGTTCGCAAGTATGTTTCATCCAGGTTGCGAAGAAAAATGTATGATACAGTATTATCTTATATTCTTAGCACTTCAATATCAGAAATAAAAGAAATAAAAGAGGAATTTTAAACTCTTGTAAAAAAAACAACAAATCTCAGTGTTCGCATTAAAAACAATGCTTGTTGTTCTAGTGCAGGGTTTGTCAAGCTTGGGGTCGTGACCCCTACCGAGGGTCGCGAGGAGGATTCATGGGGACCGCGAAGATAAGCAGAAGATATAAATATAATTAGAATCTAATACCGAAAAATATTTTTAAATTTTATTTTGAATTTTGATCTGATATACACTTTTTTTTAAAAAAATTTTATAGATACTGCTAAGAACAACAAAAAATAGGTCTACTAAACATTTTCAGCAGGCGCAGAGTTGTTTAGAAATCAATTTAAATCAAAGAGGTACAACATGAAACTAATGAGAACTGCATATTGAAATATCAGAAAAATACAAATGCAACAAAACTTGCATATTGAAATACAATTAAAATTGAAAGCTAATGGAACGCCTGAGCATGGTGTGATTTCACTAGTGCGGCAATGTCCGGTTCAATCTTCGTGACGCACATTGTCAAGTCATTTAAAATACCTAATAACTTTTTTTAACAACCGTCCAAGTTTTTTAAAAAATTAGAAATCACTTTATTTTTTTATCATATGACAGAAAATTAAGAGAGTTATGGAGTTTTAAAATTTTCAAATAACCTCCGTTTTGAAACAGTATGACGGTTCGGAATCGATAATATGAATGAACTGACCAAATTTGTTTTTTAATCCATTCGCTTTTAGGAAAGTTACTGTATCCACTATATACTTTCTATATAAGAAATGGATTCTGCTATTATAGAAATAGATGGATATCGTGAGATCTCTGAAATAGGTATATTAAAAATCCCACACAAGCTTATTACAAACCAAAAATGTGACAAGAGGATGTGATAAAATGGGGGTCATGAAAGGAATTAGGTTGAGAACCACAAGTCTAGTGAATTTTGAACATGTTTGTTGAAATATTTGAGTAATATGTTCTTTAAATTGCAATCGTTCTATGTTTATTTAAATTTTTAAGTTGACTGCCCAAGTATGGTTAGTATTTTGTCCTGGTCATGAGTGTATTAAAAATTAGCCATCGTTGGAATAGCTAGTTATAATTAATCGTCTATATGAAACATTTTCAGCGAAATTTCACCACTTGAATGCACTCAATATCCGCAGAAATTAAATCAATATTAAATGCTGGAATTCCGACGAATTCAATTTTATACTTCCTTTTCATGTATTTATTTATTTATATTACTTTTATCTAGATAACGATTAAATTATTGCGTATTTTTTATGTATCAGTGTACGAAATCAGATGTAAACTGTATTGTTTATATTTCTTAAACAAACGTTTTTCAGATTATTTCTTTAATGACTACTGTGATGAATTTCTTACCAGTTATACTGTACAATGGCGTGAGCATGGTATGAGGTTAGTCTATGGTGATAACTTATGTTTTCCTCATTTGCGTTGTTTTTGACTTTATTATGCATTTAAATTGACTTTAAAATATTAACTTTCTTGGCAACTGAAACAGTGGGTGGGAACACTGCTGGTCCTGTCTCTTACTTCACCGGGCTATGTTATTCTCATAACAAAGCAATAAAGTGAATAACACCTATTTAGAGATTTGGTGACTTGAATCCATCAAGACTTGTTTCTATGCTTGCAACTTTCTGCAATCGGAATTGTCACGCAGAAATACAAACATTACTATTTCCTATAAACGCTATAAAATTCAGTGAAATAAGTTAGGTTTACCTACAAGAAAAGAGTTAAGCCTATCCAAATTATCTCTATTTCAAATACTCGCATGTTGTGCTTTTACCCTTCTTTAAATTATTTATTTATTGCACTCTTTCAAAAGAAACCTTTTAGTTTAACGTCCCACTATTGTTTGGCTAAAGAAGACGATGATTAAGGCAAGTGAATGATGATGGAAGAATTGGTGGAATGAGAATATAGAAGGAAACGAGGGTACCCAAGAAAACTCACGTACACGATGTTGTCCACCACAAACTTACTTGGCCGGGGAATCGAACAAAGGACCCCACATACCAGAGGTAAGCGCTCTACCACTGCGTGTCGCCACGTTTGGCCTAATCCTCGTTTTGCCTAACCAATTATCTGACACTTTTATGACAGATAAATGATAAGATTTGTGTCCGCCATTTTAGGCGAAAAAGGATCCTCGTTTGACCTAATCCTCGTTATGCCTAAAATGGCGGCCAATAAGAAAAATCGTGGAAATTCAACTAGAGGGAAATTATATAACAGAAAATCCCCTAGTATATAAAGAATTAAGAAATGCAAAATATATAGATTAATATTATATTAACTATTTTCGAGGAGTTAGGATTACCAAAACTCCTTTATGTATTTACTAGGACCATGAATATATACGAATATATATGAGTAGGTGAATAGCAAAACCCGTTAAATTCACATTTTAATATTTGTGACAAATCGAGAAAAACTGTTTAAACACGTCATAATTGTAAAATAACATTAGAAACTAGAGAACATTAAAAAATTAAGAATAATGTGAGTGTTGGTCTGTCGAAAGCTGTATAATCACACAAGTCTGTGAATTGCGTTATTGAAGAAAATAGTATGGATTTAACAGGTTTTGCGTATGTAAATGGATATAACAGCTTTTGCATCTGGACGAACGGCCATTTTTGTTGAGGCTCAAGATACAAAACCTATCAAAAAGAAAGGGAGACAGAGTCAGAAATCAGTATTATGCCTACTAAAATATTGGGAGGGGGGATGTATTATCAACTATAGGTCTACATTGCACAAGATTGGCACAAATGAATATGGATACATAAATGCTACATTAATTTATGGATCCAAATGTGCAAAAAATTGAGTTATGTAACCTCTCCATCATCATCTACTAAATGGAAATCCATATCGCCGTCGTCCTCTGGTGCATCACCATTTTCTCGGTTTTCTATTTCTCAAAAACCTTTTTGTAAAACGTAAGCTTTGAGCTGTTTTCAATCGTCAAACCCTTCGTACATTTCTAAACTGAATGACTATATTTTGGAAGAGTTTGAAACCTTGTATGGACTAACATAGTGTGAATATTAATTTGCCAATTATCCCAATATATGAATTTGAAATATAGCAAAACAAAATGTGCAAATGTTGAGTTTGAGCAAAACAGTAGCAGAAAGAGAATCAGAAATGGTAAATAAGTGGCAAAATATTTTAACATGTACCAGAAGCATGTTATAATTTTGAATGATAATTGACACGAGACATTTTAAGAAAGAGGTTTTGCTGAAGCTGAAGAGACCGTTTAGAGAAGAACCTAATCCAACAATGTTCTGTTCAAAGTAAAGAGTTACCCTGAAATACAAAACAAACGACTTTTAACCATAGATAGTTCACTCACCTTGTCTTTTTGGCTACATTTTGTTTCCAGTTTTTCATGTGTCTTGTACGTTTTCTAGACAATTTTGGTGTTGTCTGATAAAATTATGATCATCGCTGCTTAGAGTATCGTTTTCTTTCGATTTTGCGTGCATTTGTCTAGTAATTATTAAAGGAAAGAAAATAAGCACAGAAAAGTTTCACAAACAGTTAGGTTAAGAGTATAGTGTCTCCATTTTCAGTCCAGGGTGCGCGGTGGCTCAGTAGTAGAGCGTTCACCTCCGGTGCTTGGGGTCCCTGGTTCGATTCCAGCTTGCGCCATGTGGGCTTTGTGGTGGACACCGTGCTCGTGGGTTTTCTCGGAGTTCTCCCGTTTCCTCCCACTTTCTTCATTCCACCATTTCATTCATTTCTCATCATCACCGTCTCCATTAGTCTAACCGGCATAACCATGGGACGTAAAACTAAAGATTTCATTTTCTTTCTTTTTTTTTCAATTTTCAGTCCAAAAATAAAAAAAAATAAAGAAAGCACACACTTCAAATTCTGCCAAATAAAATTTCGAATGATTTACGAAGAGTTGCAATAAATATTCTGATTACTAAACTAATCCTATACAGTAAGAAACCTCAAATTGTTTGAAATATGGAATTAACCGGGTTTGATTCTGCTTTTCTCATTAGGTTATTTGCAGGTTTGGGATTTAACACTTTATAAAACTGAATATGGAAGAGGGATTTAACTGGTTTTCCATCTGTGTTTCTCAGTTCTTCACATAGTAGGGAATATTTTTTTTCGAAAAATTTCCCTCCAGTTTTATCTCCACGATTTTTTAATAGTCCACTATTTTAGGCAAAACAAGGATTAGGCAAAACGAGTATCCTTATTTCGCCTAAAATGGCAGACATAAACCTTATCTTTTATCTGTCATAAAAGTGTCAGATAATTGGTTAGGCGAAACGAGGATTAGGCCAAACGATGCAAGATCCTACCACTGAACCAATGTGCCCCTCATGTTTTGTAAGCTCACTTCTCTCATTATTAATAAGAATTTTTTTTATTTTTATTATTAGTTTAAAAGTAAATTTTGAATAACAATGGCTAGGTATTAGAACAGCCTTGGTTTAATATCCAGCTATGTCGTATTTCAAAATGAGTTTTGTCTCTTAAATAAGAGGAGTTATATGTTAATTAATAAAAATTAAGTATGCTAATATGTAAATGATATTCGTAAATGAAAATGGGTATATATATATATATCTGTTAGCTAACATTTTATTATATCATGATTAATGAAACATCAAGAGTCTCTTAAATTATGCACAAAGGGAATATACATTTCTAATAGTTAAGTGCTTATTAGCACTATGACAGAAATATGTATCTGAGCTTTCTCTATATTATGAAGTTACATATTAATGAAATTAGAAGAATTTTTTTTTTTTTTTTAACAGAGAACAGATTCATTATAGCTTTATGAATTTAGCAACTTGAACATTCTATCATTATACAACAAAATTTATATGATTTTAAAATACATTGTATCATTTATATATACAAGAGACATTTGGCAGTATAGCGGTACAGGCCCGTAGCCAGCCCAAAAATATAGGGGGGGGGCAGCTGAAGTTAGGGGGAGCCGATCCAACCATGTTATAGTTCATCACCATATTATAGTTCACTTGCAAGTCTACCGTGAAAATTTTAGGGGCCAGCAGAAATTTAGGGGGAGGCGGCCCCCCTAGACCCTCCTGGATACGGGCCTGTAGTGGTATATCTTATTTATGGAAATTGAAATGCATGATAAATTACAAAGAGTGTTTGAATTCAATTATATTTAAAATGTAATTAGAAATGTAAATTTGGCTATTATATCTTCATAGTTTAGATGATAAAATGCCAGTTATTACTGTAGAAGGCTGGTAATTTTCATGAGTTAAAAGACCCACCTAGATGAATACAATACACAATATCGCCTTACATTGCACTTACGTCATAGTTCACTAATTGAATGAAAATTTAAACAGCACAAAAGACTTGGATGTAGTACTGTATTGGTTGTCTTAGGCCAGTGGTTCTCAATCGATCGGTCGCGACACACTGGTGTGTCACTCAGTCCCCTAAGGTGTGACGTGAAATTTTAGAATTTAAAATCATGAAGAATTTAATAATAATTACGGTAGTTAAAATTGAGAGAGACTGCACCAGTCAACGCCTCCAGTAGTAGCAATAATACTCAATACTATATATACTTATTATAATAGTCAGCCATTATATAATATTAATAGGTTTCAATATTGTAATAGATATTATTATTATTATTATTATTATTATTATTATTATTATTATTATTAATAATAATAATAATAATAATAATAATAATAATAATAATAATAATAATAATAATAATAATAATAATAATATCAAACAAGTGTGTCGCGATGTCCTAGACGCTCAGTAACGTGTGTCGTCAATCAACAACCACAAAAAAATAAATAAAAATAAAAAATAAATAAAAATAAATAAATAAATAAATAAATAAATAAATAAATAAAAATAAAAAGGTTGAGAACCACTGGTCGAGATGTATGTTCAACAGCTATCAATAGCTCAAGGAAAATGATGATTTCGACCGGACAGTGGCCATAAGACATAAGTATAGCAGCCAATTATGAGTCTACACTAGATATAATTAATAATACAATAGTTCTACAATATTATTAGTGTTTAATAAAAAAAATGTCCAAAAAAGATGAGTCGTAAGCCTATAATAATTGATGGATCTTATTAAGCTGAACATGAAATGAGTGAGTGTAAACCTTAATACATAATTTTTGATAAAATTGAGAAAAAAATAATTTGTTTTGTAAACCTGAAAGATAATTCTCTATATAATAACCACGTAACTTCTTAAGATGAAACTGATACTGAAGTATAAATTAGTCAAGTTCTTTATTTTAACAATAGTAGGACGACAGTTAACAGTATGGTTAATGAGATTACAGCCCAAAATCATGATGAACTGTAAAATTTTAATTTTTATTATAGTACTCGCGCCAATTACCCGCTTCACTGGGTTAAAATAAGAAAATTTAGTTATACAGTAGAACATCGATAATCCGAACGTCAAAAATCCTAACGCGGTCCCTAAAATCTTTTTATATTTTGTCTTAGCGCTAGCGATAAACAAACAATAGGGTTGTCCGTCGGCGTTGTGTGAAGTCAGTGTTTTTATAAATGCTCATTCATAACTAATTGTTTGTCACACATATTTTTTATTTTCCCTTAGGCCTATACAAGTTAAGTTTTAAGTGTGAGTTAGAAGAACAGCGTAATTTAGTGTACCAGCAGGTTCTTCAGAAACATTCAATGTAAGTAGCCTTACATACGGTATTGTAATTACTATATGTACTGTATAACTACTGTATCGATAAAAGAGCATACCGTACGGTATATTTAAGCCTAAATGGCATTTTCTTGGTCATTTTCGAAAATCCGAACTGTTTGAAAATCCGAACCACCTGTGGTTCCAATTAGTTCGGATTTTCGACTTCCTACTGTATGTTTCGTTAGTCAGTCACTTTTTACCATTACCGAAGAGCTCTCTGATACCGGTCATTTTTGATCATATATATGTATCACTCCCCCTCTCGCTGGTTTCGGGGCTGAATTTGGGTTTAAACGGCACATTTTCGATCATTTTTAAATATATCTCCCCCTATAAGATCTTCAGGCAGCAATTGAGACGAACAGTGGCCAGACATGTGAGAAACTGGAAAAAATGAAATGAAATGAAATCTTTGAGTTTTGCGTTCCATGGTTATGCCGGTTAGGCTAAAGGAGACAGTGATGGTGATAAATGAATGAAATGGTGGAATGAAGAACGTGGGAGGAAACGGGAAAACCCCGAAAAACCCACGAAGACG
The DNA here is from genome assembly GCF_964235325.1 of Thermobia domestica. Classification (NCBI taxonomy): domain Eukaryota; kingdom Metazoa; phylum Arthropoda; class Insecta; order Zygentoma; family Lepismatidae; genus Thermobia; species Thermobia domestica. Next base: position 215,915,601 of record NC_137463.1, read on the forward strand.
GTGTTTGTCCACTTCAAAGTCCACACGGCGCGAACTTGGATCGAACCGAGGATCCCAAGCACCGGAAGTGAACGTTCTACCACTGAGCCACCGCGCCCCCATGTCAGGAACTGGGACTACAATTCAGTGCGAGTTAAGAAACTATTCGGCAGGACCTCCATCAACTTGGGAAACACTACAAGTTGGGTCTATGGGCCCCACATGATTTGACACCGGGCTAGAAGGCAACGCGAACATATACCTCTGTTTCTTTGCTGTCTCGTCTGAGGAAGGAGCCATTTTTGGATAGGATGTTTACATGTGATGAGAAGTGGATCCTGTACGAAGCTCCACTGCTCCGTCATCATTAGTTAGCATCCTATGACCCGGTTCCAAAACAGCCGAAACCAGTACTGCATCAGAAGAAAGTTCTGTTGTGTGTTTGGTGGACTTCTCCCGGCATCGTGCATCGGGAACTGCTACCAGCTGGTCAAAGCATCAATGCAACTGTATACTGTCACCAGTTGAGTCGTGTTCAAGAAAAAATCAGAACTCTGGAGCCAGCACTTCTGAATCGCAAAGGGATCCTCCTGTTATAGGACAACGCTAAGCCCCACGTGGCTAGGATGACCCGGGACACCATTCTACACCTTGGATGGAAAACACTATTGCATCCGCCATACTCCCCAAACATTGCACCATCCGATTATCACCTGTTCCATTCTAGGATGACCCGGGACACCATTCTACACCTTGGATGGGAAGCACTATTGCGTCCGCCATACTCCCCAAACATTGCACTATTCTATTATCACCTGTTCCATTCTAGGATGACCCGGGACACCATTCTACACCTTGGATGGGAAACACTATTGCATCCGCCATACTCCCCAGACATTGCACAATCCGATTATCACCTGTTCATTCCTTGGACAATCACCTTAGATGACACCAGTTCAAATCCCTAATAGAGGTGCAAAATGCACTTGATACCTTCTTCGCTTCACGGCCCACGAAGTTCTAACGCAATGGAATCTATGGCTTTCCAGAACGTTGGAAGAAGGTCGTTGATGGTCATGGGGACTATTTTTGACCTTCTAGGTACGTCTTAGGTGACATATCGATGTTCAAAAGTGGTGGGTGAAAAAGTAATAGAACTTTCTTGGTTACCTTTATACACACACACACACACACACACACACACACACATATATATATATATATATATATATATATATATATATATATATATATATATATATATATATATAAATTTAAGCTCAACATAATGGAAAAGGGATCTCCCGAATATAACAGCAATTAAAGGCAACATAAGTGATTTTTTTTAAATAAAGGATCAGTGCCTGTTTTATGACTATATACTGGGTCTTGTACTTTGGGCACTGAAAAATATCAATTATCCATTGTTTTGGACGGATCAACATCGTCTAATGATGGAAAATTAATATTAAAGTTTAAGATAAAGTTCAAGGTAACTTTGAACTTTATAAGGAATTTATTATAATTTCTTTTGAATCCATTCAAATACATAAAAATAGATACTACTGGAAGGTAAAATTTGAAAACACCAACGACTAAAACAGGCAGTCGGCATACTCATATTTCCAGTCACCATGGCGATCTGACGCCCGATATTTTTGAGCACGATTTATATATATATGTACTGCAAAAATATGTGTTGGACATTTTGTAGAAACTATTTTTGGTTATTGTTTAACAGATTCAAAAATGTTCTGAAGTGTTCTATGAACAAAATAAGTGTAAAATACCTTCTAACAGTGGTTAATAGGAACTGCCCGAAGAGTGTTCAAAATGTACTTGAACACTTGATGTGTCCAATGAACATACAGGCACAGAAACTACTTTTTAACAGTGTTAAATCAGTTTACACATTACCACTTACACATTTACAAGTCATTTATGGCCATATACTCATTTTACACATCAGTACTAAGTATGAAACAGAAGTGCTATACTATATATGTGCAGATTTTGTCAACACATAAATGGAAATGGAATTATTACATTCAAAAGAATGCTAACTATTTAGGAATAGGTACAATAAAAAGTCCTAATATATAATAATCTATATATATAAAAGAGAACGTACAAATCCTTTGTCCGCTCATCACGCTAATACGGCTGAACCAATTTCTTTTATTTTTGGGGGGTTATTAGGATTTGGACCCTAGATGGTTTTTATCATATCACTTTAATTTTCAATTACCAGTGTCTTGAGATAATTGACCATTCAGGTGTCCATTACGTACAAATCCTTTGTTAGTTCATCATAGGTATAAAAATAAACGTATTTATATGCAACCCGCATGACCGTGTCACTCGGCGGGTTAACATACATGACAGGCGTTATAATGGTTTTTATCATATCACTTGAAAGCGAAAAAGTAAAAATTATCTAAGTAACAAAGTTTATTGCGTTCGGGGGTGACCGCAGCGAAGCGGGGCGGGTTAACATAAATGACAGGCGATATAATGTTAACATTTACTGCAATCTTCTATGGTTTTTATCATATCACTTGAAAGCGAAAAAGTAAAAATTATCTAAGTAACAAAGTTTATTGCGTTCCGGGGTGACCGCAGCGAAGCGGGGTGAACGCTGCTAGTACGTAATATACACACGAAGTATAAATACATAAATAAATAAACGTGAAGACATACAATCTAAATGATTCTAGATTTCCTCGTGTTGTTTTTCGAACTAATTCGGATTTTATATGTGAAGAGGCATATTTGAAACCACGAGAGAAGTTGGAGTTCCGCCTCCCAAATGATATTCTACCCTACTAGAACGGGTTCGTCTCTTATAAGACAGTTAAACTTGTTTAATATTTACAACAAACGAAGAATGTTTGCAATAGAAAATGAAAGAAAAAGATTTAAAAGTTTAAACCATGTCAACACCTTAAAATGATCAAAATGAGTGGCATTTAATCATTCACTTTGTTTTCTCATCTGCTCAACTAGATGTATATGATTCCGAATTTATTATTATATTTTTGATTAACATAATCTTATTTCTATTTCGAGTTTTTCTCTTCTCTTATAACTTTTATATCCATATAAACAGAAAATCAAACAAATTGACTTTCATAAACATTTCTTTACAACCTGTGATTCTAATTCCACGCAGTATCGAGATTCGTGCTTCAATAAAGTATCACATTGAAAATAATAATAATAATAATAATAATAATAATAATAATAATAATAATAATAATAATAATAATAATAATAATAATAATAATAATAATAATAATAATAGAGATCGGGTTCGATTCCCGGCGGGAGTTCATATGGTACGGATCACACATAAGTTGTAGGATCGCACCTCATGTGATCTGACTACTGAACTCAACGCGACGTTAAACTCAAAACTTAACTCAGCCATAATATAATAATACTATGTATGTGTGTAGATATGGCGAATTGGTAATGCTTTCGTATATTGAAAGATGACTTAGTATAATACCTGTCACCTCCTGTAAAAGTCTTGCCATAGAACAAGTTACTGGGTACACCGTTATAGATAAAGTAAGTAACTAGCTAGTTTACTGATGTATTAATTACTTTTTCTTCCATTTTTTTCTCAAGTAAAATATTTTGCAGTACTAAAGTGGGGGTAGAGCGTGAAGCATATAGATGCCCATTTGTACAGGTAACATTCGAGGATATTTTACGTATCACATTGTTTCATTACTATTAAACATGAAACATTGGAAATGTTGATAAAAGGTTGTAATATTTTTAAGAATAATGTAACTGAAACATAATTTTTACATTGCGTGTATACAGAACAACTTCACAATGAGAGAAACCTTCAAAACTCTATTTATAAAACCTGCAATTAAACTAGTGAAAGAATTTGTAAAAAAATTTCACATTTTATTCGTATCTTCTTGTATTTATTTATTTATTGTAGTAATTTGATGAGAAAAGTAAAAAAAAAAAAAAATACGCTTTAAAAAATACAATTTGCTCGACAGTTCCGAACTCATTTTCATCATATTATGTAAATAAAATTACAAAATTCTAATAATATCTATCATTTTTTAACACTATTAAATCTAATAAGAGTTAATGGGAAGTTATGACTGTCCTCACTTCTTAATCTAGAGGTTGGGAAGCGGGCTTGTAGCACACGAAGTCCTGGGTTCGATTCCCAGTACAACAACAACGAACCCATGACAGTGGTTTAGATCCCACTTTGAAAGCATCCCATATAGTCATACTGCTGGCAAAGGACGTAGATATCAAGCAATCAATGAAAATAACTTAAAATGTTATTTTTATTCAGTATATACTACAGACCTTCAAAGGGAAAGGGGTTTGATTCCTATTTCTCACTGGATATACAGCTTTGACATTGAAGGACGGAAGAGTTCAAGTTGTCGAAATGTGCCCTAAAAGGGCAAAAAAACACTTCTTTAAATCAAATTACGATGACATATGTTTTAGTGATTAAATCCACATATTGTATAACATAATCTAAAAAATATTGCTTATTTTACTAAAATATTTATGTTATAACAGAAAAATTAAACAAAATTTAAAATTGTTTCCTAATTTTTGTATTTTTTTAGAAAAAAGTAAAAAAGTTGATGGGGCTTTGTCTGAAATTTTTGATATTAACCAGCAAATAAAATTTTCAAAATAAATTCATATTACTTTTATATTTTTTTCTTAATCACTACAAAGTAAACAAGTGTTGTTACTCCTGAACGCGGTGTCGTGTCCTGTTGTGCACAAACAAGAACGAAGTAAAAAAAAAAAAAGAGACTAATTAGAGAGGGAGTGGGGGGACAAGTAGCAACATGTACTTACAAGTACGTGCTCGAATCGCGGCTCCATGTGATTTTTTTACGGCCGGCAGGAGTGCAAGGCGTACCAACACTTTTACTCCAGACCACACTGTGACTGACTCGGCTCTCAGTCGACCGACCTGCCTGCTAGGCAGTCCTGGTGGTAGGCGTGGCTTTCTATCTGACGTCAAATTATCCAGGTGATGGATTGGGGAAGACTTGCGCTTCATCGCAAGCCGGAGAAACCAAAAGAGTTAACGTACGATACGAAAATGAACGGAACCGAAAAACTCTCCGAAAGAAAAAGAAAAAGGACCGCAAGCCACATCCGTCCCGAGTGTGTTCACCTGCAATAATTGGTTTCGAAGCCCCAGAATCACCATCTCTTGAGAACTGAAACTTTGGATTGGAATCGAATTCGCTCATCATCTAATCCACTCTCTTCTTGAATCTGTGATGCGAAAAAAGACGAGAGAGAGAGATAAATTTCTCATAAGCAAAGTAAGTATGAGAAATCAACAGGATTTTTTTTTATATGTTCAAGAAATGTTAATTTATACTCTAATGACATGGATGTATGGATGTTATCTATTTTTTAAAAAAAAATATTACAAATAGTACAGGGTTTCTACTGGTCACGGAAGTCAGGAGAGGCTAAGGGAAAATGGTGCAGGTCAGAGAAGCTCAGGAAAAAAGACAGAAAGTCAGGGAAATTTTGTAAAATATATTTTCTTCTAATATAATAATTGGAGTATTGGTTAAGTAATATCTACATATATCTATATATTAAAATGTAGCTTTATATGTGTGGAATCGACAATGACATCTCGAAAACAAAAAGTGCTAGAAACGAGCTATTTCCGCTAGTCGATTCCAACTTTTGTGCAGATTGTCCAGTTCTAATTGAATATTAAAAAAAATGACCGTTATTTCTTTATTACATTTTTAGAGGTACACCGGAAGTGTTGGAATTTAAAAAAAGTAAAACATCGTATCCTATGAGTTAACACATCACATTTGTATACAAGGGTTGTATATCTCTCAGGTGTTTGTTGCATGGGCAAATAGTAATGGAAAACGAAGGATAACCATTTCTCCAGGCTAAGATGAATCTTTATTATTTGCAGTGTTTCAGTAGCGTAGCTAGAATTTTTTAGGAGGGGGGGGCAATGAAGGGCCCAAGAAAATTTTGAGGTGGCCATCTTCAATGAATGAAATATTTTATTTACATAAGCACACACACACACACACACACACACACATCATATATATATATATATATATATATGTGTGTGTGTGTGTTTTCATCTTTGTTGTTCATGATTTTACTCTTTTACGGTGAAAATGTAAGAATTTACAATTTCAAACAACTAGGATACATTATAAGTAGTTATTTAAACGCTGCCTTTAAAATATGTGTGGCTGGTTGATTTAAGTGGAAACAGAGAAATACACTTTTATCGGTCAAGAAAATAACTTATTGGTTCATGCCTCTACTTAAAAGAGGATCTTTCTATTCTTGTGGGCAGCAGCAAACTTAGCAACAACTTCTTCAAGATCTAACGATTTAGCAATTTTCTTCTCAATATGAAGTAATCCTGAGTTGTTTTTTTTTCACCCTATCATCAGTCATTGAATTGCCTATATGTCTTTAACGTTTTCAAAGATGAGAATGGCCTTTCACATGTAGCATTAGAAACTGATATAGTGACAGAGATGATATCTAGCTTGTAGGTTCCTAAGAATGTGTTTTTGTAGACGCAAAGATCAACGAAATTTATCAAGAAATCAACTTTGATTTTCTCAAGTCTTTATACAACTTAATTGTGTTTGGGAGGATTTTGAGTTCACATTTGAATATTTCCAGATCACTTCCATAATGCTGAGCCATATGCTCCACAATGTTGTAATTTAGAAAGTTTTCACCTTTTGGATGTAGAATGGTGATTGATCTAATGATTTTGCTAGATGATCAAAAGCGTTTTTCCGTCTCAGTGGATGCTACGCATTTGTCCTACGTCGTCAGAATCGACGGAAATTAATTATTTAGTGTACGAAAACTTCTTTCGTCCAACACGAGTGTAATTATTACTGCAGTGCATGCTATTTGTAAGTAAGCATCTCTTATTTTAGTATGACTTTCAACATCGAAACGAATGAGAATGCCGACTGATTTTGCCTTTTTTCTGGTTCTTTGTCGATAACAAAGAAGATAACCAGATAAGGGACAGAGGTTAAAAGAAACGTTCAGATGGTGAGGTCAATGCATGCACCTTACAAATTTCAACGAATTAGATCTTGCTGTACTACAAACAAAAACGAGCCTGGAGATTTTTTCTCGGAACGCAGACTATTACAACACACTGCATTCTGCAGTTGGTAACTCTGTTGTCGAGAGATGTTTCGGTAGTAGTTTCATTTGTGGCTACTATCAACTCACCGTTTGTCGACCTATAGCAGTATCACCCTGTATGGTGGGGCCACTAGTGGGGCCAAGATTTTGAGCAAGGGGGCCTGGCCACCCAAGCCCTTCCTTGGCTCCGTCACTGGAGTGTTTCGCCCAATGAATACCACTGGATGCAAGAAGAGAGAAAACACTGATCATACATAAATTAGAAATTCTAACCAGAAGTAAGCTCAATCTTGCAAACGATGCGAAATATTGAAAAAAATAACCGAAAAAAATCTCCCCTTTGTAGTATCCCTTGCCGATTTTTATCAAGATATCTTTCAGTTGCGTCTGTAAAGGAACATATCAAATGTTGTGAAGATTGACAAGGAGATTCATCCTAATATGTGAATGATGCGGTGTAGAGAGCGCAGGTTCAGCTAGCCTATATATTAAAATGCTAGGTTTATATGTTTGTCTCCAACCCTTTCGACAATGAGATCTCGAAAAGCACAAGTGCTAGAAATGTACCGTTTTCAGTGGTCGATTACAAATTTAGTGTAGCTTGTTCAATTCTAATTGAATATTTAAAAAACATGGCCGTTATTTCTTTATTACAGTTTTTAAGCGTCATATCCTGCGAGTTATACATTCCAACACGGCAGCATTGTATATACGGGTTGTATATCGCTCAGGCGTTTTAATGGGAAAATTACAATGAAAAAATGAAGGATAACCATTTGTCCAATCTAACAAATAACTTTTTATTGTTTGGAGTGTTTTGCCCAATGAACACCATATATATCACTGACATTATAACTAATTGTGTGTGTAATGTATTTGCTTATTACATACTGCATGCAAGAAGAAGGAAATCACTGGTAATACATGAATTAGAATCTTCAACCGGAAGTAGGCTCAAATCTTGCAAACGGTGCGAGATATTGAGAAAATAATCGAAAAAAATCTCCCTTTTATGACACCCCTTGCCGATTTTTTTTATCAAGGCATCTTTCAGTTGCGTCTGTAAAGGGACACATACAAATGTTCTGAGGATTGACAAGGAGATTCATACTTATATGTGAATGATGCGCTGTGTAGAAAGCGCAGGTTCAGCTAGTGTATGTATTAAAATGTTAGGTTTATATGTTTGTCTCCAATCCTTTCGACAATGAGATCTCGACAACCACAAGTGCTAAAAACATGCCGTTTTCATTGATCGATCCCAAATTTTGTGTACATTGTCTAGTTCTCATTCAAAATTTTCAAAATCCGTGTCATATTTTTCTATTCAACATTTTAGGGGCCGTTTTGAACCCATAAGATTAACATTGTTGAAGGCCGAAACTACGGTGCTAGGCAACCAGTAGACAAGTTACGTATGGCGGGTTGACGGACATTGCAGGCGCTTTGCTTAAATCTGAATGGCAAAACCTATTGCATGCTGGCAACTTCAAAGGCTTCAAGAGACACAATGAGCCGTACTCCGACAGTTAAGGATTCACTTTTTAACACAAAAATCCACTTGATATCGTGTTAATTCTACAAATTTGCTACAAACTCATTCCAACATAGCATTTCACTTCCTTCGTGAGTCTCTATCCTTTACTTGTGTGAGTAAGCAGACATGCACAATGGGAAGAAGATTTATGGTCATAACAGAACGATGCGCTGAGTAGACAGCGCGGGTTCAGCTAGTATCTTTATTGAAACGGGATATGGAGTGGATATATATAAGTGTTTCTTTGTCATTTTATTAATAAATCTATAAGTTTCATATACTGAGGGTGTTTCATTGTCAAATGATTGGTAGTGTAATAATTGCGATATAGAACAATTAACATTAAAACGTATTTTATACAGATTTATAGAAAGTCTGGAGTATAGTTCATTGCCAGATGTTCATAGGGAATCTAATAATTGCAATATTGGATAAGTAACAGATCTTTATTGAAACTGGATGCGGATATTTTAAAAGAGACTTGTCATTATATTAAACGAATGTATAAGAAGTATCCTACCTTCAGAGTAATTGATTGTCAGATGTTTGTGGATAGATATTAATGATCACAGTATGGGACACTCTCAGATTTTTATGGCAGGTAAGTGGAATGTACGTATGAGAAATTGATTACTATTTGTCTCTACAGAATAACTGTTTTCATACATAAATATTCACCGTTATATAATTCCTTATTTATATGTCAACATTATCCGACACCTGTCAACATCATCAGGGAATTTCCTGCCAAAGGTAAGGGAAAGTCAGGGAAATAGATGTCTCCAGATCAGTAGGAATCCTGTACAATCATGTCCAAAATGATTGTCGCATATCTATAACTGTCTTATTGTGGGAATATAATTTGATAATTATTTTGCAGAGTACTTTTAATACTATTAGTATGTGTATAATCAGGAAATGTATATTTGTGGTAAATTTCATAGGAAAAGAATTATAAATACGAAAATTAGAATGAGTAAAACAAAATGTTGCTAAATGGACAAGAAAGGTTTTCTTTTCGTTGTATTGTTCTTATTCAGTGATCTTTCGACATGAAACTTACCACATACATGGCTTACCCAATTATACACATACTAACAATATAAGAAATACCGGACAAAATCGTTATCAGATTATATTCTTATAACAACATATTTATAGACATGCGACAATAATTTAGGACATGACTGTACATAAATGAGTTAGGAATAGACAAACAATAAAAGATACAATCAGCTAGTTAATAGTTTATTTTGCTACAAATAAAGTGCTAAATAATAAATAAATAATTTCTTCCAACCAAATTAAAGCTGTCAATTATAATTATTTCCATAGCATTACTCTCAATATTACTTATATCTGTAACTTAATAAGATTACATTTTGACAGTAGTTAATTATATTTGAAGAGAAATTTTATAGTGTATATTTCAACGTACGAGTTCATGTACTAGCAAGCACAATATCCGTCTATGCATTACATTCAGCTATTAGCATAAAGATCTAATGTTATTGACATGAGATAATGCATTTAGTTTCGATTAGCGCACAAGTGTTAAATGGAAATGCTAATATTGTACGCAACGCTGACTTATTAGTGACAAATGTTAATAGACTTTAGTTTTATTACCAAAAATATTATTGATTGTTATATTATTGCACTGCACACTGTGTTAGACGGTTAGGGAAATCTTGCTTCATTCACAATTTCAAAGAGCCTTTAGACTTAATTTATTCTTTTATTATTACATATTATACGAGTACAACAAAATATAACAATTTATTACATAGTATGATAAACAGTTCACCTCCCTTATTTTCTCGATAGCGTGTGTGCCATTGTGTATGAGACTCCGAGTTTAATTTCTGGTAGGAGAGCTATGAACTTACCTCAGTGACTCAGGTTTCTCTTTAAGCTGTATATCTCGTCCTTTACAGATAATCTTGCTTCTGACAAATGCCAAAGACCACACTAATTTGTCAACATTAATAATTGTATCTACTTACAATTCATCACTTTCAATAACACCACCTTCACATACAATTTCGTTGATATTTTTTTTTTCAAAAATTTGACATTTTCCTTTAATTCACAATAATACAAACAAATCCACTACGGTCTACATACCACATTACTGGAGACTGATCATATAGAATTGATAACAAAAAAACCATGTTCACCTCAACATTTTATTACATCTGGAAATAAAGCTTCTCCATGGTATTCACTTACTCCAAACGCAAGACTGCAGTTTACTTTTTCTACGCTTCTATTCTACGCTTCTACCGTATCATAATTGTCAAGTCTGGTAAGAGGTTTACTAAATGATAGATCTAGTTGTTTCATAACATTGGCCTAGAAATAGTGTTTCATTGAGATGGCGGAAGAAAGGAAATGTTAGATTTAAAACGTTTAAGAAATGGAGAAACGAGCTGGATTTACATATCAATTGGCTATGAGTAGCAGAATGAGCTTTGAATGGTATTCAATAATTGTGTCTGTCATAAAAACGAATTTTTACTTACATGAGATCTTCCATAATTTTAGCTAACTAACTTGGGAACTAATGTAAGAGCCCCTGTATACATAAAGGTGCCAAAGCTAGCAACTGAGAGGATAAAGCTTGAGGAATTAGCTTCCAAATTCAATTTGCTGGTCCATGTCACACGAGGCGAGCATATTGAGGCCGAGAATGGAGTCTATGATATTTCCAACAAGAGAAGAATGAGCTTGACAGAATTCCAGGACGTTTAGAAAATGCATGATGGCAACGCTGAGGTCATCAAGATCAAGAAAGAACTTTCATAAATTCTTAAATTTCATTCTACTCGGCGCCTCCATCATATAATGTAATGGTAGAGACGTACACGGTAGAGACGTCACCTTTTTATTACAAAAGAAGAAATTGAACCTCCTGTCCGAAGCAACGCGGAGGATGGGCTGGTGTCTCCTGCCCAGTGCAGCGGGAAGACGAGAGAAGCCTTCTGCCTGAAGCAGGCTGAGATAGATTAGGAACCTTTTGCCCCAGCAACGCAGACGAGAGGAGCCTTCTGCCTGAAGCAGGCTAAGATAGATTAGGAACCTCTTGCCCCAGCAACGCAGACGAGAGGAGCCTTCTGCCTGAAGCAGGCTAAGATAGATTAGGAACCTCTTGCCCCAGCAACGCAGACGAGAGGAGCCTTCTGCCTGAAGCAGCGCAAAGATAGATTAGGAACCTCTTGCCCGAGCAGCACAATGATGAGAGGATCCTTCTGTCTGAAACAATGCGGCGATAGATTAGGAATCTCTTGCCCGAGCAGCGCAGGGGTAAAGTTTGGGATTTTGTTCTGCCCACAGCAGCGCGAAGAGAAAGGTAGGACTGATCAGCTAGAACTGATGGTTTCTTGGTCTCAATGTGCTCTTTTATAGCCGTCCTCTGGAAAGAGAGCCTGTGGAGGTCTGTCGTAGTCTTTCGTGGTACTTCGTGTCCTTCTTCGTACTTCTTCGTAGGTGGTTTCTGTCAGCTGCTTGATAATTCTCGTGGAGAAGCACGTGTTTTGGTTTTAAAAATATGAGGAAATATTAAAAAGTTGTTAAACATTTTAATGTATATTAATTTCACTGACGATAAAAACAAGTGAAAAAAGTGACTGTGCCTTAGATACGAGCGGTTCGGAGTTCGATTCCCGTGAGAATGCACGAAAATGTAATTTCACACAATTCATTTTCATTAATTTTAATTTTAAATACCTACCTAAATAAGTATATATAAAAATATTGTAATGTCCCACGTGGTGTTGTATACAAACAACTTCATGCTTATGTTTACAAACACCATCACATGGTTTTACAAGAGGATTCTACACACCAGATGGATCCACTATCACCTGCAGACGACGGACTTCTGGCTCCTCCCACGAAGCAGACGACGCAAACGGAGGAGCAGCGCCACCGCCGCCCAAGGACCCCTATAAATTTGGTGGCTGACAACGGACCTGTACCAGTTCTCGGGTGCCCCTACTACTGTTTGCAATGGGACATTAGGAGTAACCTAACCCCAGGCCTCTAGTCTGCAACGGGACTCTTGGCTTATCCTTCCTTCTTGCTTAGCCTGTTACGGAGCTCTGTCGGGAATCCTAACCTCAGCCGTTTAGAGTGCTACGGGGTTCTGTGGTCATCTAACCAACCTTCTGCTTGCCAAGGAGCATTGGGATCCCTAACACCACTCTGTTTGCGCCTGCTACGGGGCTGTATGGAAATACGGTCTGTGACCTTGCAGTCAAGGACTATCTATATCTAATCTTGCAAACTTGGAGAAATTATCTTTATAGTATTTTTTGTAAAATACTGTTTATAGTATTTATTTATAGTGGAATTTTATAACAAAAGGCGGTAGTGGGAGTCGATTTCAGACGCTCTTTTTATTAACGCTCTGCCTACAACCTATATGGGACAGAATTTTAAAATATAAAGTCCATAAACAAATTTAAATTTGCATAGTAATTTGAAAGTTCTGTAAAGTTCCAAGGTAAAAAAAATATTACATTATTTTACTTTTTTACGGGGACATGAAAAAATACAAATACAAAACAAATATTGTACACAACCAAACAAATACCTCGTATGATCTATTTTATAAAATTCAAAGTTACTATGTTTGTGACTTACTAACTCTTGAACCATCCGACCGATCTCGATTAAATTTTCAACATAGATGAGGTTTGGGACTGGGATGTTTTTTATCATTTCACTTTGACAGTAGAGTTAGAGGAGGAGGAGATATATATATAAAAATAAATAACACTTAACTCTTGAACCACACGACCTATCTCGATTAAATTTTCTGCATATTATGAGGTTCGAACCTGGGATGATTCTTGCCATTTCACTTTGACAGTGCAATTTAGGGGAGGGGGAGATATTTAAAACTGATCAAAAATGACCGTTAATAGAGTCGAATCCATAGTTTTCGGGGTAACTGAGACGAACAGTGACACTTACGTTGCAGTTTGAATCCAAATTTAGCCCTTTATGCCCAAAATAAAACGTATTCTCCCTGTGTTCTACTAGTACATAATAGAAATTATATATTTTTAAAAATAGTACTAACTTTGCCATTCTACAGATTGTCTTAAGAGGTATCTAGTTGTGAGTATGTCCGTGTGAAACAAATACGATAAAGAAATTAATATACGTACGTTCTTCGCTCTTTTAGCTTTTGCTCTGATACTGTCAACAGACGGAGAAATAGAATAGTTTGGAAGTTCAAAACTAAAAGAAAAGCAACTTTAACGCTGGAGAAATGTATACATTACTAGTTAGAAATACAAATTTATTGGAAGCCCACATAGTCCTATTATGTGTTTTATACCTAATAATTTATTTTTCTCCCTTTCACTTCACTGATTCCCTTTCACTTTATTTGTTCAAGTTCATTTTGTATTTCCATGAAAACAAAGAACTTCTTTTGTCTACTGTAATGGGTCTAAGAGCATTATGGTTTATACGAGGTATTGTGCTGCAGGTAAGGTAAGCGGATTGCGTAAGAAGAAGACAATGTTTCAAACAATTGTATAATCTCTTTCCCCACAAACACACAAAAGGAGGATTTATTTATTGCATTTTAATTACAATATAGCTTGTAAAGTAGTTAAAAAAGATGTATTTTAAATAAAATCAATACTATGAGTAATAATAGAAAACAGAAGGAAATGTTAATTTGTTCTTCACAAAGCACTCGGTTCATTCAAACATTTCGTATCATTTATTCATAAGTTACAAGATTACTATGATCTATTCATATAATTCACGTTTAAAGTTGCTACATCTTTATGCCTTCAAAAATAAACTCTGATCGCGCTTATAATTCTTTGTTGGTTTTGTGACCTATAGTTACGCCATTCAGGCTAAAGAAGACGAAAATTAATGCAAGTGGACGATTATGAAAGAATTGGTGAAGTTAGAATAAAGGTGAAAACTGGGAATAAAGAAGAACCGATTGACATGATATTGCTCACCCATAAACTCACATGACTTAGGACATCTTGTTTTGAGATTAGACGAGAGATTTTTCGTCTCGTAAACAACACTATACGTAACTAGGAATCCCGTTTCTTTCGATAGTATTTAATAAATTCTACGTAGCTTAGGAAAGGGCGACAAAAAACAGGATTTTAAAAACATAAATATACATGTTAGAAAACTACCAAGAGTATAATATTCTGCCATCACTGGTAGGTCTGTTTGTGCTAACTGAGACATTTCCAATCTGTACCGCTTGATATATGAAACATTTGGTTAAAATACTTGCTCCCTTATAAAAGTTTGTTCTCAAACCTTAACAGGTATATTCATCCCATACCTCTTAGGAGAGGGTATCAAAAAGTTCGTTCAATCACCTAGAAAATGACGAACTACGAACTCTCTCAGACATGCATTTCATAGTTGGGTCCTAGCATGTTAACCATGCAAATTCTGGAAATGAAATTAAATCTTTGAGTTTTATGTCTCACGGTTATGCCGGTTAGGCTAAAGGAGACGGTGATTGTGAGAAATGAGTGAAATGGTGGGATGAAGAAAGTAGGAGGAAAGGGAGAACCCCGAGAAAACCCACGAGCACGGTGTTTGCCTACCACAAAGTCCACACGGTGCGAGCTGGGATCGAACCAGGGATCCCAAGCACCGGAGGTGAACGCTCTACCACTGAGCCATCGCGCCCCCTATGCAAATTCTGGACTCGTTAGAACAACTCTTCTTCTTCTTTTTTTAGGTTGCAATAATTGCACTGAAATTGCAATGATTGACAAGCTTGAGGCAGGGAGTGTCGTTAAGTTCCTCAATCTTCAGTAGAATTCAGCAAAGTAGATTACAAAGAGACGAAAGAAATCTATGGGGATAAAAGCTCATTCTATGAGATGGTATCCAAGTAAAAACTGCAATTTTGAACGGGACATATGATCACCGCGGACTCTTCTTGATCTGGAATACCATTTTTCACTTACGATACCGTCTTGACGGAGGAAGTTGAGAAAATCATAGTGAAAGACAGGAGGATAACCATTGAGAACGTTATGTGTGCAATAGGTATGAGTCATGGATGCCTGGAATATCACTCACAATCAACTGCGTCTTCAGAAAGTGTCAGCACGGTGATTGCAACGACTGCTCACTTCTTTCCAGAAGACAAATCGCGAGGACGCTGCAAAAGAAATGTTGCATCACTGTAAGGTGGATGAAGATGACTTTTTCTTCAAACTTGTGACAATATGTTTGTCTTTATGATCAAGAAACAGAAAATAAGCAAACAATGGAAACCCCACCCCTGAAAAGGCACAAGTGCAGATCTGCCGCCAAGGTGATTCTTTCCATTTTCTGAGATTACGAAGGGGTCATCATGACAGAGTACCTGCGAAAGGGGCAAACTATTATAATTACTTATTATTCCCATATACTTCGAGAGGAATTGTTACGAGAGGAACTGAAGAAGAAAATTCGTGGATTGATCACAAATGATGTGCTGCTGTTGGTAAACGATGCACCAACTCATTTCACCCATGCATCCATGGTGAAGGCAGTGGAATTAGAACATGAAATATTGCCTCACCCCCATACTCACCAGACCTAGCACCAAATGACTTTATTCTCTTCCTAGAAATGAAGTATCCACTCCGAGGACGCCATTTTGACAGTGGGAATGATGTCATTTCTGAGTTTGAACTGTGGTTCCAAAGCAAACTCAACATTTTTCTAAAACGGGCTTGCAGAAAGTGAAGAAAAGCTGGCAAAAATGTATTGCTTGCTTAAGCACGGTGAGTACGTAAAAAATGACTAATACCATCATGGTGTCAGAATTCTCCGGAGTACATTTTTTCTAGGTGATTGCACAAACGTTTTGGTATTCTTTCGTATATACACTTGCCATGATCATCTCAGATGATCATTAAATATTTTAAACGTACTTAATGGTTCTGCTCTATAATACTTCCCCATACCTGTAAGGTCGTAACTTAAAAGTGTTCTAGCATGAGTTTCACACTCTTTATACAATCTTTTAGTTTCTTATTTTGCTAGTTTGAACGAATTTTCTCCCTAACCCTTAAAATGTCATTGATGCACTTTGGGTAATGACTTTTCTTCCTTCTTTTGTGGATCCATGACACTTAATCTGGTCATTCACCAGGGTAGAAAGTTATTATTTATTGTATTTACTTATTTGGCAACAGTGTTCAGCACAAACATTTTTTTTAAAGCGAAGTTAGTAAAAGGTTGAACAGATAATAAATCAACAGCATCATCAACAACACTGTAGTTGGATAGATTCATAAGCAATGAAAAGATAAAAGCGTAGTATATATATAAAGGTTTGGGATTTTGATTAAAACTATTGATAAGAAAGAAGCCTCATCTTGTCGTTTCATTTTGTTGCTTTAGTCGTTGTAATAAAAGCGAGTAACAATGGTAGCAATACTTGTAAGTGAAGTATTGGGAAGGAGGAGGGAAAATAAAGTTAGTATTAAATCTTAAGGCCCCTCCCAAAGAATCTTACAATCAGCGGCTGGATTAAATTGAGAAAGCTACTTCAGAAAAGGAATAATAGAAACAGAATAAATGGAGATTGAGAAACCAAATGTGTGATTTGTTTTATTTTATTTTGAGATCCATTTCATTCTATCGACTATTATCATTAAATTCAGTTGAACTTCTTTAGTGTATCTTTGTGTACAAGTTTTATGTTTAAGAGTTGGGATTATTTTGTAATTACTACAATGATTCTACGTAAATCTAAGATTGTATTTAAATTCTATTATTGTCGCTAGTAAAAGTATAAAAGGTACTCTAAACCTTCTCGCACCAACACGAACTAATCATGGAATGCTACAGTTATTATTGAAACATTTTCTTGTGAAATACAAATAAAATTATCTGACGTTCTCAGAAAACTTGAAGAAACTCAATGTAAGAGTAAATTAACCTTTGTGATATTTTCGTAAAAAATAATTTAAGCATCATTATAGAGTTATTAGTGAAATATATAATAAGTCCAGTAGAGACAGGGGCGGATCCAGGACCGACTTCTGGGGGGGGGGGGCTTGTCATACTGCTACTTTTAAGGGCTCCAAACTTTGGGGGCCCCCCCTGGATCCGTCCCTGGGTAGAGATGGACCACTTTTTTCTGGCTCCAATAACTCGAATAATTGTGCATGTAGAGAATATTGTGCAGAGACTATTCGCAAACTCCGTGGAATGTTTGGTCAATATAATACATTCACCACGTTTGTCATATGTTTTCACTATGACAACACACTGTTCCGTCGTGAAGCGCCCTCTTCCTACCCGTACAGAAAACAGAAGACGACGATGTGCTATTCGGCGTTCTGTAACTACTAACCACAAAGATAACACATGAAAATCGTGTAACGTTCAGTGCTGCCAACTTACTAGAACAGAAATGGTGGGCAATTCAAAAGTTGTGCTCTTTATGGGACATCCTTTAGGCAGGCCCGTATTTATATATTGTACGCCCCGGTGCTCTAAATAATTTGCCGCCACTCGCACAAAATATGCCCCCTTCCCCCCCACAAACGACCAATATTAGAGTTGAATTCATAGTTATTTCGAGTTGCTGAGATGAATAGTGACAATTTTAATCTATTCAATTTCAAGGTCATACTCCACTCACCAAGGAGGGGAGAGATTTTCAAAGTAATCGAAAAGGACATATATTAGTGTTGAATTCATAGTTTCCGAGGTCACTGAGTTTAACGGTACCAGTTTTCATGAGATAGGGTAGGGGCGGATGAGCTTTTTAAAAATAATCGGATATGCTAGATAATTAGTAACTACTGTGATTAGAACGAATTAAACTCATTAACATATTTTCTTGCGCTTGCGCGGGACTCTGTGGGTAACTTTTAAATATTACTTTATTGTGAATCTTAAAAAGAATTTCAAAATTATGCAGCCCTGTGCTCGGGCATATGAATAGCACTTACCTAAATACGGACTTGCCTTTAAGAATAGCTTATTTATGGGTCGTCGGCATTGAAATATTTACATTTCAAAATACCTTTAAACACTTCTTTCTACGATTTAACCCACCAGTGAAACCATTTTATATTATACACACATACAGTCATTACAGTATAATCTTACGTATATGTACTGTATATTACATATACAATACGAGATATATCTTAACACCTTTAAAGAAGACCATTTCTAAAACGAAGAAATGCAATGCTAAAAATATATATATAAACGAGAGTATAAGAGAACTCATTACACTAATACACCCATTTTACTTAAGTAATTGGCAACAATTTCAAAAGCCATTTAGAGAAAAAGAAATAATGCAGACGTTAGCAATGAAATGTAAGAAAAGGAAGATGAAAAGGCTGTAATAATCTTTTGTTCTGTTACCAAGATGTACTTTGTAATGACACTTAATTACCAGTTTGTTGATGGATCCACTCCAATTCTATTTCAAAATTGCGATGGAACTGACATTTAAAATGATGAGATTGTTAGCTCAGTTTTATGAGCTACACAGACTTAAATATTATATATATATATATATATATATATATATATATATATATATATATATATATATATATATATATATATATATATATATATATATATATATATAAACCAATTGGTACGAAGTGTTTATCTCGCATTAACGTTGAAATTACAACCTCAAATTACATGCTTAATCCATCTCACTTTTGTGGCTACAGATTTAGTTGCATTTCGATACACAAAATTAAGTTTTATAGCATGTATTCGGGATAAACAAGTAAAACAAAAGTAATCTCAGCAATCCATTATAGGTGGTATAATGAACTAAAGGAACTGTCATATAAATTGGGAAACTCTTTTGGAAAGACAAAGCAATACTGTAAATTTGAAAGTGTTGCCAGGCTCTCAAATTTAAGGATCTCTATGTAATCCTCATTTAAAAAAAAAAAATTAAGTTCACATGCGTCAATGCAGTAATAAACTTATAAGTTCTACCTTCATTTTATTATTGTTTCTTCCCTCTTAACGAAGAAAGTACAAATATTTTTTTTTAACAAAAGGAAAACGTCTCGTTTCTGAGTAAGGCTAATTCCTAATTACTAACAGTCGTCGCTTCCCTACGTGCTTGTCCTGCTTGTCCGCATGACGCTAATTGATGGTAATAGCGTGCAGTAAATTTGCAGATTTGTAACTATAGTGACGATTTAATTGCAATGGTGGTAGCGTGAAGTCAATTTACAGATTTGTAACTATTGAAATATTTAAGTTTTACATCCCACGATTATGCCGGGTAGGCTAAAGGAGACAGCAATGATGAGAAATGAATGAAATGGTGGAAAGAGGAAAGTGTTAGGAAACGGGAGAACCGCGAAAAAAACACGCACACGGTGTTTGTCCACTATAAAGTTCACTTGACGGTAGCTGAGATCGACTTAATTTTCGCATGTACCAGAGGTGAATGGTCTACCACTGAACCACCACTGCCCTCATTTATAACTATTGTATTATTATTAGTTGTAGAGTACAGTCAATTTGCAGATTTATAACTATTCTGACATTTTAAGTGCAATAGTTGTAGAGTACAGTCAGTTTACAGATTTGTAACTATTGTGCCGATTTAATTGCAATGGTGATAGCGTGCAGTCAAGTTGCAGATTTATAACTATTGTGACGATTTAATTGCAATAGTCATAGGTGTGTAGTTAAAATTTGAACATTTATAACTCTTGTGATGATTTAATTTCTATGGTCGTAAGTGTGTAGTCAAATTGCAGATTTATAACTATTATGACGACTTAGTTGCAATGGTTGTTGCGTGCAGTCAATATCTGCAGATTTACAACTATTGTTCGATTATTTAATTGCAATGGTCGTAGCCTGTGGTCAAAATTTTGAGATTTATAACTATTGAGACTATTTAATTGCAGTGGTGGTAGCGTCTAGTCAATTGGCAGATTTATAACTATTGTGACGATTTAAAAATGAAAATTATATATATATATATATATATATATATATATATATATATATATATATATATATATATATATATATATATATATATATATGTGTGTGTGTGTGTGTGTGTGTGTGTGTGTTCTAGCGTAACTGTGGAATGCCTGGGTCATTCTTAACTAGGTACACATATTAGTTACAGTCTGAAAAATAGTACTGTTGAGGTAAGAACCCGTTGTACACCTAGGTGAGGTGAGAAGGGTTGGCATATAAAAATGATCGAAAATGACCGACATTAGTGCCAAATTCATAGCTTTTGAGATCACTAAGATGAATCGTGACACTCCCCGATGCCGTTTAAGTCTAATTTTAGTAACCTATAAGGGGATGAAATGGTGACATATAAATAATCGAAAAGGACCAATATTATTGTCGAGTCAATCGTTTTTAGGGTCGCTAAGGTAATTGGTAGTAGTTTCGATGTCGTTTGAGTTCAAGCTCAGCCCCCAGTGGGGGTGAGACCGCTCTATCATTCTTAGAGATGGTGGGAAGGAGAGACATATAAAATGGTCGAAAACAACTAATATTAGTATCGAATTCATAGTTTTCTGGGTCTCTTGGCAAAGAGAGACACTCCAGCAGGGTGAAATACCTCCACACTGCCATTTAGAACTCTGGAACTCACTGAATGAGGAATTCTCACAAAAATAGGTTGGGAGAGGTGGTATAATTCCCTGGCCACCCTAGTCACTTAACATTACTTCTCTAAATTTATTCGTGTGGAGTATGTTAAGGACGCGGTTTATGCAACAAAAATGATAACTGTGTAACAGCTACGTGAGAGAAATTGAGTTTTGCTTAGACATTTTCATGCCACTTGTGGGGTAGACAAAACTTCAAACCTATTTGTATTCATAGTTATATAAATCTTTTTAATGCATTAAATACGTGTGATATTAGACCCCCTATAGTCAGTTCAAATAAGAACGGTCAATTTGGACACCTTACTTTTCATTAAGTAATACTAAGGCTATGTAATATTTTAACCGATTCATATCGAGTATTCAAATTTTGTTAGGTTTTTCTATTAAATCCTAATAATAAAAGGGAAAGTCTCAGTTTGTGCATGATACTAATTTATAATAGTAAATAGTCACGCTAATAGATGTCGCTGCCTTCGCTATCGCTTGTCTGACACGCTAATAAATATCGCTATCTTCGCTATCACTTGCCTGGCACGCTAATAGATGTCGCTAACTTCAATATCGCTTGATTGACATGGAAATAGATGTCGCTATCTTCGCTATCGCGTCCCTGACACGCTAATAAATGTCGCTATTTTCGTTATCATTTGACTGACACGCTAATATATATATCGCTAACTTCGCTATCGCTATGGTAATAGATGTTATTACCTAGGCTATCGCTTACCTGAAACCCTAATAGATGTCTTTAACTTCGCTATCGCGTACCTGACATGGTAAGAGATGTCCTTATCTTCGTTATCGCTTGCCTGACACACTAATAAATGTCGCTATCTTCACTATCACTTGCCTGGCACGCTAATAGATGTCGCTAACTTCAATATCGCTTGATTGACATGGAAATAGATGTCGCTATCTTCGCTATCGCGTCCCTGACACGCTAATAAATGTCGCTATTTTCGTTATCATTTGACTGACACGCTAATATATATATCGCTAACTTCGCTATCGCTTGACTGACATGGTAATAGATGTCACTACCTAAGCTATTGCTTACCTGACACGCTAATAGATGTCGCTATTTCCGCTATTGGTTGACTGACACGCTAATGGATGTCGCTATCTAAGCTACTGCTTGCTTGTATAACGAAGCCCTTGTATAATTGCACATTGTATGGAATTTGGAGTGGAAAAAATGTCAAATATAAATAACTAGAACCTTTAATTAAACATAATTTGAACCTACTGCATTATAACTTGTTCGAAGGTTCGGGCGGCCCAAGTAGTAAAAATAACACGAGAATGGGATCCCCGACTTCTATCGAATTTACCGTTACTTTAAAATGACCCTAGATGGAGGCATAGAGTTTACATAGTTCATAAATGTGGATCTAAATTAAAGTTAAAAAAAAAAAAATAGAAATTGATGATACCAATAGAACCCATACGCAAAGTACGCCAAGAGAGACGATACAGTTGGAAATAACTATTTTCATCTCGTGCTTGCAGCATTTCTTCAGTAGTTTTTTTTCCATATGATGGAATGTGTTAGCGTGATCTCGTAATTACTTATCAATTTGCAAGAGTTTTCAGTCGATCGCAGAAGCAGCAAATATCAGCATTCGTCGCGTCTCTACTCCCCCCTGTCCTCCTTATATCTCCTCCCCCTTTCATAAGAGAGAGACTCGCAAGGTATTAAACCTTCGGTCAGATATTTCGTTAGTAATCTGCCTTCAGGTGCTTTTGCATGGCTTATCATGAATCCATAGCGAGGTGTGCAGTTTTGAGATTACAGTTTCACGTGAGACGAGAAATCATCGCGAAATATTAGATTCTAAAGAGGGAACGGATACTGAAACTGATTTTTGAAAACGAAGCTTACTATGTTCGAGGCGCATTAATGAATAGAACGCTGAGCTACGTGTTTCAAGAACTAAAGCAGAGATATTCACATAGCGACGGAGACACGTAAAAGCAAGCGACAATGTAATTTTCCTTAATGAAAACACATAAATGAACCATATTCATTTAAGATAATTAGGCGTATCTCTTAGGTACGTAAATAAACTATCTTTCTCTTATTTAACGACCAGAACACACCAACTTCGAAACTAGTCACTTGCATACATATCATAGTTTGAATCTAGTAATTAACTTTTCATGTCTACTTGGAGCAATTACTAAAGTTTTGGTTATTTCCGGTGTGTGATTCGAGAATCGTCCTGCAATTAAAACAAAAAGCACTGGCAGAATCTTATAGTAAGGATAACCGGGAAATCAGCAAATATTTTTTTATCTGATATAAAATTTGTTCTTAAAATGTATTCCAAGGCGTGTCAATTGGTTTCAGTGACCAAAGTAGAGAAAAATCACTGAGAAATAAGAATATCTGAAGTAAAAATTTTAGAGTTTAACGTCTCAGGTTAGCCACCAAAGCTAAGAAAGACGGTGATGATGATAATGATATATGAAATAATGGAATGAAGAAAGTCAAGGGCGACGATTTCTCTGCAACTTTGGAGAGGAGGGGCATTCAGATGTGTGTTTGGTTGCAGACAAGGGTCTACCAAGGTACATTCGCGAAGTGTCCCCTCGGGATTCATGTAAAACTGATTTAAATGCAAAGTTCTCCATGGCTCAATATGTATTATACTAATTTTAGCGACCCATATGGGTAATTTGCATATTTATGAGCCTCCATATACCCGGAATTCATTCATACACTACTATAACGCTCGGTCACAAAATTACTTTTAGTTTCTTTAGATGTAGCTGAACATGAATGTGGGCATATGCAAAACAAATTGGATCAAGTACTGCTTCTCTGACACGTGTTATCCATACCGGACGCCATCTTGGATCCGCCATATTGGATTCAACTTTCGACTTTTCAAATGAGAATAGGTACATGTGATACATCAAGTTCATATAAAATTTTCTCGGAAATTCATTGGTGTAGTGAGTTTTACGGTAGCTTGATGTATCACATGTACCAGTTCCATAATTATGTACCACCTTTCACTAACGTGTATGTGCACTTGAATAAGCAGGGCCAGCCTTAGGAGTTGCGAGGCCCAATTGGGAATAATTTTGAGACTCCACATTCCCAGTCAACTTTACCAAGTTCTACAGAAATTTATATATGGTATTATATAGATTGTATCTAATATAAATAAAATAAAGAGTTTGTTTGTATGTGTGTCTGTCTCTTTGTGTGTCTGTGCGCAGCCTGGGGACCACTGACAACATTTATAGATCACCTCTGAGATGAAGTTACATTATCGATTTTTTATTGACTCAGAGTGAAAGAGTGACGACGCTAACTTTAAGTTCGTGGAGAGGGAGTGAAGTGAAGGAGCAGAGACTTTGGGAAGCAGCTATTTTCTTATATAAAGAAAATATAGTTCTGTTACTTGGCCTACATTACAATAGGAGTGGGGGCAGCCGGGAGATGATATTACCAGATAGATAGATAGGCCCGTCCCCTTTTCCCTCTAACATTGTTCTGGAGAGACCTCTAATAGGAGGAATCGTATGTTGGAGCCCAGGCTATATGAAGAGCTGATTCGTATCTATAGGCTTTTGCGAGATTCTACATTTTCGTCTCGCTATTCTGTATATTCCAAGATTTTTTCATAATAATCTATTTGGAATTGAAGACAATTTTGGATATACTAATATTCTCTTTTAAGTAATAGTATGCTTAATAGTAATACAAATTTTTAATTTAATTTTGAGTCTTAAGTTTCGTGTTTTTGTCTTTTAGCTATAAAAAGAACGATGACGTATAAATGTTGATAACGAAATAACTGCTGAAAGATCAGTAAATAAGATCCATGCCCTGACTGGGATTACAACCCAGGAGACAGGTTTCATAACCACCAGGCTGATGCCCTAGACCCCTCAACCAACTATATTAACTATTATTATTATCAGTAGTACTAATAGTAGTATTTAAAATTAACATTTCATATCTATTTCTATATCTTTCTTTTCCTTTTATCTATCTATACCTATAATCAACATTGTCCCATCATCATGTGAGAAAGGCTGAACCGTTTGAAATGAAGTTTTGAACATAATTAGTATTTCACTTGAGTCGGGCATTTGTCATGTTACTTTCATTAAAATGTGTATACCGAGGGAGAGAAGTGGTGTTTGAATTTATGTCAGAAATAGAGTATCTTTGCAGTTACGGAGCTGAAATTCACTATACAAACTTCTTATTAAAAACTAGCAGCGTTCACCCCGCTTCGCTGCGGTCACCCCGGAACGCAATAAACTTTGTTACTTAGATAATTTTTACTTTTTCGCTTTCAAATTGCAGTAAATGTTAACATTATAGCGCCTGTCATTTATGTTAACCCGCCGAGTGACCCGCTTCGCTGCGGTCACCCCGGAACGCAATAAACTTTGTTACTTAGATAATTTTTACTTTTTCGCTTTCAAATTGCAGTAAATGTTAACATTAAAACGCCTGTCATTTATGTTAACCCGCCGAGTGACACGGTCATGCGGGTTGCATATAAATACGTTTATTTTTACCTATGATGAACTAATAACAAAGGATTTGTACGTATGGACACTTGAATGGTCAATTATCTCAAGACACTGGTAATTAAAAATTAAAGTGATATGATAAAAACCATCTAGGGTCCAAATCCTAATAACCCCCCCCAAAATAAAAGAAATTGGTTCAGCCGTATTAGCGTGATGAGGGAACAAAGGTTTTGTACGTTCTCTTTTATAATATAGATAATTGGACATGTGTCCCATCATTTTCGAAAAATTCCGGTTATAAAGGGGGAAAGGAAGCATATTATATAATATTTTGATTTCCTATTTTGTAATATAAAATGGTAAAAGGAAGAAACAGATGAACCGTTTAAAATAAATGTTTGCAAATGACATAATCAGAAGTTGGGTTAACCTGAAATTATGTTATTACACATAGATTGAAATGAATATCCAAAGGGAAAAGGGGGTTTAAATGTTCCACGAAGAATAAGGACTACCATATGAAATGAATTTTTGAACATGCATAGCACTTGGAAATTCACCGGGATCGTAATATTTCAAATTATGGATGCGTCAAAATATCAAATAATACTTTCGACAAAGTGGATACTTTCAAATATCTACAGTAGGATCAGTATTAACAGACCAAAATCATATCGACGAAAAAATTGGATAAATTTGAAGCTTAAACTATATAAAACGATAATTATGCCTGTTGTGCTTTATGGTTGTGAAGCATGGTCGCTTGATCTGAAGAAAGAGCGCAAACTGAGAATAAAATACTGACATGTGAGACGAATATCCGGACTCTAAAGAAACAAGAATGGGGAATGATGGAAACTTCACAACCAGGAAATGCATAATTTAAAACATTTACCAAACATTGTTAAGGTCATCAAGTCTAGGAGGCTCAGGTGGGGAGGTCATGTAGCCAGAATAGAAGAAAGAAAGGAATATTTTGAAAGTTTTGACTGGAAATCAAATTGGAAAACGTCAATTAGGTAGACCTAGGCGCAGATGGGAGTTCAATATTAAGATGGATCTTGCAGAAATAGGAATACAAAGTAGAAACTGAATCCAGTTGACTAAAGAAAGAAGTCAGTGGAGAGGTTTTGTGAACCTGGCATTGAACATCCGTGTTCCATAGGCCATAGAGTTGGTTAGTTAGCTTAGCAGTTGGGTTGACCTAAGTTTTTTTTTTTTTTTTTAAGTTTTCGGTATAAGCATTCGGCAGCTTATAGTTGCACTTCTGATATATATATATATATATATATCGGATGTTGCAAAATAAGTGTTACAACTCTTGGGAGGTGACTCCTGCCAATGGGACAAGAAAAAAAGTTCTCTGGAACTTTCGGCTATCGGACATAGTTTTGGATCTACAAGGTGCCGAAAGCGTGAGAAAATGACTTTCGGACGCCAATAGTTCGGAAACTATCCCACGTAAAGAGAGCGGGTAAAAAAATTACTGAAGAAGTCATACCTGCTGTAATGAATTTTGCATGTTTCACAATCCTACCATGCACGCGCAAGGGATTCCCCAAAGGAACGCAGGGAGTCCCGGATAATCTGCCAAATGAAAAGTGGTCTAAATGGATATGAATTGATAGGGTTTCTATCAGGTAACAAAAATTCGTTTATATTAAGTCGATATCTGGAACAAATACAAAATGGCGGACACCTTCATGCCCGTTGTGTATGGTTGCATAATCGCCAGGTACGGATGCTGGCCAACAGTGGCTTTCTGAGTGTTAAGTGCACGAATTTGCATTCAAATGCTCCAGAAAGACATTTGGAGTGTCGGTAGAGAACAACAGATGAAGCAGAGTGATTCACATGTGTGGAAACACGTAACGGATAATTCTCAGAAATGCACTCATATTAAGTAAACGTTAGTTCAAAGCGTCGGAAATGTAAGGAATAACATGAAGAACATGAAAGCCATTGCCGATTCACCAATAATATTCCATCAATCCGATCCAGTATGATGTGCACTGTTGCATACCAATAAGGATGCAACAACTGAGGCCAAGTTGAAATTGTCCAAGGGGAATCACAAAGAAAGTGGGTAAACTAAATGAATGTCACTAGTGGGATCGCATGATCGATATTGAAATGTGGCCAATCTGTGTCTTGATATCAACATGTAGCTAATGGACAAATGTGAACATGTCCCACTAATGCTGGGATACCGTTCCAAGTGCGAAAACTAGGAAAATAATGTTGTACATTCTGCTATTACATCTGGTGCACTTTTTGGTAGAACGTAAGTAGAATAAGATTATATCAATGTCCCTCTTTGTTTGGAACATTGTCCCACAGTCGACACATATGAAAATAAATCTCTTAATCCATGGTTAAAATTCTGATAGAGCGTGAAAATAACAAACTTGTATTATGTCCCACGTCTTGACATATGACGTACTCAAAATATAGGAAAATACCTCCAGAAATTCGTATCTTACACTCAGTGCACATGCCAAGACAAAGACGAAAATGAACCAATTTGTCACATGTAATACTACTGCTGGAATACATACATATGGAAAAAAAAACGACATGAGAAATAGGAAGAAACGTCTTAAAGCTCTGATTGTTTACAACTGTGCACTAGGTGTAACAAAATGAAATACACAAACATGTCGGGAGGCTGTACAAGAGCGCTTGCCAAACAAGGTGGGTACTCCTCAAAAGACATGAATACAAAGAAAGTGAGGCTCCCTCGAAGCCTCAGGGCTAGAGCGCTTACTCTCGCTCGCGTGGTCGTAGTTTCCAATCCTACTGGGAGCCCAGGGCTGAAGATTCATGAACCGAGTAGTTATATTCCTATTTTTCATACGTGGGACGGTGTCCCAGCAGTAGTGGGACATGTTCACATTTGTCCATTAGCTACATGTTGATATCAACACACACATTGATCACATTTCAATATCGATCATGCGATCCCACTAGTGACATTCATTTAGTTTACCCACTTTCTTTGTGATTCCCCTTGGACAATTTCAACTTGGCCTCAGTTGTTGCATCCTTATTGGTATGCAACAGTGCACATCATACTGGATCGGATTGATGGAATATTATTGGTGAATCGGCAATGGCTTTCATGTTCTTCATGCTATTCCTTACATTTCCGACGCTTTGAACTAACGTTTACTCAATATGAGTGCATTTCTGAGAATTATCCGTTACGTGTTTCCACACATGTGAATCACTCTGCTTCATCTGTTGTTCTCTACCGACACTCCAAATGTCTTTCTGGAGCATTTGAATGCAAATTCGTTGGCCAGCATCCGTACCTGGCGATTATGCAATCACACACAACGGGCATGAAGGTGTCCGCCATTTTGTATTTGTTCCAGATATCGACTTAATACAAACGAATTTTTATTGCCTGATAGAAACCCTATCAATTCATATCCATTTAGACCACTTTTCATTTGGCAGATTATCCGGGACTCCCTGCGTTCCTTTGGGGAATCCCTTGCGCGTGCATGGTAGGATTGTGAAACATGCAAAATTCATTACAGCAGGTATGACTTCTTCAGTAAATTTTTTACCCGCCCTCTTTACGTGGGATAGTTTTCGAACTATTGGCGTCCGAAAGTAATTTTCTCACGCTTTCGGTACCTTGTAGATCCGAAACTATGTCCGATAGGCGAAAGTTCCAGAGAGGCAGGAGTCACCTCCCAAGAGTTGTAATACTTATTTTGCAACACCCGATATATATATATATATATATATATATATATATATATATATATATATATATATATATATATATATATATATATATATATATATATATAATATGTATGTATGTGTGTGTGTGTGTGTGTGTGAATGTGTTTGTGGTACTTTATTTCTCGGTAACTACTGGCCGAATCTCTACCTAATTTGGTGGGGTTCTAAGGAATAAAGACCAAAATATTTGGTGATCCAGTTCGATCACGGACAGGCACGGCTCTTTTCAGCTCGGTTTGTATGTGGTATTTTATTTCTTTGCAACTACTGACCCAATCTGAACGAAATTTGGTGAACAAGCAGCCCATTGTCCAAGGGATAAATCTCGCTATAATTAGTGGCTGACCTAGGCCAGGTACAGGATTTGTTAATCTTTAGAGACTGTGTTCCACAACATCTTTGCATACCGGAAGGTTCTGAGTTCAGTTCACCTCAGCTTGTTTTCATTTCACTTTGATTCAAATATCCATCCTAAGGAGGGACGTGGATAGTATTGTAAGGATATGTATACCTACACGCACTGCAAGCCACGTATGTTCATTACAAACTCGTGTTTCTACAATCATAAACAAACAATGGTAGACGACGGAAGGAGACTATATCTTCAAGAAGAAACGAAGAGGATTCGGAACACTACGAGGAAAGCCGACTGCCCCTTCATGAGTACTCCCTCCAAGAAGATAGCTATAAAAGAAGACTACGAGACAACGAAAGTATCAGTTCAATGCTGATCGCTCGCCTACCAAACTCTTCTCCTGGGGCCGCCATGAGCTACGGGGTATTCCTTTAAAATCTATCTCTTGAGGCTGCTATGAACGAAGGAGATTCCTTCTAACTCCTACTCCCGAGGTTGCTATGAGCTAAGGAGTAATACCGATCCCCGTCTGAGGCCGCTGTTTACTAGGACAGTTATCCTCTTCCAGGGCCACATTGTGGCCGAGGAACATCAAACTTATTGCACAGTGAACACATTTTTAGAGAAGACTTACAAGAGCTTAGGATTTTTTTTAATAAGACAATTCTTTTGTATAATAAAAGATGAAGGATTGAAACTCCGTATACATTATTTAAGACTCTTCCTATCCGAACATTGCAGTATACATTTAAAAAGAAAATCCATAAAGTATTCTCCCTGTGTGATGAACAGACATTTCATTTAGTTATATAATATTGAAGTACTAAAAACTAAAATATTAATTGGATCATATGATGTATTCAGATCTTTAAAAAAAACCATGGAGTAAGCATTGGTCATTTGCTAGATGATAATTTGAATCTCTGCCAATGGATGTTCATAACTGGTAATCTTTGTGAAAAAGGTTCAATTTTCCACCTGAGAGGACATCATAATTTATGTAGGATACTATAAATCAGATGCTGGCTGGCCTTTTTATTTGTTTTTGAGTGTATGTTTGTTTGCATTTCAGTTTATAAATTGCTTCTCTAAAGACATATTTGGACACATTTAGAATTACAAATACATATAATGGTACATGTGTGATGACAACTTACATTTATACAGAATAACAAACGGAATTGAACAGCAGTGTTTCTTTTTTTTCTGAATAAAAAAAGACGAATTTTTATTTTTCCTTTTGGAAGCGTCCACGTTATTTATTACCCAGCATTCCAGCCGTCACATTGACTGTACGCTCTCTCTTGCAGTGCCATCTGTGTAAGTAATGTCACGATCTGCAGGATATGACAACTCACGTGAACCAAGAATAAATTGACCAATGTCACATTAAACCTCTGAATTCGCAACAGCTGGAGAACAACGCTTTTTCTTTATTATTGCTATTATTGCATAGTTTGGTTACGATAATGTAACGTATTGGCCTACTGGGCGCGTGCGTAATATGAGTAATACTATTGCAATTTATAAAGAGCTAATACAAGATACTTGTCAAAATATAAAAGAAATACAGGATGTTCCCAAGTGAAGTATTCACTTCCAGGCTTCTTGCAAAATGGAACTACGACATAGAAGAAAGAACCTAATAACCGTATGAAGACCGTATGAAGACTGTGAAACCACTGGCCACCACAGTTGGCCAATCTTCTGAATTATATCATGTAAAATTCAGGGAGAACTTTTTTCTTCCGTATTTCAATCGTTGGATTGGCGTTAATACATGTTCATTTGCCATAGGCCTACATGTATGTCCTATTATTTGTCTCGTGATGATGCGTCTGTCGTTTTGGTTGACTTCCTTAATCATTAGATGAGTTTTCATCGATTGTAATGGTTGACGGTCTACCAGATCAGGTCTGGTTTAAGATACTATAATTACCACGCCCAAACCTCTGAAGCCATCGGCACATATTACTTCGATTCATCGTGTTCTCCACATAGACTGGCAATGGATATTGTTGAGTTATTTCCAGATTTGTAAAGTGATCCGATCTTTACACACTGAAGTAGTAAGGTGTCACGTTGGTCATCGATGGAGGCTTACCAGCAACAACAGGAAATAAAAGTTGGTTATAGGTTATGTCGTAAAGGACCAATGCTTCTTCCTACAAAATTTCATTTCTCCAATCTTGCCTGGGAGATCAGGGTTCAATTCCCAGCGGAAGCTCATGCGATCTGGATCCCATGTTAAGCTGTAGATCCATGTCTCATATAGCCTCGCTGCAGAAAAGGAACCCTAAACTGAAAATCAAATCAAATCATATCTAGTGCTTGCCATTACCGAAATACAGTGGATTCTACGTTACTTTTTGATCGATCTTAGTAAATGATGCCAGACGTTGATGGAACAGTCAATTTTCTTAACGAAATGCTAAAGTGTAATGAACTATTTGTTAGTTTTAACGCTTGCTAGAAAATCTGCAAGTCAGTTTTGCCACGTAGAAAAGAAAATATGGGAATTTGGACCTGGCTCTTTCGTAATAACAAAATTGTGTTATTGGGCAGGAAATCTCTCGACTACCACAAAAGGAAGTTAACTTTTTTTTATCCTTTTTAAGTTGGATTAAATCATAATCAAGAAGTCGGGCTTAGAAAAATATTTAATGCATGGTGTATATAATATCGAAGGTACCTTTAATTAATTCAAGTTTGCAGCAAAATTTAAATGAACGAACTGTATCATCATAACTAAAGATAATCACGGAAAACAAGAATACAATTTCCTTCTAATTATTGTCTTTCATATTCTAATTGAATTATGTGAAACAATTAGTAATTTACAACAAACAACAGCAAACACCATCGTATACGCTGGAATCCCCAACAGAAATCTGCATGAAAAGCGTCGTGACAATCTTAACCGCACGAAGTAGCAGCAGTGACAATCTAATTAGCTATTTCTATTTAATTATGAATAACGAGACGGGATTTTTTTTTTTTTAAAAGATATTACTCATACTGGTACGTGCTTGTCTTGAGGCAAGAAAAAATATAATTCTGAAAATTATTTCATTTCAAAATTACTGTAGAGAAACGTGCTTTATATGCTGCGAAAAATAAATTGAATTCAAACTAAATGTGTACTTTCTGTAACACACACGTATATATATATATATATATATATATATATATATATATATATATATATATATATAATGAAGGTCACCTCGTACCCCTTCCCCTTAAACCACTCTACCGATATCGATCAAATTTTCAATATATATGAGTTTTTGGTCTGGGATGGTTTTTATCATTTCACTTTGATGGTACAATGTAGAGGGGGAGCTATAAAAATAATAAATCATAATTACTCTTGAACAACGCGACCGATCTCGATCAAATTTGCCACATAGATAAGTTTTGGGCCTGTGGATGTTTTTTTATCATTTCACTTTGACGGTGCAACTTATAGACGAATCATTTAGCTCAAAATTCTGTGATTAATTAAAAACGAAACCTTGTAAGCATGGGACTTTGAGATTAGATGCTTTCGGTTGTAGTGAACAACATACTAAAAGTCCCCAAAAATCACAGTTGTGCTACGGCCACCATATTAAAAAGTGGCCGCCGTAATAAATCCATTTTTTTTTAAAGTTGTGATCAATAAAGAAAATACCTTATAGGCATGGAGCTATGTGAATAGATGCATTATGTGGTAGTGAAGAACATACTGAAATCCTCCCAAAAGTGTAAGTGTGCTATGGCCGCCATACTGAAATCTGGATGTTGTAATACGAAATAATTAGAAGATGTTACGAATTCTTTATATACATCCATTTAGTTATAATTAATGAAATACAGAAACCCTTTTGTACTACCTCTGACATATTGCAATATGACAGCCATCTCATTTGTTTGGATCCTCAAGAGTACTGATATATTTTTCTTCTCATCAGCATCAGTGAAAATTAAATTTTACACAAATATGTTATATATATTATTGTGTACCACAATGTGTAATCAAACAAAATATTTAATTGAATTTTAAAATGTGTATAAAATAAGCAATGTATGAAGTGGAGGCAGTTTGAATATTCTTTAGGATTCATAATCCAATGAAAAATTTAGAGTGCCTTGACTTCTACAATGCAAATGACCGGCTATGACTTCTAGAACTAGGAAGACGCAGAAAGAATGTGTATGAATGTTGACATGACGGAAAAATCATATAAATACTACCGGATTCTCTTCCGGGTATTGGAAGTCCTATTTTGACGTCGAAACTCTGCGAGTCAGGTTATTCATCATTAGTTTTTCTACTCCGTCATTCTATCCATCAGAGGTTCTGCGTATCACCGTTATCAAAAGTAAGTGATTATGCATTGTCTTCTCTAGATGCATAGAATATATATTTCGGCAATCTTTGTGTTTCTGTGCAAATGGCATTTGAAAATATATACCTTACAAAATTTTCATTAGAAATAAAATAAATGAAAAGCAGATGTTTTTACGGTTAAAACAAATGCAATCAAATTGTCATTCACCACTTTAGTCTATGTCTTCCTCGTCATCAGAAAATAGATCACTTGTATTAACCTTATTCATACAGGAAAGTCCTTGATAGTTTTTACACATAGCAGAACAAAACAAACCCGAGTTCCTACAGTAACATTTGTTATACCATGTAGATCGACATGCACATGAAATAAGCTTTATCAACTCTGGAGGTGCTGGACTCCTTGTCATCGGCACTGGAGACAAGGCATTTCCCAACTGTACCCATCCCCAGTCGGTTTGGTTCAATTTATTTTCTTTCCATAGTTGGATCTGAAGATACACACGATACGAATGTTGGGCAGCTGTGTCACTTGTAGGAGGTAGTGATGAAAGGTCAAACGTCATGTTGAAAGGTTGTTTGGATATCATGTTATTGTATATACATACCTGCAGTACCGTAGATCGTCCAATGTTTGTTGTTGTCCACCACCATACAAGTGTAGCAAAAATATTTCTCCGGCTTTGGATATCTACTCTCGTGTTGCCAATGGGTTATTAAATACTAATATATTCTCCCTTAGTCTGGTACTTTTCTATATGAGGTGTAATGCCCTCCGCCGGGGTATATGTTTACAACGCCGGAATATATGATCTTTCTGGCAGGAAATAAACATATAGGGAAAAAACTGAGTACGTACCAGCACCTAGAGAAAATTTGTACGGGGCACATGTATAAAAATAAAGAGTAGGTATGCACCATGTAAAGTGTTTCCAGCTTTAGAACAAAGTAGGCGTAAACAAAGCGAAATGAATTACTCCGTGGCTCACACGTGCTTCGGCAACGAGAGACGTGAACAGCAAGATCGTCTGCTTACTTACTGTAGTCGCGTAATTTCCAAAGTGTAAGGCTACAGTTAGTTGGTAAATAATTAACGGACTGACACTGACTACTGCTATGTTGGAAATATGCATTTTCTTAAATCCTTATATAAACGAGATTGTCTCTATTCTTGTTGTCCTCTTTTGGTTTTATAACACGAGACGAAAATGGATTATTGTCACACATCGTCGCCATGAAACTCTGCATTCTACAATAATTTTAAATGAGTGGGGAAGGCGCGTGAACGCATACGCATGCGCAGTAAATATTAGATGTCCAGATACAGGTGAGGTTGAAATAAAGTTACATCTGTTGTTAAATATTATATATATTGCGTTTGTTATCACAAAATGTAGAATAAATTCAAATATTTTTATTTGATGAAATTATTATTTTAGTAGGGATTATATTGCGGTAGGATACTAGTGCACTGAGACCAACAACCAATCACTGGCCATCGACAGACTGGTAGTCAGGTGGGTTTGTTTACATGTACTTTTTTCCAAGCTAGTGATATCACGTGTGCCTTTGGTGCACGTGGTCCCGCCTTCGATTTCCGGTGGAAGAGCACAAAAAATAATTTCACATGATTCACTTTCGTTAATGCCCTGTCTCCTTTAGCCTAAAGGGAATAACCGTAGGACTTTAATCTAAATTTAATTTCATTTTCATTTTCGAACCCAATACAGAAAATTTTCATCGCAGTTTTGCTCTGGTAGAAATTGAAAGCCCCTGTAGCCGAAATCTATGAGTTTTCCTTGTAAATGCGCTCGCTTTTTTTCTCAGTGTATACCCATCATGTATACGCTCATTCTTTAGGAAATTTAAGGCGAGTGTACGGTGGATTATATATTAAAAAGGTGGGTATACACTATACACTCTCGTATACTTTTTATAACATCCCTGATTACAACTACTAAAAGCTGTTGCTATAATGTAATGGAAGCGTAGGAAAGCAACAATGATTTTAAAATGTTCCCACGAGTGCGTCATTTTAAACAGCATAACAATTTTTACTTATGTTTTTCAAATTTTCGGAACAGCTGCAGATATCAAATTGCTGTAAAACGGCATTATGATCGTTATGTGTTTTTGAAAAGCATCTACGTGATTTGATGTGATAGTTTATCGAAGTACTTTTTCGAAATAAAGTCGTTCGAGGAAAATCAAATCTTTAATTCCTTGTAACTTTGGTCTTATTCACTCGGACAGTGTTGTTGAGGTGTTCATCAGAACATGTTACTGGGCGGTAGGCGCGGGATTCATTTTTGAATGTTGTGTCACCGACACGGAAATTTCACAAACCAACGGCGTAACGTACGTTAATTCATCATTCCTGCACTGTTTACTTTTTCCGCTGTTAGGTGTGCAGAAGGTCGCAGTTTGAGCTCGTAAACAAAAATTACCCTCCATTTGTACGTTCTGCATAGGGATGCGCACGAGTCGAGACATGTCTCGAATCTCGACTCGACTCGACTCGAATTCGAGTCGAGATTCGAGTCGAGACACACTTTGTAAAATTCGAGACGAGTCGAGACAAACGTGTTTCTCGACTCGAATTTTCGAGTCGAGACACGAGTCGAGTCGAGACAGCTCATAAAAATCTCGACTCGACTCGAATGTCTCGAAAATTTTTCTAAAACTTTTAATATTATTATGAAGAAATTATTCACTCAGGAACAGCCTTGAAACCAATTCCAGCATTTATTACTTTAGAAAGGTACAAAACGTATAAAATTAATAGTTAATCTTCCGAGATCAAGATCTAATTTTCAGCTCAATTCAGTTAATTAAAACTAGTAATTAATGTCGTGATATTTGATTCTACTTCAAATGTAATAATAATAATAATAATAATAATAATAATAATAATAATAATAATAATAATAATAATAATAATAATAATAATAATAAGAATTGATTATCTAGTTTTTATAAAACTATTATCCGTAGCCTATATCTAGTCTGTATAAGAACATTGCAATAAAGTGAACATCATAAATTGTCTGAATGAGCAATTGGCAGTCTCTAGTAATTTAGCATAGTTATAAATATTGTGTTTTTATTTCCATAAACGATATAGGGCTACATAACTTCTGGACAGGGCCAGATTTAAGGGGGTGCAAATTGTATATTTGTATTGCACATTACTATGAACCTCTACTATGAATCTACAATTTTAAGTTTCATGACGTGTTACTTTTCTGTACATTTCTAATGTTGAAAAAAGTATTTGTTATTGTTATGACCATTATTGCTTCTTTATCGTTACAGACTATTTCGTAACTTGAAAATTTAAAATATCATTCAATCCTTTCGATAAATTATTTACATTTGTGTTTTAAAAGTAAAATAGATTTATTTGTTCGTTCGTTATTTAATGATCTTCATTCTTAGTAAAAGGTTGGATACAGTTTTCGAAAGAGTAAGCGTATTTTTAATAACCTGAGTCCAACATTTCATTGCAGTTGTTTTCTCCTTTTAAATTAGAATGAAAAATAAGCATAGTGATTTACCATGAGGAAAACCCAGTGATCGAGCTTTCTTCTCTGTGCGAAGGAGATCAGTAATCAAAGAAAAAAATACCAGTGTGTTTTATATTTACAAATAATAATATCTATAAGTGTGCCGCGAGAATCCATGTTACACCCATAGTGTGCTGCAAGTTGAAAAAGGTTGGGAAACGCTGGTTTAGAGGAAAGAATAATTGGTACACTCCCTCCTCCCTGCTCTCTCTCTGCCTAGTATATTTTCTTTATTTTATTGTCTCCGAAACACCATTTCAGACAAATGCTTTTCGGTAGAAAAGTTAGAAACAAACCATCCCGCTCTTGGACAAAGTGGGCAACATGCGGTAGTCAGGTCAATGAACCTGCTTTGGAAATTTTCGTGCAATTTAGGTTACTGAGAGGGTGTAGTTTCTTCAACTAAGCCGCCTTCTACTATGGCTCGTGCCATAAATAAGTCATCGTCTGATCATATGGGAAACACCGCTAGTTGTCCTTGCCTGACATCTGTTTCATATTCATATAGCAAATGTTTTTTTTTATAGACGGTGTTGTATCTATCCAGAGAAATATCATCCGTCCCTGTTCCCATTTGAAATGTTGCGGTTGACCCCCTTGAGCCTTATGATGGGAGCTCTGGGGGACTTGCTTCTTACAAAGTTCTCTTGGCCCTCGACATGAGTACATTCCTGTGCAATTGGATTTGCATCTCTTTTCGCTTCGCAGCAATTTGAGATCACATTGTTCGATGCCATGTTAAGACAGCACATATTTGTGGCGTCCATTTTGAAAAACATGCTTCATATAGCAAATGTTTCCTATATATGTTGTTGCACATTCCATGATCAATCGAGAGAGGTAACACTCGGTCCCTGTTTCCTTTTGAAAATTTGAAGTTGGCTCCTGGGGCCCTATGTTGGGGATCCTGGGGGCACTTGCTTCTCACAGACTTTTATCACCCCCTGACATTGGTACATTCCTGGACAACTGGATCCGTCACATTTTTGTTCGTTTCGCAAATCTTTCAGGTCACAAAGTTTGATGGGACACCCTGCATATTCCCACATACGACCCAACCATGACATAATGTTCACTGCTTCTATTATCGGTTGTTGGCTCAACCCAACCATTTCATGTTCCCCGACTTGACATTGCCTCAATCACTCTAACATTGATGCATTCCGAGTGTTGCCGAAATTTTCTTTTTCTGAAGCGAGTGGCCTAACTATATTAGACTTGTCTGGATGCCCATGGCCAGTCTTGCCAACTTTGGAACTCGTTTTTCTTTTCGACTCTAGGTACGTCGGTTTCATGCATATTCGGTGCTTCTTGTTTTGTTCATTCTAATATGTACAGCCCCTGATCAAATGTGGCGCATTATGGCCAACTCCGTTTTTTCCGTATTTTTCGTACTTCTGTTTTTTTTCTATTTTCTTTTGTTAGATTGTACCACTGATTAGACACGCCATATCTTATGTTCTACATGACAG
Organism: Thermobia domestica; assembly: GCF_964235325.1. Lineage (NCBI taxonomy): Eukaryota > Metazoa > Arthropoda > Insecta > Zygentoma > Lepismatidae > Thermobia > Thermobia domestica. Next base: position 215,954,961 of record NC_137463.1, read on the forward strand.
GTTGACACTGAATATTGCACTCACTTCATATAGTGCTCTTTGCAAAACATGTACTTTTCATTGCAGTTGGCAACACTGTTAACCCCACTGGTGGCCTTCATTTGTTCCCTATTGTGGCAAGTCTCTTTCTATACATCACTTGTCAGCATTGTATTTTGCCGTGTCCCCTTTTTTTTTTTTTTTTTTTTTTTTTTGTGGAATTTGCACTTTTCCCCCTTGTCCAGCCTTGCTGTTTCCCGAACTTCCACCCCTTATATTTCCTGAGCCTATTGCTATGGGCAGCTAATTTTTTGGGAATGCTCATCTCTGTTACAGCTCTTTCAATTGGCATAGGCCACACCTTTCACTGCAGCTATCATTTTCGGAAGGTTCCCTTGTGAGATCCGAACGAGACAATTGTGTTCGCATTGGATATGTTATAACTAGACGAATCCCGAAGTTATACGTGTCACCGGGCGGGATATCGTGAGTTACAACATATTCAACGAACTTAAAAAGTTCGTTACTGAATTCTCTATGTCTGTGTGTCTATCTGTCCGTCTGTCTGTTATTTGCAATTTTTTCAATTTTGTACACTGCATTAGATAGAGCAGAGCTGTCCAAATGGCGGCCCGCGGGCCGCATGCGGCCCGCCAGACCATTTTCTGCGGCCCACAAAGCTCTCACGACATACGATTGTTATTACTGATTACATTTATGTTCATTCTTTTAATGTTTCCACTCTTCTTTCGAAATAAGGCATCCATTTAGTGCTTCTGTACAACAAAAAGACCCGGACATCCAAGGCAACACTGGAGTCGGTAATGTAGCTATAGGCTAAAAGGAACGATTACTTCAATTAACCAAATCAAACCAACCATACCAATTCACCATGAAAATTGTGAAGAATCTCTTCGGAAGCTGCCTTGGAGATTCTTCTCTTTTACATCTGCGGCCTCGCAATAACAGGATTGGATGTAGATATCCCAGCCCTTGTAAACTCTCCTAGTTACCATCATTTATCCCATTGAATGTAATATTTCAAATACATTTTTATGTTTTTCTTTTGTAGTATAATAATAATAATAATAATAATAATAATAATAATAATAATAATAATAATAATAATAATAATAATAATAATAATAATAATAATTATTATTATTATTATTATTATTATTATTATTATTATTATTATTATTATTATTATTATTATTAGCTGCGGCCCTCCACCTTGCTAGCAAAGACGGTTATGGCCCTCAGGCTCATTATAATTGGACACCACTGAGATAGAGCATCAAAAACTATTAGACAAAATGATTAAATTTTTCGCGTCAATCTAACCGTTCGCAAGATAGTGGCCAAAAAATGACCGATTTACAGAAATTTAAGCAGCCATATCTCGGGAACCGTAAGTCATAGAGAGATCATATTGGTGTTGATCAATATCTAAAAGGATGGTAAACATTTTGGTACCAAATAGTAACCGGTAGTCACTGTCCAACTGGCCAGTGGTTTGGCCAATGGCCAGCTGGCCAGTGGCCACCAATTAATATCAGGACAAAAATGTTTAGCATTCTATTAGGGATTGATTACCACCAATATCATATCTCTATGGCAGGGGTGCCCACAAGGGGGGGGCTATGACGCAAACTGCGTCATTGAAATATTTGGGGGGGTTAAAAATCTATATAAATATGTTTGATGGGGGGTAAAATTAATCGAAAAGAAGACTTTTTCATGGAAGAACACCTACGGATAGACAATTGGGGGGGTGCGTCATGGACATAAGGGGGGGCACCACTGTCTATGGCTTACCGTTCCCGTGATATTGGCCAAAAACATGGCCAATTTCTAGATATTTAAAAAGCCATAGCTAGGAAATTACCTGCTAGAATAGTTTGAACCGAGTCATTTGTTCGGAAACGATTGGGTAAATGGAAAACTCGGTGAACATGTATCCCATCATTTTCAAGGCCACACTTTTTTGGGGTAAAAAGTTTGCCTCAGGGTTCCCCGCAGGGCCCCAGACAGGATCCAACTAAAAAGTTTCAAATGGCAAGGGGGGTTAAGTAGCACATCGTTTGAAATCTGTTGTAAAATGAAGGAAAATGGAGCAAGTCTCGACTCTCTACGACAACCCTGTGCAAAATGGCGGCGGGTCAAAATGAAAACAAAAACTTAATTGAAAAGTCCACGGCCACCCGTATAAATCGAAAATGGTGAGACAAATGTAAAAACAAGAAAGGACGTGTGGCATTACGAGATCGAGCTGAAGAGAATTTCACAGTAAATATCAAGCTCAAGCTCGAATTAGTGAGAAACTTGACTAGTGTGATCCTCATTGAGATTAGCGAACGCGAGCTCCATTGAGGATAGAGAACATGAGCCCGAGTGAGTCACGGTTGCAAAATTACCAATTTTACTTCTTTCTTTCTTTCTTTCTTTTCTTTTCTTTTTTTTCTTTTTTCCTACTCCAATGCGTAAGGTTTATGAACAGCAGAAGTGCTTGCTAGAAAGACCTTAATTAGCATTGCTTGAATTATCCATAGACTAGGAACTGCTTAGATATCTAATGCAACTTACGTTCGCATTTTAACAATTCAGGTTGTAATTAAAACCTTGAATACTGAGCAGATGAGCACGCAGAATGTTTTGTTGGGGTGTATTTCTAATACGCAATTAATTCTTCGTAAACAAATACAACTCTATAGTATCTGAAGCGGCTTGAGTTGGATTGAATGAAAACGTGAACATGTATTTGAACTGCGCAATGTATTGTTAATTATCATGAACTGGAACAATTAGAAAAAAAGTGGAAGCGCGACTGATGAGCACCAAACATCAAAATTTCACAAGGCATGGTCAAAGCTCACACCTCAAAGACCAGAAAAAAAGATTGCCCCATCAACTAACCGTTGTCTTGTCCAAGTCAGTTGCTTCTTTTCATTGTGAAATTTCCTGCATGTTAATCAGAATGTTGAAAATTTCCTACATTTTAAATTTATTTAGTATGTACTGATCAGTCAGAACATTATGACTACCAACCTACTATCGATATAATTTCCGTCCAGGCGATATCTGTGTCACCTGCCGACGAATGCCTGCTAGTCAGTCACGCGTACGGTGCATGTAGTATCAGTGAGAGTGCTGGCCGTGTGTAGAATGGGGAAGGCGCGCGATCTGAGTTTGACCGAGGGCAGGTTGTAATGACCCGCATACTCGGCAGGAGAATTTCGGAAACTGCAGGACTTGTCGGATGTTCGAGGAGTGCTGTGGTGAGTGTCTTCAACAAGTCGCGAAACCAAGGGAAAACGACGTCCAAACGTCGAGGGGTTGGGCGCCCCCACCTCATTACAGATGTCGGACGTCATAGGCTGGGCAGACTGGTAAAACAAGACAGACAGCGAACTGTGGCAGAACTAACATCATACTTTATTACTGGGCAAAGTCCAAGTGCTTTTGAACACACAGTGCACCGAACACCCCTAACGATGGTCCTCCGAAGCCCATGTCCCATCTATGTGCGAATGTTAACACCACGACATCGGCAACTGCGACTGAAATGAACACATGACCATCGTCATTAAACCTTGGCACAGTGACAGAGCGTTGCATTGTCTGATGAATCCCGATACCTTCTTCATCATGACGATGGAAGGGTGCGAATTCGTCGTGTTTCAAGAGAACAGTTCTTTGACACCTGTACTGTGGGACGGAGACAAGCTGGCGGTGGCTTAATTATGCTCCGGAAAACATTCACGTGAGCAACTATGTGTCTAGTGAAGCTCGAGCAAGGCACCATGACGGCCAAGGCGTATCACACACTGCTTGCAGACGACGACCATGTTTCCCAACGGTAGTGGCATTTTTCGGAAAGATAATGCACCATATCACAAGGCCAGGATTGTGATGGAGTGGTTCGAGGAACACAGGGACAAGTTCCAAGTGATGTACTGGCCGCCCAACTCGCCTGATCTGAACCTAATCGAACACAAATGGGATGTGATTGAACATGACTTCAGAGCGCATCGCCCCTCTTCCCGGAATTTACGGGAATTAGATGACCTGTGTGCAAGGGCGCCGATCCTGGGGGGCCGAGCACCCCCAAAGCTCATGTGAGCCCCCGCATTGTATTTATGAATATACAATATTTGGCATAATTTGAATACAATTCGTTTTAAAATCCTCATATATATGCCTTCTGCATCTGAATGCCCCCCACATTTACAGAAAAATCGGTGCCCTTGCCTATGTGTACCAATCAACTCTCTCCAGTGACCTTTCAAGGATCATTGCGTCCATGCCAAGACGCGTCGCCATTGTTATCCGTGCCAAAGTTGGACACACTGACAATAAGGTAGGTAGTCATAATATTTTGGCTAATGTGTGCGTATATTTTAACTCGTATATTTTGTCTCGACTCGAATTTCGAGACGTCTCGACTCGAATTCGAGTCGAGTCGAGACAGCGACTGTCGAGTCGAGACACGAGTCGAGACAGAAACATATTTTCGAGTCGAGACACGAGTCGAGACAACATTTTCTCGAGACGAGTCGAGACAGGCTTAAATCTCGACTCGACTCGACTCGAATGCATCCCTAGTTCTGCATGGTTCACTTTAGTACGACCGTGTTCAACAAATCACTGCCTCCGAATTACATGAGTAGAAACGAAATGCCATAGAATAGAAACAGCATAGGACAGAAATAGAGCCGAAATATGTTTCTGAGGTGAAATTTTGGCCGTATGCTGTTTCGGTCCTATGTCTCATTCTTCTGCCTCCTGACTAATTCGACGCCCTAGCCTGTTTTCTAAACATGCACAAAGTTTCTGATGTCGTAAGCTTATCTCAGTTCATCTATTGATTCTCTTACAGAGAATGGTTTCCCACCACACCGTAACATCGAACATTTCATTCACATTAACTGATATTTTCTTGTTATTTGAAAATCCCCTTTGTTATTTACTTTTTTTTTTTTTTACCTTTCTGACGATCTCTATTATAATTGTAAACTTTGTATAAGTTTTATATTATTACTATCAGAATACTCATTTTTCATACGGGGAGAATGTTTCATTTTGAACACAAAGGGGTGAATTTGGATTTAAACGACATCGGAAGTATCACTGTTCATCCGAGTGACCCCGAGAACTAGGATTCGACACTAATATCAGTCATTTTCGATCATTTTCATATACCTCTGCCCTCTCCCTCCCACAAATTACACCGTCAAAGTGAAATGATAAAAACCATCCTAGGCTCGAACCTCATCTATGTTGAGAATTTAACCGAGATCGATCGGGTGGTTCAAGAGGTATGATGTCACAAACATAGTAATTTTCATTTTTTATGAACATTGATTATTTGATTTAATTTTATATTTTATTGAATTTTTATTCGCTTTACTCTTTTTCAAAAATCTTATTTTATTTTTTTGTTTATGTGAACAGTTCTTTTGGCCTTTTCATAGCGGGAACAAATCGCCTCGTCACTTGTGTTCCCATTAAATCCCAAATCAACCAACAAGAAAAGTGTCAAAAAAAAAGCTTTGCGAATAAAAAAAAAATCATCGAAAAGTAAATAATAATAATAATAATAATAATAATAATAATAATAATAATAATAATAATAATAATAATAATAATAATAATAATAACTTGTTGACAGACAATAATTCAACCTTCAGCAAAAGTTCACGACCTTTCCTTACGTCACATTATTTTCCATAATTCTTCGATTAAAAAAAAATTCTGGAAGGCGTGGAACGGAAACAAATTTTCTACGTCTTGAATCTATCTAATCTCTAATCTTGCAATGACCAAGCTGACATTATTCCACCCTTAAAAATAGTGAGCGAAGGATAATATTTATGACGCATTCACATGAAAAAAAGATCTTTATCAATGACGTCAAAGTAATGGTGCATTGACTATATTATCATAGAATTATAGGCTTAACGAAATGCTTGCGAATAGACTATATAAGACAAGAAATTCTGGTTTTGCTTTGTCGTCCATATTTATGCTACGAATTTGTACTTGTACTTTTCTTTCAACAACATGCATACACCTGATGAAAACACTTGTCAGATTTAAGATAAAATCTTTCGTTTTCTAAGATAAAAGAAGCAAAGAATATGAGCTTTTAAGAAGGCGATGAACGTCCCGGCAATGTTGAAAGGACATTTTTCTCTGAGCTTAAACAGAAAGTTGCTGTATTATGTTAATGTTATATTGTAGAATTCTGTCTTTTGACATTATAAACGTTGTATTATTGTCACTTCTTTGTAAATAAGTATTTGCTAGCTATACTTTGCATCAACTAAAAAGTGGTTAGATAAAAAAATATACAATCTAACATTGGCTTTCCCTTGTATTCGTGATCCTAACTATGCTTTGCAGAAGATCCTTACATCTTCACGTAATCATAGCTAATAGATTATCTATCATTCTAGTGTGGATAAAAGATTTAAGATAAGTAGGAGTAAAAATTAAAGAAATAAAGTATGATAGTTAAAAATAAATGGACTGATAAGTAAAATAAAAACAACTAAGAAGTACAAGGTGTCACACAAACATCCCTAATAATTAATTTTATTAAATTACAAGTTTGAATACATACCCTTAATGAAAGTGGCCTAAAGTAATTTCTCGGCTACATACCTGAAAACAAAGTAGTAATTGAAAATAAGACCTTGTAATGACAACTTTTGACAAATAGAAATATTAAAACCCAGAAAATTATTAATATATGTTATTTATATATAACTTATAGTTATCATAAACATATAGTTACACGCTATTTTAGATTAACCATGTCGGTCCCGGCGTCCCTGACAGGGGACATAAAATATGACGATATTATTATTTTTTTTACAACTTTAAAATCAGACTGGCAACATTCAAAACTGTTTACAGGGCATGATCCATTTATGATCATCCTCCGTAAACAGTTTTCAAGGTTGCTAGTCTGATTTTCAAGTTGTAAAAAAAGAATAATATCGTCATAGTTTATGTCCCCTGTCAGGGACGCCGGGACCGACATGGTTAAAGATTACTACATTTAGTTTCTCGATGAAGTAAGAATTTTAGAGCTGCATTCTCGGCTCAGCGCTGTGAGGTCATTGACGAATACTTCAATCAAGAGATTGCGAACTCCCAGTCTGAAATACTAAAATCAGCAAATCAGATAGAGAGACGATGTGTTAAACTAGTAGCACTTACTAGAGTTCGCGACGTGCTTTTCGATTGACCTCAAAGCAAATAAATTATCAAAGGACTAGGCCGACGGTCGGAAAAGTTCCAAATCTTGAAGACGAAAAGTAAAGCGAACCAGGATTCCCATTCGGTATTTGTAAGTAAAATAATCCAAAGATCTGATTGAAGCGGTACACTGGTTTTCTATTCCCTCGACTTTTATTATAAAAAATGTTTTATACAAGTTTATACATACAGTACTACAAATAAGTAGATGTGTTTAGTAATAATTCTTTCTCTATGGGTCTGAATCTCCTGCCCAGAGCAGCGTGGAGACGAAAAGGAACCTCTTTTCCGTAGCAGCGTAGAGGTAGGTTGGTGTCTTCTGCTCAGTGCAGCGCCAAGACGAAAAGGAACCTCTTACTCAGAACAGCGCAGAGGGGTTAGAATCTCCTGCCCAGTGCAGCGCGGAGATTAAAAGCAACCTCTTGCTCGTAGCAGCGCAGAAGTGTTATAGTGTCTCCTTCCCAATGCAATTCGGAGACGGAAAGGAATCTTTTGCCCAGAGCAGCGCAGAGATGGGTTAGTAATCTGCCCAAAGCAACGCGGAGATTGGTAAAGTTAGGGAATCTCTCCCGCTCAGAGCAGCTAGGAGACAAAAGTAGGAATTGATCAGCTGAAACTGATATCTTCTCCCTCTTGACATGCTCTTTTATAGACGTATTTTGGAGACGGAGCCTATGGATGGGGTTGTAAAGGTCTCTTCGTGACTCTCCGTGTTCTGCTCGTATTTCTTCGGAGACAGCATCCTTCAGATGTTTGTGATTCTTATGGAGAAGCACATGGTGTTTATAAATATAAGGGATTATTGCAGTATGTAGAAATAATAATGTGATTGTATTGTTCAGTATTACTTTATTACAATTTTAAGTGCGCCAAATTGTTAACATAACTTTAATGAAAATACAGTTTAAACAATTAACATAACTTTAATGAAAATACACTTTAAACGATTAGTTTTCAATAATATTGTTACACGAAATATGAGGAGAATAGGTTTGAATTTTATTGCTCTTTATTTTCTAAATCCACATCTGATGCTAATCTCAGCACATTCTAAACACCATTGTGTTTTCTGTTTAATTTTACAAACAAGTTTTCACAATTGTCTAAAGAAAACTTTTTAGAAATAAAACGTTGACTCGTCAAGTCTTCGCAAATATAGATTTTTTTTCCTATTTATAACTCTAAGTTTGTATGCAATTTACATAAAATTACTCAAGCAGACAGACGAAAAAAAATCATTTTTCAAAATTCACTTTAAAATTTTAAGATCTGTAGTATTACAAGAAATGAATAAAACTGAAGCAAATATTACTTACATTACACAGACTTCAGTATTATTATTAAAAAAAAAAAAAAAAAAAAAACGGTTCCCCTTAATAATAGCCTTCGACTTTGTTTAAATCGCATTAACTTAAAATGATCAATACACTAGTGGGTATTCAATGAAACTTCCTTTATTTCTCCATTCCATTCCATCCTGCTTGACCTCCATGAGGAAAATGTTTCAGACAAAGAAGCCATAACGAAGTTCTTCGTGTAATGTTTTTACATCACATTTCAGCTTCGGTCTTTTATATTCGAAGAAACTTTCTAGACTATTATTTGTTCTTCATACCCAAATCATCCTTTAAAAAATAAAATAAAAAAAAAATAAGAAAAGCCATGGAAATGAGGACAAGCATGGAGACTGCAGTTTTCGGTGTTCAACAATAGGAGACTTCAATTATTGATTCTCTGCATTGAGTGCCTCTTCTTTATAAGTTCTTTTCTTCTGTCTTTTTTTTTTCTAAAGCGGTCTTCTTTTAAAACCATAATCCTAACTAATAGGTACCCTTGTTTATAGGAACTGAAAAATTGTTCCCGAAGTCATCCTATTTTACGAAAGCCCTCTTCAAAACAATAGCCACAAAGAGAGAGAGAACGAGAGAGAGAGAAAGAGAAAGAGAGAGAGAGAAACATACTAAAAAGATTCTCAATCTCTCCCCACACATCCCTCGTACTACTGTGTTGGTGTTATTTCTATTGCTCTGTAGGTATCAGACGGAGCCAATATGTCTGTTTCATAATCCAAACTAGAAATGCAAGCGTCCACAATATTGCTACTAACGGAAAAGCAATTTGTTAAGATTTCAAAAAACCGCAATGCATGTTGCAGTAGTATCAGATATGTACATACCTACGTGTATACGCTATATATATATATATATATATATATATATATATATATATATATATAATAAAATGTTATTTTTTCTTTTTTTTTCAGTGGGAAAGCTTGAAAATATTTGGGGTCATGTACGTAATAAATTATATCATTTGTGTCAGGTGCAAGCAAAATTAATTTCTTTCGGGGGTTAAAAAAAGAAGGAGAAAAAGAGAAAGGTAGAATTTCAATTCTGTTGAAGTAGACAAACGATAAAAACAATGTAACCTACACTAAATTAAAATTAAAAATTGCTGAATTTAGCCCTCGAGTTTAAAGAAGACAAATGGTATATGCAAATGTATGAAGTTAGAATGAAGAAAACAATTTTGAGAAAGCTAGAGGTATCGAAAAGAAAAGGAAAGAAAAATGCGCACACGATGTTATTAACTACAAACCTAGGACCCCTAGATAGAGTTGCGCACGAGACGAGACACATATCTTCCAATAGAAACAGATATATTTCTCGAGACGAGATATTAGCTTCCATTTCATATTTCCGAGACAAGACAGCTTCAACTTTTGTTTCGTGTTCATCCGTAATCATAGAAAAACACTCTACTTGCGGATTTCTGTATAAACTAATAATAATAATAATAATAATAATAATAATAATAATAATAATAATAATAATAATAATAATAATAATAATAATAATAATAATAATAATAATAAGCAGCGGCGTATTTAAGGAGGGCTTCCGAGCTTAAGCCCCTCTCCAAATGTTACTTACTATAGTAAAGTAAATGAAATATCTTGTAGAATTTTCACATTTTCAGACAAAGCCCCCTCCCGAAATTTAGCAAAGTCTCCCCGAAATTTAGCAAAGCCCCCACTGATAATAATAATAAATGGAAAATACGTCAATGTCATGTAGCATAATCGTCGCAACTCATACGCGTTGCCCAAAACCTTTTTGATTTCTTTTAGTTTAACACCTTATGTTTGTGTCTCTTACGCTAAGGGAGGCAGATGATTAAGGCAAGTAAATAATAATGGAAGAATTGGTGGAGGATAATGTTGGAGGAAATTGGAGTATCCAGAGTGAACCTACGAGCACGATCTTGTTCACCACAAACTTACTTGGCCGGGGATCGAAGCAGCGCACCCACGCAAGAGAGGTAAGATGTCTACCAAGAAGCCAGCGTGTCTCCTATACAAATAAAAGAGTTTTACGAGGGCAATCCCAAAAGTAAGGTTTCCAAAACGCTGGGATCACAAGGACACTGTTCGTGCGACTGTTGGCAATACTGTTGTTCCCCTACTGAGATACTGAGATCTGTGTGCACCTCGCTGTGATCTTGGATTGGCACCCGTTTGTAATGGAGGTTCCGTTTGACGCTATCGCTAAATGCGCAATTTGCTCAGTTATTCAATTTTGAACGTAGAAAGTGTTAAAACGTTTAAAATTCATCGCAAATTGACGGAAACGTCTGGCGAGTAGTGCATGGATGTCAAAAATGTTCGCAAGTGGTGTAGGGAGTTTGCAGCTGGTAGTACTGACATTTATGGCGGAAAAAGCAGCAGGTGGCCGACAATTTCTGACGAGACAGTCGCGAAGATTAAGCGAAACAGTGACTATACTTCGCATCACCCGAATTGGCGTATGGCGTGAGCCAAATAAGCTCGCAGTGCGCTGTTATCAAACCTTCAGTGACGAAGCTAATCGTCCACAAATACGAACAAAATCAACTATGAATGATCAGATTAACCTCTGAATGTTTAGTAACAGCGCACTGCAAGCTTATTGGCTGATATTGTACGAAAATTCGGGTGGCGCGGATTTTTTTTTTTTAATAGTACCTGTTTCCTAAGTTGAAAACATTTGGCCAAAATACGCTTCAGCAACGATGACGAGGTGAAGACGAAGTTCAACGTTTCCACAAACACATGGCAGCGAGCAGCGGCGCAAATCTATCTTCAACATTGGGGGGGGGGGGGGTTAGATCGTTCTCATAAACTTTTTTTATGCAATGTTCAAAATATTTATGAAGTTGAAAAACAATGCTGTGGAGGATCAGGGTAGCTGAGTTGTCTTCAACATTGGGAAATCTTCAACATTGGTTTATTCAAGTGGGTAGGGGGAGAATTGAGACATATTACGGTAGATGAAGCTGATTTTTGAGGTGAACCTGTTGTATATTATACACAAGGGACATCAATTTCATCTCACTTTCCTTTGTGGTAGTCGGACGTAAATCATTACATTTCTCCCAACCCGAAAAAAGACATTTTAAATCGGATTATTAGGGTGGGACAGTCCCCCCAGTTCCAAAATTGGGGGACATGTCCCCTTCATCCCCCCGGGATTTGCGCCAGTGGCAGCGAGTTGGTATGGCATAGGGATAATAAAAACTGCCACAGCACCTAAAAAAAATGCATCGAGCGAAATGACGATTACGCAGAAAAATAAAAAGTACGGGCCACCGCAGTAAATTTTCTGACTCCAATTTCTTAAGCTAAACGATGTTGTACTGCAGTTATTAGTGATTTTTTTCTTGTGAAATACGAACAAAATTATAATGTGTTTTTGGTAAAATGCGCCCAAAGAAAACTCACCCCACAAAATTAAATTATCTCTTGTAGATTTTTTCATAAGAAAATTACTTATGCCAAATCTTAGGGTTATTAATGGAATATTATACATCATGTATACAAAATAACAAAATCACAGAAGTCGTATTTCACAAAATTGTCAAAAAGCCACCTGAAAATAAATCATCCCTTGTGGACATTCTCATGGAAATTACTTATATGCAGCATTACAGGAATATTAAAGAAACATTTATTTATGAAATGTGAACAAAATTGCCTAAGTCGTTTTGAGGAAGTAGTCTGAAAAGGAACTTACCCCAAGAGTAAACTATCCCTTCTCTATTTTCCCAGAGAAATGACTCATACAACTGTATTGGGTTGTAATTGAAAAATTGATTAATGAAATATAAACAAAATCATTAGAGCCGTTTTTGAGAAAATAGCATTTTTTTAATTCTTTTGTTTTCACCCTTCTTTATTTCTACCACTAGGAAGTAAATTAAACTCCTCTGGAGAAACACATGAAAAGCTTAAGTTTAATATTTGGTCTCGATTTGTCGAACGATGTGGCCATTAAGCGAATGTGCATTAGGATGAACATATGAACAGATGTCAAAAAATCACTTTTTCGGAATGAAACGTGTAAATTCGTTGAAATCTCGAATTTTAAATTTTCACGATTACCATATTTTCTTCTCTCCTTTCGTCGTTCGAAAGTAATAAATAAAGGGTGTATCTGGTTGCAATGATGTGAACAGACTTTGGGGGAAATTGCTGAAACTCAGCTCAAATATAGAAGAGAATATGTATATTCTATATTTCAAAAGCAAATTGTCCAAAATTGATGGAACATAGTAAGGAAAAGCGCGAAACTTTAACATTAATGTCAATGGAAAATCAATTAAAAAACATTGTTCCACTTCTCTCAAAAACCAAAAGAGAGAAATGGCTGAAAGTCAGCTTCAATATAGAAGAAACTATTTAGATTCTATATTCTAAAAGCAAATGGTCCTAAAATGGATGAAACATAGTCATAAAGCACAAAACATTAACATTAATATCAATGGAAAACAGTGAGAAATAAATAATTCTTCCACTTATTTGAAAAACCAAAAGAGGGAAATGGCTGAAATTCAGCTCAAGTGCAGAAGAGAGTATGTAGATTCTATATCCCGAAAGCATTGGACCTACATTGGATGGAACATAGCAAAAAATTACGAAACGCGAATATTAAACTCAATGGAAAATCAATGGAAAAAATTAAGTAATTCACATATCAAACACTATAATAAGTAGATGGGTAATTGAAAGTTTAGTGCAGACATAATGAAGAGCTTAAAAACGATGTATAGCACGTAAAGTAAATATGGATAGAACATTATCAGAAGTCAAGTTGTTTGAGTAAAATCAATAATAATGATAAGTTATATGCATCTTCTGTGAAGTACCTAGGGCGCCCCACTCGGAGGTTACGTGTTTCAAATATTTCACATATGAATTTGGAATTTCCAGGCTCGATTTAGCACTTAACGTGACTTTTGACTTGATCACATGGCACAGTCTGGTCCTTATGGCAAACTGGATAGGTTCTCTACAAGTTTTAAAATTATGTAAACCTTATTGAAAATAGAGATTTGTTTGCATTTTTTAAAAAAGAAGACCTTTTGAGATTATTCTTATAATTTAAGTGATATTTCCTTTATATACCGCATAATTAAACATCATTTTGTTAAGTAGAAGTCATTTATATAGACGCAAAAAAGAAAATATTAAAATAGCATCACTAAAATCCTCGTTTATTTCAAAGAAAAGAGATAGATGTAAAAGAATAGCTCCAAGCTTAAATTAACTTAAGAAAACATGGAAACTGAGTCCTAATTTCAATATCACTAGTGTTTTCTCTTTTAATCTTTTATCCTATTTCTTGGTAGGATAAATCATAAAAGAGTGAAAACTTAAAACGGAGTCTTTACTTAAATTTTCAGCAGTCTAAGTCTTAAGATTATGACACGGCAAGTCAACTCAGTGTCATTTCTTGTCATGGAACATCAGTGGAAACTTCACAGAAACTTCTGAAAGCTGTTAACGACTATTATAAACAGCAAGAAGACAACCACAATAAAACAAGAACGTACAGTGAGTTTTCCCTTTTCTTTCGTATGTTTAAGTTTTATAACTTTACAGAACTTTTGAAATTAACACAATGGACGTCTAAATACGAAATTTAAATCATCGTCGACGAACGTTTTAAATACTTAATTAGTAATGTTTTGTAGTTCCTAATTAAATATTCTCAGAATTAATTACATGGAAGAGTAGACGAAGAGAAGAAAAGAACGCTTCCCCCGGGAAAATCATTGGAAGAAATTTTCCTTCTGTAATCACACTACTCTCACCAAACTCACGCAATTCCTGCTAGATAATCATATGTAAAATGCATTGGTACTACATTTTTCTATGAAATTAGGATTATGGTATTTTACAAACAATAACAATGGGGATACCAAATCATTTTATAATCCCTCGATATGTATCAGTAGCAGTTTAAACTTTATTCCTGGAACACAAGGGTGCCGATTTCTCTGTAAATTTGGGGGACCACTCAGATGCAGAAAGCATATATGAGGATTTTAAGACAAATTGTATTCAAATTATGCCAAATATTGTATATTCATTAATGTAATGCGGGGGCCCACTTGAGCTGTGGGGGCCCGGGCCCCCTGGACCCTCAGGATCAGTGCCCTTGCTGGGACAAAATAATAAATTAGTGTTTTTAAAAATGATTGTAAATGAATAAGAAGCAACTGTAATGTGAAAGAATTTGTAAATTTCTAATCCATAAAAATATATTTAATAATGTAGTTGAAAAAAACAATAAAATCATATAGTTTAAATATTTTTTTAAAAAAATTAAAAATTTCACAAGTTAAAAAAAAAGAAATTCAAACGTATTCGAATTTTTAAAAAGACTTTCCAAAACTGAACCAAATAAATGTGCGTGTGCAATATACGGAAACTAAATCCTCATTTTATAGTGCTACCAAATGAAGACATTAGTGTACGCATCTTCGATACTTGGGAACAGTGTTTCTTCCAGACATGTTTTTCGGGACACTGCCCCTTCCCAACCGGAGCTATGAGAGTGTCTCCCCGAAAAAGACCAAAATAATACGTCTATAATATAGTAATACGTAGAATAGTACCGGTACCTTGTGAGAATAGTATTGCCCCTCCGAAAATTAAAGGTACCCTTCGGAACATTTTTTTCTGAAACACTGTTGAGGACACGTGTTCGATTCACGGCAGAAGTTCGGATTCCATGTTGAGCTGGACATTTCTTTAACATGGGGTAATTTTAAGGAAAGATGTCCTTAAATAATTATTTCTTTTTAAAATAAAACACGGAAAGTAATCATTCTGTTACTCCTGAGCCTGACTGATGTCAACCTAGAACAAGAATCCCTTCTGAAGCCGTAAAGAAACCCACACCATGTTTAATAATAATAAAAGAAAATGAAATGAAATCTTTGAGTTTTACGTCCTATGGGTATGCCGGCTAGGCTAAAAGAGACGGTGATGATGAAATGGTGAAATGAAGAAAGTGGGAGAAAACGGGATAACACCGAGGAAACCCACACACACGGTGTTTGACCATGTTTAATGAGTATCTGAGGTCAAATAGAGGAGTGAATTGACACGCTTGTTTCTGACTAATTTTAATCTCTAGCAATGGCGGTATTTCCCAAATATCAAAGAAATCACACATTATATTTCATGAAAATCGTAGTCGTATTTTTAATGAGTTACCATTAAATATATATTCAGAAGATTTCAGTAATTGAAACTTGGATAATCTATATATATAAAAGAGAACGCACAAAATCCTTTGTCCGCTCATCACGCTAATACGGCTGAACCGATTTCTTTCATTTTTGGGGGGTTGTTAGGATTTGGACCCTAGATGGTTTTTATCATATCACTTTAATTTTCAATTACCAGTGTCTTGAGATAATTGACCATTCAGGTGTCCATTACGTACAAATCCTTTGTTAGTTCATCATAGGTATAAAAATAAACGTATTTATATGCAACCCGCATGACCGTGTCACTCGGCGGGTTAACATAAATGACAGGCGTTATAATGGTTTTTATCATATCACTTGAAAGCGAAAAAGTAAAAATTATCTAAGTAACAAAGTTTATTGCGTTCGGGGGTGACCGCAGCGAAGCGGGGCGGGTTAACATAAATGACAGGCGATATAATGTTAACATTTACTGCAATCTTCTATGGTTTTTATCATATCACTTGAAAGCGAAAAAGTAAAAATTATCTAAGTAACAAAGTTTATTGCGTTCCGGGGTGACCGCAGCGAAGCGGGGTGAACGCTGCTAGTTCTAAATATTGGATAATTCCATGTAATACAGTATTTTTCTTTTAAGTGATGGAAAAATTGCAAAAAGAAGAACGCAGTTTCAAGTTTTTTTTGGTGCAAAATACAGAGACAGCCGTAACTAAAAGTGACGCAAAAACACAATTCATCTAATGATGATATAATAGTTGTAGGCGACATAGACGATGAAGTAAAGAATAGTGTATGTCAAAACTTATCTGAAGTTTCCGAAATGGTTGAAAATTTAAAGAGATGAATGTCAACCAAATGTTATGAATGACGTATTTTAAGCAATAAGTGAAAAGGAAGATTTTGTTGACCGTGTAAAAAAAATCAAAACAAAGGAAGATCACAATCTTTAAATGGAAGCAAGATAATTAAAGTTGATATTAGTGTATATAGTTTTGTGTGGTTGTTCAGTTTACGTGGTACTATACCTAAGAGTGTATTCCCTTATATGTGTGTGGCTTAATTTATGTGAAACTAAATGTCGTTTCTTCGTTTGCGGCATTGTATTAGGCAATATGTTGCTTTAGTTTAAGTCCACTGCATATTGTAATATCGTGCATGGCAGTTTTTACAAACAGCCGACATGTGCTTCCGTTTCCAAACTTCAACCATGAACGTTTTAGTACGGAGTACTGTAGCTGCAGACGACAAGAGTCAACAGAGACACCACTGGTCATGTGACAACGAAGTAACAGCAGCGACAACGTCTCGCCTGAAGCACCTATATTACGACAGGATTTCAACGACAGGCATCAGCCTTGATTCGTCAATCTCCTTTCTTCGCTTGCGGTGAAGCCTTGGAAGTACCTCACCTAAACCCAAAGCCTCTTGCTTGCAGTGGAGCTATTGGCTTCCTTTTCTTCCTGGCTTGCAGTGGCGCCTTGCAGGGACCTTTACCTCTCTCTGCTTGTAGTGGAGCATTGGGAGATTCCTGATCACAACACTAGTCTAGCTTCCCAGCAGTGGAACTTCGTCGGACTCTAATCCCTCTCTGCTTGCAGTGGAGCATTGAGTGTTCTACCCTTCCTCACGTAGCTCGCTTATTGACGATTCTTTCCCGACGCCGCCAGGTCGAACGGACACCTGTCTTAAACTCAAACATTAGAGAATTTGTATCTATTTTGTATTATGGTGGAATTTTGTAATAAAATCTGGTAGTGGGAGAAAACGATTCCGGATTGTAACTTGCTCTACCTTGGTCTATCTACACCCGCACAAGCAGCACTTTACAACATAAAGAACTTATTTTCAAAAGGGAACTTTTTTGTTGTTGCAAAGTTCTCTTTTTAACGGTTTTCATAATATTTGAGGCGAACCCATTCGGATTATGCGAGCAGGAACACGTTTTATTGAAATCAGTAAAGCTAGTTGTTTCTACCACATTCACCTCATTCATTCATTTTGGTATTTTTCATTCAAAGGAAAGCGTAACAAAGCGGTTGTCGTATGTGGGTTAAACGATTTTTTTTTTTCAAAACGGCACATATCCAGAAGTGCTTTTAAGTCAAACTTTATTTCCTTCTACTGTAAAATTAAATATGGAATGTTCGCTTTGGAAAATAAGGTTCACACACACACACACACACACACACGCACACACACACACACACACACACACACACATATATATATATATATATATATATATATATATATATATATATATATATATATATATATATATATATATATATATATATATATATACAGGGTGTTAATGAACTATACCGACAAACTAACAGGTGGTTCCTCACATCAAAATAAGACAAAAAGTTCATATGGACCTATAGCGAAAAGTGCATAGTTTCAGAGCTAGGGCTGTCCAAGGATATATCGCATTTCAAGGGTACACATTTTATCATCTCTTTCAATCTTCAATAAGAAAGCAAAAGTCTTCCTTGTGCTCATCCAACCGAGGAATGTCGTTGGAAGCAATCAGATAAGAAATTTTGCAGATGTCCACTCAGCCGTGGACCCAATACTTCTTGTTATCTTTCGATCAGCGTTTTTCTTCTAAGATCACTGTAAACATTCTCCAAGGAAGTGATTCCTTGTCACGCATTAAAAATAACAGGAAATCACTAACTAGTTCATTTTTAAAATACTGATTCTATTTCACAGGTAGTGAGGTACATAAAGACACAATTATATAGGTATATGAATCTCCAAACTTCACTGCTATTCCAGTTAAAGTTGTCTAGTGTATGTTTCAAATAAATATTCTTGCTTTGAATTTCTTATTGCTGATCATTGGGAATAGTTTATAAAAGTGTAGACATATATGGACGTTCAAGTTAGGGCTTTACGTTGATTGACATAGAACAAAAAACGATAATACGTAGCTAGAAACTGTATTTTTAGAATTGAATCAAATTATCAATAAAATATATCATCTCTACTCTTAACATTCTTCTAAAACCGAACATTTTTGAAATTTACTAGTACCTCTGGTTTCATTATTGATTTCCATTAAGCAAAAACGGCGAGAGATACCGAGAAATGTTTCCCTGGAATCGATTAAACGTCCCAACAATACATGCTATCTATTCCGTTAACCTTCTATTGAAACCGGGAGTGTTAAAATCAACAATTTCAAATTTTAACGTTGATAGCCGTACCATAAAAACGGTAATATATAGGGACGAACGGTTTTTGGAAATCGGTTCAGCGTTTCAAGGAATCATATCATTTGCGCTCGTAGCACTCTACAAAACCGGAAGAGTTTAATTTTTCTTACTTCTTCCGGTTTAAAATTTGATCACCGTAGATCAGAAACTGTAAAATATAGCGAGTAATGACTTTCTAATACAGGGCCGCCATTTGGGAGGACAGGGAAGCAATTGTTCCTACTTTGCTAGTTTGAGAAATACATTTTTTAAAATGTAGCCTATACTAATATATAACAAAAAACGCCAAGCTCTTGTCGGAGCATAATCTTGCCTCTCTGACAGAATCTGAAATGCCGCCACTGTTCTCATATGGATTCAATGTCCCAAGAAAGGAACGTATTTATTTCTCTATCCTCAAAGTTTTACATTAGTTATACTTATCTATATGACAAGCTGTTGTGGGCCCTGTAATAAGACAAAAATATTTAC
The DNA here is from genome assembly GCF_964235325.1 of Thermobia domestica. Lineage (NCBI taxonomy): Eukaryota > Metazoa > Arthropoda > Insecta > Zygentoma > Lepismatidae > Thermobia > Thermobia domestica. The sequence goes on from NC_137463.1 coordinate 215,974,442, forward strand.
TTTCACAAATTAATGCACGTTAATCACATCTCAGGTGCGTTTTAATCTAAATATACAATATGTATTGCACTTTCTAGAAATCAGTTTTCCTTAGTTTATTGCCAATTAGACTAGTGCATAAATTTTGAGTTCCTTTTTCAAATCGAAGTATTGCTTTTTTTTTTTCAATGCCAACTTCCGTCTGCTCTTGTATTGTAGTTCCGAAAACTTGGGTCCTCTTTGATACTTCGTATTGCAATTCACATGCTTATGTCCAATCAAGTGCGAAAAGTCTTTGTTTTACGCTTCGCAGAATTTATTCGTACGTGATAGACAACATTCATTCTATGCTGGCAGATATAATGCCATTACCGTTCGGTTCCTCAATTAGTTACTGAGTTCGACAAAAGACCTCCTCACATAAGTCAAAATAATCTATCAACTCTGTCTGCTGTTCCTCATTCTTCAGTATGCTCTGCAATACGTTCTACATTACATATATACAGTATCTCAGGCCACTTTCAACTTGGTTCACTGCTAGAAATGCTAAGCACAAATCATTCCACTACGTGTACGCACTGATTTATCTTCCTTGTAAACAGCTCGTGAATCTAATGCTTGAATCTTCCTCCACACAGACTGCGACAAAAGGTAGAAACAGCCTTTCACATTTACACTCGGTCCGAAACTTTTTTTTAAAGCATTTATTATCGCCATTTCGAAGCCCATCCAATAGTCAAAGAGTCAAGTATTATACTTAGAGAAACATATTTTTGATACTATGTATCTCTTATCTCTCTGAATAGTATAAATTTTAGCAATATTGAGTAGGGATGGCCAAAAATTTTCGGATCCGGATATCCCAGACCCAATGAGATCCGGATCCGAATCTTGTCAGATCCGGACCTAGAACCGGACCTCGGATCCAAATCTCAGATCCGGATCTCGGATCTGGATCCGAATTTCGAATCTCAGATCTTGATTCGTATCCAAACCTACATCTGAAATTGTAATGATAAAATTGAATATCTAAAATTCGTTAAAACTTTTTTTCGGATTCACTAATATAGTAGGTTGCTGTGCTTTTAAATGTTTCCATAACACGTCTGTGCTACCTTTGTTCTTTATTTTATTTTAACCTTGCAATGTTCTTTACATGTTGCATTTTTTTCTGATGAAGTCTAGTAAAATGTTTCCAAGTTTGATTTCTTCCCATTTTAGAGTATAGTGAACTGTCTGAAAACTGATGTAAATGGTAACAAATTCTTCTGTTTAGCTCCTCTTCAAAACTTAATGTTAGCTTCAGATTGAAAATGTTTATTTTATTCTTAGAAAATAAACTTTACTGTTTTCTCATATACGAATGAAATATCTTTTAGATAAGGCCCTTCTAATCGCAGGAATACTAGACAAAACAAACTCTTTATTAATTGTAGTTTCTGACTCACTAGAGTCCAACAAATGTAATAATGAATATCTTTCACTTCGAAGGTACAACAAAAAATAAGACTGGTTGGCGTGGAACAACAGTAAATTTTTAAACATACACACGAGATTTTCAGGAAAGCGATATGGTTATGTAGTATTATTAGTATTAAAAAAAGTGTTCGTTGTGTGACTTTATCACGTACTTTATGGCTTGCCCTTCTGAGGTTGGGAGTTTGTTGAAGGAGTAAATATAAAAGAGATTTCTGTTATTTTTCTTCACCCTCAGGTTTCTTTTATCATACATGGCAGGACGTAACCAAAACATATTCATGCATCGTATCATTGAAGCGTTTTGTGTTTTGTTCAGGTGATCTCAGGTTCAATTCTCGGTGGGAACACACATGAGACAATTAGAAGCTAAAACAATATAAAAATAGTATTTAAAAGTCAGGAAATTGATATTAAAACTTGAGCTATCTGTTGGGACTGTAAGGCCGTAGTTAAATTAACCCACACGTTTCGTAAAGATATATTATGTCGTTATTGTTTATTTACTATAAGCTACCAGATACATCCTCAGAGGCCACTTTACACTGTAGTAATCAACAGATGAAAACAACATTGGAAAAGGAATGAAAGGAAGGTTTCCAGAGCCTTAGATCAAGGTACTAACCTAGCATTTGCCCAGTATTTTGAAACGGAAAATTTTCCGATTCATAAAAACATACTCCACTTATTCCTACATCGTTGTTTAGCCGTGATGTGAGGTGGGAAATTTTCTTCTATATTTTTCCGGAAAATTTTCCGTTCTTAGCAAATATCAGTGATCAAGTAACAATTCCTCAGTATTCATAAAATTGATTGAATTTATGTATAGAAATGTTAAAAATGGAAAGATCATTTAAAGAATCTGAAAATTTTCATGGCTCACACACTTTTCAGTACTATATAGGAACAAGTGAAACAATGTTTCATAAATCGAAATATTTTGTGTCTTGTATGAAAAAATTGAAGAAATTTTTAGAGTCGGAAAATTTTCATCATTTTGAAGCAAAAAGTAAAACAACTTTTTGTGAATCGGAAAGTTTTATTGCTCTGTAGAAGCAAATTTAAGGAATTTTCATGAATCGGAAAATTTTCATCACGATGTAGAAACAAGTGAAAACACTTTTCATAATCCGAACAGTTTTGGATATTATATATAGTGATGTTAGGAGGAAAATTTTCCACTATATTTAACTGCACATTGAGACATACAATTCCTGTAGAGGAAACTTAGACAGCAACAAATTATAATTTTCCAATTAGATTTCGGGAACCAGAAAATTTTCTAATATTTCAAGTTGGGAAGTAAAAATTTACATAGTGTTTCTCTTTCTCTCTCTCTCTCTCTCTCTCTCTCTCTCTCTCTCTTATATCTACTTATTTCTAAATGTTGCAGAGTGTAAATGTATAAAAGTAGTAAAGCTATGAGAAAACCGTCTTATGCGTATTAAACTGACGAAATCTAATATTGTAAGATCAAAGGTGGATTCTGAGGGAAGAACGCATTGAAGTTTTTGAAACATTCTTGAAATGAAGAATCGTTAGATTTTCATTTCATGAAACTTTTTAAGACAATATTTATTACCAATAAATTCTACGGCTAAACAACGATGTAGGAATAAGTGGAGGATGTTTTTATGAATCGGAAAATATTCATGACTTTTAATAAATTGAAATTTTAATTAATAGAATGGGATATTTGCACTCTACGAACTCATGTTCTCTGCTCTTTGCATACACACACACACACACACACACAGAGAGAGAGAGAGAGAGAGAGAGAGAGAGAGAGAGAGGAGTTGAATTGAGTTGGTTTTGAAAAAATGAAATGAAATCTTTAAATTTTACGTCCCACGGTTATGCCGGTTAGGCTAAAAGAGACGGTGATGATGAGAGAGGAGTGAAATGAAGAAAGTGGGAGGAAACGGAAGAACCCCGAGAAAACCCACGAGCACGGTGTTTGGGCCAGGCACCAGAGGTGAACGCTCTACCACTGAGCCACCGCGCCCCCAGAATTGGTTTTGAGTTTAACGTCCCTTTCACCAGCGAGACTAGATAAGACGGGACCAAGGGACCAACTGATTAACGTGAAATCCGAACTACATGAGCTCCCGCTGGGAATCGAAGCCAGGTCTATATATATAATATCCAAAATTCTCTGGCTTATGAAAAGTTTTTTCCACTTGTTTCTACATCGTGATGAAAATTTTCCGATTCATGAAAATTCCTTACATTTGTTTCTACAGAGCAATAAAACTTTCCGATTCACAAAAAGTTGTTTTACTTTTTGCTTCAAAATGATGAAAATTTTCCGACTCATAAAAAGTTCTTCAAGTTTTCCATATAAGACAGAAAATATTTCGATTCATGAAAAATTGTTTAACTTGTTCCTACATACTACTGAAAATTGTGTGAGCCATGCAAATTTTCAGATTCTTTAAACGATCTTTCGCTTTTTTACATTTCTGTACATGAATTCAACCAATTTTATGATCGCTGAGGAATTGTTACTTGATTACTGATATTTTTTTTAGAACGGAAAATTTTCCGGAAAAATATAGCTGAAAATTTTCCACCTCACATCACTACATATATTGTTACAGATGGCTGTGGGTGCTGTTGTTCACTCTGAGAAATGAATCTTCTTAATAAATCTCTGTTAGAAATTCCATCAGACTAAATATGCTTTGCTGAGTGAGCGTCAGTGAAATGGACATACACCATTTCGCCGTATAAAATGAAATAAAAATCATAGTGTAAACTGGTAGTTAAGTCAGCAGGCGACAAGAAAATTGGTCAAACGAGAAGACACCATTAGAGACACATGATCCTAGGTTTTAACCCCTATGGTCTCACTGGCCTCACTAACTGCCTCCAATAAATAATTAGATATATTAGTACAACATGTGGCTATCTTTGATCTCTTGCGTATTATTACATCCAAGAGTTTCTTTCCTTTTACTTTTTTAATTCAAAGCTTTAAACATACTAAATTTTAGTGTTTAATTCGTGAAAGGAAGGTTGGGATACATTCGCTTGTTTTTTAGCCTACTTCTGGTACTTGAATCACATTCAAATATTGTAATTTTTGTCATCTAGCATCTCCTTTTCTAAATTTCATAAATCGTAAAGTATTCTAGTAATCTGTTCCATTGGCGTCTCTGGCATGTAAAATTTGGGGGGGGGACATCAAAGGAAATGATCTAACTGCTAGTATCTCAGTGGAATTTTAGATTGTGTCACTTCAAAATATTGGGGGGACGCGTCCCCCCCGTCCCCCCGCCAGAAACGCCCATGATCTGTTCTATGTTTCCATTTGAACAATCTATTTATATTCTTATTCTCTAACTCGGTTTTTTTTATAGGTATTGCATTTATTTAAATCTGGTCTCACGACTTACATTTAGATAATGAAAATTCAAAGTATATACGTATATTCAAACGGATGTAAATGCTCCCCTAAGCCATCTCTTGGAAGCGAGAAACAGTAGTAAGAAAAATCTACCATATACTCATATAACATGATTTTTGATTTACTAATTGATTGTAGAGTTAATGGGCACATAATTATTGATGCGTTTGTTCCCCGTTACGAGGAATTTGATTTTGTATGATTATTTATGTTCGCACCAATTCCTCCGTATATAATTATAGAACCGTGTTAACCGGGGAAATACAAACTTGAGTAGTGGTTCAGATCCATTTATGTCCCGTCTCGCATATCAAAAAAAGGAATATGTATGTATCATATATATTAGACAATTTAAATCGAAATAGCAACTTGAGCTTTTGTTGCTTACGAGTTTAAAACTCATATAAACGAATTTTATATAAATCTCAATGCATAGATTTTTTGTTTTAAATGTCTAATTTATAATTCAATTTTTGAGATTTATATATAATTGTGTCTTCATATACCTCCCTACCTGTGAAATGAAATCAGTATTTTAAACATGAACTAGTTAGTGATTTCCTGTTATTTTTAATGCGTGACAATGAATCACTTCCTTGAAGAAAAAAGCTGATCGAAAGATAACGAGAGGTGTTGAGTCCACGGCTGAGTGGACACCTGCAAAATTTCTTATCTGATTACTTCCAAAGACATTGCTCGGTTGGATGAGTAAGGGAAGACTTTTTGCTCTCTTATTGAAGATTGAAATAGATGATAAAATGTGTACCCTTGAAATACGTTATACCCCTGTCCAAATTCGCGAAAAAGCCAAATTTCAAGAGCACCTGTTTCAAGTTCGAGAAACTGTAGATGGTGGTCATTATCAGCGTAAAGGAAGTCACGCATACGCAATCCAAAAATGTTCATTAATGTTCAATGGGTGTACAGATTATTCCCTGCAGGATAAATGCCATCAACCACGTCTGTGAAGTTGTCCTGCCCAACTTACGAATTTTTCTTTTTCTTATCTACATCGTTAGTTTACGTTAGTTTTGCTAAAATTATCGTTAGTTTCGAAAAATTAAAATTTTTATTCATAAAATAAATGGGCAGGCCAACTTCACGGTTCCCCACCCACAAACGAATTCCAAAAGTGTTTTTATATCATATCGTTAGTTTCCGTTAGTTTTGCTAAAACTATAGTTAGTTTCGCAAAAATAATGATTTTATTCTAGAAATAAAATTTCCCGGCAACTGTGAATTAGCCCGCCCGTATTGAATTCTCATAAAATTCCAACTCATATCGCTAGTTTACGTTAGTTTTGCTAAAATTAACATTTGTTTTGCAAAATTAACGATTTTATTCGAGAAATAAAGGTTCCCGCCAAATGCAAAGTTAGCCCACCCATAAAGAATTATCATAAATTTCCATCTCACATCGTTAGTTTATCGTAAGTTTACATTAGTTTTAGTAAAACTATCATTAATTATGCAAAATAACGATTTTATTCGAGAAATAATTGGGCAGGCCAACTTCACGTTCCCCACCCACAAATGAATTTCAAAAGTTTTTCTCATCGCATCATTAGTTTATCGTTAGTTTACGCTAGTTTTGCTAAAACTATCGTTAGTTTTGCAAAAATTACGATTTTATTCTAGAAATAAAGTTTCCCTTCAACTGTGAATTAGCCCGCCCATATTGGATTCTCATAAAATTGCAAGTCGTGTCGTAAGTTTATCGTTAGTTTACTTAGTTTTGCAAAAATAACGATTTTATTCGAGAAATAAAGGTTCCCACCAAATGTAAATTAACCCGCCTGTAAAGAATCTTCATAAACTTCCACTTCATAATATTAGTATATTTTAGTTTACGTTAGTTTCGCAAAAATAACGATTTTATTCAAAAAATAAACGTTCACGGTTCCCCACCCACAAATAAATTTCAAAATTCTTTCACATCGCATGATTAGTTTATCGTTAGTTTATGTTAGTTTTGCTAAAACTATCGTTAGTTTCGCAAAAATAACGATTTAATTCGACAAACATTGTTCTCGACAGTGGCGTAGCGAGGATTTCGTTTCGGGGGATCCGGGGCCCTTCCCAGAAACTTTCTGGCAATTTGTAAACTGGGAACGCAATTTTAGGCTTGGGGGAATCCAGGGGTTATACCGCGGAAATTTTTTTGCAATCTGTAGACTGGAAATGCAATTTTAGGTTTTATTTTTACAACTTTTAAATATTTCTGGGGGTCCAGAACCCCCAAATTTCTTTCATATCACATAGTTAGTTTACGTTAGCTTTGCTAAAACTGTCGTTAGTTTCGCAAAAATAAAGATTTTATTCGAAAATTAATTTTTCCCGTCAAGTGTGAAATTAGCCCAAACATAAAGTTTTCCCATAAATTTTCACATCATATTATTTGTTTATCGTTAATTTACACTTGTTTTGCTAAACCTATCGCTAGTTTCGCAAAAAATAAGAATTTTATTTGAGAAATAATGATTCACGTCATATCTGAAGTTAACCCGCAAATTCATTTTCAGAGAAGTGCACTACAAAGAGAGAGTTTTGCCTAGTCTTAGAAACTTATGTATTTCTATTCACACTACTAACTTCAATTACGCAGACGGGCCAAAATATATTTACTAGAGGGCCGCAAGTGGTCCGCGGGCTGTATGTTGTGCAGGCCTGGTGTAAAGGTACTACTTTTCTATGTAACGAAGTGTTGTAAATAGGGTAATCAAAGAATAATTTTAGAAGAATTTGCTTTTTATCAAGCCTGTCAGAAGCTAATTTGACGTTTTATCCTGTAATTATAATTTTCATAATAAGTCTAATTTGACAGTTGAATTGTCCTAAGCATTTCTCCCCCAATTTTAGTTTAAAAAGACTAATGTTACATTTTGGCTACAATATAGTTTATAAACAAGTGAAATTACATAAACTATGTAAGTTGGAATGAAAAATAAATGCCAGAAATCTTTTTCTTTGTTGTTGTTGCGAGGGGTGATCAGAAAGTAAGGTTATAAAATCCTACTGTGAAATGTGTATATATTATTTCATACAACCAATACAGCCAACAGATAGTACCTACATTAGGTTACTTTTTAACATAGAAATTTTTAAAAGTTGTAAAAATAAAACAAAATTGCATTTCCAGTCTACATATTGCCAAAAAAGTTTCCGCGGTAGAATTCCTGGATCCCCAAATTTGTAAGGGTCCTTAAAATATAGCCTAAAATTGCGTTCCCAGTTTAAAAATATCCGGGTCAGACCCTGCTCCCGCCAAGTGAACTTTCTGGTGGACAAACACCGTGTGCGTGGGTTTCCTTGGGGTTCTCCCGTTTCCACCCACTTTAATCATTCCACCATTTCATTCATTTCTCATAATCACCGTCTCCTTTAGCCTAGCCAGTATAAACGTGGGACGTAGAACTCAAAAATTGCATTTCCAGTTTACAAATTGCCAAAAAGTTTCTGGGAAGGGCCCTGGATCCCCCGAAACGAGATCCTGGCTAAGCCAATGTCGAAAACTTTGTTTGTCGAATTAAATCGTTATTTTTGCGAAACTAACGATAGTTTTAGCAAAACTAACCATAAACTAATGATGTGAAAGAATTTTGAAATTTGTTTGTGGGTGGTGAACAGTGAACATTTATTTTTTGAATAAAATCGTTATTTTTTGCGAAACTAACGATAGTTTTGGCGAAACTAACGTAAACTAAAAATATACTAATATTATGAGGTGGAAGTTTATGAAGATTCTTTAGGAGCAGCTTAACTTTACATTTGGCGGGAACCTTTATTTCTCGAATAAAATTGTTATTTTTGCAAAAATAACATAAACCAACGATAAACTAACGATATGAGTTGGAATTTTACGAGAATTCAATATGGGCGGGCTAATTCACAGTTGGAGGGAAACTTTATTTCTAGAATAAAATCGTTATTTTTGCGAAGCTAACGATAGTTTTAGCAAAACTAACGTAAACTAACGATGTGATATGAAAAACATTTGAAATTCGTTTGTGGATGTGGAACCGTGAAGTTCGCCTGCCAATTTATTTTATGAATAAAAATTTTATTTTTTCGAAACTAACAATAATTTTAGCAAAACTAACGTAAACTAACGATAAACTAACGATGTAGATAAGAAAAAGAAAAATTCGTTAGTTGGGCGAGACAACTTCACAGACGTCTATCCACCGAATTTTGAGATATGCTCTGATTTTATGATTGGTCCAAAGTAGGCAAACGATAAGCCTTGATAGTAGTGAACACGGAAGCCTTTCGCGCGATGTCGGAAGTGTTAAGGATGGTCAGCAGCACGGTCTCTTGTACTCGGGAAAACGCATAGTGCGATGTTTTCTTTCATCTTATAAGTGAAGAAAAAGTGAATTATACCGTGACGAAATACATATCCTAACACTTCTGCCTTCCGTCCGAAGCATTGGATATCCATTGTTGTTAAGGTTTACCTCCTGCCTACTTTCGACCCTTCTTGAAATCAATGTATATCTGAAAACTCTATTGAAAACATATCTCAGAATTACACCCTGTATGGAATACCCTCTACACCCCTTGACAATTGATGAAATATGCACTTTTAGATTGTGTATGTGTTTCTTCCTTTACGCTGATAGGAACCACCATCCACAGTTACTGGAATTCGAAACAGGGCCTATTGAAATTTGGCTTTTTCGCGATTTTGGACAGCCCTAGCTCTGAAACTATGCACTTTTCGCCATAAGTCCATATGAACTTCTTCTCTTATTTTGATGTGAGGAACACCTCTTACAGTTTGTCGGTATAGTCTATTAACACCCTATATATATATATATATATATATATATATATATATATATATATATATATATATATATATACTTATCGCAGTTTTGTTTGCTTGATTTTAGGTGCTTACAATGAACTCGGACCTTCGTGGACTTCGAATGAAAAAAGATTCCGTTATATATACACAGTCTGGTCAAAAGTTCTAGGTCTATTTCAAGGTTAGTGGACCATAAAAATGAATAGTTCAGCAAAATTATGTCAAATACGGGCCAAACCTAGACATTTAGAATAAAAAGATGGGACCTTCTGGAATTTGTTCGGGATCTCTTCCTCATTAACCTCCAGTAAATCCGAAAAAATCCAGTTGCGTGTTATCCGCCATTTTGAATAAATAATTTGCCATCTTGGATTTCTCACATGTACTTAGTTTATGCCACATAACTTCTAAACTAATTCTTTATTACACTTCTAATATTATAGGCAATGTAACAAGGTATTATCACTTTCTCCGAGTAACCATTTTCCCATAATTTTAGGATAAATTAAAAAAATGGGATCTGTATTAGGAGACATATTCTTTTCATTGCCTTATACAATTTAACAGAGTAGAAATATGAAAAAGGGGTTCGAATGAAAGTTGTTGGAAATTTCATAAGCTTTAAAACGATGTATATGTTGTCACTATGTACATGTCACTCTGTCACTATGTCAGAGATGGGAAATGAAGCTTCAAATGTCATCGGACTGCGCACAATTTCTGTAGAAACATATGAATGAATCATTTAACATGAAGAAAAAATATTTAGTGATTTGAGACGGCTTTTCATTGCAATCGCCAATAAGTATCAACAAGTTTGGAAATCCGGCTAGTTTAATAAATAGTTCGTAAACAGTGGCGTCACCAGGGGGAGCGCAAGAATCCTGAAAGTACTTTCACACTATTTTTCTGTATGTAGGCCTATGTGTCCATTGAAATTAGTGTTCGAGTTAAACGTTTCAAAAAGAACATGAAATCTATTGAAATATGTTTTACTTATGTTGTTATCGTGAAATAAATCCAATTGCGGGTTTTCCGCCTTTTTGAATAAATAGCCCTAGTCCAGTGCAATTACAAGAAAAATCGACTAAACTTAAAGATTTTTTTTTCAAAAAAATGATTAAACCTGTTAGAATGTTATATGTGTTGATATTATAGTAGGATAGTCACAAAACTCTAGTTGTTGGTTTTCCATAATTTTTGCGGCCAATTACACTAGCCAACAAAATGTTACTTTTTTTCTGTAACTGTTATGAGAACAGCTAATCTTTATGTTTTCGAGTGTGCTGATAACGAAAATGCAAGATTAGCTCTCGTTTTGACGTTATGATAATTTTACGTTATTGCGTATATAAGCTTATCCGTGTATTTACCTTGTTATTATCTTTCGGAGGAAGGTCACTGAAGGCGCAACCACTTTGCTTGGCGTTTGTAGTTTTCTGCTGGTGATTCCCTGATTAGTGTCCAACAATAATTCGCCAACATAGATGCATTCCACTTTCCCTAGTATTTCATTTTCATGTCCGAAATTTTCTGGTGGAAGCGTTCCTCATGCTCGTCGCTTTACAACACCACAGTTGTCAGGAAAGAAGTCCAAGTGGGAATCTAAGAAATGTAACTTTAAGGACATGTTACACCCCAGTCTATCGTAGCAGTGCAGAAGATTTGCCACAAGATCCTTATAGTTTTCTGTCCTCTTATTTCCTAAAAAAGTTTGTTGGTACTTGAACAAATGCATCCCAAGTTAACTTTTCATCACCTGTCAGGATGGTGTTGAAATATCCATCTTTGTACAGTTTACGTATCTGGGGAGCCACAAAAATCCCCTCTTGTATTTTCGCTTCCATAAGACGTGGAAATTTCTTACGCAAATAGAGAAATGCTTCCCTAGTTTTGTCCATGGACTTAACAAAGTTTTTCATTAGGCCCAGTTTTACATGAAGAGCAGGGAGAATTATGTTCTTCGATTCGATAAGTGCCTCGTGCATAACATTGTAAGGTCCTGGTTCAAATGATTGACGCTTAGGCCAATCTTTCTTTTTATAATGAAGTGCTTTGGCGCGAATATCGCAGAGGCACAAGAAGCAACAGTATTTGGTGTAGCCCTGTGCCAGCCCAAGTGATATGCCTATGACTTTCAGATCCCCGGAAATCTGCAATTTAAACTTGTCATAGTTCAATCGCAATAACAGTTATTTTATGTAATATGTTTCTTTCATGTACGGTGCATACCCAATCGGAATCGATGGTAGCACTTCCTATCATGCAGGAGGACACATTTGAGACTTATTTTGGAGGAGTCGATGAGCAACCTCCACTCATCACTTTTATAGTCAATGCCCATAGCTGCCATTAGTCCCTCTACATCACTACAAATACCAAGTTCTTTTCACTTTCGAAAAATGGAAGGAATGACATATGGCGGTTACGGAATGCAGTCATATTTACCGTCTTATCAAGGCAATTCCACTGTTGTAGTCTTGACGCCAACAGTTCAGCTTTATCTTTCGGCAATTCCAGATCTCTCATTAGGTCATTAAGTTCACACTCTGTTATTTTGTGATTGTCTGTACACTCATCGTTATACACAAAATCAGGATCTTTCAAAGAACTGGGTTTTGAAGGTAATGGTGGAGCACTAGTTTGACTACCGCCCTCGTCACTATTCCAATCAGGTGGAACAGGAACAGGCAGTCCATCTCCGTGAGGCACTGGTCGCATGGCCGACGTTATGTTAGGATATATAAAGGAAGACTTTTCTTCTTGGAAATACCATGTGTTAGCGGAGTTGTCATACAAAAGTAACAATCATCCACATGGTTCTAGGTTCGATGGTTCTTTCCAGATCATGGGTATAGCAAAGCCTATGGAAGAGCTAGAGCTTTTACGGTTTAACCACAAATGAAGACTCGAGACACAAGATATTCAACATACATGAGGAGCCCAAGGCTTGACCTGGTCCCCGATTTCACATTCAAAGTACAGATTGTACGCCTTCCTAATATATGGCGTTATTGGCCTCCTTTGCGATTTCAATGTAGTCTGTCCGCAAATGCAACAAAAATAGTCAGCACTCTTTACGCATTTGCGAGGCATATTGAATCACAGGAATTACAATGACCACACACACTAACTACACTTCAATAACACGTTTTTCCAACACAAGAACACAATACAGCTTGTAACAGACAGAGACTACGTTAACATGCTCCACTCCTCTCTTCTCTTCTCCTTTCCCTCCTGGTAGTTGCTACGAGCCCGGGCTAAAAATAGCGACAAAATACACACAGCTATTGTTGCCTGCAGGAAACTTAATCACTTTGTCTACAATCAGCGAGATTTGAAGCCTATATGGGAAGGGATTGACAATGAATGCTAATAAAATATAATAAATATAATTAAATACACCCCCCTTTAACTTGGAAACGAGTGATAATTCTAGTTTTTCATTGTCGTTTTCATTATCAGCGTAGTCGATATAGTTAACAAACATCCATTTCATTCCGGTTACATTTTCACTGTTGCCTAGTGTTATATGAGCAATATGTGAAGTTTACTACAAAACACTATGGTAAATAATGTGTTGTATTTGATGGTTATGATGGTGAACCTAGCGTAAAGTATACAAAACACTGGACATGAACAAAGAAACCATGAATACGCGTAATCGTTGAGGCTAACATCCATGTTGTTCGTTTATCTAAACAGGAATTTCTTTCTAACACAAAAAACAAATCCGAATTGATATCACTTCTGACGAAAAATCTCCAGAAATCTGGTTGTACCGTACATCAATCACCCGGAGATGCATGCACATTAGTTGTGTTAATCGCAACAAATCTTGCAAAATCTGGCTCGTCAGTAATAGTGGGAGAATATTCAGATATTTTGGTTCTGATAGTAGCACTCGCAACAGCTCAGACTTACATCTTTATTCCTGGCTCGAAGCCACAACATTAGATATACAGCAGTGCCAAACTTCAGAGAGCATTGGGATTTATGGTGAACTGCATTTTATTTCTGCATGCCTACACTGGTTGTGATACAACTTCTGCTCCATACGATAAAGGGAAGTCAACAACTCAACATCATCTGTTGATGATGTGGCAGCTGCTTGAGAAAAATTGTTCTTAGCGTTATATAGATGTGCAGAGAAAGAAACTCTATATTGTACAAGATTCTGCATGTACAAAAAGATTGTATCCAAACAACGCATTAGCGACACTTTCAACTTAGCAGTACTATCTCCAACAACAGCTCCTGCAAATCAGCATAGTCTCCATGTGTTCTATCAAGTTCAGCCGTGGAAAAATCAAGAGATGACTCCAACTGAATGGGGTTTGAGAATTTGTGGTGATTGCCTTCTTTCTCTAACAACATTTGAACAACTTGCTCCAGAAGATTTGTTAAAGCTTATAGCATGCGACTGCCAGGCGAACTGCGGAAACAGTTGTGGGTGCAAAAGAAGAGATATAGATTGAACATCATTTTGTGGACAGAGTTGTGGAAGCGGATGTGGTAATAGCACTAGTGATGAAGGAAGTGATGATGAAGCTATCACAAAAACTAACTTCTTTGAGAAGGAAGTTAACGAAAACTGTGGACATTCAACTGCAAAACGCCATCGAGAGAAGTGAGTCTCAAAGTACAATGATATATTTAGAACTTTTGTTTAAATTCATTTATCATCGCAAGACATTTTACGGAGTCATATGCACTGATCAGCAGTTGAATTAGAGACAGCAGGACAATTGCAGAAACCGCCCTGAAGATACTTCACCAGTGCATGTGAATGAAATGCATCGCGAGGGTACTGCTTCCGTGTACTTCCTCTCTCGGTATCCGTGTCAGAATAGTGTGTGATGGGCAAGACGAAGGACATGAGTGCACTTGACCGCGGTCAAATCATAGGGGACAGACGACTGGGTGGCTCGATTTTGGAAGTGGCTGCGGCACTCGGATATTGAAAGGCATCTGTCTCAAGGGTATATCATGAGCACCTGGCTTCCAATAAAACCGCACCCACACGGGTAAACTGCCGCGGTCAAGGGCGTATCGACGAAAGGGGTAGACGCCGAGTGGCCCGCATTGTCACAGCAGATAGACGGACCAAAGTGCGTCAAATCGCGGAGAGGTTCAATGCAAGACTACAATGCCGTGTCAGCAGCCACACAATTCGCAACCACCTGCGCGAAATAGGATACAGAAGCCATCGACTCACGCGAGTATCCCTTCTAACAGCACAACACAGGAAACAGCGTTTAGCATGAACAAAGGAACACTGCCTCTAGATCGTGTAAATGTGGGAAAAGGTTACCTGGACAGTTTCACATTGATATATGCCGACGAACCGATAAGGGTGCGTCGCCAATTGCAAGAGGAAATGGATTCATCGTGTCAGCAGGGAAATGTGCTGGCCGGTAGTGGTGGTATTCTCATCTGGGGCATGTTTACGTGGACTCAAATTGATCCCCTAACACGTGTAACACAGTCCCTCACAGATAAGCGCTACCGCGATTTTCTGGACGACCATGTCAGGTCATTTGCTCGGTTGCTACATCCAGGTGGTGAGCTCATCTTACGGATGGACAATGCGCCAGTCGACCGCTCTAGGATGGCAGCAAACTGGTTTGATGAGCATTCCTCTGACCTGACAACATGGTCATCGGACCTCAATCCGATCCAACATATGTGGGACGCCATGGAACGACGCCTTCGGCTGTGGACACTCTTTTAACTAATCTGCAAGCTCTGTGGGAAACTTTGCAGCTGATATGGATTGAAATTCCACAACAACACTTCAGGCGCCTTGTGGAGTCCATGCTGTGGCGGGTAGCCTCTGTTATCAAAGTGAAAGGTGGTGTTTCACGCTATTAGGTAGGTATCTATAATTCACCTGGTGATCAGTCTATATTGTCTTCCTTTTTATACTACAATACTTTTAAGTTTAGCAGTGCGCAGAAGAATCTAAGTACAATTATAAAAGGTAGTACGTAGAGTGAAATAATGAAAATCATGAAACAGGATATGATGGTATTTACTGTAAATCGGATACAAAATGCATCTCAAATAATTCCGATAAGTATATTTTCATTCATTTTTAATAATTAATCTCTTGTTTAAATAACCATTTTTATTTTTTCCTAAATTTATATTTTCAAGCGGTAATAGATTAAACTTTAAGGTACATTGAATTTTGTAACGCCAACGCTTATTATATAACCTATTACTTATTATATACGCTTATTATATAGTGATCAGAAGTGTAATGAAGAAAGAATGACTTTTACGTTTATTGGCGTTGGACTCATAAGGCAAAAACTACGTGCTGGGGAAAATTTCAAGATGTCGTACTGCTTATTTAAAATGGCGGGAAACCAGCAACTAGCGTTCTGGAACTGTTTTAGTATAATATCAATACATATAACATATATATATAACAGGTTTAATCATTTTCAAAAAATCTTTTAAGTTTGATCGATTTTTGTCGTAATTGCACTGGGCTAGGGCTATTTATTCAAAAAGGCGGAAAACCCGCAATTGGATTTATTTCACGATAACAACATAAGTAAAACATATTTCAATAGATTTCATGTTCGTTTTGAAACGTTTATCTCAAACACTGATTTCTATGAACACATAGGTCTACATGCAGAAAAATAGTGCGAAAGTCTACTTGCGCACCCCTAGCGACGCTACTGTTTACGAACTATTTATTAAACTAGCAGGACTTCCAAACTTGTTGATACTTACCGGAAATCGCAATGAAAAGTCGTCTCAAATCACTAAATATTTTTTCTTCATGTTATATGGTTCATTCATATGTTTCTACAAAAATTGTGCGCAGTCCGATGACATTTGAAGCTTCAATTCCCATCTCTGACATTGTATATAGTGACAATATATACATCATTTTAAAGCTTATGAAATTTCCAACAACTTTTATTCGAACCCTTTTTTCATATTTCTACTCTGTTAAGCTGTATGAGGCAATGAAAAGAATATGTCGCCTAATACAGATCCCAATTTCTTAATTTATCCTAAAATTATGGAAAAAGGGTTACTCGGAGAAAAGTGATAATAACTTATTACATTTTCTATAATATTAGAAGTGTAATAAAGAAAGAATGATCCTTCTACGTTAATTAGTTTTGAAGTTATGTGGCATAAACTAAGTACATGTGAGAAATCCAAGATGGCAAACTATTTATTCAAAATGGCGGAAAACCCGCAACTGGATTTTTTGGTATTTTCTGGAGGCTAATGATGAATAGATCACGAACAAATTCCAGAAGGTCCATCTTTTTATTCTAAATGTCTACCTCAAACCTTAGTTTGACTGCACTAGAAACGTAGTATGGAAAGAAAGAAATGTGTAATGTAATTGTATATATACAAGGCTAAAAGAGAAATCAATGGGTACAGCAGATATTCAAAATTTCATCTCTGTGTCTGGACACGTCCTTCTAAACGACGCGATCAATCGTCAATGGAACCATGCACCACATTCATGTCTATATCAGCTACTGCTTTCACTGTAGCAGACTTCATGCGGTCCATAGCCATGAGAGGTAGATCTCCAAATAGGACTAGATCTTGTAGTCAGGAGGATTTAAGTTTGGACTGAAGAGGCCCATTCTTCGATGGTGATAAAGTCACCTTTGTTGCGACGAAACTATTCTTGCGTCGTCTTCGCCTTGTTAACTGGTGCTGAGTCTTGTTGAAACACTCAAAGCTTTTTTTGCACATAGTGCTGCCAAATGGTTTCACCACCATGTCGAAAATGTCCTATTGGTACACGTTGGTCCCCGTATTTACACCTTTTAGACAAAAGCGGACTTCAGTGGTAGGGTGATGGCCTCGCTGAACTCGCAAGAAACTTGTTCACATGCTCCGGTACTGGTTGTAGTATACACAATATCATTCTATGAAATGTTCTTCAACTGTGAATATTTTCTCACATATGAACAAACTTTGCGGATGCTTGTTATCCGCGTATTGCTGCAGGAGCACCTTTAATTTGTCACGTCACATTCTCATCAAGCGCTGATTTAACTGCTAGTCTTCCTTCTGCGAGGCCTTCATTGATTACCCTCTTCAATGGTGATCGCGACATGTTCATATTTGGATGCAGGGCCTTGAGCTTCTGCTTACAGACCGGATTTGGAACGTTCTTGCCTTCCCTGACTTAACAGCAGGTGTCCTTACGAAGCGAGATCTACTAGCGCGAAGCTTATCTTTGACAGACGATGTTTCATTATATCGCTGTGCGATAAACGAATTTCTCTGTAATGTTTAGTTTCTACCAGGTAGAGTAACTTCAAGACGGTTGTCGGAATGTGTCCGCATTTATGTAGAGTCAAAACTGCAACAGGATGGGAAAGGGTGTTTTTTCTTAACTTGAGACAGATGTGCAACTTCTAAACTATATGTAAAACTATGAAATATCAATATGGTAAAATCGTCTAACACACTATGCAATACGAAAGTATGGAAAGTGTTGCCAATCTAACATTTTTTGGGCATTACTCGAGCAGACGGTTCTACCAAATTTTCACACATTTACTGCATTTTCAGGTTTCTTCTTGCAGAGCATGCACTAAATGAGGAGCTAATGAATAAACCACGAAAACCAACTTGTTGTAGGTGGCCACTAAGAGCACGAGTGCTATCTAAGCGAGTCAGGTCAGGAGCGCTGCGGTAGGGCCCGAGCGGAGCGTGGGGGAGCAGGCGTGTCAGCGACGGGGTCATACGCATAAACGAGGGTAGTGGAAAAATACATAAAATTCTTACCTTCAAAATGGCTTCACTGCTTTCCCGGGTACAAATGGCCAGCTGCGAGGAGAAATTCGTGGACAACTGTCGACTTCGGTGTAGATTGCTTGAACAAATATTTGGATAAGTAACCTTCGAAATGATCTTTTTTTTTCCTAACGGTGGGATTGAGTAACGGACATCCCTTCATTTTGATTCTATACACTGTGTATGCACTGGAATTTGGTTCTGTCCTATCAATAGTACGTTCTTCTGATGAGGCTCACCATTTGCTACTGTTGATACAAATTCCACAGAATGATTGGCTCGTAGATGTATGAATCCTTCGTCATTAAGGCAATAGTATGCTTTCCAACAATCAGAAACTATTGTCATACCAGGGTTTAGTTTTTGCTTTATCACAAATAGTAATGATTCCTTCGTTGGACTCTCTAAAGGAACCAAGAAGAATTTAGGTTTATCGTCTCTCTGCACAGCACCAAACACTTGCTGTCGTTCCACACGCCTACTTCTTTTAAATTTCCTTCTCCCAAACCTTGCTTCGTCTATCTCCACTACTTTTCCATGCCCACCAATTACCTTACAATTTTGAAATGCCCAGTCCACACACACTTCCCTACAATACGAGCTTCAGTCATTAACAGTTGATGAGGTTATATCCAGTTCATTTTCAACTATTTCATATGTTGGATATGGCAAAATGCACCAATGTATTACAAATGCCAATATTTTCTCTACAGTTAATTTCTATCCTTAAAAAAAAGTACCTTTCACAGCTGATACACGTGTGATACACTGTCTTCCTTTCTTACCTTTACGACAGAAAAAAGTGTATGTATTTCCTCTCTTCTGAATTTTTACTTCTTTTACACATTTTGCACAGTTTATTTTACGTTTCAACATGCTACAACGCTGCAAAAACTATAGCGTTACATTTATCGCAAACGACCATTGCTAACACGAACACAACATTCCTATCCACCTTCGCTTTCTTGCATTCTTCCGCCTTCCGCTTCAGTAAATACTTACACTTAGAATACGTTCAGTATCATTCAAAATATATTTCAATATGATATCCACTGACTGGAATTACTTATATTCATACTCCTCTTCTTTTACGAAAAGTGTTTGAGATCGTATTTTACCTACAAATTTTGTTTTTGGTAGAATCATCTGCTCGAGTGAACCTTTTTTTCTTTCAAATAGCATTAAGTCTTATTACTAGATATTTGAAATCCACACCTTAAACGAAAACTTGGAATACCACATTTATTATTAGTGTTGCTAACTAAGGCCTCTGCAGGTGCGCAAACATCAAAATTTTAGAAGAAACAGTAAGGCTTCTTTTACATTATCCGGCGATTTGCCGGATCAGTTTCCGGCAGTTTGCCGGATGAGAAGTGCATCCTTTCATATTATCCGGCACTTTGCCGTGGATGAAAAATATGTGAGCAGGGTTGCTGTGCAACTGAAGAAACAAAACCTTGTGACTCTTGTCGTGTTGTGGTAGTTGTAATGGACAGATACAAAAAGTGTCTTCTACTTACCTTGTTAAGACAGACAGAAAAAAAGTTAGACACACATATGGGTCCATGCTTTTTTTATATATATATATAGAAATGGTATCTTGAAGATTTTTCTATACTGTTTCCACAATTGATAGACTTGAGCAAAATGGCGGCCAAGTTCTGAATATTTAAAATACGATTCCGATATTCACCTGTTGTGACTGGGAAAACCAGGATAAAGTCGATATGATCTTGAAGTTTTGCTGGCGTCTACTATTAATCCAATGTTCTCGGGATTGCTGCCAGAGTGAGTGTTGCTGTGCTGAGCTTTCGTTACCATACAGCGGCAACATCTTCAGAGCTATGTGTTGGAGTGTGCTGGTCGTACAATTTATATTGTTGTCTTTAAGAATCGCTGTGTTTCTATTGGTTGTTTTTGTTGGCCAATGGCGTGCTCTGATTTTGCTGGTGGAAACTGCTCTCTGATTGGCTGATGGTTCTTTTCGTACTGAGAAGCTGAATCCAGATGTCAGGTACATGATAACCTTCGTCTCTGTTGATGGATGGCTTGTATGTACGGATGAATAGAGATTCATATATTTTCCTGTCCCAGAACTGTTTGCTTTTCTTTAGTACTTCAATTTGGTCCCACATGGCCGTATGATTGTATTGTATGCAGTGTTCGGCTATTGCAGATTTTTCAGGTTGTTTAAGTCTGGTGTGTCGCTGGTGTTCTTTCATTCTGTCTTCAATGTTCCTACCCGTTTCACCTATGTAAGTGGCGTTACATTCATAGGTGATCCTATAGATGCCTGGTGTCTTTAATCCCAATGAGTCTTTTGCAGTTGGTAGTAAACTCCTGATCTTCGGTGGAGGGCAGTCTACAGTCTTGATGTTGAATTTCTTCAATAGTCTTGCTAGTTGGTTGGAGGTTTTTCCCATATATGGAATAACTGCAATATTTTCCTTGTCTGCCGTGTTGTCCTCTTTTGTGGTGCAACTTCTGCTACTGTATTTTCTCATGGCTGTCTTGATCTGTTTCGACAAATAGACATTGAATTTGAATACCGTTTCCAGGTGAGACAGTTCTGTGTTTATATTATCTGGATCTGATATTTGGTATGCTCTGTGTATTAGAGTATTTAACACCCCCATCTTCTGTGCAGGATGATGAAAACTGGTCGCATCGAGGTAGAGATCAGTGTGCGTGGGCACAGCAACACTCACTCTGGCAGCAATCCAGAGAACATTGGATTAACAGGATAAAGTCCTTTCAAAATAGTCGGTGATTGAGATCTATTCCAGAATCCAGGATCTAGAAGGTAAAAACTAAGGGGGGGGTACCAGATCCCAGACTATGAGAAATATATAATGAGTATACTGTAAAGTTTCAAAAATATATTAATAATAGCTTAAATTATTTCGTCACCCTAAAAACTGGGGGGGCTAGGCCCCGGCCCTTGGGCTAGATCTGCCACTGCCAGAATCCCAAGTCAACACAACCACTGAGCCCAAGGCTGATCTGTAGACATTATTATTATTATTATTATTATTATTATTATTATTATTATTATTATTATTATTATTATTATTATTATTATTATTATTATTATTATTATTGTTGTTGTTGTTGTTTCGGGTTTACTTTTTTGTTTTAAGAATTTCGACTATTGACTCAAGTCTCTTTAAAGTACTGCTATAGTCCCTGTATTCAAAGGACTATTCAAGAAATTATAACCATAGAAGTGTTAAAGATAATTATAAAATATATAAAGTACGATATATTTATCAAATATCACATCAATGAATTCTCTCTTGCTTTGCGAAAGTACATAGAGGTATTATTACTAAATATATAATATTGCTGAAATATCTGAGAGTGTATATTTCAATTTTGGGGCACTACAAAATTATAGAATTACAAGCTCATTTGCCCAGTGCTACCCGGACATTTATTTCATAATCTTCCATTACATAGAAAAATATAATTTATATTGATTTGGTCTCTTTAATCAACGACCTATGTATTCGACACTTCGGTAGTATCGGTCGTTTTCGATTATTTTTACATCTTTTTGTATATATCGTATGTAAAAAGTTTAGTTAAAATTCTCCAGGTGTACTGGGCTAGAACATAACCACATACACAAACACGCTCAACACACACACACACACACACACACATATATATATATATATATATATATATATATATATATATATATATATATATATATGTATATATGTATATATGTATATATATATATATATATATGTATATATGTATATATATATATATATATATATATATATATATATATATATATATATATATATATATATATATATATATATATATAGCTGCAGCGCCGGTTTCTAGCAGGGAGATCCGGCTGTTTTTGCTCGCCGAATAAATGTCCGGCGACCGCCGCACATATGTGAAAAGCTCAATTGCTTGCAATGTGTTTTTACCTTCTCCGGCAATTCGCCGGCAACGGATCCGGCAAATCGCCGGATAACGTGAAAGGGCGGTAACAAGGTAATTGGGTCACCTGGTATCTTAAGTATCTTAGTGTTGGATACTAAAACGATAACTATTTGTTACTTATATTACCTGCTTCGTGAAATCAAATAATTGCGAGATTCCTTCTTGAAAAAAACTTTTATTAGACATTAGTTCTGTTTAATTTTATGTGTGTATATTCACAGACCTTATAACAACGATGTGTGTTTATATATACAGGGTGTTACAAAACAACACCGACAACGTTTGAGAGGTGATTTCTGACACCAAGATAAGATGAAAAGTATAGACCAACCTGGGTGCACAAATGCTTCCTTTCCGAGTTATAGGCTGCCGAAAACATGAAAAAATGAATTTTAAAGGTCCATAGCTATTACCGGTACTTCAGATTATATGCCCGTAGCCAAACTGCCTCTATAAAAATTGTTACGGAATTATCGCAGGATTTTGAAACATGTATTTTTGGATAGCGCATATAGGCCTATTAGTTCCTAAGTGAAGTCTTGACCCGATTACGGTAGGTCACATAGTTTTGGAGCTTTGAAGTTCATTTTTTCATGTTTTCGACAGCCTATAACTCCAAAAGGAAGCAGTTGTGCATCCAGGTTGGTCTATACATTTTGTCTTATCTTGGTGTCAGGAATCACCTCCCAAATATTTGTCGGTGTTGTTTTGAAACACCCTGTAAATATGTAATTATGATTTCTTCTTTTACTATTATATTCGTGCTAGTGCTGATTTTAAGCACTTCTAACCCGTTACCGTTGTAATACTAAGTTCATGATATGACCTATTTCGAACGAATAGAAACAACGTTATGAGAGGTCGGATATTTGGCTTTTTTTTTTCGAAAGAATTTATTTCGAGAAAATGCTTAGATAAATATGATATTTAAGTAATTATATGACTTCCAATTAATTACCAATTCATTTTGTCATTTACAATAAAAAAATGAAATGAAATCTTTCAGTTTAACGTCCCACGACACTTTAGGCTAAGTGGTGATTAAAGCAAGTGAAGGATGATGGAAGAATTGGTGGAACGAGAAAGTGGGAGGAGATGGGAATTCCCGAGAAAACCCATGGACACGATGTTGTCCACCACTTGGCTGCGGCTCGAACCAGGAACCCCATACATCAGAGGTAAGCTCTCTACCAGTGAGCCATAGTGCTTCATATACAGCAATTCGATATTTTAACCTGTTCCGGAGATATGATAACGTTGGGTAAAGTTTGTAACTGGTGTTTGTCCTCTCTCGTCTCGAATTCCACAAAGTTTGTCTCGTTTTGTGCTCTATATTCTTGCCCAATTTCAACCCCAAGTAATAACCTTTTTTTTCTTTTTTTTTTTTTTTTTTGCTAAATCTCAAAATTCTCATCAAATTTGGTTAAAAATTATTACTAATTACCAGGCGTGCACCCAGAAATTTTTGTTAGGAGGAGTCAAAAATATGTGAGAGGAGAGGGTCCAATAATATAGAGCACCACGTCTACGTAGTATTGAATGGATATTAGACCCTATTCTTCACCCGAAGAGATGGTAAGTAATTGTAAAATACTTCCACCTATATTTTCAGAAAAAAATGATAGAACTAGATCATTTTTATAAAAGAAAGAGTACAGATGAACTATATGTACTCTATATCAATGATTTCCTTCCTAAGCATTTACTGAGAAAACATACAAATGCATGTTGAGTTCAGTGCCGTGCCGTGGAAAATCAGCGCCCGGGGCGAGAGTATACGACGGCGCCCCCATACATATATTCCAAGTAATTTTTCCTATCTTTTTCCCTTTTTCTCCAGATTTTTCGCCCCCTTATTTCGGCACCCGGGGCCGTCGCCCCTTACGGCACGGCCCTGGTTGAGTTACAATGTTGTAGGAGAGGTCCGGACCCGGTGGACCACCGTCGGTGCGCTCCTGGTTATTACTACAGACGTACATTGTACCAAATGACAGGAAGTTGTTTTTAAAAAATGCTACAGAAACTATATTTATTTTATGTAATGGAATCTACAGCGCGAATTTCGTATAATAGTTTACGATCATTATAACGTATTGGAGACCAAGAACTCCTTCGCTACATTTGGTTCCGAGCCAAACATCCAACAAGCTTCCAGAAATATCGTGAGAACAAAATTTTCATTGCAACATTCCTGTTTATGGCTGTAATTATTCTTAGAACAAGAATGCTCAGATGCTCGCAAAACGTTTAAATTGTAATTAGAACATACGTAGTAATGGTTAAAAGTTGTAGTGTTGGAAATTGTCCGAGTAATGCAATTTAATCATAAGGAGCAAGTTTTAGTGTTTTTTTTCTTGTTTAAAATGTACAAAGTAACTTCACGACACTTCGTTTTATTTTAAACCAATGTCTGCGCCTGTTCACTGCTCTTTTTTATGACACAAAAACAAAGAGATACTGGGATATGAAACATTCCAGTAACTCACTTAAATAAAATTATGGTAACAATGTACGTAACACGTTTCTACTATTTGCGGGAAGGTAAGAAATTTCAGAGTAAGTAGTGACTACGGTTTCATATTTACACTCTTTTTCTAACTTTCCTTTATTACATTGTCCGTACAGGTTTTGTCTTTTATGCCACATAAAAATATAAGCAACAATTTAAGTTTTAACGAATTATTAAGTATAGTCAACGAAAAGAAAAATAGAATAAATAAGTTGTGTACTTTCGAAGTTGGGCACAGTAGTGAGGGCAGTGCCCTAAACGACATGCAAAAAGTCACCGAGTGTGGAGGGTCGGCAAGCAGAGGACCAGGTATAAAGGTAGTGTTTGAGGTTTATCTTATAATTATTACACACACAATTAAATTACAAAATTAAATTATACAAAAATTAAATTAAATTACCCAAAATTAAATTACATTAATTTTCCTATGAAAATAGTCCTATAGATTTTTTCATAGGATGAATAATTTAGAAAAAAGGGATAAATAATATATATTTTGAAAAAATCTTGTAGCTGAAAATCTTGTCGAAGTATTCAGCAAACCTTCATAAGAAAAAAAGAACGCATACCTATACCACAATGTACAAAGGCAATTCACAACTTCGTGCACAATTACACTAACATGCGGGTCGCTTTAGTACGAGCTACTTGAGCATCGCATTTTACACCTTGCTTAGTTTTCCTAATGCTTCTTGCGTATGCAGACGTACCTTGTGTGTCTAGTGTTAGTGTGTTATACTAACATTAGCAGCTACACAATGGCTGAAAAATGTTGAAATGTGATTAGAATGTTTTACGTAATAAGTGTGATAAAGTGGTTAATGAAGGCAAATATTGCAAAACAGGATGGGAAGTAAGAAGTTTTATAAGGAAGGAAAAGGGTTTTCTTCTTGTTCCACCATTGTATTTCTGATTAACTTCTAGCCCGAAGTCATCTATTGCATTATTCTATTCCCATTTACTTTTGTGCTGGTTAATGATAAAGCAAAAATGGTTATACCGTTGGATTTATGGTAAAATTTGCTATTAATAAGGTGTCACTGTTATGCGTTTTGTTTAAAACTTTTGTCTGATTGAAAATGGCGGATTTGAAAATGGCCGCCATCAAGGCAACTCTTACCATAGACCTAATATTTATCCACCTGCTTTTTATTTAATTATTATCATTAACACAAAATTTACAAGGTGGGGTAAAGGACTAATACATATTCTGCAACAATATTTAATTTCCCTGTAACTTTTTACCAATTGTGCGTAGATCAAAATTAATGCCACCATTCTTCTTCTGATTAAATTTGCGCCTTAAATCATGTATCACATGACCCTATTCCTATTTTAAAAACTTAAACTTAATTTAAAATGGCGGATTTCAAGATGGCCGCCGTCAGATATACCCTTACTATATGACTTCCCCCTAGTCCTAATGTGTACCCATATATTTGTTATTCACCTTTTGTCGTTACAAGAGGTCTTACAGGGCTTTTACCTCCAACTGTATGCAGACTATTCTGTACTTCCATGTGATGTTCTGGTAGCTGTATCTCCTAAACCCCTGGAGCTTCGCACCTACAACTTCACTGAAATACTGACCACATTTAGTACTACTTTCTCATATGTGTCTCAGTCAGCAACTCGATTCACCCAAACGTGAGGTTTACTTGTCAGGTATCGAAAAGTAGTTACCTGTTCTATTTTCTTCCCAACTACTTCTATATTTGACACCGATCCCTTCGTTCCAATCACTATGGCTTTATATACTGTACATCTAGTCCTACCTATTTAAATATTAGAAGTATGTACACCTCATTTTGATATTGGCTTTAGGTTATTGTTGCTACAAACACGAACTCTCTCTCTCAAAAAAGAAAAAAAAACTTTTTGCCAGTCTTCGCGTTTGGACCTCTTAACTCACGGCCCCCCAACACTGTTCAGATTGTCTATAAATCCCACCGAATTGCATTTCCTTTGTGCTTACTTCCGTACGTTAGTACGAAAATGAAAATTTTCCTCACGAAATTTGAGGAACTATCTGACACACATACATTTGTGTACACACAAACACAAAGAAAATACACGCATTTCTTTATCTTGTGAATAAAATGTTCGGTGCATACGGCATGCATTGTTTCCTGGTACAAACTTAGAAAAACGCTGGGAGTAGCGTAATAGATTGAGACGATATTCGCTTTTGCATAAAAGGTACGGAGCAAATGTATTTCATATAGTTAGACAATGTTTACGCGATTTTAGCAGTCTACAATTTCTAGAACATGACAGGTTTCTGCCGAGGTGATGTGCATGAAAGGAATCATATACTTTTCTTTGGTTAGGTGTCGCGGAAAAAGGCCTTATAATGACAATGGACATTTTACCTAAAACACCCAGTGAAACATAGGCCTATCTATTATATAAAAATTCCATAGAAGCTATATGGTTAGTGTGAGGCTAGGTTCTGATTACCAGTGCAAACTCATGTGGTTTGGATTCCACGTAACGCTGTAGGTCTGCATGTCATATAGGCTTGCTGCTGAAAGGGACGATAAACAAACCAAACCAGTATCTGTCGGATTATGGAATTATCAATGCGTGTAGTAGCTGTTCGTATCACTTTTTAGAAATATTTTGAGAGAATTCGTGTATGATTTTTATCAAAATTCCATGCAAAAGTAGCAGCAAACAATCCTACAATTCATTAGTCATATGATACATATATACCTATATACATAAAAGACAAAATTTTCAGAATAGTCAGCTTAAACCATGTAGCTGAGTAAAACGAACTTATACTCAAATATACGGACAACAATTATGGGACTGATTATTAGATTTTTCATTGATTTTATTACTCCCCATAATTCTACCAGAAAGCTACTAAATTCTGCCGCTGAACACTTCTCAAGTTTCACTTCAACATTTTTCAGGAAGCGAAAGTCACACTTAAGTTATATATAGAAAGATTCTTCGCCCGTGCGTAAGAAAAGAAAAATGTTTGTTGTGTTTGGAGTTTGTCAGACTACATTTTATCTGTCAATTTATTTTCCAGGAACAGCTGAGGATAAAAACATTCCTGCTTTCTAAAAAACACGTGGTTATGCTACAGCTCATAGCACGTGAATATCAAATTAAAAAAGGAAAAAAAATGTCGAAAAATATTTAGGTGCTGCTGATGTGAATATTATACATACGTTTAGCACGCATTGGTAACACGAAATGACGTCGTTTATTGCCAACAAATTTCACGATTTCATGACTGTGCATGACGTGTGTAACAAGCCGATGAAAAATAGATCACTTTGTTGATCCACTTTCAGTTTTTAATTTAGCCGTTTTACGTATATTCCAGTATGTATATCACTTCATCAACCGCGAAAGAGATATGTCAACAAATGCTTAAAGCAACGTAGGTCCTTCTGCACGACCGACATGAAAAATTAGTTCTTTATTATCCCCCCCCTCGCTTACTTGTAATCACCATGTGCGTGTGTATGTTGCCCAAGTTTTAGCCCATTTGCCTACCACAGCAACGGGGAGCTACTAGGCTAGCCGAGCAAGAGAAGGACGAATTATCCGTTTTTCCGTTAGTTTAAAGAGCATCAATATGAAAGCTTAAAATTAGGAAGTTTAAGCGAATGAATAGATTAGATTAGTGGTTCTCAAACTTTTTAAACTGACGACACAGTTTACTGACCGTCCGAAACATCGCCACACACATGCTTGATATTTTTATTATAAATAATAATAATAATAATAATAATAATAATAATAATAATAATAATAATAATAATAATAATAATAATAATAATAATAATAATAATAATAATGAAACTTGTTAGTTTTTATAACGACTCAATATAACACTGAGAATTATTGGACTGGAAGTGTTAATTCGTACAGTCTGTCTCGATTTTAACTAATTACACTAGTTAACAAGGGTTTTGTTACATAAAAGGAAATACCTGTTCTTAAAGGAACTTTTTGCGCTGAATTCGAATATGCACTCGGTTTTTCTCCATCACGTACGATTTTCCCGTAACAGAGGGATTTTCGGGAAAATCCCTCAAAAATTTCCCTTTTCGTTTATTTTACACCCCAAGATCTTGTCCCCTTGCATATACTAACATAGAAATTATACCTAAGTATACTTTGATTCATATTTAACAAACCCTCCAAGTTTCGTAATAATCGTTTTATTCTTTCTAGAGAAATAAATATGTTTGTATGTATACTGTGTGTACTGTTTATTGCACCTTATAGTAATGCTTTCAGATCTCTTAAGTTGAGGTAAAACGTTTTGTTTATTACCACAAACACATATATAAAATATAATACAATATAATTTAGAAGTGTGACAATTTACAATAAACAATAATACAAATGTACCAAAAGGACATGAAAAGACAATCAAAACTATCACAATATATGAAACTTCCATTGGGTTACAAAAACGTACACTACTTCCTTCTTTTGTAAGAAATGTTGCATTCTCTAACAAGACCCCAACAATAGTCCCCCATCATTGAAGGATCCCATCGTCCCTGGTACCTTTTCTCCATTGCCATTATATCTTGGTGGAATCTTTCCCCCTGTTCGTCGCTGAGAGCACCTAGGTTAGCAGGAAAGAAGCTGAGGTGGGAGTGCAAAAAGTGGATTTTTAAAGACATCCTACAACCCAACTCTTTGTATTTCTGTATCATGTCCTGTACGATTTCTGTGTAACTCTCAGCTTTGTTATTGCCCAGAAAGTTGCGCACAACACACTTAAATGCTGTCCAGGCAGCTAGCTCAGCACTGTTTAACTTGCTGTCAAAGCTATCATCAAGCATTAATTTCCTAATTTGGGGACCAATAAACACTCCCGCTGAAATCTTAGCATCACTCAGGTTAGGGAACTTATCTCGCAAATACTTGAAACCTTCACCAGATGTGTCCATGGCTTTGACAAAGTTTTTCATAAGTCTTAACTTGATATGAAGTGGCGGTAGTAATATCTTATTAGGATCTACCAAAGGAGCGTATTTGACGTTGCATTCTCCAGGTACGTAATTCACTCTAGGTTCCCATTCCTTCACTTCATAATGTTTGTCATCAGCTCGGCTATCCCATAAACATAAAAAACATTGGTACTTCGTGTAACCGCACTGCAGTCCTAATAAAATAGCAACTACCTTGAGATTACAACATATTTGCCAACAATGGTCCTTGTAATTTATAAGATTTATTTAGCAAAGTTGACATGGTGTCATAGGATTCCTTAATCTTCACTGAGTGCGCAAGTGGTATAGAAGGTTTTTTTATTTCCATTATGTAAAAGGACAGCTTTAAGGCTGACCTTTGACGCGTCGATAAATAACCTCCATTCTTCTGGAACGTAAGGAATTCCTAGCTCCGCCATCAACCCATTTATATCCGTACATACGAACACATTATCTTGCATTGAGAAATAGCTTGAAAATTGAACATGCCTTTTCCTGTACACTGATATGTTCGTTTCTGCATCCAATAAGTTCCACTGCTGGAGCCTTGATCCCAGAAGTTCCGCCTCTTGTTTTGTCAGGTGCAAATCACGGACTAGGTCATTAAGTTCACATTGCCGGATGAAATGTGGCTCGCGAACACAGTCAGGGATGAACGTTGGATCCTTGGATGTACATGTTGATGTCGATGGTTCATCAAGGTCATGATCATCATCAGAGTCTTTTGGCCATATCTCTTCCCAGTTGGTAGGGGGCTCGGGAAGTGGAAGTTCATCCCCGTGCGGAATAGGTCTAATTGCGGATTTAACGTTGGGATAACTTATTGTGTATTTGCTTTTTTTAGAATGTCCCTTAACTACTGTGAGACAAAAATAACAATCATCCAGATGGTTGGTGGGTTCTCTCCACACCATTGGTACAGCAAATTTCATGAACCTCCGTTTCCCTTTGGCCCATGCAAGTAAAGTGACGTAGCACGACGCACAAATTATGTTGGGTGCCCAAGTTTTGTCCTGATCTCCCACACGACATCCGAAATATATATAATATGCTAGTTTCACCGATGGCGTAATGGATCTACACTGTCCTTTAACTACAAACTGGCCACACACATAACAAAAACTATTTGGTGAGTTAACACACGAACGCCGTCCTCTTGACGCCATTGCACTGATCACAAACTAAACTTCTGGTCTTAGTTGGGTATAATGCCGTTAAGATCAAACATGAAAGCACTCTTAGCAGCAAAGACAACTTTGAAAGTGAAGTAGTGTTAAACCACACGTCAATATAAAAATGTACAAAACTCCCTCACCAGGTGTCAAGAACACAAGAAAGGAAGAAATGCGCGGGGGGAGGGGGGAAACGATACCGTAGTGGAAAATTCAGACTGCATTAGTTCATTGTTGTCAATAATGAGTCTGTATTCCATTCTTTCTTTCTTTTGCATTCTGTTACATTTGATAACAAATATTGATAACCATTTCATGAACAAAACAAAAAAAACTTGGAGAATTGTATATATATGTATTAAGATATACATATACTGTACGTTTAAAAAAATATACGTTAGAAGTACATTCTATTTTTATACACGTTTCTAATTTACAGAGAGGAATACAAGTGTGTTGCTGACTATTGTAAATATTCATTTTTATGTCTGTGTTTGTAGTAATAAAGCAAATCGTTTTTACCCCAACTCAGGAGATCTGAAAGCATTACTATCAGGTGCAATAAACAGTGCACACAGTATACATACAAATATATTTATTTCTCTAGAAAGAACAAAGCGATTTTTACGAAACTTTTAGGGTTTATTAAATATAAATCAAGGTATACTTAGGTATAATTTCTATGTTACTATATGTAAGGGGACAGGAGCTAGGGGAATAAAATATCTGAAAAGGGGAAATTTTTGAGGGAATTTCCCGAAAATCCCTCTGTTACGGGAAAACTGTACGTGATGGAGAGAAACCGAGTGCATATTCGAATTCAGCGCAAAAAGTTCCTTTAAGATCAGGTGATTTTTCTCATGTAACAAACAAAAAGTTTAAATTTGTTAACTAGTGTTATTATTAAATTCTTTACGATTTTCAAATTTTAAAATTTCGCGACACATCTTTGAGGACTGCGCGACACACAAGTGTATCGCGACACATCGGTTGAGAACCATTGGATTAGAACATTCCTGAATAGGATTCGTAGCATAGGAATGAATATCCCTTCAAACTTTTTTCTTCATTTTGCTTAGCGACATTATCATCCACAGAAATGTTGTTATCCGATTAAACCAAAGGTATACAGTTCTTGATCACTATTCCGCACCTACCCGTCAAAAAAGCATATTTGTGTTCCGATTTTCTGTTCTTATATAACCTACAGTTTTTATATAACCTAATTATTTGATATTTCAGTATATTGTAGATTCTGTCAAGAAAATACCGGGAATTGATTAATAAAACACAAAATATGCATTGTTCACCCAAATTTATTGTATCGCCTTCAAAGTAGGCCCCTTCCGAAATAATACACTTATGCCAACGAATAATCCAGTCGTAAACAAGACTTTTGAAACGCATTTTCCGGAATCGACTTCAATTCTGTTTGATCCCTTCTATCGACTGAAAACGGGTCCCTCGAAGTGGTAATTTGAGTTTTGAAAAAAGAAAAAGGTCGACCAGAGCCAGATCAAGGGAATACGGTGGTTCTTCGAGAAGATTTGTTGAGTTTTTTGGCCAGAAATTCGTTCATAATGATAGCCTTGTGAGATGGTGCGGCAGCACTAGTCGAGCGGCAACACATCTCATGTCCAAACAATCGTTTAAAATCGTACGAATTGATTCGTGAGCCACAAAAATTTCAGCGGCTATCTCTCTCAGACTTAAACGACGATTTTCAGTCACTATTTTCTTTACTTTAGCGATGTTAAGTTCAGTTGATGACGTTGATAGTCGACCAGAGCGAGGCAAATCTTCCACCACCTCTCGACCGCTTTTGAATGCACTGTAACATTCATACGCACATGTTTTAGATAAAGTCGATTCGCCGTAAGCATTATGTAACATTTTCAGTGCTTCGGCACACGTAATTCCATTTGCAATGCAAAATTTCAGACAGATTCTTTGTTCGATAGTTTAATCTATTGTAAAAATCGCCCACACACATTTGCGATGAACTGACAAATGGAGCACTGTAAACAAACTAACTGATAGATGGCGCTCAAACTCCGCGTGAGCATGGACGGCAGTTGAGCTAACGTAGCCACAAGAAGAATTTCGACTTTTCATTGGGCTTTGTAAATGTAAAATTCCTCGTACTTTCTTGACAGAATGTATGAAGAACAAATAGAGAACATCCAGCAGTTTCACCCAATGATAACACTAAAAATAAGTTTTCCACATTATGTTGTAGACATTTTTTCATGCAAGAGAAATAGCATTTGTTTGAAGTAATATTGTAGCAATTCCACCCAACAATGTCAATGAATATTGTATTCTTTCAAAATAGAACATTTAAAGACTTTTTAATGATGTGTATTTCACATAGCTATTTCTTTTTTTACTATCTGATACATCGTACGTTATTCAAAAATGCACAAAACTGACAGGTAGCTGCATGTTGTATTTCTATAAAACCCTGAACAAAATAACTTTGAGTCCTAAAGTTCCCAAAATGTTCCTTTAAACTATCACCCATGTTTCTGAATGCCAATCAGAATAAACAAGCCATGAAGTCTTGTAAAACATTTTCTAGCAATCGATTTGGAAACGAAACCAACCAGAAAAAAAATCTCTTTACTCTGATAAAATTATTCAAGACCACTAGAAGACAATTAGAGAGTTTTTGAATAATGAATTTACGTATAAGTAAGAAACAATATTAGACCGTACCATAGAAACGTTATAGAAACATATTCTATCGCCACAGGATATTGAAGAAATCAGCGCAGCTAATTATTACTGCATATCTTTCAAGGCATGAAATCTTATAATCAGAGTATGCCAACGAGGAAAATTAAACTCAGTTTTCGTGCATTTTCTGCGTTGTAAGCGTCAAATTGGAATCAGGCTACATTAATCATATCCAATCATTTGTATCGCATTTATGTTCACGGTTTAATTGCAAGTAACATGTGGGTCGTTGTTATGAATATGAGTATCACTGTTAGGATTATATGTGTTACTAAATTTTTAGCGGAACGTATGTTTTTAACATCGACAGAGCAAGAGTTAAATTTACTTCCTTATTTAGGGTTGTCAACTGTCCGGTATTTTATCGGGCAGTTCGGTTTATGACCTCCTTGTCCGGTGTCTGGTACAACCTCAAAACCAGAAGTCAAATGCCCGGTAATTTTTTCCTCTTATTAGTCCTTTTCTCTGTTCTATTCATATTATTTTGGAGTGACGAAAGGAATCGTTTGTTGATGAACAGGGTTAGAGCAAAGCTTATAATTCGCTTTGGTATCGACCTCTTGTGCGTGGAATTTGCTGAAGAGTTGAAGGCAGGAAAATTTACTGGACTTATCAAAACTGCTAAAGATCAACAAAAGTACATTTTCAAGATCGCAGCTAGCACTGTTTCGTCTTCAACGACATCTTCCAAATAAATAACACCCAAATCCAGTAAAACTATGTAGGCGTTATGAGACATTACCAGCCTCAGCAAAGCTGGTAACACTTATTTTTGAAGTATATTTTGTGTATCCCATAATTATATTGTCAATTATATTTGCTTTTCTGTTTTAAATACGGTGCACTATTAATGGTAGACTACAAAAATTACATGTCTCGACTCAACCAAAACTGGAATAAGTAAGTTTAGTAATTGCTTCAAAAGTAACTAAAGTTATTTCATTTGAACTCTGAAAATAGCTCAATTTTAGGTTGTTCATAATTTTGACGAGCAATGATGACACAATCTTAAGAGGCTTCACCCCGGCGAAATTAAAATACCGCAAATTTTACAGTAATTATGTGATATCTTCAAATTGATAAAAGATAATTGAAATGTGGAACAAGAGCGCCCTAAACAATATTACTTGGCGTGAAGTACCGTTATCACAAATCACCTAGTGGCTTTCCGTTTTCAGCCGTTTAGAAACGCGAAAATAAATGCCAATTTTCAAAATGGCTTGAAATCGAAACCAGGTAAGTGAGTCGTGATAACGGTATCTCATGTAAAATGATATTGTCTAGGGCGCTCTTGTTTCACATTTCGATTATCTTTTATCTATTTGAAGATATCACATAATTACTATAAAATTAGCGGTATTTTAATTTCGCCGGGATGAGGCCTCTTAAGAGCAAACGTACTCCAAGAAGGTGTCCGGTATTTCCATTTTCAAAAGTTGGCAATTCTATTCTCATTATTTAACCATTGCAACTTCTTTGTATATTGTACATAATTTCCACGAATATATCTGTAGTTAAATAAATCCATTTTATGGCATTTCATTTGTGTTTTATGTATTCTATCTTAAGTTACGTTTTAAATGCACTAAGCTCCTGTCGACGAAAGAACAAACTTCGACCAATATCAAAAGTGTCCTACTTTGAAGAATGTGTGAACTACTCTTACGTTTTAACGAAATGGATTCATGATTCAATCTACATTGATGCTATATAGGAAGTGAGAAAATGCCCAAAGTCTAACAATGACCAAAAGTCTATTGACCAAGAATTTATATGACTAAGGGGGCCGCGGTGGCTCAGTGGTAGCCGGTGGGTGTAGCCGAGCGGTCTGAGGCGTTAGGCTGATGATCGTTAGGTGAAGCCCATTGGGGGTTCGAGTCCCTCTGTAGTAGCAAGGGTGGAGTTTTAACTGTCCTTGATGTTTCTGTGTTCGTGTCCCTGTCGTGTCTAGTAGTCCTGAAAAGTGGTTATAGTAGGAATTAAGTCAGGAAGTTTTTTTTTTTAAAAAAAAAAAGTGGTAGAGCGTTCACCTCTGGTGCTAGGGGTCTCGGGTTCAAACCCTGCTCCCGCCAAGTGAACTTTGTGGTGGACAAACACCGTGTGCGTGGGTTTTCTTGGGGTTCTCCCGTTTCCTCCCACTTTCTTCATTCCACCATTTCATTCATTATCACCGTCTCCTTTAGCCTAACCGACATAAGCGTGGGACGTAAAACTCAAAGATTTCATTTCATTTTTTCCTGCTGTTTACTTGTGTGAATAAGAAGACATGCACAGTGGGAAGGAGATTCATGGTCATAACAGAAGGATGCGCTGAGTACGCAGCGCAGGTTCAGCTAGTAAGTTATTAGGCAATGGAAATAATAATAATAATACGTAATAACACATTGACAAGGGATAAAGGTTTGAAATTAAGTAATATTTTGAAAGTTTTATTATAATAGTAATAAAGGAAGGGAATGAAGTAATAGTAATAAAGAAAACAATTATAACTTATTATGAATTTGAATGAAATAGTAAATTGTAGCAATACTTAATTGATTCATTTTGAGATGTAAACTTATAAAGAAGTAATAATTAAAATTATACTACAATATTTGTACAATAATTCCTCAAATTCATAGAACTGTGATGATGAACGCAGGCAGTGCGTTTGAAACTTTGCCCCAAGGTTTGGATGAGGTCACATTCTGAGGACTTGTCTCAGGCATCGCCCTTGGAACTTCTAATATGCAAAATATATTATCCAATTAAAAATTACGCCTCGTAAATTTTGTAGAAATCTTGTCTCGTCTCAATTCCGGAAGAATTCTTTCTTATCTCGTCTCGATTTTCAAAAAATCTTACCTCGTTTCGTCTCGCTTTGTAAATTTATGTACAAAATGTACGCACTCTTTTTTCCCAACTAATTTAATCTAGAAATGATCTGAAGCCTTCCACGTAACAGGAGGTCAACAAATGGTGTGATATAATAACTTTTAAACTATATTTATTATTGGTATATATTGTGTAGTGACTTGCGTATCTTTAAACATTCATAAACATTCTTTATTGTGTTCGTACATACAACAATTTTATCAATTTATATATATATTTTCTAGTATGTCATGTAACACTAGAACAATGCTTAAGACTTGGGTAAACTAGTATTTTTCACAAGACTCATAAAATTTTCTATTTTTGTAGGTAACACTAGTTGTGCTACAGAGTATTAGGTCTTTTTGACATACCTGAAAACTGGTGCACTGTTTGACATATACTCCTAACTTTAGGTCTCGCGTCCCAGAACCTGGGTGGAGGTGCACATATCTCTTGCACCAACAGTAGCCCTCTCGTTGTCGACTGGATAGTGCACTTCCTTTCTTTGTGCGTGGTCCCTGGTTTGGTTCCTAATCGCGTATTGGCATCACATACAAACCCGAAAATCGGTTCGGATCTCATTTTAAATAGTCATTAAATTAAATTCAATCTAATCCAGTGGTTCTCAATCTAATTCCTATCACGACCCCCATTTTATCACATCCTTTTGCCAGCGACCCCCTTATAATTTCTGGTTTGAAATAAGCTTGTGTGGGATTTTTAATATACCCATTGTAGAGATCTCACGATATCCATCTACGTATTTCTATAATAATAGAATCCATTTCTTGTATATATAGTGGATGCAGTAACTTCGTTAAAAGCGGATGGATTAAAATCAAATTTGGTCAGTTCATTCATATTACAAATACCAAATCCGATCCGTCATACTGTTTCCAAATGGAGGCCGTTTGAAAATTTTAAAACTTCAGAACTCTCTTAATTTTGGGTCATATGATAAAAAAATAATGTGATTTGTAATTTTGGTCTTTAAAAACTTGGACAGTTGTTAAATAAGTTATTGAGTATTTTAAATGAGTTTGTAATATGCCTCATGAACATTGAACCGGAAATTGCCGAGCTAGTGAAATCACATTATACTCACAAGGAAGGGTCACGCAATGGCTCCGCTGAGATCCGAACGAGACAATTGTGTTTGCATTTGATATGTCATAACTAAATGAATCCCAAAGTTATACGTGCCATCGGGAGGAATATCGTGAGTTACAACATGTTTTAAAATGTAAGAACTACAAAAAAAAAAAAAAAAAAAAAAAAATACCTGGCAGAATAGTTTGAACCGAGTCATTTGTTCGGAAACGGTTGGGTAAGTGGAAAACTCGGCCAACACGTATCACATCATTTTCAACGACAAACTTTTGGGGGTAAAAAAAAAAAAAAAAAAAAAAAAAAAAAAAAAAAAAAAAAAAAACCTTTGTTCCAGAGTCCCCCGCAGGATCCCAGACTGGGTCCAACTCAAAATTTTCAAATGGCAAAGGGAGTTAAGTGGCACATCGTTTGAAAGCTGTTGTAAATTGAAAGAAAATGCAACAAGTTTCGACTCTCTACGACAACCCTGTGCAAAATGGCGGAGGGTCAAAGTGTAAACAAAAACTTAATTGAAAGGTCCATGGTCACCCCTATGAATCGGAAACGGTGAAACAAATGTGAAAACAGGAAAGGAAGTTTGGCATTATTTTCAAAGTACAACGATTTAAGTGAAAATGTCTTGTCCCAGGGTCCCCATATAGTCCCAGGTGGGGTCCAACTAAAAAGTTTCAAATGGCAAGAGAGGTAGAACATCGTTTGAAAGCTTTTCTTAACTGAAAGAAAATGGAGCACGTCTCGACTTTCTACGACAATCCTGTCCAAAATCGCGGTGGGTCAAAATGTAAACAAAAGCTTAATTGAAAATCTATGGCCACCTTGAATCCAAAATGGTCACTTAAAACATATATCGAAAGGATAAACATACCAAACTGCTGAAGCTAGGAAAACAAATTCGGCATTAATGTTGATTAGTAAGTGACTAAAATATGCAAAATGTTCAAAAACGCGACATTTGAGTTCAAAATACCGCACTATGTATCGAACGCATATCCAGCTCACGCCACTGATGTTGAAGAAGCGAACGTTTATGGTTAATAGTAGATATCCACAAAATATCAAAGAGTATAGTCTGTAATCCAATATGGCTGCCAGCGTGAAAAATGAGTTTGTATATAAACATGTTATTTCTTGGAATACTGTGACCAAACCAACAAAGTTTGACGCAGCTCGATGTACTGAAATGACTTACGCATGTTTGGTACTACTCGCCAATCTTGCAAATGATTTGTTTTTGTGTGTTTGTGTGTGTGTGTGTGTGTTTTGTATTGCTTGAAGTATTGCGATCAAACCAACGAATGACATACAAATGTAACCATCACAAATACGTTACAATAGAGCTCTCAACCTACTCGTGCAGCAAGTTCTTTCTGTATGAACTACGTATGACTAAATTAGAAAAATACCCGAAATATTCAACTTTTGTTTAGTAGTATGAGTAGGAAGTCAGAGTTGTCTGTTCATCGCATATTCGTTATATTCAAGTAAATAATGTGGAGAGAATCGTGACGAACGCGCATTAAGAACAAAACATGTGTTGTTATCGAATGAAATAGTAGTTGAAGTGAATCGAAATTCAGTTGTTCTTTAGTCTTCCTATTATTATTTCTAGATACATAATAGAGAAAAATAGAAATTTAGATTTATACTGTTATGAATGACATAGGTTTTAAGTGGCCATTTTGGATTCAAGGTGGCCATAGTTTTTGAATGAAGCTTTTGTTAACTTTTGATCCGCCGCAATTTTGGACAAGGTTGTCGTAGAAAGTTAAGACTTGCTCAATCTACTTTCATTTAACAAGATCTTGCAAACGATAAGCTTCATAACCTCTCTTGCCATTTGAAACTTTTTAGTTGGACCCCACCTGGGACAAGATGATTTAACTTAAATTGTTGTACTTTGAAAATAATGCCACAATCCCTTTCCTATTTTCATATTTGTCTCACCGTCTCCGATTTATAGGAGTGACCATGGATTTTTCAATTAAATTTTTGTTTACATTTTGACCCTCCTCCATTTTGCAGAGGATTGCCGTAGAGAGTCGAGACTTGCTTCATTTTCTTTCATTATACAACAACTTTCAAACGATGTGCTACTTAACTTCCCTTGCCATTTAAAAATTTTGAGTTGGACCCAGTCTGGGACCCTGCGAGGACCCTGGGGAAACTTTTTTATCCGAAAAAGTGTGTCCTTGAAAATGATGGGATACGTATTGTCCGGGTTTTCCATTTACCCAACCGTTTCCGAACAAATGACTCGGTTCAAACTATTCTGCCAGCTTTCTAGCTTTTATATTGCAAAATATGTTGTAAATCACGACATCCCGCCCGCTGGCACGTATAACTTTGGGATTCGTCTAGTTATAACATATCAAATTCAAACACAATTGTCTCGTTCGAATCTCAGCGGAGCCACTGCGTGACCCTTCCTTATCAGATATCTCATTAACTTTCAATTTTAATTGTAGTTCAATATGCAGGTTTTGTTGCATTTGTAATTTTCTGGTATTTCAATATGCAGTTCTCATTAGTTTCATATCATACCTCTTTCATTTAAATTGATTTTTAAACAACTCCACCCTTTTTGAAAATGTTCAGTAGACCTATTTTTTCTTCTTCTTAACCGTATGTATAAAAATATAAATATGCCTATCAGAACAAGATTCAAAATAATATTTAAAATATTTTCCGGTATTAGATTATAATTATAGTTATCTCTTCCGCTTATCTTCGCGACCCCCATGAAAGCCTCTCACGACTCCTTAGGGGTCGCGACCACCAGGTTGAGAAACTCTGATCTAATCCAACAAACATCTTGCGAACATAGAGAAGGTAAGCCTAGAAATACTTTAGTGGGTCAAAACGTACTACATACCAATTCAGACGCTATCATAAACGTCATCTTCACGAAACGGAAAGCTTCAAAGAAGATCAGCAATAGATCGCACACGAGCTGATGTGTGAGAACTGAATTTCCTAATAAAGCCAAAGTCAAACTAAGCCAATGGAACCTTAAAACAATGCCAAGAAAAAATAAAACAAACAAAAAAAAAATCCAAATTCAATGTCCCTCTCTTTGGCTCTATAGGACAATTGTAAAGACACTAAATTAAAAATTCAAGTTGATTTTCATGTTCAATCGAGGATTATTCGTAAAAAAATCGTAATGTAGGGTATCAAGTCATTAGGGACGGTTATTATTCCCTCTCATTTCCTACGTGTTCATCCGAATAAAAATGAAATGAAATCTTACAACCGGCTAGACAAAAGGAGACGGTGATGATGAGAAATGAGTCCAATGGTGGAATGAATAATGTGGGAGAAAACGGAAGAACTCCGAGAAAACCAACGCACACGTTGTTTGTCCACCACAAAGTTCACTTGGCACGAACATGTTCACCCGAAAAGTACAACTAGACATTCTTTTATGTCTTTTAAATTTTTTAGAAAATAAGCTTTCACGTGTACTAGTAGATATCTATAAATACTTTCAAAGCAGATTTGATGAATTAAATCTTGCAGAAAGAATAATGAAACTTGGTAGAACTAAGGAATAGTCTTGGAAATACGATCCACAAGTCAGGTCGAGGAATCCGACCCCAGATCTTGCATTTACGAAGCTCGAATCGCTTTGTTGGATGGTTGCTCGATTTCGAGTTTACCACTACTTTCAACATTGCGACTATATGGGACGTGGTCCTATACCTTAATATGGGTTCCGAATCACACAAGCTTTCACTGGGAATCGAACACAGCTCTCATGCGCCAAAGGTGTATACACTGATAAAATCGTTAACTTTTACTTTTTTTTTTTTTTTTTAGTTTAACGTCCCTTTCAGCAGCGGAGAACTCGCTTTGTAATCGTTCATATTCGTTAGACATATTTCATGTACACTTTAATCTTCTTTGATGAAAACAAAAGAGAAATTAGAAAAATATAATAACTTAAAGATAAAAAAAGAGATCTTGAAATGCACGACCAAACCTTCATAAATCAGGAAACTGAGTGCACACTACGTTCTAGTTTTCAACAAGTTTCGCTTCCAGAAATGTTTCCTCTCTTTAAGCATAGAGTTCTCATTTATACTGAAAACTTTCTTACCAGAGAGGCACTTGAGATTTTGAACGCACACGAAAAGTGGATTCCACTTGAGTGAGTCTTGTACAAAGGATAGGTTATTGTGAGATATACAGTATATATACAACTGAAGGATAGAAATTGGACGAGGAAATACGTCAACACTCTTCACACTGTCAAAATACGGATGCTTGGCAAAATATTTGGCAACAAAGAACTTAAATGGGATTCTATGATTCAGTCACTTTACAGATTTCTGAATCCTAAGAATCATTATTAGGGCCCGTAAGTTGAGGAAAAATCCTCTTTTTTAGAAGTGACCGAAGACGAAGCTTAACATAATATATGTTCATTTTGGGTCATTGTAGGCCAGAAAATGGTGAATTTTATTTGTCCTTTTCTGCCTTTTTCGGCGATTTGTTTTGTTTATTGGTCTCTTTTTAAAGCTTTTTATAGGTCTTAACGTCTTTCTTTGCACTTCATATTTCGATAATAAATTTACTGGCTATTAACTCGAATCACCACCACCTCTTAAACATCTTTTCTTTAGTAAAGAAAATTTATATATAGGACATTCTTCAACGACTGGACTGATAAGACCAGATCTGCAAAATCACTAGTAAAATAAGAAGGCGTAACAATGTCCTCCAGCCGGAGTATGAGAGTGGGGAAGTTTTCGTATTTTAGTTTGAACTTCAGTTTGTGCAAGAAAGACAGACTGTTGACA
This sequence comes from Thermobia domestica, assembly GCF_964235325.1. Lineage (NCBI taxonomy): Eukaryota > Metazoa > Arthropoda > Insecta > Zygentoma > Lepismatidae > Thermobia > Thermobia domestica. The sequence goes on from NC_137463.1 coordinate 216,017,048, forward strand.
TGTCTAAAATTAATCCTAAGAAACTTCCTTTTTGCGCCAGTTTGTGTCTAAATTTGGAGCAGAAGTTTTTTCTAGGGATGAATATATACTTTTCTGCAAATATTGTGAAGTAAAAGTGAGTGCAGAAAAAACGATTCCATGTCCAATAGCACGTTGGATGTAAAAGCAGCTTCCCGGCCCGCGGAGAAAAAGGAGAAACAGATTCTGTAAGGACAAACTACTAGTGGATATTCTAAGTCATCTCCGTTTTACAAAGATCTTTGCAGTGTATGAGTTGGAGCAAATAACCCGTTGGCAAAGATAAACAATGAAACTTTCAAAATGCTTGTGGAGCAGTATACAAATCAGAAGATTCCTGACTAGTCGACCCTCCGAAAGGAGTATGTGCACGGCTGTACCGTTTCTTTCAACTGTATTTTGTATACTACCAGAAGCTTCTATTTTTTGTGCATTATATTCATTAAGTATGTAATTCTAATTACATTGGATCTTATTTTTATGTCCGTTTTTCCAGTTTTTTGTTCGTTTTCCAGATATTTTTAGGTCCTTTTATAGATCCTTTTTGGGCAATTTTTAGGTCTTCAACTTCCGAGCCCTAATCATTATCGTAGAAACTCACTTTTATTCAACCCATTCAAGCCAAAATTCTTGCTATCTGTAGGAATCGTATTTATGATTCATCTTCATATTACTTTCATAATTTCTTCTCAGTTTACCGGAAGGTTTCCTTCCTCAAAGAATTTCCAACTATACATCACATTTGTATTCCCATTGGATCACAGTGTTCCGGCATTTTAGATAATTGATGTCCACACTCGTGACTCCTTAAGTAGATTGCGAGCCAGGGCTGAGGACAAGCGAGCCAGAATCACAATGAGGTTAGCGAGCCCCATTGGTGATACTAATAGTTTTGGTCTTCATAAATATTTAAATACTGGAATACCGGGTTCATTCTGGAACCTTTGCCTCATAATGGTAGCAGTGAGCACATGCAATATCGGCATGCATCATGATACAGAAACGGAGGTAGCAGTTTCCTTTGGGTATGTGTTTCGGTATTACTGAAACATGTCAGTGCATGATAAACTAACTCGGCTACTTGGAAGTCTTTGAACATTGGAAAAGACTAAAATGAATGAATGAATAAAATTAAATTCTTCCCCAAGATGAGAAAAAGGAGGTCTAGCCGAATTACGATCTACTTTACCCAAATCAATTTTAATAGTTTTAGTGGAAAAAGTGTAACAGAAGGCGGAATCGAGAACAGACTTATGGAATATACTTTTGTGGAATTAGTTACTTGGTTCTGAAAAAAAACTCTCATTTGTGAGGTCCAAAATCAATCCTCGCTTATAGTGGGTTACCATATTTGATGGAGTGACCCTAGGAAAAATGGTTTTAGATGTAGATGCAGAGCTTCACTTGCAAAGAGGTGGAGTTTATATATATACTAACTATTATTATTATTATTATTATTACTAGTAATAATAATAATAATAATAATAATAATAATAATAATAATAATAATAATAATAATAATAATAATAATAATAATAATAATACATTTCAAATATGCTACATTTTTGAGACCTGAGCCTTGATTTACGTGAAGTTAAAATCAAAGCTTATATCACGGACGGCAAATGATGGCTTAACACCCAAAACAAACTCTTGGTCCCCCAAGGGGGGGTTAGTCTGTGTTTAATAATTACAGCAAATTAATAATGTTTATAATAGAATGTGAAAAAAACACTTTTTAAAAAATTAAACTACGTCAACATGTTAAAATAATTAAAAGAACCTAATTAATCATCCACTTTGTATTCTTATTTGTTTAACTGGGCAAACCCAGACCTAAAGGAAAAAAAAATTCTGCTCAAATCTCATAAGCAGTGGGAAATTTTAATATTATAGAAATTTACCCTCCTTCCCTCTTAGAAATGTAAGTTTCAAGACGCTAAAACATAGTTGAAATACCGAGTTTCATGCATCCATCTTAAGCAAATCCTTCTTTACTTTATAAATATTTTCTGAATAAGTAATGGGGAATTCGAACAATAAAGAAAGTGCACGCTTTGTTCTTTCCCTTTTATGTGTTGAATTTTCAAGTTTGTTTCTTTTATAGTGGAAAGTTTATAAATATGTCAAGTTTCATTTTAATAGCTTCAGAGATTTGCGAGATACGCTACTCTTTCTTTTTTTTTTAAAAAAAAAAAAAAATCTTACTCCACCCTTTTTACGATTCAACGACTCTACTTGTAGTAGTATACCTAGAAAGTCACTTATCTTAACTCTTTTATATAAGAGTACAGAAGATGAAGACAGTCAAACAAATGGACTTTCATGAACAGTTTCTGATTTCTTATTCGTACATTTCCCACAAGCTGTAGTTTTAAATTCACGCACTGTCCAAGTTTCAAAAAGGTAACAAACTGAAATAATAATAATAATAATAATAATAATAATAATAATAATAATAATAATAATAATAATAATAATATATCTATTTATATACGTGTGTAATTTGTATATATTTATTGTCTTATTGAAGCCTTCGTAATTTGGAAATATACATTTGGTTTACTTTCAATATGAAAAAGCTTGCTTCCCTGGAAAAGTTTGCAGGCTACATCCCTAAATGACTATGTATTGGTTTCTTTAAACGTATTGTGTTGAGTATTACATTAGTAATATAGCGTCATTTGTTGATTTTTCTTGCTTATACATATCAACTCTATCAAAACACACTGCCAAATCACTGTCTGCGTTCTTAATGTATATAGTCGGTATTTAATGTTCACTTGTGAAATATCTAGTGGACTTTTGCCCTAATTAAGCAAACTTTGGTGGGCTTTTGTCCTACCTTTGGAAAGTTAGTGGGCTTTTGTCTTACTCTTAATAAAATACACTCCACGGAGTATATAGGCCTATATATTGCAATTCTGAATGCTTGCTTGGTTTCAGAAAAGTCTGGTAAAATATGCTGTTCAAACATTTTTATTAAATTCTTTTTTAGAATTTGTTATGGGATTCTCGTATCTCCATTTGAAAAAAAAAAAAACGAATTTCTTAACCGATTATATAATTGATTCTTAGAATGAAGTAGATTATATAATGTAATTCATGTATAACTGCAGAATAGATAATAATAATTTTAGTAGTACAAATATAGCTGTTACTGTTGGAATTAGCTACGTTCGTAATATTATTCCCAACTAATTACTGCATCGTCGCAGTTGCGTGTGTTGGTGGCGAATTTCAGAACTACGAGTAAAGCAGGTGAATGAAAAAGGCACTAGTTCTAAACGGCACAAGCCCTAAATGGCATAAAACCTAAACGGCACAAGACCTAAAAATCATTTCGCAGCACAAGACCTAAACGGCACAAGTCCTGAACGGCACTAGTCCTAAAGGGCTCAAGATCTAAAATTTAGGAATAGTGCCTATATTTTAAGGACTTATGCCGTTTAGGTTTTGTGTCGTTTAGGACTTATAAATATTACCCGTTGACTGCTGTGTTGAGCAGGAGGCTTCCTGTTGAGATGGTGTATTAATAGAAGAGAACAGGTGAGGGTCACCTGGGAGCTTTGCTTGTTAAAGTCATAAGTTAAATTAAAATTTTCCATGCAAATAGGTAGTAGTTTTTTTTGTGGATTTCATCTGGAAGCAATTCCATGTGAGGACCACACGGACAAGGCATTAGATCCATCTTACAACAATGAGCACACTTCTACATGTCAGGATGTTGAGCGACTATAGTAGCTATTTCTTGAAGAAAGTGCTTATTAGTTTGCGGGAGGTTCAGTTGTTTGGCACACAGCTCCTGATATATTTGTTCCGTTTCTTTATTCATCATGGAAAAGTAAGTAACACACACGTCCGAAAAGCGCGGGAAAAAACTTATAGCGAACAGCATGGATTATGCAACTGTGACGACTCAGCTCTTATTATGGAGACCGTCGCCGACTTATGTAGAATATATATGCAATATGTAGTTTACTTTGACGGTGACTGGAGAACGAGCAGTGTCTGTTAACGTGGGAAACGACGACGACGACGACAAGAATAACTTTACTCTGCCCAGGCAGAGACGGGTCTCTAACAATAGTTGCTATTTTACCCTATGCGTTGAATTGTGTTTTTGGCAAGAGATGACGAAACAAGTCTTTGGCACGTCTGGTCCTGGTTAATGTATTCTTGTGTGACCCCGATGTAGTGTGTTGCCGACGATGGTAGCTCTTCATGGTAGATGGTCCTGTACCTGTGGCCCTGTACATGGCTGCGGGAAGCTTCTACAGTATATTTTCTTCCTCCCAGGTGAACACCACTTTGGATGAGTTTGCTGATTGTGTTAGGATCTTTGGAGAAGAGCCGGATGAGGGGGAGCGGACCTTGGTCTGACTGGATGCGGATGATGTTGGTGAAGGAGACTTTTTGTGATTGCAGGTCAGCTCGGATTTCATTGAGTCTTGATTGGGTGTTGACACCTTTAATGACACAGGTGTACGTCGGCTGGTTGCGAATATTGGTGGTGCCAGTCCTAGCAGATGGTGGTCTTGGTGTCTTCTTCTGAACTTCCTTATCTTCTTTCTTGTCTGGTTGTGTAGGCTTTTCTTTTGGTGGTTGTGCTTTTCCATTGGTAGGGCTGGGTTCCATCTGGGTGAGGTTTACATTCTTCTGTTCCGTGTTAACTGGGTTTTCTGAGTAGAAGGCGTCCGGACCGAATGCATGACAATCCCATGCAGAGAAAAGTTCATGACTTTCTTCGAATGAGCTAAAAGTTATCTTCACACTATTTGGGTACTGCATCTTGGTGAGCATAAAAGGCACAATGTGCTTCATCTTTGTGTTAAGAAGATCAGCGAACTTCTGGAGAACAACTGGCTCTTCCATGTTATGTATGTATATAACATTGTACCCATTGTCATCTGAAGGAAAATCTTCTGGATGTGTCGATGACATAACTGATTCTTCGGAAGGGGTTGGAGAGACAGCCCTTTCCTGCTGTGAACGTTTCTTGCATGCAGTTTTTCTCTTGGGCATGTTGACGCGTCTTGCTGCGAGCAGCTCCTCAATTCGAATGAATGGAATGAACGTGGGAAAGGCTGCAGGTTGTTAGAAAATGTTATCTTGAAGAGAGACATGTTGTGACTGGTAGTTGGTTTAGCCAATGCGATGTCATGTTACCAAGTAAATGGCCCTCATAAAGGTTTGGTCCTGTATAGATGATAAAACTGATCAATTAATTCTGGTCAGCAGTCATAATTTCTTCCACCAATTCACAGATGAGAAGTTTTGTGATTGTGTCGCCCATTGATTTTAATTGTGGTAGTCTACGTTTAACAGCTTGAAGTATCTGGATGATGTGTAGATCTCTGAAGACAACCAGAAGTTCATGGAAAGTGGATCTAGAGTTTTCAGGTTGAACTCCATTAACTGGAGTTGATTGTAGTGTCTTGAGTGGAGAACTGGTCTTCCTTGTATATGTGGTTCGAGAAGTGAGTTGGCTGGCAGACTGGCTCGATGCGGCTGAAGAGTATGATGGTAATGGCGGAAAGACTTCTTCATGTAGTATTTCTTGTTGCTTACTGCGTATGCTTGTGAATAACGGAGCATCCCTGGAAATTCGCAGGATATCCCCCACCACAGTTTGGACATTTCACGGATGCGTCTTGAGTTTTGCCTGTGCATTCGTAAGAGACATAACTGCCGAAGCACTTGACGCATCTGAGTAGAGTGTGATAAGAAGATTGCGTGTGTCCCAATCTTTGGCATCTATAACACTGAACATATGATCTTCCACGATATAGTCCTATCTTGATTCTGTAAAATTCCAAGAATTTTAATGCAGTGATGTCTTTTACGGCGAGAGTCAAGCTCTTATTATGACAATAATGAGCGGGAACCTAATGAGGTTAGGAGTGCGAACCTCATTGAAGATAGCAAGCCCGAGCTCGAGTAAATGCGATTCTTAGATGATATGAATCTCACTAATATTAATCAGCACGAGTCCCATTGAGAAATAGTGAAACTGTGCTTGCGCGAGCCCGAGTTAACCATAATTGCAATATCGCCAATCGTCTTAAACATCTCGATCGTATCTGTATGATATTTGTAAGCTTATTTGCACGTTTTCCAATCATGCCATATTAATATGCTCTTGACTGATATATATAATCTTCGGGCATTTTCTCCTTCGTTAAACGTCAATAGTGTTATAGAATTTAGTGTAGTACAAGGAATTATTTAATGAATGATGCAATGAAAGACTTTTCAGGAGATTCGAGTCACTATGCAATTTAACTTAGGCCTATGGCATCGATTATGACAAGTGCAGCTATATATATATATATATATATATATATATATATATTAATGATCAGTTATATGCAAAGGATCAACCTCAGTTAGGGACGTATGAAGAGGGTGAACCCTGGAGGTCTGAACACCAGAAATACAGATTTTTTGTGTGGATTTAGTCGCTGATTTTAAGTATTTTTACAAATTTTAGTACACTTAATTCTCGTATTGAATTTGGACTTTCCCCAAAAGCTTTGAAACCCCTCTCGAGATATATTCCTAAATATGTGTGTGGTCTTAGCTAGGAAAATATTCAAGTTGATAGCAAGTGAAATGTTTGAAACAGTTACATAAAGATACTTGATGTTATAATCAATTTAACTTATTACAAAACAATTATTAATAACAATAGTAAGTAAAAATAAATTTGTATTTGAAAACACCTAAAAATAAAATAAATGTTGATTGTTAATGTTGTTACGAAAGAGAGAGAAAATGACAGTCACCTACGTTGCCAGTAAAATTCCTAATTCCGTCATTGTATGTTGATTTGTATCCAAATATTCATCTTTATGTTCATACAAAATATAAATTGAAAATTCCTTTATCCCTACTTAGTTTGACAGAAACTTCTTTCTTCTTTTTATTTTCTCGCTCCGCCTCTCTCTCTTCCCTTTAGTATTAAAAATAGAGAGAAAATGAAATCGTATCTACCTAATATTTTTCTGAACTGCTCTGATATTACATTGATGTCATACGTCACAATATAAGATCGGAACCAATAAGTTCGGATTTTGGAGAATATATTTTTTTCTCTCTCTTCTTTGGTTAGCTCAAAACTTTCATAATTCTCAACCGTACTGCAGTGAGTTCAGGAGTTTCAGAAGACAAACAAAGTAGGATATATAGGTTGTCATTTGAACTCATATTTCGCTTCCGAAGCACTTTATTACGTTCTTCATAATGATTTTCTTCTATAAGCATTTGCTTTTTGAAGTGGGTTTAAGTCAATATGTGAAAAACTTGCTAGTTACTGCAGATATAGGTGAAGTCTCTCGAAAGAATGGAAATGGATTAAAGGATTGAAAGAAAATAAACATGTAATGGTTGAAAGAAACCAGCGAATAGGGTGACGCTTCGTGGCAGGAATAATCGGTGTTGCCACTTATTTACCCTATCATTTCTCTTTGCTAAATTCCCTTCGCTCTCTTCGCTTCTAGACTGAAATTCTTACAGTTGTTTTCCCCTACTATATTTCCTTATGTTTGTTCCATGTATTTCCCGTATACATGCAGGAACACGGTAGCTCAGCGGTATAGCACTTACAGCTCACAGATGACGAGAAGAACCCTAGCAGAAATGGTGTGACGTAGGTATGGGCTCGCCCACTTTTCGGACGGGGGTTTCAAAGGACACCACGGAATAGCACATAGCACACATATAACTTTACCTAGAGTAGCAGACGACATCTAAGTATAGACCACACCTCAAAAACCGAAAATGGACTTGACCATGTCGTTGATCTTTCCCCGCTTCCCCTGTTTTAGGGTTCTTCTCGTCATCTGTGAGCTGTACTTCTGGTACGTGGGATCCCTGGTTCGATCCACAGCAAAGTTTGTGGTGGACAACATCATGTCCGTGAGTTTTCTCGGTGTACTGCCGTTTCCTTTCACATTCTTATCCCACCGATTCTCCCATCATCATTCACTTGCGTTAATCATCGTTTCCCTTAGCGTAAAGGGCATAAACGGGGGACGTTAAACTAAAACATTTCATTTCATTTTTCATTTCCCCCTGTACCTCATCTAACTGCATATTAATGTCTTTTAACGTGTTTGGCTTGCCAAAACTTATTTATATATTTACTTATCTGTCTGTTCGTCCGTCCGGAAGACAAGAGTCTCAAGAAGTTTTAATGGATCAGCACCAATTTTAGCCAAGATGTAGAAGGTAAAAAATTAGGATCCGAGTTCACTGATCGAAGTAATATTCAAACTGGATGTGGTAGAAGTTAACCTTTGTGGTTTTAACGTTGATCATTATAGAGCAAATAGATAGATAATAAGAAGCCATTTCTTGTAATCGGTTAAGCGTGCAAAGAATAAATTTGATCTTCATCATAAACTCTCTTAAAATCGAAAGTGATAGAAATCCAGTATAAGTTCCGGTTTCATTACTAGTCTACAAAGAGCAGAAACGATAAGAGATTCATAGTTTCCCATACGGTAGCCATATTTTGAGTTCACACCGTTAAGACAATGAGATTACCGTACAGACCGTACGGACCGTACAGAAAATTATGAAGACTGTACAGACCAGACAGACAACGGCATTGCTGTACAATTCCCATCTCTAGATCCACATCTTATAGCTCTGGTGTGGAAAAAGAGGTATGGTGTTATGGAATCGATTTAGCGTTTAAGTATAGGCACCACCTTCTTTGTTAGCTTTTTTATTCAAACAGGAAGTGTCAAACATCAATAACCCAAACTCAGGTAAGTCCAAACCTCAACTTCGATGGCAAATAGCTCGAAGATCAAAGATCTGCACAGGGGCGTCATTTCAGACGTCGCTCGAGGGCGAGCAAGAGCATCATCGACATACGACTTTTACATTTTGTACTAGGATACTAGCAGACAACCAATTAAAGTATATGTATTCCTCAAACTCTTGGGGGGAGGGCAATTGTCCCCTGCTGCCCCCCAAATGACACGCCTGGATCTCCACCACATGATATGCGTAGAAACCTCATGAAAGTCTACCATCATGCCAAATTTGGTCAAGGTCGGATGAGTTCCATCAATTGCGTCTCAGTTAAATTTTTTGATTTCTTGATTGAGTTCAAACCAAATTCGGTGGTCAAATACTTGTAAACTAAGTATATGTAGGAAGATCTGTAATATTTATTGCTACTTGAGTTGGTCAACATCCAATGGGTTTTATTGAGCATGATTTAATGAAATTTATTTCATTTCACTATACAAAACTTCGTTAAGATCGGATTAGTATTATCGATAGCGTATCACATATAAGAACATTTCACTAAGTCAAACACAAAATGTTATGACCACTAAGTCACGAACCAAAAACCTACACCAAAATATTTCGTATGTCTACTAAGCTCGTGAAGCTCTATCATATCCCAATTTTGATCAATATCGAGTGCGTTCCATTGATTTTATACGATATATTCTGTCCTTCTGATATTGATTTTTTAAAAGTAAAACTCACAAGAAGAACTAATTACAAAAGTATGCTTTTAGCTTCTTCGCTGAGAGAATTATTCTTTTAAGATTCTGGCTTTAAGAAAAGAAAATCAATGTACAGAGCATATGTTGTTTTACTTGGATATTTTTGTAGATGTTGAATCTTTTTGTAAATCAAGACCGATTTTCCTATCTGCCACCTATGCAAATGATGGATATAATGAACCATGTTACCAAAACACAGCAGAATATTTTCAAATGTTCTTTCTTGCTGATTTAAGTTAGCTTTTGTTCTATTATTCCTTGTATTTTCGCTCCAAGGAAAGTCACCACAGCAGTGCATGTCGTGGGACACTTCAGTCGATAGTGGATCAAAAGAATAAAAAGGATCTAAAATAGACAATTGGTCATCTAAGTTTGTTTCTACTAGGCAGTTATAATTTTACCCACACTTCAATCTCTCTTTCATTTTAAGTATTACCCTAGGCTTAAAAAAGTATATCGTGTATAAAATTTGCGCTTTCAAAATTATCATAGTTTCCCATACGGTAGCCATATCTTGAGTGCACATCGTTCAGACAACCGAAATTACCGTACAAACCGTACGGACCGTACAGAAAATTATTAAGATCATACAGACTAGACAGACAACAGGATTGCTGTACAATTCCCATCTCTAGATCCACATCTCATAGCTCTGGTGTGGAAGAAGAGGTATTGAATACAAACAAACGAAGAAACAAATAAGACTCGTTTCTAGTGCATTATAATTTTGTCAACTTCATTAAGATTTATATGCTTTCTCAATGTCCTTTGCAGTTATCAAAGAATGAGTGGGGAATGATAAGGAGACATGTATGGTTAAGTAGAAAATCGAGGCTTCGACTTTCATAACAGCTTGCAAATAAATACCTTAATTTACTGTACTATAGACTACGTACCTCTGGAATCTTCTAGAAGTGTCTAATGAGAAATTCTCTATTATGTAACGGTAAGGAGAGAGCTGACGATGTAAAACAGACCACTCTGAAAGGAAGTGATAAATTTTCTTTCGTTTCCCAAAGAAGACACGAGGGCGATCATGGGAATGTAAACAGTAAGAAATGATGAAACCACTCTCCGATGTAACAGAATCTAGAAGAAGATGGGAAAAGACCAAAAAAAGAATTTAAAAGAAATGAACAGTGAAGAATAATTTTATAACTAAAAAAAGGAAGAGAATAAAGAAAAAGAAGAAGAGAGAAGTAAAATGGGAAGAGTAAATAGAAGAAATGGCAACTTAATTTGCTCAGTGAAATGAAAATAAGTAGGAAGTGTTACGGAGTTAATTGGAATAGTAGTATTTGAAATTAGAAATTAATGGAAATGACTGTAACAGTTAAAGAGAACGAACAATAAGAACATTGAAAGAACAAATATCTCATTTACATATCAGTATTTCTAATGAATATTATCCTAATTACGTTTTTCGGGAAATTGTTTCAAAGGAGACTGGGTTTCCAATGTATGTGTTTTTTTCTCACTGGGTCGAAAATTCCACCCAAACCAAGCAGTTTTCGAGAGGAGTACGTAGTATAACTTTTGCAAGTGTGTGTGTTTTCTCGTTGGGCTGAAAAAAACTAAACCGCTGCCGAAGTTTAGCGTTTCAATGGTCAGGAAACAATGTAAGATCAAGGGTTGAAATAGGATATTGTCTTTAATCAAGAGTGTGATAGGCAAGTAATAAGCATTCTTTGGCCCCAGCGTTCAGTTCTCTAGAAAAGAGGTGACGAAAACAACTGTGCACAAAAGCAACCATTAGTATGTAAGAGAAACTTCGCAGAATGGGGTCGTGCAAGAAAATCCCATGTCTGAAAGACAGATAGCGAATAGTTTTGATGTAATTTAGGGAACTATCAACTACACCTTACCTTAACGACCGAATCTTGTGGAAAAGTCATTAAGGTTAATGATCATTATCTTAACGATATCTATAGACGGGGATGCAAGTGTAACGTACGGAAGCTGTACGATCTGCATCCGATAAATCAAAGATGGCAGTACGTCACTACATTGGATGAGACGTGAGTGTACCTTTTGGATTGCCACAAAACAAGAGTAATCACGTAAAGAGACTAAGTAGCGAACTACCTCACAAAGTGTATCCAAGCAAGATGAAATGCTTTCTCAAAAAAGGTTTGTGGTGGTTGTCCGCTACTATCGCCGGAGTAAACTGAAGATTCTCAGAATGAAGAATAACTGCCAATTAAGCTCGCAATATTGCCAGAAATAGAGCTTGACGCTAATCTAGGAGCAGAAGCTGCCAGAAATTAACGAAAATGAGATCAACCTGGTCCGCATCTACCAAGATATCATCACGCATTCAAGATAGTGCTTCCCATTCTATTGGAGCATTAAGAAACATGCTACTGGAACACATGACAACTCTTTCAATGAGATACTTGTGAACTCTCCAGACACAAGTTCAATAAACAGTTGTAGATTTGAGATATTTAAAAGAACTTTGGGGGTAGAGGCGTGTCAAATACTGTATATGGGCTAGAGGCGTGTCATGTATGAGTGGACTCTGCAAAGCTGTAAAAGAAAAGTGGAATAAGATCATTTAATTTTCCAACAGAGCCTTCTGCGATGGAAACTACGTTGCCGAACCATCGTTCAGACCAGATGAGACATATCGGGCACTATCGGATCTGGTGTAATGAATTTTCCTATTTGTTAACTATAATTTGGACACATATACATGGAACAGCCAAGGATAGGAAAAGTACCAGAATTCTTTTATAAGCTTTCGCAAACGAAACAATCGATAATTTATTTGATTCCCGTTGCGAGTTATTGCTATCATTTACTTACATTTCCACTAGTCTAGTGGCGCGCACATTTGGTACACATGGTTCGATTTCCAGTGGGAGAGTATTAAATGCATTACGGTGGTTAGAATTCTACGTTAAACAGTAGGTCCATGTTTCATATAGCCTCGGTGCTACAAGGGACGCTAAATCGCAAAGTAACATATCAATTGAATCGGTAAGTAGAAAAAGGAGAACATTTCAAAAGTAAAGGATTACATTCCACGATAACAATTTCTCTATAACTAAATATCCAATCCGATTACGTTTTTGCAATTTTGGGAAATGAAAGGTCTTTACATACGCTACATTTCTCCCATACAGATATTTTTACGTAAGCAATGGTATTTCTGGTAAACAGTTTTACTTTTCGTTTTTCAAAAGTAACGTGTTGGGGAATATTCTCCTTTTTCTACTCATCGATTCAATTGATTGATTGATTGATTCGTTGAGTTTAACATCCCTTTCAGCAGCGAGGCTATGTGAGACGGGACCTACTGATTAACGTGGAATCCGAATCACATGAGCTCCCGCCGCGAATCGAACCTGGGTCTCCTACGTCAAAGGTGCGTACGCTAACCGCTTAGCCACAAAGGGGCTCGGTAACATATCAAGTAACATATAAAACTATTAGTAAACGTCCCTCATATGTGACTGCGGGCAATATTTTGAGTTTCTTCTCCTGTGTGTGTGTGTTCTTTTTAATAAAATATAAAATAACTCAACTTAAACTTTCTCACGAAATTCGAACAATTCGCATGAAGAGTTTAGTGAACTAACTACAAATATTGTATGTTTATTTTAATTAAAATAAAATACATGAAATGAAATTTTTAAGTTTTACGTCCCACGCATATGCCGGCAAGGCTAAAGGAGACGGTGATGATGAAAAGTGAATCAAATGGTAGAACGAAGAAAGTGGAAGGAAACGGGAGACCCACGAGAAAACCCATGCACACGGTGTTTTTCCACCACAAAGCTCACTTGGCGCGAGCTGGGATCGAACCAAGGACCCCATACACCAGAGGTGAATGCTCTACCACTGAGCCACCGTGGCCTCTTAAATAAAAGGTTTAAGTATCAAATTTTATGTTTGTAATCGTAAGGAATTCCGATATACTGATATCTTCTTATAATAATTTCAATACTCATTTCACTCCTTTCACGTCGATTTCCCAACCCGTATTTCTTCTCTTGTAAGTGAAATATCAAAATACTCTGAAACACGTGTTTAAATTATTTTAAGTAAATTATAAATAGTCTAAATTGGTCTAGCGCTAGCCCGTCACGTCTGCATTATATGTGCCCTCATTTTGATTGCTGGGTGTTATTCCCCACTCAAAAGAGAGTTAATTTCTTTCGGTCGCGTGATCTGGTTCAGGGTCGTTTCGTCGCCATATTGGATTCAACATGGAGGATCATGATCTTCTTTAAACGCTCATAGTAGGCCATATTAACACACCCCACAACAAGACTTAGGGGACAAAACTTCGCATTTGAGATGGGCTAGCGTCTGCAGTACAGATATATTGCTAGAAGGTAAAAACGGCGGAAAACCTATTTTTGTAACAACAATTAAAATCATACATACTATTAGTTTTCCTTTAATATATAGCCTAGTTTTAAACTAAATACAGCATGTTGTATACCATCTTAAAGCTTATTAAATTATTCTTATTTTTTGTGTCTTATTAAAATGTTGACTTATTAGCCATTTTCGAGAAAATTACGAAAATAAAATAACATTTTATCTTCAATTCTACGTAACGACATCTTGTATTTCAACATCTTGTATTTTCAGTGTAATTTTAAATATCTTTTCTTATATTTCTGGGCAATGTATGATTTTAAAATATGCACTAACCAGTTTGAAGAAGAAAAAATACGATAAAGGAAAGAGAATAAAATTGATTCTAATATGATGATGATTTGAGATGAGTTTTTGTCTTTACTTTGTCATAGCAACGTTTTGTAAATAAACGATATAATTCAGAAACCATCATAAAAAGGGATGTACGCATAATCATAAAGATGTGTATTTATTTCAATAAGTGTGTGCCACAATAAAAAAAATCAGCAAAGTTAAACGCAGCATAAATTGTTTTATGTGATTTTAGTAATTTAATCTAGCTATAATTATGACTGAGGACCTGTGTATAACGAGTTACGTTATACACATCTCTCTAGACTTGAATCTGTTCTCACTTTCTTTATTGCAATAGTACGTTTTCGTGTTCCCGCACTTCAAGTATTACCTAAGGAGGAAATTTTGCGAAATCTTAATATCCAGACGCCGGAAGTACACAGAAATAACTCTGATTTGAAGTTTCTTCATAAGATAGTTAATGGAAACCTAAGATCAGAAACCCTAATTCAACAACTATCCTTACGTGCCCTTCCCGCAAAACCCGGAATACCCACCTATTCGATCTTGCACGCCCTAGGTTGACAGTTATACAGAGGTCTCTTTTTCACCGAGTGTCGAACTATTATAATAATCTATCTAATGAAGTGGACATTTTTTCGAGCTACCTGGTGTTTGAAAGAGCAATAAAACGCGTGCTGGCCAAATAATATTACTTGTGCACTCTTTGTTGATATTAATCATGTTACTGTTGTTGTTATTTATTTTTATTGTTTTTATCCTATATCTTTTTTTCTTTCTTTTTTTCCTGCTTGTTAACATTTCCCTGTGTAAAATGGTACAATTATGCTGTATCTGGGTATTTGTTTAATAAATAAATAAATAATAAATAAATAATGAACCGTTTAATTCAATACTTTTTGGTTATAAAACCGAAAAATCTTTCAGACATTCAGACAACACATGTTTAGGATGCTAGACACGTTCGTGAAGACACAATTTTGTTCTTCGTAAAAAAATCTGGAACAGAAGGTGTTAACTGGAAGTCACATCAGATACACAACAGATCTTATCAAGGGCTACTTCAGAGAAACATAGAGGACAGAAGTTCCTATATTTCTTGTGCACGATAATATATATATATATATATATATATATATATATATATATATATATATATATATATATATATATATATATATATATATATATATATATATATATGCACATATATCTTCTAAATTTTTCACTTGAAAAGGCAGCGGCAGATACTGGATTGAAGTTGAAGACAAGCTGATCGATTCAGGGCACGTCCCTCACATCCTATGGGGATTGTGGCTTGGTCGAGGATCTTTCTCCCTGTAAGCCCACATCAACTTATCTCTCCGCTACTAGTCATCTGAACGTCTGCACAAATTCACTACGATCGTCATTTCTGGAAGGATGTATAATGTGCTTCCGTTGCAGACAGCTTTAGCCTTTTCTTTTTACTTCTCCTCTCCCCCTTTCCATTTGCGAATACATTTTTTTTTCTGTATAGGGATATTGTATAATGTTTCTTTCATGAAGTTTCAAAATATTCTACGGAACATCCAGGTTGAGCTACTAAGCAGTATTTCCAACCTGGATTACACAGGATGTTTGATTTATGTGCTTTGGAAGGTATATAAAGTATGGTAATATTAAACAAATTCTTTCGCAAACTTTTACACACGGAAAATGAAGAAATAAGAGATTCCTCATGTTGAGTAATTTCCCACTTTCTTCATTCAACCATTTCACTCATTACTCATCATTACTCATCATCATCATTCAGGGCAGTTTCTATATCCTACTTTTCTGTAAGAAAGAATGAGTGTAGTATCTTTTCTTAATATGTACTCATACCAGGGCCGGATTAAGGGAGGGCTTTATATCTAGGCCTCCAGGTAAACGGGGGCCTCCATTTTGATCAAAAATCTCAACTGGCTGTCTAATAAGAATCACACAAAATACAGTCATCATCATAAGATAAAATATGACCAAAAATTTGAAACAAATTTCTTCGCTTGTTACATCCATCGTCTTAATGAACTAGCATAAATCAGTGTTTAAAAAAGATCGAATATAGCGCATGAGAATCGTAAGTAATTTCTGTGGTACTCATTTTTTTATTTATTTAATTTATATAAAAGGGCAACTTTGTGTATTTTTTTTTTTATGCATTTGGAAAGTTCAGTTAGATATAATATCATCTAATGCGTGACACACGGAGAAAAATGCATAGTCCAGTCGGCATGTAAATGCTGTTTTTTTTTTTTTTTTTTTTTTTTTTTTTTTTTTTACCAGGTTACGCGCGTCAGGACATTAAGTAATGTTGTTTCATCCGTAGTACAGTCTACACCACCGTCCAGCGAAAATTTTGTATTGTGGGACCACCATTTCAAATCTAGAATTAACGCCATGCCCATTCCGACGGTGGTAACTTACGTATATAATGTTGTTACCACCAACCTACGACTGTCCCCTCTTGGTTCTTTCTAAATCTGTGACTCCCTACCTTACAAGAGTAATAAGACGTCATATCATTCTGTGAGAAGGAAAGAGAAGAAAGAGAGACACGACGCCGAACTCCAGACTTGGCATGGTGTTCCCACCTGCTGTACATTTATACATGAAATTACATTAAGGAGTGAACCCGCGTAAATGCGATGAATCCACACGGAAATCCTAGTCCTTTTTTTCTCAGTGCATAGTTGATGTAGAGCGACGTGTATCCCCTTAACTTTTCTGCTATAATTTCACAGAAATGTATGAGGCAAAATTAGCAGGGGACCATTTTTTCTAACCCCACGCCTCTAGATGGGTTAATCTAGCCCTGACTCATACTATGGATTTTTTTTTTTTTTAAATAGAGACACATGAATGATGTATTCTTAAATATCATATAACGTTTGCCTTTGCATTAGTGATCAGACCTGATACGGATTATGAAACGAGTTCCTTTGCGACCTATGGCTCACAGATGCCGAAAGAGTTAAACACTGAGTCACCTGAGGGGTCACAGTGGTTCAATGGTAGAGTGCTTACCTCTGGTGTGTGGGGTCCCTGGTTCGATCCCAGGACAAGTAAGTTTATAGTCGTCATCGTGTCCGTGGATTTTCTCGAGGTACTCATGTTTCTTCCTACTGTCTCATCTCATTCCACCAACTCTTCCATTATCATTTACTTGCTTTAATCATAGCCTCCATTAGCCTAAAGGGCATAATCCTGGGACGATAAACTGAAAAAGTTCATTTCATTTACGTGATACACTTGGTCTGATGACCTTTTGAACCCGTGTAACCGGAGACAATGTACAATTCTCATGTATTATGACGCTGTTAATATAATACAATCAATCATACTGCTCTCATTTCTCGATAATCTGCCATTTTTTGCCTCTTGTGCATACGCGCTTGTGTGTATCAAAGTGTTATACTGAAAGATAACTGCAAGGTCTATCAAAGTGTAAGCAAGTCAAAATCAGAGAAAAGAAAAGCCACATAGTTTTTTTTTTCTCATGAGGAATGCCAAAGCTTAAGCAAGAAAACCTGTAAAACTTGTCATGTAGAATATGTGAAATGTCGCTGAGTTCAAACATTGTATTGTTAGACTGTGTTCAAAACTAGAACATTACTTTAGTATAGGAAGATGAGTAAACATCATATAAAGAATGGATCACGTCAAAGCTCGAACTATTGTAGTAGGCATCATTAGTCTACTATAAAATTCTGTGCTATGCTATAGATCTGATATTATATCGCCTACTTCTAGGCAACTGAATCATCGAATCTGTCTGGGTTACCAGGTCACCCACGACTCAAGTGACGCTGGTGATTTGAACCATCAGTGTATATTACTGAAACATTCGCCTTTGTAATCTTTGGGTCGAGGGCACAAAAGTCGCATACAACTAAGAGCGCCGATTTCCCTGTAACTTTGGAAGGGCCCATTCAGATGTTTATTTGGTTGCAGACAAGGATCTGAGAAGGCATATATGAGGGTTTAACACAAATTCAAATTATGCCAAATATCGTATATTCATAAAAAAAAAAATACATAGAACAATCCACATATAACAATAAAAAATACATATGATATAAAAATAATATTTTTGAAATACATGTGAGCCTTCATGAGTATTGGGAATCCCGGGCCCCCGGCCCCCAGGTTCGGAGCCCTTGCATACAACGTAATCCATTACCTCTTAATATTGATTCACATAGTACAAATATGTCCGAGCAGCAGCGTAAAAAGTTTACGAGTAATATTTGATTCAAGGCTTAACTGGAAACAGTACTTTCAAAATATTGAAGGAAAAATAACCAACGGATGAAGTATTTCGAAACGTTTAGTTGGAACCACTTAGGAACTAGAATCAGATATCTTTATTTAGTCTCATAAAATGTTCCTTCGAACGGGTCTGAGACGACTAGAACTTGAATTAATGCTATTTATGATGTATACAGTAGACTCTAAATTTCATACCTTACGACTGGCATACCGCATTAAAGTTCCTACATCAGTTCATTTACATGAACGCACATTGATTTTCATTTATTACTGAAGCAGCACACTTACTAAGCCCTGCTTAGGTTAATGGCTGGAAGTTGGTAATTGGAAATATAAAGATAAAAAATTCGTTAACCCAACGTTGTTTAGAGCGTATGTTGGCCAGTGAGCAATGTGCCGTCATTCATTTAACGGTTTCAAGCTCACAATCTAAATTTTTCTTGGGGTTTCGTTGGCAAATGTCCGGCAAAGAGATCAATTGAAAAATTGGGATAACATTGGCAGCTGGCTAGGCTACCGGTTGAATCTTTTGGCTCCATTGCCTATTAGTGTTGTTCACGAGACGAAAAATAATATAATCCCTAATAAGAGAACTATGTAACTTATCTTTTCTGTGTTCACACGCGTTTATATACTATGGTAAAGATAACTTGTAGTTATCTCTCAATGCAATGCTCTGACACACACACAGACACACACAAGAAGCTAAAAAAAAATTATTGAGAAGACAAAGAAAGGGTGAAAGAGAATCGTGTTTGTTAAAAGTTTTATTTTTTACTATTAAGCTTGATGTCTGTGTTGCTAGGAAAAGACCTAGAGAAAAAAGCTCAGGATGGATTGTCACTAGATTCTAAACCGGAATTTCGTGATTACTGAAACGAGAAATGAAAAGAAGGGAAATGGGAAAAAAATAACGCTCGACGATTATGGCCTCCAGATAAAGAAGGTGGATGATTAATGAAATTGGGGACTCCGTAGTAGAGCGCTTACCCTTGGTACATAGGGTTCCTTGTTCGATCCTTGGTCAAGCAAGTTTGTGGTAGACAATATCGTGTCTGTGTTTTTTTCCGGAGTACTTCCGTTTCCTCCCACTTCCTCATTCTAAAAATTCTTTCATCACCAATCACTTCCCTTAATCATGATCTCCTTAGCCTAAAGGACATAATTTTGAACGTTAAACTGAAATATTTAATTGTTAATGAAATTGAATTATTTTGAAGTTGGTGGAGTCAGAATGTTGAAGATTATGGGAAAATCCTGAGAAAACCTAGGAATACGACTTTGTTCACAACAAGCTAAAATGATCTTGTATTAAAACCCATAGATCATTTACACCAGAGGTGAGGGTTATCCAGTGGTGCCAACCCCCCTCATTTCCATGACGCACCCCCCTCAATTGTCTATCCGTAGGTGTTCTTCTATGAAAAAAAAAATTTCGATTAATTTTTACATCCCCTCAAACATATTTATATAGATTTTTAACCCACCCAAAATATTTCAATGACGCAGTTTGCGTCATAGCCCCCCTTTGTGGGCACCCCTGGGTTATCCCATAAAGCCATCCTGGTGCCTCCTATTAAAGCGATAGTATTAAATGTTCACATATACCGGTCTTGTTTGCTTTAGGCAAATTCCATACTTCTTATTTAGATAGCTCCAAATCCGTTCTCTTGACTCTAACAAATGTCGAAAAGTATTAAGTTTAAATAGCAGGAATTGAACCTAGGATCACTTGTAATAATGAGTATTTGCTGTGAGGTAGCTCACATATGTTCTCATTTAATTAAAGTTATTAAATGCATAGCTCTCAAGAAACAAACAACCCGGTACATGTCATTTACAATAAGACATTGATACCTTTTCAATTTTGTTATTTCATCAGAAAAAAGGCTTTCATAGTCAAACTGCTTTTCCTGCACTTGTGATGCCTCACGTAATCAAAGCGCCGTCTTCTGTTAAAACTCAAGTAAAAGAGAAAAATAAAAGAATAAAACGACGAGAACTGAATACGTGTACCACATCATTTAATAGTCTCTCTTCGTGACACACAGTTCGTTTAATAGCGATGCATATCTTGGAAGAATTTCCCAAAAGGTGTCTGGGTCGTTTTTCCGTGCGATTTCCTGGATAAGTAGCGCCGTGTAGCGGATTTCCGCTGAACTACAATGTCTCAATGAGACTCTTTTTCTTGATTTCTTTGCTCACTTTTTTTCTCCTCTCCGCTCTTCCTTCTCCTTTTTACGTCGAAGCAATTTTCTTCTCTAGAAGACACGAAAATCAAATTTATGAAACAAGCTTCCCAAATGATTGGAATCCATTTTCCGTTTTGTATAAGCTTGGAATAAATTTTAATTTTTGGTTCGTTTGGAGCAGAAAAATTAATTTGATTTTTTCTTTCCAATATCGCTTTTAGGGCCTATTTTTTTCCTCCCAAAAACTAGCGTTTCTTCTGGTTTTGAATTTCGGTGCTCTCTTCTTAGATTCTGCGTATATAACCTATATATAAAATTGGAAAGAAGCACAGATAATTTAAATGAAGCTCCCCGCTTAAACCATTTCAATGACTTTTGAATCTAAAAAAATATCTCATAGCAAGAATCAAGTGTACTCATACTAATTAAGTAAAACCAAATTAAATGTTTAAAGCAAACCGCCACTATGCTTTGTAAGTACAACGGGATGAATAATTAAATAACTCTAGTGAATAATTATGAATTGATTTACTAAACTTATGAGAAGGTACGGGAGATATTCGTGAAAATACCTGAAATGCGACGTTGTCTACTATAAATTCTCAGGATCGAACTGGGAGTCTTTCGAATAAGAGGTAAATATGCTGTCAGTAAGCCACCGCCAGAGATAGCGTGAGTCAATCAAAAGTTTACCCCCTGACCCACTATCCATAGTGACCCACTCTGTCCCACTACCCATTGTGACTCACCTTGATTCAGTGACCCAGACCTACCAAGATCCACTACCCACCGTGATCCACTCCGACTCACCATCCACCGTGGGGCCGCGGTGGCTCAGTGGTAGAGCGTTCACCTCTGGTGCTTGGGGTCCCGGGTTCGTTCCCAGCCCCCGCCAAGTGAACTTTGTGGTGGACAAACACCGTGTGCGTGGGTTTTCTCGGTTTTTTCGTTTCCTCCTACTTTCTTCATTCCACCATTTCATTCATTACTCATCAACATCGTCTCCTTTAGCCTAACCGGCATAACCGTGAGACGTAAAACTCAAATATTTCATTTCATTTCATTTCACCATCCACCGTGGCCAACTCTGACCTACCACCCACCATGACCACTAATTTTATTAAGATATGTTCACGAGGAACACAGATATACGTATATACACAGGGTGCCTTCATAAACCACGCTGATAAATAGAAGGATAGAAAGGACACGGTGGCCCAGTAGTAGAAGGCTCACCTTCGGTGCGAGGGATCCCTGGGTCGATGTCAGAGCATGTGAGTTTTGAGTTAGACAACATCGTATCCATGGGTTTTCTCATGATTCTCCCGTTTCCTCCCACATTCTCATTCCACCATTTCTTTCATAGTCGTTCACTTCCATTAATGATCTGTCTCCTGTAGTTTAGTGCAATAGCATCTGACGTATTTCATTTTCTCATGTTTCAAACTGAAGAGGCCATAACTCTCAAGCTATTATTGTTAAAACTCGAATAATTCAATATCCGAACATTCCAGTAATGGATTTACTATTCGTATTAAGTTTATCAATCGAATAACGGAGCATTACTCTAATAATGGTTCAGATGTTGAAAATGAATATTCGTATATTCAAATAAAAAACAATAATTCAAATAAATAATTATACCAATAACGGATATCATACCAATAACCACACATAACGAAATTTAACACATGATTAGCGTTTATAACAAAAAAAAGGAAAATGATTATATATCGATCTATCGATAGATCTTGTTCGGTTCGACAAATTGCTATGTGTGAATGTAAAATCTGATACGTAGTTTTCGAGAAAGTGGAGATAAAAACTGTTGCTGTACGACAACCGTGCTACTTACCACTATCACTATCACTATATCACTAACTTTTCTAGATAGATATGAAATAACGTCAGCAAAAGACAATATCCTAGTCGAGCTTCCCTTTCAATTGAACTTTCTTCTGCCATTTATTTCCATATTGCATCTCTTGTGCACTTACATCTCCTAAACCTGAAATGTTCTTTCTCAACTTCTTCATTTGTTTATCCATAGAATTTTCTGCTCAGTATTTGAAGCATAGTTTCTGCTGCATGTGATATGAGACTAATAGTTCTCTGACTTTAATTTCTTAGCTAACGATGTCATGATCGCCTTCAAGAAATCTTTTCCTGCCAATATCTTGTGTTATATTGTTCGTACATATCAATCGCAGTCTTCCACTGGGTAATTTTCCTTCAGTCATTCCCGCCATGTCGAATAACTTGTTTCGCCCTATGTCTCATAATGTATCCAATCCTCCTAATTCTTGTTCTTCGTCTTTTCTTCTGCCATTTGCAAATGTTTCCATTTTATTCCTTATCCACCCTTTTAATTTTTAATATTATCTAGCTTCCATACTTCTTTTCTTCTTTACCTACAGTCCATGCCTCACATCCATACAACTCTATACTACATTACACATGTTTTCATAAATTTTTATTCAGTTTTAGTCGGCATTTCCGATTAGAAGCTGTACTGGTAGTTTTCCAATTAAGGAAAGAAATGAAAGGAAAGAAAAGAAAATGAAACTTTTAAAATATCCCTTAGCTCAGATAAGCTTCCATAATTAAAAAAAAAAAAAAACAACAACAACATAAAATTCGGTCTATAACTAGCGGTATAGACTAACTTCACTAATCTCCATGCAAGTGCGAAATACTGTTTTCTTTTCTTTCGTTTATTTGAGATAGAAACTATCAGCCTGTTTTTTTTTTTTTTCATATTGCCAAGGGATTCGCAGATTTTGTGTACGTCCACCATATATATAAGAGACTGCAATACGAATATTTGGCTTCGCTTCACGCTTACGTGACCCCATCTGGTTTAAGTATATATATATATATATATATATATATATATATATATATATATATATATATATATATATATATATATATATATATATATATATATATATATATATATATATATCGCTCTCTGCAATTTCGTACTCTGTCCAGGAAGCAAAGAATTTAGCAATGATACATGACTCTGGCTTTAATTAAGGAATTTTTTTCTGACTTTCCTGGTCTGATTTGGAGTTTATCGACCTTCTTAAGCATAGAAACTAGAATATACTTTAATATCAACCGTATTCAATATGTTACGCTTTATTCAGTGGTTCATCATAGTTTTTACTGAAAAATCTTAAAACTGTATACAGAGTGCAATTACATTTCTTTTTCTTCTTATCATTTTTATATTTAATATCTGAAAATTTTCATCAAAATAAAATTAGTCCTCGTAATTATAAATACAAAAATACAACTGTTCACTTGGAAAGCACGGTGGCTCAGTGGTACATCGCTCACTTCTGGTGCCTGGGGTCCCTGGAAGGGATACAGAAGACAGCTCATCGTATAGCCTAGTTAGAAGGTAAATACATAAAGCCATAACCAATATACGTACCATCTATCTTGCAGTTTCTTACAAAGAGAATATAATGTTAAAATTTTTTATTTATGATGGAAAATATACTCTTCTAGTCTACCGAGGCTCAAAAATACTTACTGAAATTGAGTCTGTAATTGGTTTTCAACTATGACTATGGACATTTTGAATACATTTTTAAAAATTCAGGTGGTTTTACAGGAAAAGGCACAGTAAAGTTTCCAGATCTTTTGCAAGAAAAGATATTTCAGGTGAAATCTCAATACTTTAGAACAAGATTTAGCAAATGCTATTTCGAGCTGTTCCGCTGTACTTTAGAACAGGGCATACAGTATTTGGCAAATCCTATTTTGAGCAGTTTGAAGTTAACATGCCTCTACCAATTCAATGCGTATACCAAAGAAAATAACTTTTAAAAATACAGTTTATTATATCTTCTAGATTAATCATAAAACAACTTGATAAATTATTAAATACTATTAGTTTTACATCTAGTGATTGTAGACATTGTCCTAAGATACTGCTCATAGACATAACAAATGAAGCTCGTTTCCGCAACCACAATTTGTGCGCATCTCTTTCTGAATCGCATTTAAGTAAAAAGAAATTTCGCTCCAGTTACTCAATTGTAGTGTGTCTGTTTTTATACAGAGAAATTACTGCAAATTTTAAGGTGAAAATGTAGCATCCCCGATTGCCAGATATTTGACCGGAAAAATTCCGTATTTTTAAAGAGTGTACACCAGTACGATTATTGTCATTTCTCCTTTGCATTTACATACATATTATAAGATACTCTAAAATATTTGCTATAAAAACCTGTCGAAATGAGGAGCTGCACTTCATGTCCTGACACATAGAAAAATAATAACAGTACCGTATTTGTTGCATTTCATCCAGTTTTGTAGAATAGGAATCCCCCAAATGATAGAGAAGGGAAATATCCCTTTATATAACGGAATACCTCTCCTCAATTACACTAGTTAACAAATTTAAACTTTTTGTTTGTTACATGAGAAAAATCACCTGATCTTAAAGGAACTTTTTGCGCTGAATTCGAATATGCACTCGGTTTCTCTCCATCACGTACAGTTTTCCCTAACAGAGGGATTTTCGGGAAATTCCCTAAAAAATTTCCCTTTTTCAGATATTCTATTCCCCTAGCTCCTGTCCCCTTACATATAGTAACATAGAAATTATACCTAAGTATACCTTGATTTATATTTAATAAACCCTAAAAGTTTCGTAAAAATCGCTTTGTTCTTTCTAGAGAAATAAATATATTTGTATGTATACTGTGTGCACTGTTTATTGCACCTGATAGTAATGCTTTCAGATCTCCTGAGTTGGGGTAAAAACGATTTGCTTTATTACTACAAACACAGACATAAAAATGAATATTTACAATAGTCAACAACACACTTGTATTGCTCTCTGTAAATCAGAAACGTGTATAAAAATAGAATGTACTTCCAACGTATATTTTTTTTAAACGTACAGTATATGTATATCTTAATACATATATATACAATTCTCCAAGTTTTTTCGTTTTGTCCTGACCTAGTCCGTGATTTGCACCTGACAAAACAAGAGGCGGAACTTCTGGGATCAAGGCTCCAGCAGTGGAACTTATTGGATGCAGAAACGAACATATCAGTGTACAGGAAAAGGCATGTTCAATTTTCAAGCTATTTCTCAATGCAAGATAATGTGTTCGTATGTACGGATATAAATGGGTTGATGGCGGAGCTAGGAATTCCTTACGTTCCAGAAGAATGGAGGTTATTTATCGACGCGTCAAAGGTCAGCCTTAAAGCTGTCCTTTCACATAATGGAAATAAAAAACCTTCTATACCACTTGCGCACTCAGTGAAGGTTAAGGAATCCTATGACACCATGTCAACTTTGCTAAATCTTATAAATTACAAGGACCATTGTTGGCAAATATGTTGTGATCTCAAGGTAGTTGGTATTTTATTAGGACTGCAGTGCGGTTACACGAAGTACCAATGTTTTTTATGTTTATGGGATAGCCGAGCTGATGACAAACATTATGAAGTGAAGGAATGGGAACCTAGAGTGAATTACGTACCTGGAGAATGCAACGTCAAATACGCTCCTTTGGTAGATCCTACCACTTCATATCAAGTTAGGACTTATGAAAAACTTTGTCAAAGCCATGGACACATCTGGTGAATGTTTCAAGTATTTGCGAGATAAGTTCCCTAACCTGAGTGATGCTAAGATTTCAGCGGGAGTGTTTATTGGTCCCCAAATTAGGAAATTAATGCTTGATGATAGCTTTGACAGCAAGTTAAACAGTGCTGAGCTAGCTGCCTGGACAGCATTTAAGTGTGTTGTGCGCAACTTTCTGGGCAATAACAAAGCTGAGAGTTACACAGAAATCGTACAGGACATGATACAGAAATACAAAGAGTTGGGTTGTAGGATGTCTTTAAAAATCCACTTTTTGCACTCCCACCTCAGCTTCTTTCCTGCTAACCTAGGTGCTCTCAGCGACGAACAGGGGAAAAGATTCCACCAAGATATAATGGCAATGGAGAGAAGGTACCAGGGACGATGGGATCCTTCAATGATGGGGGACTATTGTTGGGGTCTTGTTAGAGAATGCAACATTTCTTACAAAAGAAGGAAGTAGTGTACGTTTTTGTCACCCAATGGATGTTTCATATACTGTGATAGTTTTGATTGTCTTTTCATGACCTTTTGGTACATTTGTATTATTGTTTATTGTAAATTGTCACACTTGTAAATTATATTGTATTATATTTTATATATGTGTTTGTGGTAATAAAGCAAAACGTTTTACCTCAACTTAAGAGATCTGAAAGCATTACTATAAGGTGCAATAAACAGTACACACAGTATACATACAAACATATTTATTTCTCTAGAAAGAATAAAGCGATTATTACGAAACTTGGAGGGTTTGTTAAATATGAATCAAAGTATACTTAGGTATAATTTCTATGTTAGTATATGCAAGGGGACAAGATCTTGGGGTGTAAAATAAACGAAAAGGGAAATTTTTGAGGGATTTTCCCGAAAATCCCTCTGTTACGGGAAAATCGTACGTGATGGAGAAAAACCAAGTGCATATTTGAATTCAGCGCAAAAAGTTCCTTTAAGAACAGGTATTTCCTTTTATGTAACAAAACCTTTGTTAACTAGTGTTATCAGCGATAGAAAGTACTTCCGCAAGTATTCACTAGTTTGTATTATTTCATTTTATACAGTACTGCGAAATCAAGGAAAATATAAAATTGGGTATACTTGTCCCACAATTAATAACCTTAGTATGACTGAAGGAAATTAATCGGGATTGATCAGTGATTGAATCCAGGATCTTCTGTTTTTCGACTCCAAAACCGCAACCGTGCTCCTTTGATTTC
This sequence comes from Thermobia domestica, assembly GCF_964235325.1. Classification (NCBI taxonomy): domain Eukaryota; kingdom Metazoa; phylum Arthropoda; class Insecta; order Zygentoma; family Lepismatidae; genus Thermobia; species Thermobia domestica. The sequence continues at coordinate 216,044,613 of NC_137463.1, forward strand.
TCAATAAACTGTATGTAAATCAGAGTATAGGTTCGAGTCCCACATTAATCAGAATATCAAGTCTCATGCACTATTGGTGTTGAAATGGGACGTTAAATTCCTATCTATGGACAATCAATAATTAAAAAAAAAAGACTGACTTTTAACATTACAAGCGTCACAAGAGAATACTCTTGACTGTAATAACACTATGCATTAGATGCAATTGAATATCTAGAGAGAATCATATTAGTGTGCGAGTGTATTTGTGAACATGCTGTAACGAACCTTCCCCCAGCCAAAGTACACATGCAAGGCTTGCTATTATATTCCTAAACAAACAGCACCGAGGATTGATGGATAATTGCGTGAAGCAATAATTAAATGTATAATTGGCTGCTATAGAAATGCGATTGCTTTCCTGCACCGGTGTAGATAATTAACAATTACTGAGTTGTTTTTACAGCATTGATGTTTGTGTTTAATTGCATTTGTGGCACGATTAGCATTTAATACTACAGCACTTACCGGTACCACAGGTATGATTATTTTTAAAAAATCCTTTATTTGTAAACTTGAAAACAGAGAACTAACTTTTTGTATTGTTTAAACATTGTACAATTTGTAGCTGATATTAATCCTGATTTTCTAAATGACTTCATAGTATTAACCCTTAACATACCAAGTGGGTCCTCTTGGGACCCCAGAGGGTGATATTTGGTGATACTGCTGCAACTATAAGAACCAACTTATTCTCGATTTTTACATGTGCCCTGCATCCTTTTGAGATATCTGCTACATAATTAGATCAATGATACGTTCAGGGGAGGCGGCACAGTGGGGCGAAAACGCAAAAAGCTGGCCAAAAGTGAAAAAACGAAAGTTAGTAATATAGGAATTTTTTATGTAGTTGGCTAGAGTGATGTTAGAAGGGCACAAATCCATAAATAGAATAGGGTTTTTACTTTATTCCGACTACCTGAGCCACTCTTAAGTAGACCCTTCAGCAGGTCCAATGTGTAGATAACAATAGAAGAATTGTGACGCGTCCGTTGAAACGGTTGTAACTTTCGAACGCGTTCATAGTTTTTAAATCTGTAAAGTTTTCCTATATCGTACTGGTAAGTAGAATAAGTGTATGAAGTGAAAAATTAATAATAATGATGTAATAATTTATAATTTGAATCGCAAGTCAGGCAAAATTTTCACATTGTTTATATATTTTATTAACTTAAAGCGTTGAAAACATTATGTGCACCCTTGTGCACCACATTCATATTTTGTAGAATGGTAGTCTGAATATTAATTAATGTTGTCGACAAAAACGTAGCTGCCAAAACGTGACAATTACGAAGCGTGTTGATGTTAATTATTGTTCATTTAATGTTACAGTGACAAGCCGTTGCAGTTATCATAACGGAATCAAATACCAATAATTTGTGTCGGTAATAATACATTTCTAATAAATAAGAACTAAGTAACAAGTAATTGTTCATCAAAATATGTGAAAAAAGTGAATGTTGTTAAAGATACATTGTGAAAATTACGAAGTATGTTGACATTCTTTTTATTCCACCATTTTGCATCCGCCATTTATTTTTTTTAACTTTAGTTGCAGAATCGTAATCAGCAACCTCAATAACCCCTTTATCGCCACTTTTGAGAACATTTCTAAGACTTTTTCGACTTTTGCAAATTTTATTCCGCCATTTTGGATCCGCCATTTTGTTTTTTTCAACTTTAGTTGCAGAATCGTAATCAGCAACCTCAATAACCTCTTAATACTAAATTTCATTCAATTTGAATATAGTTATCATATTTTGGCCAGCTTTTTGCGTTTTCGCCTTTGTGTGAGGCGGTGGCTCAGTGGTAGACCGTTCATCTCCGGTGCTTGGGGTCCCTGATTCGATCTCAGCTCGTGCTGTGTGGACTTGTGGTGGACAAACACCGTGCTCGTGGGTTTTCTCGGGGTTCTCCCGCTTCCTCCCACTTTCTTCATTCCACCATTTCACTCATCTCTCATCCTCACCGTCTCCTTTAGCCTAACCGGCATAACCGTGGGACGTAAAACCTAAAGATTTCATTTTCAATGATACGTTCGTTAAAAAAGTGCAAAAAAAGTTGAGAAATTAAAATAATACTTTGGCTCCCTAGAAGAGTCCAGCTTGGTAATCAATGTTGATGATTTAGACTTGGTACGTTAAGGGTTAAATAGGGCAAAAACGCAATTTAAACTGGAAAAATAATATATTGCTCTCAAACAGTGGCGGGATCTAGCCCGGGGCCTTAGGGCCTAGACCCCAGTTTTCCAGTTACAAAAATAATTTAAGCTATTATTTATACATTTTTGGAAGTTCACAGTAATCTCGTGATATACCTACCACAGTCTGGATTCTGGCTTTCCCCCAGTTTTCACCTTCTAGATCCGCCTGTGCTCTCAAAGCACACTTTTGGCCCCCTAGAATACCGTTAGACTACAGGTAAGATTCTTTTAAATTTTCAGAAGTAAAGGGTTACGAATTCTAGTAAAATATCCTAGTTACCCCAATTCTTGTTACTATCGTGCAAGGTTGGGTCCAATTACAGCCATTTAGGGGGTCGCGGTAGCTCAGTAGTAAAGCGCTCACCTTTGGTTCGATCCCAGCTCGCGCCAAGTGAACTTTGTGGTGGACAAATACCGTGTGCGTGGGTTTTCTCGGGGATCTGCCATTTCCTCCCAGTTTATTCAGTTCACCATTGCATTCATTTCTCATCATCACCGTTTCCTTTAGCCTAACCGTGGGACGTAAAACTCAAAGATGTCATTTTCATTTTACAGCCATAAGCTAATTGGATAATGTGAAATGTGAAGGGTTATCAGTTTACTCATTTTTACTAGGTACCACCCGTTTTTTTAGACTTCTTTCTTTCCCTATTTAACTATCGATAAAACAATAAAAATGACCTGCTTTTCTGACTACAGCAAAAACTCCTGTTTTACTTCAGTTCCAAGAAATAGAAGGAAAATATCAAGGATGTTATAAAATAGAGGATCTGCCCATACGTATGTTCATCCTATGAACTCGGTGAAGCCGAAAAACAACTCAGCATCGTCTGAGCTGGTACGTCTGATTGGCTACTCTCGTTTCCGCCATGTTTGTTGGCTCGAAACATTGCGATCTTAGTGGCGCGGAGCGAGCAGAGTAGGTGTGGCGGAACTGTGACGTATGGCTTCACGATTTTGTTGTATGGGCAAATCCTCTGTTTTATAACATCCTTGGAAAATATAGACAAATTGTTACACTCTTTGGTTATTATGTACCGTTCATTTAATTTGAATCCCTTTGCGTTTCTGGTTCACCTCCTTCCTTCCAGATCTTGTTAAGTGTAACGATAAGGTCAGTGCATTTTTCAACATATGACATAATCCTTTACACTCTTATGTCGGATGTAATCCAACTATGTAAATTTATCCAACAACTTCTGTCTCCCGATACTGCAATTTACGTACTGTCTTTTGCACTTCAATGTATTTTATCGCGACAGACTTGTTTCCAACTTTTATATAGTTCTTTGTTTCATCAATAGCTAGCAAGAGTATCAAGAACGTAGTCGTAATATTGGCAGAATTTAACCCTTTCCTTTTACGACTGTTTTCACGATGGCAGAAAGAAAAATATTGGTTAGATAGCAGATCATTTTAGCTATAAGTAATTCGTGGAAACGATTTGAATGGGAAAGGTGATCCGGAAGTTAACGGAAATGGTTTGAAAAATAAAACAAGCAATAAGATAAATACAGATGAACAAAGTGAACCAGAAGAGAACATAAGAAATGGTGATAGAAAAGATGTACCGTCAGTAAGATGAGACTAGAAGAGGCATCTAGCGAGTGATTCTGAGATCCACAAATTTCCTTTTAGTATCTGAGAGCTTGGTTTAAAAATAAATGTAAAGAAAGGTTAAAAATAGTTAAAGAGGAGTGTATTTTTATAGTTCCATTTTTATGAATATATTGTTCGCACTTGGAATATTTCATAATTAAAATTTCCGAAAAAAAATCATAGTTGAAGATTATTTCTGTGGCATAAATATGAAGTGCAAAGGGTTAATCAGAAATTATAGAGATTAGTGTTGCACCTAAACGATTGTAATGCATGACCAGTTGTTCTGTGGCATAAATATGAAGTGCAAAGGGTTAATCAGAAATTATAGAGATTAGTGTTGCACCTAAACGATTGTAATGCATGACCAGTTGTTCTGTGGCATAAATATGAAGTGCAAAGGGTTAATCTGAAATTATAGAGATTAATGTTGCACCTAAACGATTGTAATGCATGACCAGTTGTTCTCCTAAGAACTGTGTTAAACTGTTAAAAGTAGTTCAGTATTTCTTTCCCATACTTGAAAAGAACGCAGCTGTTGAAAACGTATTTTCTATTGCTAAATATTCAGTAGAGAAACGGGAGAGGTAACTTGAATGATAATATTGCAAGATTGATATCTATATGTTTGTAGAACTTCACAAAGACATAAATAGTACAGATTACTGTAGCCGTAACGTACCAAAGATAGATTTCCTGAAGAAAGCTGGAAGTTCACTAAAGCGAAAAATGTGAAAACCATGTAAAAAAAAAAAAAAAAAAAAAAGTTCGAAATTTCCCCTTTCTTAAATTCGGAATATAGTTAATAGAAATATGCAATGAAAGTAATTTTCATTTAATTTATACTACTACCGGAGCAATCTGTTCACCTTTCTTTTATGACAGAGGTGTTAGAAAACGACACCTTCGAGTAGTTCTACTTAGTTGTTGCAGTTGACCATCTTCAATACATAAACTCTGAGAATTTCAATTATCTTTTGCTTGTTATAGCGTTGTTGACAGCGTTCTAAAGCGGAAAAGTGTTGTTTACTATATGTAATAAAAACAACATCGTATATTAGCAAAACAGTACTTTTTTTGCGAGGATTATATATTTAGAAAGCAAAGGAAAAGTTGGGAAGTATTATGGAAACTTTTCTCCGTCTCATCGAATAATTCGAAAGTGATCAACAGAGTTTCGTTGTGGGCGTACGAGTGGGAAGGATGCTGAGCGTTTGTGGCGTCCAAAGGAGATCATGTCTATGGAATAGGTGAATAAATAAATCATGATATAATGTTGAAAAACCGCCGAGTGAAGATATGAGAGATACCTAAGAAGGTAAACATCTCAGACAAACGTGTTTTTAATATTCTTCATGAATATTTGGATATGAGGAAGCTCTCGGCAAATTGCTCAAAGTTGACTGTAAGCGGAATCACATGAACATTTGGAGACAGTATTTTGGCATGCGGAAAAGCAACGAAAGTGAGTTTTTGGTGCGTTGCGTCACTCTGGATTAAACTCATGTCAGATACGTTGCTAGCAATGAGAAAAACAATTAATTGTTAAAAAATATATATAAAATAAGATTTCAGAAGGTAAACGTACTCCTAAAATGGCAAAAACCGTTCTATCGGCTGACAAAATCATAGCAACGATTTTTTCGGGGAAGGGGGGATTCCCATGGCTTCGTTTTCATGGATTACCTGACAAACATTAAAACTATTACAGGCAAATACTATGTCTCCTTAATAGATCATTTTCACAAAGGATTGATGACAAATCGATTCCATTTAGTGAAGAAAAAAATCTTCATCAGGACAATGTTCCTGCTAACATTTCTGCAATTGTTATAGCAAAAGCAGTCAAATTTTATAATATGAAATGCCATCTAAAATATTCTTCAGATTTAGCCTCCTGAGTTTTTTTTTTTTCTTTCTTCTTCAGAGATCTGAAGATTTGCTTCACAAGAAGGAAATAACTTTTGATGAAATTGTGCGCTTGACAAAACGGCCTATTTTGCAGCATTTGACACATCATATATTTTGAAGGGCGTAAAAATGTTGAAAAACATTACACAAAATGTATCGAGCTGAAAGAGGCTATGTCGATAAATGAATTGATTTTCAATACGAAACAATTCTTTCATGTCAAAGTCACGGAATTATCAAAACCCTTGTATATTAGTTTATCATCCAATCGTTCACTTGCATATTTTCTACCTTTACGAATAAGAACAACTTTTATACTCATTCTTGGGATAGAAAGGTGCTTAAGTAACCCATTTTTGAAACGTTGGGTTCAAATTAGAAAACTAGATAGATATTTATCGTTATCTATTAACGATTTTTCTCCATGGAAATCTAATATTCATTTGGATTGAAACCCGTATCCTAAGCTGAGAAGCGAGGGTTCGAATTGTTTACCAATAAGATAGTAGAGAAATTAAGTTGGACATTAGAGAGATTAGAGTATAATAGAGAGATTAGAGTATAATAAAGAAATTAGATATATTAGAGGATTATAGTAGAGAGATTAGAGAGACCTGAAGTTAGAGAGATTAATTTGGACATTTAAACCTCTCATTAAAAATAACGCGTGTTTCAGCATTTTTGAAATTCCGCTTCTAAAAGGGAAAAATAGAGCAATATCTATAATATTCTAATATCTTATTTTGTATTTATAAAAGATATTGGATAATGATTTGGACGAATTGGTTTAAACTCATCAGTTTGGTGTGTGAGAAAAGAACTTGGTTCGGATTTGACTTTTGATGTGAAAAGTTATTTCGAGACAATTGCAAAATTAGGTGAGGGTTTACAAGGATATAAATTTCATATAAATCTTTCAAATATCTTTAGCCTACACGTCATGCTAACGCTAATAGTAAATAGTCACGCCAATAGGTGCCTGTTCCTGCACTATGACTTGCCTGCCTGACACTAATAGATGTTTATATCTACCCTATCACTTGCCTGCCTTACGGTAATAAAGTATACATGCGCTATCACTTGCCTGCCTGACACTAATAGATGTCCATCCTTGCATTATCACTTCATGCCTGACGCTAATAAATACCTATATCTGCGCTATCACTTGCCTGCCTGACTCTAATAGATGCCTATATCTGCACTATCACTTGAATATCTGACGCTAATAGATGCCTATACCTGCACTATCACTTGCCTCCCTGACAGTAATAGATGAAGCTACCGCTCTGTGTGTCTACAGGAAATTTACCGATAAAAAAATCCGTGTTTTTCATTAAAAGGAAAAAAAACTTATTTTCCCGTGCGAGAAGTGAGCACTCTTTAACGGAAATATATATCTAAATCTATCCGTTGCCCTCATATTTGTCGACAGACGGACTTATCAAAAGCTCCTTCGTATATACAATTAGGAATATATATTACTGTATCATCCAACCGTCCATGTAGTACAATATTTTCTGCTTTTACAAATAAGAACTACTTTTCTACATATTCTTTGGATAAAGAAGTTGGTTAACCCTTCCCCTATATTTCCTCACTTCGTATACTCAGAAATACAATAAATATTTGTTATATATTAATTTCTCGAAGTATTAATCAAAGTTAATTTATTTTATATTTTTCTATAGCACAGCTCTTTCTACCACCACACATATTACAATGAGTAAGCAATAGCGTAAGCGATAGTAACATATGAAAATGAAGCTATGAGATTTTAACGTAAGCTAAAGTACGTACTTTGCAGTACATAAAGTTTCGCAAGTAGTTCACTTTTCTCTCTTTCTCGCCCACTGCGCAATACAGTATAGGTGAAAGCTGCCTGCAATGCATTCACACAGCAGTTACAGCTGGACCACAAACTTGGCATCAGTTCCAGGCAGCGCAGTGAAGTCTACACCAGATGCTAAGAACTCTTCTTTTTTTTTTCCTCAAGCAAAGATGTAATACAATTATTAATAATAATAATAATAATAATAATAATAATAATAATAATAATAATAATAATAATAATAATAATAATAATAATAATAATAATAATAATGCGTTATATTACGTTTATTGAAAGAACAATTGTCGAAAGTTGAGACTTATCTTAATCGAAAGTTTCATCGAGTTTATAAAACGAGATGCTTGAAGGCAGGCTCGCACAGACGCGGGAAGGGGGGGGGATCCACCGGGTCTGGACATCCCCAAATCTTGTTACTTGACATTCATTTTAAATGTTCTTAATAAAATTGTATTTTTTTTAAGAAGATAAATAGTTGATATAGCCTACAGTAAATATTTGACCTTACACTTCATCTGTACAATTTCTTATAAAAAAAATTTTGTTCTATCATTTTCTTCTGAGAATATAGGTCGAAATACTTAACAGTTACTTATTCTCTTTTCATGTGCAGAATACTACCAGTTTAATATACATAGACGTAGTGTCTTGGAGTACTGCACTCCACAACCTCTCCCCTCCCCCCCCCCAAAATGGACCCCACTTTTATATAGTTAGTACTCTGTTATTTGGAGACCCGTTTCTTTAGGTGTCTCCTTACCTTAAGATCTGATGAGCTGCATCTGCTCATTGAAGCTATTCAAATTCTTAAACAGTGGGAGCGCGGTGGCTTAGTTGCTTATGGCAATAGCCGAGTGATCTCGGGCGTTCGGCTTCGGATCATGAGGCGCAATTCACTGGGAGTTCGAATTCCTCTGAAGACCAAGGTCGGAATTTTAACTGTCCTGGATATGTGTGTTCGTGTTCCTGTCGAATATGGCAGAGGTCGAAGAGGCCTTGTATACGAGAAAACTCGGGTTGCTCAGAAAACTGAGGTTTGATCGGTTGATCTTTTTTTTTTTTAAAAAAAAAAAAAAGTGGTAGAGCGTTCACCTCCGGTGCTTGGGGTCCTTGGTTCGATCCCAGTTCGCGCCGTGTGGACTTTGTGGTAAACAAACACTGTGCTCGTGGGTTTTTTCGGGGATCTCCCGTTTCCTCCCACTTTCTTCATTCTACCATTTTATTCGTTTCTCATCATCATCACCGTCACCTTTAGCCTAACCGGTATAACCGTGGGACGTAAACCTAAAAAAATTCAAATTCTTGAACATGTGGGAAGGCACAGAACTCAGTAGTAGATTCTTTACCTCGAGTGCAAGGCATTAGGCTATGTGAGTTTGCGGTGGACAACATCATGCCAATGGGTTTTCTTGCGATAGTCCTAGTTCCTCCCACATCATTGTTCCACAAATTATTATTTTTTTAAAATCATTCATTATCAATAATCAACAGTCTCCTTTAATCTAAAAGACATAACTGTGAGACGTAAAACTAAAAGATTTTATTCCTTGAACATGTGCATCCCACAACTTTTTGTTGGGAAGTGTCCAAAATTTGGGGAGGGGGTCCAATATTATAATACACTATGCTTATATAGTATCAAAAGGGTGCTATTCGACAGCCGAAAAAATAATATTTAACTACTGACACTTATATTCTCACCCGAAATTATAGATTATCACAAAAGAAATAGTACAAATGATGAATAAGATCAAATCTTTAGTCTATATCAAGTATGTATCTGCTAAACAACTACAGTTTTATTAAGAATGTGTACAAATGTACGTTGAATTACGAAGTTTCGGGAGGAGACCCCTTCTCCCACATGGGTGCAGCCCTGGTTAACATCAAGTAGTAATGTAAGAGCAGACAGAATAAAGTAACAATCTGATGAGCATACCACTCGACAAAAAAAAAGCAAAAGCATTGGCGCAACCATCACAAGAGTGATCCAGCCATGCTGTTTCCTCTAGTTTGTCTGCTACTATTTATGACAGTGGCAGCCGTAAATCGTGTTGGTAGTGCAGTAGTCGCGCGGCGAAAGCTTCCAACAAGTCCTCGTAATCAATCTCTCCGCAAAAGTGCCGCACAAGAGCACGGAACAGATTCTGCAAATGAAATACACTTTTCTCTCCCGCCAGACTATTAATTCACACTAATTTATGGAGCAACGACACCCGTTTGTTCAGTCAGATAAGAATAAATAACTGTATAACCAACATTGATCATTAACTAAGTTGCCGCTAGAGTCTGCATGTCCAAGTTTGGAATGCTATTCCCAGCGTTTGTCATCTTTATCTTTTAACTGCCTTAGAAACATGGTAGTAGCTTGTGTAAATCATGGTCTCAAGTTAATCGTACTAAGTGAGTTATTTTAAAATAGATCCACGGGACATTTTATGTGCTAAGTATTTACAAGGAAAATAAAACAAACTATTATACGCTTTGTAGGTATTCTTTGAGGTGGCTGCAAACCAGCACTATTCATGGACAGATAGCAGCAGGATTTTTTTCCAGTTTATTAAGGAATTCTGTCCGTGTGTCCGTCTGTCTGGGAGGCAAAAAAAAAAACCTCTAGAATTACTTGATGGATCACAATGATTTGGGCAGAATGTAGGTCAAAAGTCAAGAATTTAAAAGAGGAAATCTTTGAGTTTAACGTCCTACGTATATGTCCTTTATGGAAGATGATGATTAAAGTAAGTGAATGACGATGTAAGAATTGGTGGAATGAGAAGCTGGGAGGAAACGAAAGTACCCCGAGAAAACCTACGGGCACGATATTGTCCACCACAAACGTACTTGGCCGGAATTCGAACCAGGGACCCCACGCACCAAAGTTAAGCGCTCTTCCACCAGTCAGAAATTGAAAAATCTTTGAAATCTTTAAGTTTTACGTCCCACGATTATGCCGGTTAGGCTAAAGAAGACGGTGATAATGAGAAATGAGTGAAATGGTGGAATGAAGAAAGTGGGAGGAAACGGGAGAACCCCGAGAAAACCCACGAGCACGGCGTTTGTCCACCACAAAGTCCACGCGGCGCGAGCTGGGATCGAACCAGGGACCCCAAGCACCGGAGGTGAACGCTCGACCACTGAGCCACCGCGCCCCCCAGTCAGAAATTGAGTTCGTTGATGGAGATAATAGTGTAGTGGTAGGAATCAACTATTTCTGGTTTTAACGTGGGTCACTATAAAGTGTAAATGATAATAGATAGCGGGAACTGGTTTTTCTGCAATAGTTTTACCGTCCCAAGAATACATTTCATACTTAACTCTATAAAAGAACCGGAAGTGGTAGAAATCAAATACAACTTCCGGTTTCAATATTGGAAAAATGAAATGAAATCTTTCAGCTTGATGTCCCACGATTATGCCCGTTAGGCTAAGGGAGACGGATGATTTAAGCAAGTGAATGATGATGATGAAAAATTGGTGGAATGAGAAAGTGGGAAGAAACGTGAAGACACAAAGAAAACGCACGGACATGATGTTGTCCGCCACAAACTTACTTAGTCGGGATCGAACCAAGGACTCCACTCACCAGAGGTAAGGCCTCTACTCCTGAGCTACGTCTGCTTAAACACCCCTGTCACCTTTTCCAAATTTCATCAAAATTGTCTCAAACGTTTGTGCATCGTTTGCTCAAGCAAAACTCCCGTTTGTGCACAAATCAATTTTAAGGTACTCAAAATTTAATTTGAGAGTGCTGTCTAAACGGTAGCTCTCTCCACTAATGTCGATTGATACGAAAATGGTCTCAATCGTTAGTGCATTTTTTGTGTACATTTGTCCAATAAAAATCTTGTTTGCGTACAAAAAAAGAAGTGTGAGGAGTTGGTGTATCTCTTCTAAGTGCCACTTTCCGATTGGAAGTTTCGGTTAGGTTTTTCGCTCTTGGGTCTAATTTAGAAGGACTGGAACCATTGGAGTTATGATTAATAATAATAATAATAATAATAATAATAATAATAATAATAATAATAATAATAATAATAATAATAATAATAATAATAATAATAATAATAATAATTTGAATTTATTGATAGTAGTGATCACAGCCTAAGCCATGAATGGTCATAAATATACAAAGAATAATTATACAATGAAGGATTATATCAAAGTAAGTACAAAATTAAACAAAATAAACGAGTTAAAAAATGGTACATCCAAATATTTCGATTAGATACAAAATTATATGTTATACACGAATTGATACAAGCTTAAATTACAAAATAAAATTTCAACATAACCTCCATTCAAGTATCTATTAAATTAAGAACTGTGATGTAATGTATATCAAGATAAAATATAATGAACAATAATAAAATTAAACAATGTTCTCGATTGCCGGCATTTGCAGAAATAATAGAATGTACATATTTTCTTTTTCCAATATATATTCATGTATCATTCAGTGTTGTATTATATGTTATTTCGGAATTTTTATTTGGTAAATAAAATCTTTGAATTTTGAAAAAAAAAATTCCAAAGAATATATATAACAAAGAACATGAGTAGATAAAAATAAACGTACATCAAACAAATGACAATTGGAATTTAATAGACAATATACCAAACGAAACAATGGCAAGTTTATATATTTACTTGCTAACACATTCTAAATATTGTTTCTTAAGTAAAGCAAATTTTACATTGAATATGTCTTTCAGAGATTTTTTGTAATAATAATAATAATAATAATAATAATAATAATAATAATAATAATAATAATAATAATAATAATAATAATAATAATAATAATAATAATAATAATAATAATAAACTTATCTAGTTACATATGTACAGAGAGACAAGGATCATACTCCGTAAAATTTGTCATAACGAAACAAATCTTCCAGAATTTAATCTCCATGAAGCTCGATAAAATAACAATTTTTCAATTTTTGTTTTCCTATTTGAAAAAGAAATATCGTTTCGATGGTCCCCTTCAAATTGAGTGACATATTATTGCTCATTATTCTCCAGTTAGTTTTTACACTAATGTCGGAAGGGTGGGCATGGTGACTCAGTGATGTGTGAAGTACCTGGTTAAATGTTCTGCCAAGTAAATTTGTCATAAACAACATAATGTCCATAGGTTTCCTCAGGGTGCTTCTGTTTCCTCCCACATTCTTATTCTACCAAACCTTTCATTATCATTCACTTGCCTTAATCATCCGTCTCTCTTAGCCTAAAGGAGAATAATGCTCGTAGGACGTTAAACTGAAAGATTTTATTTCATTTTCATACACTAATGCCCTCTACGTAGGGATGGCCAAAATTTTTCCAGAATCCTGATTTCGGAAAATTTATTCTCTGGAATTGGAAATTTCACTTCCTGGAGTTGGGAAAAATTCCGGAATTCAGAAAAATTCCAGATTTCGGGAAATTCCGCGATGCCGGAAAAATTCCGGAATTAAAAAATAATCTAGAATTCAGAAAAATCCGGAGTTTAGAAAATTCCGGAATTCAGAAAAAAATCCGAAGTTGGAATTTTTTAAATTCCAGATTTTTTTCCGAAATCCAGAATCTTTTCAATTCCGGAATATTTCCGATTTTACTTTCCGGATACCGGAAAGTAAAAGTTTCAGAATTGGCCATCCCTACTTCTACATTTATCCGACAGTTCTAACAGATAGCTGAAGCCTGCATATTACAGTACCATCCAAATAACTGTTACGTATTCTTTGGTTTATCACTATTAACGAGTGTCTATATTAGTATGTTTTTTCTTGTTAGGATACGATAAACCACAATAGACTTGATAATGTTAATCAACAGTACATAGTATATAATTACATAAATTAATAAAATTTTTTCCAACAAAATAAAAACTATCGATTAGTAATGGCAACACACTTTTCACTTTACAAAAAGTTAAAAATTTTCAATTTCCCGAAAACTACTAATAAGAATTTACCATCAACAATGTTATTTTATTCTTCTCGATCTGATTTCTTGGTTGATACGTCTTAAATTTTGAAAATATTAATGATAATTTAGGGCTATTTCTCGGTAACCATACTGTGTACTGTCAACTTGCAAGTATCATTATAATGAGCTTCTAGAGGGTACATAGTATGTGACATAGTTCTTGAATATGTTTTTAAGTTTACAAAGAACTTTACCTTTTTCTTCCGTTTTTTTTCAGAAACAAAACAAAAGGTTTTACACCCATGTTCAGTCTTACACCCAGTTTCATTTTGTTCAGCTCAAACAGATCTATCAATTAGTACAGGGTGATCCGGAAGTGGGCGTATCCCCCTTTAGTTTAAACAGTATAGTGTTAGTTATGGTACAATCTCTATACACAGTTACCTTGAAGTCTTAATAGTCTTAACCCTGGAATACACAGACAAAAAAAGCTTACGTGAATACACAGGTGGGATGCCAGCGCACCCCATATAATTAAATGCTACTAAAATTATAATACACGAACTTAAATATATTTATTTTATTTTATTTGTTTCAAGAATACACAATAGGAGTTTCTATGTATTTTTGAACAGACACAGCTATTCCTTACTGCACGAAATGCAGATTTCCTTTCTGTGCTCAGCACAGACAACGTCTTTGCATCTGAAACAAAAAGATTTAGATTTTCTGTCCTTATTCCTAGGGCACGTTTGACATCGTGCTTGCTTTGGAAGACTAGATATTGAATCAGTTACAGGTGACAGTTCTTCTTGAATTCCAAGGATATTTCTGATACCAGTAGACAAATCAGTGGGATGATTCGTCTTGAGGCGCTCCATCATGTAGGGTCTAGCTAACTGCAACCCCAGTTCTTTTAGAGACTCCAATCGGATGGTTGAAATTCCATTTATTACCGTTTCTTCCTAATATAGAGGCTCTCCTTTTAGCTGGATCATTTTCGATGTTACCCTCAGTGTCACTCGTATCACTTCCACTAATTTCATCATCGACGTCCGATTATACTTCAATATTGTCATCGGACTCACTAAAATTACCTTCAGGATCATAATCATCTTCTAATTTCTTCAGTACAAAGTCTGTAAACTTGCTTGAACCTGCACACACTTTCGTCATCATGCAATTAAACAAATATGCACGCAAAGTATCTAAAACGAATTTCGTCAAAAATTGAATTTCACATACGTAAACACACAGCTGGGGTGCTGGAGAACCCCACCCCTTGAATATATTCTCTTCTAAAGCGAGACAATTTGCTTCACACTCACGACCGTGAATGTCATGCTCCAAAAGGAGAATACACGGAAGCACGAACCAATATGCCTGAGAACAGAGCCACAAATGGCGATGAGTATAACGTCTGGGGTGCTCCAGCAACCCCTTGTGTATTCCAGGGTTAAGAATCATAAACATCGGTATGATTACCATCCATGTCGTAACACAGCTGACTTCTGTGCCAAGTTCTCGCAGATGTTCTGCGGAGATACTTCGGAGTTACGAGGATGAATGCGTGTTCCAAAGCGTCTCGTAATTCCTGCGTTGTGAGATATCGAGTGTTTCTTACTTGTTGCTTTATGAAACCCCAGAGAGTATTGATTTGTGTCGGGACTTCTTGGAGGCCAGGCAAAGGGAGCTGGTGAAGATGCACAACCTCTTCCAATCCAGCTGCCAGGAAAAGTCTGATTCAGGTAATTGCGCACGTAAATCGCGAAGTGCGCTGGTTACGACATGGATGGTGATCATACCGATGTTTATGACTCTTAAGACTTCAGTATAACTGTGTACAGACATTCTACCATAACTAACACTATACTGTTGAAACTAAAGGGAGGTGTGCCCACTTCCGGACCACTCTGTACATATCTCATCATCTTTTTCCAAAGTGAAATGCTAATAACAAACCTAGAGCTCCTTCGTGGCTAAGCGATTAACGTACGCGCCTTTGGCATGGGAGACCCGGGTTATATTCCCGGTGGGAACTCATGTGGTTCAGATTCCACGTTCAATCAGTAGGTTCCGTCTCATATAGCCTCCCTACTGAAAGGATCGTAAAACTCACAATCGAATCAACTCAACTAATAACGGACCTATTGTAGGATTACACACATTTTTGTAAACGAATAAAAACAGTTTAAGTAAAGGTCTGAGCAACATAAAAACTAGTGTTGCTAGACTGAACTGTAGTTATTTATGGGAACAACGGTGACTCAGTGGCACTGTGCTAACCTCTGTTAGTGCGGTCCCTGGTTCGATCTCCGGTGAAACATCTTGTGAATAAAATTCTGTCCGTGGGTTTTCTCGGTGTACTCCCGTTTTCTCTCACATTTTCATTCCACCAATTATTCTATCATCATTGACTTGCCTTAATCACCGTCTTTCTTAGCCTAAAGAGCATAAACGTGGGGCGTTAAACTGAAAGATTGCATTTCATTTTGTGGTTATTTATTTATTATTTAGCCTGTCTTTAAACCATTAAACGGACAGTAAACCTTAGTTTAATAGGTACTTGATACTTTCCTTCGACCCAACCAAATGTCACAATGACCACTACTTTATGGTATAAAGATTTAAAACAGAATAATACTTTATTACATTAAAACATGAAATATGTTATTCGCTTTGATGTACATTCATTGAAAGGACCATTAAATTATCTTTCATCTTTCGCTTGTTCTTCTGTTAATAATAACGTTTTCTGTCATGGTCCCATGGGATCTGCTTGTTTCAACAATTCACTAACGTAAGAACTCGGATTTTTATAATTAGACTACAGTACATATGTTTGATCAAAGAATTTTGCCAGAAATATGTATTTTTCATCTCTCTTTTTTTTTTAAAAACGATGTAATTAGTTTAATGATGTATTCAAAACTTTTTGCAAATGATGTGAAATTGTACTTTTTTTTTTTTTTTTAAAAAAAAAAAAGACTTCTATACTATGTCGTATATACATAAACATGGAATGAATATATTCGTCCGTCTGTCAGTCGACATATATCAGAGTAGAAACGATAGGAGAGAGAGCAAGAAACATTTTTCAAAGTGGATTTAGTGTTGATAACCCCTAATTAGAGTACAAACGTAATAGAAGAGACGGATTCAACATTACAAGAATAAGTTTCACTTCTGCTTTTATATCCACTGAAATCAAAAGAGTTACAATTAATCATTACTGGTTTCAATATTGATTTCCATACGTCAAAAATGGTAAAAAAAAAAGAGAGAGAGAGAGATAACAAGACATTGATAACAGAGATTCAGCATCCTAAGAGTAGATTTCATCTCTGCTCGCTGATATATTGAAATGGAAAGTTGTAGATTCAATCATTTCCACTTTCATCCCAGACAACCAAGATGGTAAGATATAGCGAGACATTAATAAAAGTGGATTCAGTATCCTAGGAGTAGATTCCATCTATGCCCCTCGCTCTATTGAATCCGGAAGCGGTAGATCCAATCATTTCCAGTTTCAATATTTATCCCTATAGAACAAAAATGGTAAGAAATAGCAAGACATTAATGAAAATGGATTCAGCATCCTAGGAGTAGATTTCATCTCTGCTCCTTGCTCTATTGAATTCAAAAGTGGTAGATTCAATTATTTACAGTTTCAACGTTGATTTCTATCGAGCAAAATGGTAAGAGATAGCAAGACATTAACAAAAGTGGATTCAGCATCCTAGGAGTAGATTTCATCTCTGCTCGTTGCGCTATTGAATCCAGAAGTAGTAGATTCAATCATTTCCAGTTTCAATATTGATCCCAGACAACCAAGATGGTAAGACATAGCGAGACATTAATAAAAGTGGATTCAGTATCCTAGGAGTAGATTTCATCTCTGCTCGTTGATATATTGAAATGGAAAGTTGTAGATTCAATCATTTCCAGTTTCAATATTGATCCCAGACAACCAAGATGGTAAGACATAGCGAGACATTAATAAAAGTGGATTCAGTATCCTAGGAGTAGATTCTATCTATGCCCCTCGCTCTATTGAATCCGGAAGCGAAAGATTCAATCATTTCCAGTTTCAATATTTATCTCTATAGAGCGAAAATGGTAAGAAATAGCAAGACATTAACAAAAATGAATTCAGCATCCTAGGAGTAGATTTCATCTCGGCCCCTTGTAGCGCTCCATACAGCCGTTAATCAAACAGTCAGAATTTAACTTCCAAAAAAGATGAAAAAAAATCCCGTCGTGAAAATCCGGTATTGCAGGGCGCCATTAGTAAAGATGCCTTGAAGATCATACAATTACAGTCAGTAAATAGTCTTATTCTAATTCACTAATTCTAAATTCCAGAAAACGATTCTCAATATTTTAAAATTAAAAAGCTGATAAATCCTATTAGAATACAATTTATTTAACAATTTTATTTCAACGATAATTTCTCAAATACAAAAGCGATACTATGACGTTAACAACAACAATTATTAATGCAAACTGTATTAGTAAAATGACTAACAGTTCTAATAATCAAGGTTAAATAAATCCAGCAATTAGCTTTAGCTTACTTCAAAGTTTCATCAGAGTTATTATACACCAATCGTCTTTATCAAGGTAAATCAAGATTTTACTTGATTAAGATACTCAATACTTAATTTAGTTTAATACCTTCAAATAGAGTACTGATCTTTCGGCTCTCAGCACGCAACCAATATTCTTTCCGGTCAAAATCCCGTAAATCACACAATTAACAATTCTCCCGAGCAAAGTTTAATTATCCTAAAAATTAATTTGTTGGTCGAATCCGTTTACACAGAATCTGATGGTCCTACTCGAGATGGCTTCGATTTTGGCTTCGACTCGAGATGGAACAGATCTCTGCTCATTGCTCTATTGAAGCCGGAAGTAGTAGATTCAATCATTTCTGATCTCAATATTGGTCCCCCTTACAGTGAAAAGTGTAAGAGACAGTGAGACCTTAAAAAAATGAATTCAATGTCCTAAGAATAGATTCCATCTCTGCCCTTGCTGCTCTATTGAAGCCGGTAGGAGTGATAGATTTAAACATGTTCAGTTTAACACCACGTATAATGATGTGAAATAACAATAGATATTTTCGATATGGAATCAGGGAAGTGTGGTGGTTAGTGGTACAGCTCTTAGCTCTGGTGTGTGGGGTCCCTGGTTCGAGCCCGACTAAGTAAGTTTGTGGTGGACAATATTGTGTCTATGGGTTTTCTCAGCATACTTCCGTTTCCTTCCACATTCTCATTCCATCAATTCTTCTATCATCATTCACTTGTCTTAATCATTGGTCTCCCTTAGTTAAATGGGTATAATCGTGAGACATTAAGCTGAAATATTTCTTTTCATTTTCAATATGGAATCAGGATCCGGAAAACAGATTCCATTTTTGCTCTTATTTTCTATTGAAACCCAAAGCGATACATATATCACTTCGAAACAGGATACATGTAGTTTGGAAGCCTACTGTAACTTCATAATGTGAAATGAAACTCTCTTGCTTTGTAAATGGTATATTCATAAGTGCATTGGATGTTCATTTTCCAATTTATACTTGTTTCACGTACCGGTACCAATTCTTCTTACATAGATAATCTACAGCTACCGGTCCCTATATAGTCCACAAAAAAGTACGGTACTACAAAATTCTTCTGCTCCGAATCAACGTTACCAAAATTGAAATGCGACTTTAGACGTTACAGAATACTCCTGACCTCCAATGCCCCTTTCCTGCCCTCAGGTAGGATCGAGTATGTCAGGAAACGATAAACGTTAGACAACAAATTATAAAAAAATATCAAGAATGCAAAAGAAACTAAACTAGTAGTGCCGCTGCGCAAAGTTGGTTCTTCGTTTAATACGAGAGAAAATTCTAAAGTCACTTGAGATGTTAAAGTTTGGCACAATAAATCAATTGTGATGATTGGTTAAAAAAGATAAAAGAGGTAAAGCTCATGGACGCCCATAGAATTTCTCGTAGGACAGGCAAAGTTTGTAGTAACATATATAAAAATATATAGAAAATTGATTCTAGTAAAGGATAAAGTATACCACAATAATGGAACAGGTAGTATAGTGGGATTAGAGTTATAGTGTATTGCCTGTCACATGGAGACCATTACCCAAATGATCCATGACATTTCATTCAGATGTGACATATAGTAAAATAAAAGAGATTGAATAAAAATAATAAGAAGAATGCATAATGTAATTAATTAATATTCAGAATAAAATAAATAATTACACATAGCTATAAGTCAAATGCACAAATATATTACGGTACTAAAGAAAGAAGCATACAATAACTACAAAAACATGTAAATTGCTAATAGATAATTTTGACTTGTTATACTATACCATACATTAGTTATAATTTCTTTCTGAGTTTATACTTAATGTCCTGACGACAGCTACTCAGAGACTTCATGTCGAAGCTCTGAAGGGAACGAAGTGAATCCGAAATGGTGGATTCCGAATGAATGATTCCAAAAGAATGTATATTTGGTTTATAAAATCTGTCTTTTTATACTCGTAAATGTCCTTGTTTGTCACAACTAGTTGGCACTATATTTTTGAATCTTAAAATGTCCAAATTATAGTTTTCTGATAAATATTATTGTTATGTATAAAATATAAAGGTTAATTTTGTTTTTCTGTTCAGTTTTGGAAAATCCGTGTATTTGTCCACCAGAACATCACCAGATATTTTGTTTTTAACTTTTCCTGCAAACAATTGTGAGATCACCGATGCACCTATCGAGGTCAGCTAGGTGTTACGCTATAGCTTGTTATGGGAAAGTTTATTTTCCAGTTCACACAACCTTGGCCTCAGGTTATTCTTATTTTTGGATGCTTTGACTATTCGCACTGAAAAATATTATTTTAATTGTCCATTTTGTTCTATGTTAATAAAAAAAAACTTTATGCACTATTAAGTGATAATTCACTTATTATATTATATGACAATCCCCCTCTGGGAATTAACGAGCGGCTACTGAAAATGTCCGCATCAATAATTAAAAAAAACTTTATGCACTGAGAGTTGGTGCGTCGAATCTTGGCGAAGCACTGACGGGAAGATGTGGTCCGTGGTGCAGCAGTGGATCAGCGTCTGTCCACACCTGATGAAGGTCATCCAAAAAATACATGTGGTCGGGGTGTCAGGCCGCTGCTGGAACCATCTGGAGCTTCTGCTTTAGGATGAGCTGGTTCATGGCAGGAATCCATACTGTCTCAGTCCACCTTGTGGCTGGCTCCGAAAAGAAGGGTCGGGAATGCTGGAAGCTGCTGGAACCATTGTCTCTGGAACGTCTGGAACTGAAAAGGAAACTCTTGGAGGTGCCATGCAGCCGGGAACAGGAACAGGTTCTCGCTGCATCGTGACGAGACGGAAACTGGAGATAGCATCGTGTAGGTGAAGGCTGGCTCAGGAACATCTCGAACTCAGTCGTGGAGATGCTGGAAATGGCCATCCGCAGGAAGATGGTGCCGCTTCTGGTAGGCTGGAGAATGAACTGGCATCTGGAAGTGACATCTGTGGGATCTCGAAGCAGGTACATTTTGAAAAGAAAAGGATTGCATTAGTTTTAGATTTATGTGTTTTGAAAAAAAAAAAATAGTGTTTCTTCTCGTTTTTGTCGTCGGACTGGAATTAGTTTGAGATATGTATTGAAAATAAAACTATTTTGGACTGCAAAGTATGGTAAAGCAAACAATAGCCAAAAAAAAGTGTATTTCATGTTGGTAAAAACCTTTCTTTCTGCAAACATTAGGTAATAGAAAGAGAATGCATAGCAAGTGTGTTTGTTTATTTATGGTTAATGACCCAGAAAAGAAACGATGGCACACCAACCGTTATGAGATGGAATGTCTTGATAAGAATCGCAGCGGAAAAAGTTTAGGTTTCGGAAAATCGAAAGTGTCCTGTGTTGTTGTGTATGACAGATCGGTCAGAATTGTGTGCGTGAATATTGTTAGTTATGATTCTTACGTATTCTAATGTGGTGTCTGCAAGTTTCGTTCAAAAAGTCTTGTGCGTAAATCGTGTTAGTGATGTAACGTATTTTGATCTATGTAATAGATGGAATGTGATGCTTCAGGTAGGTCCTAGAATATTGAAATTTGCTTATATTCTGTCTTGGTTATTTGAGCATTAATTGAGTGTTAGCCTACCCTCCCTCGAGGTAGACTAAAAAAGCGGCGAAATATTCCTGCGCCCTCAATTCAGGAATATCTTGCCTTGCGCTATGGTACAAGAATGATTAGGTGAACAGAATATCGAACGTTAGCCTTCCGCCCTCAAAAAAGACCAACATTGGCGGTGAAATATTCCTGCGGCCTCAATTTCAGGAATATCTTACCGTGGGTTATTGTAAAAATATTATCCCACTGACAAAAGAGGAAATGCAAATACAATCGTCTGTGACGTCGAACTCCCCAGAAACGACGCATATAGAATGTATGTTTCAACTCGAATTTTGTCAAGCGGAAAAATGAAGTACTGTACGTGGTTTGGAACTGATTATTCTAGGAAAATACCTATTGGGAAATAAATAGGATGAAGTTGAAAATGACTTAATGACCGAATTTGTCTGGAATACGGGAAACAAATGTTGAGAGTATGAAAGATGAATTCGGCTATTGCAGAACGAAAACGAGAGACGTAGGCAGAAGTTTGAGGTAAAAAAAAAAAAAAAATGAAGTTGAATAGGATTAGCAGGTTGTGTACAAACGCCATATGAAACAAACACAAAGCTAGATTCAAATCAAAATTATGACCGAAAAATTTAAGAAATTCAATGTTGTACAAAATATATCTATTAGCTTTTCACATTATTGCCTATCTACTAAGAAAGAGTCATCTTAATCTAACCCCAAAAGAATAAAGATTAAGACAGCACAGAAGGGTTCAAAATTTAATTATTTTTTTGAAAACGAAATAGTTGCTTGTTCCACATTTCCTTGGAGCAAGATGGCATCGGTGAGGGTTAGGTAGCAAAATTCGGCGCCCTCAACCCGCCGAACAAAAATAATTAAATTCTGAACTAAGACCAACACCAAGAGCCTAAGGGGTATATGACATAATATTAATGTAGGTTAGCATTAAAGAATATCACAAGATAATTGTAATAATAAAAGTACTAAGTAACTGACAGCAACCTTCAAAGTGTTGAAAATTAATAAAACGTAAATTTAGTGATAAACCAACATAAAATTATTTAGCCATAAATAAAAATGTGCAAGTAAATAACTAAATAATCAGAATAATTTAGTGAAAAAAAATTAGCATCATGACCTCAAGGAAATTTGAAATAAAATACTGAAATGTTAATGCATTGGTGAAAAAAAAAAATATTACCTTAAATATCATATTAACTATAAGTCTCGTAACGGAGACCAACTCCCAATAACTAAGAACTATATGTGTATAGACCTTTAGTACTGAATATTTCTTTAAGCATTTATCAACATAAACAGAACCCCATAGAACAAAATCATGTCTGAGTTGACATCCGGGTATAAGGTATGCTGGACGAGTTTATTTTGATGACTCTTGTCATCAGACTCGTAAAGGTACAGCTACATCTGAAATATCCTATACACTTAGCCGGAAATGCTCCTTTGAATCAAACATAATAACTTGTGTACACTTACTGGGAGATAAAGTATATCGTTCGAGTTTGTATTACTGATACCATCAGACTCGAAAATGTACATTAATACCTGAATTATCTCATGCTCCCTGTCGGAGATATTTTATGTAACATATAATGCATGCATAAGGGCGGAAAACAGACTCGCCACTATGAACCTTAATGGGTTTTATACAACAAAAAATGTTTAAAACAATGGTACAGAATGGGGATGCTTAGAGAAATAGTAACACAAAAAGAAAGACAGAGGAAACACACGATACCAGCTCGTGTCACCTCACAATACAAAATGGGCTGATGTGGCCAAAATCAGAACCCAAACAGACAAATAAACAAGACAGGACACAGTACTAAAGGTTATACTAGCATTAACAATTAAATCTGGTGCATTAAATTCTCTAGGAATAAAGCTTGGCAAAACAAGCGCAACAGAAAATATGCACACACATAAAAAATTAAAACCACTGTATAATGAAATTTCAATAAAATATACTGATTTAAAGCAAATAGTTGTCAAAGGCAAATTTTCAATTACCAAAAATTAAAATAATAATAATTTCTAAATTAACAAAATATACATAGCCTTGACTAATGAGGTCATAAGTGAGAAAAAAGTATTGTGTTATGCATGAATAACGGAATGCTTAATGCTAACCTATGATAGTATATACCTTATCTGTCATTAAATGTATCTGAATGATAAAAGGATGTCATGTATCACTTCTATGTTCGCCGGGAAAGCCATAACACATATAAAAAAAAAAATGAAATTGATTCCTGTAAAGGGTAAAGTATACCACAATAATGGAACAGGTAGTATAGTGGGATTAGAGTTATAGTGTATTGCCTGTCACATGGAGACCATTACCCAAATGATCCATGACATTTCATTCAGATGTGACAGATAGTAAAATAAAAGAGATTGAATAAAAATAATAAGAAGAATGCATAATGTAATTAATTAATATTCAGAATAAAATAAATAATTACACATAGCTATAAGTCAAATGCACAAATATATTACGGTACTAAAGAAAGAAGCATACAATAACTACAAAAACATGTAAATTGCTAATAGATAATTTTGACTTGTTATACTATACCATACATTAGTTATAATTTCTTTCTGAGTTTATACTTAATGTCCTGACGACAGCTACTCAGAGACTTCATGTCGAAGCTCTGAAGGGAACGAAGTGAATCCGAAATGGTGGATTCCGAATGAATGATTCCAAAAGAATGTATATTTGGTTTATAAAATCTGTCTTTTTATACTCGTAAATGTCCTTGTTTGTCACAACTAGTTGGCACTATATTTTTGAATCTTAAAATGTCCAAATTATAGTTTTCTGATAAATATTATTGTTATGTATAAAATATAAAGGTTAATTTTGTTTTTCTGTTCAGTTTTGGAAAATCCGTGTATTTGTCCACCAGAACATCACCAGATATTTTGTTTTTAACTTTTCCTGCAAACAATTGTGAGATCACCGATGCACCTATCGAGGTCAGCTAGGTGTTACGCTATAGCTTGTTATGGGAAAGTTTATTTTCCAGTTCACACAACCTTGGCCTCAGGTTATTCTTATTTTTGGATGCTTTGACTATTCGCACTGAAAAATATTATTTTAATTGTCCATTTTGTTCTATGTTAATAAAAAAAAACTTTATGCACTATTAAGTGATAATTCACTTATTATATTATATGACAGTAGTCCTTTTCACATATGAACAACCTGTGGAGGAAAAGGGCGCAGATTCAGAGCTGGGACTCCAAAAGCGTGGCAAAAATACATACTAACACGTTATATTCCGAACACCAGAAACCGTGATATGGCGGCTTATATCAGCCTAAAGGAAGTGATACATAATGTCATCCAAAAATACTTATTTCAGTAAAGTGCATTGCGGTGCGCAATGGACTCTCTACAGCTTTTAATTTATAGACATGCTCTCAATGAATTCCCAGATAAGCTCGGACTTAAAGGTAGGTTCGAAGTAGGCAAAACGTAATCCTTGACAGCAATAAACACGGAATGTATCGGTAGGAGATTAAAATTGTGAGGAATCATCAGCTCCACGGTTCCTCTTGTGAAAAATGAAATTGAATCTTTAAGTGTTATGTCTCAGGGTTATGCCGGATGCAGCTAAAGGAGACGGTGATGATGAGAAATGAATGAAATGGTGAAATGAAGAAAGTAGGAGGAAACGGGAGAGCTCCGAGAAAACCCACGCACACGGTATATGTCCATCACAAAGCTCATTTGGTATGAGTTGAGATCAAACCATGGACCCCATGGACCAGAAATGAACGCTCTACCACTGAGCCACCGCGGCCCCATCATGTTCGGAATAACGTGTGATGTGATGTATTTTTAATACTTTTGGACAGCCCTAGTTCTGAAACTATCCACTTCTCACAATATCCTACATGAAATTTGTTTTTAACTTTATTTTATTATGATGTCCTGACATTTTGGCATGTAAGGTTTAGCTCCGGATAACAGAAGGAAAAGAATGCGCAAAGTAGTCGCTCAGGAGCTAATTGGTATAGTACTGTCCCCGTATTTACGGTATAGTTTTCACCAAAAGGATAAATGCTTTTGTACTTTGGTATTTACCTGGTATCATATAACAGTTATTTTTACAACAGAAGTTGGAAACATAAAGAAATAAAGCAAATATTGGAGAATTAAAACTTTAAAATATTGTTAGTCCACGGAAACTTAATTCTCATCATTGATTCTCTTGATCTCGAGGAAGGGACACGGTCACTTCATTCCTCAATAGGGCACGAGCATGGAAGCTTCAAAATAAATGGAATGTGTTGAAAATATACGTTTTTTTTATCTTAAACATTTTTGACAGACACGAATACTTTCCAGATTTTTGGAAAATCCATGTCTGGAATATTCATGGATTTCATCTCGATGCCAGTGTTATTAATTTATTTGGAGTGCATGGATGTTTTCGAGACTTGGTAATGTCATCAGTCCCTTGCTAGGAGGCGTTAAAAGTAGTCGCAAGAGACCCCGCTGGATCTTCCAGGTGTTAGTTGGTATGTGCAGTCTATATGAACAGACCTGCAATTAGAGGGGGCCAGGGGGCATGGCTCCCCCAAATTTTTCATGGCCCCCCCCAGACCTCAATACAAAATGCTATTATTAATACAAAAATCACAATTTAGATATTTGTAAGATAATTTTTAATGATATGCCCCCTATCTTATTCATGGCCCCCCAAAATTTTTGTGTCTGGTTGTGGGCCTGTACATGAATGTAAGGTAAACTCAAGTTAGTCAATGAAATAATCAAGCTTCCGCCTTAGTGTGCTGGGTACGGATCTGAATGCCAGTGATTGGAATTTCATCGTCTGCTTGTTTCCTTTAAAATTTAAAGTGGATACTAGTTTTGGCTTAACCGCTGTCAATGGAGAATATCTCTCTCAAAAGTGTATTAAAAATATGTTTTCAGAATGTAAAAATTCACATAACCATGTATTAACATCTTCGCAAGAACGGTAAGTCAAAGCAGCTTATCTTCTTCATGGATTCCGCGCAACTGACGCTAATTATCCGCTGACGTGTGACAGCTCTTAGCAAGGGCTTAGTAGCAAAGTATGCTGCCAAAGTCTCAGCAACGCTACTTAAGAAAACTACTGATTTAAGCCCTTAAAATGTACTTAAAACCAATTTTATTCCAATTTAATGAATGGTTTTCCCACACAATCCATAAAAATTACAGTCAAATCTGATGAAAGAAAGAATATGGATTGTGAAGGACAGATGGCAAGAATCTGCCAAACCTTTCACGGCTTGAATGTTTGTCCAAAGCGTTGAGAGTTCACACACTTCTGTCTTTTTTTTCCCTTCCTCACATTGATTTGTGTTTCACATCTTCTTGACGACTTGCAGAAAGCTTCCTGATCCATTTGAGCCTTTTTCTAAACCCATTAAATTATTCTGGATAAACATTTATCTCGGAGAATCTGTTTTCGTATCCAAAAACCGTACCACCACAAGCTTTAAGCTTCTTTTCTGCGAAAAAAAAAAAGTATTAAGGAGGACAGACAGAAGAAATTCGCAAACAACGAAAGGAAAAGAAAAACTTTTTGGGATCCGAAATTCTTTCAGTTACAGAATGGAAGCTGTCTCGTCCTGGATTTTTTTTTTCTTCTGTGTTTCGACTTTTTTCTCCTTTTCTTCAATCCGCTCGCTCCATCTGCTGGAAAACGTCTCAAGTGTTCACCGATCCACTTAGATGATGTTTCTGGCGTAAACATGTCATTTTGCCACGGCGCCACTTCGCCCACAAGACAAAAACCACAGAGTCAACCGCCAAAGTCTTTTGTTCGTTTTCTTATTCTTCTCCTTCTTCTTTGGAGGTGGAATTACACATAGACGAGTTAAAGAACTCAAAAAGACAACAGAGAAATAGTCATAAAAAAACAACTAAACTTGATCTTTTGTTACGTTTTGTAATATTCTACATACAAAATATCATAGTTACATACGCAGAAGGTTTTTACTTCGGTATTTATCAAGAAAAAATGACCAATTAAGTAAACTCATGGGTAAGGTGATCAGAATTTTAACCTTTAAAAACGGGATTCATATCAATCACACAGGGGGAGTAAAATTCCTAGATTACACTTGGGCGCCAGCAGTGTTTTCAACTTACAAAATACACAAGTAAAGGTGGTAACACAGCATTTTTTAACAAATATCCAACATTTTCCAGTTCCAAACACGATCTAAAAGTTCTCAGTAAGTTTTAGTACTAAAAATATTTCTATACACAGTCATTTTAACAAAAGAGAAAGTTTATTCTGATTATCTATATTTTGAGAAACAATTACGGGATACTTTGTTCATATTTGCTCAAAAAACGGGACGTTTAGGTATAAGAAAACGTCCCGTTTGGGTATAAGAAAAAGTTGGACGACAGCTGAAAAAGAGGGGCTGTCCCCAGTGTTGTAGTCCTAAAATTTTCAGACGGTATACGCTAGTTTGTGATTACTGTTTTATACTCTAAAAGCATTTCATAGTGTTTTCTTGATGGCACTTCTTACTCAAATCACACCATTAATAACATAAATGGGTGTAGGTATGGAGAAGAAATAGACTCGCTCCGAGAGGGAACAGAAAAAAATCACGCCCGATATGCCAGAAGTAGGAAAATTGTGCCCAAATTTAATTCTATAAAATTGATATTCATACCTTAGTTTAAAAATATCAAATAAGTTTGGTTCTCTTCAAAAGAGAACAAGGTTTTAAGCAATTGAAATATCACAGTCATCGACCTTCAAAACGCTTGGATATCCTCTCAGAACAGAAACGAGCCATTTTGCGTCGATCTATCCAGCTGATCTATACAACTAACAATTTTGTGTTTTAATTCCTTCCTGTATAATAACATCCAAATAACAGTAGCTAATAACAACAGTAACAATGAAAACCTTCGATAAAATATAAGACGTGACACTAACCTTGATAAAGTCTTCTCCGGAAGCTACTTGCCAGTGGCCACCGGTTACTATTTGGTACCAAAATGATTACTATCCTCTTAGGTGTTGATCAACGCCAATATCATCTCTTTATGACTTACGGTTTCCAAGATATGGCTTCTTAAATTTCCTGAAATCGGAACTTTTTTGGCCAATATTTGGGGAACGGAGGCCAGTTGGCAATTTGGCCGCCAGTTACTATTTGGTACCAAAAATGGTCTCCATTCTCTTATGTATTGATCAACGGCAATATAATCTCTCTGCGACCTACGGTTCCCAAGATATGGCTCCTTAAATCTTCCGAAACCGGCACTTTTTTGGCCAATATCTCGGGAAAGGCAAGTGTGACGCAAAAAGTTCTATCACTTTCTCAGATAGTTTTTGATCCTCTATCGAATAGAGGGTTCAAAATTGAAAAATTCGCTAATAGCACACACACACACACACACACACACACACACACACACACACACACACACACACACACACACACACACACACACATATTCAGTAATGAACTTTCTGAGTTCGTTGAAAAGGTGATACAGTCTCTTTATCATTGGAGTCATGGCCCGATTAAATAAATATAAGTGAAACGAAAGTTGAAAAAAATATACACTTTGAAGCAGAAGGTACATTCTAATTACTAGGATTAAGAAGAGGGCAGGGTATACAGCATGTATCACCGTGTACCCTCGACTACAACCCTGATTGTCCCAACTAAAATGGGTCGTCTGGTAACCTTATTATGGGCCGCAAAAAAAGCATGAATTAGTTAACAAGTTACTATTTACTACGCTTAAGAGTCTTCATCCCGGCGAAATTAAAATACCGCTAATTTTACAGTAATTATGTGATATCTTCAAATAGATAAAAGATAATTGAAATATGGAACAAGAGCGCCCTAGACAATATTATTTTGCGTGAGGTTCCGTTATCACAAGTCACTTAGTGGCTTTCCGTTTTCAGCTGTTTAGAAACGCGAAAATAAATGCCGATTTTCAAAATGGCTCGAAATCGAAAGCAAATAAGGGAATCGTGATAACGGTTTCTCACGTAAAATAATATTGCCTAGGGCGCTCTTGTACCACATTTCAATTATCTTTTATCTATTTGAAGATATCACACAATTACTGTAAAATTAGCGGTATTTTAATTTCGCCGGAATGAAGACTCTTAAGATAACTTTACACATAGTTTTTTCCCGCATTAATAATGTAAATGAAAGACAACTTTGTTGCTCAGTTACGATAGAATGTCTGATTCTAACCAACTCATAGGTGAAACTAATCTTCTTTATGTCGAGAAAGGAGGCAAGAAAGAAGATATTATATATATGAAATAGGGAGATTTCTCTTTCTTTGTTTATTCAGAAAGTATCCAATGTGAGGATTCATTTAAATTGGAGGTGTGAAATTCGTCATATCAGTTCTTAATTAAAAGTGAGAGAATACGTTTGTTTTTAACTTTTTCCAAAATTCAGCCTCGTAAAAACGAAAAGAAGTGCAATTTCTATAATATTTACATTTCTGGCTCTTTGGTCAGGAAATGACTCAGTGTGAGTGAGAATTAGCTTAATTTGGGTGGGAGAAATTCGGCATATAAACTTTTACTTAGATATGAGCGAATACATATTTCAGAACTTCCAAAAACTCCACTCCTAAAAGGGAAAAGGAGTACATTTCTTCAATATTCAATTTCCTTATTTTGTAGTCATTACACCGTATTCTTCCCGTGTATAAAATAGGAATTTCTGCTGGTATATACAAAATACTTTTATCTTCAACGGAGACAAATATCAGCAACACAACCGCCTGTGATTTCACCTCCAGATATTCATATAATCATTACAGCTTTCTACTTGGGAACCTGATCACGTAGTCCCATCAACATTTTAAGTAGCAGGTAGTGTAGAACGCAACATAGGTAAGTGGATACAAATATTCAACCTTTCTTACTTTCTTCTTTTTTTGAAACTTTCTTTGCTCTTTTTAGTGTACAATGTAATAAAAAAAATATGATAACATTGTGAACAATTACACTGTCAAAGGATTTCCTCTAGTCTTTGAGATTAATAGTCTTTCAATGTGTGAAGCCTGACATATGAGATCGAATGACGAAGATGAATACCCTTCAATAACGGCCTTTAGAAGTCACTCATGCCATAACAAAAGTTGCTGGAAGGAAGGATTTCGGTCGGCTCTTCGCCAAAAACTCACTTGCTTTCTTTTTTTTATTTTCCTAGCTTTTGGCCCAAGGAAAACCATCAATAAAACTCGAACTTTTCTCTAGATATTTGCATGAACTTAACAGCATCTGAAATTCATACAAGGTACTTACAAATTCGTTACAATACACCAGAGACGTTGTATTAAAGTATTGTATTGCAGGCGTATTTTTTGAAACAGCATCTGACTCACTATGTTGTAATGTTAGTGTTTGTATGAGTTGTTTATTTTCTTATCTCTATCAAATATATTTATTAGAGCTACAAAGGAGACGAGATGAGACATATTTTATGACGAAATTCGAGATTAGACATTACTTTTACGACACATTTTTGAGACGTAACAGCCTGAACCCTTGTCTTGCGCGCACCTGCAACATTTATTATTCATATAACACACTGTAAGTGAGATTTGACGAACAATGTATTGTGATAAATGATAACGGGATATTCCTACTCGAGAGGAGCCGATGCAGAAAGCCTCCACTTTTTTCTTTTTCTTTTCTTTTTCTTTTTCTTTTCTTTTCTTTTCTTTTTTTTTTGTTTCGGCATGTACAGAAAGAGATGCCGTTGGCACCACGCTCCTGATGTCTAGATCTTCATGTTTCTTAGATATCCATTTTGCAGAGGCTGAGTAAATCCTTAAATCACTTTGGAACATGGATGACATGTGCCCACCACATTGGGTCCCATCTCATTGCTTCTCGAAAAGAGATGGCCCACTTCGTTACCTGTGTTGACGAATGTGGCTTTTCTTGATTAAGAGCTCCCATTTCATTACTCGTGAAATTCACTAACGTTATTTACTTTATTTAGGAGCTATTTTTTTTTTTTAAAAAAAAGGATAAGTAATTTAATTTAACATGTTAACTGCTACAGCAAAATCTGGTAAAATGAACTGTAGGGCCATTTTTTTTTTATCGGAGGAAAATATATATCTAAATGATCAAACAATTTGTGGGGAAAATATTTCAGAAGGCGGAAATCAAGGATTCCGAACATCTTTGTGAGACCGTAAAAACATATTACACCATTTAAACCTATGTGCTTGTGCAGCACCGGTGATTCACATGGCTTCAAACAATACAGAGCCTGGGCTTGTGATTGATATATGATGCAGAGGACTCCGCGAAGTAAGGCAGCTGTAAATCATCGGTGATGCACATGGCAGTCAACGTGTTAATGCTAGTCAAGCACCTTAATCTATCTTTTTTTCGATTATCTTCTCAGGTTCACTGATAGGAAAATGAGGTAGTTCAGTTTAGTGAAAGCATGAGACGGAAAAGATAGTTGATCTACAAAGTTTACAAGTTCATTCTGAACAATAACAGAATAGACGGTTCGGGCTATTGACAGTGTGTACATAAATATCAAGTCAGACTCATACAGGGACAGCGTCACTATGAATGTGATTAATTTGATTATTCATATGCAGCCACATTCTTGGTTCGCGATGCTGCTGCAATAGAAGTCGACATGTGTAAAACCAATTCCAAGAAAGGCGCTAGAGAATTTTCACGAGTTTCTAAGATATTTGAGAAGAAATTTGGTAAAGAAAAAGAAATAAAGGTTAGTATTTTATTGCCAAAATGCCGTCCAATATGTATAGAGGTCGTGCCAAATCCGTAGGAGTACTGTTGTCAGTGAAATCGGTAAGCAAAATCAGGTTTCCGGAAAATGTATTGGAGACATCAGACGGACAAAAGTTCTTACAATTAGTTAAATATTCTCTTGCTAGATTTATTGGGTTTGGTAGCAATTTGGGCATTTTAGACTTGTGTGAAAGCCATCTTGTAATCTGTGGCGGAACATTCAAAACAAATCCGAAATATTTTGATCAATTATACACATTACATGCTGACGTTGAGAGCTTGTTTACACAAATTCTTTATTGCCTAATGGCCAACAGAGGAAAAGAAAGTTATGTGGAACTTTTTCACTTACGAAATCGATTCTGGCTGCATGGTGACCAAAGGTTATGATGATAGATTTCCAAACTGTTATGATAACGGCTGTTCGAAGAACATTTTCCACGTGCTAATTTAAGGTTTAAGTCCCATTTTAATCAGTGTTAATGAAGAAAAATGCAGGTCTCGGAATGGTAAAACTATACAGAGATAATGAAAAGGTATGGCAATATATAAGGACGATGGTAGCTTTAGTTTTTTTTTTTTTTTTTTTTGCCTTCAACGGATCGACGTTGGATAGTTAAGAATAATGGAAACCTCACTGGGTATAGAATTAGTGCAGAAGTGTAATGATTAGTTCATACAGCAGTGTTTGAAAATGACACTGTTAAAAGTATTTGGACTTGTTTTCGGCGGAAGCACAGGACCACAAGTGTGACAGAAAGATGGCACAATAGATTAGTAGGGAAGTTGCAAAATATCATCCACATATTGTCGCCACTGGTTTGAGGGAAGATGTTCTACGTTGTGGCCATTTATGGAATTACGGTCAGAACATGAATGACAAGTAGAAAAAGCAAAGAAGTGTATAGATCTTGATAGAGGAATAGCTGCCGTCATAAGTAAATTTGAATAACACAGAGACACAGGTCGAGTTGTCCGATACCTTGGGTGTCCGGTTAAACTTCAATCAGTGCTCTTTTCTTCAATGACGATTTGCTTCATGGCAACGGACAAGGCTCCTATAATAGCCGTCAATTGCTTTTCTTGGATGAAATGTATAAGTATTGCAAACTTCCAGGTGTATTGCACGTTATTGCTCCGTAGGATTTCCAACTGCTTATTTGGTTTGAGATTTTTTTTTCTGCCGGGCAACAAAATGGGAGCTCATAACCAAGGAAAACTGCATTCGTAATTACGAGCGATGAAGTGGGCTAAATCTCACTCCCTTTTTTAGAAGTGATGTAATGGAAGGGCATTATGTGGATAAAACTAGAAAGAAATTCGATAGCAATCAGGGATAGAATCCGAACCATCCAATTAATAAGGAGACGTCTTACCGACTATACCACTGCAACTATGTGTTCTAATACTCATGATTTTTTTCGAACTAAAATACTTTTGACGGGAAAAAGGTGAAGCTGAGGAAATAGTTGGGTACTCTAGTTGAAGAGGAAAACAAAGGATTGAACAGGGGTTTCGAACGTTTAACCAGGAAACAGAGGTGTCAAGCTATGACAATTTGGGGAATGTTTAGAGTAGACAACTCAAAGGTACGATAGAGCTATATGTAAAAAATAGAACTATTTTATGCGTGTGTCTAGGTTGTTGAGTATGGAACGGAATTTACTTTAGATTTTTATAAAGACAGAAATATCTAGTAGAAGACAATAAAGGAAGAGACAGGGAAGGATTAAAAACACAGCCTGATT
Source organism: Thermobia domestica (assembly GCF_964235325.1). Lineage (NCBI taxonomy): Eukaryota > Metazoa > Arthropoda > Insecta > Zygentoma > Lepismatidae > Thermobia > Thermobia domestica. The sequence continues at coordinate 216,078,885 of NC_137463.1, forward strand.
TTTGTCGCCGGACTCTATTTTGTTTCACGGTCTTTTAAGTGCCACAAAGAATATCGCCTAAACTATGTCACTGAAATCAATCAGTCAGCCAATATGGGTCTTTTTGGTCGAGAAGTCGACACTCTCGGCTCTCTTTTGCTTGGGCTGTATGTGCTGCGGTCTCTTTAACCATACAAGGAAGTGCATTTTTTTTTAATTCAGTGGGTATGGTGGACTTCCTTTATACACTAACAGCTGGTTCTCTTTCACTAATCAAAGTTAGAAAAAATAGCGTTCTCGAAGTCGGGCTATCTATCAGAAGACTAAGAGGTTCTAACTTTAGAATGACGTTAGCCACTGGCAGCTTCGACAATTACGGTTCTTGTACAATTTTTCCTTTCAATGGTTAAAATTCTACCTCAAAGAAGCGGTTGTTGTTATTTATTAGGAGTTTAAAGCCCCTTTTCAGCAGCAAGGCTATATGTATTGTGAATTTATACAGTTTAACGTGAGATCCGAATTACAATATAGAATTTACTGGGAATCAAATCTTGATCTCCTGAATCGGTTTCAGGAGACCTATAACCAACTATACAGATATAAGATAACAGGAACCATCATCTTCAACGATTCTTATAGTCAGATTTGCTTCTCCATTGATTTAGTTTTTTTTAAAAAAATCAAAGTGCAACAAGAAATAATTTTTCATTGCAAATAGGAACTACGGTGGCCTAGTGGTAGAGTATTCACTTCCAACTCGTGCCAAGTGTGCTTTGCGGTGGACAAACATCATTTGTGTGGATTTCCTTCCATTTCTTTATTTCCGTCATTTAATCCAGTTTCATCATCACCATCTTCTTTAGCCTACAAGGCATAATAGTGGGACTTGAAATTGCGAGAACATCTTGTCTTTGCAACTATTAGACTTATAGAACTATTTGTCTCATATAGCATGCAGGAAAAATTTTGCTTCAAATATTGAACAGAAGGTTCTGTGGAAGAACGAATAAAAAGATTGATAAGAAACAGTTCGAGTTCAGGGGAGGTAAGGACACAAGAGATGCAATTGAATTATTAGGGTGATCGATGAAAGGTTTTTAGAAAAAGGGAAAGACGTGTGTGTAGTATTTATTGATCTAGAAAAGGTTTGGGACTTCGTGAATTGGGAATTGTTGTTGGGAGTTCTAAAAGAAGATCGGGTTGCAATGGAAAGATCGAAGATTCATATATAAGAAATTTATATAAAGAAGAAAGAAGGAACTTATATATGAACCAACAAGTAAGTGTTAGAATAGGAGAGGAAAAAACAGAGGAGAGTGCAGTTGGAAGGGGAGTTGACAGGGATGTTGTCTCTCGCCTACGTTATTTAATATCTATCGGGAAGGGATAATAAAAATAAGCCTACATAACCAAGAATGCATTTTGGTAGGAGATAGAATGATGAGATATATACGGTTTGCAGATGATACGGAACTTATGGCGGAATCTGAAAAGAAAATCAATAAGATGTTAGAAAACTTGAAGGGCTGTGAAGAATAAGGGAAGAAAATAAATGTTAGAAAGACAAACGTCATGGTGATTGGAACGAAGTGGTCGGTGTCAAATATAGAAATAAGAGGGAAGAATAGGGAACAGACGACCTGTTTTCAATACTTAGATAATATTGTTAGTGATGATATGAAATTCGAATTTGAAAAAAAAAGGCAAGGATAACAATTGCGAAAGAGGCCTTTAGGAGGAAGAAAAGTCTGTTTTGTGGGACCTTAAATAAAGAGTTGAGAAAAAGACTCATAAAATGCTTCGTGCGGAGTGTTGTACTGTGTGTGGCGGAAACGTGAACATTACGTAAAGGTGATGAAAATCGACTGGAAGCCTTCGAAATGTGGGTGTGGAGAAGAATGGAAAGAATTAGTTGGGCCGAGCGGGAAACGAATGAGAGAGTGTTAGAAATGGTGGGTGAGAAAATAACACTTTTAGATATTATTAGGAAGAGGAAGAGAAACTGGTTGGGACATTGCCTAAGAAGAGATTGTATCATGAGGGACGTCCTAGAGGGTATGATGGCGGGAAAGAGAAGGAGGGGGCGAAGGAGGCTACAATTAATGAACGATATTAAAACAGAAAAATCGTACGTGAAGACGAAGAGATTAGCGGAAGACCATGGAATATGGAAGCTTCTCAGTTGTAGCAAGTGACCTGCCAATAATGGCATACCTATTATTATTATTATTATTATTATTATTATTATTATTATTATTATTATTATTATTATTATTATTATTATTATTATTATTATATTATATTATAATTAATAATAATAATAATAATAATCTACTACCTTTCTTTTCCTATAGTTGATTCTGCAATTAAGATAATACAACAGACAGTACTTGTGATTCCTATGCTCAATCTGACAGTGGCTATCGTGAATGGTTTCCAAACTGGTACAGCATTATTTGCCAACATAACGTAAGTGTTATGGAACTTAATCTTTCATTGCTGAAGTTTGGGATGCATAATCACATTACCAGAGCCTTAATATTATGCATCTCATCATATCGTCTCATGGGAACCAGAGGAACGTAACTCCAAAAATGTTGTTTTCGGTTTCTTCATGTTTGGACATAATTTTGAAAGCCCCACTTGGTGTAAATTGAACGTAACGCCATCTGTTCTTGTCGATCATCTGTTGTAATATAGCTCAATAACCATCTTATTAAAAACACATCTTTCTAATACAGTAATATTTTTGTCCTCTCGCCTGTAGACCTACGAAAATGGAATTAGGCTCCTCTGGTTCTCATGTGACGATATGTATTTTATGGGTTGCCTTCATTTTATCTATCAGGGAAGAAAAACTACCATAAAACAAGAAACACACACAATAATTGCGCTTACCTTCATCGCTATCGTTATTATTTCGTAAAACATTTTACTGTGGGTTTCAGATATTCTAATATGCCTTCAGATTGCAAAATTAAAGCTATGGATGGCCGTTTTGTTTATGCTGTTAGCTTAGCATGGTAAAAAAAAAAAAAAAAAAAAAAAAAAAAAAAAAAACTAGGCGGATTTTTTGTACCCCTTTATTTAAACCGGATATTACGATTTTCGGTTTTAACATTGATCGTCATAATAAGAGAACGGTCATAGAAAGCAGAGATTTTTTTCATAATAATTTAGTACTGCAAGAATCGGTTCCCTCTCTGACTGTACTCCTCTGTTGCAACCAGATGTTACATATCCATTAACCCTTGTTTCTGTATGGAAATTGCATAGTTTGAAAGTCTACCATAGTTTGAAAATTGGAAACGAAACTCACTTGTAGTGTACCCAATGATGTTCTTTCGAACTTTAAGCCTTGTACAATCCGCTCCTATTTCCTACCTGTGACTATGGTGAAATTCCCAATTCTCTATTAAATATTACTGAAATTCTTTGTATTTATAAATAAAATACTTCTTTGAATTGTATGTTCACAATTTCATAAATGCCCTTCTAATGTAACATACGTAATTACGTATCTAATATTGCATTTCAGATTTGCACTCTTCTTTTTTTCCTTTTGTCTCTGTAAATAGTTGCTGAGTAAACACGACTGCACTTTCAAGTGAAGCTAATCTTTCATCCAGAAACAGTGGCTTTTTTTTTTCTGTATACAAACATCAGGTAAAAAGTTTTTTCCTCTTAAAGTTCAGATTTATCTTTTGACATACACTGTTTACTCTGTTGAACATTTTATTTGATGGCCCAATATGCTTTTATTAAAGTGGAATTCTAGATCTTGACTTGAATGATATGATACTACAGATAAAAGAAACGAAAAAAGCTAGATACTCCACTTTTTGTAGCTACTATAGTTATAATGTCTGTTACCGAATGGTTCTGACTAAGTACTTCATAAGTAATAATATGGAAAGAGCAATATGAAATCTCACCGATTCCTTTCTCCAGCCCTTGTAACATATAATTAATATTTTTTCTGACCAGGGTATGCTCCAGAGTTAAAATAAAGTATTTTGTAACAGTTTCCATAATGTAACGTTATCTTCCTCAGACGTTGTTTATATTAATGTAGGCAATAGGGACATCATATATTCAATTATTCGTATTCAATTATTGATATAGAATTATTATTATTGTCCTTCTCGTTGGTTATTATATAATTTTAAATTTATATTATGTAACAATACGACATATATATTCACTATTATTGTTATTTTTCTCTTTCTTCTTCTTATTCCCAAATATCAATTAAATTCTCTAATATCCGTGAATTTTTATTTCACCGTTACGTTATGGAAACTGTTAGGAAATACTTTACTTTTAATAAAGAAGTGCATACTCTGGTCAAAAAAAATATATATTTAAATAATAATTCCAGAGTCAACTTGGAGGAACTTACTTGTAACCAGTGGCGTATTTAGGGGGGAGACTTCCGGGCTTGAGCCCCCCGAAATCTTACTATAGTAAAGTATATGAAATATCTTGCTGAAATTTCACATTTTCAGGCAAAGCCCCCCCGAAAGTTAGCAAAGCCCTCCCCGAAACAAAATCGTAAATACGCCACTGCTTGTAACATAATTAGTTGTTTCCTCCAAGACTTCGACTGGCTGAACACTGTAGGTTAAAATAGTATTCTGTCTTACTTTCAAATAATTAAATTAAAACAATGCAGTTTTAAAGTTGGAATTAGATATGCAAATTGTCTACACGCTAGAGCCATCTATTGGCCCCAGGCAGGCAAACAGCGCAGGTAGAGACATCTATTAGGGAAACTGTGAACTATTAGAAATTTGTGTTACACAGAGACTGAGATGTTTTTATAGTAAAATAAGAATTGTCAATAATGCATTATAAACTTCCTGCTGCCCAAGAAGGACTATGATATTTCACATGTCTCTTAGTTGAATAATGTGTTGGCAGTATTATAAGCTCTCTTGCTATTAACTTTGACTGTACACCAAATTTTACTAAACCTTCATTTAAAAATAAGTTAATTGAAATCTTTGAGTATTACGTCCCACGATATGCCGTGTAGGATAAAGAAAACGGTGATGATAACTGGTGGAATGAAGAAAGTGGGAGAAAACGGGAAATCCGAAGAAACCCAACGCACATAGCGTTTATCAACAACAAAGCCCACTTGTACCGACTGGAATTGAACCAGGGACTCCATACATCAGAGATAATCGCTCTACCACGAACCACTGTGCCCCCAATCTAACTATATTGGGCAAAGACCGAAAATTCAGTCATCAGGGAAACAAATAAAAGCAGACTACCATAGACCAGAAATATCCAAATGCGTGAGGACAGCTCGACAAGCTCAATCAAACTTAAGCTCAATAAATTAGAGTGAGTCAGAGCCCGGATCGGAGCGAGTGCGAGGCAAAATGAAGGTTGCGAGCCCAAGTTCAATGCGATTCATAAGCGTTAGATCGAGCTAGCGCAACTCACATTAAGGATAGTGAGCCCGAGCTCAAGTGAGTACGAGTATGAGTCAGCGTGAGCCTCACTGACAATGCGATTAAACAGTGCGAATCCCATTGAGAATAGTAAGCCCAAGTCCGAGAGAAACCGAGTTGCAACATACCCAATCAGGAATTTATTTCGGGAGGGATCTGAAGCATTAGGGGGATCCAAAGTCAGTTTGAGGATAAATGTGTTACCATAAAATTTGTAAAATCATCCCTAAAATCACACAAAATTTACAAAAAAAAGTCGGAATTTCGGAGGGTCTTGATTTTCTGGACCCAGCAGGTATGTATGTCTCTGTGAGGCATAGATATACCTCTAGCGGATGTTTTTACAACCGTGGTTTCTAATCTCATCAAGGACATAGATATTATTTCTTTAGCGAAGAATTAGGAAAAAATAACGAAACTTCAGCAAAATTTAATAAAAGAGAAATGGTTAACACGTATGTGCTTTCGAACTCTATTCCAGGCTGGTACACAATTTTCGGTGCTGAACTTGCATTGCGAACCAACTTGGAATAATTGAATTGAGATATAGCCCCACAGAGAATCGAATTCTATTCCTTGCGTGCCAAAGTGAAGTGCACTAGTCTTACGACTGCAACGAAACGCTTTTACAAAAAGTTGTTTCGGATACATGTGAATAAGTTCGATACTCGATTGCCATCTGAAGATTTGAATGCATGCGTATAATCAATCTATGATTTCTTTTACCCTAATTCGAAGTGAAGTTCCTGCAACAGTGGCATGTCTCCAAAGCTGAATTATTATTGAGAAGAATGTATTGAGACCCATTAAAAAAGGATTGTGAAATAATATCTGGAGAATGGTTTAACCGTAGGAAAGTCTGTGTTAGTGTTGTTAATGTAGTAGCTGTAATTCCAAACCTAAAACTTTGAAGAAACACTCACTCACGAAACACACCAGCAACTACACATTCATACTAGACACCTCAGCATACTAGACATAAGAATGAAATTTTTCCTTCACAAATGTTGGATGCTTTTAAGGAGAATCCCTCTCATACAGGGAGGATCCATGAATTTCAACAGAGGAATCATCAACGTTTGAAGTTAGTAGTTTCGTGTAAAGGTAGCGTAAAGCAATTTTGTATCTTCGGACTCTACACAGTAAGAGATTTGCTACTTATCAATACGTGGTTTCACCATGTGAAGTTATTCTTGTTCGCCTAATTTCAATCCAGTAACCAGTGAAAGCGCATGTAATGGTCGAACTGATAGAACATACATTAGAGATGGGTAACATATACTTTAAAGTAAAATCTCCCCATGCAGTTTACCTGGGTCAAGTATCAACATTGTCATCTTATCTGAATGCAGACATGCACGGGCAATCCGAGAAAATGGAGGACAACCAACGATCACGTAATCAATTGGACCGCTTGGATACCAAGTGACCTTACTTCAAAATTGAAATTGTCCAGGAGTGAAATTTGAAGTTCAATATCTCATGAACAATTCGTATTTTTGATACGTTGGTAACGAAAACAATAACTAGTAGTTAACTGTTTTATAATTTACTGTTTACAAAAATCTTTAAAAAGGTGTCCATCTCTAGAAGAGAATAAAAGGACTAGTCCATATTTTAATATTTTTGTAGTTAGGTCACTTGTCACCCAAGCGGTCTAATTGGTGTAAAGGATGGCATCTCACCAGAACGTAGAATGAGTATGTGGTGGATAAAACACGGTCCAGGTTTTGAATGACGCTTAAACGAATACATACATCCACACGATGCAACATAAAAATGCAATTATATGCATTACTTTTGATTCAGTGGTGAGCACTGTAAGTAGGCGATGGAGACCAAAAATTCTGAGTTGTTCTTGTTACCAACAGAGGCACAATAAACATAAATTTCTTGTTTTTGAACTACGTGTGAGGAACATGTTAAGATCAGTGTACTCCTCTAGCAACGCTCGGAACTTCTGTTGAAATTGTCAAGCAACATCACACTTGTTGTGATAGCAATCGAAGATAGAATTTTAATGGAGTCAGCAGAAATAATTATGTTTAAAGCAAATATTCAATGTCAGGAAAATGGTAAACATTGAGACACTCATAGACCTCAACGTACCGTTGTCAAAAGTTTAAGGTTGTAATTTTATTGTTAGTAAAGGTTTTCTAGAGATAAACTTGGCAAGAAAGCAAATGAGTATACTATACGTTATAATTTTGCAGAAACAACGATCTCGGAGATCTGGTGATGAGTAAGTGGATAAGCAAGTTCATTCTTTTACGTATAAATTGGCCTATAGACAGTGTATGGTCTATCTTTTTAACGGTCTGAGTTTAAGAAGAATATTTGAACAAAGTTATAAGTTCGCAGAATCAACGGTTTCTGGTATCTGGTGATGAATGAGTAAGTAAATGCGTCTATTCTTTTGTAGATATGAAAATCTATGGCTATTTGTATTTCTGGTGTGCGTATATATTGTTTGTATCATACTTGGAGAGAACGATCCATTGAAGTTTTACTGTATTTTCTATGAATACATTGCTCTGTCCTGATCATACCACCCTGTCTGGATTCCGCATTCTTTAGTGTACTGTAGGGTTCAATGATAGAAAACTGCTGAATTGAACCTAGGAAGTGATTTCTGAATAAAATCCAGACTACAGTAAGGCTAAGGATGATTCTCGTGAGAAAATCTGTCCGTCGTCTTGGTGATCCTAAGTGAAAGACGTTCTGCAAAAGGAGAAGTAGTGGGGCCCGGTATGGACAGGAAAAGAGGTATGTACACAAAGTCTCTCTGAGTATGATATGACTTTCATCTTAGGCCAATAGACTTATTTGTCAATAGGAAGGGAATAAATTCGTATGTAAAAAGTATAAACTTGCATCTGTTCATTTAATTCAATCAAATGTAAGTTCATTAGTGCATCCCCAATTTCTTACTACTCTCGCATAAGACTTGCTACGATCCCAAATAAGCAATATATATAAAACCTTGTGGTAAAGCAGGCATTTAGAGCGTTGCTCCAGTTACTTAAAATGTCTTTTTCCATATTTTCACCAGCGTGCGCGCATACGTATGTGTGGTGTGGATATCGACTCGACCTGAGGTTATCACTTTTTTGATTTATGAGATATAAAGTCAAAGAGCTATCCTGATAATACAAAGTTGTGGTATGCATTTGTCTGGATTATTGAATTAGGCACAGTCGATAGAATCTCCACTCCACACCAAGATAAATGGCTTCATTAAAATTCTCGGCCGCACAACATCGATTCTTTAGTTTCATTTTTATTTTAGTTAGTTTTTTTCCTACAGAAAATGTGAAGGTAAAATCGTTCGTAACAAATGTAGATTTTTGCTTTCGACAATAGAAATAATTGGAATACCTGCCGTTAAATATTGTGCTAATTTTTATTTGTCATTTTATCTACAACGTAAGGAAAACACAAAGGAGGCAATAAGAGAAAATTAAACTGCGAACATTAATTTACGAAACGGTCTTTCACAGATAAGTAATATTTCATCACATTCTTTAAAAAGCTTACTTTAAAAATACTTAGCCAATTGAAATATTAAAAGGTTTACGCATTTCAAGAAGAACTACGTTATACAGGGTGTTTCAAAACAACACCGACAACGTTTGGGAGGTGATTCCTGACACCAAGATAAGACAAAAAGTACAGACCAACCTGGGTGCACAATGCTTCCTTTCGGAGTTATAGACTGCCGAAAACATGGAAAAAATGAACTTTAAGGGTCCATAACTCCAATACTATGGGACCTAGCCTAGTCAGGTCAAGACTTCACTTAGGAACTAATATGTTCTCTATCCAAATATCCATGTTTCAGAATCCTACGGTACTCCTGCAACAGTTTTTACAGAGGTAGTTGGTGAGTACTTCAAATTATAGGCCCTTAGACAAACTCCCTCTATAAAAATTGTTGCGTGAGTACCTTAGGATTCTGAAACACGTATTTTTGGATAGGGCACATACTAGTTCCTAAGTGAAGGCTTCACCCGACTAGGGTAGGTCCCATAGTATTGGAGCTATGGACCCTTAAAGTTCATTTTTTATGTTTTCGACAGCCTATAATTCCGAAAGGAAGCATTGGTGCACCCAGGTTGGTCTATACCTTTTGCCTTATCTTGGTGTCAGGAATCACCTCAGAAACTTTGTCAGTGTTGTTTTGAAACACCCTGTATACTGGCATACATATAGAAATAACATACTTGAAATGTTCGAACTTCACTTTTTTAGTTATAATTTATGTTGTTATTGATGTCATAAAAACATCAAATTAAGTGCCACATATTCTTGGTAAATCTTTTAAAAAGTTTAAAAATATCACTCAAATGTGAGAAGCGTACGTCTTAACTATCTTTATTGTTATTAGTATCACAAAAGAAGTAAATTGAATGCTACATATTGATACTAAAATTTTAAAAGTTTTAAAATAGCACTGAAAATGCGAGGAGCGTACGTGTTAGCTATCTTAATTAATTGTTATTAGTGTCACAAAAACATTAAAGTGAATGCTACATATTATTACTAACTTTTTTTTTAAAAAAAAAAGGTTAAAAATAACAGTGAAAATATAGTACGGTAATTCTTCAGTGTCATTAGTATTAACCTAATGGCTAAGCAGTCAGAATACGCGTCTTTGGCGTGGGAAATCTTGGTTCGATTCCCGGTAGGAACTTGCGTGGTTCGGATCCCACTTTAAGCTATAGGTCCACGTCTCCTATAGCCTCGCTGCTGACAGGGACGCTAAACTCAGGTGAAATCAAGTCAATTAGTATAATATATAACCACTAAAAAAACCTGTCCAAACACGAGACATATATTAACTAAATTGAAAAAGTGATATGGGTTAGTGTGAAAACCCCATGCGTAGTTTTCGAGAAGAATCTAGAAAAATCGATGTACAAGAACCACAGTCTACTACCTATTAAAATGAAACCGATACTGAACTATACATCTAATCAAATTTTTCATTATGACAATGGGGTTCTGGTTCGATCCCAGCTCGCATCAAGTGGACTTTGTGGTGGACAAACACTGTATGCGTGCGTTTTCTTGAGGTTCTCTCATATTTTCCTACTTTCTTCATTTCACCATTTCATTTTTTTTCATCAAGACCGTCTCCTTTAGCCTAGCCGGCATATTCGTGGGACGTAAAACTCAAAGGTTTCATTGCATTTTCTTCATTATGGCAATAGCAAAATGACAATGCATAGTACGTATCTTTAATGAGTCACAGCCGAAAAGTATAATTAACTATTACAATAGACTTTAATTCCCATTTAACTAAAATAACGTCCAAAGTTGATACGTATATCAACCGATATATGGCATATTAAAAAAAAATACTAAATTGAGGTTAAATTACTATACATAGTTTTGCCGCAGAAATCGTGGAAAAAACAATTAACGCTAAAAAAGGATATCATTGCCAATATTAGTAGAAAGTTTTAATTCTGTTGTATTATTTATTTATTTATTTATATGTACAATATATGTAGACATATTCAGGGTCGGATCCAGTATTTTCTAAGGGGGTACACCAATAACTCCTAAAATAACCAACCACACTGAAACTCTTCAGAGTGCAATGTGACAATATTTTTTATTCTTGACAATCTGATATACAGAACGTGGGGAGTATTTTAAGGAGGGTAGCAAGTGATATACACGGGAAAAAATGTTTTTCTCTCTTCCTGGCTTCTGGTTTCTTCGCTGCTTTACAAATGTTATATTATTTCGCTTGACGAATCCTTGTCTTTCAACCTTCAGAAAATCGACTTCAAATATTGCTTTTGAAGAAAGCTCTGGTTTCTCTTAAGCCCCAAACGGGAAAATAATGGCAGAAAATTTCGGAAACTGTTGCTATTTTCACTGCAAGCTTCTCATTTTAGATACTGTATACAACGAAGAGGGGTGCACATGCACTAGTGCACTCTTCTAAATCTGGGCCTGGACATATTGTATCCAGTGTCGTATGCAAGGGAGATTTCGGAGTACTCCTCTTTGAGCAAGATATGATGGGAAAATAAACTTATACTATGTATATATACAAAGCTGACATTTGTCCTAAAACATAATGAAAATGAGAGCTTGAACCCATCCACTCTTTGAGGACGAAATGTTTCATAGTGTACGCTACTGATCAGATTTCTTATTGCTTCTGTTCTTCTAACATCTACATAGATACTGCTAACAATTACGCCAATACCACTTATATTATTCTATAAAATTTTAGGAATTACATTAAAAGCAGAAAACATTTCTAAAGTGTTGATGTTTTATTATATCAAAAGGTTAAAAGTGCTGTGGATGAATCACGGAGAGAAGATGCGGTAGAGTGATGCCATCTGGACACGAGGTCAATATTGATGCGGGTACTTTTAGGTGAGCTGCAACGTTCAGAGACACTTCAGCAGTCCGTTGGCAGAAGATGCCTTGGACTCACGGCTTCTATACACATAATCAATAATGGCTTTCATTCCCATGTTCTTACTTTTTTTTTTTTTTTTTTTTTTGTACAGGCAGACATATTCCGTTCTTTAGCCATTCTGAAGGCTTAGAAAGCAAAAGTGAATGAAAAATATACCTTTAAGGGTACCTCACAATTCTCCGTTCTTCTAAAAACTTTTTTTTTTTTTTTGCCTATCCTTAGCTTCGTGAATAAAAAGGGTATAGAAGAGCAACGAATAAGAAAGTTTTTGACGAAAGAAAGTTTGAAAGGAAGTCAGGAAAACGAATAAATGAACTTTTCATATGCTCTTTTAAAATAAACTTTTTTCTTTTTGAAAGATCTTTTTTAACCTTAAAGAACTTTAGTTAGCTCGTCAAAGGAACCGGATTAATAACGTACACAAAATCATTTAAAGAAACACAATGATTTCCTTATCAGGCTCGTAGCCAGCCCAAAAATGTAGGGGGGGGGGTGTTGGTTGAAGTTGAGGGGGCAATCCAACCATATTATAGTTCATTTGCGAGCCTACCGTGAAAATTTTAGGGAGGCAGCAAAAATTTAGGGGAGTCCCGCCCCCTAGACCCCCTGATACGGGCCTGTTCCTTCTTAACGTTGTTCAATACTTATACAATCTTTTCTTTTTAGTCCAATAATTTATATTGGGAGGGGGCACGAAGGCTCGGTGGTACAGCGCTTATTTCCGGTCCCTAGTTCGATCTCCGACCAAGTAAGCTTTTTATGGACAATATCCCTTCCGTTGGTTTTCTCGGGATATTGGATGCTGCCGTTTCCTTCCATGTTCTGATTCTATTAATTCTTCCATTATCATTCGTCTCCCTTATCCTAAAAGGGATCATCGTGGGACGTTAAACTGAAAGTTTTAAATTTCATTTCAATTTATATAGGGCAAGATGGAACAATGGTGTTCAAGAGGTCCCTGGTTCGATCCCAAGCCATGGTGGATAACATCATAAACATAAGTTTCCTTCCATTTCTTTCCATTTTCTCATTCCACCAATTTCTTCATATTAACTCAGTTTCATTATTTATTCATCTCATTTTACCTGAAGGGCATAAATGTGGGATATAAAAAAGAGAAATTTTATTTCATTTGTTAAATAAATGATAAATTATTTTTCTACTTTCTTTGAAAAAAATCTTCTGCTAGCCTGAATATATGACTACTACCAAATGTTACTTGCCATTGGGGGATCACATTTCAACTTTAAAAAGAACTTATATTAAATGTTACTACACATTCACATCTAAACGGCGTGCCAAACATCTTCGCATTTGAAGGCGGCGCTCCAAGTTCCCTTTAAATGCTGCTAGCAAATGAGAGGCCAGCGGTATTGCCACGTTTATTTTGTACACATCCACGTATATCCTCTGTCACCTGATCGCGCTGTAGTTCGTCTGCTTAGCCATAACCATACCCCTTAGCACTTGGCAACATCGCGTCAGAGCTTGCGTTTCATTCGTTTAGCTGAAATGCCAAGACGTTTGTCACAGGCTTTAGGATACAGCAAAATATAGAAAAAAGGTTGTTGGGAGGGTCCATAACAAACTTACCCAGAAATGTTTGTTGGGAGGGTCCAAACTGCAAGCCACTACGTTTATGTAGTATTGAACGGGTATTATTCTGCACCCGAAAAGACAATAAGTAATTTGTAAAGCACTTCTTCCTATATTTTCAGAAAATAATGATAGAACTAAATCGTTTATATGAGAAAGAAAACAGATGAAGTGTAAGATTAAATCTTCATACTACATCAATCATTTCCCTCTTAAATAAATAAAGTATAGTGTTATTGAGAACGTGTACAAATGTATGTTGAGTCAGAAAGTTTTAGGGAAGGGTCCGGACCTGGTGCCTTCCTTCCGGAAGTGCACCCCTGGGCTGCTACTCTCCTTGTCAAATGAAAAAACAGGGAAACAATTAGGTACACAAGTACACACACAACTAAAACTGTCATTTTTTGCTCTGATTCTGACCATAAATGGAAACTGCACACCTAATCTAAGATAAATTTACGTTGTAACAAATTGAAACCTGATATTATGTAGACATACTGTACTATGTAAAATTACACAATCTGTATACGAGTATGTACAGTTATTTTTCAGTGCCCTAGTCACCGACATTTCTTCCAAAGTCCTGTGTCTATAATTAGAATTAAATCAAATAATTCACAATCTTCTTTGGCTAAATTGGATGAAATCCCTCTTTGAAGGTAAAGCATTAATATTTCCTACGTACTATTGTGAATATGATGTAGCCTTTGAAAGAATTGGCTAGGTAGGGTTTCTGTAGTTAGCAGTGTTGAGTACCCACGCGACATCTTTTATTTCATAGCCCATTGATTTTTATGAGGAATTATATTATTATTATTATTATTATTATTATTATTATTATTATTATTATTATTATTATTATTATTATTATTATTATTATTATTATTATTATTATTATTACCTCTGGTGCATGGGGTTCCGGGTTCAAATCCTGCTCCCGCCAAGTGAACTTTGTGGTAAACAAACATCGTGTGCGTGGATTTTCTCGGGGTTCTCCCGTTTCCTCCCACTTTCTTCATTCCAACATTTCATTCATCTCTCATCACCGTCTCCTTTAACCTAACCGGCATAACCGTGGGACGTAAAACTCAACAATTTCATTTCATATTATTATTTTGCTGTTTGCTTCGAAATGAACGGGATTTTAACGATGTAAATTTATTGATTTCTGCTTCAGGTCAAGTTAAATGTATCTTGATTTTTCAAAATTAATTTGGAATATATGATATAACTTTTTTTTACTACTTAATTTAAAATTTGATTATTAAGTATTAAATGGGCCTTTCCTAGTAAGATAGTGAAATCGGCCCTTGGTCCAACTTGGGTTCTTATTGACCTAAAATGTTAGCTTCCACCTGAAACCATCCCCCCAAAAAGTTTCGACCTCCTATCCCCACCCTTTACTTAATTATCGTATCATAGATGCTCAAAATTTAAACTATATATATATATTTATTTATTTCTGGTGCGGTTGGTCCAAAAAATGAAAGTTTCACAGATTATAGATACTATGTAGGTGTAAATGTGAACATTTTTTCAAAAAATCGATGCGTACTTTCTTGCTGTTTTTGTGTACTCAAAAGTTTTAAAAAATATTTAAAAAATGAGGGGAACATGCCGCTGATTTTCTGTTCAAAATGTTGTAATATCCTTAGGAACAACATATTTTTTTCAGGGTCTGAAAGTGATGGCAACATTGTCAAAAAATTAAAACTGAAAAAAAAATGTGTTTTTCGTAATTTTTCTTTTTAGCATTTTAGGACCTTCAAGGTCAAAACTTTGAACATTCCTTTGCCAGAGTTAACAATGTTTTTTTTTTCTCCTTTTCGTCACTAATTTATTTAAAACATTCTCTAAAGTTGAAAATATTACAATCAACGAGAAGACAGCGACGAAGATTGAATGAACTATCAAAAATTATATGGTGTTTGGTTTTCGATTTGTTCTCATTGTCAGAGAATATTTATGTGTACCTTATTGCTTTATATGTTAAACTAAATGAATATGTATAGTAAATAAGTTTGTTCACACATATATATGTAAAATGAAAACACATTGATATAGCTATAATCCTAATATTGTTTTCTCTTGTTTTTCTCTTAAAGTAAATGTGCTTTTGTCTTTGTGTTTCAACTCATAAGCTATATTTTTGTACATTAAAGCTTTAATTTCATGATTCTTGAAGTTATAAGTTTCAATTACATCCTAAATTGCGAATTGGAAAAACAAATACAACTGTGTATAAAATTGATTTCAAATTGATCTTTTGTAAAAGAAACATTATAATAAATAACAGACAAACTTGAGGAAAAATTGCAAAATGAGGTTCGGTACCTTAATGATCCAGGGAGTGTTTCAAAGTACTCTTATTAAACGTTAAGTTGGATTCAAAGTTTTGACATTGAAAGCCCTAAAATAGTAAAAAAAAAAAAAAAAAAAAAAAAAAAAAAACTTTTTTAGTTGTTTTTTTGACAAGGTTATCACTTGGAGCATTCATTTCATTACCAGCATCCAATTTTCATTATTTCATTTAGCTCAAAAGGCAGAAACATACACAGCTCCCCCCCAAAAAAATGTATTTAAAAACTCAGTTTTAACACAGGTCAGTAATCCCAAAATAATTATCACTTTAGCGTGTTATTTCAATATACGGTTAACACAGGTAGGGACGGATTTACGGGGTGGTTCAAAGGTGCAAGTGCACCTCCCTTCGCTGTAAATATACACTATCTAAAATGAAAAGCTAGCAGTGAAAATAGCAACACTTTCCGAACCTTCCTACCATCATGTTTCACTTGGATCTTAATACAAAACAGAGCTTTACAAAAGCAATAGTTTAAGTCGATTTTCTAAAGGTTGAAGGAAAAGGATTCACCCAGCAAAACTATATAGCATTTGCCAAGTACGGAAGGAAACAGAAGCCAGGAGGAGAGAACTTTTTTTTTCCTTGCATATCACTTGCGACCCTATTTAAAATACTTTCTTCCGTTCTATGCATCAGCGTTGTCAGGGATAAAGAATATTATCACATATCACTTTGAAGAGTTTCAATGTGATTGGTTATTTTGGTAGTTATTGGTGCACACCCCCTCAGACAATCCTGGATCCGGCCCTGAACACAGACCTGATGTTAGTTATTTATCACAGAGATGATGTAAAAATAACACTGAGGCAGTGTTACAAAACTGTGATCAAACGTAGAAACGTGGAAATAAGAACAGCTCCACAGTGATGTCTCTACATATATCACATGTTAGTAACAAGGTAAACGCAAGCCATTTAAATATCAATATTAATAGCTGTAACGGTCAGCATGCAACGTCTTTAATGGTAAGAACATTGATTTAGCGAATATATTTTAACCAGCACAAAATCCTGTATATCAAATAGATATAACTATACAGTATTTTTAAACTTTCAGACTACCTTCCAAGAATATCATAAATACAGTATCTAGTAACCGATATTGAAAATTTGTATTAGATTGTTTCGCTATTAGTACAGCTTTATGAGATATATTTGACATTTATACCAAGTAACGAACAATGTCAAAGCTTTACACGATATATTTGACATTTTTACCAAGTAATGAACAATATATTATATTTCTTGTAATCTTTCAGGAAAATAGTTTTGTAAACTTATGAATTTTCTGACAACTTTTACATGAGTAGAAGTACTGCCGTCTGTTGTTCGTACGTTCACTATACTTCTTTTTGTGACCAAATACATTTTGCTCCTTGTAATATATCCTACATTTCATTATCCCTCATAATAGTCATGTCCATTTAATAAGAAAGGATATGTTTTGTAAAAGTTCTTTAATGCAGACACGTTCACTTTACGTTTTTTTGCTTCTATTACTCCGATGAACGTCGCTAGCTGCTAGTTTTATTTTTCCTGTTATACTCCTCTACAAGTTTTTTCTCGTTTCTCTCGAAATCACTAAAATGTAACGGTTCCTTCATGTTCTGCCTAATGATCCTCTAGCACTTTATATCATAATATTTACCTAATATCATCTTTAGGCAAAACAGGAATTCATGTTCTGTCTAATTCCTGTTCTGCCTATTCCTGTCCTCCCTGATTCTCGCAAAAGGGATATTTAAATTTAAGGGAAAATTATTAATGCCTATTTTTTCCTTGATTTTCAAATATCATTCCAAAAACTAAGTTTGAGCGCACGAGTGTGGGACATAAATTGAACGCCCGGTTTTGTTAGTTAGATTGGACTCATGAGTGGAACGAAATGTTTTATATGATTAAACAGCTCTAAAACTCATTTTTAGTATATCAAATCTAGTGGAAATGTCTAGATCTAGCATAACAAATCTAATGGAAGTATTACGCAAACCGCTAATAATTATACAGGACAAGTCAAAATGATGGACCCGATTTCAGAAAGTTATCCTGTGAAATTTGAAAACACATGTTATTGTGAGCCACACGTTTCGAAAGGCTAACTTGCAAAGTTTAGTTTCCACCCGATGTTTCCACTCTCTACCGCTAGTACTCAGTAGCTAGCAGTTAAAGAAAATGGCGTTGAATGAAAGGCAGAGATCTTTCTGTGTGCTTCATTATCATGTAAACAAATCTGTGATTAGTGTACACATGACTCCATGTGATTTCTTCATGTGGAGTTTTGTAAAGGATCATGTTTACATACTACCACTTCCAACAATATTGAATGATCTGCATCACAGCATCTAGCATGTTGCTAATATTGACTGCAACATGCTAGAAAAAGTTTGGCAGGAGATAGATTATCGGCTTGATGTGTGTTGTGTTATGCGAGGTGCTTACATAGAACATTTGTGAATACCTATGTTCCAAGAAAACTTTGATAGTATTTCTTTCTTAGCACGTTTCATAATAAGATATTTATTAGATTTCACATAATACTTTTCTGAAATCGAATCCATCATTTTGACTTCCCCTGTATACAGTATTATTAATATAACATTATATTATAATCTACACACAATAAAATTGTAGTTAGATTCCCTATATGACCATAGTAGTCCACACTATTCATTGGGACAGCAGACCTTCGTATGTAAAACATGGTATCAAATTTTGCAACAAAAATCTCACCCGCCTCCATGAAACGCGAGCTTAGCTCCTAAAGCCATAACTAGAAAACCTTCAGAAGCGGTAACTCCGAAACGACTTGCTTAAGAGGCCTCATCCCGGCGAAATTAAAATGCCGCTAATTTTACAGTAATTATGTGATATCTTCAAATAGATAAAAGATAATCGAAATCTGGAACAAGAGCGCCCTAGACAATACTATTTTACATAAGAAACCATTATCACGACTCACTTATCTGCTTTCGATTTCGAGCCATTTTCAAAATCGGAATTTATTTTCGCGTTTCTAAACAGCTGAAAACGGAAAGCCACTAGGTGACTTGTGATAACGGTACCTCACGCAAAATAATATTGTCTAGGGCGCTCTTGTTCCATATTTTAATTATCTTTTATCTATTTGAAGATATCACATAATTACTGTAAAATTAGCGGTATTTTAATTTCGCCGGGATGAAGACTCTTAAGGGCTAAAATAACCGCACAACCGTATTTCTGGTAGACTCCCTTTGCATTTGAAATTTCAAATGCCAATCAAAGATGTCTGCCATGATGCTTCATAGCACCATCTGATGTGTCAGACCACTTCCAAGTTTCATAATTCTCCCTCAACTCGTTCTCAATACACAAGGATGGTGAAGACTTTTGTTTTGCTACGTATATTGCTATATTATGTGAAATCTCTATAGTAGATAGATTTTAAAATCTACCTAGAAAGTTTATTATAACCAAGAAAGTACTTACGAGAGTCACTGGCAAGAGGATGTAATAAAAGGGGGTAATGATATGAAATAAGTTGAGAATTACTAATCTACATTGAAATATTCTGTACCGAACACAGTGCAGTTTTAACGAGAATAAAATAAACGAAAAGATCGGTTGCAAGAGCAAAAAATTGTTAATAAATAAGTTATTAACACGATTTTGAATTGTTTAAAATCATGTGTTAACTAACTAATTAACTCTATGGCCTATGGAACCCGGAGGTTCAAGTTTTCCACTGACTTCTATCCTTAGCTAACTGCATCCAGTTTCTACTTTATATTCCAATCTCTGCGAGATCCATCTTAATATTGTCCTCCCATCTGCGCCTACGTCTTCATAATGGTCGTTTTCGGATTGGTCTTCCAGTCAAGACTTTGAAAGCGTTTCTACTTTCTTCCATTCTAGCTATAATCCGCATCTCAGGAGGTTGCAAGTCTACGGAATTCGATCTTCGCGACCCTTCCAGCCGAGTTTCTCCACCCACTCCCGGCTGTGAAGATTTTTTTCAGGGTGGCCAGTCTTATATATACAAACACATGACTAACTCTATTTCTTGAAATGGAAGGGTCTTGGAGAAAACGAAGCAAACGAAGGGCAGATAGTGTTACGTGTGTGCATTGTCCATTCTCAACATGGCACTTGACACAATCTGTTTCACATTTATCACATCGCTACTGGTTCACATTTGTAAAGAATACTCTCATTTCACGATAATTTAGAACTCGTTTTAAGTCCTCCCAGTGAACTTTTTTAAGTGTGTATCCATTCGTGCTTCAAGATAAAGGATTATCTTCTCACTTATTGACAATTCATCCATAGAAAGTATCCTACAATATAGAAAACACTAAGAATACTAACTGCAACTTTTTCGTTTCATTTGACCGAGATCCCGCCTCTATGTTTTGATACCAAATGCCCAAACTCTTCCTGTTTTCCTTTTTCATATCAGACAAATACTGGGACCGACACTTAGAAAAGCTTGAACCACTTTCTCCTCATTTTATGTCATAAAATGTAAGCAGGTATTTAGACTTGAGATAAAAGTATACGTGCAAGATGCCAACAAAGGAAACAATGTAAAGTCTAGTCTAGTGGCATTTTGATGTCCAACAATCGCAAGTTTTCTCACCGTTCTACATATGAACTTATACATAAGAATATTAATTAATAATATTGTCCTCAGCTAAATCTATTATCCATAAAAGCATTATGACGCAATTGAAATAGATAAATGCAAAACATTTTCTAAGACACTCGCCCCCCCCCCCCCAAAAAAAATATGTCTTGATCCCGGTCGTGTGGTAAGAAAGTTCTTTAGAGAACTCTTTTTATTGCACTTATTAGACATAGCTGTCCTCAGATCGTTGCACAGGTTTTGCTCTATCGTAAGTTCCTCTTAGTTATTTTACACTTATCCAAGGGGGTCTAGGAGGGCCGGTCCCCTAAAATGTTCACGGTAGGTTTGCAAATGAACTATAATATGGTTGGATCCGGCCTCCGTAATTTCTACCGCCCCCCCCCCAAAAAATATGTCTTGATCCCGGTCGTGTGGTAAGAAAGTTCTTTAGAGAACTCTTTTTATTGCACTTATTAGACATAGCTGTCCTCAGATCGTTGCACAGGTTTTGCTCTATCGTAAGTTCCTCTTAGTTATTTTACACTTATCCAAGGGGGTCTAGGAGGGCCGGTCCCCTAAAATGTTCACGGTAGGTTTGCAAATGAACTATAATATGGTTGGATCCGGCCTCCGTAATTTCTACCGCCCCCCCCGCCCCTACATTTTTGGTCTGGCTACCGGCCTGGCCTTTCCCTTTAGTTATGATTTAGTCTAGAGTTGAAGAACTCTTTGGTTTTATGTGAGCCGCAAACTGAAACAACATAACCTAAGAAAATGAACTCGAAAAAGTTTTCTAATTACTTTTCGTTAATCGTCAACAGCACCACTCCACAATCGAAAAAAGTAGTGCATATTATGTTTAAGATAAAGAGGCATATATTTAAGATATGATGGCTGAAATTAAAGAAAGATTTTTTTATTGCTGCGGGTGGGGTGGTTATAATGTATGTAATTGCTTGCATTGTATTCCATTCTTAATCCTTCTTTGTTCATCCTTTAAAAAGTGAGCATTTTTAAAAAGTACTCTTAATTTGTCATTTATTTCTTATATCCGAATGTTAGTAAATATATAGTTTGTACGTTAAAGGGCATATATTTAGAGTATGAACAGAACTATCATTTGATTGTTACCTTTCTGTTTCTGCTCGAGTTTTTTAATTTCTGTTGTTCACTAATCTTTCAGAATGTCTCATTCCATTTATTACTAAATTCTACTGCTTGTTTGTATGCCTGATAAGTATTTCTACTAATATGTATATAATTTTAATCAGTGTGAGATTTGTTCAGATTCCGAGTCAAATCTGATCAAGTGCCCCTAAATTTGCCCTTATTAGCCAAGCATAACTGTAACTGAAATGGATAATTTTGGATCAAATCGCTCATGTTGGTAAGTTGTTGGATAGTTGTTTCATAACCGTAATTACAAGTATCTCGATACGATACTAAAAAGGAAAGGAAGTTATATTTTGAGTGACCATTGACAATTAGTTATTGAAATTTTGTTAACAAAACTAAAACTATTTTTTAAAAAAAATGTTTGGAAAAACTTCCTTTAAAAACTGTAGGCAGCTGTTACACCGACAAGATAAACATTTGTTGACAATTTCCTGTTTTGACCAATCAAAAGCAAACATTTGCATTCATGTTTCAACTACATACTATATGTATCCCAGTAACTACCCTTCAGTTTTGTATAAATTATCCCGATTTACATTTCAATCATTAATGTTCGTAAGTGCTGTAAAAAAGTTTTGGGAACTGTAAGAATAGCAGCTAATTCCTTTAGGTAATAAACCATGATGATATTCTTCTTCAGGAAGAAAGCTACGAAATTAACAAACGGGTAATCACCAAGAAGGACAGTAATCACAGATTCTGTCAAATTTTTAAGTTTAAAACTACTTTAAACCAAAATATGAGATAATAATAATAATAATAATAATAATAATAATAATAATAATAATAATAATAATAATAATAATAATAATAATAATAATAATAATAATAATAATAATAAAGTTGTTCGAGTCGATAATGAATGCTAGCTGCAAGAAGTATAAATTCAATGGTGATGCGTGGTAAATTGATTTATAATTTTATTTTCTGACTATGGAAGTATCGAGACTGAAAAAAGTGTCAAATAATTTGTATTTATTTTTTCAAACAATCTCTCCAGACTCTCCCTGTAGTCTAATAAATTAAACTAGCGAAATGAAATGAAATTTTGAGTTTTACGTCCCACGGTTATGCCGGTTAGGCTAAAGGAGACGGTGATAATGAGTAATGAATGAAATGGTGGAATGAAGAAAGTGGGAGGAAACGGGAGAACCCCGAGAAAACCCACTCACACGGTGTTTAAACTAGCGAAATGAGTAGCATATTTAATCTCAAATACAATATATTCATTGATGTTTTTCAAACGCTTTTTTTTTCCTTCATTTTAAAGACTAACAGGAAAACGGAATTTCTCTGCTCTTTAACTGCTGGCTAGCCATGTGTCAGGTGTCACTGAAGCTTGATTTACAGCATCTCCTCCCTCCAAATGATCAGAAGGGAACATTTCTTTGGATTTCTACACAAACATGGCATTCACCATATACCTGGCAACTCTGAAAAAAAGTTTGCTTTTAGAGAATAATAAACTATCGTACAACTTTTCAGAGGGCAGCAACTATACCCTCTGCTCCCCGCTTCCTCACCCCGCACTTGTATTCTCCTCTGAAGGGGACATTACATGACCCGCCCACCTAAGCCTCCTAGACTTGACGACCCTAACAATGTTGGGTAAACCGTATAAATTATGTAGTTCCTCGTTATGAAGTTTCCGCCATTCCTTATTCCCGTTCCTCTTGGGTCCGAATATTCGTCTCAGGATCTTGTTCTCATATTTTTCAGTCTATGTTCCTCTCTCAGACTAAGCGACCATGTTTCGCAGCCATACAGAACAACAGGCATGGTTATCGTTTTGTATATTTTAAGCTTCAGATTCGTCGACAGAATTCACGATGACAAGAGATTTTGAACCGAATAGTAACACGAATTCCCTGCTTTTAGTCGACATTTAATTTCTTTGTGAATATGATTTTCGTCTGTTAATATTGACCCTAAATATTTGAAAGTATCCACTTCATCAAAAGTATTATTTAATATTTTAACGCATCCATAATTTGCCGTATTACGGTCCCGACGCACTTCAATGTATTTAGTTTTCTCTGCATTTAATTCTAAAGCCATATCCCTGCAAGCGTTTAATAGGATCTCTGCATTTATTTCTACTGTTCTCCTATCATCCCCTATTAAATTTACATCATCAACATATGCTCTAAGCTGGTGAATACCGTTCAACTGTAGGCCCTGGTTGCTATCTTTGATTTTCCTTATAGCGTATTCGAGAACAAAGTTGAATAATAATGGCGACAACGCATCTCCTTGTTTCAGGCCATTTTCAACATGAAACCTCGTGGACAAAAATTTTCCTACTCGGACTTTGGGACTCATTTAAACATATCTTAATTAATCTAATTAGCTTTCTCGGTATTCCAAGTTCTGTAAAAACGTTGTATAATGTTTCTCTCCAAACTGAGTCGTACGCCTTTCTAAGATCAATAAATAGTTGATGTACCGGGGTATTGTATTCCCACTTTTTCTCTAGTATTTGCGAATGGGAAATATTTGGTCGATAGTTGATCGATTTCGTCTAAATCCGCACTGATAATCTCCAATGATTTCATCTGCGTATGGGGTCAATCTTGCTAATAGAATATTTGAAAGGATTTTATAGGAAGTTGACAGAAGAGAAATGCCTCGATAATTATTACTGTCAGTTTTGTCGCCTTTCTTGTGAATTGGAACAATGATTGATTCTTTCCACTCTTGTGGCAATTCTTCCTTGTTCCAGATAAGGAGAATGAGTTTGTGTATCTTGTTCCACAATGTTTCGCCTCCAGCTAAAATTAACCTAGCCGGAATTTTGTGTTTCTTTAATTTCTTTATAGTGGTTTCTACTTGTATTCGGTTGTGTTCTGGAATATATGGTTCTGTGGTGTGTATGTCCTTTTCTCCACGCACATTAGCTTTTGGTTGCGTGTTCAGCAAATCGTCAAAGAAATCTTTCCATCTGTTTAAGATGTTATTCGTATTAGTGAGAACTGTTCCGTCAGCTTTCTTTAATATCTAAGCACGAGGTTGATAGCCTTTCTTAAATTCGGTGATCCCCTTATACATGTCCCGAATATTTTTATTTTTACTATTATCTTCAAGTTCCTTAATTTTAGCTTTCAAAAAAATCGCGTTTCTTTGTTCTAAAAGTTTTGGAAGTTTTCCGCTTGATATCTGCGAAATTTTGTGTAATTATTTCATTCTGATTTTGTAGCCAGCGTAATTTTGCCTGTGGCGGCGATAAATGGCCACGCAGCTGACGTTCCCATAATTTCTCCAATCAATCAATAATACCGATGTTTCCTATTTTTTTGTAATTTTGTAGAAAATAACGTTCTTCGTCAAAATTAAGTACGTCTCACAAAAAACATTTTACTACTAAAAATATATGAAAATGCATATGTAGACGTTATTTACAATAGAACCAAGGAAAAAGAGACTGTCGAACATTGGTGTTGACTACATATACCATATGCAGAAATCAAGAAAATAGAACATTCTTTATGTTGTTTATTTCCGATATCTCGAATTTTCTATATCTCGAAATGTTTTGAATTTCCGAAAGCACTTCGAGATATTGAGGTTTGACTGTATTTGAAAACACATCACAACTCCTGAATGGAGTCAATATTCACCTAGAGTATTTGCTAAAGGACATTGATTGAGCCTTTTTTTCTTTTTTTCTCTTATTGAAACGCCATCACGTATACTTTGTGAGCAGAAACCTTAGTCAAGCTCTCTAACGGCGTGAGTGTGAGTGCGAGATCACACATGGATTCCTCTCACGTGCTGCATAGGAAGAGCCTTTCAGTGTTGTTTCTTCTCTTCTTTTCTTCCTTCTCACTGCTTGCTACAGTGCAAGTGTTGCACAAAGCCCATCTGTATGGGTCACCAGCCATATGTGCAGCATCGTTACTCAGGAATTTTATTCTGACATTTTTGACAATGGAATCCGATAAAAGCACAATCTTCGCTGAGTGGCGTTCTTTGTTGCAATATTAAACTCTGTACAGTTGCCAAACAACAGAAAGAAACTTATACATTGAAATAAACTTATCATGTGTTGAAGAAACGCAATATAATTTTAATGTATATACAATACATACAATTTAAATGCAAAATGGTATAAGCGCGCGTGAAATCATTTTGAATTAGGATATATTGAACTCCAGTCGTAAAAGTCAGAAATAATAAAGCGATGCCCTAATCATGTATTAGGCACTTGAACATGCGCAATCTGCTGATTCAGCGTTACCAACAGATCATGAATCTCACTAAAATTGCATTTCATAAAAATTGAAACTCACCAGAATATCATTGAAACCCACCAGAGACCACTAGATGAAGATTAAAATCCACCAGAATACCACTAGATGAAGATTAAAATCCACCACAATATCACTAGACGAAGAATAAAATCTACCAGAATACCACTAGACGAAGAATAAAATCCACCAGAATACCACTATAGACGAAGAATAAAATCCACCAGAATACCAGTAGACGAAGAAAAATCCACCAGAATACCACTAGATGAAGATAAAATCCACCAGAATACCACTAGACGAAGAATAAAATTCACCAAAATACCACTAAACGGAAAATAAAATCCATCAGAATATCAGTAGTTGATGAATAAAATCCACCAGAATACCACCAGACGAAGAATAAAACCCACCACAATTAAAATAGGTAAAAATAAAATTCACCACAATCCCATTTGATAGCTCGTGTTGGAAGATGCACTTGCAATCTGCACCAAACGCACAGCATAATTTTCTTAGGCGTCAATGTAGCCTTTACCAAAGACTATGGAGTTTCTTCTCGCTTTTCTACCTTTTTTTCGCACATTTTTGTCTCAGTTTATGCACTTTCTATCACTCGTGATCAACCGTTTTAGAAATGGCTAAATTTCATCATGTTTCAGTAAGGATTCGCATGATCGAGTAAATGTTTTTTGAGTCGATCAAGTTTGAGTCAGATCATGTGGGACAAAACTGTCGAGCTTCTTTCTTTTCTTTTTTCTTCTTCTTTTTTAGTTAGCTTTTGGTAAATGTTTTACACTGTTTGCTGGTGGATTTTAGTTCATTGGTAATGTCAGGACTGCTTACGTGCCGATCTTGCGCGGCTTTTTCCAGAATATCATCCACTTTTACTGTGATTTGTCACCCACAGCAAGGAACAAATTAGGTATCGGAACTTACAGAATTAAAGCGACTGAATCATCTTTAGTTGTTGCTTTTGGTAACGTATCTTGCCCATAAACAGCAGGAATTTCTTCACAGATCTACGTAGACATTTACGTTTTTATCGAAATGAAGTTATAAAATGTAGCGTAGCTTTTTAAAAAAAAGAAATTTTACTCCTCTTCACGGCGTAAAACATTGCGTGTCATTGTGAGAATTCACCACTGTTGGCACATCCACTAACTTCAAATGTTAGTTGTCAAATGACATTGGGCCTGATCCGCTGCGAGTCATATACCCTGAGCTGTAGGATACTAACGCCATCTCGTGGGTAAAAGTTTTAATACTTTTTAGATTACCTGATATTTTAAATAATTTTGTAAAATGTGCTTCATATCTGAAAACATTAGGAAAGAATTTTCAAAACGAAAAAGATAATATTGATTCAATCTTCTGTGAAACGCGATTTATCAATATAACCATTTTTTTAAAAAAAGTTTCAGCTTTATCACGAGCTAGAATTTTGATAAATTTTCCCTTTCTATATCACATTAAATAGTTTTTTCATTTAGGAAAAGAAAACACGAAATAGATCAATTTGCAAGATTTAGAAAAAAAGTTGTGATGTTTTAAACACATCGTGTTTTCTCAAACATTAATTCAACCATATTTTAATGTCAAAAGTTTATTGTAAGAGTTTGTAAAACTTTTGTAAAACTTAAATTATCTGAAGTGCAGAAACTCATTGCCGATGAACAAGGCAACTACACGACGATAAAATTGGAAGCAAGGATTAAGCAATGAGAAAGGGGGGAAAAATCGGCTGTGAGAGCCATCACCTGGTGAGGAATTAGGGAAATGAGTGACAATACTGGGTAACGTCAGCGTTTTCTCTACATCTCTCTCTTTCTCTCTACAGATTACATGAAAGACCCCTAACAACATTATAAACGATCACACAAGGTTCGAAGATCAATTCACGGACTACCGGATTGATTTTTTTTTCGCTAAATATCTCATTATATGCTCCAAATTTAATGACAGTGTTTTAATAGGCTTGAATAGGAATCGCTGTTTTTCTGATAGTTTGCTTTCATGTTATATCATGTCGTTTTAGCATCAGCTAGATGTCGAGACATTTAAAAACTTTCGGGGATAATTAAACATGTTCAAACAAATGCAATCATAACCATAAATATGTTGCTATCATTGGTAACCAATCACCATAAATTAAGAACTTTTCATCCGTTGCAGCCGTCCGCTAATCTATTTAGTTTAAAATAAGATTTATTGGCTTTTCATCATGTCATCAATCATATTGGATTTTTGCAAGTCATGATACTATCAAATATATGCACACGTGCCGCGGGGGCTCAGTGGTAGAAAGTTTACCTCTGGTGAATGGGGTCCTTGGTTCGATCCCAACGCCCCAAGTGAGCTTTACGGTGAACAAACACCGTGTGTGGGTTTCACTTGGGATTCTCCCGTTTCCTTCTACTTTCTTCATTCCACCATTTCATTTATTTCTCATCATCACTGTCTCCTTTAGCCTAACCGGCATAATCGTGGGACATAAACCTTAAAGATTTCGTTTCAAATACTGTATATGCATACCTACACATCACTGTATTTTTTAAATACCATAAATTGAATATCAACTCTCAGTTGTTTACTTGGAATTGGAGTTTAGCATTCCTTTCAGCATCGAGGCTAAATGAGACGAGGACCTTAATGTGTCATACAATCAACATGAACTCCTGCCAGAAGTCGAACCCGGGTCTCTCGCAGCAAAGACGCGTATGCTAATCATATCGTAACGAGGAACTTCCGTCCTTTTTATTACGCGTATGAACATTACGTATATGAATTTTACGCCTGTGAACACTATTCAGCATATTTATCCCACGGTCCCCGCAGGGTCCCAGATGGGATTCTACTCAAAATTTTCAAATGGCAACTGGGGTCAAGTAGCATATCGTTTGAAAGCTGTTGTTAAATGAAAGCAGATGGAACAAGTCTGGACGATCTACGATAACACTGTGCAAATATCACTTACAATAACACTGTGCACTTTTGTCAATCGGAAAAAATTCTAGGATATCAGTTTCAGATTATATTCAAACCATTTCTGATGCGATATTGGGTGAAAATAGAAAACCTTACAAATAAAAATGTACATTACTTGCACAGTACATGCATCCAGAACAATAATATTACAGTTTATTAATAAACATAATTGTACTTTCGATTGGTGTATAAACCATCTTCCACTTCGATATATAATCTCGGCCTCCTTTAGTTTTTCTGATCTTGTAGTTTTTCCTTTCCTGTTTTCTTTCTTTCTTTCTTTACACATTACTGGGCCCAAAGAGTAGAATTTCACAGGAGGGGAATATCTTTTGTTTAAGTTAAGTACAATAATTAAAGTGTAAACAAACTAAAGCCTGACTACAGAAAGAAGAACTAAAACGCAAGATGTTTGCACAGTGTTATCATGGAACGTCCAGACTTGTTTCATTTAACAACAGCTTTCAAACGATATGCTACTTGACCCCCTTGCCGTGCAAAAGTTGAGTAGGACCCCGTCTGGGACCCTGCGGGGATCGTGGGACAAATATTTTCACTTTAAATCATTGTACTTTAGAAAATGATGAAACACGTGTTTTCCTGTTTTGACATCTCTCTCTCCGTTTCAGATGTCTGTGGGTTTCTATTGACTTTACAATGACGTTTTTGCTGACATTTTGACCGACCACCATTTTGCACATTATACTTTTATAGAGTCGAGACTTGTTCCGTCTTCTTTCATTTCCCAACAGCTTTCAAACGATATGACCCGTTTACCATCTGAAATTTTTGAGTTGGACCACGCCTGGGACCCTGCGGGTGACCTTGGGACAACAAATTTTGTTTTGATATGTTGTACTTTTCAAATGATCAAACACGTGGTTTCCTATTTTGGCATCTGTCCCACCGTTTGTGATTTCTAGGGGTAGCACCGGACTTTCTGGACACCCTGTATATTCATACAACTCGCACTGTATATGCATTTGGAAAAAAAATTACAGTTTTTTAATTGGTGTCCTTAGTGTTTTCTATTTTTGTATAAACCATCTTCCACTTCGATATATAATCTCCCCCTCTTCCCTAGTTAGATGATATATGGATGTTCGAAGGTGGTGAGTAAAAGAGAGACAGAACTTTCTTGGTTACCTTTATATCAATACCACTAATTAATGGTATGAATACCATTCATCAATTATATGAATATCATCCACCAATTGTATGAATACCATTCATGAATTTATAGATACAATTCATTCATTCTTTTTTCTCCTTCCCGCTTCTCTTCTTGCTTTTCGCCATACCTCATATCACGTATCAGAGAACATACAAAAAATATTTTTCTAAATAATGCCTTAATATTATGTCTTTTCTTCCGTTCAAACGTTTACAAAATTATTACTATTATGGGCGCATTAAAACACTGCATAAGAAGCATTTGATGAGTTCTTGTCACAAATTTTAATTACAGAAAATTGCGTTTCACTTTCGTAAAAGTTTATATTGCCGTTCCTATATTTGCTTTTATTTTATGTTTATGTTGGCTTGGCGTGGGAGATCCGGGTTCGATTCCCGGCGGGAGCTCATGTGGTTCGGATTCCACGTTAATCAGTAGGTCCACGTCTCAAAGCCTCGCTGCTGAACGGGACGCTAAACACAAAATCAATTCAATTCAATTCAATTTATGTTGGCTTGTTTGGAATTTAACATTCCTTATAACACCGATGTTATGAGAGACGTAAATGTATACAATGAACATGTGATGCAAACGACATTAAATTCCATTGGTAATTGAACCCGGGACTCCGGCGTCAGAAACGCGTACACTATTCACATAGTCGCTCGCTAGGGAGATTTACTACCTTGGTTGGTTAGTTGAGTTGGAGTTTCACGTCCCTTTCAGCACCGAGGCTGTATAAGACATGGGACGTGAACGTGGGATTTGAAATACATGAGCACCCGCAAGGAATCGAACCCGGGTCTCCTATGCCGAAGATGGGTACACTGCTAAATTACCATGAGGAAACTCTCTCTTTTCTGTTCTCATTTTAAATCTTTTCAGTGATATGTGATAATACTATTTGGGACACCTCTAAAAAATCAAGCGAACAACTTTACAAAATACTTCCTTCGTTCGCAAGAGTGTCTGCCATTAGCTCCTAGCGTTTGTGAAACTGTGACCAGCATTAAGTATGGAAAGAAGTCACCTTAAGCCACCAGATTTTGTACAGAGCTAAATCCTCACTAGATCTAATAGCATATACATTTAATAGCATTTTTTTTTATTTTTCAGCACATTTCTGATAATTTCTTTTAAAAAGCTTCCTTGTATGCAACCAACAATACATATTTGTTATGCGGGATACATAACAGGAGAGCATTTTTTTCCTTTCATTAATTTATTTTACTTATTTTTTTCTACTTTAAGATATTTTTTTTAAACCTTATGCCCTCTCGTGCGAAGGGCGAGCATTTTAGCTAGTTAGAAGTAAGTTAAATAGTTACCAGACTTTACCTCTCCTGTCCACTGCAGAGATTGCTAAACGTGTGGTATAAAAGTGACCACTCGACAACCAATATTTCGTGGCTCTAATCAAACCCGCATACGATTAAGTATTACTTTTGTTCGTTACCTATAAATTATAATAGCAAAACTGTACTCACATATGTTTGAATGAAGCTTAACTGCAGTTAAAGAGAGTAAATTATGAGCACTTGTAATTCATTAGTTCCCTTTGTATAAAACCATGTAACCCACAATCCCCACTAAAGAGAGGCTTTATTTTACAAACGTTAAGATTTTATTTAACTCCGAGCGACAAATAAGAGAAGTAATTGAAAATTTGGCTGCTGACCAACAACCGTGTGTGATTTAGTGCAACTGCGGCCAACTTACCAGAGTCTCAGGTGTTTCTATTTCGAATTGAAAAGTTCTCATTTATTACGATCCTTTGCTGCAAGCAGAAAATGTAAACTGACAGAGGTGTGTGTGAATGTGTGTGGTTCCAAGTGGTAATACCAGAGCGTTGAGAACTTTGCTTTAACTGTGAATTTCGGTTCGGCTTGTCAGTCATAAATTTTAACTCATTCCATTGGCAAAAAAATCGCTAGGGAATTTTATGCCGTTGTGTTCTTTCTTAGATTTTCATCCGAGCTCTTCTTAAGATCTCACCTGCTACTCATTTATTCAATTGTTCATTTCGATAGCTAGAAACATACACACACACAAAATAAAACACTAACAGTTTGCTATTGAAACAAATTATATGAAGTATCTTAGCGATGGATATAATTTTCTTTTATATAAATCAATACTTCTGGACAACATGAAATAGCCTTTTTCAAATTATTAAAGCACTACCAATTCTCACTTACTTGATTACTTTATTTC
The DNA here is from genome assembly GCF_964235325.1 of Thermobia domestica. Lineage (NCBI taxonomy): Eukaryota > Metazoa > Arthropoda > Insecta > Zygentoma > Lepismatidae > Thermobia > Thermobia domestica. Next base: position 216,111,142 of record NC_137463.1, read on the forward strand.
TATAATGTAAAAAAATCGACAACATTAAGGTGGTCAATGACCAGTTCGTATTTACAATGACCATTAATGGCTGAGGATGTCAGAACAATGCTGTAAGTATATAAGAAGGCATTGCTTCTGTAGGGACATCACAGAGATACCAATATTTTTCTTCTGTCCAAAGGTTTCTGTCACTTTTACTGTCCTCGCCTTTATTGTATCTGTGCACCTATATAAATACGATTATAAATGGAACGATTGTATTACAGCCGCTAGTAATGTAAGGAGTAAAAGTTGGCGCAGGGTAAAGAAATTAAGAGCAAAATAATGAAGTAGGGTTCAGATTATACTTCATCTTAGGAATATATATGTATTCCAGAAAACTGCTTACTGTATAAAGTATTCCAAATTACTGCTTACATTTCTCATGGCTTTCGCTTTCCAGTCTAATCAGGTCATAATTTCAAAACGAGTTAAAACGAGCTGAACGAGCGAGCCATTTGTCAAACTCGACTCGACTCGAAACTCGACATCAAAAACAGTGACTCGGCTTGGAACTCGACTCGAAACCCGAATAAAATTCGAGTCGAGTCGAGTTTTAGCTCGAACGACGGGAGCTTAAATAAGAGTGCAGTTATCCCCCTTCCTCCACAAATTACGGCATTGGGCAAGTTCAGGGTCCAAGACTTTGTGGTCACTGGTGCTGGAGGAGTTCTATATAAATTGGACACTTGAAGGAAAACACTGGTTTGTGATGGCTTGCCCCTTAGGGGATTCGCAATCTCTCTATCCGATGGTATTTATTGAAGCATCCTGATTGATTCTCACCTTAAAAGTTATCTTAAGTGATTTTGCAGTAGAAACATCTCAGTACGTGTTCATGTAAAACTGCTTATAAAAGGAATTTATCTACTAGACATGTAGCTATAATTTAGCCAAGATTAAAATATTTTAATTATTAGTTTCGAAAAAATATAATCGACCTAAACACATTGTCTGCCGTAAAAATTACGTAATTGAAGCATAATAAAAATTCAATATGTACTATTTTTTTTTTCGGTTTTATAATGTTATTGATACTTCTAACCCGATGTTATTCTCCGTTCTTTATATCTAAGCTGAAAGTCAAATAAAAGAATGGATTAAATTTGAAAGAGAAAAGTGTAGAAGTATTGCAAGAGCTATGCCAGATATATTATATCCTTGGAAGAAAAGAAACGAGCAGAACTAACTTTCAATTTATATCTCACATGTCACATTTGTTTTCTTTCGGAGATATTGTTTTCGGGAACTTCGTCCAACTCCGAAAATAATTTCTCTTAAATCTTTACTTTGATTTTCAGAATGGAGATGATTATTGAAGTTTTACCGTTACAATATGAAGTTTCAAACAGGATACGTACAATATCAACTCATATTAACAATATTCACTTACGGTTTGTACCCATGTATTGAACATAAATTCTAAATGAATAACTATATACATAGATCCAGAAAGCATTTTGAGAGGTTGAACTTAATTGTATGCAAAGTCTATATAAAAACATTCAACGCTCATTATTTCTTGTATGTCTTCATATGTATAGTTAACATGTATTGGTGTGATAATATATATTTTCATATATGCTTGTAAAATACAGCATGTGGGCGAATTAATGATAAAACATTAAATGTCTTTCAACCCTTCAATCTGTCTCTGGGACAGGGAGAGACCGTCTCCTTAATATTTTATGGAAGAGATGAAATAGATCGATACTAATCTATATGGAAGAAGTAAAGACTGGGAGAACAAACGAAGTTCTATATGTTGTTAAGTATTAGGTTAGTGTGATTGAAATGGGATCTTCTTGGGATCTACTAGCATTCTAGTCGTCTTCGTTCCCCTAATTTTAACATGCCAGAGACACTATACCGCTCTTGTCTTAGTTCAACATTTGAATTAAGTCTAGATCCATGCTCAGAATCAATTTCATCCATTAGACCTACGCCCACAGTAGATCTTTGATTTTTGCAATTTTAGAGAGAAACAGGGAACGACAATGTATAAACTTCAATTTCTTGGAACGGAGTAAACGACAACAAAACAGAGAAGACGACAGTATAAACACAGTATAAACATCAATTTTAGAGAGAAACATAGTAAACGACAGTATAAACATCAATTTTAGGGAAACAGCGTAAACTACAGTATAAAAATCAATGCCTTGAAATAGAGTAAACGACAGTGTAAGCATGAATTTTAGGGAAAGAGAGTAAACGACAGTACAAAGATCAATTCCTTGGAACAAGGTAAATGATAGTAAACAGAATAAAAGAAAGTATAAACACTAGTTTTAGGGAAATAGAGCAAACGCCAGTATAAATATCAATTTTAGAGAGGAGCAGAGTAAAGGACAGTAAACAGAGTAAATGACAGTATAAACATCGATTATAGGAAAACAGAGTAAATGACAGCACAATTACAAATTTTAGAGGGAAACAGAGTAAAAGACAGTATAAACATCACCTGCTTGAAAACAACACTAGAAAGTTCTTCCAGGAAGAAAGAGGAAATTTACTTTAAGTAATGCAAACGTGAGGAAAGACGGCTTATTGGATGTAACAAGTTGTTCTGCATACTCCATAAATGGTGTTATTAATACCGTATTCTTGCATATATTACTACCGTTTTCTCCATTTTGTACAGGATTGTCTATGTCCTGAAAAGACTGTAATGAGAGTAGAACAAATAATTCGTGCACCAACCGCAGGTCAAACCCAGGTTGCCCAGTTGGATTTCACCGCCTTGACCAACTATGTCACCGCAGCTATTATTTATGGTTTAACACATATTCAATATAAATTCTAAATGATTAAATGCATGCTTAGATCCAGCAAGCCTTCTAAGAGGTTGAACTTGAACGTTTGTAATGTATATGTGAAAGTAGTATTCAATACTCATTATTACCTGTATGTCTTTATATGCATAACATTGTATTGGTGCAACAGATCTGTTCATATATCCTTGTAAAAAACAACAATGTGGGTGAACTAATGATAAAATAATGAATGTTTTTCAAAGCTTTAATCTGCTCTTGTCTTTCAGAATGTGATTTCCATATATCAAAGTGTCAGGCATTGATAACATACATAAATATTACCGTCCTGGAACACACTTGGAAGAAAGGAAGCCAGTTTGGAACTTGTCATTGCGGTCTGGAACATAAAATGTCTTTCATAGCTTTTATCTTTAGGTAGAGGACAAAACCTAAGTGTCATCACTAGGTCTCATTTGTAACTGTCAAGCCTCTATCAGTTGAACACAGAAAATCATTTACCATCCAACTGAATGAAAATATTTAAGTTTGTGAATGGTTCTCAGTTACAAGCATTTAAGTACTTCCATCGTCAACAGCTTCTGGTGCTGTTCTAAGCATTAACTTGTAATTTTAGATACGAGAGCCGGCTTTTATATTATGTATGTTCTAATGAGACACGGAATGAATCTTAATGAGGAATCATGTAAATTGATAACACAGTGCACACTTTATTGACATTCGCACAAATTGTTAAGCATGTAAAAAAACATGAAATCAGTTTGTTTCAACAGTGGAAAACTCGTGCTCCTATTTAGATAGTCACTAACAAATTCCATAAACAATGTTTATTTTTATTTGTCAGCTTGTTTTAAGTTTAATGGTTCGTTTGAGGACATATGTTGTATGACACGTGGATTTACTGGTAGATTCCGTTCATTTGGAGTTTAATGACCCTTCTGAGCACAAAGGCTATTATGAGACATATGTCTATAGCTTAATGTGGAAATTTAGCGCTATGAGCCTTCATCAAGAACCGAAACAGGGTCTCCCGGTGTCTTCCTGTTCTGTCTAATTCCTGTTCTGCCTAACGACCTCCAGCACTTTGTAACAATTTTTATCTAATCTTATCTGTAGGCAGAACAGGAATTCCTATTCTGCCTAATCTTCGTAAAAAGGGATATTTAATTTTAAGGGAACTTCTGTGAAATTAAATTAGCAATCATAGACCACCATTAATTTGCTAGAGCATATCTACGCGATATCTGTTGGCGTTTACAACTACATCAATATCTACAACTTCACCGAGATCTTATTCTTCTGGTTGCGAGCATGCAACTATCTGAACAGTAACATACAGGTAGTTAAAGACATGTAACGTGGATTTATTCTCTCATAAGTCATGACATGGAAAATTCTTAAAAATAATAGTAGGAAAATTTGTATTTTAAAATAGAAGGTGACTTTTGATATTAACGTAATTCAGTCAACATTTCCTCATACAGAAGTTCAAATATTAAGAATAATGGTAACATAAATATATATAAATTGGAATAATATGACCTAATAGATTAGGTTGCATATTATACAAGTAATTACGGACAACCTTCTTTCACTGTGTGGTTAATTTACCGATTTCTATCCTTCGCCTGAATAATAGTTATTACTATAGGCATAGTAAGGTGGTGTATATAATAACTCTTCAGTTTTGTGCAATTTAAGTGTTATAATATATAGTATCTTACCATCTAGAAAAATAAACTACTTCTCAATGGTAAAAGAATTATCCATCTGAAAGATGTATACAAATGCCTGTTTGTGATTGGTCAAAATTAGAAAATGAAAACAAATGCTTATCTCTGATTGTTGGGAAGCCTGTTCAAGATATTTAAATGGTCCTTATAAAAAAATATTTGTTTTTTTTTTTATTTGATGTAAATTTGTTTTCTTAACAGTTTTCCAATAATTATTTGTCAAGTTACTCAGAGTTGAAATATAGCATTCTTTCTTCTTTGTAACACATTGAGTGATGTCCCCATAGAACAACTTGCTGGTCACATCCTTGAATTACTACGTGTTGGTTTCTGCACAATTTATGTGTTGTACGGTACATTAGTAGTTTAACGATATATGTTTTTTTTATTATACATATCGATTCTATTACAACATACTCCAAATGAATCTATTGGACGCTTTAGTGTAGGTCGTTTCGGTGTTAAGACGTTTGACTGTAAGGGATCTTTTGGTGTAAAAAAAAAAAAAAAAGAGCATTAATTATATACTCGTAATGAAGAAAAAGGGAGAACTAGTTCACGTAGAAAAAATAAAGTAGAAATGTATTAGCTGTTGAATAAAGTACTTTGAATTTTTTGATCTTAAACTCAAAGTGCCGTAGTATAGTATAGTGCCATAGCGTAAACTGGTTAAAATATTTTTGAGGCAATTACAGAATGGTATTGGAGTGCGTTCATGATAGAATGAAATATGCTCATGATAATATGTTCAACTTATAATAGAATAACAATAATAACATGAACAATAAATAATACTCAAAATTTAGTTCAAATTTATTTCAAAGTATTCATCGTTAACAAATAAGTCTATTGTACAACGATCCTGAGAAATATATTTACGGACTGAATTACAGGAAGGAAAGTGTCCTGGGTGTGTCCCCCGAAATCCTAACTGTCGTGTACATTTAGTCTAATTTTAGGAGTGATATTACAAAAGTTAATATAATTTATCCTCACATTGAATTTGGGCCCTCCCAAAATAAATTCCTTCGCATGTGGCTACCTGATAGGAATTCTGTTTTAGAGAATCTGAACAACTCAGAATCACCAAATTTAGAATTCAAAATTGTATGCAACTTCCTTTAACAAAGTAATTATATCATTAAGTTTGCATTTGTACAAATGTTGCTCAGCCTCTTTGTAACGCTAGCATTTTTGTTTTGTTTTGTTTGTTTCTTCTGACTTCACGTCAGCCATTCGTTCTTTTGAATCGCACTTAGAAATTAATCTTTTAGAAGAGAATTTAAGAACTTCCATAATGAAAGGTCCGAAGCATCTACATTCGACTCGAATTCCCGTATCTTGAGTTTCGTCGTTTTTCCCTCCCAAACGTCAACAAAGTCTTGCTTCTTGCTTCTGATTTGACACTTCTACTAATACATGCTATACATAAGGATACTTGTATTAAGTTTCTACATACGTAGTAAAATTTCCAGCTTCTATTGGTATCAACATTAAGAACGCATTAACCATGAGCTTCTCGTTCATATTGTAAAATGATTTTTTAAAAGAATTATTTCATGTAGATTAGTAACATTTTATGGCAACATTTAATTTTTATTTTAAATATTTTATTTTTTCATGAACTTATTTTTTCCTAATGAATAACTTGCGGTACGTTTATTTCTTCTTATTGAAAAACTTTCGTTAAAAAGACTGGACGTTTTGGTGTAAAGATTGGAAATTCTACACCGAACCAGCCTCACACCTGAACGTTCTTTTGCGGAACGTCCTACACTGAAACATAGTACATCGAAACGTCCTACACCGAAACAGCCGTATCCCTCTCCAAATTATTGAGTATGATTGACATGACTACGTGATGGAAGACATATTTTTTTCAGAGTCTATTTCAGTATTAGAGGTCTATGTTTAATGTCTATTTTGATAATCGGCTTCCTTCTTTCGTTGTTATTTTTTCCGTTTACCATTTTTTCATTTACTGCTTACGCGCTTTCCTTAGTGTATGGTTTGCACAATTTGCCATGGAGAAAATCCTTGTTCAAGTGCGTCAGATGTGGCTGTTTATAGTTATGTCCAAACGTTCTTCAGATAGACATGCTATTTGCAACTATGTGGAACTGTTAGGTTTGTTTTAATTAATTCTAAATTACACAAGTTGAATGTGCTTTTTTGTAATAAGGACGGTATTTGACGAAATGCGTTTGTCTCGACCCACCATAATATGTACAGTGGCTTAAGTTTCGTGGAAAACCACTTGCCAAACTGTTCGTTGTAATATTAACTTTCAAGTGAAAGCGATTGTAAAGAGTCGTACACTATGATGCAGTACCTATAATGGGCTATAAATATTTTCCTTACGTTACTAACACCAAAGATAGTGAATTTAGTGAAAAGCCATTAGAGAATTCTATGTAATTTATAGAACAGTTCTAATTTAAAATGTGGAGGAATATCTGGCCTATTACAAGCAAGAATTCGTTGACATTTAGTTTTCTCACCGAAGTAGCTCTAAACGGCAACAAATACTTGCTTCTGATTGGGTGAAATTGATGTCAGCTTCTTCTTGGTTGTAGTTGTCCAACCATTTTTCCATATTGAAACCTAAGTTGCTTATTTGAAGAAAGAAGACATTACAAGCCTTAGATTCAATTGTCCTTACTAGCTGCCAAAAGCCACGTGAATTGAATTATTTATACTATATTATTTAATAGGAACTGTTTCACAAATATGATTGAGCATTACTTTTAAATGCCTTTCCACTAATAAAGTACATAAAAATTTAGTTTCAGTTTCAAATAGAATTTAACTTCTTGTTGGTATAGTCATATATAAGAAAAAGCTTTATTATGCTATAGTTTTCTACTTGATGGTCATAAAATGAATAAAATGAGAGAAATAAGCCATAAGAAAAAATCTTACCGAATATGAGTTTGTATACAATAATATAGTATCATCTGAAAGAAAGCAAAGTCTAGATTTTTGATCTTACACTCATAGCACGCTATAGGTACTGCACCATAGTGTTCGACACATTAGGATTGTTTTTGCTGCAAACTTATGTTACAATGAACAGTTTTGAGGGTGATATCCCACGACAGGTTTACGCTAATGATAGAACTTATGCATGGGTCCCCGAAGGGCGGGGCAATGTGGGACCCGGTGCCATCCTAGCTCACGAAAACAACTTAAATTTCTTAAGATTTTCATATTACAAGTAAAAACGCCAAACGTAATATAGCAACCAAGGAGATGAGTCCCCTAGAAAATTTTCTTCCGGCGCCCACGAGCTTATAGGAAGTGAATTTTTATGAGTATGACTGTATGGCTTGTCATTTTTCTTAAGGAATTACAGTATATATATATATATATATATATATATATATATATATATATATATATATATATATATATATATATATATATATATATATATATATATATATATATATATATCCATTTCAGAGAATTTAATTTAAAGAGTTTGGAATGGTATTTGAAAATCAAGGGAACATGGCACTAATAAATTTCTCTCAAATTTAAATATTCCTTTTGCGAGAATTACGCAGAACAGGAATTCCTGTTCTGCCTAAAGATGGGATTAGATAGAGAGTGTGTTATATAGTGCTAGAGGGTCATTAGGCAGAACTGGAAGGAACCGGGTCTCCCACGCCAAAAGTGTCTAAACCAACTGTATGTATATATATATATACTGAAGCAACGAACATACACAAGTTATTTCCTATTTCGTCAACTTATTGGGGTCAAACTAGTAACCTTTATAAGATTTTAATGTTAATATGTCCATCTGTTATTCCATAAGATAACTCTTGAATAAGAGATTCAAATTTTTTAAAATTCTGTTTTTCACAATGTTATCGTGAATTCTGTCGAGGAATTTGAAGTTTATAACATATAAAAGGATAATCATGTCTGTGATGTATAGTTGCGAAACATGGTGGCTTACTCTGAGGGAAGAACGTAGACTGAAAGTATTTGAGACTAACATGCTCAGCCGAATATTCGGACCCAAGAGGAACGGGAATGGGGAATGGCGGGAAGTTCATAGCAAGGGACTGCATAATTTAAATATACCGTATAACAAAAATTGTTAGGGTCATCAAATCTAGGAGGCTCAGTTGGGCAGGTCATATACCCAGAATGGAAGAAAGTGTAGAACTCAATAGAGAGCTTTTATGAACGCGGCGTTGAACCTCTGGGTTCCATAGGCCATAGAGTTAGTTAGTTTTTTTCTGCAATATTCTATTGGAGCGATTATAATTTAAGTTAACTCATTTACATCTTCATGGGTGACAGAGACTTTAATGGTGGCTATCCATATCCCATGTACTATTCAACTGTTTCATCTACCAACATATACTTCGTTTATAAACGTAAGTATCGCGTGACCTTCCTTACTGTTTTTATCAGAGTTTATTGAAGTACTGCAAGTGGGAGTTGTAATAAATAACGTTAGTTTGTCCGTTTACTCCTTACGATAACTATTGAAAAGAAGCGAATTTTTAGAATTTCGTTCTGCTAATAGATAGCCAGAGCGAATATCTCGGCCACGGAGTCAATCAATTAACCTCTTAACAGGTAACGGGGACTTAAGTTTGTCCGGTAGTGTACACTATAACTCTTGAACAAAAGCGAATTTTGGATTTTTTTTTTTTTTTTTTTGCTAAATAGATAGCTAGAGCGATTATTTCGGCTGAGTTCGTTAATGGGAACAATTCATAAACCTCTTAACGGGTACCGTTAGTGCACACGATAACTCTTGAACAAAACCGAATTTTTGCTTTTTTTTTGTAATAAATAGCTAGAACAATTGTCTCAGCTCACGACGAGTTTGTTAGCAAAGTTTATCCGTTAATATCTTCACGAGTAACGGTGACTTTAACGGTGGTTATCCATAACCTATTTTCTACTATTAAAATAACGGTACAAGAATTTACATATCTCGTCATTAGATGACAGCAAATATTCTTCAGCGATTGCCACCTAAAGGACAAAATTGAAACTTCTAGTGCGTGATCCTTTTCGTTGTCGACTAGAGCTTACTAAGAATCTAATTTTTGATATCTTTTTTCTAGTCATTTTTACTCTGTTTTCTCCCTTACCCGAACGACAGAGACACGAACAAGAAAGCATCGAGGACAGTTAAAAGAAAAAAAAAAACCTCTTATGCTCTTCAGTGGGAATCCTTGATACACTATTACTAGCAATCTGCATCCAAACGCTTCAGCATACCCGGATATGGCCTCAGGCATACACTTACGAGCAAGCTTGTGTCTGTTGTTTAACATGGAATCTGAATCACACCTATACCACTGAAGATGAAAGTTATGACTGAAAGCATTGTTAACCATTAGGTTACTAAAGAGCACCATTTTGTAATCAAATTTAACACATCCATCTATTACCAGCTGTTTTTCAAATTCGAACGTGAAAATAATGTAAAAAAAATCAACTTTGTAGGCAGCTAATCTGTTTACAAAAAGTATTAATTAACTTGTATATAGTTTGAGGTTCGTAAAGTTGCAGGCACAAAACATCATGATATTCTGACATATACCAAACTAATTTCGTCAAAATTTTTAAGATTCTGCTTAATATTATTCATAGGACTCCCACCGACATTTCTAAGATTTTGCTTAAGAGGAACCGGAATTAGATTCATTGTATTGATTAAAAGCTTCTACTGATTAGTAGCTTTGACTGATTAAGAGCTAGTATTCATTAAAAGAGCTTCTATTGATTAAGAGCTAGTATTGATTAACATATTTTGTTGATTAAGAGGTAGTATTAATTAAGAGATGTTATTGATTAAGAGCTGTTATTGATTTAGATGTTCTATTAACTAAGAGGTAGTATTGATTGAGATTCTATTGATTACAAGCTAGTATTTATCAATAGCTTGTATTGATTAAGAGCTTATATTAAGAGCTAGTTGATTAAAATGTTCTATCCATTAAAAGCTAGTATTGATTGAGGTGCTGTTGATCAAGAGCTAGTATCGATTAAGATGTTCTGTTGACTAAAAGCTAGTATTGGTTGAGGTTCTATTGATTGGGAGCTTGTGTTGATTAATAGCTTTCATTGATTAAGAACTTCTATTGATTAAGACCTAGTATTGACTGAGATTCTATTGATCAGAAGCTAGTATTAATTAAATAGCTTTCATTGACTGAAAGCTAGTGTTAAGAGCATATATTGATTAAGATGTTAAAATCTAGTATTGATTGACGTTGTATTGATTAAGAGCAAGTATTGGCCAATAGTATGTGTTGATTAAGAGCTAGGATTAAGAACTTATATTAGTTAAAATGGTATTGATTAAAATGTTCTATAGATTGAAAACAAGTATTGATTGAGATTCTATTGGTTACGAGCTTCTGTTGATTAAGAGCTAGTATTGATTGATATTCTATTGATTAAGATCTAGTATTGATTAGTAGCTTTTATTAACTAAGAGCTAGTATTGATTAACAACTTTTATTGATTAAGAGCTTCTATTGATCTGTTGAGTAAGAGCTAGTATTGATTGAGGTTCTATTGGGAAGGAGCTAGTATTGACTAATAGTTCCTGTTGATTAAGAGCTAGTATTGATTAATAGCTTCTATTGATTAAAAGCTAGTATTAAGAGTTTCTATTTAACATGAGCATAAACGCTTTTCATTGTGTACCTCGAGTCTATTTTTTTGTCAAAAATGGCACAATACTTCAATGTAAATAACAAATAGATTAATTCAGTGTATCGAAGGAAGCCTCATGGGCATATTCAAATTGTATTATGTTAATAATTGAAAATTCCATAAGGCAATTGATACTTGTACAATGTAAGTGCCTTTTGGATATAGTAACATTTCAAATTCTCTCAAACACTATATCTCTCGCATTCAAGCACAACGATTAATTATCATACAACCACTACGTTAACAAAAATTTTAGGAATGATATAAAAAAAAAGATCAAAAGATTGCGATCTTAACCAACAATTAGGTTTTGGTTTAGGGGCCACAAATTTTTGAACAGCTCCTAAATCGAGTTTTCGTATTTTCTACGGAATAAGCACATCATCCTGAGTTAAGTGATAGTTTGGGTTTGGCTACACTATATGTAGTTCTTCAGATATAAGGCCTATAAGAAAATTTTTGACTGAAACATAATGGATCTTTTAATCCAAAAATAGTTAGTTACATTAAGATTTCATTACAATTTATATTTTAAATTCTTACGAAATTCTATTAGTCTGAAATATTAAACAAATTTAAAACGAACCACTGAAAAAGGTCGATTCTTGTTAGGATTTTAGTATCTTATAATTCTCAGAAAATTACAGTATGTACTCTATGAAGCACATTGCATTTCATGGCCTTCTACCCTTCAAACAAGGTACGGCTAATTACTATGTATAACAAATATGAATATTCGATCGTCGTTCACACGATTGTACCAACTAAAAACTGCTTCATAACACGTAAGTTCTTACTTTAAGCTTCGAAAACTAGGGTAGTACTTAATTGCTTTCTATTGGGACAAATGAATAACATTTTCAAAGTCAGTAATACTATTTGCCGGCATTGAGATCAGTTTGTTTCTGTTCCCTACGGTTTACAGTCAGCTCTCAGTTGTGACAACTAGGATATAATTAAAGCTGCAATTAGATTAGCAATTGTTCGAGCCAGGAAACGCACTTAACTTGTGAATCGGTAATCAGAGATAGGGGATTTTCTCACTGATCAAATAGATACAAGATATAGCAATTAAATTGATCGAAACTGCAAATTTGTTGTCTTCTTATCCACTGTAATATACTTTAATAGTAATTGCTGATTAGAAACAAAATTACCGGTAAATTACACTACATGGTATTACAGGGAAAAAATGTTTGCGCGCGGAATAGAGGATTTCTCTCACATTTTGTAGACTTTTCTTTCCATTCCTCTACGTTTAATCCTAACTTCCCTAACTGGGAAAATCTTCCATTAAATAGCTTCTATATTCTGAAACGAATTAAGTGGGATAATAAAGTGAGAGAGAGACGTAGGCATTATCGTTAATTGGTTATTTTACCTTCATTTCTTGTAATATGATAGTACTGAAACACAGCACAAGCATTATTTCAGCTTGAGCCAGATAATTAAAAATGTAGATGGAGCCTTAACCAAACTAAAGATTGCACCACACTTATTTTTGTGTGGGAAAGTGTTCAATCGCATAAATGAATAAATTAAGACGCCTTTTATAATAAAGCGTTGGCAGTCTTTTACGGACACTTTCAAAGAACTATTTTGTTTATTTATTGCGTGCGATTTCTACGTTTGGTTTGTGTTGTAGTTAACTGATAAAGAAGGAAGACCAGTATCAGTAAATTTCCAATTTTGAGATTTTGTGTGTGTGTTGTGGACACATCAAAAGTCCAGGTACATTTTGAACAGTTTCTCTTAACCACTGTTAGCATGCATTCCAGATATTTTTTTTTATTTACAGATAGAACATTTCAGGAGGTTTTAAGACATGGTTAATAACCATCAAAAGTGGTTTCTAAAAAATGTCAATGTCATGTTGAAACACTGATCTATTGTTGCAGTGTGGAATCGTGAAGATCTGAATTTATTGAAGAAATAGGATTTGCGAAGGTATATGAGAGTTGAAACAGCAGTTTAACGTGGAATCCATACGATCGAGAATCGAACCCGGGTATTCCGCTTTAAAAGCATGAACGATAACCCATAGTAGCACATTTTAAAGACACTATTTAGACTAGTGATTGGTGATTGGGAATCGAAGACGATATATACGATGGCCACAAAGTAAGGTATACGTTGGTCATCCAACAGTTTATTCACTGTCATTTATCCAAATTTCAACATCGTATTCTACTGAATCGCAATCTTACTTGTTTTGTAAGGCCACGTTGGCAAACTAAGTTGATTGGCAAATGGCTCGACAAAATAACTAATCACAACTTAGGGCCAATACCGACAGTTCGATAGCCTTCGGTTTCTTACTGTTGGTCTTACTGTCTCTGCAGCTAGAACAATTTAGCCACAAGGAAGATACAATGAATAGGGTATTGTATTGTATATTGCAATATCCTCCCATATTTATAAATACCAACATGCGTTTCTCCATGAGGATCATCAAGCAGTCGACGAATGCCGTTTTCGAAGAAGTACGAGGAGGAGACGGAGAGTCACGAAGAGGACCCCTACAACCCCTCAACAGTCTCCGCCTTCAAATTCGGCTACAAAAGAGCATGCCAAGAGGCAGAGGATATTAGTTTCAGCTGATCACTCCTATCGTTCTCTTCGTGATCTCCGTGTCCTCGCCGTACTTCTTCGGAAACTGTATCTGTCGACTAGGGATGGCCACAAAGTTCCGGTTCCGGCGGAACCGGTTCCGCAAGGAACCGGTTCTTGAAGATTCGGTTTTCAGAACCGGTTCCGGACCTGGATCCGAAAACCCGGTTCCAGAACCGGATCTTAGGAACCGGTTCCAGACCTGGATCCGAAAACCCGGTTCCAGAACCGGATCTTAGGAACCGGTTCCAGATCTGGATCTGAAAACCCGGTTCCAGAACCGGATCTTAGGAACCGGTTCCAGACCTGGATCCGAAAGCCCCCAAAGACCCGTAAAGGAGGCATAAAGTTCACCTTCAAAAATAATGCAAAGAGGACCATGCGCTTGTGCCTTCCTCGCCCAGACCCGCTTGTGCCCCCAGAAAAAAATTTGGTCCACCAGTGGGTGTTTAGCCAAATGAGTTGGCCAGTTTGCCTGTTTAACCAATGAGTTTGCCAGTTACCCAGTTTATTTAGCCAAATGAGACAAGCTGCCGCCGCCTGGGCGCCTGCCTGTCGCTTCCACCATTTCATCTAGCATACTGTTCACAGCTTGCCAGCAGCTCGGGTTTAGCGTAGGGATGGTCACAAAGTTTCGGTTCCAGCGGAACCGGTTCTGCGAGGAACCGGTTCTGTTTCAGAACCGGTTCCAGATCTGGATCCGAAGAACCGGTTCTAGACCTGGATCCGAAAACCGGTTCCAGACATGGATCCGAAGAACCGGTTCCAGATCTGGATCCGAAAAACCGGTTCCAGACCTGGATCCGAAAAACCGGATCTTCTAGAACCGGATCCGTTCAGACCCGAAAACCAGTCCCACTAGGAACCGGTTCTGGCCATCCCTACTGTCGACTGCTTGATGATCCTCGTGGAGAAGCACATATTGCTATTTATAAATAAGAGGGGATATTGCAATATGATCATAAAAGAAAGATAGTTTCCTTTTTTAATGAGCAGTATGAATGAAAAATAATGAACTGAATGATTATGGTATTTTAATATTTTCCCTTTGTTTTGTATCTTTTCTTGTATAAAAACTCCCCATCCTCCACAAAATTTAGTAAAAGGACTAGTGACTGGTCCTGAAATTCATCTCCCTTAGAGGGAAGTTAGTGTGGTAATGAACGATCTATTATAGTGAAGTTTGATCTTGCATGATGGTCTATGCACTCGCCTAATGTACTAAACTGAAGACTGGATGTGGTTTGGAGCTTACGTTCACAATATGTCTCATCTACCATACAAAACCTTAGAAAATGAATTGTAATATTATAGGATCCTACTTATTCTAATTTTCTAATAAAGTGTCTTGTTGGCCATTTGGATCACCCATGCTAAGTTACTAACTCTATGGACTATGGGACTCAAAGATTCAATACCGCAATCGTACCGTTCTCCATTCACTACTGTTTTTAATCAACTGGATCCAGTTTCTCCTTTGTATTCTTATTTCTGCGAGATTCATCGTAATATTAATCCCCATTTGCGCCTGGGTCTTCCTAATACTCTATTCCCGATTGAATTCTCAGTTAAAATTTTGAAAGCATTCGAATTTTCTTCCATTCTGGTTCATGATGTACCCATCTATGAATTCTAGACTTAATGACCCTAAAAATGTTGGTAAACGGTATAAATTAAACAATTTCTCGTTATGAGGCATGTCATTCCACGTGCTTACCTCTCTTCGGTCCGAATATTGGGATCAAAATTTTGTAAGCAACCATATTTTGCAACCATACAGTACAACAGGCATAAATATCGTTTTATACAAAGTGTTTCAACACAACATTGACAACGCTTGGATTCCTGACATCAAGATAAAACGAAAAGTATAGACCAACCTGGGTGCACAAATGCTTTCTTTCGGAGTTATAGGCTGCTGAAAACATGAAAAAATGAAATTTAAAGGTCCACAGCGTCAAAACTATGAGACCTACCGTAGTCGGGTCAAGACTTTATTTAGGAACTAGTATGTACTCTATCCAAATATTCATGTTTCAGAATCCTGCGGTACTTCCACAACAATTTTTATAGAGATAGTTGGTGAGTACTTCAAATTATATGCACATAGCCAAACTCCCTCTATAAAAATTGTTGTGTGTGCACCTTAGGATTTTGAAACATGTATTTTTAGATAGGGCACTTACTAGTTCCTAAATAAAGTCTTGACCCGACTACGGTAGGTCCCATAGTTTTGGAACTATGGACTTTTAAACTTCATTTTTTTCATGTTTTCGGCAGCCTGTAACTCCAAAAAGAAGCATTTGTACACCCAGGTTGGTCTATACTTTTCGTCTTACCTTGGTGTCAGGAATCACCTCCAAAACGTTGTCGGTGTTGTTTTGAAACACCCTGTATAATTAGGTATATTTTGGGCTTCAAAGTCTTCGACAAAATTTGAGAAGTTAAAAGAGTTTGGACTGAATAATAATATGGATTTCCTGCTTTCAGTCGACTTATGCTATAGCACACAAAGAAGAATTAGGATTGGGAGTTATATTTCTAGACTTTCGGCATTTATGGCCATGTTAATCCGTGACGTATGAGAGATGACATCCCTCGGTGATCACACTATCGGAGGAAAGGGAAGGAAGGAAGCGGCCTTGGAACTGTATGTTAGGTAGCATCCAGATATTTGCCTGGTGTGAATGAGGAAAACCCAGGAAAACCTCACTCACGGTAGTTGGCCTGAAAAAGCTTTTACAATTTTTCGACCGAGTGTCCTAACCGGGAATCAAACTCGGGACCGCTCGCTTCAAAGCAGTACACAAAGAACCATAGAAAAGATTCCAATAACACAATGGCGTTATTTTAGCATGTTCACATAATATTATAATAAACAAGCTCCTTATAATAACATTTCTTTAAAAGTAAAAAGTGAAAAAAAAGTTTGAAAGTCCACTATGAACACATGGTGTTCTTCAAGAGCTGTGTTTGCCGAAAACTGGTCATGAAGTACCGAATCTCTCTTTGTGTTACTTCTTTTTTCGTTTTACGCTAGCAACTGTAACTTCAGTAACACTTAAATTTCATTTTAAGTGGACTGTATGTGACATAGACTAATATACAGTATGTTTAGAAAAACATAATAGTGCTTTGGATGTTTTTTCCCCTGTATGTGTTTCTTGCCTTGTATAGCGTTCCTCTCAGCTGCGTTATTACTTCAATAACTGTCACATTCTCTCTTGTTCTATTCTCATTTGCTCTTCTTCTATGTCTTTCTTGCCTTCAATTTTGTTGTTCCGTTGTTTTTTTTTTCCTTTTTTGACTCTTGAAAGGACAAAAACCGTTCGTTAAGATAGCATCTACCTTCTAATTGTCTCCAGAACTCTGGGTACACGTTCTTGCTAAAATGTTATTTTCAGTTTCCCTCACGTTGCAATATATTATGAAATTTTTTGGGGGGTTGCTTTTCTGCTTTCAGAGAACGAAAGATAGAGAACAAAAAAAAAAAAAAAAAAAAGCTGTGTTAGAAACTAAAGTTAACTTTTCACTTTTTTAAACAACGTATTTTCCACGAAACAATTTTTACTTTGCATCTAAACCTTTTAAGATAACTAGGAAACCTTTTTAGTTTAAAGTTAACTTGCTCTTTACATGTTAGAAGTTTTACGCATAAATATTCCAATTCAATTATAGAACTTGCTTGTTGTAAAGTTTGTCTTCAAACATTTTTTTTTTTTTTCGAAACATGAATACGTCAAACATACAAGGTCTTGTGGTCAACACTGCACTGAACATCTGACAAATACCATTACCGGTATATACTTAATTTGTTTTTACAGTTTTACGTTGGGCTCTTTCTCGTGGCGAAATCGTTAAGATCTTCGGTTTCTGTAAGGGAGAACTCCGGGAATTTTATGGCTCCGAGTAGAAGTTTATGACAATCGGATTTAAAGTCAAACTGCACATATAGTCTCATATAGAGTCGCAGTTACAGCAACATTTGTTAAACTATAAAAAAAATCTTTAAAACTATACAGGGTGAGTCAAAATAATATTTCCAATTTCAATTTTTTTCTTTTAATAACACGTATGTAAACAGAGATTACACACCCTGATTGATCAACTTTAAAAAAAATGTAGCATATTATAAATGTTCAATATGCAATCCACGAGTTACACGACACACATCTACTCTGATTTTCACGAAGCTTTGCACCCCTTGTAAACAATGCAGACTGCAGTGCAGAAATGTTGCCAACTAATTAAACAAAAAATGTTATATGCAAATTTGTGCTAAGAAATGAATAAACAAACTGAAGGGGGAAAAACAATGAGATTAAAAATAAAATGGCATGGGCTTGTGATAAGAGAATCAGGAACCATTTTCTCTCGTTTACAGTGGCGTACGCACTGCTCTCCTGAATCTTTGAGCTACTATATAAATGCAGACACGCATCAGGAGGAAGAAGAGCAAAAAGTTGAATTTCTTCTACCAGTGTAAATTACAACTAAAACTTACTATCCCCACTCCTAAAGTTTCCTCTAGCTGAGAATCTACCTAAAATGTTAGAATTCAGAGCGACTATTACATGATGACTGAGTGTTCCTACTAGCAGATCTATGGTTGGATGGATTGATTAAAGTTTAACGTCCCCTTCAACAACAAGGTTCTATAAGATCTGGACCTACAGCCGAACGAGTGATCCGAACAAACATGAATTTCCTCCGGAAATCGAACGCGGGTCTCGCGCCCGACGACGAGTACGCGGATCATATAGCCACAAAGAAGTTAATTATCAGATCTAGAAACATGTGCAGTTGTACTCATGACTTCTATTCAAAATTGAGCTCTTGGGAGGCCGCGGTGGCACAGTGATAGAGCTTTCACCTCTGGCACATGGAGTTCCTGATTTGATCCCAGTTCGCCCCAAGTGAACCTTGTGGTAGACAAACACCGTGTGCGTGGGTTTCCTCTGGGTCCTTCAGTTTCCTCCCACTTTCTTCATTCCAACATTTCATTCATGTTTTCATCATCACTGCCTCCTTTAGCCTAACCTGCATAATCGTGGGACGTAAAACTCGAAAAATTTCATTTCATTTCATTTCAAAATTGAGCTCCTTGTACGTTTCCATTATAGGCGAGCGAGTGTTTGGAACAAGCAATTGTTCATTCTGCAAGAACTTGAAAACTACTGAGTTTACTTATTTATTGAATAGAGAATTTATTATTTTATTTCCTTTGTTATATGTAATAAAATACCTATAAAATATATTTTGAATCCTCGTGACTTATCCTTTCATTTGATATCTAACAGGAAACTTACGCCATAAACTAATATCAGTCATGAGAGTAAGAAGACTCTAGCGACATCTTATTCAACAAATTCCAAGAAATTTTAGATTCTACATAGGAATAAAGACACATTGTTTAACATGCACATAGTACCTCCTTTTAATTTCACTGCAGCCAGAAAATAATAAGACTCAAAAGTTATGAACATTCCGATCCAATATTATAAAAAATTCTTAAATGTTGAAGATTCCTTTGTACATTATTTCATTTCTGGCACCGAATATTCGGTTTTTTTAAATGGTCATTTATTCTGATCGCATTTTAAAAGCGCGATATACAAATTATAACTGATAAAATTAGGCTCATATTACTTCGTAATGAATCACTAAAACAGGTTTTATCCTCTTTAATTTCTCTCTATCCCCATCACTCTCACTCTCTCTCTCTCTCTCTCTTTTCTTTAATGACTATTTCCTCCTCTCTAATAAAAGGTCAAACAAAAATCTGAAATACTATAAGGAACTTATTATCTTCAATAAGAACAGCGAGTTCTCTTGATTTCTCTTTTTCATTTTCTTAGCCCATTTTCATGAAATGACACAACTGTTTGACAACCATTCTTTGTGAAAAACTGAAAAATAACTATGAGTTAGCAACATTGAAAATGAGACTAATAACAGTTTATTCTTCCATGGGCAAACAGTACACAACAAATGCCATGTATTATGGTAATTAATGTATTGTTAAGGCACAGTAAGAACATTTAGGTTTCGACTCAAAGTATGTATTTATATGAGATCGAAATCTTGAACCAAAATCGAATTTGTAAGAGAAAACTGTTACAACAAATTTCAAAACACACGAAGTGCGCGCATATTTGCGGATCCCAAACGTTTCAGCATATCCTCTGATCTGATTGGTCGATACAGATGCGATATCACAAGATATGATCTACATATAGCACAAAGTAAACGAGAATTGTTGTCGGCTCTGGTAGTCGAGTGGTCTAGCGTAACATGCTGATAACGAAAATGTTTTTGGCGAGGGTTCGAATCCTGCCTACGGACAGTTTTTTTTACTACTTTTAAAAATGTTTATAACACTTCTTTCGTTAAAATAAGATTAAAAATAATATTCAAAAAGTGATTTAACGATCATTGTTTTAAAATTTTCATTAAACTTCTTTCATTAAAATAAGTTTGCCCTTGTACTATATAGATCCACAGCAAATGTAGTAGTAGTACGTTTGCCCTTGTACTCTATAGATCCACAGCTAATGTAGTAGTAGTAGGAACGGGTTAGAAGCCCCGCAGGGGTTGTTTGGATTATGTTCTCGACATCAAATTGGCAAGAATGCTGAAACGTTTGGGATCGGCAAAAATGCGAAGTGCGCGCCACAATTTAAAGATGTCGCCCAAGGAAGCCAGCAGGCTACCTGCTGCTCCGAGTTATTCTGTTAAACATAAACAAGGCAAACCTGTAAGTGCAGAAGAAAAGCAAATACTTGATCAAACGATATCAACGTTGTTCAATTCACTTGAAGAAAATTAAGACCTATAATAGCTAATTTTCATGTTCTCATAGAATATTTATTTACTTACTTTGTAGTACTGAAGTTAGTATTTGTACATTCGCATGCTATACAATGTAAGAAAGCACATCAATAAATTGGACTTAAGGGGTAAAAGTACCATCTGTTTTTCATGGATATGCATAATGATTTAGGTAATTGATGAAAAAGAAATAATCTCCTATAATGATAAATATGCTTGCTGTTACATACCAGAGCTATCTCCTTGTCGTTCAGTTGATAATTTGACATAACTCATTGTAATTTCATTTATAATTACAGTTTGGATAAAAATAACAATGTTCAGTTGCTCTTAAAGGAGGGGGGATTATATAGTATTGGGTATTTTGCCTTATATCACGGCAATGGTGTGAGAGTGAGACGAGTAATGCACACCGCAGCAGCAGAAATTCATACACGTGCTGCAGCAGAAATATTGCGGGAAACAGACGAAACAATTTCCTCTTCACCAATCAGCAAATAGTCGTGCGCGCAGTGATATAACATCAAGTAACGCGGTTTGTTTTTGAAAGTTGCAAAGGACTGTGAAAAACGCTTTAGTCTATAATAAAGTTCCTGCCAACCGCCCTAGCATGTCAGGATCGATGTTGACACAGCTAAAGTGATAGGATCACGTAATTCAACCACAGTTGTAGCAACTGGTGGCACAAATACACTAAATTTTCCACATAACTGTCGTTGAATTTGCACAACGAACTTAGCATGAAAATCAAGCACACAGAACGCTCTGTGGCCTGTAGAAGCCATATTGCTCACTTCGACTAAACTGCCACCTGGTAGCCGTCTACGTCTTCAGTGACGACAGAAGATCACACCTTCGTTCCTCATCATGAACATTTATATGGCAATCTTTAACCCATTTCAGTGCCATTCCATCGCTTATAACGTTCTCTCCATACACTTCACTAATCTGACGATGAATGTCAGTCAGTTTCACGCCTTTAGCACTAAGAAAAACGAATCACAGCGCGTATTTCGCAGTCAACGGCATTCTCAATCGGCGGAGGGATTTCAATTACTCACAAACAAACGTAAACATGGTCAAACGTTTGCGTAATGGTGTCTTTGGCTTGCTAATAAATGTATGTGTATACATAACATATACGTGAAGGATGCCGACCGAAGCGCTGCAGACGCCGAATTTCAAAATGGCACTTACTTAAAAAGAATACATCTCGTAATTATTTTGTTATTTAATAATTGCATTGTAAAATGTAAACATATTTTTAGCTATGTAGAATTATTTAATTAGAGAGTTCGCAATCTTCATCCCGTATTGAGAAGAACCGAGTTAGAATCTTAAGAATAAATGAAAAATCACTATTATGTTGTATAAAATGTGAACAATTTTAAACCTTGTTTTTCTTTTTAATAAAAAAATCTCTTTTCTAAAACAAAAAAGAATGGCAGACCTATTGTATATAGAAAACTATCTGAACAGTCGATTTAGTTATTTGAGTCCTAACACTTATCTCCGTTTTTATCTACTTTGAATGTATTTTCATTTCAACCTTATGTGCTGTCTCTTTAATTAATAACTAGCTGAACCTGCGCTCTCTACACAGCGCATCATTCACATATGAGTATGAATCTCCTTGTCATTCCGCACAACATCTGTACATGTCTCTTTACAGACACAAGTGAAAGACGTCTTGATAAAAATCGGCAAGGGGTACCATAAAGAGGAGATTTTTCTATTATTCTTTTACCAATATCTCGCACCGTTTGCAAGATTGAGCCTACTTCCGGTTGGAGTTTCTAATTCATGTATGATCAGTGTTTCCTTTATTCTTGCATGCAGTAAGTAGCAAGCAAATACATTACACACATAATTAATAATAATGTCAGTAATATATGGTGTTCATTGAGCAAAACACTCCAAACAATAAAGATTAATCTTAGCCTGGAGAAATGGCTATCTTCGTGTTTCATTATTACTAGGCCGTGTTGGAATGTGTAACTTATATGATATGATGCTTTACTTTTTTAAAATTTCAACACTTCCAGTGTACCCCTAAAAATCCGATAAAGAAATAACGGCCATGTTATTTAAATATTCAATTAGAACTGGACAATCTACACAAATTTTGGAATCGACCAGCGAAAACAGCACGTTTCTAGCACTTGTGGTTCTCGAGATCTCATTGTCGAAATGATTGGAGACAAACATATAAACCTTGCATTTTAATATATAAACTAGCTGAACTTGCTCTCTCTACACAGCGCATCATTTGCATATGAGCATAAATCTCCTTCTCATTCCTCACAACATCTGTACATGCCCCTTTACAGACACAAGTGAAAGACGTCTTGATTTTTAAAAAAAATCGGCAAGGGGTCATAAAGGGGAGATTTTTTCGATTATTTTTTCTCAATATCTCGCACCGTTTGCAAGATTTGAGCCTACTTCCGGTTGAAGTTTCTAATTCATGAATGACCAGTGTTTTCTTTCTTCTGGAATGCAGTATGTAATAAGCAAATACATTACATACACAATTAATTATAATGACAGTCATATATGGTGTTCATTGGGGAAAACACTCCAAAAATATTCATCTTACACTGGAGAAATGATTATCGTTCCTTTTTCATTATTATTTGGCCATGAAACAAACGCCTGAGACATATGCAACCCCTATATACAACAGTGTGGTGTTGGAATGTACAATGCGTAGGATATAATGTTTAGTTTTTTTTAAATTTCAACGCTTCCAGTAAACCTTAAAAAATGTAATAAAGAAATAATGGTCACGTTTTTATTAGAACTGGACAATCTACACAAAATTTCCAATCGATCAGTGAAAACGTCATCTTTCTAGAGCCTGTAGTTTCCAAGATCTCATTGTCGAAAGGATTGGTCACAAACATATAAACGTCCATAACATATAGTTTAAAAGAACTCAGAAGACGGAAGCACAGTTCGTTTGCATTGATTTTCCAGAAGACTTATTAAGATACAAAGGCTTTCAACAATAATTTTAAATCATTAATTTTATGAAAAAAGATCTAGTTAACTGACTTATTTAAAGTACACCTACACAAAATGTTCGTCTCGGTTAAACGTGAAATCACACATAACCGGAAATGAAAGATTTGAATGCCAAGGTTATAGGTTGGAGCTCAGTCGCTCTTCAGAGCTATTGTAGCATTGTAGATGAAATCTTAAGTTTTACGTCCCACGTTATGCTGGCTAGGCTAAAGGAGATATTATATAGACATTTTTCTAGATAACGTTTCGCGCAATGTCATTCAACAACTAAACTTCTCCATTTTAAAGAAAATAATAAAAATAAGGCAAGAAATATGCATTACTAATAGGATGAAATGTAGTGTTAAGGAAATTTTCCTGGAAAATTTGCCACATTATTGTTTCTAACCTAACATAAACGAAGCAAATATTTGCATAGTTTACCTTGAGTTTCGTTCATTGATAAAAGCTTGGCTATTGTAAACTTAACAAAACCCCAATTCTGCAAAATTATTCATGGTTATAAGACTCATAAAAGAAGACATCGCTTTAATTAAACGTAGACTTGAGGAAAAGTAACCTTATACAATCAGCATTCAATTAATATTTGAATTTTACATTACTACTATTATCTATAGACAATCATAAAACAATTAAATGTACTGTGGGCTTGTAAAATAGCATAGAAGAAGACAAAATGATAATGACAATGTTTCTAGTGTGTGTAAACTTTATAATTGTGTATAAACTTTATAATTGTGTAAACTTTATAATTGTATATATGTATGTGATGCATACTATACTTACTCTCAACTAAGTTTTGCATCTCAATAGACTAAAAGAAGATAATTCAGTTCAGAAGCTATTGAAATTAGTGTAAAGATATTTGGTCTAACAGTTTCTTTTGAGACACCCATTATGTTAAGAGCATGTCCTTTCCTTTAATGGCGATAAATCATTAATGAAAATGAATATTAGTGAAATGAACATGTGGAAGGAAGCGGAAGAATTTTGAGAAAACCCACAAATATGATGTTCACCACAAACTTTCATGACCTAGGATCGAATAAAGAATTTTTCACAATATAGGTAAGTGCTCTACCGCTGAGCCACCACGTCCTCTTTTGAATTAATAAATAAACCCATGAATGATACACATAAGTTAACCTTGACACATTTCTAGCAGGGGCTCTCCTCTCACCTCCGAATGCTACTGGTAGGTGTATTTAGAAATACGTTAAACAAGGAACCACAGGCATAACAAATGAAATAATCCGTGAATCATACGTATATAACAGAGTGGATTTCAAATTTTAAATCAGACATGCACATTCACCTGTGTCCAATACAGAAATTACTAAATCGTGCCAAAGAAAGTAATAGTAGGCTGCATTGAAGTAATAATGAATGTGTTATAATGCTGTTATTTCAGAAATATGCAGCTGCGTCATCAAAACAGGATTTTGACACAAAGAAGACAAAATGGAAGAAAGATTTCAATTTCGCAAGACAGACATTTCTTGGTAGTTTCTCCTCAGACAAATTCATAGTGTGTCGAAGTCTGATGACAGGGTATGAACGATGAAATCCCTAGACTTAAATGTAGTCTATAATTTAAAGTGTTGCATACATGCAATACATTGTTATTTTCTCTTCTTGCTTCAGATTTGAGCGTGACGTTCTGACTATTTTTTAAAGCAGCAACATGTACTGTCTTCCCTAATCATTTTATAATTTTAGTGTTTAAAAATCTATTTGTTGGGAAGTCATTTGCACGTAAAATACAATATGATATTTTTTTATGTAAAGAAATGTGTAATATATTATTCAATTGTCCGAAAATAATGCATTTGTACTGTTAAATGACGAGAATAGAGATCAAAAAATGGTGATCGTTTGTTTCTTTTGAAAAAGGCATCGCATCGCAGTTTGCTTCCACTAAGTACTAGATACCATTTAATGGAGAGCTAGCCTTAGAGAAAAGTCATGTGCACTAAAGCTAGAGAGCTAGCCTTAGAGATAGATCATGTGTACTTACTGAAGAGCTAGTCTTAGAGACAGATCATGTGCACTATTTTACTGGAGAGCTAGCCTTAGAGAGAGATCAGTGCAGTATTACTGGAGAGCTAGCCTTAGAGATCAGTGCACTATTACTGGAGAGCTAGCCTTAGAGATATATCATGTGCACTATTACTAAAGAGCTAGCCTTAGAGAGATCATGTGCACTATTACTGGAGAGATAGCCTGAGAGAGAGATCATGCACACTATTACTGGAGAGAAAGCCTGACAGAGAGGGAGAGAGAGAGATCAGTGCACTAGAAAATATATTACTGACAAGGTAGCCTTACAGAGATTTTATACAATATTACTGAAGAGATAGCCTTAGAGAGAGACCATGTGCACTTGAGCATTTTACAACATATGAAAATAAACTGGCTCAATGGAATTTCGAAATGCAAAATTTCAGCTTATTTTTCGGTAGCGGAAACACAGAGCACGACTTTCTCCCTTTTCTAAACTTTAATGTTTCAGGCTCTGGTATAAGGAGTTCGCAAATGACACATCTGCTAGTTATCTCATAGCATTGATTCTAAAACATATCTTGTTGTTGAAATGGCGAAAGAAAAATAGTATTTGGTTTATGTATTTATTTAAATCGAGAAATAAACTTGATCCAGGCATCATTGGTTACAGAGCTAGAAAATTTGAACTAATGTGAAATTAAGTTATTGCATTTTTGCCATGAAAAAAAACTTCGTGGGCCACGTAATGTCAATTTTCTGTTTCTTGTCGCTATTTCTGGATTCAGCACTTAATAAAAAGATTCATATACATTGAAAATCAGATAATATCTCAGACAATCTGTAGAATATTAAAGTTAGTACTTAACAATATATAGTTATTACTTTTCCTTTGTCTTGTTATTACTTTTTGCATAAAATAGAACCATAAAAAAATAATTTCCATTTCCATTGCTGACGAAAATGCCATACAAGTGATATAAATTTCAGTTTCAATTGAGAACTGAAGTTTCCCTGGTGTCATGACGTATACAGTTGGCTTTTGGTTTATGGTGAGATTTTGGTTTTCGCATAGCAACCTGCGAAGCAAATTTAAGTTTGAATACACTTATTCTCAGACAATCATCCAGGTGAATTTTTCGTCGTCCAGCGTTTTGAGAACAATGTTGTATCATGTTCTCGAAATTTTGTATCATGTTTAAGGGTAGACAAGGCTTCTTATAGCCTTAACCTCGACATGTAAAACAAGTCAAAATAAATAAATAAGGTAGCTAAAGATTGTAGTACAGGGACGTAATGAAGGCTATACGGCGTATTTTTATAGTTAAGCGCATACTCTCTTTAAAATTATGAATCTAATGGAGGTATAAGAGTAAGTGTAGACTATATTCTCGAAAACTACAAAAAAATAAAATAAAATAAGAAATAAAAAAATGCTAGCAATAATACATTACTAATTATAAACTACATTCATTATAATGTTTTTCAGTCAGATTATAATGAATCACTAAGAATTACTACCACATTAGTGGTTATTAATTGAAGAGAGTAAAACTACTAGTAATAAACTTTAGAGTGTTTTGTTCCGTAATAATTTCAGAGCTCTTTGAGTATTTTTTATTTATTTATCTTCTTTTTAAAATCAAAACTTGGTTCGTGTTAGTAAATACTAAGAGGAACTACGTTTTTTACTTCGAAATTTTTTTTCGATCAATCGTATTGATGAGAAACAATGGCCAAAAAACTGTCTTCATCTTAACATTAGATGTATAGTCTTAATCTTCTTCAAAAAATAAAATAAAACAATAGCTTACAACTTTTTAAAATGTCATGTCCTCACAACTATACGAAAGATGATTTAGTATTATATTTTGAACAACGAACTTTAACAATGGCAGGAGGTTTACTGATAGCTGGTGGTCCTTGTTTTCCTTTATTGATAAGGATACCAAGCTTAATGGTGGCAGTTAAATTTTCTCGGACTATTTTCTAAGAAGCAGTTGAAGAGATTTTTTATCTATATTTCGTAAATACTATAAACATTTCATTAATAATCCTACAATATCTTCACGTAATATCTTTTGGGAAAATTCAGAATATTTTATTGGTGAGGTTTAGCTTTACATATTTCCTTAAAATGGTTCATGCGACTTTGTTCAAATGGGAGCATAAAATTTTAGTGCAGTGGTTAATGGCTTTTTAAAAGATTTTTTTTACAATTCTTAAATAGCTAATACAATGCTAGTAGCTGTAGGAACGATCATTTCACCTTCCTTTTTTTCTTACATAGTAGAGACCCTTTAAGTACTGTGAAATTGCAAGACGCAAAATAAGCATAAGAATGCCCTCCATACTTGATTTTCAGGGATTAACCAGTCGATCACAGGCTAGAAAATAGCACAATTCATTTTTCTCACAAAATTTCAAGAAGTAGTTTAGAAGTGTGGTGGAGTTCTATTCTGACATATTTTTTTTTCGAAAACATCTGAAAAATCTCTTGTTATTTTATGAACAAATACTTCATTATTAATAGTACAACCGAGAGAGAGAGAGAGGGAGTTTTAATAATGGGGTGTGTTTTCTCCAGTAGTAGTTTTCCGAAAACTCGCATTGTAGTTTTATTCATGTTGCCTTATATAAATATTTGAGAAAGAACTCTACCTAACGACATGATCTAATCTTTTTTATTAACACTTTGAGTGCTGGGCTCTGAAGTGCAGACTTTCCCAAGAATACTGTTTTTTTTTTTTTTTTTGCAACCTTTTAAAAAATTATATTTCAAAATCTAGAAAAGCTAAAATAATACAACATACACCGTTAGAGCTTGCTCTTTATTCTTATATATATATTATTCTGTATTCTAACCACAAAACCATTACGAATCACAAATAAAATTACAGGTAGTGCAAGAAAAATGAATGCGAATATGAAAATTATTATCTTAAGGGTACTTATCTGTCATATCTGTTATTTCTGTTGCTACATAGTCTGAATCATTCTCACAATCGTCCAATAACTCTCCTTCTAACAAATCACTACTATTGTAGCTCAATTCAGCTTCTAACCTGCAGCCTATTGGATCATTCGACAGGCTCTTTCTCGCCATTTTGACATTCAAACAATAAGCACATGGTTTTTGAACTCTGGCGGTAACAAGGTGTTAATTAGGATCTTCACGCTATCTATTGACGAAATTCCGAACTACAAAGTCCAAGGGATATTTCAAAACTGCTAACTCCGTATAACAAAAGGAAAATAAAAATGAAATACATTTTGAATCACATCACGTATAAATACGGAATCCGCAGTCTACAAAAGATCAGCTACTCCGTAAAAATACGGAATTAGCACTCAAAGTGTTAAAAAAGAAGTTGAAGTGCAGATATTTAGTACGGTGATCCATTCTTCCTGTTCTCTTACAATTCGAACTCTTAACAACCAATAAAGACTGATAGGTAGACGATCACTTGACGTCATTTTTTAAAGAGTATACAGTATTTAAGCACTGTAAAATTGTAATATGTAAAACAAGCCTAAGCCTGACACTTAGTTTTCAGGAAGTTTCCCGTCATTTTGAGGCTTACACGCTGTAATGTCATTTCAGGTTTTTCCAACGAGGGAGAGGATAGTCCATTGTCATGAATTTCACGTTTTTAATCAGTACATTAACATAGAATTTGTTAAAAAGGATGTGTTTCGAAACTCAGGGGGAAATCGCCTCTTGGCCCTCCACTAATGATCCCGCTGCTTACACAACAACAAAAGAAATACCAAAAATAATTGTATGTTAGTGACTAATTTGTTTAGTAACAACCACAAACAGTAATGATAACATAACTCTCCAAGCTAATTGAGTATGTCGCTGATGAGGAAATGTACTATGCAACATCCCTGTACTATGTAACATCCGTGCTTTAAAGAGTTATTAACTCTAATTCTATGAAAATTTTGAAATGCATTTTTGTTTAGCTACATATTCCCCACCCCTCCTGCATCTTACTCCTATTCTGCATTTTACTCACTAAGATGTAAGTCAGACCTTCGCGATATCCGAATTTGAATATCGAAAATCGACATCTATAAAATATCTAAACTTGATCGATATAATGAAATAACGAAAAGTATCGCAATATCAAAAAATATTGAAAATATTGAAGTAATGTATTTTTATATCGATCTTTTTATATTTGAATCATCGATACATCGAAATATAGCATGCTCTTTAAGTTGTCGATACAATAACAGAATTAAGAAACGAATAAATATTGTCAAGTTATAATTTTACATACCTTGATAGATATAGTTTATTTCCTTATTTACGGTTATCTAAGGCTTTGTATTATATTCCTCGGTTGTTGAGTTCTACAATGTATACAGCCCTTTGGGATACCTTTAGTACTTTATTTATGTCTATTTAGTGTTCCGTCATCAGTGTTCCGTCACGTACAGACCCTTCCCTAGTAAGACAGTGAGTCGAAGATCTAAGACAAGATCTAAGATCACATCATATTTATAGACAGGCAAAACTGTACATACAGGATAGCGCAAAAGTCGGTTTACTCTCAAAAATGACATCAGTATTATAGTATACCGTAATCACGTTTTGTATTAAGTGTCATCTCATTTAAGCGATAGAATTCATCATATTGTCATGTGAGCTCGGGAACAATGCGCTCGTTATTCTTTTGTCAGGACTTAAAAAACAGATTTGTTGCTTTCAAGGAAGTGTTCTATTCTATGGCGTGTTGAAAACTGCAATAACACATAAATATACAACACAACATCGTGTAAAAATGGTTCAGTCGTGGTGGAAATATGATAAAGACATAACCGAAGTGCAATAAGGACTTCTTGTCAAGTTTCCTGATACACCTTAACCAACATGACAATAGTTGTGAAAACTGAACAAGAAATTTGAAACAATGGTAAATATTGTAGATGCACCAAAGTCTGGACGGCTAAAAATTGTTTATACTGAAGGAAATAGACAATTAGAAGCATTTATACAGTTTCCCGTAAGTCAACAAGACAGTATAGTAGAAAGGCTACAAACAAACCATTGGAGTGTCACATGTTACATTACTTTTGCGATTAAGGTTGGTTTAAAGGGACAAGTTTTTCCGATAGATGGCACTACAGTCTTCGTATCTCTCCCATGTATTTTTTATCTTTCACGAAAATTCACGATTTCGCTTACAAATTTCAACTTACAGACTTCAAATTTTTAGAAAAGAATTTCATAATCTATCGAAGGCAATAATCCGTGCCGCTTTTTTTTATTATTTAGAATTTACCTCGTTGTTGAAATGGCTTGATTGTTCACCAAATCTTTAACAATGAAACTGTTTCAACAATGAAGAAAATTGTAAATAAAAAATCGGCACAGATTGTTCCCTTTAATAGGTTATGCAGTTCCTTCTCTAAAAATTTGAAGTCTCTAGGTTGAAATTTATAAAAGAAATTGTAAATTCTCGTGAAAGGTAAAAAAATACATGGGAGAGATAGGAAGATTGTAGTGACATCTATCGGCAAAACTTGTTCCTTTACACTAATCTAAAACTTATACTTTGTGTATGGGTAAACTGATTTCTGTGTAACCCTGCTTCTTTCTTGGTTGCACCTACCTTTGTTGGATGTGCTGGTGTAGCTGTTGATTGTAGTAGCACTGTGTGCACTGTGACTGCTGTTGTGACGCTGCAATTTTTCATACCTGTTACATCGGCAGTGTGGACAGGAGTCAGTTTCCGAGACAGAAGCTGCACTATTCGTTGCACGAATTCTTTGGTGTCGATTACTCCTTCGCATGTGCATCAATTCAGCCCACCGCCTCCCTGCAGCTGCAGCAGCGACAGGTGGCGGCGGAGGGGGTGAGGGGGACATTGAAGGTGAAAATAAGGGTGAAGCAGGGGCGATTTCATCACTAGAAAAACTGTCCACATCACCGGCCACTGTTTTGCTTCTCATCATGGCAAACAGCACACTCGAGCACTTAATGTAAACGATTCCTTAAATTATTTTGACATTGGTAGTGACAACATGCTACACGTTAATACACTAATAATTATTCCACTTTCACTGATTACAATAAATTTGTATATACATTTTTTTCTTTCTTTTTATGACACAAAACACCTAAATTGTCGGAAGTTAACCAGCACCTCAAACTATAACTTAACGAAGATGTTTGACGTTAGACGTTGCACATGTGAATTATAACGTAATACGTTAAATAAAGCGTGTGAAATTATTTAAATCATTGCCACTCTAACAAAGTACTTCCGTATTGTCTTCAAACATCTGCAAAAGAAAAAGATAAAATCACATATTAGAATAGTAGTTTATGAAATTTGATTTGTATGAAATTTGATATTTAATATGAATAGACAAATATAGTTTCAAGTACGTTACTTGTTGTTCAACTAAAGTTTCAAGTCCTAGAAATAGCATATTAGATTATAATTAAAGCAATAATAATAATAATAATAATAATAATAATAATAATAATAATAATAATAATAATAATAATAATAATAATAATAAAGTAAGAAAACGATAAAAAGAGAAAAACTAACATAAAACACAATTCAGATAAAATACAAGCATATATAAAATTCCTTGTCAACGCTGTAAAAAGTGTCAAGTTCTCTATCTATATAAAACAAGCAAAGGAAAGCTAAAAACAGCAGTCTTAAAATTACATTTTGTTTAATATTGCTAAAGTTATTGGTTGAAACCAATCAGTCAGATCTCAAAAATATTTTTGCGTAATACAGTAAGTCTACATTTATATACTTAAAGAATCTGTCAATCCTTTTTAAATTTCAGGTTTCAATACAGAGGAACTAAAATCGTGCCGTTCCTTATGCTATGATTTGGTACTTTAAAACCTATGGTTCGTAAACAGTATTCATTGATATATTCATTATCTAGTATTTTTTGCATGCATATGTCTTTTCTTCTATCCGCAATACTCTCCAAACTCCCAATATTCATAACTATGTGAATAGAGGCCATTTCCATTTTTAAAACATAGAAGTCGAATAAAACATTTTTGCACAGATTGTTTGCCTAAGTTATAGAAACGTTGTTCCATATTACAATCCAAATTTCAGTTTTAGTCTTAAAAATAATTTACATTCATGCTCAAAAATTAAGGATAATTGCAGATTGTGGTACTACACAACGTGGCACTACACAAAACTGGTGCTAATAGCATAGGCACATAGTGAACACAACGTACGAACAAACGAAACATATCGGTACCACGGTATTGGTGATATCCACGGTATTCACGGTATCCACGGTATTAATTTTTAATTTATTTTTAGTTTAACTTCCGTTGCAGCAGCGAGGCTATATGAGACGTGGACCTACTAATTAACGTGGAATCCGAACCACGTGGGCTCCCGCCGGGAATCGAACCCGGGTCCTATCCACGGTATTGGTGATAAGTTGAGAAACACATGTGCTACACAACGCCACTGTTTCCTGCGAATGTACCCCGACATCAATATGGGATATGATCACCATGCACATATACACAGGCCGCACAACGGGTTGGCATACTCTGGATCAGGTGGTCGAGCAGCTGCTGGGGTATATCCTCCCATTCTTGCACCAGTGCCTGTCGGAGTTCCTAAAGTGTCCTAGGGGTTTGAAGCGTGCAGCGATACGTTGACCGAGAGCATCCCAGACATGCTCGATGGGGTTTAGGTCTGGAGAACAGGCAGACTACTCCATTCGCCTGATATCTTCTGTTTCACGGTACTCCTCCACGATGGCAGCTCGGTCGGCCCGTGCGTTATCATCCATCAGGAGGAAGGTGGGACCCACTGCACCCCTGAAAAGGCGAACATACTGATGCAAAATGACGTCTCGATACACCTGACCTGTTACAGTTCCTCTGTCAAAGACATGCAGGTGTGTACGTGAACCAATCATAATCCCACCCCACACCATCAAACCACTACCTCCATACAGGTCCCTTTCAAGGACATTATGGGGTTGGTATCTGGTTCCTGGTTCACGCCAGATGATAACCCGGCGAAAATCACTGTTCACACTATACCTGGACTCATCCGTGAACATAACCTGGGACCACTGTCCATTGACCATGTACTGTGTTCTTGACACCAGGCTTTACGGGCTCTCCTGTGAACAGGGGTCAGTGGAATGCACCTTGCAGGTCTCCGGGCGAATAAACCATGTCTGTTCAGTCGTCTGTAGACTGTGTGTCGGGAGACAACTGTTCCTGTGGCTGTGGCAAGGTCCCGAGCAAAGCTACCTGCTGTACTCCGTGGCTGTCTGCGGGCACTGATGGTGAGATATCGGTCTTCTTATGGTGTTGTACACTGTGGACGTCCCGTACTGTAGCACCTGGACACGTTTCCTATCTGTTGGAATCGTTGCCATAATCTTGAGATCACACTTTGTGGTACACGGAGGGCCCGTGTTACGACCTGCTGTGTTTGACCAGCCTCCAGTTGCCCTATTATTCTACCCCTCATAATGTCATCAATATGTGTTCTTTGAGCCATTTTCAACACACAGTCACCATTAGCACGCCTGACAACATTTGCACACTTACACGCTGTACCGTACTCGGACATGCACCAACACACCTCTGCGTATTTGTACTGCTGCCAGCGCTACCGTGCAACGACCGCACCGCATGCACCGCACCGAATGGTCAAATGCACCGCATGGTCATACCCCGAGGTGATTTCCAACCGAAAACCGACCACCAGAGCGTTGTTTCACCACGTATTCGCATTATCCTTAATTTATGAGCACGAGTGTATATCAATATATCTACGTAGATATGATTTATCTCTTTGAAATATAGGTAACTGTTTAAAAATAAAACCTACTAACTGGCACCTTGTACTCTAGAATTTATGTGAGAGGAGGAACAAAACTTTAACTGAGTGTCAAATGTAACAACCAGATCTTTAATAATGTGTAATTTCTCTATTTGTGCACCATTGACTTCGTATTTGCTGACATAATGTTAAGTTTTATTTGTGCATGTCATAAATTTTGTTTTCTTACCATTAATTTTTAGAATAGGACGAGCAAACGCGAGGGTCTGGGTGCGGAGTCCTCAGCTAGCCGAAGACTAGTCTATTCTATATGACACAACTTTGTGAACATATTAATTTCCGTAACTGTGATTGGATTTAAATGATACTTTACTGATACATTAAATGCATTAATACTGCGGTCCAGTTCGACGATGTTTGTCGTGGGAGCAAGGGCAAGATAATTCCTCTTACCATATAGACGTGGCAATAATCATGGAACTAGAAAGATGACACAAACGCCACTCGCAAGCTCTTGCACAATTGAACACGAACAAAAGCGGGCCTAATTGTTGCACCATGCATAGTTTTTGAGATCTAGTATGAAACATAATCCAAACATTTAATTTTTTCCTGGCTACGACCATTGTCACGTCAGTGCATTCTTATCATTTTTACCATGTCCTCGCTTTTTTAACCATGTAATATCAAAGATGATTTTTTTGCAACAGTTTATTCACATACAGAATTGCTTTGTGGCAAAAGCAGCAATTTTTTTTAGCACTTTGCCCTCCTGAGATATTAGGGCCCAAAAGTGGCATCAAAATCACAAACTTCAACTTTCGGACCCCTATAAATCTATGGTGACAGTAGCATCATAGCTGTGGATATTTCTGCAGACTCTTTACATGCAATTGTATTCATCACAAAACTTATGAACCCCCCACTTTATGCCATTAAAAAATACAGCCCATTTAAAAGGGTAATTTTCTGTAGTTTTTCTGGTGATTTCAGGTATTGGTTTGCAACCCTGCATATTTATTTAGACGCAAAAGATTATATTCTCCGTATACCTCAGTCTCTCCTGTAAACATTCGTTTTTGTTTGGTGTTCGTTTGATTCGTACGTCCTGAGCAACTGTAATTTTCGTAAACGCTTGCAAATGCAAAAATTGGTACTCCACCGACAATAAAGATGACCGCCATTCAGGAACACTAGTACATACGAAAACATAAATGATGTTATTGATCTTATCATATACATGGTTTGTCACACTCAAATTTTTATAATTTTCGAAGATGGTCGAGCAACCATTTTTACTATTTTTGGACCACTTGAGATGAATTGACCCAATAATAAACAATAATAAAATTAAGCAAAGATTTCATAAGAATAAATATAACAAGAAATATTATTATATAAAAAATATATACATCAAACGAAAGGCAATTGGAATTTCATAGACAATATACTAGACAGGACAACAGAAAATTTATACATTTACTTGACAATACATTCTAAATATTGCTTTTTAAGTGAAGCAAATTTGTATTAAATAGGTCAATTCTTAGAGATTTTATGTTTATATTTTCTATACTATTAAATAGTGGAGTACCAATTCATTCTGCATTACACAAGATAGATCGATAGTCTCTAGGATTGTGAGAAGGAACACTAAAATAAACAGATGCTCAATTAGGTTCATTCTGGCATGTGTTACATCATAAATGAACCTGATTTGCCTCAAATTTCTTCTAACATCAAGAGAGACCAAATCAAGCCTAGGAAGAATCTCCCCATTAGTCATCTCGTTCAGTTTAAATTTAAATCTAAGCCAGGCCAAAAAAGAGATTTGAATTGACTGAAGAACTTGAGCAATACTAGCAAGATTACGGTTCCATATTAAAGTTGCATATCCCAAATGAGATCGAATATAGGCACAGTATAAGAGTTTATAGGTTACGATATCTCTAAAATCTTAATCAACCCATTTAATAAACCCAAGATTTCTACTGGCTTTAGACACCATAGTAGAAATATGTTGATCAAATAATTTCTTACTGTCCATCATAACACCTAAATTCTCATTAGTTGAAACAACTTGTATTGTATGATGGTTAATTAAATATGAGAAAAAGGATACTCTCGTTTTTCTATTCATGTTCAAAGGTAGTGCATTCTGAATGGACCATAGATAAACTGAATTAATATTAGCTTGTAATTACAAGTGATCCTGACAGTTTACTATTTTAGAAAAAAATCTTCAAATCATCGACATACAATAGAAAGGGACACTTCAAAGATTTACAAATATCATTTATATATATTATAAATAAAAGAGGACCCAGATTGGATCCTTGAGGAACACTCGAAAAAATAATGTACACAGATGATTTGCAATCCATATATCTGATCACAAATCTACGACTAAACAAATAGGAAGCAAACCATAGTATCAAAGATTTAGGAATTTCAAAAGAGTCAAGTTTCTTAAGAAGAATATAATGAGATATCTTGTCAAAGGCTTTAGCAAAATCAAAATGGACTGTATCGATTTGACCATGATTATGAACAACAGGAGAAACCAATGTCAAAAACTTATTCAGGTTTAATTCCGCAGATTTGCCTTTCATAAATTCATACTGTTCAGGAATAATTCAACGTTGAACGGAACTACAAAGATAGTTATAAATAAGTTGATCAAAAATTTTAGGTGCAGAGATCAAGAACAAGAACAGAAATATGTCTATAGTCACTTACAATCCTTCCATCAGTTTTAGGAATTGGAATTACAATAACATTTTTCAATACATTTAGATAGAAATGAAATGCTAAACTCCAATTAAACAATGACGTCAATATTGGAGCAATTATTTCAGACATACCTTTAATTACGAAAATCGGAATTTGATTAAGACCTACAGAAGTTTTAGCATTCAGATTTTTAATAGCATCAAGTACCTGTTTAGTGTTAAAAGATATTGGATCACTAAAAAGTTGATTGGCCATAGAGGTATCAATACTATCATTTACATTAACTTCATCTTAGTGATAAACAGCTTCAAATTGCTTGGCCATAGCCTCAGATAACAATCGAGGATCAGAGACTAATTCCTCGTTAACTAATACTGCTTATGGCCCTTTTTAGCATTAATTTTGTTTTTCGTGTCTGATTATTTTTTAAGCTTTTCTCAATTTTACTATAATATTTAGTTTTATCAATAAGAAGTTGCTTCTTAAAATTAGAACAATATTTGGAAAATACATTATAATCCTAAGCAGATTGGGTTCTTTTATACTTCTTATAAGCATTATTCTTTTCATTAAGTAAATAAATTGAATTATGAGAATATCATATCGGATATTTAGAAATTGATTTAGTTGTTAATGGGACGTTATTCCTACAACAGCAATAATAATAATAATAATAATAATAATAATAATAATAATAATAATAATAATAATAATAATAATAATAATAATAATAATAATAATAATAATGTGGTTATGCTTTTAGCTTCTGGTTTCTTTATAAAAATTTATTTGGGGTGCGTTGCGAAAAATCGTATTACCTTAAACAAATGCTTTACCATGCTTTTGATAGTAAAGTTTTACGATATGAATTAAAACATAATAATTCTAGGCGCTAATAAAAGATACAACCTTCATGTGCAATTAGTTTAATGTTTTGGTTGTTTTTTGTTATATGGCGCCAGTGAAATGTTCATGTAGTGAGACATGCGTGGAGGTTGACAGATTTCAATTAAGCACATATTTGCTTATTTTAAATTGATGTAAATGTTTTATAACGTGGTAACTTAGATTACAATTTTAGCACAAATATTTTATCTTAGTACAATCCTACAGAGATGACTGCTGTTTAATATAAACTGTTACTTTTTTGAACTTTTACAGATATTGACAACGATGTTTGGAGTTTGAAGTTAAGATATAATTGTCAACGAACTTAAAAAGTTCGTTACTGAATTTTCTGTCTGTATGTTATTTGCGATTTTTTCAATTTAAACCCTGCATTCGATAGATCATCAAAAACTATTTGCGAAAGTGATTAAATTTTTCGCGTCACTATTACTGTTCCCAAGATATTGGCCAGAAAATGACCGATTTCCAGAGATTTAAGGAGCTATATCTCGGGAACCGTAATTCATAGGGAGATCATATTGGTGTTGATCAATATCTAAAAGGATGATAAATATTTTGGTACCAAATAATAACCGGTGGCCACTGTCCAACTGGTCACTGGCCAAACCAGTGGCTACCAAATAAAATCGGTATCAAAATGTTTACCATTCTCTTAGGTATTGACCAACACCAATACCATCTCTCTATGACTTACCGTTCTCGTGATATTGGTCAAAAAATTGCCGATTTCCATATATTTATTAAGGAGCCATATCTCGGGAACCATAAGTTATAGAGAGATCATATTGATGTTGATCAATACCTAAGAGGATGGTGAACCTTGGTGCCAAATAGTAACCGGTGGCCACTGATCAACTGGCTATTGGCCAACTGGCCACCGTTCCTCCGATATTGGTCAAGAAAGTTCGAATTTCTGGAGATGTAAGGAGCCATATCTCGGGAACTGTAAGTCATAGAGAGATGATATTTTGCGAATTTTTGCGAGAAAGAGAAGAAGGTGCAGATAAAAACATCTA
Source organism: Thermobia domestica (assembly GCF_964235325.1). Taxonomy (NCBI): domain Eukaryota; kingdom Metazoa; phylum Arthropoda; class Insecta; order Zygentoma; family Lepismatidae; genus Thermobia; species Thermobia domestica. Next base: position 216,150,318 of record NC_137463.1, read on the forward strand.
CTTTTACATCTAGGAACAATGACAGTTATCCTTCTCATTCTCCATCTATCCATTTTTTTAAAGTTTGTTCCGGCAATGCTCTTGGAGCGTTCTCAACTGGGTTTAGTTTCAGAACGACATTAAGACAATGAATGATTTAGAAATCTAGTTATATATTATGCCATTTTGGAAGCATTTTAAGGTTTTACACTTAGTACTTTTGTTGAGGTTGTTATCTAAAGTGCCCTGTGGTTATGACGTAGAGCTAAGCGCTCAAAAGACTGACCCAGAAATCTGGGTTTGTTTTAAAAGATGGAAATTTGTTAATGTAAGATTTACATAATGAGGAAGTTCATTATGTAAGGTAAAGCTGTTTCTAGCACGTAAAGCTAATTTACAGATGAGATTGTATGACAATTTTTAACATTCTACTACAATGGATGTTTTAACATGAAATTAAGTGTAGTATTTCTTCTTCATTTATCTTTTTATTGACAGACTATATTAAATTTGAAATAAAAGTATAACAAAAATAAGAGTTTGCAATTGGTAGGTTACAATAATAATAATAATAATAATAATAATAATAATAATAATAATAATAATAATAATAATAATAATAATAATAATAATAATAATAATAATAATGCTTAATTTTTCAGCTTAGGACTTCAGAGCTTAAGCCTTTATGCTTAAGCTAATAACAGTAACAGTATGCCGAGACCAAACAACTGAATAACGTTAGAATACATTCCATTTCTATTTGCAGTATATCAAATTATAATTACACAATCGAAGACTTTGAAGTGGATTTGTCTATATTACAATTATTGGCAGAAGAGAGAGAAGAACTAGGAAAGATAAGCGAAGGGGTTCAGAAACAGTTGGTATCAAAGCAAAAGATACTGAACATTTATGTTCAGTATTTCTAGCGACCACAAATTGGATGTTTGCAACCAGACTAATTGAAGTTGGACACGTACACTACAACTGAAGTTCATAATTAAAACAGTGGCTAAAAGTACGTTCGAAATTGCACTAATAGCTTTGTGGTTGCATTGCTCTCATCTATTACTAGAGTGACATCAGTCAACAGGAATTAATGCTATATAACTCTTCTCATGTAGTTTCGAGTGTTCTAATTAAATAGACATTTTAGTAATTAATTAGCACTTCATATACGTAAAATAAGTTTCTGTGTTCAGAAGTGGCAATAACATTGCAATACAGTTCCATGTGTGTAATCAATCAATAAGGTATGTTATCTAATGCTAATGTTGAAAAGTTACACTAGAAGCAAAACCAAGTATTTGTGGTCTGTCAGTTTCGTTGTTGGCCACATCGTAATTTAGCTGTCTAAAAAATAAGTTTTTAACTTATTTAAAACAGAACTTAAACTTGATGAAATTTGAGACTTATGTACTTCGTGTGTCAATTTATTACAACTTACTCACGGAAAAAGTATTGCCAACTTACACTAAAAAATAATAAAATGTAGTTGTGTGGTGGGTCTATTTCAATTCTGCGTAATAATTTTCTACACACATTAGTGCACCTCCGATTATTTGATATTTGAATAGAACATTACCAAACGGATATATTCATCATCAACAAATGTGGAAACAACGATTTTTCAAATAAAAACCATGCTGCAGATAAAAGTAGTTTATGAGTAAGTATTTCTCTACAGCCAGTTTCAACAAAGTAATAAAGCGGAGATAGAACCTAGTTTTGGATTACTGAATTCGCAATAAAGCTGTCTTTCGTTGATTCAGCACTTGTATTTTATGAGGATCAAATTTGAAACCAAAAGCGGTAGGCCTTCATCAGAAAAATGACAGATCCACTTACATGTAACACTTCCCAAGTGCAACACACCGATTTTGATAAAAATTGGCAGATAGATACTACACATGAAATAAACGAATACGTGCTTTTAATTTTCTGCGGAAAAATGGTTTTAGGGGGCAAAAGCGCCCACTCAAAATTTAGAAAGTTGGCGTCCGAAAGGCAAGAAGAAATGAACCTAAATGTATGAAATTATGCACAGATATTGTAGACGTAAAATGTGGGAATACGTGTCTCGTATTTCCCTAATAAAAAAGAAGTTGGGTGGGGCACGGACCACTCTAACCCTTTGATCACGAAATATCGAAAGTGCGAATAAGTACATCATAAGTGCCTAAAGGATATGGAGAATTACAACGAAACTTTGTGTAGGGACAATACACAAAAGATAAGCGAAGACGTGTTTTTAGTTTGTGTGGAAAAACAATGTTGGGGCCAAGGCCCCTCCGAAAAAGTAAATATTACCGTCGTAGCGATGGAAGGAGTGGACCAAAGCAAATCAAATTGTGTGTAAATATTTTATATGTAAAATAAGGCAATTTGTGTTTCCCAAGTGTCCCCAACCGATTTGCTTCAAACTTGGCACATCAACAGTAAACAGAAAATAAATCGACACGCGTTTTTGCTTATGCGGAAAAAACATTGTAAGGGTTTTAAAGACGCCACCGAAATACTATAAAATAAGCTATAGGTAGGAAACAGCTAGTGTGAAAATAAAATAGTGAACTTTTACCAATAGATAGCTAACCTAAAAATAGGAATCAATACAGTGAATTTCGAGTGTGTATTGCTTCTACCCTCAAAAGTTCAAGTTCAAAGACTGAACATTGTACCTTCTAGCTACTTGTCTTCTCTTTCCATGAAGATAATAGGAAAAAGAAGAAACTGTATCTTTAGCCATCTTATTCGGCACTCCGATTGGATCACCGTGCTGATAGAGGGAAAGGCAGAATGAAAACCAGAAAGAGGAAGACCAAGGATAGAATATCTAGATGTAGTTACGAGGAAGAGGCCTTATAAAAGTATAAAAGAGCTTTCCCAAGGGTTAGAAAAGTTTTCAATTTCCATGTTGCCCACCACCTTACCACTGTGGTTGAGGTGAACGACAAGAAGGAGAAGCTACTTGCGAAACACATATTGCCTTATGTTACACATACAATATCTATGCACAATTTCATTTGCTTCGGTCCACTCCTTCCTGCGCTTCTGCGGTAATATTTACTTTCTTTTTTCGAGGGAGCCTTGGCATCCATAAAGTTTACCAGCAGAAACTAAAAAACACATTTTTACATATTTTTGTGTATTGTCTTTTAACACATTTCTAAGTGAAGTCTTGACCCGACCAAGGTAGGTCCCATAGTTTTTGAGCTAATATGAATCTTTAAAATTCATTTTTTCATGATTTCGGCAGCCTATAACACGTAAACGATGGGGTTTTCGCTCTATGTTTATAGGAACTTTTTTTGTTTGTTTTACTCTCAGGAATCACTTCTCTGCTTTTGTACAGCGGGGGACACTTCTAAGTGGTACAGCCACATGGAGATTTACGGCTAAGGTGTACCATTTAGAAGTGTCCCCCGCTGTACAACGAATTTAACGCCATACTATATATATATATATATATCGACAGAGATTTGACGAAGAAAATAGTTTTATAATATTCCCTATATATGCATATCGTAGATTCAGAGACTAAAACATCTGTTAAAAATATATAGAGCCTTAAAGACATATATTTTTTAAAGATCATTTCGGTAGTAAATTTTCTGTGGTCGTTTGGCACATCAACCATCGACTGATGTAATGACTCTTGTGATGTGTATACAAAAACCATACATGATGAGTATTACGGGTATGTTAAACACTCGATCTTTGACACATACCAGAAAAAAAAAACATCACAAGGCATAATATCCGGGGAACGTGGAAGCCAATAAAGAAGTTATTGATGACGGCCACGATCAGCACGATCTATTCATTTGTATATTGAACTTATTTATTGGCTCTTTAGCATGTCCTGTTGAAAGATTAAATCTGAGATCGTTATCCCAGCTGTGGAAGAAGTCATACCCAACATGTTCAGGTTCGGATTCACCGTGATTATTTCAGTATCGAAAAATAAAGGCAATACGATATCACGTGGCTTATAGCGTAAAGCAAATCATTTTGAAGGAATCGCACATATCCTCCTCATAGATAAGTGAGTATTGCTGCTCCCAGATTCCATATTTTTAAAATATTAATGAAGAAATAAAGGGTGCATGCAATTACATTGAACTATTTTTCTTATTATACAGAATACATACAATTACATGAATTTTACAAATACTTTTCCCGATTAGGAATACTTGTGACTCGGACACAGTACATAAAAATTATTTCAATGGTAAGACAAAAAGTTGTATTCTACATTACTGTTTTCACGTCATAGGCATCTAATGTGATCCTCTTTCACGTTTGACATATACAGTAGTACCTTGGAGTACGAACTTGGTAGTTCCAAAACCTAGTTCTAGTTTTACATCATTTAAGTTCCAAGATTTTTTGAATAATAAAAACTGAATTAATCCGTTCCTTTGTCCCAAGAAATCAAATTTTCAAACTAATTTTAATGCAACGTAGTAAATACACTGGATTTTAAGGTAGACCCTCTAAAGTATTAACATGTACAATAATAGCCACTTTAATAAAAATGAACGTCCTAGGAGCCATAGTGAACACTAAGTAAATATTATATGTATAATGAAAAAAATAACGCAAAATAGGTACAAAAGCGTAACACTAGCACCGAAGAATTCCAAGATCTGCTTTTACTACAGCTTTCGAAAACAACTGAACAACAAAGCATAGGAGTGGTCCAAGAACAGGGGAAACGTACGCACAAGCAAACAGGAAAAACATGTTAAGTTAATTCACATATAGTGTGCAAATTTTGTTCCGGAATAGGGACGCTGTTTCGGAATTCGAACATCCGTCTAAAGGTTAATTCATACATAGTATTCCGCCCGTAACGGGTCCATAAAGTTCCTTTTTGGACTTCGACATTGAAAATTCAGTGGTTTGTCTTTTCTAATTCACACATGATGTGTCGTGCCAATACCATTCCCTTGTTATGCTCCGTCCGTGCCGCTACTGTTTTCTACACCATTTCCATTGGCTCTGGTCAACTTCCGTGTGCTTGCGTGTGCTTCCGTGACGCTTCTTGTTCTCCGAAGAAAGACGAATGATCGCGGCCGACAAGCCACGACCGAGGTTGTTTCTCCTCAAGGCTGCTTGTCGGGACACGGCAGGGGAACGGTACACTATGTGTAAATCAATCTTTAGGCGGGCATTCGAATTTCAAAACAGCATTCCTATACTGGGGCAAAATTTACACGAATTTTCGTTCTTATTGCAAGTTGCTCGAGTTTTGGGACATTTAAATTGCAGAAGGAATACATACTTTATATCAAACGGTAAGTCAATGACATATATAGTCCCAGTGATGACATAATGTACACGATAACTTAGTATAATCGCCGTGTTATCATTCAGTTCAGAACTTTTTGCCTTTGTAATTCTGTGGAGGAATTTTGAACCATAAAATATGTATATAAAACGATAATCATGCCTGTTGACCTCTTTGGTTACGAAACATGTTCGCTTACTCTGAAAGAAGAGCATAAATTGAAAGTATTTGAGAATAAAATACTGAAACGAAATCGGACCCAAGAAGAACGTGAATGGAGAATGGCGGAAACTTCATAACGAGGAACTGCATAATTTAAACCGTTTACCAAACCTTGTTAGATTCATTAAATCTACGAGGCTTAGGTGAGCAGGTCATGTAGCTACAATGGAAGAAAGTAGGAACATTTTCAATTCGGTTCAATTCGGAAACCGCCATTAGGAAGATCTAGGAGCAGATGTGAGGACAATATTAAGATGGATCTCGCGGAAATAGGAATACAAAGTAGGAACTGGATCAAATTGGCTAAGGATAGAAGTCAATGGAGAGCTTTTGCAAACGAGGCAATGAACCTCTGCATTTCATAGGCCGTAGAGTTAGTTGTTAGAGAGACAGATACTATAATCGCGGTTCCCATTGAAAACAACTAGACAATTAATACTAAAAAAATCAGATTGTGCACGCATATGTACCGAATTCAAATTTAAAGTGTATGTCTACATTTCAAAGAATAGTAATGCTATTGTAATCAAACAATTTAACGACAAACAAAATCTTATTGATCATTAAAATTTAAACAAAAAATTAATTATTATGTTAATCTCACACACATTACTTAATTTGTTTATTTGAAATCTTATTTGATGTTACCTTGTTCTGACCTTTCAGTAGATGTTTGTTTCTTGAAAATCCCGTACAAAGATAACTCGGCAGGAAGTTAATTGAGTCGTTCGTTGAATGGAACTGTGGGGATGGGGGATTTAGTAGAGAAAAGGAGATCAGATGAACGAACTTCTTCTTAACGAAGAAAACCCATTCTGTTTGTGTCCCTATGGAAGCTTACTGTGAGTGTGTAGGTGTAGGCGGGTAGGCAGACACAAAAATTGTCTCTCTTTTCTGCTGAGAAGAAATCACGTACCGAGGAGGTTTCCAAAAGTTAAAAACATTAGGAACAAAGCTCGAAAGGACTATAGAACTAATATATATATGAAGAGAAAGAAGAGAGGGAGAAAGATAATCATCCTTCTTCACTGTAGTTACAGAGATACACAAAACGAAACAGTAATGAATTTATAGATATAAATAAGGGAACTCAGAATCAAAAATAGAATTTTCGATATTTGCAGCAGATTGTCTGTCAGAATATCATTATTAATGGCCTCTCTCCTTCCCCCAAAATTGTACACACACGAAGAAAAAGAAAAAAAAACTATATCGAGTGTTAGTGCTAAACATAATTATACAAGGTGATAGGTAACTCCACCGAAAAACTTTGGGAGGCGATTCCTTATATGAAATGAAAGAAAAAGTTCTAATAAACATGCGCTGAAAAACATCTTTCAGAGGTACGATCCATTGAAAATTCGAAAACTCACTTTTCAAAACTCCCTAACTTAGAAAATATAGGACCTATCCCAAGCGGTTTAAGGAATTACACAGAAATTAGTAAGTGCTCTATCTAAATATCCATGTTTTACCATCCTCCGTTATCGATGAAAGTAACTAAAAAGGAAGTTGAAGTACAGAGATACTCCTTTAAGTACTAGTGGTGCGTTCGTTTTCCTGGTACCGGTGAATTCTGAAACATGGGTACTTAGATAGAGCGTATACCAGTTTCTGTGTAATTCCTTAAACCGCTTGGGATAGGCCCTATAATTTCTAAGCCAGGGCGTTTTGAAGCGTGACATTTAGAATTTTCGGTAGTTCATAACTCTGTAAGGAGACGTTTTTCGATCCGTGTTTATTAGAACTTTTTTCTTTCATCTTGTATAAGGAACTGCTCCCCAAAGTTTTTCGGTGGAGTTACCTACCACCCTGTATATAACAAGTTTCATACATATTACAATAAAGCACAATACAAGTTTGCACTGCACCTGTACAGCTACCGAAGACTATTGTTGCCACGAGATGAAAAAGTCTCGTCTCGTCTCAGTGTATTTTCAAATTTGAGACGAGGCGAAAAAGATGACGATTCTCGTCTCGTTTTTGAGGCGAGAAATTAATCAAGTACCGTGGCCAATATTAGTTCATCCAAGTATTACAGGGTGGAGCAGACGAAACACATGTTTTTTAAAACCGCTAGTACTCGGCGACGAGTAGGAATATTGATTTCGAGCGACCGTCGACACACAGCTCAGACAATGCAGTTTTAGTCGCTTTGGTGCGTTGAGCATCGTGTATTCGAGCTCAAGCAGTTCTTTAGAAACAATGATTCTGTGGTCATGGTTCAACGCCTTTTCCGTCGAATGTTTAATGTTGAACGTCGAGGTAGAGTCTCAGATCGAAACACTATACTCTCCGATGGGTTGCAGCGTTCAGAATTACTGGATCTGTAATGTAAAAGAAACCACCTGGTCTTCCTCGTTCAGTTTGAACTCCGGAAAAGACGTAGACAAAGTTAAAAGTGCAGTCTTTGCTAGTTAGAAATGATCTGCTACGCGAAAGGCTGTATCGCTGGGTATGTCACGTCGTTCGCTTCATCTTACGTGATGATCTTAAATTTCACATATACATAATAATGATTGTCCAGCAGCTAAGTGAAACAGATTTTATGCAACGCAGAGAATTTCTTGGCATAATGGACGCTATTTTTACAGAATATGCAGATGTCCCAGTATTCATGAGTGATTAAGCACATTTTCTTGTGGATGGTTATGTTAATGTGCAAAACTGCTGTACGCTCCAATGCTCCATAGCGACTGAAACTGCATTGTCTGAGCTGTCTGCCAACGGTCGCTCAAAATTAATACCTCTACTGTCGCCGAGTATTAGCGGTTTAAAAAAAACAAGCGTTTCCTCTGTTCCACCCACACTGGTTTAGTGCCATATGATTCATAGTAAAAAAAGAACTATAAATTGATAAAGTGATAGTACGAACACAATAAAGAATATTTATCAAAGTTTTAAGATACGCAAGTCATTATAATATATTTAAGTAATAATACATATGTTTTATATATTTTATATCACATTCATGGGCTTCTCGAAAAGTGGAAGGATTGTGATAACTTTCAGATGAAATTAAGAACAAAATCAGAACAGAAATTGTATACATAAATTTACGATACGAGACATGAAAAGGAGTTCCGGGAATCGAAAGATGAGAAAAAGGGCATTTGACAAATAATAATAATAATAATAATAATAATAATAATAATAATAATAATAATAATAATAATAATAATAATAATAATAATAATAATAATAATAATAAAACGAGACGAGACGAAAAAACCGTTTCATTGGCAACACTATTGAAGATACTAAAAGTAGTTTCCGTTTGCGGTCAGACATATGTCTGAACGGAGAACTGTTACTTGAGTAATGTCGATCAATGTGTTCGCGGTTAAATTGGAGACAAATTAATTGATGATCATAGACATGGCTACATTACTTCCATTTTACTGGGCTGAATAAGCGTCTACGAACATCAATTAATTAGTTTAATTCGTACGAATTACTAACAGTTCGTACCATCAAATTCCATAGGGATTCGTTCTTTATTCAAACTCTATTATTAATTTTACACTTGTCTTTACCTTTCGTTTCCACTAGTTAATTTTAATCTTACATTTATAATTTTATAATTGTTACAAATAAGGTTGTATTCTAAAGTTGTCTACATATGAACCTACAAATTGATTTATTTTTAAAAAAACATACAAACGAATTTGTTAATGTACGTATTCTACATTAATACACAAATCTAAATTGTTGTTTTCCCTTTAAAAGAAATAACCCATAGTAATGTTTTGGATAATTGTTCATAGTAATAATAATGATTTATCCTAATCCTTACAACCCATGTGCGGCTGGCCGCTAGTCCCCTATTGACTGCATTGTATTTGCGTGTACGTATGTGTACATGTAGACCTATGTATGTTCTTGTTTAACTTTGGAGCGCCTGGAACAATTTCAACGAAACTTGATACACTTATGACTTATAATCTGAGGAAACATATCGTGGGGATAACGCACCCCTATCAAAGATAGGGGCGGGTTAGAAAGGATGACATAAAAAAATGATTAAAAATGACCGATATTAGTTTTCGAGCTTGCTGAGATGAATAGTGACACATCAGATGCCATTTAAGTCCAAGTTTAGAATACATCGGCGTGGGGAGTAAGAAGGTGTGAAATATAATATGTCCAAAATGATCAAGATTAGTGTTGAATCCATCGTTTTCGGGGTCACTAAGCTGATTGCTGACAACCCCAATGATATTCAAGTCCTGTGACCATGTGATCCATCGTTACCAAATATTCCATGTGTTGGGGGACAAGGGAGTAATTTCTAATACGTTTCATTTTGTATTTCATAAAATAATGGTCAAAACAAGAACACATTTCAACCGTTCGATATGAGTTATTCAACATAGTTAACACTTGGGTTTACCGAAGTTTTAATCACTTTACTTAATGCGTATTCTAAGTGAGAGAGTTTCAAATTTTTCGCAAATAATAATTTCATAAACATATATTTCCCCGTGTTTATAAGAACGGACATTTCAGATAATATTTAAATATTTGCTGACTGATTTAATCCCTGAAGAATAGTTATTGGTGATGGTGAGAATACTAAGTTTTACTGGAGATTCAATATTTTGAAGAGAAAGATTTTTACTGAAAAGGTAGGGTGGATGTTTGAAAACTGCTACACTCACATTTCTTCAAAATGTATATTTGTTTCCCGTGACAACGTAAATTAAAGATTAAGTGTATTTGAGCTCCAAGCTTCTCTCTCCTATTTCATTTGTAGAACTAATTTAGCCTCTGAAACACAAAAATATATGAGATCTCCCTATGCCTCGCTACGTCTCATTACAGAAATTCATCAAACAATGCCGCAATGACATAACACAATACAATCCTCCCTTCCGAAAAACTTCCTAGTTCAAAATTCTCCTATTACGTAGGCAAAGCGTTCTGCGTTTCACCAGAGACTTGGAAAACTTAAAGTTCACAGCTCAGTGCTGTGTGTGTATCCTCTTAATTCAATGTTACTAGGGTTACCAAAGGCTGTGGGATAGCAGCGTCAAGGGCGGATTTAATTACGTTTCAGAGAATCGTTAAGCAAGGCGTTGCAGCTCTCTTTCGGTCAAATGTTAGATACCTAAATTCATTTCTGTCGCGAAACATATGGTGGATACAATTACCCATTACAAACAGAAGTTAACTGATAATAAATATTCATAATTTTCTCTTATTTTAATGGATACTGAATGTATTATACAATTCATTGAAATGAATGTACAATTATAATTGATGTATGGTGTATAATTGATGTACAACAATTCAATCCATTAATGTTATTGTAAGTGAAGTAAAAAATGTTGTTTTATGTTAGATTTTAACTTCACTTTAGAATACGCAATCAGGAAAATTAACAAGTGAATTTATTTTCGCATTTTGAAAAAGCATAGTAGTCTCTCAAACGGTACAAATCAAATGTTAAAATCGAAAATGTTTGCTACTTCCTGTTTCAAAAAAGATATAAGAGTAAGAATAGATTAGGATGATCACTTTTAGCAAATAATAATAATAATAATAATAATAATAATAATAATAATAATAATAATAATAATAATAATAATAATAATAATAATAATAATATAATAATAATAATAATAATAATAATAATAATAATAATAATAATATATATTTATTTATTTTAGTGCCATGAACAGCCAGATAGCAAAAATACAGCACTTAGTCATAGAACTAAGGGTTATAACACAGATCTTATATTCCTTTTAATATTAACAATACATTTGTTTCGACGACAGGAGGTCATTGTCTATCTTATAATATTTATATACATAATTTTATTATTTGTATCTTGTCTGGATAAACATAATTACTTCATTATTCATTAAAATAGTCGTCAATTTTCTTAAAATTGTCCTTAAAATAAGGATGCCGTCAAACATACAGATATACTATATAAAGCATACATACCTATTAAAATCTATTAGTCAGTTCAATAAATACAATTATCTCGATAATATATTAAAAGAACTTGTCAGTTTTCTTAAAACTATAGAATTTTTATTCTTGGGAATCATTTCCGATGCTTTTCTAAGGTTATATGTTGGTACCCTTATACCTATATTATGTAGGCAGTATTCACTACTATATCTATTATCTAAAATTTTCTGAATAAAGTTTTTCTCTATCATTTTTCTTCTTACATGTAATTCTTGCAACCCCCAGTATTCGTTCCAGTAATCATAACTATGAGAGTAGTAATCTTTTTTCTTATTTCTACACAATAGTCTAATGAAACATTTTTGAACCGATTCAATTTTGCTACATAATGTTGTGGATATATTATTCCATATAATTGCACCAAATTCTAATCTGGGTCTTACAAGTACCTTAAATAGATAGACATATGTGTTGCATTTTTAAACTCAGGCCACTGTCTAAATACAAACCCTATAGTCTTTCGTGTTCTATGTACTATGTCATTAATATGATAATTGAATTTCATATTCATGTCAAATATTATGCCTAAATCTTTAATCTTTTCAACTTTCTGCAGCGATATTCCATTTATGACATATTTGCTAACATAGTATTGCGTCTTGTTGGTAAATGAAATAAACTTAGTTTTATCACAGTTTATTTTCAGTAGATTATTTTTACACCATATACTAATACTATCCAAGTCTTTTTGGAGTAAGTAGTTATCGTATTCGCTATTCACAGTTCTAAATAACTTCAAATCGTCCGCATATAATAATATATTTGAGAATTTAACCTTTTCCGTCAGGTCATTAATAAATAATGAAAAAAGAAGTGGTCCTAAAGGAGATCCCTGAGGTATACCATTCTTTATGCAGCCATTACTGGAAGTTATATGACCAATTTTCACTCTATATTCTCTGTTTGATAAATAACTTTGGAACCATCGAATATACTGAGAAGATAGACCAACATTGGATGATTTACGAACTAGAAGTCCATGTTCTATAGAGTCGAAAGCCTTTGACATATCAATATATATAGTGTCAACCTGTAGTCTGTTTTTAAGAGCTAAGTACGTAAAATCTATAATAATAATAATAATAATAATAATAATAATAATAATAATAATAATAATAATAATAATAATAATAATAATAATAATAACAACAACAATAATAATAATAATAATAGGACACTCGGAAAACTCGTATAATTTGATAATCCATTTCGGTAGAGTCTACAATGAAGAATACAAAGGAAGTCTGGAACCAGAAGTATCGAATCTACTCGTAATCTTCGATTAACGACCCACGGAAGATTATCGAATATCGATACATTGAGTATACTACTCACTTATCTGTTCGAAAAATATGAAACTATTTTACAAATTTCGAAGTCTTCCCAAATGAAAACTATGGGGTTTATAAACATATACTATGTAATTAGAGCCAAAGATAGGACGCTTCTTATATATATATATATATATATATATATATATAGGGGTGCCCACAAGGGGGGGCTATGACGCAGACTGCGTCATTGAAATATTGGGGGGGGGGGTAAAAATCGATATAAATATGTTTGAGGGTGTGTAAAAATTAATCGAAAAGATTTTTTTTCATAGAAGAACACCTACGGATAGACAATTGAGGGGGGGTGCGTCATGGACATGAGGGGGGGTGGGCACCACTGATATATATATATATATATATATATATATATATATATATATATATATATATATATATATATATATATATATATATATATATATATATATATATATATATATATATATATATGGGTGGACAAAAAATCTGAAACGTTTGCAAAAGTGTGAAAATCATACCTAGTACGGTGTGGGGCCTCCTTTTGCGTCCAAAACAACTTGGATCCGACATGGAATGGACGTATACAGCTCCTGAATCGTGGTATGTGGAATTTTGTACCATTGTTCCTCCAAAACATGCTCCAATGAGAGCGAATACACCTTTCTAACTCATGCCACAATGGCTCAATGAGGTTCAGATCTGGTGATTGTGGGACCCAGGGAGGTGTGATAGCTCATTTCATGCTCCTCAAACCATGATTTCACCATTTTTGCAGTGTGACAAATCATCTTGGTAGATGCCATCACCATTAGGGAACAATATTTGGGCCATGGGTAGAATTTGGTCCCCCAAATGGCCTCATACGCCTTAGCATTCATCATTCCATACAGGGCTATGATGGGACCTCCAGAAAACCACGATATCACTGCCCATACTGTAACAGAACCACCCCCATGCTTTACAGTTGGGAGCAGACAGTCTGTATCATAGGCATGCGACGGTGTTCTCTATACGTAAACACGACCGGTTGTTGGAAACAACGTGAAGGTCGATTCATCGGATCACATTACATGTTTCCACTGCTCATGAGCACACGCCTTGTGGTCTTTGCACCACTGGATACGCCTCTTCGCATTTACTGCTGTGACTAGGGGTTTGGCGATAGCTGCCCTGCCATGAATTTTCATTTTATGAAGTTCCCGTCGCACTGTTTTCGATGAAACCGGGTTCTATAGGCCGAAATTGAGTTCAGACGTAATTTTCATTGCAGTGGTCTTCATTTTAGCTGCTACAATCCGTTTTAATGCCCTCCGGTCCCTATCTGACAGGATTGTCTTTCGGCCACTGCTGTGCTTTGCAGATGTCGTTTGCCCATGAATTGTGTGTGCCCTCGTGACATTGGACACAGTGCATTTCGATACCCCCACAATGTTCGCCACTGTTGCCATTGAAGCTCCAGCCAGACGGGCACCAACGATCATGCCTCTTTGGAAGTCTGTTAGGTCGCCAATTTTACACTACGACACTCACAGGTGAACTGGTTACTGCTGACGGAAGAGGAAGGTCTACATAACACATTGAAAACAAAAAACGATCGCCAACCACAACATGTGTTGTACAGTGGAGGGCCAAACTTACGTGCCCTGTATGAAGTGTTTTTAGATTTTTTGTCAAACCCCTATATATATCAATTCTCGATAAGATCAATTCTTGTAACGCTGAATCCACATAACAATCTCTTCTCGCTATCCCTCACCGCTTCTCCTCTGTGTATTTCTACTACTTTCGTTATAAGTAGAGCAGGGATGCAAATAACCACTCGTTCGGGGCGAGCGGTTCATCGGTGCGGGTGAATATTTAACATAATGCCGAAGTAAGTAAATGATTTCCATTGTGGGATGTGGACTAGTAGCTGTTTTCTTCGGCTAGCAAAATTTTGTTGCTTATTTCCATCCCTGCAGTAGAGAATAAGGGCGGACATTGTAACGCTGAATCCTCATAACAATTTCCTCTCGCTATTTCTTATCATACTTTCTCTGGGGTGATTAATATTGAAACTAGACTATTTCTACCACTTTCGTTATCAGTAGAGAATAAGGGCGGAGATAAGATCAATTCCGATAACGCTGAATCCACATAACAACCTCTTCTCGTTATCCCTTACCGTTTCTCCTTTATGGTGATTAATATTGAAACCGGAAATAACTGTATATTTCTACTATTTTTCCTGTCAGTAGACAATAAGGATGGAGATACGGTTAATTTTTTGTAATGCCGAATTACATAACACCTTCTCGGTATCCCTTGCTGTTTCTCCTCTATGGTGATTAGTATTGCAACCAGAAATGTTAAGAGTCTTAAATTATCAGTTTGGAACATAAAGGGGAATCAGAGCATTATGGAGCCTATTTTTTTCGGACACTACTTGTTTGTTAGAAAAGAGACGACGATTAATGCATGTGGGCTCCTACTGAGTCACAATAGAGCACGTAATGCCGTATATTGTCCGTCGTATATACTTTTTAAAAATATGGTATTTTGGCTTCTTAAACGTTAATGTATCACCATGGTATAAAGAACTACAAAATATGTAAAACTTGTTTTTCTTTCAAATTTCTGACATTGCACTGCCCTCCTGTGACTTTACCTTTCAAAGAACATTAATATGATGCCTACGCACTGATATTATGCACCACATCAAATTTTCTTTTCTTATTTCAATTTTAAGAATTATAATTACAGATATATGTGAAGAGTCTCTCTTAAATCTCAAATCAACTGTCTTAAATCTCAAATCAAGTTTTATGCTTTGGACAGAAGTACCTCTGACACATGACAAGACAGATCTCATGCCAGATTAATAAATTCACATAAAAGGCTCACAAAAATCTGGTTATTATAGAAACTTTCGAGTGGTAGGGCTAGCGGTGTTTTAGCCATACTTTGAAATTTTGATAAAAATTGGCCATCATACTCGCAATACCTAGAGCACAATCTGGGAGGTAAATTTACATTGGAGTCAGTAACATAACAACAATGGACAATAAAGTGAAAGCAATATACCAAAGCATATAAATATGGCCGGCCTTTCCTTTCGTCATTCACTATATACCAAAAATTCTAATCTCATGTGGAATGAGGCCCCTGATTTGTGCCTCAAAACTTTGGTCCGAGGCAAAATATACTTTTGTTAACACTCTGCAAACGAACTGCAGTAGGTGAGTTTTTCTCACGCTCCGAGAACAAAGAGAGTACGATGGTGTATACAGTAAGAAAATATAGTTCGAAATAAGCAATGACCATCCGTACATATTTGTGTTCTGTATAGTGAAACTTTATCGGATTAGTGGAAAACAATTATAAAACTGAACCATGTATGTATTATGTAGTGTTAACAATTTTCCTTTATAATATAACATGAATAAGCATTTTCAATACTGGCGTAGGAAAAGAGACGCTAGTGACTTGCCCGTTAAAGCGTGTTTGTGTGACAGCCGCCATGATGTACAACGGACGGAGTTGCTTGTAATGTAAAGAATATCGAATTTAAAATGCATTACTAGTTATCAATCTGTTATAACGTACGCCTAAATATTGTGTTAAAAAAACTATGACGTTACGTTACGACTAAAATTTTAAAGAGATCGTGCCTAAATGAGTGAAAAGGACGTTAAAACTTGGTTAGGTGAAACTTCGCAGAGAAACGCTAGACCACGCCGTCATACATGTCTAGAAATTGAAGAATGAGACATTTCATAATATTATAAATCGAAACATGCCTCTTCACCACAGTCTACATTGGAAGCAATCTCTGAGCTTAGACAAGAAGCAGCAGGATTCAACATGATAACCCCCCCTCCATTCCTCATTTATTTGTAAAAGCGTCTGCAGTGTTAAGGTCTAAAGTGAAGTGTAATAATTAAAATAATAGTGCCTGTCTACGTTAATTATTATCAATATATATATATACATATTATCAGCCAGCTCGTCGATGAAGAGCTACAACAATTATTATCGTCCTTTTTAATTATCACAATTATACGAACGTGGGCTATTGAAAGTTTAATAGAAGGTAGTGTTGACAAAATTTCGATTCACGTTACATTTTCCGCAAGAAAATCTTTTGTTAATATATCTCGCATAACCGCATACACAGTAAGTATTATATTGTGCTGTTAAAGCAACCATATCATTTGAAATATACAAGAAAATAAACACATTTCATTTCCTTGTGCATCCCGATATTTGATTGATGGTAGATATAATATTTAATTAATATGAGCTTAGTTGGGTTAACAACATGAATGTGTGTGTCAGAATGAAGTTTAGGTAATTATCCTTTATACTGACACTCGCATGAATTGTTTTCTGAGATCACGTAATCGGAGCATTAATCATCAAGTGGTACTGTGGTTCAGATCCCGGAGTTAACATGCAGTGGGTGCGGATATACCCTGAGCAGGCAAGTTACGGTAAGTGAACGAAGTGTCTGTCTAACATGGTTGGTAATGAGGGTCAATATGAGACTTTGTGGGAAACAGTCCACACTAACCACCGCCATACTATAAATTTAAAGCCCGAACAGCTGGAACGAACCCAGGACCGTTATAAAACTGAGAATAATCATAGAGAGACGTCAGTCAGTATTGCCGGTCACCGCATTCGAACTTGGGCACTCGGCACTACCATATGCTCTCAGAGCTTTAGTAAGTGTATAATGGAACTTAACCTTACCTACTGATCGAGTGGCTAGAGCGTCTATATTTGAGGTATGGGTTCGATTCCCGGTGGGATAGTACCTGATACTTTACGGTGGTCTCGATCCCGCCTTAAATTGTCAATTTAC
The DNA here is from genome assembly GCF_964235325.1 of Thermobia domestica. Lineage (NCBI taxonomy): Eukaryota > Metazoa > Arthropoda > Insecta > Zygentoma > Lepismatidae > Thermobia > Thermobia domestica. The sequence goes on from NC_137463.1 coordinate 216,167,959, forward strand.
CTCTCATATAGCGTCCGTGCTGAAAAGGGACCGTAAACTTCAATGAACAACAGCAGTATTAAAAATTAATCTTAATCAGTATTGCTCACAGTATCTAATTGAAACTTTCAGATCGATTCTTTACATCTACACTACCGATTTGAAATTCTGAACTGAAAAATGTACAGATAATGCATTACTTCTCAGAATAGTATGTGTTGAAATGGGATAAAATAGTATCTTTTTACATTATAGAGGAAAATAGAAGTTTTAGTTTGAAGACTGGATAGTTTTCTCTCTCCGGAAAAAAACCATTCTTTAAAAGCCGCATTAGAGAAAGCATTTGTCGTTACGTTTAACCAACCAAATCTGTAGGAGAACCGTTTGGTTTACGGTGTTGGAATTCCATAGCGTGGGGCTCACGTAGCCTTCACAAAAGAATGTATCGTTTCTACAATTTTCTGCCTGAAGAGCTTGTCAAAGTTAAACCTTAATGCTGCTGGTACATTCTCCGATGGCAAACCAAATGTAAGCGTCAGCTGCAGAGATACGTACATCCAACAAAGAGGAAAGAGAGAGACGAGAGAAATAGTATGGAATAGACTGGAGAGGAGAAAAGTTTTACTGAAGACATGTATATAGACTGAGGGGACAAAGGGGTGAAGGGGAGTATAAGCGATACAGTGAAAGATGAACAACCTGTTGTATAGACATATTCTTTCTCCAGGGATGAGACAAGAATTATTACACAATGTTCAATATTAGAAAAGAATGAAAGAAAGTAACTTACCTTTCTCCGTAAAATTGTAAACTGTTATTAGAATTTAACTAAAAAAAAAAAATATTCGAAAATGAGACATCATAGTCAATAGACCTGATTCAGCTAACAAAATGATATGCGTAAATGTAATTCCTCATACGTAGTTTGAAATGTTAAAAAGTTTGTCGTTCGTTGTTAATTTGATACAGTTTTATTCTGTTGGAATTTAAAGTACACCCGCCAAAATATTATGTTCGCCCGCTACCTTTTAGACGAAGAGGTTATGCTGATGTAAGAGGCATGGGACATAGCAAAGCTGCTCGCCAAATGGTGACAAGGATCTCTGTCTGTCAGCGCTTGCGTAGAATAAGGAATGTTGGGGATATACCCGAGTTTGATACAATACTAGAATGAAGAATGTCGGGGATATATCCGAGTTTGATTGGATACTAGAATGAAGAATATCGGAGATATATCCGAGTTTGATAGGATACTAGAATGAGGAATGTCGGGGATATATCCGAGTTTGATAGGATACTAGAATGGGGAATGTCGGGGATATATCCGAGTTAGATAGGAAGGAGCCAGCCTGAGATGGCCACAGACGGCTACAAAGGAGCATCTTGTAAACAAAGTGACTTATCGAATATTCGCGAGCTGGCATGGTTAGTGTCTTCCAAAGGCGTGAAAAGGACAATGAAATCAAGAAATGGGGCGCCATACCTTTTTAAAAATGTCGGACGTTTGTTCACTGTCGTGGTTGGTACGACAAGATAGGGCGCAGACGAATACAATTAACAGACAATTTTAATAGACTAATAGTGGACAAAGCACGAGTCTATCTGAGCACATAGTTCACTGTACACGTTTAGATATGGGCTTCCGCACCTGACGTCCCACACGTGTACGAATGTTAACAATACTTTATCGTCGATTATAACTGGAATGGGCACGTGCTCATCGTCATTGAACTGCTGCGCAATGGCATAATTCTGATGGCCCAATGAATCACAATACCCATTCATCACATCGATGGGCGGGTCAGAATTCGTTGTTTCCCAGGGGAACAAATTCACCAGACGTGTACAGTAGTATAACAACAGGCCGGTGGTAGCTCCATCGTGATTTAAGGTACATTCATGGACATGGGAGGGGACCATGACGGTTTCTAACTGTCGATAGTTAATACCTGATCATGTATATCCATTCATGTGGGTCATATCTCAAGCTGCGAATGGTATATTTCAGCAGGACAACGCTCTTTGTCAGAAGGCTAACGTTGTTCTGCAATGGTTCGAGAAATACAGTGATGAATTTTAATTACTGAAATGATCCCCAAACCAGAAGCATCATTTGGGAAGGACAGGGAAGGAATTCCCCTTCCTTGAGTTTGAGAATAACATGGTTTTTGATAAATTGTATACTGATAGACTAATGAGAAATGTGAAACTCTTATATTGATGAGAGATTTCCTCCCTGACAAAATCAGAAATGACGCTACCGCCCAAAATAAAACCAATCCAATTGAACATCTTTGACATTTCATTGAACGTCAGATACGAAGTCATCGACCCCCTCCACCGAATTTATCGGAATTGACTTGTGAGTGTTGATGAGGTGTGCTACATTCAGCCAACTACTAAGGTCTCATTGCTTTCATGTCCAAGCTGTCCTGGAAATATCAGATATAGTAGATGGTCATAATATTTTGGCTGGTCAGTATAATTTCTACACTGTACATGAAAATGTAAATACTTAAGTAGTGGATTATGTCTATTGTTCTTTGATTTTTCCGGACAGTGATGCACATACTAACTTGTAAAGGTTTACAACTGCTAGGCAGAATTCTGAATGCGAAAGGTTGATTCAACATAACATACTTATCGTTTTTTTTTTTTTTTTTTTTTTTTTTAAGAAAAGTCAACCCATGTATTGCTTTGCTTCGACTTAAAAGGCCTTAAAGAACTATGAGTCGTTTTAAACGCTGTATTAAGGCTTCCGTATTTAGAAACACGTTAGTGAAGATAACAACGATTTATATCATAAAAGGTCAGTCAAGACTTTTCTGCAGGGTTGTCCAAACACAACAGGAGAACAGGAGAAATTAACAGGATAAAATTTCACATCATACAAACCAAACTTCTTCACGTGGCGAACACGTGGCTCAACTACTTGTTATTCACACAATCGTTTTTCTCAATCAATATTTTTGTTCTATTCAAAATGTATTCAGCTATATTTTTCACTTCTTTTCTTAGCTATATCATTTTACTTTGTTTAAAATAGCCACTCTTTAGGTCTCTTCCGGCTATTGGGACATTCTTAGTGTGCAATAGCCAGAGTTTATTCTTAATCAGAGTTAAGTGAAAGGGATTCCACGTTTCATGCTGTAAGTAATTTGAGTGATTTAGGCCCCACGGTTCAACTAGATGATAGTCTACCACATCTACAATATTTGGTATTTTGGACTGTAGTGATCTTCGCTTTGATTACTGAGGCAGTGGCGTATTTAGGGGAGTGGCTTCCGGGCTTAAGCCCTCCCCGAAATCTTACTTACAAGTAAACCTTACGTTTGGGTGAATCGAGTTGCTGACTGAGACACATATGAGAAAGTAGTATTAAATGTGGTCAGTATTTCAGTGAAATTATAGGTGCGAAGCTCCAGGGGTTTAGGAGATACAACTACCAGAACATCACATGTACAGAATAGTCTTCATACAGTTGGAGGTAAAAGCTCTGTAAGACCTGTTGTAACGACAAAAGGTGAATAACAAATATACGGGTACATATTAGGACTAGGGGGAAGTCATATAGTAAGGATATACCTGACGGCGGCCATCTTTAAATCCGCCATTTTGAATTAAGGTTAAGTTTTTAAAATAGGAATAGGGTCATGTGATACATGATTTAAGGCGCAAATTTAATCAGAAGAACAATGGTGACGTTAATTTTGATTTACGCGCAATTGGTAAAAAGTTACAGGGAAATTAAATATTGTTGCAGCATATGTATTAGTCCTTTACCCATTTTGTGTTAATAATTAAATAAAAAGCAGGTGGATAAATATTAGGTCTATGGTAAGAGTTTCCTTGATGGCGGCCATGTTCAAATCCGCCATTTTGAATCAGACAAAAGTTTTAAACAAAACGCATAACAGTGACACCTTATTAATAGCAAATTTTACCATAACTCCAACGGTATAACCATTTTTGCTTTATCATTAACCAGCACAAAACTAAATGGATCGCTCCTTACGACTACTGCTTTGACGGAATTGTTAACGACAAATGTGTCAAGCGTAACTCGATTGACTGTGCCAGGTGTGCTCACTGTGAGCAGAGCATTTGTGCAAGTCATGCACTCTTTTCTGAACTACATATTGATTGTACTAATTGAGAACTTTTCTGGAAGAAAGACCCAAGTTCAATTATGACTCAATTCCACTTTGGTCAGTTTTCCTTAAATTAGCAACTTGTTTATGCGATAACAAACGCTGGTTAATGATAAAGCAAAAATGTTTATACCGTTGGATTTATGGTAAATTTTGCTATTAATTGCGGATTTCAAGATGGTCGCTGTCCGGTATACCCTTACTATATGACTTCCTCCTAGTCCTAATATGTATTCACATATTTCTTATTCATCTTTTGTCGTTAAAAGAGGTCTTACAGAGCTTTTACCTCCAACTGTATGAAGACTTTTCTGTACTTCCATGTGATGTTCTGGTAGCTGTATCTCCTAAACCCCTGGAGCTTCGCACCTACAACTTCACTGAAATACTGACCACATTTAGTACTACTTTCTCATATGTGTCTCAGTCAGCAACTCGATTCATCCAAACGTAAGGTTTACTTGTTAGTATAGTAAAGTAAATGAAATATCTTGCAGAATTTTCACATTTCCAGGTAAAACCTCCCCCCCCCCGAAAGTTAGCAAAGCCCCTCCCGAAACAAAATCATAAATACGCCACTGTACTGAAGTTTGCACAATATTTCGTGATCATGGTTTGAAATACTTTTAGTTTACGACCACATTTTCATTAAATATACACTGCTTCATAAATTCACAGTACTTTCCAACACATGTATTGTATTCAATTTCATTTCATCAAACACACGACTTTATCTGTGTAACACGTATGGAACATGAGAACAATACTATGACTTATAGGTATCCTGCCTGATAAACTCAATTCTTTAAATAGCTACATAATAGAATATTGTGTACTTACATTGCAGACAATGTTAATAAATAGCCTATTAATTTGTAAACACGAGTCCTTGACTTGTGAATATCTCACCAGAGAAAATATTGAGAACTTTACACCGTATAGTGTACTAACGTGTAAGAAAAATGAATTCTGTTACCATGACAACAACAATAATTATTTTGTTATATTTTCTTTTAACAATATTAAGGTTTGTATTTCAAGGTTCATATGAATTGAATGCTCCTTTTTGCTTTTTAAATTAATTACAGGGTCGTGGTGACTCGGTAGTAGAGGGTTCATGTCTGGTGCGTGGGGTACCTGATTCGATACCAAATATTGTGGACATTTGGTTTTCTACAAATTGTGTTCATTCTACCATTTCATTAATTTTCCCAATCAAAGCCCTCTTTAGCCTATATGACAACCGTGAGACGTAAAACTAAACTTACTAAATTACTGTAGTTGTTCACCATCCTTTGGGTTGCTGCACACTCTAGGTTCAGATAATGCTAATTTAAAACATTAATAGGTTACATTTAACTCGTTTTTTAGTTAAATGTAACCAATTTAACTACCTCAAAGTCATTACCTTATTTCCGGGGGGTACGGTGACTCACTGGTAGAGCGCTTGCCTCTGGCGCGTGGGATTCTTTGTTCGATCCCCTACCAAGTAAGTTTATAGTGGACAGTCTTACTCCGATTTCTCTTCTTTTCTTTTCAGATTGTAAGTCAGTGTGCACCAAGTTCAGTTCCAAGCGTTCTACAGTTATGCTGAAACATACATACATATACACATAGTATATACAGAGATTTAACGAAGTAGGCTATACTAACAAACTTTGCTTATTTAGGAAATGGTTCTTCGGATCAAAATAAGAAAAAAAGTGAATGTGCGCACGGGAGGAAAGAGCATAATTACGAAGGTATGACCGTCCAAAGAGTGAAAACATAAAAAGCAAAACCCGTTATTCAGAACGCCTGAAGATGTTATTTCATCTTTATAAGCCCCTTTATCTCTATGGAAAGAAAAGAAACTGATTTCTAAATACTAAATTAAATCTTAAATTCATGGTCGAAGGGCATTATGTTCTATTCGATTCGGTTTGAGTTATGAGTTCCTGCCGAGAATCAAACAAGGTGTCCCACTCCAAAAACGCGTATGCTGACTATATAGCCAAGGAGGAGCTCTCATCATTTGCGAATTCTTATTAGAAAGTACGGGATTGAATTAAATGTCTCGTTTTGTGTCACAGAACACATTAATTCAGCCGAAGTAGAACATCCAAACCACCACATGATAAGACTAGCCAATCAGCAAGCGAGGAGACCTATTTCCACCACATGAAAACCTTTGGTGAAAGTAAATTTTAATGACTACTACCCACCCTGTTTACAATATCAGATTTCCTCGAAGTAAATGCCTGACATTTCAAGCATGGGTGTCATTTAGGGGGGGCAGGAGGGAGCAATTGCCCCCCCACCAAGAGTTTGAGAAATGCATATACTTTAATAGATTGCCTACTAATATACTAGTACAAAACCTGAAAGTCTTATGTCGGTGATGATCTTGCCCCCCCCCCCCCAAGCGAAGTCTGAAATGACGCCCCTGATTTCAAGGTCAACGTTTTCCTTGAAGTGGTAGTTTTGTCGCGGATTGAATATCTGAAAAGTTTTAATTAGTCCATGACAGGTTGTCATTTATATAAGTGGTACGTTTTGTCGTGGAATAAATATCAGAAATGTTTTAATTAATCCATGACAGGATGTCATTTATGACAGGTCGTCACAAGTGGTACGCTTTGTCGCGAAAATTCAAGTGGTACGTTTTGTCGGGACATCCTTTTTAATAATATTAGTTAGTAGGAAAATGGAGAATGGGGGCCTCTGAGGAGCAAATGTTCGAGTAGGGAACCTAGCTTCCCAGATCCCTGTTTAGCTTCGCCACTGCATTGGGCTAGGTAAATAATCAGATAAAATCAGATAAAAGTAATCAGATAAAATCAGGAAAACAAATTCATGGCGTTATGCGACATGAATACCCAGTATTGATCAACAGAAAAAGGGTTTTGCTACAGGTCGATAACGTCTCGTGCCACTTATCAGGAGTAGGTACCCAGAAACTCTGGGATTTTGAATTGATATTACACCCTGCATACAGTTCAGATCTTTCCCTTGGGAGACAGAGTGGACGAGTTTTGTCCTTCAAATAGCCGAATGGTATCATCTTAATACTCAGTATTGTGATTTTTCGTGGAACATTGGTAGAAAACCATACAACACAACGGATTTTACGTTGCAGAATAAGACAAGTCTTCATGTTTTTCACATAGTATAAATATTTTAATTTTATAATTCTCTGTCGCATGTTGAAAGTATCGAAGCGTTACACCCAACTATTCGTTTCTAGTTTAGACAAAACTGAATGCAAGATTGAATTTGTTATACAGTAGGCTATATTGATGAATTTTATAAAGATATATGTTTAAAAATATATTGTTTTATCTCTTTAAGCGCATTACGTTTACAATATACTCTAATCGTCAAGAAACCAGATTTTTACATCGTATATTAACACAAAAATATAGATCCGTTTTCATTTATATAAAATATCAGTGTTTTATTGACGGAAATTCACTGCTTTTTCCTCATCCTAGTTCATAAATTTAAAATAAGCTTCCTATAACCACAACATAAAAGAAAGATTAATTCTGAAAAATTATCCACTTCGCTCAGATAGAATGCATGCTATATACATATAGCGAACGTCCACAAAACACTCCCTCTCATTTACTTTTTTACTCACGTTCTACGACAGGAAACACATATATTTGGATTGTTTTCATCTGTGATCTCTTGATTGATATAGAAACCACAACGTTGCAGTATAAAAGAATTAAACCGGTTACTATATGTAAATTGAAGGGAGTACACTATAGGTTTTTCTCCCATGGTAAATACGTACTACGTGTATTGTTAACTCTATCTCTGCTGACGTTATGTTGAAAATATAATAACAAACCACAAAAAAGTAATTATTTTAGTTTAAAATTCTGCATCATAGAGTCCTTGTAATGGAAAATGTTTAGTGAAGCCTTTTTTACTTTTAACTATAAAACCAACTCGGCCTTTGTATATACAGGGTACACCTTTGTAACTTTTGAACTAATATACAAAAATAATGATAAAATTTTCATACCATGCAAATATCGACAGAAGGACATGGTTTGATATACTCTGCAATATTACTAGATTAACATTGGTACCTTCTAACCACCACTCATACAATGTGATGTCGTTGGCATAAACTTACATGACTCTAAAATGCACTTGCAGATGAGAGCCAAAAATGCAATTACTCCTGATAAGTAGCGAGTTCATATTTCGGAGGTGATCAGGAAGCATTAGACACATTGGATATATATTGAGCAGAAAGCATCTCCTAGGAAAGATTGTTCACGACTCACGAAAGACTCACGATATTGTAACAAACTTCGTTACGAAGTTTAAGACAGTTCAGGTTGACGATATATTGCTATTTGCAAGGAAATATCAAATGGCCATCCATACCACAGCTCTCGAAATCACATCCTTCGATTTTTACATCTGATATCACTTTAAATCGCTTGTTTTTATGTGCCATGGGATATGTGTCTTGGGATTTGTAGGAATTCATTGATCTCTGACAATTCTTGAAGATCGCCACACTAGTACATTGTACGGTATTTCGGTTTCGAGCTGCTATTCGCTATGTATGGAGACATTTATACACTTCGTATGCATAGACTGGGTCGACGGTGTCCCTTCGTCTACTATAGTGAACGTTAACTTCTGAAAGGAATTCGAGTGTAAGCAGAAACAAAATATGGAAGTGCTCTTTATTATTCACGGGTGAACGTCTGCCTAAACTCCCTGGTATGTGTCCTCCCAAAAAGCAACATTGCTCTGATTTCAAACCCTTGATTACAAGTATTTTTCTTGTATAAATTATTTACTTTTGTACAGTACAAATTTTTACGTTTTAACTAGTTGGTTTAAGTGTCTATTTTTCGTTCCCTGGAAATTTTAATGAGACATATTACATAATGACTCCATATTAACGAAGACACAACCTCACCATTATTTTATGGATATGTTGAACGTATACTGTACTGTAATAGGAATAGACTGTGTTTTAACATCACCCACTAGGATTGGTTATGAGACGAGAGATGAAGTTGTCTCAAAAAGATGCCGTGAAAGCGATGTCTCGTCTCGGAAAGTATAACAGTTCTTATTGAAAGGGTTCAGTCTCGTCTTGTGTATCATCACGGAAACTCTGTCTCGTGGGAAACGCAATTCTCAACAACGAACATTACGAAGTATTTACTTATTTGTCAACTTATTAACTACTGTATTTTAATACAAACAGAAGGCTAATTTAGTATAGCAAAAATGACAATGGAAATACCAGGGAATTTGTAGAATAGCCTTGACCAGGATAGTTTTTATTTGGTTGGTATTGTGGCGGGCCGGCGGTATGCGTTTGCGTAGACCGGCACCCACACAAGAGAGTTTTGTAATTTACCAAAATACTTCTATTTAGTCAACCAAAGTTTCTGCAAAACACCAACTATAACTCGAGCGGTAAAGTTATACTGGAAACAGGAACTCAGCTAACAAAACAGTCTGAAGAATCTTAGTATTACACGGTAGCGTTGGCCGTGGCCAAGACTTATCTTCTAATGGAAACAATGGAATCGTTATCCTGATTAAGGTTTGATAACCAAACAATCCTTTGGGATATCTCTTGAAACAAAACTCGAAAAATATGTTCCTTGCAGTAAGCCTGCAGTTTATTGGCTCTAAACAAATTACAAGAACCAGAGCCGGGGCGGTAGTGTAAGTACTGTGTCTATTTATATAAAAGAGTTTTAACTTACGTGGCGACGTTCCAATAGGTAGTAAATATAACTCACTAAAATCACTGATAAACAAACAAACTTGACTGTAGCACTTTTCACAAATAAAACAAAACTGCACTAGACTGGGAGGGCACGAATCAGTCCTAGTGGGTAGGTAGGTAAGAGGTATACTATTTGATCTACCGGTCTGCGAACAGACATCAAATAGGGTAGGCTACCAAAGGTTAGGAACAGGTTACCGTTTGATCTACCGGTCTGCGAACAGACATCAAACAGGGTAGGTGTAAAGGTTACCGTCTGAACAAAGTTGGTTACCAGAAGGAATTAAGGTTACCGTTTGATCTACCGGTCTGCGAACAGACATCAAACAAGGAAGGTGTAAGGGTTTACCGTTTGATCTACCGGTCTGCGAACAGACATCAAACAGGGAGTAACTATTTGATCTACCGGTGCGTTTTAGGCCAGCTAAGCAATGAACTTAGAGTCTGTCAAAACACACATCAAATAGGGGTGCGACAGAACTTTAGCCGTCAACTTCCTAAGCTTGCCAGCAGTTTCTGGAGCGAGTCCGGGCTGAAGCGAAACTTGCGGAAGTAGATTGCCAAGTTCGGAAGGAGGTAACTTTAGCCGTCAGTTTCCTAAGCAGACCAGTAATTATGGGAGAACCCTGGCTGAGCCATCTTGCTTTCAGAAACAGATTGCCAAGTTACTGTGAGGATTAGGTAGGGTAGTACTTTGACCGTCAGTTTCCTAAGCCGACCAGCAATTATGGGAGAACCCTGGCTGAGCCATCGAGCTTTCGGAAACAGATTGCCAAGTACTGGGTAAACCAAGGTAGTGAGGTAGGTAACCAAGAGATTGAGTAGGCAGGCCTCCGTAGAGGCAGAGAGGTTGGAAGGCAGAAGGATGGACAACTAGAGACTTCTTCGTGATAAGTTCCTGAACTGAAACGTGCCTAACGAATTGCGTACTCCTCGTAGTCTGCACGTCTCTGAGGGGTTCAGGAGAGGGACGTTGTCCGACGAGAGAGGCCAAAACACGCGTTTTTAAGGGCCTCGGTCGGAGGTGCAAGCGGCACCAATTTACGGTCTGTGTGCAAAATAGTAACGTGAGCAAACGTTGCACTAGGACCGTAAGGTCAGAGGTTGAGCATGCGTGGAGATCTAAAAAGTACCTAGGGCGGAGCCCGAAGGGGACCCGTATCCTGAAAAGAAAGATTATTGGCTTTGCACACGGTTCGGGTGCACAAGGAGCTCGGAAGAGTTCCACTCTGAGGGGCGGAGACGCTAGCTATTGGAACGAGCCATGCCATTAACATCTAGATTGGCTAGAACAAGGTGCCTTGGGCGGAGCCAGGCAAAAGATAAGATTGTGTGTGTGCGCATGCGTGTGCATGTGATGTGTAGTCCTTGAATTTATGTGTGTGAGCCCCTTTCTCTGGAAGAATGAGGTTACATCGAGATATTACAGAGAATTGTACAAATAGTATCTTATACTATAAACATATATTAAAACATAAAAGATTTCAAGTAATAAACTTGAAAGGTTTTATACATAATGAACTCAAGACCCTTCGACAGTTTATCTTACTTGTTTTAGACCAAAGACATACATATATATTTAATGCTTCGAAGAACGAAAAAGAATCTTCCTTTTAGAAGCAAAAATGACATTTAAAAAGATACACGATCTATATAGGTTTCCTTAACAGTATTCTACCACTAATAATAATAATAATAATAATAATAATAATCTAACTTGTTAAAAGACTACATAAATATAGAAAAAGAACCAAGCTTCTGTATCGAACCAGAAGGGGAGAATGTTTATCTTAACTGCTGTTGACCTACAGGTCAGACAGGGGGAACTTGTGAAGGCAGACAGAATGTCTGGTTTCCAGCTAGGGAAAAAAAGAACACTCAACACGAATTTGTATTTTAAAGAAGTAAATGAATACGAATTCTGTTGCAGGTTTTTAAAAATGAAAAAAAAAGAATATTAATTCGCAAAAAGAAATGGCGAATTTGCGGTCCCACTACAGTCCTTCCTCCTAGGGAAAGAAAAATTTTAACTGGAAGGCAAAATTTAAATTTTAACTGTAAGGCAAAAATTTTTCGTACTAACTACAATCAAAATTTGAAAAAAAAATTCCAAAATTAAATTTTAACGATAGTTCCTAGACCTAGTAACTCTCTGATTGAGATGAGGTGAATCATCATCTTGTGATTCCTCGTTAAAAGTTATTTCACCAGAAGCAGCTCGATAAGTAGCATTAAGAGCTGGACTATTTGATTGTACACCTGCAATGATTGTTGGCTTAAAACATATGGTTCTGATACAGTCTGAATTACACCATTTATTTCTATGTCTGCAACAATTAAACTTAAAACTACAATACACACAAAGAAATATCAAAATAGTAAACATGATTATATAAGTCACTATAGAATAAGAAAATACATGATTACTTTGTCTTATCTGCCATTCTTGTTCATTAATTAATTTTTCAACATCCTCAACACGATGGCTGGCATATTGTAAATCTGTAACTTTGTGTATGATATGATTTAACGGCAAAGTAAATTCCATATTCTTAATATTGATCTTTGAGTTTGAGAATATACAACAATCAATGCTATCATTTAGTAGTGGAAGCAAATCTTTACTTGTACTGTTACTTACATATATTTCCTGAGAACTGATTAAGGAATTTGGACCATAAGCTTTACAGTTTTTATCTAAAGTTAATTTTCCAGTTTTATGAATCAAAACAGTTTTCGACACATCATTTCCACAAACTATTGTTAATTTTTCTGGGAATGGCGAAGCAAATAGCCATTCATTATTATCTAATGAAATCCATAAAATATTTCTTAATTCTACTATACGTTTGTTACAATCTGCTGGAATTGATTTAACAAAATCAATAAGTTTTACTTCACAGTCTTCATTGCTGTGTGTAGGTTTTAGCGGAAATGTTTGTTTACAAACCCTTGAAAATGAAGTTAATTCTTTACAAGTATTAAACATATGTTCATCGATTTTACCATAGTATTGCTTCGATACTTCAATAATCAAATACGGATTTTGAGGCTGTATAAAGAAATACTTATTGTCTTTAAGCTCAGTTGGAAATGGAATTTCATAAATGTCTGACTACAAGTATTGACTACGTTTAATAGACAATACAGTGTCATGAATAGTTTCCAAAAGACTATTTGATAATAATTAACATATGAAATGACATCTGATTTAATTATCGTAAATAATTAAATAAGAGTCATTGATAATTAACATCTGAAATACCAAAATTAGAATTTTTAGATTTCAAACAACCAAATTAAATTTATGAAGTTAATTAAATATTCCTCTTTGGTTTTTCACCATGTATGTATTTTTTTGTTTTGCTCCACCTTGTGGAGTTTTCGGGTGTTTACACTTAATTAAAGTTCTAGATGAGAATACCCAGAACAGATAACCAAAAGTTTTTATATATATATATAATCAAGCAAGCAGACAAGGTGAGAGGATGTCTCATGATGGCTGCGAACAAAAATGGAAACTACACTACCTACTAATAAGATAACTTTAACCTATTAGCATGAACTACAAATGTTTTTCTTCGATTAGCAATAGTACAATTAACACCTTTAACTTTAACTACTTTGTATGGACCGATCCACTGTGAACCCAATTTCTTGGATCGTCCTCTTCTAACAGATTCATCTTTAAGTAACACTTGATCGCCTACTTTAAACAATTGTTCTTTATGAGAGGCGGTCTTATCATATTGTTCTTTGTTTTTAACCTTAGCTTGTTTCAATTTTGATCTAGCTAACTCGTAACTGTTCTGAAGCTTCTGCTTTAGGGTTTTGATGTAATCATCATACGCGTAATTAATGTCGGTAGTTTGTTTCTGTAATATACCAGGGATGTTAGCCATCCGGCCAAACATCAACTCGTGTGGAGTATAATTAGTTACTGAATGCGGAGTTGTATTGTAAGCAAAAGCAGCGTATGGCAACCAGACGTCCCAGTCCAGTTGATTTTCAGACACATAATGCCTCAGATACTCAGCAAGAGATCTATGAACTCTTTCAACGAAGTTAGTCTGAGGGTGGAATGAACTAGTATGTAGTTTCCTAATCTGGAACATGCGACACATTTTCTTAAAGGTATCGCTCATAAAATTAGTACCTTGATCGGTTAAAATGGTTTGAGGTATACCGAAAACACAAACAAATTTAGTCACAAAGGCTTGAGCTACGGTTTCTGCATCTTGTTGCTGTAGGGGAATGGTCACTAGATATTTCGATAATTCATCTTGGCATGTTAAGATGTATTTGTTTCCGAGAGAACTCTCAGGAAACGGCCCTACAAGATCTAAAGCACATTTCTCAAATACTACTTCAGGAGTGGTGGTCAAAACCATGGGAAGTTTGACATTAGGTTGGGTGAGTTTGTTCTTTTGACACGACTCACATTTCTTTATGTATTCTTCGACATCGGTGTTTAGTCTTTTCCAAGATTTCGGATCGATATTGTTCATTTCTAAGTACGCTTTGATTTTAGCTATAGTTCGATGAATACCTTGGTGTCCACCGGTAGGAAGGTTGTGAAACTCTTTCAGAATCCTACTCTTTGTTTCTTCGTCAAGGGTAGAAGGTTGACCTTCTGGATCGGGATCTAAATATGCAATACGACTCAATGCATCAGCATTGGTATTACGGACACCTGCTTTATAAACAATCTTATAATTATATTCTTCTAGCTTAATTCTCCATCTTAAAAGTCTACTACTAGGATCTTTTACACTAAACACCCAAAGTAAAGGTTTATGATCAGTCACAAAGGTGGTTTCCTTTCCAAAGATGTAGGGGCGGAATAGTTTGGCAGCCCAAACTATGGCAAGTAATTCACGTTCGGTTGTGGAGTAATTTCTTTCAGCATTATTAAGTGTACGACTAGCGTAAGCGATTGGTTTGTCTTGGCCAATTTGGCCCTGAGACAGGATAGCTCCAATTGCGACTTCTGAGGCGTCACAGGTAATAATAAAAGGACGGCTCATGTCAGGATATTGAAGGAGAGGTGGTGTTGTCAATTTTTCCTTCAAAGTTTGGAACGCTAGTTCTTGTTTGGTTTCCCACTTGAATGGAACATCTTTCTTTAACAAAAGAGTGAGAGGTTTGGCTATATTGCTATAGCCTTCAATAAATCTACGGTAATAAGAACTTAATCCTAAAAATCCACGCAATTGCTTGACATTTTTCGGATGCGGAAAATGTAACACTTTCTCAATTAAGCGAGGGTCTGGCTTCAGACCTTGATCTGTTATTTGATGTCCTAAATATGTTACTTCTTTTCTAAGAAATTCACACTTATCAGGCTGAAGTTTGAGGTTGTAGGTTCGAAACCTATCAAATACAAGTTTCAATCTTGACATATGGTCCTTTAAGTCTCTACTATAAATACAACAATCGTCTAAATACGAAAAACACTTTAATCCTTGCAATCCGGATAGAACAATATTCATCATTCTCTGAAATGTTGCGGGGGCACCGCATAATCCAAAGCTCATGCGATTATACTCGTAATGACCATATGGTGTACTGAAGGCGGTCTTACTACGGTCTTCAGGTTTAATTCTAATCTGTTGGTACGAACTGGCTAAATCCAAGGTCGTAAAGTATTTCGATTGCCCTAACTGATCTAGTATTTCTGTAATATTCGGCAAAGGAAAGCTATCTCCAATAGTAATCTGATTAAGCCTACGAAAATCTAAACATATACGTATCTTAGGTTTGCCTGATGCATCCATCTTTTTCGGCACTATTAATATCGGAAAATTCCAAGGACTCTTGCTTGGAGAAATTATACCTTCATCTAACATCTTATCAATTTGATTTTGTACTTCTGCCTTATGTACCTCGGGAATACGGTACGGTTTCTGAGTCACGACTGTACCTCGTTTGTCGGGATGAATGGGGATGCTATGTTCAATCACATCAGTATAGGAGAGTTTGTCTCCCTCTAAATAAAATAAATCATGATATTCTTCACAATGCGACAGTATTAACGCTTTCTCTTCTGAATTCAAATGGTCTAATCGCAAGTTCTGCCTAAGTAAGTCTAAACGCGATTTTAATCCTTTAGTTTGACTTGCATTGTCAGATTTGCTCAATGCATAAACACTATGAGATTTTGTCATATCAAGAAGTGGTTCAAAATCTAAAGAGATTGGAGGAATTTGTACGTCTACCTCATCTTCAGTCAAATTCAAAATGCTAGTAACACATTTGTTATCGGATGCTTTAACTATAGCGTCTGGCAGGAATACACCGTCTGCCAAAGTACGTTTGGACAAAAATCCTATCCCATTATTTTCAGTCTTAACTTCAATTAGCTTTTCGGTACGTGCTGGGATCTTTACTTTAGTTCCTACATCAATTTTCAGTTCAGCTTGTCCGTCATACGAAATTACACAATGATGTTCAAGAAGAAAATCTCTGCCTATTATACCAGCTACATTAGGAGGTAATAAATCACTACGCATTACATGAAAAGTATGAGTCACTCTATTCTTGCCTATTTCTAATCTAAGATCTAATGTACCTAAAGTATGGGCATGAAAATTATTGAATCCATGCACTGGAGTGGAGTCACATCTATGTATCTTTCTCAACATTGACTCACGTAAATGGCTATACTTAATAAGCGATAGATCTGAGCCTGAATCTAATAACATTTCGTAATTCTTATTTAAATCCATCATTCGTACTTTAATTTTACCCTTTTCATCGATTATACTCTTAGTGGAACATTCGCATAATTGGGCGTAACGTCCAATTGTATCAGACTTAACAGAATTTCGATCAGGTTTCTGAGGTGGGGACACCTTCGTACAATTATTACTCGTTTGTTCAGTGGAACAAAGGAAAATCTTCTTAACATTATCATTCTGATTTCTATTACTATCAAAACGTTTCTCTAATTTAACTTTTGAGGAGTTGTGTTTCGATAAACAACATAAAGACTTATTCTTGCTACAAGATTTTGGCTTGGTGCTGTGGTCAGCACGGCATTTCTCTTTCAATTCACAATCATGCGTGTCAACGACGGGATGACGACGCGGTGAGACATTATTCGGTTTTGGTCGCGGAGAAGGTTTGCGCGGTGTACGGCGCTGAGGACACACATACACTGGGCGACGCGGCGAAGGACTACGCGCTGGGCGTTGCTGAGTGCGACGCGGAGAATGACTATGCGATCGGCGACGCTGAGTGCGACGCGGAGAATGAGCACACGCTGTGCGATGACACTGAGAACGGCGCGGAGAAAGATCTCGCGCTGGGCGACGCTGAATGCGACGCGGGGAACGGCTTCGCGTTTTGCGGCAACGAGAACTACGCGGAGAAGGACTGCGCGTTTGCCGGTGATGAGAACAACGCGGGGAACGACTTCGCGTTCGGCGATGCGGAGAACTACGGTTCTGCCGGGTACAAACATGGATACGCTTCTTCGCACAAGTGTGGTTACGCTTTGCACGACAATGATAGGAGTGTGTACAACGTAAAGCACAACAAGAATTGGAATCCTCAAATTTGTCACTATTTTCACTACAATGTTTATCATGCGGTTCTTCATGCGAGTCTACTGAATGATCGCAATCTTCTAAACAATGAACCTTTTTCTTAAAATTTCTCCTATCCTTACGGGAATGAGAAAAGTTATGAGAATCTCTAGATTTACTTTCAGAATGCTTTTTCTGGGGAAATTTCCTATTTCCTTTCTTCTCTGACTTATGGTTATGATTTGAAGAATTTGCCCTATCTTCATTCTTAGAATCTAATGGCTTTCGTCTCTGAGACAATATGTGCGATTCTTCAACTAGAGCGAAATCTACTAATTGAGCGAAACTATCATCTTCTGTACTTTTACCACGAATTACTGTTTGAATGCGGGGATCGCTAATTCCCTGGACAAAAGATGCTTTTGTCAAATGATCAATAAGTGAATGAGCACCAGCTCTTTCAGTTTCACGACATATTTTCGAAGCAGCAGCTTTCAGATCAGCTCGAATTGTATCTAACTTGCTAGCCCATGAGCTAATACCCTCATTTTTGCCTTGCCTGGCAGAAAACAATAAACAAGCATAATAATCAATAGATCTATGTGTAGCATAATTCTCTTCTAAAATTGTCTTAACTGCTTCCCAAGTATCTACGTTCAATCTAACTAAAATACGATTTCTAGGTTCTCCTAAAATTTTTGACTTAATAAACTTCAATAATACAGGTTTATCACGGGGATTGACTAACCCTTGAGCAATTTCACAACTATCAATAAATTGCCTCAACTTAGAACGATCTCCTGTAAATGGTTCTGCAATAACCTGAATTGCCTGAGAAACTTTAACATATTCTGGCTGTACGTTACTTCCGTCAGCTTCTGCCATGATTAAAAATTCAAATTACGTTTCAACGTAGAAACAACAAATTAAAGAAATGAATGAACCTCTTAGATTTGCGAAAACTCGAAGGTTTGAGCAATAATGGTTTCTGAGAGGAATTTCTCACTTAACCTAACTAAATCTAAATTCACGATGAGTTTATTCACCTGTATGCGGCTTTAAATGCCTAATTTCAACACTAAAATGCACTGCACTTATTTAAACACTAATGAACTGAAATCACTAATGTGCGTTTGGCGTCACGATACAGTGAGCAGGATGTTTTGCTGATTGATGGCCAGTCAAACAACAAAAGCGTCCTTTTCCCTTTTTCGCTTCCGCCAAGGAGGATGGAATGAAAGTTAAACAGATGGAAAAACTTTCAGCACACAATAAATATCACACATGCAAAATGCACATGCACAAAACACAGTTCACTTAAATAACTTAAACTGGTATCAAAGTTTACGATGTCACGATTATTCCTGATATCCTAAGGCTGTGCAAAAAGTTCACGATATCCTAGGTTGTTCAAGATATCCTAGATTGTTCAAGATATCCTAGGTTGTTCAAGATATCCCACAAAGCTGACACCAAATTTTGTGGCGGGCCGGCGGTATGCGTTTGCGTAGACCGGCACCCACACAAGAGAGTTTTGTAATTTACCAAAATACTTCTATTTAGTCAACCAAAGTTTCTGCAAAACACCAACTATAACTCGAGCGGTAAAGTTATACTGGAAACAGGAACTCAGCTAACAAAACAGTCTGAAGAATCTTAGTATTACACGGTAGCGTTGGCCGTGGCCAAGACTTATCTTCTAATGGAAACAATGGAATCGTTATCCTGATTAAGGTTTGATAACCAAACAATCCTTTGGGATATCTCTTGAAACAAAACTCGAAAAATATGTTCCTTGCAGTAAGCCTGCAGTTTATTGGCTCTAAACAAATTACAAGAACCAGAGCCGGGGCGGTAGTGTAAGTACTGTGTCTATTTATATAAAAGAGTTTTAACTTACGTGGCGACGTTCCAATAGGTAGTAAATATAACTCACTAAAATCACTGATAAACAAACAAACTTGACTGTAGCACTTTTCACAAATAAAACAAAACTGCACTAGACTGGGAGGGCACGAATCAGTCCTAGTGGGTAGGTAGGTAAGAGGTATACTATTTGATCTACCGGTCTGCGAACAGACATCAAATAGGGTAGGCTACCAAAGGTTAGGAACAGGTTACCGTTTGATCTACCGGTCTGCGAACAGACATCAAACAGGGTAGGTGTAAAGGTTACCGTCTGAACAAAGTTGGTTACCAGAAGGAATTAAGGTTACCGTTTGATCTACCGGTCTGCGAACAGACATCAAACAAGGAAGGTGTAAGGGTTTACCGTTTGATCTACCGGTCTGCGAACAGACATCAAACAGGGAGTAACTATTTGATCTACCGGTGCGTTTTAGGCCAGCTAAGCAATGAACTTAGAGTCTGTCAAAACACACATCAAATAGGGGTGCGACAGAACTTTAGCCGTCAACTTCCTAAGCTTGCCAGCAGTTTCTGGAGCGAGTCCGGGCTGAAGCGAAACTTGCGGAAGTAGATTGCCAAGTTCGGAAGGAGGTAACTTTAGCCGTCAGTTTCCTAAGCAGACCAGTAATTATGGGAGAACCCTGGCTGAGCCATCTTGCTTTCAGAAACAGATTGCCAAGTTACTGTGAGGATTAGGTAGGGTAGTACTTTGACCGTCAGTTTCCTAAGCCGACCAGCAATTATGGGAGAACCCTGGCTGAGCCATCGAGCTTTCGGAAACAGATTGCCAAGTACTGGGTAAACCAAGGTAGTGAGGTAGGTAACCAAGAGATTGAGTAGGCAGGCCTCCGTAGAGGCAGAGAGGTTGGAAGGCAGAAGGATGGACAACTAGAGACTTCTTCGTGATAAGTTCCTGAACTGAAACGTGCCTAACGAATTGCGTACTCCTCGTAGTCTGCACGTCTCTGAGGGGTTCAGGAGAGGGACGTTGTCCGACGAGAGAGGCCAAAACACGCGTTTTTAAGGGCCTCGGTCGGAGGTGCAAGCGGCACCAATTTACGGTCTGTGTGCAAAATAGTAACGTGAGCAAACGTTGCACTAGGACCGTAAGGTCAGAGGTTGAGCATGCGTGGAGATCTAAAAAGTACCTAGGGCGGAGCCCGAAGGGGACCCGTATCCTGAAAAGAAAGATTATTGGCTTTGCACACGGTTCGGGTGCACAAGGAGCTCGGAAGAGTTCCACTCTGAGGGGCGGAGACGCTAGCTATTGGAACGAGCCATGCCATTAACATCTAGATTGGCTAGAACAAGGTGCCTTGGGCGGAGCCAGGCAAAAGATAAGATTGTGTGTGTGCGCATGCGTGTGCATGTGATGTGTAGTCCTTGAATTTATGTGTGTGAGCCCCTTTCTCTGGAAGAATGAGGTTACATCGAGATATTACAGAGAATTGTACAAATAGTATCTTATACTATAAACATATATTAAAACATAAAAGATTTCAAGTAATAAACTTGAAAGGTTTTATACATAATGAACTCAAGACCCTTCGACAGTTTATCTTACTTGTTTTAGACCAAAGACATACATATATATTTAATGCTTCGAAGAACGAAAAAGAATCTTCCTTTTAGAAGCAAAAATGACATTTAAAAAGATACACGATCTATATAGGTTTCCTTAACAGTATTCTACCACTAATAATAATAATAATAATAATAATAATAATCTAACTTGTTAAAAGACTACATAAATATAGAAAAAGAACCAAGCTTCTGTATCGAACCAGAAGGGGAGAATGTTTATCTTAACTGCTGTTGACCTACAGGTCAGACAGGGGGAACTTGTGAAGGCAGACAGAATGTCTGGTTTCCAGCTAGGGAAAAAAAGAACACTCAACACGAATTTGTATTTTAAAGAAGTAAATGAATACGAATTCTGTTGCAGGTTTTTAAAAATGAAAAAAAAAAAGAATATTAATTCGCAAAAAGAAATGGCGAATTTGCGGTCCCACTACAGTATTTTTGAAGTTTAGCGTTCCGTCTCAGTATCTAACCTATGTGAAACGTAAACCTACTGTTTAAGGTGGAATTCAAACCACCGTAATATGCGTTCAAATTTCAAGGATCACCCAGCAGGAATCGAAACCGGGACCGCCTACACCAGAAGCGCGCGCACTTGCAATTTTTTCTTTAACTGATTTACCGAACATGCCGCAGTAACTTAAGTACCTAATTACTATATTTTGCTTTTTAACTCGTTTTTACTTCATTTAACTCGTTTACTTAGTAACTAGTAACGACAAGGACACGAACACACAAACACCGAGGACGATTAAAGTTCGAAAGGCTCTCCCATCGGAAATCGAATCCGGAACCCTTGTACACCAAAGGTGCACGTGCTAGCCACTAGAAAAGAAATGAAATGAAATCCTTCAGTTTAACGTCCCACGTTTACACCTTGTTAGGCTAAGGGATACGATGTTTAAAGCAAGTGAATGATGATGGAAGAATTGACGGGAATGAAAAAGTAGGAGGAAACAGGTGTACCCCGAGAAAACCCACGAGCACGATATTGTCAATCACATTGTCCATCACAAACTTACCGGGGATCGAACCAGGGACCCCATGCACCAAAGATAAGCGCTCTACCACTTTTTCTTTTTTTTTTTTAAAAAAAAAAAAACTTCCTGACTTATTTTTCTATTACCACCACTTTTCAGAAACATCCAGAACACGAACACAGAAACATCCAGAACAATTAAAATTCCACCCTTGCTACTACAGAGGGACTTGAACCTCAATGAGCTTCACCTTACGATCATCAGCCTAACGCCTCAGACCGTTCGGCCACTGAGGCACTGTGTCCCTGCTAGCCACTAGAGCAGCGGGGAGGGCTATCTAGACCAGCTATAAACATTGACCAGGATATTTATATTTCGGTATTGATCTGGACGATTTAAGAAAACTTGTGAGGACGATTTAAGAAAACTTGTGAAAAAGTAATCTGTGTATTTGACTGTAGATTCAAACAAAGTGTATCTCAATCCATTCTATGTTCAATGTAAAAAACGTTCAGTTCTTTTATGTATATACATATAGAATCGTAAGTTTAACTGTTTAAGGACAATGCGGCAGCACTTCTGAGAAAGACAAGAGTTTCTTTCTTCTTATTCCATTCTTGTCTTAAGACTAACTTCTTTTTGTGACTGAAGACGTTATTTATATCCAAAGGGGAATGCAAAGACATAGTTCAGTGTTTCATTATTTTCTTCTCCGGATGGTTTAGACAGAATGCTGTGGAGGCTGAAGGATGTTGCAATAGAGAGCAGTGAAAGAAAAAAAATAAAAAGAATCTATATTCCACACACACACACAAGACAAGCCGCAGGAGCAGTAGTTGCCAAGACAACCAAACACCGGCTCCCAATTAACGAAGCTACAGGGCGTCAGAAATAAGATCAGGAAAGTAACCAACCACCACCTCCGGTAGTCGCAACAGCAAGACCTGTAACCTTTACTTTAAAAAAGAAAAGAAGGAAAGAAGTAGTTTTAATTGCAAAAAAGACGAGGTCGAAGTTCGTTAAAAGCATTTTCCTTTGATTACTGAGAAATCATCGTGGTTTTGAAACTCTAAGAGACGTATCTCGGTCAACTCTCTGTGTGGTATGTAAAGTTCTTGATTTCATTAAAGTGTGTAAATGAAAACTTAATAGTCACAGTATGTATCAGACTGTAAAACCATTTTATAATCTCGGAAAAGTTTTATAATTCTTCCAGTAATTTTTTTTCTGTGCTTGACAATTCGTAAAGGTCTCCCATACAGCTTTTCTTTCAGAAAATGTTGTCTGGGAAAGGTGAGAGAAGAAATGTGAGAGGGGCTGTACTGGAAAACAATGCTATAGAACGCACTATATACGAGAAGAATAACTTGTAAACACAGGTTAATTCAACTTGGCTTCTGAAGGATAGAAGTGGAGAATAGTTGGTCAACTCTGGGTGGAAGAAACCCCTCGTATAATACGAAGATCAAGTCAATTCGGATTTTCTTCTTCTTCTTCTTCTTTTTTGTTAAAAGAATATAGAACAAATTTCAAATGATGGAAATTGCATTTGTTTTTGCACATAACCCATACAGTTATACAAGTAAATAAAAATGATGGACCCGATTTCAGAACTTTATTCAGAAATTTATTTCAAAGTTTAGTTTTCACACAGTGTTTTCACTTTCTACCGTTAACAGTTAGTAGTGAGCATGGAATGAACTCCTGATATTGACCGAAACATGCTATAAAGGGTTTATTAGGAGATAGACTATTGGCTTGATGTCTGCTGTGTTACTCGAAGTGCTCACATATAGTTCTTGTGAAGTGTTTAAGTAAGGCTTTAGTATAGAAAGATTTGTCAGTAAGTCAGAATTATTGTAGGACAGTATGCTTTACTTCATCGTTACTGTGGAAACGTTTCGTCATATGTGATGGTACCATCTAGTAAGAATACTAGCTTTCCAGGTGATGGTGGCCGAGTTCAGTACAGACTTGAACTCTTCTGTACCGTTCAGAAGCGGAAGCTGTTTTGGAACCCAGCATGTACTCACTTCTCGGAACAGGAAATGCTCATGAATTATTGTGTATATAGTTCCTAACGAAAGATTACACTACACACCTTTGCAATTTCACGATGGGCTATGCGATGATTGTGTCATAGAGTCCACTGAATGTTCCCAGAAGTAACTGCTGTGGGCTGGGATCTCCCACGACTGTGATTATTAGTGACAGGTGTATTGCCATCTTTTAAAGCGCTTGCATCATTCAAAAGTCTTTGACGTGACTGGGTGTCTCATCGCTATATTGTAACTGCAGTCTTCAGTGAATTTAAGCTAATTTTATGCATTCTTTCACTAAAACTTTCATCACCACACGCTGTTCCATGTACGTATAAGTTCACATTGTTGTCCATTCTGCCTGGTGCGAAAAATGAGTGGCGTTATCAGCAACATGACATAATCGATAACGGCCTGACAAACATCTAAGTGGCATTTGAAGGCAGCGCTCCAAATTCCCTTTAAATGCTGCTAGCAAATGAGATGCCAGCGGTATTGCCACGTTTATTTTGTATACATCCACGTCTATCCCTTGTCACCTGCTTGCGCTGTAGTTACACCCCTTTACCACTTTGCAACGTCGCGCAAGAGCTTGCGTTTTATTCGTTTAGCTGAAATGCCAAGATGTTTGTCACAGACTTTAGTTCCTACTGGATGTACTACCTCTACCCTGGGATTCAATTTTAGATCTGTAACAAAATTTCAGGTTTAACTTGAATACTCCTCATGTGTCTGGGAGAAACACTGCTTCCGTGAATCAGAGTGGTTAGCGCATGTTGTTTTGGTCTACACCAGAGTTGGCGTGGGTCAATGAAAACTTGACCCACGACCCACTGACCCACCACCCACCGTGACCCACGACCCACTGACCCACCACCCACCGTGACCCACGACCCATTGACCCACCACCCACCACGACCCACGTGACCCACTCTGACCCACCACCCACCGTGACCCACCACCCACCATGAACCACTCTCATCCACTTTGACCTACTCTGACTCACCAAAATCCATCGTCATCAACTCTGAACACGATCCACGGCCTCTTCTGTACTGACTAAAGAGTTTACACTTGTAATAAAACAAGACTGTGAAATTGTCACTAATCGGAGTTTGAATTTCTAATCAATCGCTCAAGCACCACTCTGTTACAATAACGGTGGATCTGACCTTTACGATATAAAATGGTAAAGTTTTTGTCAGTGAGGAAATTGAAACAGTTCGAAGTGGGGGGAAATTAGTGTGTGCCTAAAATATACTTGTACTAAGAGACTATTCTTGCCAGTGTTAATTTCTGAACGCATTCCACAAGAAACTTCTATTCGCAGGAAATTACCCCTGTACAATATGGAAAAGGTTATGGTTTCTCAGTTCACAGTATTTTTCTCACAAAAAACGAAAAATCAGTTGTTCATAGGGTATAAAGGTGCTCGGATACCCTATGTGAGAGCATCTCCATAAAGTGTGCTCATAATTGTAATTTGTGTAATCACTAAAACACCACGTTAAATTTAAGTTACAAATACGCATAATTGCAATTATTGTGAACATTTATTCAAAGTAGTTTACCTAAAGCATAGAAGAGACTTACTAAAAATAGGTACAAAGTTGAATAACACAAATAAGCCATTACTAATACAAGTATACATTTTCTATAACTCGTCATTTTCCACCTTAAAACAAATCTGAAATCGGGTTTATTTCCTGTTGGTAACTTTTTCGTGGTAAATCATCCGCAGCGGAATGATGTCCATCCTTCAGCCAAGAAATAACTAGCTCGTCTACTTTGAGCTTGTCTAGCAGTGGGCCATTAACATTGATGAACAACAAGTTAGACAATGTTAGTTGAGTCTACCTGTTAGACTTAAGTCTGATGACGATTTTTCTTGGTCAGTTTTGAAATACTCAGCAAGAAGTATCATCTCTCTATCACCATACAACATCTTTTCCATATCGACCATGTCAGTTGGCAATGTCGACCCACGTAGAACAGAAACTTCATCTACCATGCCTTTGATAGGAAATCTTGTGAATAAATTATCAATTAAAACCTGATAAACTGATGATTTCTTATTTGTTTATAAATTTAATTTTTGTAATTACATATGAAGGTTTGATACCATTACCAAGTTCCCTCCCCCGTCTAGAAAGCGAAAGCGAACGAGGTTTCTGGAAAGTATTCAGAGGTGAATGGGAATTTCCCTCCTTCTTCAACTTCAATTACCACACTGCGGTTTGCCATGTGACAAATTACGATGAATTTCAATTAAATTATCATTGTATAATTATTTCCTTGTTGAATTATCAATACATTTCAGTGGAAAAAAGGATGAAATTTCAAAGTTCCAAATCAAAGTAAGCACACCAACGTAAAGGAAAAAAAAGTGTAAAATTTTCCATACAATTATGCGTGCAATTGAAACTTCAAATTTCCGTGTAATTAAGCTTACAGTACAAATTTTATGCCTATTTTTCTCACAACTTTATGGGTTGATTGCCCTGTGCTGTGAGCGCTCCATATAATAAACATAAGCTTCAGCAATTATTATAGCAGAAAGCAATGGATATATGGAGCCAAGCACTGCATTTTTTGTTTCTGATTTTTTTTCTTAAATAACATCGATCGTTTTCGATCATTTTTACAAACCAACTCACTACCAATTTTCCATATATAGAAAGTGCCCCCCCCCCCCACACACACATAAAGAAGAATTTTAAAAAATGCTAGGACACATTCTGTTTATTTTCAATAAAGAGTTAATACACTGAATTTCAGTTCCGTAAGTTTAACGGCTTGCGAGATACTCATTTTTTTCCGCAAAAATTCGGATCCTTAGTACCTCCTTAGGATATTATGCATTATAATGAAAGCAATATAACATCCCAATTTGGATTAAGGCCTAACTATATACCAAAAGTAATTTCATTTGACTTTGCAATTTGACCGTGATGATCTGGCACACATAGTTACATTCAATTTTTTATAAATAATTTATATATTACAGTGATTCAAAAATGTATTTTTTCCAGTAGTTAACTCTAAAAACCCACAGGACTCGAAAGGCAAGTTGTAGTGTAAGTCCTATTGCTATTATTACTATTAAAAACATCAATATCCGAAAGTGCCTGAAGTTCTGTTTTCACTTGGTTAGATATACTCACCTCAGGTAAGTAGACAGAAACAAGTGGAAAAGAAAGGGAAAGGTCTTGAAAGTAAAACGGTGACAAATTTACCAGTCTTCAGAAGATACTCTCTACAATGCAGTGAGCAGAGAGAGTCGATAGATCATACTGAGTCGGTGGGTTGCAGTGGGTGGTGGGTCACAGTGGGTCATGGTGGGTGGTGGGTCGCAGTGGTCATGGTGGGTGGTGGGTCGCAGTGGGTCACGGTGGGTGGTGGGTCACAGTGTGTCATGGTGGGTGGTGGGTCGCAGTGGGTCACGGTGGGTGGTGGGTCACAGTGGGTCACATGATGTTGACCCACGACCCACTGATCCACTCAGAAAACTTGACCCACTTGATCCACTAACCCACCGACCCACTGACCCACTCCATCTCTGGTCTACACAATTTGCATGGATTTTATTTTCATCTCTTCCGAGCACATAAATCGTAGATAGATTATAAGACAAAATTAAGACACAGTTGGGATTCCACATGAGTCTTTTCCACTTAAGCCTAACACTATTTTAGTTGGAAGCACTAATGAAAAAAGAACGCCAGCAATATTACAATTTGCACATGTCTTCTAGGGCACTACTCGAAGATACGTTGTGGTCCATTTACCCTAATATTATTTAGGTGAGTCGACTAAGAAAATTGATGAGGGTAAAAAGTGGTTTATTTCCCTTGTGGTTTAAAAATTATATGGAAAACCCGATATTAACCCTTTAGAGACGGACTTGGCATATAAATACATTAAATCTTCATTGAAGACGGATATAATATATAAACACCACATTTGAACGGTTAGAACGAGTGCGGTTTACAAGCTTCATTTGCATTTAATTTGTCAAATAAGGCATTCAGTCAATCATAGGCTTGGATAGCTTTTAGGTTGTCCAATTTTTTACGTTTCTAAAGACTGATAGCCGAGGTGTGGCATATAAACACACTTCCTTTCTTTCTCTCTTTTCTCGTCTCTGAGCGTCCGTTTTTGGGCTGTCTCTAAAGAAGGATTGATAAAAGAGACAGAGGGGGCTCTTTAGAAATGGGTGTGGCATATAAACACATGTCCTTTCTTTCTTTCTTTCTTTTACGTCTCTGAAGAAATATTAATTTAAAATAGTCTGATTTAAACGAAATACTGATTTAAAAGAACTTCAGTAAAATAATAGATAAAGAATTAGAATTAGGAGTAAAACGTATAGAAGAATTGTCCGAATTCGGCATCATTATCCAAGAAGACACTTTGTATACGTCAAATTATCTTCTCCACTATAAAGCACTCTGACTTTCTATATACTATCAAGAAACAAAAACCTTCAAATTGGAAATAATTCACTTGAGGTAGTCTAATTTTTGTACCCATGAGTTTTGAACTTTGTCAAAGTTGATTTTGTAGTAATCATTAATATTCTTTGTCAAAATAATTAGATTAATTACATAATACATTTCAAAATATACTGTTAACATATATAAAAGAATAGAAGTAACTTAATAATCATCGACCAAATAGAAGCGTAAAAATCTGGATATAATGCTGCTTTTGTCATAGAAGTATAGGATAATATATATATATATATATATATATATATATATATATCTTGAAACACGTTTCCCAAAGTGGACAAAGCGGGGTTAAATTTTCAATATTTCCGTCAATAATTACATATCTCACGAATCCCTGAAATCAGAGTGAAACTCAATATATATATAGACTATTCAATAAAAATAAGGAAATACAGTACATAGTACAGCGTTCTCGTAACTTCTGCTCCTGAAGAGAGGAAAGGGTCCATTTGTATAATAGTCAAATTTTCCTTTTCTTATTCAGAAAGTATCCGATGTAAGGAACCGCTTAAGTTAAATCTATGAAATTCAGTAGAGTCTATATAAACTCTTAAATTAAATTAAGGGTATACAGGTTTTACCGTTTTCATAAAACCTCGCTCCTAAGGGGGAAAGGGGGCATCGTTTCTATGATATTAAAATTTGCCTTCCCTTATTTCGAAAGTACCCAATACGAGGATTCGTTTAAATTGGAGGTGTTAAATTCGATATATGAACTCTTAATTATAAGTAATAAAATACATGATTTAGCGTTTTTCGGAAATTATGCTCCTAATACGAAAAGGGGGAAAAAATCTATAATACTCATATTTTTATTCATTATTCAGAAAATATCCATTATCAGATTTCACCTAAGTTTGAGGTGTAAAATACAATACATAATATCTTCATTAAGAATGATCGAAAACGTGTTTCAGCGTTGTTTTAAAATTTTGTTGCTGAAGGGGGAAAAAGACATTTACTATAACATTCAAATTTCCGGTTTTATGTTTACTACAGCTTATAATTTCCGTACAAAGAATGGATACGTTTTGTTAGTATACACTTTCAAATCTTACAAAGAATTTATCATCCAGTACTTATAAAAGGAAAGACAAAAGCCATGATGATTGGAACGAAGGGGTCTGTGTCAAATATAAAAGTAGGAGGGGAGAAAATAGAACAAGTGAATAGTTTTCGATACCTGGGTAGTATTCTTAGTAATGACATGAAGTGCGAACGTGAAATAAAAGCAA
Organism: Thermobia domestica; assembly: GCF_964235325.1. Taxonomy (NCBI): domain Eukaryota; kingdom Metazoa; phylum Arthropoda; class Insecta; order Zygentoma; family Lepismatidae; genus Thermobia; species Thermobia domestica. The sequence goes on from NC_137463.1 coordinate 216,197,636, forward strand.
GCATAGGAATGGCGAAAGAAGCCTTTAGGAGGAAGAAAAGTCTGTTTTGTGGGACCTTGAATAAAGAGTTGAGAAAAAGACTCATAAAATGCTTCGTGTGGAATGTTGTACTGTATGGGGCGAAAACGTGGACATTACGTAAAGGTGACGAAAATCGACTGGAAGCCTTCGAAATGTGGGTGTGGAGAAGAATGGAAAGAATTAGTTGGGTCGAGCGGAAAACGAATGAGAAAGTGTTAGAAATGGTGGGTGGGAAAAGAACACTTTTAGATAGTATTAGGAAGAGGAAGAGAAACTGGTTGGGACATTGCCTAAGAAGAGATTGTATCATGAGGGACGTCCTAGAAGGTATGGTGGCGGGAAAGAGAGGGAGGGGGCGAAGGAGACTACAATTAATGGATGATATTAAAACAGAAAGATCATACGCGAAGACGAAGAGGTTAGCGGAGGACCGTGGAGCATGGAAGGTTCTCAGCTGTGGAAAGTGACCTGCCAATAAAGGCAGAATACCTATGATGATGATGATGATGACTTATAAAAGATGACTTATAATAATAATAATAATAATAATAATAATAATGTTTTGGGAATAGTAAGCTCAAAAGTCCATTTTTTCATGTTTTCGGAAACCTGTCGCTCCTAACTACTAATTGTCGAACAGGGATTTATAGGGATTTTTGTCATGTTTTTACCCGTAGAATCACTTCCCGAAGTTCATTTCTCCATTGTTGGTGAATACTATGTATAAACATTTTATACTATTGGTACAGGAGACGGGGTTCAATTCCAGGTTGGACTTAGGTGATTCAGATCTCACGTTAAAACTGATTCCATGTCTCATGTAGCCTAGGACCTGAAGGGAATTATTTTGGTTTGATTTTAAGTTTAGCATCCCTTTCATCAGCGAGGCTATATGGGACGTGGACCTAAAGTTTAACGCGGGATCCGAACCATATGGGCTCCCAGCTAGGAGTCGAACTCGGGTCTCCCGCGCCATAGGCGCGTACCGTAACTGCTTGGCCAGGAAAGAAGTCAAAGTTAAATTCGAAATCACTTACTCATTCGCTTCTGTTCTGTCAGGTAATCTAAAAAGTATTGAATCTTTTGAGTACGAGATTACATTTGTGTTCCACACTCAGAATAGTCGCAGCGGATCAGACTAACGTCATTTGAAGCTAGTAGATATGAAAAAAGTATTGAGATTCTTAAATTTAGACGTAAAGTATTGCGTTGTGATAGTGGCGTATTTACGATTTTGTTTCGGGTGGCTTTCCTAGCTTTCGTGGGGCGGGTTTTGCCTCGGAATGTGAAAATTCTGCAAGATATTTAATTTACTTTACTGCAGTAAGTAAGATTTCGGGGGGTGCTTAAGCCTGGAAGCCCCTCTTAAATACGCCACTGCGTTGTGAAAATGAATGAACATGAACTTTCCGCAAAACTGCGCTATATTTTACAATTTTATTTCTATAAATGCACAAATGCTGCGAATGCTTCTAAAAAAACATGTTCTCTTTATTGGCAAGAACAACAGCCAAAAGATGATTCAATCGGTTTCGTTCTGGAAATTTCGATGTCTAAGATGCTTCTCGCAGTGAGCGACAAACCAAATCAAAAGTGGATGAGACTCTGCCAAAAGCTGAGCAGGAGTAAGATGGACATATTCACGACATCGCCAATGATCTGAACATACATAACCAAACAATGTTAAATTATTTGGAGAAAGATGTCTACAACAAGCAGCTCGACGTTTAAGTGCCACATGATCTGACTTAAAGACACTCGATTGAATTTATTTCTACGAATCTCTACTGAAACGTAACGAATTTGGGCTATTTCTGAAGCCTGGGAAAAAAACATCGTGGTTAAAGAGTAGAAGTTCCACCGTCCATGGCAAAGCCAGACTGATACCCAGGTAGTTATGCTTTATATTTGGTAAAATTGGAAGGAATCGTGCATCAGGAGCTGCTTCCGCCAGGCAGAATGATGGACCTGTACTGTCGAGAAATAGAGCGAGTACATCTAGCAATTCAATGGAAAAGTTCAGAACTGGTCAACGGAAAGAGTGCTGAATACCACGTTGACAACGTCAGACAGCATACATTTTTAAAAAACCGGTCAGAAATTGAGAGAACTTGAATTAGAGGTTTTAATTCATTCATCATATAGCCCGAATCTTTTACCATAAAGATATCATTTCTTATAGTTTTTACGGAACTCCCTGAATAAGAGGATCGCTACGAAAGTTTTGAGATACACATTGTTGTGGAACAGTATTTGAATTCCAACAATTGCGTTCGGTAGTGGTATCCAGAGCGAAGAAGCGAAGCAAGTTTCAACTCGACTCGCTTATCCGGGTGGCCGTATCGCCTTCACTTGTTTGCTGATGTAAGCAGTATTCGGCTGTCTAGAATGGAGCTCGAAAGGGAACATTTTCGGGCAATGATCCTTTACGATTTCAAAAGTGGTTTGAACGAGACACAAAGCCTTGAACGTTTGCAGGGGGCATTTGGGGACCTTCCTTCTTCCTATGCTACAATTTTTCGGTGGTTTGGTGAATTCAGGAGAGGCCGGATATCGCTTAAAGATGAAGAGAGAGCTGGACAGCCGGTAACAGCTGTGTCAGATGAAAACATTGCCGCTGTGGAACAAATGATTCGAGAAAATCCTCGAACAACTTTCAAGGACATTGAATCTACAGTGAACATTGGATCACCAGCAGTAACAAAAATTCTTCATGATCATCTTCGGCTCAGGAAGGTTTCATCTCGTTGGGCGAATCACACTTTGACTGAACAGCAGAAGCGCATGCGTGTGGAATGGTGTGAAGAAATGCTTCCAAGATTTGATGAAGGCAATTCTCGACGGATCTCTGACATTGTTACTGGTGGTGAGACTTGAATCTATCAATTTGACCCTGAAAATAAACGGCCAGTCTACAGTTTGGATCTTTCCAGACGAAAATCCACCCACGAAAGTGAAGCGACCGCGAAATGTGGGGAAGAAGATGGTCGCAACTTTCTTCTCCAAATCTGGCCATGTTGGAACTGTTCTACTTGAAGAACAAAGGACTGTTACTGCTCAGTGGTACCCACTGTTTGCCAAACAAAAGTGTACCAGAAGCTTCGGGAACGGCGTCCAAGAACTGGATTGCGTGGGATAATGCTTCATCATGACAACGCGTCCGCACATATGGCCAACATCACAATTTAGTTTTTAGAATCTACGGAGTCAAACTTATGACTCATCCGCCGTATAGCCCTGACCTAGCCACATGTGATTTTTTTCTGTTCTCCAGGATCAAAGATCGCATGCGTGGGAAAGATTTTGCAGCCCTGAAGAAGCCGTAGTGGCTTACGTGAATGAACTTTCAACACTTGAAGAAAAAGACTGGCAACACTGCTTCCAAAAGTGGTTTTTCGAGGATGAAAAAGTGTGTACAGTGTAATGATGAATACTTTGAGAAAATGTAAGTGTTAAATTGATTTTAAGTAAGTTATTTCACATCTCAAAACTTTCGTAGTGACCCTCGTAGTGTTAAGTTAATTTCAAGAGTAGTGTTGCCACGAGACGAGACGAGACGAGACTTCAGGCTGTCTCGTCTCGTCTCGTGCAAAGCATGTCTCGTCTCGTGTCCCGTCTCGAAAAAATGTGTTCGTCCCGTCTCGTGTCTCGTCTCGAGAGGTTCTGTCCCGTCTCGTCTCGTCTCGTCTCGTTTGTCTCGTTTTGTCTCGTCTTGTCTCGTAAAAAATATAGCAGCATACCATGGGAACGAAACTTAAATGTAGCAGGCTGCACCATGCTAATCAAGATCCAACTAAGTTACAAGTATTAACCAGAACACAAAGACAAGAAATGTCACGGTAACTACACCGTGAAGCCTTCACCTCTGGTGTATGTGGTAGTCGGTTCGATCTCGGTTAGTGCCATGTGAGCTTTGTGGTGGACAAACAACGAATGTGTGTGGGGGCCGCGGTAGCTCAGTGGTAGAGCGTTCATCTCTGGCGCTTGGGGTCTCGGGTTCGATCCCAGCCCCTGCCAAGTGAACTTTGTGGTGGACAAACACCGTGTGCGTGGGTTTTCTCGGGGTTCTCCCGTTTCATCCCACTTTCTTCATTCCACCATTTCATTCATTACTCATCATCACCGTCTCCTTTAGCCTAACCGGCATTACCATGGGACCTAAAACTCAAATATTTCATTTCATTTCATTTCATTTTTCGAATGTGTGTGTTTTCTCAAAGTTGTCTAGTATCCTACCACTTTCTTCATTCCACTAATTTTCCCATCATCATCCATTCAGGGTGAGCCAAAGTTGCCTAAAGGTCTTAAAAATAAATTCAAATAAGCTCACAAGGCAAGGACAAATAATTTACAAGATAATATATCTCTGCTGTTAGTTGTCTGAGGCTTCTCGACCCTGGCTTTTTTTTTTTTTTTTTTTTTTTTACATTCTGAAACATTGAAATTTGTTTCACCAGTTTCAATACACGAATATACAGTAAATTGCTCATAGGTACGTTGAAGATGAAGACACTAATGTCAAATAATGTTTACACGACAAGCAAAGTTCGATGTAAAGGTGTCACCATCCACGACACTATCGTATACTATCAGCCCACTTGCTTTATAGTGTCTGTAAAGATACACACACACACACACACACACATATATATATATATATATATATATATATATATATATATATATATATATATATATATATATATAGATAGATAGATAGATAGATAGATAGATAGATAGATAGATAGAGAGAGAGAGAGAGAGAGGGAGAGATGGAAAGATATATAGATAAATAGAGAGATAGAGAGATAGATATGTGTGTACACGTTGATTTCATATATTCCAGCCTTTAGGTTTCCATACCAATCCAAAAACTACTTTTCATTTTAGCATATTTAGATTTGTTGCAATTATTTTTTTTAAAAAAAAGCTCGGAACCAAATAATTTTATTGAGTAATGGAAAGTATTTGATTGAAATTTTATATGTTACTGCACAGTAAGCTCTACTTAAAGTGCCATAGTAATGGGAGCTGAACGACACATCGGACCAAAGAATACTTGGGGCCAGTCTTCACCTCCATGGTACAAATCTGTTCCCATAACCGCGGGGTGTGTGCCACTATATGGTGGTTGCCCCGTTTGTGTAACAAACTCATGACAGTACACCTAGATTAGCTAGTGGTCTAAAGAAAGTTGATTTTTGGGTGGCCATTTTGGATTAAAGTTTCTTATATTGTCGTGATCTATTCGCAATCATACAACGTCGAGATGTTGACACATTGGGTACGGAGATTCGAACTTGTAACCGCAGATGATTGTATAATTTATCAATGAGGCATGTTGTGTTAATGCACGAATGATATCTTAATCAATCCATCTTAGTTTTTTCTTGCCATTCATTAGCATATTTACTTGGCCCTGTATAAAACTTTTTCATAATATATCCACCACCAGTTATTAACCACTTTATTGAAACGATCACAATATTATATTTTAGAACTGGCCTTTGAAATTAATTCTTTATTATATTTGCTTTCCAATTCTTTTAACTTCGTTTGGAAACATATTTATTTGGCTTTGTACATACTGTTAGACTTCAGTTTTTCGTTCTCTTTGCCAGGGACGGCGCCAGAAACGTTTGATGGGGTGGGCAGAAAGAGGCGGATCTAGTTTCTGGGTGGGCGGACAATGAAAATAAGAACTGGGCAATGTAGATATATATATATATATATTTTTTGGACAATAATTAAGTTTCAATTTTTATACTCTTTAGTTAGCTAAGGCTCAGACCGAAATAGGGGAGGAACAAGGATGTGGAAAACAGCTGTCTTGCCCTTGTAGAAGGTATAATTCCGGCATACGCCTGGTGGGACTGAAGAAATGCAGGACTTAGGATGGACTGCGTGAATTAATATAGAAGAACTGCCAGGGGTATTATAGGACAGATGATTCAGAATCTGACGTCAAAATTACAAAACTCAAAATGGCGGATCCAATATAGTGATTACAATTACAAAATGTATTCTGGTTTGAAATTCTCTGTACTTAGCCAATCGAAATTATAGTTGGTAAGGGTTACTACGAGAAGGTTGCAGATCGATTTGAAATCCCTCTCTATTGATTTGAAACCCCTTTATCTTAACATAATGCTTGATTAAAATGAATCTCTCCACCTCTCCCTATTCGAGGTGCTTATGTATAGTGAGTCCCCTTGCCTCTCAGTATGTTAGAACTTCACATTGCCTCAATTGTTATAATTATTAATTTATTGAGAAAGCGCTTCACAGTAATATTTCGCAAAAAAATAAATAAATAAATAAATAAATAAATATCATAAACATTGGAAAACGCTTGACAGTAATGACATTTCGTAAAAAAAAAAAAAAAAACGCATAACGATGCATAAACATTGTTTACACCAAGCTCACCTTATTACAGAAATAACTGTGACAAATCGCAAAACACAACAAATCTTCTTTCAAATAACTGTTTTTGTATCACGCATATCTAATAAGATTTGCAAATCTGGGAGAAGAAAACTGATTATGAATCAGCGATTTGGATCTAAATTATATTATTACGGAGATGTAAATTTATGTTATAGTTGTTGTAGAGGACAGTAGCAGTAAAATATATCAAGAAGTTTTTCCACGACCTAAACACGAACGCATCAAGAAGCTGAATCCTATCAGTTGTTAGTGTCGAATGGTTTCTATTTTGAGGTACTCTTTTGTTCGTAAAATAGGTTGAAAAGTTGATTAATTTTGACCACTCCACGAATCTAATAACAAAATAAAAAAAAAAGTTTTACGTCCCGAGATTATGCCGACTAGGTTAAAGGAGACGGTGATGATGAGAAATTAATGAAATGGTGGAATGAAGAAAGTGGGAGGAAACGGGAGAACCCAGAGGTAATCCACGCACAAAGTGTTTGTCAACTACAAGGTTCACATGGCGCGGGATGGGATCGAACCCAAATTTCATGCACCAGAGTTGAACTCTCTACTACTGAGCTACCGCGGCCCCCAATAACAAAATGGATTTTGCATTAGACGCTGGGAGAAAGACCCCTTGAAACCATGATCTCACAAGACCTGATCTTAATTTTCTCGAATTTGATGCTTTCACAAGGACATTTTCAGATTAAAAGAGGTTGGTTTGGGCTATAGGGCCAAATGTTCTATTCTTTTCCTGGAAAATAATTACCAACGGTGATAACAGAACACAATTTTCAGAAGTTAAAAGCTGTATGGTGTAGCTGTGAGTCAGATTTATTGACTGTGAAGCACTTTCTACTGTGTGTGGCTGTAAACGCAATAGTGAGAGATGCAGAGACTCACTTTAATCAAACATCCTATTAAAATGAGTACAGAAGGGGGTTTCAAATTGGTCTGCTACCTCCTCGCAGTAATCTCTGCTAATTATTCTTAGCTAACTACAGAGAATTTCAAACCAGAAGACATTTTGTAATTGTAATTATAATTGTGTTGGATCCGCCATTTTGAATTTTGAAATTTTAGCGTCAGATTCTGAATCAGCTATCAAACCCGCCCCCCCCCCCCCCTCTCGCAGTATGTTTTCTTCTAAATTAAATGGTTGTTTTCGGTCTGTACTTAGAGACCACCCCTAAGGTTCAAAGGGTGGTTTCTACCCTTAAATCTTCATCATTGCTGAAACCCCCCCCCCAAAAAAAAACGTATCGATTACTTTTCGATGTTTTACAAGTATGCAAAGTTTCATTCAAATCGGTGAGGGACACTTCCGTAAGTGTCCTTGTGGGAAACGAAAGTAATTTTGCATTGCTTTTCTTCCTCATAACGTTTCAAAACTTTCGGGGGAAGTTTCAGTTCCACCTCTGCACTATCGACATCACATCCATTATGTGCAAGTGGTTCAATTTTCTGAAATGAGAGGAAGTGTTCACTTTTAGGATGAAGATTGCTTATCCCACTTATAATCATTGTTCATTGCAGAGTTAAACAGGGTTCTAGAACCTATTACATTACAATCGATACTATCACCTATTGCTTTTGAAGTACAGGTACACCTTTATTATTCTACTTCTGTTGGGGTGGGCGAGACCATCCATCGGGTGGGCGGTTGCCCACCCCCGCCCACCCTTAATGCCGTCCCTGCTCTTTGCGCAAAAAGGAGAGCTCTTCCTTTGGTTTATGCCCCTCACTCTCCACAAAGCAAACGAAAAATAACATAAACAAAGAGTTTTTTTTTTTATTTCAGTCACAATAGTTATTTCATCTGGCTGCACCCCAATGTCTGATTTGTTTTTTCTTTAAACACCTAACTTCCGTACATTTAATTCTTTCATTATTTACATCAACACGGTTCCGTATAGTAAAGGTAAGTTTAGTGAAGGCACGTCTTGTTTAAACTTTTTCTTGGGTAGAATATTTAGAAGCTCACATTTTAAATTATGTCCATAAGCTTCGGGAATAAAATGATCGGAATAGACGCTGGCGTTTTCAACTTTAAAGATATCTTTCCGACAGCATTTCTTTCGCCAAACTTTCCGCAAAGGAACCGAGGGAAATACATGATAAATAACTTTGGAACCCGTAGTATTTCTACTATAATTGCGACAAATACTTAGTGTAGAATTCGACATGCTTATAGGCTAACACGAGCACTACAGTAATTAATGTTTTCTTAATACAGGAAAGCAAAAATCACTCACTTTCCTGCAAAAATCAAAGAAACAAACAAGGGTGAATGACAAGAACCTTGGGCGAAAGCTGTTTCTGCTCCCGCCGTGACGTCACAATTTTACTGCATCTTCGGTTTTCAAAGAAGGGTAGTTATGCCGCGACCTTAAAAGAGGAAAGAAACAGTAGGGTCGGCGAACCTTGGAAGCAGAGGGCAATTTCGCACACTGGTCAGATCAAACATTTCCGCGTAACAAAACGAAGGTCCCCCTGTAAAACCTCTTCATTTAAAGTGTTACTGTTAGTATCATAAATTTGCTGAAAGCAAACAATTTGAAGGGTTCGTCGATAATATCTGCTTCTTTTTGTCCTGCGCCCGCCTTCCAAACGAAGAGGTGAATTTTACAACATGACTGCTGTATAATAAGCGAGCGATTGGTAAAATGGTAAAAGTGTATTTTTATGTGTATGTGTGTGTGTGTGTGTGTGTGAGAGAGAGAGAGAGAGAGAGAGAGAGAACGAGAGAGAAGACAAAATTTTATTTGCAAGATTCCAATTGCCGTTTTCGGTTAATTTCGGTTCATATAGCAAAAAGAATACCGCCACCAGAGAATCCGCCATCTCAACCAGAACTTTCAACTACAGCCTGTAATGAGTGTAGACCTTATCCAGTTTTCAAATTGAATAGATGGGGTGGTAGTTCGGTTTCTTGACCTTGTAAAAATCTTCCCTGTCTTTGATTTTGTTTGTCATCATTCCAGCCAGAAATGAAAAAAAAATGAGAATTCCTCAGTTTACAGCAAGGGGAATTGGGGACAAGACATTAAGGATGATATTCCTGGAAGCTCATGTATCTCGATTGATTCATTCAATAGACAGAGGACACTTTTCTATGAAGGCTTTTCAACATGTTTTCTCACAAAGGGGATTTTCCTTTTGCAATCTATATGACCACTGGCAATTTCAATCTTGGCCATTCCCGCCAGCGTTTGCATTTTCGAGACACGAGACGGGACGAGACATTTCACAAGGCGTCCCGTCTCGTCTCGTGTCTCGTCTCGTTTTCGAGACGGGACAAGCAGTCTGTCTCGTCTCGTGTCTCGTCTAAAAGGGTTCCGTCTCGTCTCGTGTCTCGTCTCGTTAACGAGATGAGACGAGACGGGACACGAGAAATGTCTCGTCTCGTGGCAACACTATTCAAGAGAGGCCTGTGAAAACTACACGTCACAATTTCTTGAGCAAAACCCACAGAATTTCTATAAGTTCGGAATTGTGATATTGCCGGCAAAATAACAGAAGGTCATTAAATAAATGGTTTCATAATGTTCTTTTCAAATCACAATAAGGGTATTCACAATTTTGACCTCCAAAATCTCAATACTTTTTAGACAACCTGTTATTGATCTGGACTTGTACTTCGGCTGACATTCTATAGAGTGCCTCACAAAAACGTTTAAAGTTATTTGTATGAAAATTATTTTATTTTATTATTTATTTATTATTTTTATTTTAATGTTTTAAGAATCGAAGTTGAGGTACTATATGAGAATCAAATGCAATGTTTTTTTTTTTTTTTTTTTTTTTTTTTTTACAGAAGCATATCACGCATGAAAAAAAAATATGAGTCTCTGACCCAACAAATTGGAAGTACGCGATAAGTGGATACAAATTTAGTTTTCGGATGAAGTGAGTTTTTCAGTCTTCATATACCTTTGAACCGGCAAAATGATCGCATTGCACGTGCTGTTCAGGTTAAAACAAACATTTCAGAGAACCCATGCGAAGCATTTTGAACATTTGAATTGATTTTGATTTGATTTTGTTTCGAGTTTAGCTTCCTTTTCAGCAGCGAGGTTGTATGAGACGTGGCGTGGGCATACAGCTTAAACTGAGGACAGAACCACATGAGCTACCGCTGGGAACCGAACCTGGCTCTCCCACGCCAAAAGATGAGTACCCTAAACGCTTAGAACAATTGAAATGTATATAGCAAAGTGTAACTCAGGTACAGTCATATTAAATGCGCTGAAACAAATTTCCTGGTTTCTGGTGGAACGTGTTTTGCAATCCAGATTGAGGTTTGTAGGGAACAAAAGAGAATAACTTTTTCATAGCTATTTAGGCAAGTTGATATTGTAAGTTTTTTGTTCTGATTATTGTCGGTAGACATGGACGAACAGACAGAGCTGGTCTATAAGACACCCAGAGCCGGATTAAGGGAGGGGCTTAGTGGGGCAGTAGCCCTGGGCCTGCAGGTTGAAAGGACCTCCATTCTCATCAAAATCTCAACTCGCTGTCTAAAAAGAATCATACAAGATGCAATTTATCATCATGAGATAACATATGACCAAAAATATGAAACATATTCCCTTAATTTTCTTGCTGAACTTTCACAGAAATGTTTTAGTCGAAGTTAGCAGGGGCCCCATTTTTTTTATAGCCCCGGGCCTCCACATGGGTTAATCCGGTCCTGAAGACACCCAGTACTTCTGTACAGTATAGCATTTGCAAGTGTAGAAAGAATCCATAAATTTATTTAAACCACAATATAGTTGTATCGTTTATAGTATTCAACAACATTTGGCGCATAATAACAATGATTGTTATTGGTCCTAGAAGTGCATTCAATGGACAAAACGTTCACTTGTCCTTTATCAGCTTGCTCTGTTACAACACTCGTAAAGTTGCTCTCCATATCCATCAGTATACGAGATAATAATGGATATTAATGGTGTGTTTGCGTATTTCTTTTTTTCTTTTTTTAAGGTTCAAATATGAAATTTTCTTTTTTATGAGTTGTATCATGGTTTAAGACTTTATGAGAGGGAGACATTTGAGTAAATCTTTTGTCAGGAGATTGCCTGTCATACACTAAAAGAAGATAAAACGTTCTTTTTTTTTCTTTCTTTTCTGAAAACTGGTTTCGTATTTCCTTTGCCTCAGCTGCATATTGATTACGACCTGTGAGGTCACATTGTTGGTCAAGGCTTGTGACCAATTACAAGGATTTATGGACCTTCAGCAACATTCCGGAAGTTGATAAAAGGGTTTCTCTTAGGGTTATTTTAAACAAGTGTCAACGAGATGTTTTCGTTACATGTAGGGAGTATTCTTAACACAAACACACACACCAAATAGAACGTGTAAACAAACGAATTTGAGACAAACGCTACGAGTCGTATGGTGTTGACTTGTGTGATAAGTTAATCACTGTAATGTAAAATTTTTTGGAGTGGAAGGTGTCTCAGTGGTAGAGCGTTCACTTCTGGTGCATTGGGTCCTAAGTTCGATCCCAGCTCGCGCCAAGTGCACTGAGATAAATCCGTTCTCTGGACAGCGGTATATTGTACAAATATACCGAATCCTCTTGCCTTACTACAGAAATCAATCAGTATGGAGCATACCTTATTCATATGTTATATACGCACTGCCCTTAGATGTTACATCATGCCGTTGCAGGATGTCTCACATTAACAGTTTTCCGTATATCACATGCATATACTTATGTTACCTTCGTCAGCTATATGTTATATACGTCCATTTGTATGTGAGATCCTGACCACCTGTATTGTGTCATACGAAAAGTACGTATAGATGGAATACTTACACGGAAAGTATTATAAAACATCCGTTTTCAGTTATACGTCTGCTGTACGTTAAATCCAAAAACTACAGGAATTAGGCATGTAACCTACCTTTTTAAGTACGTCACCTACATTTTTTTCTCAGTGTGAGCTTTGTGATGGACATACACCGTGTGTGTGGGGGGGGGGGAGTCTAGGGTTCTTCTGTTTCATTCCACTTTCTTCATTCCACCATTTCATTCACTTCTCATAATCACCATCTCGTTTAGCCTAACCGGCATAACTGTGGGACGTAAAACTTAAAGATTCCATCTTTTGTAATGTAAAATTTTGTAAATATTCATTCACACGCCGCCGCCGGGGAATCTATTACCAGTAGTAAAATTAATAAATTATTAACAAAAAATAATACATAATAATATAATCCATCTCTTCTGGAGGCGTGATAGTGGTGGGGAATGACGTACACTGTGATGATTGGGCTTACATGATCTGTGCACCTACTAACAGCAGTGAACTTTAGCCCCGCTCCAAATTCGAAGCACATTTTGATAGTCCTCTCCTTCAGGACTCGGTGGTGAATAACGACATCAAACGACATAAATTAAAAGTAATAATGATTATAAATATCAATACATAGGGTAATTGCTAGCCTTGTTGGTTCGCAATCAGCAGATCCCAGGTTCGACTCTAGTGCAGAGGCACACCCACGTAGGGATTCACCAGGTCCGGGTACCCCCTCCCCAAAAACTTCATAAATCGAAATAAATTTGAACACTTTCTTAATAATACTACACTTCTTTAACAGAGAATTGATTAATGTAGAAACATAAAGATTTTATCTTACACTTTATCTATAGGGCTATTTTTTCTTAAAGAAATAATCTATATCGTTCTTAATTTTTTGAGAATGTAAATGGCAGTATTTATCATTACTTATAGTCTTTTTATACGTAGCATAACACCGCTCAATACTATTTTGACGTAGTGTCTTGTAATATTAGATCCCTCCAAACTCCAACAAACATTTTTGGATTCGGGCCTGATCTCTGTGGTCACCCACCTTGACAGAAACGGCCCAGACTAATAACTTACCACCATACAATGTTGTTTTCTACAATATACTCAAACTTGAAACTGGTGGATTAAACTTGACCTGATCTAGTAATTGACTAGTCGATCTTTCAAGGAGTATTTAGAAGATGAGTGAGACGAAAGAAAGTACTAGATGCAGTTCTTCAGCTGCAGTTCTAGCCAACGATGGTGATGTTATATATGCCAAAGAAAGACGTTATGCACGATGCAGAGAATGGGCTAAAAGTGCCTAGTAGCTGTAATTGTGCTTATTTGTCGTAAGATCTGATGGCCGGATTGCTTAATGGTATTCCAGAATTTCCTGCTTCTGCTGTTCCATAAGTACTGAGATGTAGGGAAGTTCGGTGTCTTTGTGATGTTGATCAATTCGAGTGTTGCAACTGTGTCCAATGATAAGACGTGCTGCGTGGTTTTGGAGATTTTAAGCTTCCTCATGTAGGACTTGGGTACGTGTTTCCAGGCAGGATGAGCATGTAGTAAGATTGGACGCACCATTTGTTTAAATACAAATGCAGCGTGATCTTGAGTTGGAATCCGGATGACCGAAGTAGGCAGATCATCGCTTTTGAAGACATTGTTTGACTTTGGAGACTGTATGATGCAAATGTTGAGAGAAAGTCAGTTTCCGATATTTTGTGTTAAAGATACGTAACTTTATACATATTATTTTAAAGGTGGTTGTACAGTGTGTCCTTAAAGTTGCGCAACCCAAAGTTTGATTGCATATATCTTTTGAATCAAGAACGATAAAGACCTGAGACTTGAAACAAATGTAAGCGTGTAGGTAGATATTTTTAAGATCATGATTAATGTTGGAATTTGTCACTTTTTGTGTAGTAACAAAGGAAAGTATCGAAAGTGTAAAATAAAAAATGTACAAAATGAAGAAAATCAATACTGAGCTACAGAAAACTGATTTTCTGCGCGTAAATCTCTGTGTGTATGTGCAGTATGCATCAACATTTATCCATTTATCCATGTGACAAATTTGATGTACTGTTGCCATGTAAAAAGGCTCTTTAATGCTAGTCCATAAAATACATATCTATATATATTTTTTTTTACATAAACGCGGCCCCTACAAACACTGTTGTCGTAAAATTACTGCAACAGGTGTGTTTTAGATTGATTAATGATAAACAATGAGAACTTCCACATAATTGATAACTTGAGTTTTTTTTGCAAAAATTGCGATAAAAATTACTCACCTACAGCTGGCAACCCTGGAATCTTCGTGGAAAGAGAAGGGCACTTTACAGCAAATGCTCGAAGTGGCTGTTATATTCTTGTAGACACAAATTTACATGCTTCACCATTTTTCTCGAATTTTTTTTTTTTTAAAAAAAAGAGTGTTCCTGGTGATTGAATTTCTGTTTCAAAGTTCGTCTTCGGTTCCTCAATGGCCCTGGGGTTATTCTTGTACACCACATTTTTCAGGTAACTCCATAAGAAAAAGTCAGATGATGTTAAGTTCGGAGAACGGGAGGACCACAAATTTTGGAAATGGTGTGGTCACTAAAAATTCCTCTCACATTTGCTGTAAAGCGCCCTTCTCTTTCTACGAGGATTCCAGGGTTGCCAGCTGTAGATGAGTATAGCATTTTTAAAAAATAAAAACTCAGCTTAACAATTATGTACAAATTCTAATTGTTTATCATTAATTAACCTAAAACACACTTTTTGCAGTAATTTTACGACAACAGTGTTTGCAGGGGCCACGTTTCTGTCAAAAACACCCATTTTACGGACCTGCATTAAATAGCCTTTTTACATGGCAACACTACATCAACTTTGTCACATTTTCGCACCAATGAAAAATGTTAATACATACTGCATATATACACAGAGATTCACCCACAGGCAATCAATTTTCTGCAACTCAATATTGATTTTCTTTATTTTGTACATTTTTTATTTTACATTTTTGGGATTTTCTTTCATTACTACAGAAAAACATTAAAATTCCAATATCGGTCATGATCTCGAAAAACCTACCTAAAACACGCTTACATCTATTTCAAGTCTCAGGTCTTTATCGCTCTTGGTTCAAAAGATATACGCAATCAAACTTTGTGTTGCGTAACTTTACGGTCACACTGTACTTTTTACCTGTCTCTGCCAATAGCAACTGTATGACTTTATAATATGAAACTGGTACACAAAATAATAATAGTACAACAAACATATGAATGTTTCGCAGGGCGCTTTATGTAAAGGGCACATTGTACTTTTCACGGGTTCTTTACCAACAGTAAGTGTATGTATTTATTGTACAGAACTGAGGTATGTAGAAGAATACACGTAAATAAAACTGTTTATACTTGATCTGGTTTTGCAGGAGACGCCTTATGTAAAGGAACACTGTACTTTTCACTGGTTCGTTACCAATAGGATTTTTTTTTTACCGATAGGATACCGTTACCGATAGGATACCAACAACTGTAGGATTTTTTTTTTTTTAATCTTGTACCTTTATTTATAGTGTGATGTTTCGGACAGCACATCGGGACATGTCCTGGTGGGCCAATCCATGCCTGGATTTATACTCACCCCCATAATTTTGTTCAGTTCACTGAAATCTAGTATATTGATTCATGTTTCTCAACTTCAGACTTTTTTTTTTTTATTATACAATAATAATATTGTAGGATATATGTTCTAGATTTCATTTTTAAGTGAGAAACCTAACTCTTTACTTATAACATAGTACCGGAAAACACAATGTTCATAGTTGGTATTTCAGATAGTCTTATTAAAACTACTATAGCTCTGTTACCGAATCAACCTACCATGAAGGAGTTAGTTACAGAAAGCTCAATGCGAACTTCGTTTCTTTCTTTCTTTTTAATGCTACAACAAATAAGAATAAAGCATCCTGCGAAATAAAGTCACGGAGAGAGCAGATTCTCGAACCTGACACTTTCTGCACCATCAACCATAATGTTACCTTTCAGAACTAAATAGGAGTCACCGGCCTTCTCCGTTTTGCATTAAGGAACCATATCCCGGGAAACTCCATCTAGATGTAACGTTGCGTAGCTGAAATATAGGCGACAGTCAGTTACCTTTGGGAGCTATAACTCGGAATTCAAAGCCAGCAGTTCATGTTAGAAAAAAAAACTGCCAATTACATGTGACTTAGCACGTTAGACGTCACACGCACATGAATATATACGCAGGCTTTTCCGTAACAAATGCTGAGCAATGTTATTGCATGTTAGGAACAAGTTTTGGAAGATAGTTTTGCTTAAAGAGAATATAAATTTTAAGATAGTTTATTAGCTTGTTTTCTACATACTTTCAAACAAGCTTAACAAATAAGTTAAAAAGAATTATATCTATAATAGTTTCTTTCGAAAATATTTTAAAGGCTTTTTCATGAGTGCTTCCTGCAACTTCTTTCTTATTTTTATATAAGTAAATAAATAATTTAAAAAAACAATGTTGGGAACTTAGTCAATTAATACTTAAACAACATATTAAACTAGCTAATAATATCTGTTTTCAATACATTTCTTATGGAGCAGAAATTTCAATGTCCGGCAATTGTGACGCAAAATATCTGATCAAGAAGAGAACACATAGAAACATCATCATCAACATCATCATCATCATCATCATCATCATAGGTATTCTGCCATTATTTGCAGGTCACTTGCCGCAACTGAGAAATTTCCATGCTCCACGTCTTCCGCTAACCTCTTCATCTTCACATATGATTTTTCTGTTTTGATATCGTCCATTACTTGTAGTCTCCTTTGCCCCCTCCCTCTCTTTCCTGCCACCATACCCTCTATCACGTTCCTCATGATACAGTTCCTTCTTAGTCAATATTCCAACTAGTTTCTCTATCCTCTTCTCAATAATATCTAACCTTGTTCCTTTCTCTCCATCATTTCTAACACCTTCTCATTCGTTTTCCGCTTAACCCAACTAATTTTCATCATTTTTGCGTAATGTCCATGTTTCTATCCCACGCCATGTTTCAAGTATACACTGAAAAAAATTTCTGTAATTAAATTGCCAAATATAAATGCAAAATCATTTACCCTTCATTTTGTTAAATGACATACATTTCCTTAGATTAAATTACAAAATTTTCTGTTTTCTTTTTACAAATTTACAGTAAATTTATAAGAAAATATGAAATTTTTATTGATAAAAATGTAATTTTACACCATTTCATATTAGTTATTTTACTTTTACTTTATAGGTGTAAATTGATTTACATAGACGCTTGGCAAACAGATTGCCGACCTTTTTTAAAATTTACCTACGAATTTTTTTTACAGTGTATAATAGTCCACATGAACCATTTTGAGTCTTCTTCTTAATTCATTATTCAAGGTCCATTTATTAAGAAGTTTTGCATATTTACTCTATCTATGTGTGTGTGTGTGTGTGTGTGTGTGTGTTTTGTGTCCTCCTTCCGGGACACAAAAAAATCTGAATAACTTGTTGGATCATCATCACTTTTGGCCAGGATATAGAGAGTGAAATTTTAGAATCGAGTTCTTTGATGCAGGTGATATGCATCTCAAAAGTAGTAGAAATCAATGACTTCCGATTTTAATGTTGATTGCTATAGAGTAAAAATGATAACAAATAACGGGAAGAGGTTTTCTGTAAGCGTGCCACGAGGTACTTAATCTCCATTCTAATGTCTCTACAAAAACCGGAAGTTGCAGAGATCCACTACCGTTTCCTGTTTCAGTATTAATTGAGAGAATATCACGCCCTACAAACCAAACTAGTAGGTGCACTAGAAACTAGATCAATGAGGCGGAGTCGTGAGGATTTTTAGGGACAAAGTATTATTCAACATATATGATCCAAGAAGGCGTAATCAAACGGTTGAACGGAGAAAATTGTACAACTCCTAACTTTACAATGTATACTCGTCACTGAATATCATACGTATAGAAAAATCAGGACGTCTATAATGAGAGCAACACGTTTTTAAAATAAGAAAAAAAAGTAGAGAGTGTAGGCTTTTAATCGGGAAGCCGATGACAGAAGGACCTTCTTTGAATTCTTAAAAAAAAATCTTCGCGAGACATCTACAACGATTAGGACAGACTGGTTTTGTATAGGTTAAGCTGCAATGATTAATTCTTTTATTTCTTTCCTACCTTACTTACCATAGCCGTGGTGCGTAGTGGATAAGGCACCTCCTTACGAGCCGGGCATCCAGGGATCGTACCCGAGTGGGAAGTGAATCTATTTCTAGTTATAATCTTTTTCCAACTTTGCTCAAGAGTTGGACAACACTTAGTCTCTGTAAAATGGGCACCTGGAGCAACCTGGATGGTAGAAGCGATCGAAGTTTGAGTAAGTGTAAAGACTTGCTTTTATACTGCTCGTGGACCTGATTGGCCTATCTCAAATGAGAGGTGTACCTTTTAATTTACTTTCGTTACGTTATTAATTACACTCCAAAGATGAGAGAACTGCTTTCAGATAATACATTTAAAATCATCCTGTCGGGGAAAGGAATATTTGTTCCACTCCCAAACGGATGGCCTTCACATATCCTTAGCTTCAGTAGTGCACGTAGTATCTCAGCCGTAATCTGAGGTAACCAGGCCTGGGATTTTTAGCCTGATTTCAGGTGTTAGCAATACATAGGTTGAACTCTGCCATGTTCTGCACATACAACGGGATTCAGTATTTGTTGATAGGTATCGGTGAGTGAGCAAGATATCTTGGTAGATTCCTACTCGGTAACGGAGTTTCCTCCACCAGGAGGTATAAGTGAGAGATATGGCTTGGCCTGTAGCACAATAGGCGTATCGCATTATTGATCTTCGGAAAGGTGTTAGCCACCGCCCTGGAAGTAGCGAATAACGTGCTTTGAGCCATGACAGTAAGCTCAATGTGGATTGTTTTTACCAGCGATTGACTGGCAGGACGATTTGTCCTCCGCGTATTAAGCGTATCCTAATCACCTATTATATTTTCGAATAGATGGCGGTGGAATTCTAATCATATAAGGTACCCACCGTTTGGTCCAAGGATGTTATAAATAGAGGATCTGCCCATATGTATCTTCATCCTATTAAATTGGTGAAGCCAAAAAGCAACCGAGCATCGGCACGCCTGATTGGTTACTCTCGTTTCTACCATCGTCTGATTGGCTACTTTCGTTTTCGCCATTATTGTTGGCTCAAAACATTGCGATCCTATTGGTCGGAGTGGGCAGAGTAGGGGTGGCGAAGCTGTGACGTATGACTTCAAGATCTTGTTGTAAGGGCAGATCCTCTATTTTATAAGATCCTTGGTTTGGTCAATCCAGACGATGTAGTGTGAGTCGTTTGAAAAAAAAAAAAAGTGTCACAATAGTGTAGACAAATTATTTCTGGTTCTGAGTAGGTTAATTAACCTAATGTTGGCAGACTTCCTTTATCTTTGACTCTTTCTTTTTACTTCGAAAGGAATACATAGCCTCTTCATTAAATTTATTGGATGTTCTCTGTGCAATAACACTAACACACACGATTAATTGAAATGCATGTTCTTCCTTAGATAATACATATATAAAGAAAATGATAAATTTAGGTTTTTTTTTCTTTCTTCACATGGCATCAACAGAATATTGCATGTTTTAATAAGCCGCGTATGATTGTATTTAATAAGAGTTTTTATTATTATTATTTTTTTTAATCTTTACAAATGAGACAAATCAAATCCTAAGTGGTTATTGTTGTCTGCAAACGAATTAAAGAAAATTCACTTGAGGGTAAATTTCTTGTCATTATGGAACAACAACTCTCAAGAAAATTAATGTGTTCTTTCAGTCGCTAATTTCTGTTTTACAAGAGAACAAAAGAGATGTACTCTTTCCTTAATGAGTGTTCATTCATTCATTCATATATATATATATATATATATATATATATATATATATATATATATATATATATATATATATATATATATATATATATATATATATATATATATATATATATATATATATATATATGTGTGTGTGTGTGTGTGTGTGTGTGTGTGTAACGGAAGTTGAAGGCTTTAGTGAGGTCTTTGGAACACAATATATGTAAAGGAGCACTATTTCTTGCTACGATTTCCAGAGCTCTTTCTTGACGGTTCATTCCCGTTGTGCCTACTTCCCGTTCTGCCTACAGACCCTCCAGCACTTTAAAGAAAATATTTTTAATTATCTTATCTCTAGGCAGAACGGTAATTCCCGTTGTGCCTACTTCCCGTTGTGCCTACTCTTTCGAGACGGGGAATTATGTGCAGGGAGGAATTTTTGTAGGGAATATTTCTTTAGTATTTCTAAAAGCTTCTGTAAAAACAACCACCACCTCTACAAGTTTCATCATACATGGAAAATTGGTTGACTCAGTTGCAAGAATGTTAGACATTGTATGTGAAACAAACATTAAAAAAAAAAAAAAAAAAAAAAAAGATCTAATATCAAGCAATTTCAGAACAAAATTTTATTTGGGTTTCCAGTAGTTTACCTCCAGCATGCTAAGACTTGCAGTACTAAAAAATGCCACAGTTCACATCCCCAAGACATGTCTGGCCAACTATTAAACAAACAACGCCGAAGGTGATGCCGAAAAAGTAATTTTAATGTAGGAGACTAAGACCCTTTCTTAAGGGCCCCCTTATGCATCCTGTTGCATTAGCCCTATTTGTTTAATATATGGCCATCAAACATGTCTTAAGGATGTGAACTGTGGCACATTTTACGTACTATGAGTCGTAGCACGTTGGAGATGAAATACTGGAAAACCGAATAAATTTTTTTTGTGAAATGACTTGATATTAGACCGAAGAAACTTCGTTTTATGTTCGTTTTCGTTTCAGTTTCAATGTCAAACTGTTTTTTTTTTTTTTTTCAACTGAATCAATTTTCCATTTTCCTGTAGGAATTAAAAAGAAATAATATTCATATTTACTAAAGTAGATGCAAACAACCCTGCTAATAACAGAACTATATCCCAGCAATTTTTCCCAGAAGAAAAAGTAGAATAACATCTAAAATTTATGATGAAACTTGAAGAAATAGTTATTCTTCTTACATAATTTCTTAGAATTACGAAACAGATTATTGCGAATGCAAGACAAAACCCATGGAAAATTTCTGATAAAACTGACAAAATTCAAGGAACAGAATCATAGTTGCAGTTTAATAAAGAGATTTTTTTTTTTTTCAGCGGCCATGCATCTAAAATGTTATATATAATTCTTCACTTTATTGAAATAACATTTTCTAAATACTGAAAACCCAACGAAACACATAAGACTGTTATAGTATTCAGATGCGTAGCTAGAGGGGAACGAGCGGGGCTGTTGCCCTGAGCGCTAATAGTAGGGGTCGCCGAACAAGCAAGAAGAAAGAAAAAATATGGGAAGTCAG
The DNA here is from genome assembly GCF_964235325.1 of Thermobia domestica. Taxonomy (NCBI): domain Eukaryota; kingdom Metazoa; phylum Arthropoda; class Insecta; order Zygentoma; family Lepismatidae; genus Thermobia; species Thermobia domestica. Next base: position 216,219,392 of record NC_137463.1, read on the forward strand.
TAAACGACGCGTCGCCCTGAAAACGTATTGGCGTCCGATTAAATCAATATTGTTAGTTTGCAAAGAAATAGATATGATAAAAATTTTCTTGCTTGCTCCGCTCGCAACATAAACGTTTCAATAAGAATCACAACAAGCTTTTACTTATTACGTTAAAAAGTTATTATATATGATTTGTTAGTGTCAGTGTGATAAGCAAGGTGCCTAGTAATGACTTATAGTCTACACAGGAGTGTTTTCAAAATCAGAAACGGTCAAAGTATGAAATACGTGTTCGGCGTTTTGTTGGTGATGAGTTTGCTTAGATAATCACGCTTCTCTACCCAATCGGATTACTCACGACGGTGAGAATGAAAACTCTGAGAAATTCGCAAAGAAGGCTCCTTCTGAATTTCCATTACATTTCACAGAATATTTTTACCGTAAAATAATCGAAATTAAAATGCTATTTGTGTGGTCACATACAGAATAAAATCACAGATATTTACGATTATTAGGAAGGCTGGAACCACGTGTAATAGGCTTGATGGCTTACATAGATGTGGTTGCATACTGTTTACATTTTGAACAACGATTATGAGATCTTTATTTAAATTACATTGGGTATATTGACGATATGTGGTATTTAGTATTTACATTGACAGTATAAATGAAATGAAATGAAATTTTTAAGTTTTACGTCCTACGGTAATGCTGGCTAGGCTAAAGGAGACGGTGATGATGAGAAATGAATGAAATAGTGGAAAGTAGGAGAAAACGGTAGAACACCGAGAAAACCAACGCACACGGTGTTTGTCCACCACAAAGCTCACCTGGCTCGAGCTGGGATCGAACCATGGACCCCATGCACCAGAGGTGAACGCTCTACCCCTGAGCCATTGCGGTCCCATTTTTTTCTTTTTTTACAATATAAGTACGACATATTGCGTGTAATACAGAATCATGTATAGAGGACAAAGCACCTGATCATATATAGAGGTGATGCCGGAAAAAGATCTGTGATGTAGAAGACAAAGGCTTTTTTTAGAAAAAGAAAAGAGACCGAATTATGCATCTTCTTGCATTGTTTGTTTAATATATGGCCAAATATATTTTGAGGATGTGAACTGTAGCACCTATTACGTACTGCGAGCCTTAGAATGTTGGAGATGAACTACTGGAAAACTGAATAAAATTTTGTTGTGAAATGACTTGATATTAGACCGAAATAAGTTTATTTTCTTGTAACTGAATCAATTAATTTTCCATTTCTCTGTAAGTATTAAAAAAACACATCTCTACTAAAGTAGACGTGAATAACGCTGCTAATAACAAAACTGTACCTAGTCATTTTTTCTGAGAAGAGCAAGTAAGATAACATTTAAAATATATGATGAAATTTAAAGGAATAGTTATTCTTCTTACAGAATCTATTAGAATTACTAAAGAAAAAATCCCTAGAAAAGATCCCTCCCTGCACAGAATTCCCCGTCTCGAAAGAGTAGGCAGAACGGGAAGTAGGCACAACGGGAATTACCGTTCTGCCTACAGATAAGATCATTAAAAATATTTTCTACAAAGTGCTGGAGGGCCTGTAGGCATAACGGGAAGTAGGCACAACGGGAAGACACCTTCTTGACAAACTGACGCTAGACAAGTAAAAAGCGTAAAACAACGTTTTCTTTAATGTTGTTTGTAGAAAGAGTAAATCTGAAAACAAAATTGAAAATAGACTTTGAGATCAACCGCATTTAAATATGATACTTAGTTTATTTCCTTCTTATTACTGGAATAAGCAATCTCACGATTGGTTTGACGCAAATTTCTGCTTTTCTATCCTGACCCAGGTTTTTTTATTTCTACACCTTTTCTTCCCTACACCTTGTATCATATTACAATGGATTATTTCCTTATTATTATTATTATTATTATTATTATTATTATTATTATTATTATTATTATTATTATTGTGAGAATCAACAATCTCACCATTGGTTTGACGCAAATTTCCGTTCTTCTCTATCCTAAATCAAACTTTTTATTTCAATACCTTTTCTTCCTTAAATCTTGTATCATACTACAGTAGACCTTCGGGTTACGAACCCCTTGGTTTGGAATAAAGTGGTTTAGGAAAAAGTATTGTGAACAATTTTACACAAAATATTTTTGCTAAATTTTGTTTAGATTGGTAAAACTCTTTTTTTTTTAAATAAAATAAGTTTGAATCTGGCAACTACTGAGATGATGTATCGAACTGGTCATACTGATGAGCAGATTTCATAATTTACCATTTACTATTTTCATTCAAATTTGTTCCTCATTTTAAAATGGATAAGAAAAACGTAACTCGCAGTTCAGAAGGACAGTGGGTATATTGTATGGTTTATTAAGTGATGTAGATGAGTCAAAAGTAGAATTAGATGATGAAGAAGAAATTAGCAAGTTTAGACACATATAATAATAATAATAATAATAATAATAATAATAATAATAATAATAATAATAATAATAATAATAATAATAATAATAATAATAATAATAATAATAATAATAATAATAATATAAATGAATAAATAAGTAAAACTGAGAAAAAATATTCAACTACTGAAATCCTACTTTTAGTACATTCCTACTTGTAATACTTGTAGTCTTTACAGTCAATGATATAACCAGAATTTGTCTTCAAGATCACAGATTGAGTCAATCTTATTTCTTCAATCAATTAATCAATCAATCTAAATATCTATCTAGAACAATTTACATGAAATTATTTAGGTATTACTACCATTACGGAGGTTCGGAAGTGCCTAACTACGCCACTGTTTATAAAGATTCTTATTAGATAATTGTAACAAATGAATATAAATGCACCTTGAAAATTATAGATCAATTATTATAGATACAACGAAGCCTTTTGTAGCATATTTCTTGTAAGTGTTTACAATAAAGTAGAACAATGTCCAAGGGCTCCGATTTCTATGTAACTTTTGGGGTTGGGGCATTCAGATGCGTGTTTGGTTGCAAACAAGGGTCTAAGAAGGTATATATGAGGATTTTTAAGACAAATTGAATTCAAATTAATTGCCAATTGAAAGCCAAATATTGTATATTCATAAAAAAAATACATATAACAATATACATATAAAAGTCATTATGAAGGCAGGCCCTGCAATTACAGAATAAATAAGTAAATGAATATGTTTGTATATGAATATGTTTTATGTTTGTATAACGTTAAATGAAGTTCACTAAAGAATATTATGTTCTAGTAAGAATAAACTTTCTGCTGCAACTAAAATGTAAACTAAGGGAAGAACATGGGAGACCCACATGAGCATTGGGGAGGGGGGAGTTCCCCAAGATCAGTGCCCTTGACAATACCTATTTGTTAATTGAGATCGTGGGACGAATATTCCCATATCCATATTTTATGGGAAATACAGAAACTATTCAAATCTTTTTTTTTTTTTTTTTTTTTTTTATCTAATTCTCTAAGTTCATTTTTTGGGGATTTCATATCCAGATCATCATGATCACGACATTTTTGTTTCTAAATCGTCCGGGAAAGGGGTTAAGCAGCTCATACTTCATAAAGAATCTTTAAATAAAAGAATCACGTACACTAAATGGTTCATAGCTCATAAGGAACCCTTAAAGAAACTAGGCGACAGAACTAAAGAGAAACCTGAAAGTCGGAATTGTCGCCTGGCTACAAGACAGGGCATTTCTTTCTGCAATTGAAGATTTTAATCGAGGTAGAAAATCAATGGTAGAACTCCTCTTGTTTCGTAAAGTCGGAAGCAGTGTTCAATTTTATGTGTGTCCGAGTTCACTTAAGCTGATTGGGGAAGTCAGAGAACAAAATACCACATTGTGGAAACCTGGAGCATCTTGAATGGAATTCCGTTGCCATTTATTAGACTTAGAAGAACAGTTCTCTTTTGCTTTCGTAGCAGACAAAACACTTTTCTTCTATTTCTAGTCTCTCCTGTAGGCTCGAAAGAGAATTGTATTGAAAGAGGAGTAAAAACGTCCGGAAAAAGATTTGTTCTCAGCTCTGCAATTAAAGTGCTGCTCTATTCAATAAAGTTCTTTCCAATGTTTTCAATGGTTTCTATGCTTTAAGCACTTCTCGATAAAGCTATTTCACCAGTGTCTTCCGTATCAGTGGTAAAAGCGTGATTCTTGGGTACAATGTGTTTAAGTTTTGTGGCTATGGTTGAACTAATATTAGTTCTGCGTTATCTCCGCAGTAGCCCACAAGGCAAAATTTAACTTCAATTCCTTTTGAGGTGGATTGTGAGGTATTGGCATAGGAAGAAAATATTGTTTTTCTTCTTATACTTCCGAACTATGCTATGTATAAGTATAGGAAGGCTTATGGAACGGCTATGTCCGTCCATCCGTCTGTCGACAGGTACGAGGGGCGTCCGGTAAGTTATACACCTAGACATGAAGGAATGCAGGTAGGTTCACCTGGTCATCACTGTTTTTTGATGTAGTTCATGTGGAGGTCTATGCATCGTCGCCGCTTTGTGGACAGCGAAGAAATCCCAGAGAAAAAATAGTCTTTGTCATGGTGTGCAAATCATTGGGAAATAGTCTGTTCGAACTCGTTGTCCCCGCTGGTGCTTGCTCTCAGGATTCCAGTTGTGGATCTCCTCTCACTAGCTGAGCCAGGAATGTCCTGGTTCTTCTCAAAGAAAATCCATCCATTGTTCGCGGCGACACAAGAACATTCATTACGCGGTGTAACACAAATACTCTGCTCTCGGCCACTGTATTGCTTCGACTTACCTCAAATTGCGCAGTGGAGTTGCTTGCAGTGGCCTTGGCTTGCGTGTCTGGGCGTCATTATACTTCGCCCCTCCTCTTCTTGTTTAGGTAGATAACTTATTGACGCCCCTGAGCAAAAACATTAGGCGATAACAATGCGCGTTCATTCGGAATCTTGGCGTCCCAAGAATAGATTCCACCTCCTTCTTTAACATTCTATTCAAACTGAAAATAGTAGAAATCAGCCATTTTCGATTTCAACGTCGCTCATAATAGAGCGGAAACAGTAATAAATAGTAAAGAAACCTGTTTCTTGAATTTGATCTAACGTCCTAAGAATTGACTCCGTGTCCGCCCTTATTCGTGTCCGACTCTCTCTCTCTCTCTCTACTACCAAAACCGGAAGCGGCAGAAATCCACAATTACTTCCGGTTTTAATATTAATCTTCATAGAGTAAAACTAGTAAGAGATAGCAATAAATAACACTGGTTCAATACTACATAGATGTAGTGTGGACACATCTCAAACAGAACCTTGAACCCCCCCCCTTTCCCCCCGGGAACAAAAATTTCTAGGTGCATGCCTGCTAATTATTATCTATTCAACTTGTCTTTGGACAAAATTTGAATATTCGTCTATTGAATTAATTTCGTTTATTATTTTTAAAATTGTCGTTCTTCTTCAAAATACATTGGAAAGATACATAAAACATGCTTCATCTATTGGTGATACTTGAGCTCTTACACTTAAAACTTAGGTAAAGGAAAATAAACGAATGTGAAAGCGTAACTTCTATACCTACGCAGAATTTTATTTTCGTCCTTCATTTAATCCTGAACAATCAAGAACATTATATGTCGTACGAATTCAATTGAACTCGTCCGACCGGTGGAATGACGGCGCGAGAGGGAAAGACAAGAAAGTGAACTTATATCCGGTTGATACGATATTGTATTGGTCGATTGATTTGGAGTTTAGCATCTCTTTCACAACCGACGTTATATGAGACGTGGACCTACAGGTTAATATGGGAACCGAAACACATGAGCATCCACTGGGAATCGAAGTGGGGTCTTCAGCGCGATACGCGGATATACTAACCATTTAACTACGAGGGGCCTCAGTAAGGGTGACTAGATCTATAGTTTAAAGTGGGATATGGTCAACTCTATGACGTCCAAAGCTTTTACCCGGCAATCACACTCGGGGTTTGCGTACAAGACAAGAGTTTGGACTATGTTGTCCGGAAAACGTACGCAACTGGTGTCTCGACTAGGAAAGTTTATTTGTTTCAATTGGAAAAGTGATCCACGAGCTTTCAGGTCGAGAATGGAGTGAAACGAGTTGTGGTGTCGCCATTATTATTCAAGTTTGTTCTGGAGTACACTATAAGGAAAATCAAAGCTATAAAGAATAGCAACCAGGGCCAAGAGTTGAATAATATTCACCAAATTATGGCATATGTTCATAATGTAAATATAGTAGGAGATGATAAGAGAATAACAGAAAGGAATGCAGAGGTCTTATTAAACCCTTGCAGGGGTATGGGTTTGGAAGTAAATACAGAGAAAACTAAATACATAGAAGTTTGAATTATAGTAATACTGCAAATTATGGATGCATCGAAATATCAAATAATATTTTCGATAAAGTACATGTATTCTATGTGATCGTAAACACGGATTAGTGAAATAGCAGCTCCCTACGAGAACGTTAAGCCGTGCCGACTTGACAAAGTCATGAAATGACGTTTCCACATTATAATATAATTTAGAATGTCCAACCGTGATAACAAAGAAACTAAAAGAGACAGAGAAACGAAATGCTCTGAACGCAGCATTAAGCCTCCGGTTTCCATATGCCATAGAGTTAGTTATTGGAAAAGTGGTTTCGTGTCCCGTCATAAAAAAAAAAGGTCTCCTTCCGTTTTGTAGAGAACCTAGGAAGAAACAAATTTGGAGTATTGTTATGTATATTAAAGATAAGTCATTTTCCTCTAACTGAGATGGTTGAATAGGTTTTCTCTTACTTGTATTAAACGACCCTCAGCATTTTTTTTCTCGGCGAAAGTAACAAAGAAAGACAGAAAGAAAGAAAATATACTCAGTATGGAACAGAGTAAGAAAAAGAAACGTTATAATGAAGGTATCTATTACTTGAAGGTGTTACACACATTTGTCTTATGATTATCCACAATGTGATGGTCGTTCTTTCAGCATGCCTTTCGTGGATTACCATTTACGGGAGTGATAAATGGATAGCTATTACTACCATCCATACAAACAGATGAGAGGCTCTTTCGGCCTTATAATACGCATCTTGGGAGAAAGAACTTCTTTCCCAAGTTTTCTCACCGAAAATGATGATTGAGGGGAAGTTGAAAAAGAAATCTCCTTTTTTCTTTTAACTCCCAAGGGTGGAAATATAGTCAGTCCATCCTTAAGGACAGATGATGATAAAAAAAACTTTCTTACGACTGAAAGTAATTAAGATCAGTTTATTACCAGGAGGAGAAAGGGAACCAAGAGCCGGATACAAGGAAATGATTGGAATTCCGATTTGTGCGGGTGGGGGAGAGAACAGTTGAGAAATGTAGAGTGGAAAAGGAAATCAAAGATGAAAGAGTTGGAAAATGAAATGAAATGAAGTGAGTTGAGAAAGAGAGAGAGAAAGAGAGAGAGAAAGAGAAAAAGGATGGAACCAGATCATCATTGCAGTTTTTCCTCATTAAGAATTTTTATTCGTTTCTTTCTTTGGTAAGATTTGAATCTTGGGAAACTGACATTCTTTCTCAAGACTTTAAAGGATATTTTGTAGTTCTCAAATTGTCTTCATTACATAAAAATATTATTTTGCAATACTAACATATAAGTAATGTAAGTGTATATATACAGTGAATTCCACGAGCACGAATAATACTACGGCCCGTCTCCTGAAGAAACCAAAGCAGACAGAAGCATGAAACCTTTTGTAGCCTTCAAGGGACATAAAATACAACATTATGTTGATATGAAGAACCCCTCATGAGGTGCGCTCAAGGGGGTTACGGGGTAACTACAAAATTTTAAATAACAACCCCCACCGTGTGGTATCACGTTTGAAAGATAATCATGTGTAGAGACCAATTTTGGAAACTACATGTCGCTATCATGTCTCTATCCATCATGGCGCCCATCCTTAAGTACGGTCGAAGCACTCGTAGTTACCCCTCGTAACCCCCTTAGGCTCCACTCATGGGGGATTTTTCTTATCAGTATAATGTTGTCTTTTGTGTCCCCTTCAAGGTCACAAAAGGTTTCGTGCTTCCATCTGCCTTGGTTTCTTCAGGAGACGGGACTTAGTGTTATTCGTGGAACGTACTGTATATATATATATATATATATATATATATATATATATAGAGAGAGAGAGAGAGAGAGAGAGAGAATAAAACTAATCAACAATTGAGGTTATTGTGTTGTCAGTGTTGCCAACCTATACAAAGTGTTATGTTTTCAAATAGCATTAGACGTCTACACATTATCATCTATGATTATGTTCATTGGCATCAAATAAACACTGCAATGGCGGCTCGGATTTGAGTCCTGCTGCTACTTATCCCCAAAACGGTGTTCTGGTGTGTTTCTCACTGACAGGATTATCCCTGGTACATGCATTCTGGCCTTTATACGAAGTGGGCAACATAACGTTACTTTGTGACTTTTAACATTTAATTACTTTGTGGATTCATACGCAAGTTATTCTCATGTTTGTTCATTTATAACGACACAATACACTCTCATGCAAGAGTTCTGATCTATGAACCTTTTTTTTTTTTTTTTTTTTTTTTTTTATTGTGCGCCGTTAATTGATTTCACACTTGGATGCCTTGTCTTTCGAAAACGAAGTGGAATCTGCCTCATGTTCAGAAACGTTTTGATGTCAACAATCATATGCTAAAGTGTGGATGTCTAGTGCTATTTGAAAATATAACACTTGGTACCAGGTTGGCAATACTGACAACCAAATAACTTTAAATGTTGATTAGTTTAATTCTTTAAGTTAATGAAAATGTATTTGCGCAGGCATTTCCACTTGATTGTATGAACATTTCCATTCACTTTCCCAGGGAAGGACTCGACATTTGAACACCCTGTATCTCGGAAACGAAGCCGTATCGGACCCATGTTTATAGGAACATTTTTACTTATTTCGATGTGCGCAATCACCTTGCCACTTTTGGCCATGCATTTATGTTACACCCTGATATATATATAAAAATCCTCTCATACGAAGAAACAAAAAAGCATAGTAAACATGGGTCCGGAAACGCGTTGTGTCGGAGATATAAGGCGCCGAAACCGTGGGAAATGAATCTTCAAATGCGTATATTTCAGAAACTATTCAACGTAGAGGGTGCGGTTTGAAAACTCACCAGCGAAGTCATACCTGCTCTTGTTAAACATGCGTTTCATCTTGCAATGTGGGGCCGCGGTGGCTCAGTGGTAGAGCGTTCACCTCTGGTGCTTGGGGTCCCGGGTTCGATCCCAGCCCTGCCAAGTGAACTTTGTGGTGGACAAACACCGTGTGCGTGGGTTTTCTCGGGGTTCTCCCGTTTCCTCCCACTTTCTTCATTCCACCATTTCATTCATCACTCATTATCACCGTCTCCTTTAGCCTAACCGGCATAACCGTGGGACGTAAAACTCAAAGATTTCATTTCATTTCATCTTGCAATGCCTGCGGAAGGGATTCCCCAAAGGAGCATAGGGATTGCCGGATAATCTGCCGAGTGAAGATGGCTCGAAAGGGGTATGGATGGACGACTTCCTCACTTGTTAACAGTGCTTGCTTGTACCAAGACGATAACTCAAACGGATACAAAATGGTGGACACTTGTATACCTGCTGTGTGTGGTTGCATAACCGCCACATACGGATGGTACCCAATAATGAAGTTCGGAATATGAAGTACTGTGAATATGCAGTCAAAGGTTCGTAGTGAGGTACATGTGGTGTTGCTACAGCATAGCGCACGAAGCAGAGTGATTGAGAGCTGTTGAAACTAGATGCAAACCCGCAATCAAAATGTACATAAACTATCGTGGACAAATGTATGTTAACATAAGGCAGCATTGTGGCATTAACATACGTAAGAAGCAGCTGACAAATGACCTCCTGGGAACAGTGATAATGTGATTCGCATATTAGTGGCATAGTTGGTGGCATGCAATGCTGTAAAGCATAACCTCCAGGCACACAAATAAAATACACAAAGCACAAAGACAGAAGAAGACGAGTCAATACAGGAAATGGTGTTTGTACTTCACTTGTACCTTACAACGTCACGAAATCTACTAAAAATGTGAACCATTGACTTCAATGTACAAGAGATAGCGTCGAAGCACTTCGTCTCGCACACGAGGAAAAACGTCGTGGTTAACACGAATTCTTGCGGAAGTCTCGACAATGCGGCCCACAAGGTTCAATTCATTCTTCACTCGTGTCTGGTAGACCAACTCCTTCATGTGTCCGCATAATAAAAGTCCATAGGTGTCATATCCGGTGACCTAGGAGGCCATGCTACAGGACCACCATTCCCGATCCATCGATTCCCAAACATATCAGAAAGTACATTTTGAACACGCCGCGGCCGATGGGGCGGAGCTCCGTCATACTGGAACCACATTTGTCGCCGTACTGCAAGGGGGACATTTTCTAGCAGTTCCGGGAGTACCTCTGAAAGAAATACACTGTAAGTATGCATGCTCAGTCGTGGAGGTAATACATAAGGTCCTACTAAGACATTATCCACTATACCGGCCCACACATTAACTGTGAATCGTTCTTGATGACCTCGGCGAAACATTGCATGCAGATTGTTTGCTGCCCACACATGCCTATTATGAGCATTGTAACATCCGTCACGAGTAAAACTACTCTCATCCGTGAACAAAACACGCAGCGCGAGCTGCGGATTCTCCATACACTGCCGCAGGTGTCATCGGGCAAATCGCACACGTTTGGGATAGTCTGTAGGACGCAAAACTTGTACTCTCTGAGGATGATATGGATAGAGATGTTCTTCATGTAGGACGTTCCACACTTGCTGGTGCTGAACATGCAACACATGTCCAACGGCCCGCGTGCTTGTTGAGGGATTTTGTTCAAATTGGTCCAACACATTCTCTTCGAATGCTGGTATTCTCACTGTTCGTGGTCTTCCTGCATAGGCCGGTGACTATGTAAGGAACCTGATTCTCGCAGCTGCCGATCAATTGACGTAAATGTAGTGTGATGGGGCACCGGCGTTCTGGAAAACATTCTCTATACAGTGTTTGTGCCTCCTTTACATTTCCCAAAGCTACATCATATGCCAGATACATATAACTTAATTCTGCCCAAGTAAACTCCATTTCCCACTACGGTGTTTTATAAAGCACAGACAGTAAGCACAGTCGCTTCCAGAATACACGTCAGTCTTCGGTAGACTAGCTTCTTTAGGTGCTCGTCTGTCATATGGCTTAGAGTCGAATCCCACTAACAGCATGACTCTGTTAGTCAATGTTTATTTTATCTCTTCTATCGTATTTTTGTTCCTATAAACAGTTTTGGACGTAAGAGAAACGCTATGTACTGTCATTTCAAGGACAATGTCTTTTTGTAGAATATTCTGAACTCAGTTAAAATTATCGTGTGAAACTGAAATACCTCTTACATGTTTTAATATTTAAAGAAGACCAGAAACCAATTTCCTTACACACAGTAAAATGACAATCAATGTTGTTTTTGCTTTTAAAGATCGACAATACCCTCCAGAGTTCGACTGCGTGTGCATTTGAATGCAGCCTAAATCTGTTTACATTATGAGAGTTAATTACATCCAACGACTAAAGTTCAGACACAAATGCAGGCGATCTTGCGGCCAGAGCGTTTATAGAGGTAGCATCTTGGCATTCGACTTGTGAAACTGAAGAAAGCCACTCAGAATGGTTCAACAAAGAGTGGCGAATCTAGACTGGGGTCGGGGGGGACTTGGTCCCCCAATTTTGCTGCGTTACTAGAAAATCACTAATGTCATAAATACCAAAAAGGCAGTCCAAATTACGTATTTTACATAGCAAAATACTGACACCCCTTCCCCCACCAGTTTTTACTTTCAAGATCGGCTACTGAACACAAGGATCGTACCCGGTTCTCTCTACACTTAATCTACTCTGGTGTGCTAAATTGGAATAGGCGTATAGATTTGAGGCTCCAGCAGTTGCATTGTAAGCAAAAATAAACATGAGAAGAGTATGACGTTATGATTATTATTTTGTAATAACGTCCCCGCCTTATAGACCTAACAAAATGGACACGAAGACAATCTTGATGTAACTTTAAATGGAGGAATAAAGACAAGGTATAAAATATGATGGTGTTCTGTTTACATATTTTGGAATCCGTTAACACGAGCAGCTTGGGTACGCGAAGAGAAAACGAAACCGTAGCAGGACTTACATTTAATTTAACGAGCTAAACCAATTCATTTAGATATCACATTCGCGCACTACAGTATCATTCAATTGTACGTTTATAACAACTGTTTATTGTTTGATTGTTAAGATGTTCAACATCCCTTTTCAGCAGCGGTGCTATATGGAGACGGGACCTAAAGTTTCAAATGCGATGCGATCCATCTCTTGGTTGTTGAGTCCAAAGCTTGAACTCTTAGTGGGGATTGACCCCGCAACACGGCGCGTCAACGTGCAACCTTGCTTTCTGTTGCTTCTTTGCTTATCCACGTAACGGTGCAACAACTGAAAGGAACAAGTACCATTGAAATCAGGTAGACGGTTGCAGACTTATTAAGGTAATGCATATGATTTCAAATCACAAATCTCTTATACATTTAATCAGATCATTCATGTAATGTACTTAACATTGGGTCTCGTTCATTAGTGACATTCACTCAGTTCACTAGACATAACGATATTTGTAGCCATTGCTAAACATTACGCATATCTGGAAATGTGCTGACTGTATTCGCTATCGTGCTATTTGGGGTTTTCCTTTGCATTAAATGTTTTCACAATTTCAATCACTCTGCTTCGTGTGTTATGCTGTAGCAACACCGCACGTGCCTCACTACGAACCTTCGACTGCATTTTCACAGTACTTCATATTCCGAACTTCATTATTGGGCACCATCCGTATGTAACGGTTATGCAACCACATACAGCAGGTATACAAGTGTCCACCATTTTGTATCCGTTTGAGTTATCGTCTTGGTACAAGGAAGTACTGTTAACAGGTGAGGAAGTCGTCCATTCATACTCCTTTCGAGCTATCTTCACTCGGCAGATTATCCGGCAATCCCTATGCTCCTTTGGGGAATCCCTTCCGCAGGCATTGCAAGATTATGAAACATGCTTGTTTAACAAGAGCAGGTATGACTTCGCTGGTGAGTTTTCAAACCGCACCGTTTACGTTGAATAGTTTCTGAAATATACGTGTTTGAAGATTCATTTCCCACGGTTTCGGTGCCTTATATTTCCGAAACAACGCGTTTTCGGACCCATGTTTACTAAGCGTTTTTGTTTCTTCGTATGAGAGGATTTACCTCCCGACGTTTGTCGGTGGAATTTTTTTACGCCCGTCTTAGGTCGTGTGAACTGTGCCGAGAAGATCATGTTCATTTGTTTTCTTCAGGTTCCAACATTTCCTTGCAATTGTCATTGCATCAATTGCTTTCATAACTATCCGTCTTCTTTAGGTTGTGTAAAATCATGGAATCGTGGAGAACGCACTGTACCATATGTTTCCTTTTACAACTTTATATGCTTAAAAAGATTTAATGTATTACTCAGTTTATAAAAATAAATACTTTTGTGATTATTCTGATTTTTTTGTAATAAACCAATTAACTTTAATGCAAATAGACCTCCGACAATGCGTTTTGCAATTTTCTTGGTAAGACAATGTATTCATGTATGAGTATAAGAATGGCCCAAAAGTAAGTATACAGTCCCGTACTGATCGGTCATGACATTTTATATCATTTACTTCTTGTTATCCATACAAGTATTGACTTAGTTTCTTCCTTATCTTTTGTTAATTTATTTTCACTTATACCTTAAGCTCGGAAAAAGTCGAAGGAAATAAATCCATTATATTAATAAGTTAAAATGTCATACTTGATCGATTCTGATCTGCATACCTACTTTTGAACCACCCTGTATTAATGATTAGTCTGTCTTAACAATCTAATCCTTCAACAAGTACAAAACATTAAACTCCGCAGTTCAAGGAACATGTTTAAATTATTATGATTATTGTTACTTATTAAAATGAGTAAGGAATAATTTGGCTAGTGTTAGTAGTTTAATTAAATTTAACGTAATATATCCGGAATCTTATTTGCACTATAAATCAAACACATGTATACACTATTATATAACCTGAATTCTTTATTCCTCTTCCATTTAACTGTATCCTTGTTATTATATCTTTAAACCATAATTTCCTTGAATCTTTCTCAATTCATATACTTATAATGTTCCTAATCCTTGTCCTTATGACATATATTTATAATATTTTAATACATCTTGTTTATCTTAATCAACATAACAACCACAGACTATAAATCTTACGCTACACAGTATGTATAGTCTACACTGACACTTCCTACCAACACTCTCCTCCCTTTACATTTTTGTTTTTATATTAAAACCAACGACCGTTCTTTTTAGGAACTCTTGGTCTGATTTCAATCATTTCTCTTAAATGTATCTTCTGAATGCCACTTTTCCAAAAGCTTCATAAACCTAGGCATTAATAAGATCCTGGTCTTCATTGTTTTAACACTGGCAACGTTTGAAATTATACCTTCACTGGCAACCTTGCTGGAAACTTTACCGTCACTGGCAACTCTGGGTACTACATTGGCAACTATGCTTTTATTATCCTCCTTATGTACGCTTTTGCAGCTAGAGTTGTAATCCCGAATTGACTTGTTGAATCTAACCTTCCTTCTATCAATCTCAGCTTCAACATTTTTGCTGTTCTGCTTACCTTCCCATGGTTTTTTCACCCACTTCTTCTCTGCTTCTTCCATCTGACCACTTGTAACGTTTACTGATGACTGATGGTGATTTGTAGATTTCTGTCTTAAACAATCTTTGGCTTATAGAATTGTAGCTAGATTGCTGTCTTGATCTACTGTTGAAATTTGTGGCTGTGACTGAATTAGATGACACTTTGCTTGCGGACCTTTTGCAAGTTCTATGGTTTTGTTTTTATGCTTCCACTCAAAGTTGGGATTCAACCACTTCGCCAAACATGCCCTCGCATAATGTCCTATGAACAGGCATCTAGAACATCGCTTGGATTTTGCTGGGCATTCCTTGTTGTTGTGGATTCGTTTACATCTTGTACAGTCATTATATTTGTGTTCTGTCGAAGTATTTTCCTCTTTGTACTGTATCTGTAGTTTTAAAAATGATATTTCTTCTTTTAATAGCCTTATTTCCTTATCTCGTTGTTGTAATTCCTTTACAATGCATCTTTTAATTTTAGTGTCCACCATATTCTCTATCTGTTCCCACCACATCGAGAGCCTAGAATTCGTTGATATCGACTGCGCCATCTGTTACTTTATAAAATGAGTAAGGAATAATTTGGCTAGTGTTAGTAGTTTAATTAAATTTAACGTAATCTATCCGGAATCTTATTTGCACTATAAATCTAACACGTGTATACACTATTATATAACCTGAATTCTTTATTCCTCTTCCATTTAACTGTATCCTTGTTATTATATCTTTAAACAATAATCTCCTTGAATCTTTCTCAATTCATTGAGCTGAGCGAAGCGAAGCTCTTATACTCGGGTTAGCCGTTTGGTTGTCCGCGAACTCCTCCTAGACCGTTTGGCCGATCTCAACCAAACTTAGCACGCTGATAGAGTATGTCGTGCTGAGTGACAACATACGTCGAAATCAAAAATCCGATGTACCATCGAGGAATAATGACCGAAAAACGCTTCCTCCTAGACCGTTTGGCCGATCTCAAGAAAACTTAGCACGCTGATTGAGTATGTCGTGCTGAGTGACAACATAGGTCGAAATCAAAAATCCGATGTACCATCGAGGAATAATCACCGAAAAACGCTTGCATAGACTTAACATGGGGAAAAAGTGTTCACGCGATTTTTTTGTCAATAATTAAAAATGGCATTTATTATTGCATAATGGCCAGGAATGATTACGTAGTTTAAGCTCGCTCAGCTCATTTCATTGCAATCGGGTACATCCATTGCATTCCTAGTATACTTATCTGAACGGGACGTAAAACTCAAAATCAACTCAACTCAACCTAGTATACTTATAATGTTCCTAATCCTTGTCCTTATGACATATATTCATAATCTTTCAATACATCTTATTTATCTTAATCAACATAACAACCACAGACTATAAATCTTACGCTACATAGTATGTATAGTCTACACTGACACTTCCTACCAACAATTATTATTTAAAAAAAAAAAAATAGGAGTTTAGTTAATCGAAACTCCTTGATATACCGGGATATTACAAATGATTGACCCGATTTCATAAATTCAATATAGCTTTATTATTGGACATATTATCACAAAACTTTGCAGATATATTGAAAAACTCAAAACGGATTTTTGTATTTCACGTTCGCTTTTGAATTCTGCCAAGAGAGCGCAGCAGTGAACATTTATTCAAGATGGCGACAGGCGCAAAGAAAGCTTATGTTATGCTCGAATTTCATCCATATGTCTGTCCTAACAGTCCAAAGAAGTTCAACAAAGATCCACAAGTCTATTGACATACAAAAATATCAAAATATCAATGACAATGAAAGTTTGTACTGGAGAAGAACGTGTCCGTGGGTTTTCTTGAAGTTTTCCACTTTCTTCCACATTTTCATTCCACCAATTCTTTCATAATAATTCACGCTAATCAATTATCCGTTTCTTTTAGCCCAAGGGCATAACATGAGACGTTAAAGATCTAATTTCATCACATAGTAAATCCGATATCAGTATTTTAAGACTTGAATCTTTTATGAAACAAGTTGCAACGGAGCGTACAAATGAGGCTTCAATTTCTGGAACTAAATATCGTCGTGAGAGAGAGAGAGAGAGAGAGAGAGGAGGTGAGAATAATTTCCACGCTGTATTCCCAGCTAGGATATGTAGATTAATACTGCGTGTAATGCAGAATTTCACTTATGAGTATGATCCTAAATCCGTACACACAACATTGACGTTAGCTCATGTTATTAATAAGTAAAAAAATATTTTAACAGGATTTGTATGTAGCTTGGTGGCAGTTCAGTTTTGTGGTAGTTAATGCGCCTTTTGGTGGTGATCATTTGTCAAACAAATGAAATATGACCGGCAGATCATCTCTAACACTGGACGTGATGTGGCCATGTCATTCGTCAAACCAAATGAGAGCAATTCATGAACGCGCAATGAATATTTCGTGTGTGTTCGCTCTCATATTGGCACAAGTACTTTATTTCCTCTAAAAAAAAAAAAAAAAATCATTGGGTCACCGGCAGATGCAGTAGGGTCGATGGAGAGGGAATATCGCCTTCTGGACGATTAATGTAGGCTTGAGATACAGAGTTTTACATCAAACCATAATAAAGTAGTGCCATATTTTATACGTATATAGGCCTATGAAAAGGTAGTTGGAGACAGGCATTTGCCCTCACCGCCCTTCCCGTGAATCCGCAAGTGATATGGATTGAAAGTATTCTAAGTGGAAAGTTCGAAATATTTAACTACAGAAAGCTACCTGTTATTCGATCACTATGAAACCAGGCTCCGGTCGGATTACGAAAAGATCGATTAAAACGAAGCCGGATAAAGTGCGATAACTTTTTTTTTTTTTTTTTTTTGACTATGAGGCGATACTGTAACAGTGGACTGCAACCTGTTTTGCCGAAATGCTTCTAAAGCTTCGGCCGGCCATGCTCACTTTGTGTTTGTCAATTGTTATTCATATGTTTTTGCGCATATTATATATTATTTGTTGCATTAAAGTTTGCGTAAGTTCGTTACGTAGGGTGTGAATCTGGACTCGGTGGGTGGAATTTTTTGTTTATAGTTGAGATTATAGAAGTGACATATTGGTCTTTCGGACCTATTCATAGAAAGTTTCTTTTTAAAATATATATATGTATATTTATTTACGTATTTAGTTTTGTAGGTATATTAGAGAGAGAGAGAGAGATAGATAGATGGACAGATAAATAAATAAATAAATAAATAGAGAGAGAGAGAGAGAGAGAGAGAGAGAGAGAACATTGGCGAGGTAGTCGTGGACTCAAAGCGGGCGATCGCTCGCGGGGCGGACCGCCATTTCTTCGTTTGGGGCCGCCAGCTATCCGCAGCCGTCTTGCTAATGGAGTAGCCTGTTGAACCTTACACAAAACAGTTCCAAACCGAACTCTAAATTATAATTTAAGGTGAAATTTATATGGTGAAATATCTCAAGCCCTAAACATAAAAATCTTGAAAATTTTTAAAACTAGTACCGTATTCTTCTTTCTTGGTTTCTTTTTTTCTTTTTCTTTTTTTCTTTTTTTAAAAAGAGTAACTTGCTAAAATGTGGAGAAGGAACTAGTAATCACTCAGATACTTATATTACGGTAAATTAACTGGATGAATTTTCTGGAAACAAATACAAACGCTATTTGCAGGAAAAATATTTTAATTTACTAAAGAGGTATTTAATTAAATAAACGAGCGAAAATGAAATTTTTCCTTAAACGCGAAGACATTCCATTTCATGTCTCTTTCACATAGCAGGCAGAAGATTCTTTTTATTTTATTTGCTTTTTTTTTTTTTTAAATAGCCGTATTCACTAAAATAATTAATGGCATTCCGTTTGAATATTTATATAGCATCCTTTTCAAATAATGATATAACATTTCGTAGAAATAAATCTTCTTATATGTATTGGAATAGTACGAGTATACGAGTACGGTGAATGTCATAGCAATAAAGACTGATTTATACGGAAGAGAGATTTAATTTATTGAGTGTAAAAACAAAAAGGTAAACATGATACGAAAATGAATTAAATGGAATCTTTCAGTTTAACGTCCCACGATTCCTCTCTTTAGGCTAAGGGAGACGGATGATTAAGGCAAGTGAATAATGATGGAAGAATTGGTGAAAGTAGGAAATAGGAGTACCACGAGAAACCCCATGGACATAGTGTTGTTTACCACAAACTCACTTGGTCGGGGATCGAACCAGTGACCCGATGCACCAGAGATAAACGCTCTACCACTGAGCAACCATGGCCACGCTATACTAGAAATTTAGATTATATGAGTAGTTGTTAATGTCGCCTCAATAAGTTGCATTGTTCTTCTCCAGCATTAATTTTTAGACTTCCAAACTATGCTATGCATAAGTATCGGAAGTCTTATACAATGACTTTGTTTGTCCATTCGTCTATAGGTATGAGAGCATAAACGGCAAAAGATGTCGAGATGCAGTTTTCTGCAATCGATTTAGCTTGCCAAGAATAGATCCCGCATTCTCCAGTAACCCTCTATTGAAACTGGAAGTGGTTGAAATTAACCATTTCCTATTTCAAAATTTATCGCAATAGAACAAAAATGGTAACATGTAGCGACAAGCGGTATTTTGCAATCGATTCAGAGTCTCAAAAGTACATAATACCAGCACAGCCCATAACACTCTAACAAAACCGGAAGTGTTTGAAATTTATTACTGTTACTACTTTCGGTTTCAATACTGTTAAAATTACTTTGATAAGGTAGTAAGTAGAGCAATTTAGTACATGGGATTTCGTTTTCTCCCACAATCTTTTTATTATAAAATTCCTGTTATATACAATATAACACACAAAATCACTAAAAGTATAGCTCGAAGGTCAATACAATATTCTATACGTATTTTGAGTAAACAGGGGTCTGAAGATCCAGGCAGCCAAGAGAAGGATACCTCAAAGCTCCAGGTAAGCTAAATGGCAGTGGTTTAGGAATTCGCAGTGCACCAAGCAAGCAAAAACAGGTTGAAGTCTCGCAGAGCTTCAGGCAAGCCAAGTAGGTAAGGAAACTATAGAGCTCCAGGCAAAGCTAATTGGTTACGATTAGGATCTCTCAGAGTTCGAGGGAAGCTAAGAGAGGTGTTGAGTTCCTAGAGAGCTCCAGAGAAGCTAAGTGGGCAGGAATGGCCATCCGAAACTGGCGTCGATGGAGACCTTACCTGGTGTTTTATACCTTCTTCTGGACAGAGATGGTGGTAGTGCTCCTCTTCTGTCACAAGACCTGATGATGAAGAAAATATCTGTCGTCTGCTTGCTTGTAGTAATTGCACTAAGAAATCATGTGATTTTGTGTACAAACAAGCACGTGTTGATTTATACAAAAATGGGCCACGTGTAGGATATTACAATACGATTTCCGTAAAGCAAAAATCCTAAGAGATATCGAGATGCAGTTTTCTTGCAATCGGTTCAGTTTCTTATGAGCAGGTTCTTATATTCTCTCTTAACCATCTATTCAATCCCGAATTGGTTCAAATTAACGATTTCTGGCTTTAACCTTTATCGCCATAAAATAAATACAGTAAGGCATAGTGAGTAATGGTTTTGGCATGGATTCGTCGTCCGAGGAACAGGTTCTGTCTTGGATCTTATTAATCTCGTGCTACTAGTACTAAATAGTTATAGATGTACTACTTCAGTTTGAGTATTGAATTCCTATAGTTTAGAAGTCTACGGTGGTTTCACATTGTGAAACAAAACTTACTTGTTAGGTTTAGAAATTACTTAGTTTTTCTCAATTTTCTGAGAAAACTACACAGCGTAGTTATATTATTTTCTTCAGCTTCATAAGATCTAAAATTGGTATGCTTCATATTTAGATAGTTTCTTTAAACTCTAATAATATTGTAGAAATATTCATCATGAATTGTTTTATCTAAAAAAATAAAAAATTAAATTTTCAATCACAACGACGCCAACGGCTACTCATATATATATATATATATATATATATATATATATATATATATATATATATATATATATATATATATATATTTACATAATCCCTGTTATACAGCATATTATTTGTTATTTTGAATTCTTATTATCTTCACAATATGCAAACCCAGTCTCATCACGTATTCATTGGAAACCAATATATTTACATCGTATCAGACGGTGATAGTATTACTGTCAACCAGAAATAAACTGTTTTACATATCAAACACTTTGGGAAAAGGTTTGTTTTAAATCCTTGATCACACACAAATCATCATCGAACTTCAAATCTTTATTTCAGTTGCTTCGTCATTGGGGTTTCTTGTAATACACAAATTTAAATTTCATTTCTTTTTTCTCTTTCTTTTTTCTTTGTGAGATCAAAATAATAAAGGAGTTTTTTTAATGCGGAAGATAAAATGGAACTCGATATTCGGTAAGTGGTTGATTTCTGCGACTTCCGGTTTGCACAGTAAATTATCAGGGAAGATGGTAATATTCTTAGAAGGCTATATCGATTTGAAAAATAATAACTTCTCTCTATCTCTTAGTGATCAACGTTAAAACCGGAAATGGTAGATTTCTATGATTGTTTATGCTCTATATTGACCAAATTTCTATGATCGTTTATATTCTACATTGATCAACGTTAAAACTGAAAATGATAGATTCTATGATCGTTTACTCTCAATATAAATCAATGTTAAAACCGGAAATGGTAGATTTCTATGATCGCTTATTCTCTGTATTGATCAACGTTAAAACAAAATAGTAGATTTCTATGATCGAGTATGCTCTATATTGGTGAACGTTAAAACCGAAAATGGTAGATTTCTATGATCGTTTATACTCTATATTGATCAACGTTAAAACCGCAAATGGTAGATTTCTATTATCGTTTATGCTCTATCTTAATCAACATTAAAACCGGAAAGGTAGATTTCTATGATCGTTTATGCTCTATATTGATCAACGTTAAAACCGGAAATAGTAGATTTTTATGATTGTTAATTCTCTTTATTGATCAATGTTAAAACCGGAAATAGTAGCTTTGTATGATCGTGTATGCTCTATAATGATAAAAAATGTTAGATTTCTATGATCGTTTATACTCTATATTGATCAACGTTAAAACCGGAAATGGTAGATTTTTATGATCGTGTATGCTCCATGTTGAACAACGCTAAAACCTTAAATGACAAATTGTATGATCGTTTGTGCTCCATATTGATATGAACGTTGAAAAATCGGAAATGTAGATTTTTATGATCGTTTATGCTCTATATTGATCAACTTTAAAACCGAAAGTGGTAGATTTCTAGGATCGTTTATGGTCTATATTGGTCAACGTTAAAACCGGAAAGGTAGATTTTCATGATCGTGTATGCTCTATATTAACGTTAAAACTGGAAATGTTATCATTTCCGGTTTGAATGTCACCTTCATCAACAAACCCGATCCCTAATTTTTGATTCTTTAAATCTTGGCCGAAATTGATCTAGGTCCATTAATTAATTCTTTAGGTTTTTCTCTCCTGAATGGACGGATATAATTAAAAAGAGAAAGAGAGATAGGTTAAGATATTACTTAAGAAGTTATTTAATCATAGGCAAAGAAAATTTATAGACGAGGATCTCCGAAAGAACTAAGGATTTCTTCGATTGAGTCGGAAGGAGTTGGTTTTATCATCGGTTTTTGTACGTTATGTAATTAGCTGTGATAGTAATCAGCATGTTTTCATCTGCTTCCCTTGTTGTAAATAGCAGATTCTAAACGAAAAATCAGATAAAAAAATTAAACTTACTACACAGATCTCTGCTATTCATTTGCATTTCTGCAGGGGTGCCCACAAGGGGGGGCTATGACGCAAACTGCGTCATTGAAATATTTGGGGGGGTTAAAAATCTATATAAATATGTTTGAGGGGGTGTAAAAATTAATCGAAAAGATTTTTTTTCATGGAAGAACACCTATGGATAGACAATTGCGGGGGGGTGCGTCATGGACATAAGGGGTGGGTGGGCACCCATTGTATTTATTCAATAATTTAAACAAAAGTAACTAATGTACATTTATATCATTTGAGTTTCTTGGATTATTGTATATTAAGTTTCATATTCAATTTCCTGCTTTTCTTTTTATTGTTTTTGCACAGCGCGACTCAGTGTTGGTAGGAGTCCTTAAGAAAATTTCCCTCAACTAGCACAAAATTTTTCCTTTTCTTATCAATTTTTTCCTGTTGTGTTGAAATGTTCAATTCCTATGATTGTAGTGATAAGATTAATTTAGCTGTATTAAAGAGAGTGCCAACCACATTTGTTTTATTCATTTACTAATTTTTGTCTTTTTCTTCATTTTTTTTTTTTTTTTACAAAAAAGAAATACACAAATACAGCCAGTCAAGAATGGATGCGAACACCCTTGGCTACTTTGAACACAGGCACACATACAAATTATTGCCATTGTATTGATTTATTCTTGAAGAACAAAGAAAAATTTAAGCATTTATATTGGTCAATCAGTCAGCTAGAGAATTTCCCTGGATTTCCAAGTTTTATCGGAAAATTCCCCTTTTCCCTTTTTGCAAAATTTTCCTCCAACTACGAACACTGGCGCGACTTCTTCATCAGACTGCGGTTGCAGTCAAAATTTCCACGCAGCTGATGTCACATTGAGAGGTAGTTTCTGAGTCGGAAGCAAGAAAGAGGTGCTACTGTATCCATCATGTAAGTGACCACGCGAGATATCAATTTTCTTTTAAAGTTTATTGTCTGTGTGTCAGACTAGGAATTAATAACAGGTATAGTGGAAGATAAAGCGAGGAGAAAAAAAAACTATTGTGGTTCATTAAAGATATATTACAGGTTTTTTACTGGTCAGGCAAGTCAGGGAAAACTCTGGGAAAATGGTGCAGGTCAGGGAAGCTCAGGGGAAAAGTCTGGAAATTAGAGAATGTCAATGAAATGTTATAAAATATGTTTTCTAACATTAAATGTACAACAATTTTAATTTAGCCAACCATTATAATAGATATTTGGTTTTTATTGCTATTATTTGTCTTCTACATACAATATTAATGATCAGAGTATGGGACGTTGCTCAGATTTTTATTGGATGTAAGTGAAATGCACGTTACTCTCTATCTCTATAGAATAAATGTTCTCATATATAAACATTCACCGTTATTTAATTCCTTATTTATATGCCAACGTCATCCGACACCTATCATGAAAGTCAGGGAATTTCTAGCCAAAGGACAGGAAAAATCAGTGAGAAGTTAGGGAAATAGATTTCTCTAGATCAGTAGGAACGCTGTATTAAGAAGGCTATAATATAAGAAGAAAGTGAAGATATTAGCAGAAGACCAACTCATTAAGTTTTTCAATTTGCGGCAAGTAATCTCTTAGTAAGGGAAGTAATATTTCCGATGATAATGAGATGTTAAAATCGTTGTACATTCTATATTTATAGAATAATAATAGTAAAAACTTCCCTGTCTCTTTCTTCTGAACGCGAATTCTTTAATAAATAGTTCTTGCTACGGAGAATTGAATATCTTCCATCTTCAGCAACAGCTTTAGGAGAGAAAGCAGTAAAAGCTCTATCAAAAGGTGGATAACCCAATATTTCAGTGTTCTTCTTAAGAGAACGATACAACATCCAAAGAAAAAGTTTCTCCGTCTTTAACGTTAAGAGAGCTAAACGGTTACTCTTCCCTCTCGTCTCTACTTGTTGCACTTTAGTAAAGAAAATTAGGCTCGATCTATCAAAGTTTCCTTCCTTTTACTTTTCTCGTTTGTATCATCCCTCTTTCGTGTTCCTTTATCATCTATCTTTTTCTTTAACTTCGTTTTATCGTCCCGTGGAGGACTAGTTTCTTTACTGTTATAAAGCATGTCCTATTTTAAGCAACTTTCTTGTTATTACTTAAAAAAAAAAAAAAAAAAAAGAATGCTTAATCTGCCAACGTTCTTAATTTTTATATTCGGCTGCAAAAAGGAAAGAAGATGCTTTCAAAATTTCTATTCATTAGAAATTTTACTTTTGGAAAGGACAGAAAACGGTATATATATTGCTTACACAAGTTCTGACAAATTTAATCTACCTGAAAAGCTAATAAGCTTGGATTCAGAAGGAATTTTATTGATTATTTTGCAAATTTCTTCTTTGAGTAACGTTATTTTTGTGTACATCTGTATCTGCACTTCTAAAAGCAAAGCTTTTATTTAAAAGGCATTGAAGCCCGGTAAAGCAATAAGGCTTTATGACATTTCTAAGAGCATCGGTGCAGGGGCGGATCCAGGACCGACTTCTGGGGGGGGCGGTGGGTTGACATACTGCTACTTTTTTTAAGGGCACAAAACTTTGGAATGGGTTTTATTTATATATATAAAATAAGAAAGTTTTCCTCTTCTGGGGGGGGGGCGATCGCCCCGATCGCCCCCCCTGGATCCGCCCCTGCATCGGTGTATCTTTTAGCCCTTTCGACGAGTATACTCGTACAACGGCATGAGCTATATACCTTAATTAATTCTTCTTTCTTTCATTTTTAGTTTTTGTAGTGGACAAACACCGTGTGCATGGAATTTCTCGGGATTCTCTCTTTTTCACACAATTCGCTCATTCCACCATTGGTTCATTATCATTACCAACGTCTCCCTTCACCTCGGAGCATAATACTGGGACGTTAAACTAAAAAAAAACAGCTTTACGTCTCACTATTACGTCTCGCAGGCTAAAGGAGGCGGGTAATTAATGAAAGCGAATTACTGTGAAACAATTTGTGAAATGATAGTGTGGGTGGAAAAGGGATTAATTAAAACTCTACAGAATTCAAATGAATATTAATGTCTTTTAAATCTCGACTGTTAATATGGTAGCTGAAGGCACGCAAACTAAGCAAACATTTTTGCCTTCTATTTCGCAACAGTGGATCCTATCATTCAATTTTTTTTTGGGATTGTGTGTTTAGTTATGTATATCGGAACGAAGGGAACATTTCAACATATTTTAACATACAATGTTATTTTACCGATTAAAAATACTCATAACTCATTCTAAACTGTATTCAGATACGTGAAAGTGGTATCAATGTAAAGGGAAACTCAAAAGCGTTAATTTACATCAAATGTAATATATAAAATTGAAAGTTATTATGTTTGTGACTTCATAACTGTTGAAGCACCCGGCCAATCTCGATCAAATTTTTAACATAGATGAGATTCGGACCTGAGAAGTTTTCTATCATTTCACTTTGACGGTAGAACTTAGGGGAGGAAGAGATAGAAATAAAAAAAGGAGAAAGTGACTATCCTTGCGACTTAATAGCTCTTGAACCACGCGACTGATCTCGATCAAATTGCCACATAGATAAGGTTCGGGGATGGGATAGTTTTTTTTATCATTTCACTGATGGTGCAACTTTAAGGAGGGTAGAGAGAGAAATTTAAAAATGATCGAAAATGACCAGTATTAGTGTCGAATCCATAGTTTTCGGGGTCGCTAAGACGCGCGAGAGATGTCGTTTCAATCTAAATTCAGCCGCCATTGCCCTCTATATCCAAAATGAAACTATTTTTCCCGTGCAAATAACGGACAATCTGCTAGTACAGTATATATGACACTAAAGAAAGAAGACGAGAGTTTCTTACATCTACAAGGAACGAGAATACTACCAACCTCGAAATTTCAATAACTTGGATCGTACCTCGATCAGGATGGAAGATTATATTTACAAATCCAACATGGAATACAGTCTGGTTGGCTGAACTGCAGAAGAATGAGCGGGATGCAGAGTGACAAGAAAGTAAGTTGAGTGTTAAAAAGTCGTATATATATATATAAAACGAAAATAAGACCACCAATTATATACAGAAGTAAAACCTTTGTAATCACAGGGCCCAGGGAAAGAAGATGGAAGTGATGAAGCTGAGAATGTAAAATTGGATGTGTGATATCACTAGGAAGGACAGAACAAGAAACTATTGTACAAGAGGCACTATTAAGGTGATATCCTTTAGTAAAAATTTCAAGAATGGAGGCTGAGATGGATGAAATATGTAGAAGAAAGGACGACTACGTGGGAAAGAGAAAGTGATCGACGATGAGATGGAAGGGTAAGATACAAGATAATTTGAGGGAGAGGGGTTGGAAAACAGAGGATGCTCAGGATAGAAGTAAAGGGAAAGGATTACAAACTTAAGCGCTGAACCAATATGTTAATATGGGAAGTGGTGGAGACAAAGACGAAGAAGCATCAGAGGTGTTTAACGTGAGTCCATTTTGACACTAGATCAGGGATGAAAGTGGATCTGAAAGGGTAGGGAGATGCATAACGTCACGCCGTTCACGGGGCCTATCGAAGTGGGGGACGCCATAGATATTTTTGGAAGTGAGGAATGACGTATCCCCGTGTTCCCCTTACTTTTACACCAGCAATAGGCTTAAATCGAGCCTGCAATCTTGCTCTTGCCACATACCTTGTGGCATGGTAGACGGTGCTTCGATTGACTATGGCATCTGATATGCTTATTGACAAATAACTGGTAGACACGGCTTGTTAGTATACTTTCAGTCCAATACTACTACTACTACTACTACTACTACTACTACTAATACTACTACTACTACTACTACTACTACTACTACTACTAATAATAATAATAATAATAATAATAATAATAATAATGTAAAGGAAACTTGGAGGTCAAGGAAAATATCACTACCAGTTAAATCAGTGTTTTAATATTTGACTCTTGAGATCAATTCTGACACGTCTGTGAAGTTGTCCCGCCCACCTAACGAATTTTTCATTTTTTTATCTACATCGTTAGTTTATCGTTAGTTTACGTTAGTTTTGCTAAAATTATCGTTAGTTTTGCAAAAATAACGATTTTATTCGAGAAATAAATGGGCAGGCCAACTTCACGGTTCCCCGCCCACAAACGAAATTCAAAAGTTTTTCATATCACATCGTTAGTTTATCGTTAGTTTACGTTAGTTTTGCTAAAACTATCGTTAGTTTCGCAAAAATAACGATTTTATTCGAGAAATAAAGTTTCCCGCCAACTGTGAATTAGCCCGCCCATATTGAATTCTCATAAAATTCCAAGTCACATCGTTAGTTTATCGTTAGTTTACGTTAGTTTTGCTAAAACTATCGTTAGTTTCGCAAAAATAACGATTTTATTCAAGAAATAAAGTTTCCCGCCAAATGTGAATTAGCCCGCCCATATTGAATTCTCATAAAATTCCAAGTCACATCGTTAGTTTATCGTTAGTTTACGTTAGTTTTACTAAAACTATCGTTAGTTTCGCAAAAATAACGATTTTATTCGAGAAATAAATGGGCAGGCCAACTTCACGGTTCCCCGCCCACAAACGAATTTCAAAAGTTTTTCATATCACATCGTTAGTTTATCGTTAGTTTACGTTAGTTTTGCTAAAACTATCGTTAGTTTCGCAAAAATAACGATTTTATTCGAGAAATAAAGTTTCCCGCCAACTGTGATTTAGCCCGCCCATATTGAATTCTCATAAAATTCCAAGTCACATCGTTAGTTTATCGTTAGTTTACGTTAGTTTTGCTAAAACTATCGTTAGTTTCGCAAAAATAACGATTTTATTCAAGAAATAAAGTTTCCCGCCAAATGTGAATTAGCCCGCCCATATTGAATTCTCATAAAATTCTAACTCACATCGTTGGTTTACGTTAGTTTTACTAAAACTATCGTTAGTTTCGCAAAAATAACGATTTTATTCGACAAATAAATGGGCAGGCCAACTTCACGGTTCCCCGCCCACAAACGAATTTCAAAAGTTTTTCATATCACATCGTTAGCTTATCGTTAGTTTACGTTAGTTTTGCTAAAACTATCGTTAGTTTCGCAAAAATAACGATTTTATTCGAGAAATAAAGTTTCCCGCCAACTGTGAATTAGCCCGCCCATATTGAATTCCCATAAAATTCCAAGTCACATCGTTAGTTTATCGTTAGTTTACGTTAGTTTTAGTAAAACTATCGTTAGTTTCGCAAAAATAACGATTTTATTCGAGAAATAAATGGGCAGGCCAACTTCACGGTTTCCCGTCCACAAACGAATTTCAAAAGTTTTTCATATCACATCGTTAGTTTACGTTAGTTTTACTAAAACTATCGTTAGTTTTGCAAAAATAACGATTTTATTTGAGAAATACATGGGCAGACCAACTTCACGGTTCCCTACCCGCAAATGAATTTCAAAACTTTTTTCTATCACATCGTTAGTTTATCGTTAGTTTACGTTAGTTTTACTAGAACTATCGTTAGTTTCGCAAAAATAATGATTTTATTCGAGAAATAAACTTTCCCTCCAACTGTGAATTAGCTCGCCCATATTGAATTCTCATAAAATTCCAACTCATATCGTTAGCTTACGTTAGTTTTACTAAAACTATCGTTGGTTTCTCAAAAATAACGATTTTATTCAAGAAATAAAGTTTACCGCCAACTGTGAATTAGCCAATCCATATTGAATTCCCTTAAACTTCCTACTCATATCGTTAGTTTAACGTTAGTTTACATTAGTTTTGCTAAAATTAACGTTTGTGTTCGAAAAATAACGATTTTATTCGACAAATAAAAGTTCCCGCCAAATGTAAACCCTAACAGCACATTTGCATAACAGGCATACGTAAGAAGTATATAAGGCACATACTGGACACATTCTCATGTACTGTACCTGAGGGAACATGATAGGCGTATGCCTGCTATGTAATTGTTTACATTTGGCGGGACCTTTTGTTTCTCGATTAAATCGTTATTTTTGCGAAACTAACGATAGTTTTAACAAAACTAACGTAAACTAACGATAAACTAACGATGTGATTTGAAAAACTTTTGAATTTCGTTTGTGGGCGGGGAACCGTGAAGTTGGCCTGCCCATTTATTTGTCGAATAAAATCGTTATTTTTGCGAAACTAACGATAGTTTTAGTAAAACTAACGTAAACCAACGATGTGAGTTAGAATTTTATGAGAATTCAATATGGGCGGGCTAATTCACATTTGGCGGGAAACTTTATTTCTTGAATAAAATCGTTATTTTTGCGAAACTAACGATAGTTTTAGCAAAACTAACGTAAACTAACGATAAACTAACGATGTGACTTGGAATTTTATGAGAATTCAATAAGGGCGGGCTAATTCACAGTTAGCGGGAAACTTTATTTCTCGAATAAAATCGTTATTTTTGCGAAACTAACGATAGTTTTAGCAAAACTAACGTAAACTAACGATAAACTAACGATGTGACTTGGAATTTTATGAGAATTCAATATGGGCGGGCTAATTCACAGTTGGCGGGAAACTTTATTTCTCGAATAAAATCGTTATTTTTTGCGAAACTAACGATAGTTTTAGCAAAACTAACGTAAACTAACGATAAACTAACGATGTGATATGAAAAACTTTTGAATTTCGTTTGTGGGCGGGGAACCGTGAAGTTGGCCTGCCCATTTATTTCTCGAATAAAATCGTTATTTTTGCAAAACTAACGATAATTTTAGCAAAACTAACGTAAACTAACGATAAACTAACGATGTAGATAAAAAAATGAAAAATTCGTTAGGTGGGCGGGACAACTTCACAGACGTAATTCTGACTTTTTTGTGAAAATAGGAGGTATCTCGTCCCATTGGGAGTTGAAACTTGCGATGCTTTGTTTTTGAAATAATTATTCTTTAATATTAGAAATATTAGAAAAGGCATTTGATAAAATCTGTAATGTAAGTTTAACATTTATACAAAACTCCATATTATATCTCGTTTTATGTGTTAGGCTTAGTTGTTAGGTAAACAGACCTTTTTAGTTAGACATCAGTGAGGTAAAACACACTTTATTGTCTGTTTTAAATTTTTTATACTAGATAATTTTCAACTTGATTTAGAATAATCTAATTGATTTACAAATTCATAACAGATTGCTAATGTTAAAAAATAGATGGTACTCCGGGTTCATAGCTTTTTTCCTTTATTATGGTGTATCCCAAGGATCTGTCTTGTTACCATTGCTGTACATCCTTTACACAACAGATGTTTACCTTACCTAATAATACACACTTTTTTCTCTTTGCTTATGATAACGTTGTTTTAGCATTTGAGAAACTCATTGGACATAAACTTTAAAAAAATACACTACTGGCCAATTTGCAATATGGTGCGATCGTTGGTGACTATGAATGCCAAGGAAACATAATCATTGTCTTTCTTTTAAAATGACATACAAGTAAAGTTCATCGTAATTCCTCTTTATTAAAAGTTATGTTGAAGGAACTAAGATACACTTTGATAAAACAGCAAAATGTTTACTTTTGACATAACTAATAAGGAAACTAAACTTTGATATCTACTATATAATTAACGTAAAAGCGCATCACTATCGCCTTTGTTTGTCTCTTTCAACTTCATTTAAGCTCAGTTTTTGTGCTTAATTAAGGGTGAATAAGGTTGAAACTTCCCTTCAATAAAAAAAAAAAAAAAAAAAAAATACGTACGAATTATAAAGAAAACCATACTTTAAACTCTTATTCAAGAATATGGGTAACAACAAAAGTATTCTGCACTTCTAGAGGGAGTCGCTGAATATGTACGACACCAACGTAGTCAAAACTTTACAGTTCATGCGTAAAGTAGAGCTATTGATATTTCAAAAGAGAGATTAGATAAAAAATAAATAAATAAATAATAAATGTATAGTGCCCAGCGGCAGGTTTACGATTTTGTGATTTTCTCGCAGATTATGCATATGGTGAAACAGAGATCTTAAAACGAAGACAACGTAAAATTCTATTTGAACAATTTTCACACATTTTCGCAAGTTGATTTTCAATTAGAATTGAAATCTAAATATCATTTAATGCCCATGTAAGTAAGCAGTTATTTACAGCAATCTTGTTCATGTGTTACAGTGATCTAAGAAGCCCTTATCCAACTCAGGACTGCTTCAACAAACTTATCAGTACTAAAAATCATTTCTTCTTCTTCTTTCTGAAAACGGACAACTTTTGATAGGGTATTTATTTCAATTTTACACCAGATTCGTTTTATAGTAGACAGGAGCCAGACGTACCACGTCTACCACGATTGACAACAGGAACCAGACCTATAATACCAGGTAATTGTCAGCGACCAAATTTAAGTTCATGAAAAGCTATGTTGATTCACCAGCATAATAAATATTCTCAATAATTTAACATAAATTTTAAATTAATTTCAGATTAAAAATGAAGGAATATTTACTATGGATAATCCAGGGATGACGTCCTTCGGACACCATTTGTTTCTTAAGAGTTCTATAGAAATGTGCTAAATGAGGATCATTGGTTATGTATTTTACTGTCCTATAAAAATTATAATAAATTTTGATAAACACAATAAAGAGGGTCACGCGAAACGGACATTTATTAATATATATGGGATATGGATAACTACCGTTATCAATGAAAGTGTTAACGGAATGACTCCATGACTCCATAATTGCTCTACTTATCTGCTGAAAGGAAAACGAGTTGAAAAATTAGCTTTCGTTTTATATATCGTGTAGAGTAACGGGCGGGCATTAAAGTCGCCGTTATTCGTTACCATGATAACGGATTGACTCTATTAACGAACTCAGCCAAGATAATTGGTCTAGCTAGGTCCATCTATTAAAAAAACAGGTTTCAAAAATTTGCTTTCGGTCAAAAGTTATCACATGGAGTAACTAAGGGATGTAAGTCAGCGTTATCTGAGATGTTAACGAATTGATTTCATAAACGAA
Source organism: Thermobia domestica (assembly GCF_964235325.1). Classification (NCBI taxonomy): domain Eukaryota; kingdom Metazoa; phylum Arthropoda; class Insecta; order Zygentoma; family Lepismatidae; genus Thermobia; species Thermobia domestica. The sequence continues at coordinate 216,251,976 of NC_137463.1, forward strand.
TTCGATCAAGATAATCACTCTAACTATCTAATGTTAGAAAAAGAACAGTATTAGATCTTCGCTTTCATTGAAGAGTTATCGCGCGTATTAACGGATGGAGTATTAGAACTTCGCTTTCATTGAAGAGTTATCGCGTATAATAACTTATGGAGTATTAGAACTTCGCTTTCATTGAAGAGTTATCGCGTATAATAACTTATGGAGTATTAGAACTTCGCTTTCACTGAAGAGTTATCGCGTATAATAACTTATGGAGTATTAGAACTTCGCTTTCATTGAAGAGTTATCGCGTATAATAACTTATGGAGTATTAGAACTTCGCTTTCATTGAAGAGTTATCGCGTATAATAACTTATGGAGTATTAGAACTTCGCTTTCATTGAAGAGTTATCGCGTATAATAACTTATGGAGTATTAGAACTTCGCTTTCACTGAAGAGTTATCGCGTATAATAACTTATGGAGTATTAGAACTTCGCTTTCATTGAAGAGTTATCGCGTATAATAACTTATGGAGTATTAGAACTTCGCTTTCATTGAAGAGTTATCGCGTATAATAACTTATGGAGTATTAGAACTTCGCTTTCATTGAAGAGTTATCGCGTATAATAACTTATGGAGTATTAGAACTTCGCTTTCACTGAAGAGTTATCGCGTATAATAACTTATGGAGTATTAGAACTTCGCTTTCATTGAAGAGTTATCGCGTATAATAACTTATGGAGTATTAGAACTTCGCTTTCATTGAAGAGTTATCGCGTATAATAACTTATGGAGTATTAGAACTTCGCTTTCATTGAAGAGTTATCGCGTATAATAACTTATGGAGTATTAGAACTTCGCTTTCATTGAAGAGTTATCGCGTATAATAACTTATGGAGTATTAGAACTTCGCTTTCACTGAAGAGTTATCGCGTATAATAACTTATGGAGTATTAGAACTTCGCTTTCATTGAAGAGTTATCGCGTATAATAACGGATGGAGTATTAGAACTTCGCTTTCACTGAAGAGTTATCGCGTATAATAACGGATGGAGTATTAGAACTTCGCTTTCATTGAAGAGTTATCGCGTATAATAACTTATGGAGTATTAGAACTTCGCTTTCATTGAAGAGTTATCGCGTATAATAACTTATGGAGTATTAGAACTTCGCTTTCACTGAAGAGTTATCGCGTATAATAACTTATGGAGTATTAGAACTTCGCTTTCATTGAAGAGTTATCGCGTATAATAACTCATGGAGTATTAGACCTTCGCTTTCATTGAAGAGTTATCGCGTGTAATAACGGATGGAGTATTAGAACTTCGCTTTCACTGAAGAGTTATCGCGTATAATAACTTATGGAGTATTAGAACTTCGCTTTCACTGAAGAGTTATCGCGTATAGTAACGGATGGAGTATTAGAACTTCGCTTTCACTGAAGAGTTATCGCGTATAAAAACTTATGGAGTATTAGAACTTCGCTTTCATTGAAGAGTTATCGCGTATAATAACTTATGGAGTATTAGAACTTCGCTTTCACTGAAGAGTTATCGCGTATAATAACGGATGGAGTATTAGAACTTCGCTTTCATTGAAGAGTTATCGCGTATAATAACTTATGGAGTATTAGAACTTCGCTTTCATTGAAGAGTTATCGCGTATAATAACTTATGGAGTATTAGAACTTCGCTTTCACTGAAGAGTTATCGCGTATAATAACTCATGGAGTATTAGACCTTCGCTTTCATTGAAGAGTTATCGCGTGTAATAACGGATGGAGTATTAGAACTTCGCTTTCACTGAAGAGTTATCGCGTATAATAACTTATGGAGTATTAGACCTTCGCTTTCACTGAAGAGTTATCGCGTATAGTAACGGATGGAGTATTAGAACTTCGCTTTCACTGAAGAGTTATCGCGTATAATAACTTATGGAGTATTAGAACTTCGCTTTCACTGAAGAATTATCGCGTATAATAACTTATGGAGTATTAGAACTTCGCTTTCACTGAAGAGTTATCGCGTGTAATAACGGATGGAGTATTAGACCTTCGCTTTCATTGAAGAGTTATCGCGTATAATAACTTATGGAGTATTAGAACTTCGCTTTCACTGAAGAGTTATCGCGTGTAATAATGGATGGAGTATTAGAACTTCGCTTTCATTGAAGAGTTATCGCGTATAATAACGGATGGAGTATTAGAACTTCGCTTTCACTGAAGAGTTATCGCGTATAATAACTTATGGAGTATTAGAACTTCGCTTTCATTGAAGAGTTATCGCGTATAATAACGGATGGAGTATTAGAACTTCGCTTTCATTGAAGAGTTATCGCGTGTAATAACGGATGAAGTATTAGAACTTCGCTTTCATTGAAGAGTTATCGCGTATAATAACTTATGGAGTATTAGAACTTCGCTTTCATTGAAGAGTTATCGCGTGTAATAACGGATGGAGTATTAGAACTTCGCTTTCATTGAAGAGTTATCGCGTATAATAACTTATGGAGTATTAGAACTTCGCTTTCATTGAAGAGTTATCGCGTATAATAACGGATGGAGTATTAGAACTTCGCTTTCATTGAAGAGTTATCGCGTATAATAACTTATGGAGTATTAGAACTTCGCTTTCACTGAAGAGTTATCGCGTGTAATAATGGATGGAGTATTAGAACTTCGCTTTCATTGAAGAGTTATCGCGTATAATAACGGATGGAGTATTAGAACTTCGCTTTCATTGAAGAGTTATCGCGTATAATAACTTGTGGAGTATTAGAACTTCGCTTTCATTGAAGAGTTATCGCGTATAATAACGGATGGAGTATTAGAACTTCGCTTTCATTGAAGAGTTATCGCGTATAATAACTTATGGAGTATTAGAACTTCGCTTTCATTGAAGAGTTATCGCGTATAATAACGGATGGAGTATTAGAACTTCGCTTTCATTGAAGAGTTATCGCGTATAATAACTTATGGAGTATTAGAACTTCGCTTTCACTGAAGAGTTATCGCGTGTAATAATGGATGGAGTATTAGAACTTCGCTTTCATTGAAGAGTTATCGCGTATAATAACGGATGGAGTATTAGAACTTCGCTTTCATTGAAGAATTATCGCGTATAATAACTTATGGAGTATTAGAACTTCGCTTTCACTGAAGAGTTATCGCGTGTAATAACGGATGGAGTATTAGACCTTCGCTTTCATTGAAGAGTTATCGCGTATAATAACTTATGGAGTATTAGAACTTCGCTTTCACTGAAGAGTTATCGCGTGTAATAATGGATGGAGTATTAGAACTTCGCTTTCATTGAAGAGTTATCGCGTATAATAACGGATGGAGTATTAGAACTTCGCTTTCATTGAAGAGTTATCGCGTATAATAACTTGTGGAGTATTAGAACTTCGCTTTCATTGAAGAGTTATCGCGTATAATAACGGATGGAGTATTAGAACTTCGCTTTCATTGAAGAGTTATCGCGTGTAATAACTGATGGAGTATTAGATCTTCGCTTTCATTGAAGAGTTATCGCGTATAATAACTTATGGAGTATTAGAACTTCGCTTTCATTGAAGAGTTATCGCGTATAATAACTTATGGAGTATTAGAACTTCGCTTTCACTGAAGAGTTATCGCGTGTAATAATGGATGGAGTATTAGAACTTCGCTTTCATTGAAGAGTTATCGCGTATAATAACGGATGGAGTATTAGAACTTCGCTTTCATTGAAGAGTTATCGCGTATAATAACTTATGGAGTATTAGAACTTCGCTTTCATTGAAGAGTTATCGCGTATAATAACTTATGGAGTATTAGAACTTCGCTTTCACTGAAGAGTTATCGCGTGTAATAATGGATGGAGTATTAGAACTTCGCTTTCATTGAAGAGTTATCGCGTATAATAACGGATGGAGTATTAGAACTTCGCTTTCATTGAAGAGTTATCGCGTATAATAACTTATGGAGTATTAGAACTTCGCTTTCACTGAAGAGTTATCGCGTGTAAAAATGGATGGAGTATTAGAACTTCGCTTTCATTGAAGAGTTATCGCGTATAATAACGGATGGAGTATTAGAACTTCGCTTTCATTGAAGAATTATCGCGTATAATAACTTATGGAGTATTAGAACTTCGCTTTCACTGAAGAGTTATCGCGTGTAATAATGGATGGAGTATTAGAACTTCGCTTTCATTGAAGAGTTATCGCGTATAATAACGGATGGAGTATTAGAACTTCGCTTTCATTGATGAGTTATCGCGTATAATAACTTATGGAGTATTAGAACTTCGCTCTCATTGAAGAGTTATCGCGTATAATAACGGATGGAGTATTAGAACTTCGCTTTCATTGAAGAATTATCGCGTATAATAACTTATGGAGTATTAGAACTTCGCTTTCACTGAAGAGTTATCGCGTGTAATAATGGATGGAGTATTAGAACTTCGCTTTCATTGAAGAGTTATCGCGTATAATAACGGATGGAGTATTAGAACTTCGCTTTCATTGAAGAATTATCGCGTATAATAACTTATGGAGTATTAGAACTTCGCTTTCACTGAAGAGTTATCGCGTGTAATAACGGATGGAGTATTAGAACTTCGCTTTCATTGAAGAGTTATCGCGTATAATAACTTATGGAGTATTAGAACTTCGCTTTCACTGAAGAGTTATCGCGTGTAATAATGGATGGAGTATTAGAACTTCGCTTTCATTGAAGAGTTATCGCGTATAATAACGGATGGAGTATTAGAACTTCGCTTTCATTGAAGAATTATCGCGTATAATAACTTATGGAGTATTAGAACTTCGCTTTCACTGAAGAGTTATCGCGTGTAATAACGGATGGAGTATTAGAACTTCGCTTTCATTGAAGAGTTATCGCCTATAATAACGGATGGAGTATTAGAACTTCGCTTTCATTGAAGAGTTATCGCGTATAATAACTTGTGGAGTATTAGAACTTCGCTTTCATTGAGGAGTTATCGCGTATAATAACGGATGGAGTATTAGAACTTCGCTTTCATTGAAGAGTTATCGCGTATAATAACTTATGGAGTATTAGAACTTCGCTTTCATTGAAGAGTTATCGCGTATAATAACGGATGGAGTATTAGAACTTCGCTTTCATTGAAGAGTTATCGCGTATAATAACTTATGGAGTATTAGAACTTCGCTTTCACTGAAGAGTTATCGCGTGTAATAATGGATGGAGTATTAGAACTTCGCTTTCATTGAAGAGTTATCGCGTATAATAACGGATGGAGTATTAGAACTTCGCTTTCATTGAAGAGTTATCGCGTATAATAACTTATGGAGTATTAGAAGTTCGCTTTCATTGAAGAGTTATCGCGTATAATAACTTATGGAGTATTAGAACTTCGCTTTCACTGAAGAGTTATCGCGTATAATAACTCATGGAGTATTAGACCTTCGCTTTCATTGAAGAGTTATCGCTTGTAATAACGGATGGAGTATTAGAACTTCGCTTTCACTGAAGAGTTATCGCGTATAATAACTTATGGAGTATTAGACCTTCGCTTTCACTGAAGAGTTATCGCGTATAGTAACGGATGGAGTATTAGAACTTCGCTTTCACTGAAGAGTTATCGCGTATAATAACTTATGGAGTATTAGAACTTCGCTTTCACTGAAGAATTATCGCGTATAATAACTTATGGAGTATTAGAACTTCGCTTTCACTGAAGAGTTATCGCGTGTAATAACGGATGGAGTATTAGAACTTCGCTTTCATTGAAGAGTTATCGCGTATAATAACTTATGGAGTATTAGAACTTCGCTTTCACTGAAGAGTTATCGCGTGTAATAATGGATGGAGTATTAGAACTTCGCTTTCATTGAAGAGTTATCGCGTATAATAACGGATGGAGTATTAGAACTTCGCTTTCACTGAAGAGTTATCGCGTATAATAACTTATGGAGTATTAGAACTTGGCTTTCATTGAAGAGTTATCGCGTATAATAACGGATGGAGTATTAGAACTTCGCTTTCATTGAAGAGTTATCGCGTGTAATAACGGATGAAGTATTAGAACTTCGCTTTCATTGAAGAGTTATCGCGTATAATAACTTATGGAGTATTAGAACTTCGCTTTCATTGAAGAGTTATCGCGTGTAATAACGGATGGAGTATTAGAACTTGGCTTTCATTGAAGAGTTATCGCGTATAATAACGGATGGAGTATTAGAACTTCGCTTTCATTGAAGAGTTATCGCGTATAATAACGGATGGAGTATTAGAACTTCGCTTTCATTGAAGAGTTATCGCGTATAATAACTTATGGAGTATTAGAACTTCGCTTTCACTGAAGAGTTATCGCGTATAATAATTGATGGAGTATTAGAACTTCGCTTTCATTGAAGAGTTATCGCGTATAATAACGGATGGAGTATTAGAACTTCGCTTTCATTGAAGAGTTATCGCGTATAATAACTTGTGGAGTATTAGAACTTCGCTTTCATTGAAGAGTTATCGCGTATAATAACGGATGGAGTATTAGAACTTCCCTTTCATTGAAGAGTTATCGCGTATAATAACTTATGGAGTATTAGAACTTCGCTTTCATTGAAGAGTTATCGCGTATAATAACGGATGGAGTATTAGAACTTCGCTTTCATTGAAGAGTTATCGCGTATAATAACTTATGGAGTATTAGAACTTCGCTTTCACTGAAGAGTTATCGCGTATAATAACTTATGGAGTATTAGAACTTCGCTTTCATTGAAGAGTTATCGCGTATAATAACGGATGGAGTATTAGAACTTCGCTTTCATTGAAGAATTATCGCGTATAATAACTTATGGAGTATTAGAACTTCGCTTTCACTGAAGAGTTATCGCGTGTAATAACGGATGGAGTATTAGACCTTCGCTTTCATTGAAGAGTTATCGCGTATAATAACTTATGGAGTATTAGAACTTCGCTTTCACTGAAGAGTTATCGCGTGTAATAATGGATGGAGTATTAGAACTTCGCTTTCATTGAAGAGTTATCGCGTATAATAACGGATGGAGTATTAGAACTTCGCTTTCATTGAAGAGTTATCGCGTATAATAACTTGTGGAGTATTAGAACTTCGCTTTCATTGAAGAGTTATCGCGTATAATAACGGATGGAGTATTAGAACTTCGCTTTCATTGAAGAGTTATCGCGTGTAATAACTGATGGAGTATTAGATCTTCGCTTTCATTGAAGAGTTATCGCGTATAATAACTTATGGAGTATTAGAACTTCGCTTTCATTGAAGAGTTATCGCGTATAATAACTTATGGAGTATTAGAACTTCGCTTTCACTGAAGAGTTATCGCGTGTAATAATGGATGGAGTATTAGAACTTCGCTTTCATTGAAGAGTTATCGCGTATAATAACGGATGGAGTATTAGAACTTCGCTTTCATTGAAGAGTTATCGCGTATAATAACTTATGGAGTATTAGAACTTCGCTTTCATTGAAGAGTTATCGCGTGTAATAACGGATGGAGTATTAGAACTTGGCTTTCATTGAAGAGTTATCGCGTATAATAACTTATGGAGTATTAGAACTTCGCTTTCATTGAAGAGTTATCGCGTATAATAACGGATGGAGTATTAGAACTTCGCTTTCATTGAAGAGTTATCGCGTATAATAACTTATGGAGTATTAGAACTTCGCTTTCACTGAAGAGTTATCGCGTGTAATAATGGATGGAGTATTAGAACTTCGCTTTCATTGAAGAGTTATCGCGTATAATAACGGATGGAGTATTAGAACTTCGCTTTCATTGAAGAGTTATCGCGTATAATAACTTGTGGAGTATTAGAACTTCGCTTTCATTGAAGAGTTATCGCGTATAATAACGGATGGAGTATTAGAACTTCGCTTTCATTGAAGAGTTATCGCGTATAATAACTTATGGAGTATTAGAACTTCGCTTTCATTGAAGAGTTATCGCGTATAATAACGGATGGAGTATTAGAACTTCGCTTTCATTGAAGAGTTATCGCGTATAATAACTTATGGAGTATTAGAACTTCGCTTTCACTGAAGAGTTATCGCGTGTAATAATGGATGGAGTATTAGAACTTCGCTTTCATTGAAGAGTTATCGCGTATAATAACGGATGGAGTATTAGAACTTCGCTTTCATTGAAGAATTATCGCGTATAATAACTTATGGAGTATTAGAACTTCGCTTTCACTGAAGAGTTATCGCGTGTAATAACGGATGGAGTATTAGACCTTCGCTTTCATTGAAGAGTTATCGCGTATAATAACTTATGGAGTATTAGAACTTCGCTTTCACTGAAGAGTTATCGCGTGTAATAATGGATGGAGTATTAGAACTTCGCTTTCATTGAAGAGTTATCGCGTATAATAACGGATGGAGTATTAGAACTTCGCTTTCATTGAAGAGTTATCGCGTATAATAACTTGTGGAGTATTAGAACTTCGCTTTCATTGAAGAGTTATCGCGTATAATAACGGATGGAGTATTAGAACTTCGCTTTCATTGAAGAGTTATCGCGTGTAATAACTGATGGAGTATTAGATCTTCGCTTTCATTGAAGAGTTATCGCGTATAATAACTTATGGAGTATTAGAACTTCGCTTTCATTGAAGAGTTATCGCGTATAATAACTTATGGAGTATTAGAACTTCGCTTTCACTGAAGAGTTATCGCGTGTAATAATGGATGGAGTATTAGAACTTCGCTTTCATTGAAGAGTTATCGCGTATAATAACGGATGGAGTATTAGAACTTCGCTTTCATTGAAGAGTTATCGCGTATAATAACTTGTGGAGTATTAGAACTTCGCTTTCATTGAAGAGTTATCGCGTATAATAACGGATGGAGTATTAGAACTTCGCTTTCATTGAAGAGTTATCGCGTATAATAACTTATGGAGTATTAGAACTTCGCTTTCATTGAAGAGTTATCGCGTATAATAACGGATGGAGTATTAGAACTTCGCTTTCATTGAAGAGTTATCGCGTATAATAACTTATGGAGTATTAGAACTTCGCTTTCACTGAAGAGTTATCGCGTGTAATAATGGATGGAGTATTAGAACTTCGCTTTCATTGAAGAGTTATCGCGTATAATAACGGATGGAGTATTAGAACTTCGCTTTCATTGAAGAATTATCGCGTATAATAACTTATGGGGTATTAGAACTTCGCTTTCACTGAAGAGTTATCGCGTGTAATAACGGATGGAGTATTAGAACTTCGCTTTCATTGAAGAGTTATTGCATGTAATAACGGATGGACATAAGTCATCGTTGCTCGAGATTGACTCCATCAACAAACTCGGCCGAAATAACTGCTCTAGTTATCTATCGCAAAAGCATAATTCAGACATGCGTTTTTCTTCAGGAATTATTGTGGAGCGACAGAAAAACATTAAAGTCGCCGTTACTGGTTAATATGATAACGAATTGAGTTCCATTAACGAGTTAGGTCGAGTTAATTGCTCTAGCTATCTACTACAGAATACGGAATTCACAAATTTATTTTCTTTCAAGAGCTGCCGTATAGAGTAACGGACGGATATGAAAGTCACCGCTACCTATGTTAATGGATTGACTCCATTCACGAATTCGGCCGAGATAATTGTTCTTGTTCTATTTATTTGTTCTATTCGAAAAATTGCTTTCGTTTGATATGTCGTGTAGAGTAACGGGCGGATATTAAACTAACCGTTATTCGTTAAGAAAACTTCATTAACGAACTCAACCGAGGTAATCCCTTTAGCTATTTATTGCAAAAAAAAAAAAACTGCCTAAAAGTGACATGGTCAATTAAACTTTTTTAAATAGTTAAATAATACCAGTGTGAGTATTGTATTGTCAACTTTATTAAATTCAAGTGTCTCTCAAATTACCTCACAATGTGATGTACCTACAGCGAGAATCGAACTCGGGATCGTACGCAAGAATACATAAATTTGCGATGATTGTATGTAAATATGAACAATATCCAAAAATGAATTCTGTTCTAATTGGTAATCATAATTCCACTACATTATACATAACTATATATTTTTGGGGGAGTATCATTTCAACAATTTTAAGAGCAAAAATCTGATAAATAACGTAAACCTAGCTTCATTTCATAGGTTTATAAGGTGCATTAAAATATACAGTAGTGTTTCATTTCATCTGTGAGCCCATTATTTGTAATAAAAAGCCTCATTTGATGTCTGCAGGGTTTTTGCCAAGAAGTAAGCAAACAAGAAGATCGTAATTTATTTTTCTTTTCTTTCTCTCTCAAGTTGTGAGATCGTTGCAGAGGAGCTTAGAAAACTTCCTCAAAGTTTGACGAAGAAAAGGAGAAAAAAAAGTTGATGTTGTGTATGTCAGAAAGTGTCTGTACAAAGTGCTGCAGTCCTGAATTATTGAATAACTCCCCCCTTCTTCCCCCACTTTCACTACCGTTTCATCGTTCTTTACACTCTAGTCCCCTCCCCTTGCCCACTGCGTGAGGTCTCGTAGCATTTTGGCCCCGGTCTTAATCTGCCAATGTTTTAGATGCGCGTATTATTGTGGGCAATGCGCCAGATGAAACAAAATTTCTCTCTCTTCCTCGATCTACACTTCATATAATAACACGTGATTATGTTCCATAGAAAGATGAACATTGTTGACAAGTTAGCAAGCGTATCAACATCGTAACTTTGAGAAATATATATACTGTATATATATATACACCATCATCGTATTAGTAGTTGTCATAACGTATGCGCAAATTATTAGTTATGCAATATTTTTCTTCGTTAATTTTGTTCATGTAAGTAATTACATCGAATGACAAATGAAGTATGAAAAGGAAAATGATGCAGTACAATAACGCGCAAGGTGTAATCAATCAAGCATTGCAGGAGAGAAATTAGCTATTCCTACAATACGTTCTCCTCATTGCTTAATTAGTTATAAGTTAATTACATAGTATCATAATTTCTTGATAGTTCATACACATCTGCTTAAGATATACTAAGAGGCAGCGTTTAGGACATTTGAGAGAGGCGCTTCGAGTTCCCTTTAAAACGCTGTTAGCAAGTGAAAGGTCTCCAGTGTTGTTACGTCTTCGTACAAATGCAAGAGATATATCCGTCAGCCCCTCGCGCTGTAGGATATCTACTTAGCAACATCCCTTTACCACATGGCAACGTCGCCTCCCAGCATTCGTTTCACTCACCTAGCCCAGACGCCAGCGACTGTGTCCCATACTATAGTTTAGCTGAGGGTGGTTTCCCAAGAAAACGCGACAAATTGAAATGATGATTTCCATTAAGGTTACTGTGTTAAGGCGGAGCAGGATCGGGTAACACTAAAATGATTGTGGATCCCAAACACTTGTTGGTTATATATATACATATAGATTCTAGTATTACTTCCTTCCGTTTTTCTTTTTCGAAAAATATGACGTTAGTGAAAAAAAGTTTTGACCATAATACGAAACTATTCTCGTGTCGGAAATAAGCCGAGAATCTTGCTCAAAATTCGAGACGAGGCTATAAACATGATAATTCTCGTCTCATTTTTGAGACGAGAGTCTAGACGACATGTGAAATTTCACGACTATCGTAAGCAATACTAATTTACTGAAGCCATATATTTCAAACTCTCTTTTACTGTTACATAATTCATAGGTTAAAAGCTATAAATTGATAAACTGATTGTACGAACACAATGTACAAGCATTTATCAATATTTAAGGATACAGAAGTCATTATACAATATACTCCAATAGTAAATATTATTTAAATGTTGTTATATTACTATCTTCGTGGACCTCTTCTTACGTGGAAGAATTCTAATAAACTCTAGACGAGATGAAGGAAAACATCAGAACATAAATTTTGATCATAAAAGTACAAAATGAGACGAGTAAATATTATTTGTCGTCTCGTCTCGTCTCGTGGTTACACTACTGTGGAATATTACACTGTATAAGATGAAACATGTATTATTACAAAAGAGCTCATGAAAAATAACTGTCAGCATTGGTAATGTTAATATGAGGAATATTAACTGGATGGAACAACAAACGAACGAAGATACGTTTGCCAACTTAGGCAGAGAAGACGAGTGCTTAGGACAGATAGAAAGAAATAATAAATTGGTTAGGATTTGAAAAGAAAGTTCTTTCTTAAGATCGCGATAGAAAACATAGTAAAAGATACTGCAGAAGTAGAAGGGAAGGAAAAGTGAATAATTATGAAAGATCAAGTGATATGAGAATGTGGAAGGAAATGATTGAACCCCGAGAAAACTCATGAGTACGATGCTTTCACTACAAACTCACATGACACGAGATCGAACCATAAACTTCACCCACCAGCGTGATAGATTCTACCATTGTGCTACTTGCATTCCCCCTCCCCCCCAAAAAAGAAAATTGGAATTGATAAATATTATAAAGCTCGATTTTTATGACAAACAAACAGATTAGCATAGCCCCAAAAAGAAAAATATATGTAGTAGCAGGGTGTGATTCCTTTTGTATATACAACTAATTTTCAAAGTTACTTTTTGTGCAAAAATCGTGAAAAATCTGCCATTTGCGAGAATTTCTGAAGGTTATCTCTCAAGTATTAGATAGTTAGCTTCACTGAAAGATACAATTGATTTCAGTTAAAAATATCTTAGGCCTATATTAATCTCTGAAATCCAAAGAATTCTAAGAGACTAACACTGCTTTTTGTTACTTACCGCTTATGATGAAACACACTGATATTCTTAATTTAAGCATAATGCAAGGAGTTGCATGAAGAAACTAAGAAGTGTGTCGCAAGCACGGGAAATATGGCAGATGGCACGTATTGCTTGTGAAGCACATTGAACCAGCCACGGCAAACGTCAACCTAGTCCTTATGGGAAGAGATTGAACACTAATGCTTGGGGTCGAAATGCATGCATTTGTAGTAATTAACGAGTTTAAGTGGCAATGGACGGCGGTATATGACACAAAGACGTCATTTGGACGCGTTTACTAAGGGTCGGATTATTGGGTGCTTGAAAGAAGATGGTACACAGACTGCAGTAGCACGAATCATCAATATGCTGCAAAGTGTTGTGTCTGGTCCTGGAAGCAGTTTATCGACATAGGATACGCCAATGATAACAGATGGCAATCACGACCTATTCAGTGCTCCGTGACTAAAACAACAAAGATAATAGACGAAAATTGTGTAATGTTCAGTCCTGCCAACTTACTAGAACAAAAATTGTGCTGCTTTCTACGCCATTTCCTGGTCAACTTCGTGTCGCTTCGTATGCTCTGAAGAAAGCCGAAAGATCCACGACTGGGCTGGTTTCTCTTCAAGGTGGCTTGTTGGGGCACGGCATGGGAACGGCACAGGCACGTCACATCATGTGTGAATTAAACATGTCAACCCAGTGAATTTTCAGTGTCAAAGTCTGTAAAGGAGCTTTGTGGACCAGGGTGAGGTTAAATTTACATTGAAGTTACACTACCCGATTGTGACGTAATGTCACGTGGTATTAGTCCGCTTCGTATACACAACTACATTGATAAAAATAAGTGATTTACTTACGCTACGAAACATAGCTGAGCGAGCATCAGTGAGCGAAGGGGTTAAAAGTTCCGCAGGGCTCGTTTTATGCCACCTTTATCATAATTATCTCTTTCTGACCTGAATTATGTTTTGGAAATGAAGATTTTTTTTTATTTCAATGGATTATATGTTTAAGTCTAAGGAAGTAAGAAAATCATTTTTTTTTTTTTTCAAAATTATACAGTATATTGCCAGGGCGCTATAACCACAACATATGAGACAACTTGGAATCATTCGGCACGATATATGCGCTATGAAAGCCAGGGAAACTTGTGATTCCAAATGGAATCACACGGTCAGAAAGGATTAACAGCAAAACACCCTTCTCTTCCAAGCCGACACGCCGCAATAGTAATACCACGTGACATTACATTACGTCACGATCGGGTGATGCAACTTCAATGTAAATTTAACCTCACTTTTGTGGACCACAGCACGGACGGGCCATAGGAATGGCACACTATTCAGTGAATGGCAGGATATTCAGTGAATTAACCTTAAAAATAAGTACCACTTTCTCTTTTAACTCTCTATTCAAACCGAAAATGGCTGAAAGAGCCACTTCCGGTTATCACATTGATCGCTATAGAAAAAAAAAATATAATAGAGAACCAGGATTAGTTTTCTATAATCAATTGAGTGTCCTAAGAACAGCCTATATTCCGTCTCCATTCTAATATTTCTACTAAAACCGAAAGTTGAAGAAATCTATTACCATTTCCAATATCACACCATGCAAACCAAACTCCTTCATGCGAGAAATATATGGCACTGTTACGTGTTTAGTTCTGTCTGGTTGAGATAAAGGCACTTCCCAGAATAGATGTCACTGAAATATTCTGCAATTGCTCAACAAGGAAATAGATATACTCTTCATTATATACCAGCATGAATAGAAACGGGCTTAATTGGTATTTGACTCAGACGAATAATCTGATTCCCCAATCAATTACACTAATTTAATTCTCGCTGAATAAATATACATTCATTATCTGCAATCATGTAATCCAAAATTAAAACTCTAACAACAATACAACAAATATGTACGAATGAATCACACGATTACATCATAGGCCCGCATTCTGTTAACACAGCATTTCGTTTTTCAATATCGTGATATTGCTAGTTGCGGTAAACAGTTTTTCTTTTTTTTAACTTTTTCGATTCTTTTGTGTGCTTCATTAGATAAACCAATCCATTAATGTTATTTTTTTAAATTATTAATTTGGTTATTTGGAAAACTTAAAATCTTTTGGAACATCAACGGGTTGCTATGGTTACGAAGTAGAAAGGGCAGGTCATTGAAATTATATTAACGCCCGCTCCCAGTCATTAGCGTTCCCATATATCTTTCGCCGCATTCTACCTAAATAATTGATTCAATAATCTTTCGCTCACTCACAGCGCTTTGACCTATTAGGAAGAGAGTCTTTCTGAAACGATATTTGTCCAGGAAATTCTTTGGTAATGTTCCAACGCAACAAGCGAACATAATCATTGCCAAAGATTTTCATAGAGGTTCAGCAACACACAGAGAAAGACGCACTACAGAAACATCTTTGAATTAAGCCCATTTTTTAAAAATTTTTTAGTTTTTCGTTTCTCTTTCATCTTTATATCCAATTACTTCTTTTTTCTGTTTTCTCTGTTGTTTTTTATTTCTTTCTTTCTCTTTTTCTCCTTCACTTTTATTTCTGCTGTTTCACTTGAAGACGATGTCAGATTAGATATTTGGACAAACTTCAGTGAAATCGTTTAGGCAACATTCCAAATGGATTGCCTTCTCGTTTGCAAAATGATTGATGATGTAGTTCATTCTTGACTGTTTTAAACTTGCTCTATCTTTCTGGGAGTATTGACTGAGAAACGTTACTACAAAAGAGTGAAGCAAATGCGGGTGAGTTTTCAGCTTTATTGTTTCGCTATCGGGAGGCTCTGGGTTCGAACCTCGAGATCGATAATCTTGAATAGGTTTCTTCTCAATTTTCCACTATCTCAACAAGCGAATACATTTACTTAATGTAAGATCTTAGTTGACTTCCTTGTAAATTAAAAATGGACATTAAGTTCATCAGTTTATTCCAAATTTTTGTTTCAAATCGAAATTAAAACTTCTTCTACGTTTAAATATAGAGAATCATTTAAAACTGAAAAAATGTTATAGACAAAGTAGTCAAGATTGCTACACTTTGTATATTGTAGTAACAGTAGACATAGACAAAAGAAAATTATAGAAATCAGGAAGATTTTAATGTTGTACTTTAGCAGTATAAGATATAGAGACAGCAGTCACATTAGAGGTGTCTTGAAAAAGTCATAACTGTTTGATTCTGCATATTTTATCAGTAAGAGATATAGACAGAGTGAAAGAAGAAATATCAGGGTGAAGTCAAGATTACGACACACTTTTTGTTGTAGTTACAGGAGATATGAACAGAGTAGTAACATTAGAGAAGTCAAGATGAAGTCAAGATTGTTACACGGATGTCGGGCATAAGGTCACCGGCAGAAAGATCTCCGGACATAAGGTCACCTCCAGTCTTATATTAGGCGTGCAAACTAAAGCTCACCGGGGTCACCGGCAGTGGACATAGGGTCACTTGAATATGAAACACTATTTTATTTATAATTAAAGTTTATACACAATTAATTACAAACAGTATTTTGTATACAGCGTTATATATTTATACAATATACTACTTTTTATGATTATGGAATTAAATGCTTCCTTTTCTCTTTTGCGATTGGGTACATGTATTGAATTTAGGTCCTGTATTGAAAAGTATACGGCGAGATGTATTAAATCGACAAGCAAAAATAACATTTGATTGCAGAAGCCCTGCCTATACACAGTGTCAGATATTGAAAGGATGGAATTTCCAAGTTTGGAAACAGTAAAGCGAAACATTAGAAAACAACAATGTAAACTTATTCGTAAAGAACTCCAAATAACAGCTGATTTATTCCTAGGCAAGTTTTAAAAATATCTATAATTCGTTGTCTATTACATTTAATATTAAATTTTTCAGTTCAGTAGTTGCATTCAATATTCTTGATATTAATCGTAGTTTTCATTGTTTCAAATGTTACATGGATTATAAAGACGTATTAGACGTTTATTTAAAGACGTAAATAGCTGTTATTTATATTCAAAATGTGTAATTATCTCCGTATGTTATACTGGGACTTACATTAACTTCCATTCTTTCAGATGGCAAATGGACTACGAAAGGAGGGTCTCACCCCTGTGACTTTCTGTTATAGGATAATAGTCCACAAACAGAGAATATAATTTTACTCGTCAGCACAGATGAGGGACTGAACCATTTAGAGATGGCCCAGGTTTGATATGCTGATGGTAATTTTTCATTACGGCCGGATCTTTTCAAACAGGCATAGTATACGTAATTAGAGCACCTATTGGAGATACTGCTGTTACTTGTGTTTTTTTTTTTGGGGGGGGGGGAGTAGGGCCATTTATGAAGAGATGCTACAGGGATTGATAACCAAGGCGAGAGAAAAATCCATATTTTTGAATCATCGGGAGGTAATGACAGATTTTGAAGTTGCGTTTCTGCAGGCAGTGAAAATAGCTTTTTTTTTTTTTTTTTTTTTTGACAATATTATTGTGTAAGAATGCTACTTTAACTTAACTCAGTGCACACAGTGAGAAAAATTCAAGCACTGGACTTCCAAGGTTGTGTATACAAAGAAAGTGAAGAGATAAAACAATATTGTAGAATGTTAGATGCTCTTGCTTTTCTATTACTCCATTCAGTAGATAAAGGATTGTGCTATTTAAAGCAAATTTTCCCAGAAATCTGGCAACATTTGTTGTTTTATTTTGATAGTACGTTCTTTAGGGTATCTTAAATCGTGTTACATCTCATACCTTACACGGGACTTGTTTTTAGATTCAAGTGATCCTAAGGAAATGTGGAACGTACATAAAGCTACGCTGAACGGGGCCGAAAGGACAAATAATTTAAGTGAAGGCTGGAATCTAGGATTTTCCGATCTCATTAACGGAAGTCAACGATCCTTCTGGAAGGCTCTGGGTAATATTAGGAAGGATGAAATTGTATCCAAAACAATCATTCTGCAGCATCAGTTAGGAACTTTTTCTGCAAAACGTCAGAAGAGAGAACATAGAGCACTAGGTCAAAAGTTATTGTTTCTATGTAGAGAAATCAAAGGTGGTAAAAGGGATGTTCAGAGTTTTTTTTTTTTTTTTTTTTTTTGAGAGCTATTGTTTATAGAATAAGGTTTTAATATCTGGAGTTGCAAAATTGTGCTTTTTAACGTATGTTCAATATAAACTGTGTATTATGTATTATATTTACTAACCAATGCATAGAAATTATGTATTGTGTACTACTTCGACAAAGTTACGCTACAATTGTGTATTTTAAATTATGTTTAATAGCAAATATGTATTACGTATTACTTCGACAAAGCTGCTGCAATTATACATTTTAACCTATGTTTAATAGAAATAATGTATTATGGAGTGTGTACTCTCTATCACTGAACAGTAAAAAGGGAAAGAAAACACTAGTGCTGGTTTTAAACATAAATTAAACATAACTTTCTTACAAGGCTGTCTGTATTCTTTATTATAAATTAACGAAATGTTTATGTTTAAGATGGACACAAGGCCTTTTTTTAAAAATATCTATAGTGCTGGTTTGTATGACATGATGAGATTTAACACCATTATAGATCATTTTAGTTGGCTCAGCCCCCCTGTAGCAACGTCACTGATTATTATTAGGTTGTTACAACATAATTGTTATAACATAACATAACATAACTAACTAACTCTATCGCCTATGGAACCCGGAGGTTCAATGCCGCGTTCACAAAAGCTCTCCACTGACTTCTATCCTTAGCTAACTGCATCCAGTTTCTACTTTGTATTCCAATCTCTGCGAGATCCATCTTAATATTGTCTTCCCATCTGCGCTTAGGTCTTCCTAATGGTCGTTTTCCGATTGGTCTTCCAGTCAAGACTTTGAAAGCATTTCTACTTTCTTCCATTCTAGCTACATGACCCGCCCACCTAAGCCTCCTAGACTTGACGACCCTAACAATGTTGGGTAAACCGTAGAAATTATGTAGTTCCTCATAATTTATAACATAGTTATTGTTATAACATAGTTTGTTATAATTGTATTACTTATGGTAAGCTTATGTCCGGTAAGCTTTTTGCCGGTGAGTTTAGGTCCAATGAGCTTATGTCCGCGACCCTGTTACAGTGTGTGTTGTAGCAGTAGGAGATATGGAGATTGCAGGTACACTAGAAGAGTCCAGGTGAACTCAAGATTGCTCACTTTTCGTGTTGCCGCTGTAATAGATAGAGTGAAGTCATGATTTTTCTACTGTGTGTTATAGCAGTGTTAGATATAGACAGAATGATTTTTAGAGAACTCTAGGTGAAGTCAAGATTATTTTACACTCTGTGTGTTGTATCAGTAAGAGATATGGATACATCATTGACACTAGTCAGAATATTGTCAAGATTTTTTCTCTTTGTGTTGGAGCAGAAGGAGATGTAGACAAAGTGAAAATAGAGAACTCACGGTGAAGTCAAGATAATACACTCTGCATTGTAACAGTATTAGATACAGGTCGGTATCTAGCCCAAGAATGTAACAGGGGGTGGGGCGGTAGAAGTTAGGGGAACCCGATCCAACCATATTATAGTTCATTTTCAAGCCCATTCTGAAAATTTTGGGGGCTGATAAAATTTAGAGGGACCCGGCCGCCTAGACCCCCTGCATACGGGCTTGATTAGATATAGACAAAGCAATGATATTAGAGGAGACAAGGGGAAATCGAGATTGTTACACATTGTATGTTGTAGCAATAGCAGATATACAGTAGATAGAGATTACAAGAACGAGGGTAAAGTCAAGATTATTGCACTTTGTATATTATAGTAGTAATAGTTAGGCCTATATTATATACAAATGTTCTGTTAACATTGAAGTCTATAATTTTACTTCCTGAATATTATTAATTATAGAATAAATGTAAGTTATGATCAATATTTTCTCCATTCTTTACTTGCGGTGCAAGAAATGAGAATTTGATTCTCAGTGGTAGATCATAAAGTTTGAATTCCACTTTGAAAAAAGGTTGGTTCTAGATTTCAATCAATGAATGAAGTGCTATTTAGTAAACACATACAATCTATAATTAGAGAACTTTCTAAAACTCTTCTCTTAAGACAATTAAAATGAGTTTTAACAAATTGAGTGAACGTAGTATGAGGTTTTACTTTATGAGTCTGGCATTGCGTTTGGAAATTGCATATAAATTGGTTATAGTTCCTCGTTAAGACTTCGCCATTATGAGTTCCCTTGTTCTTTGCATACTAATAGCAAGAAAAGAGCATCAGTTTATCTCCCTCGCTTTTGTGTTCGTGTCACTTACTTCGGCGGGCGCAAATTCCCACAACAAAAGGCTGAGAACAAAGAACTCCGCGGGGCGAGAAAGAAATTTCGGAATGAAATCATGGCAGCTATCACTAATTACTCCGGAAATATCTGACCACCTGTGCAACCTAGAAGACGAAGGAGGTCCCTAAATTGCTAATTAACAAGGTTGCGAGGGTTAATGTTCTCTCACTATATTGTTCTTGGATACTAAAGGGAATGCTGCTCTCGATGACAGATGCAATTATGAAGCTATGAATGGCATGACGTAGGCGAGAATTATTTCTCTCAATGTAAGCAAGTTTCTCGCTGGTGACAGGTATATAAAGACCCATCAGCGTTTCTAACGCCGGAGCATTTAAAATTTTCATTATAGCAAGTTTACTCATTGTATTCATGGATGCTGCTCGCACAGATCTGCAATAGCATAAATTCTAAATGAAATACTTAGTTATTCAGCGCTTGAGAGTGCTTACTTAGTATCAACCGGAAGATGTTTCTCCTCTTAAGTTTACGTACAGCAATTTGTGAACTGATGCAGCGTGTATTGTGCATTATAAAACCAGTTACTGCTCACAGTAGATTGTTAGAACGTTAAGACAGGTGTACGTATTTCGTTGTAACTACATGACCATGTTCTTGTTTATACAATTATGTAAAACTCGAAAACTGATAGACGAATTCATATCTGCCTAACTAAAAACAGTAACGGCTAGACAAATTTCATTGAAACCTTCGTTAATATTTTAATGAAATACTGAAGATGGCTATAGTAATAAGTATACGTGGATTATTCGCATATATCTGCATCAATATAGCCTTTAGTGATCATTCTTCTAAACGCTATTAGTTATTGACATTTTACAATGTACAGAGTGTCCCACATAAAACCAGTTCCAGATTCAAGTAACTGTTTAACAGCAGCATTAAACTAACTGACAATTAATAGATAATAGTAACGTTAAACAGTTACCTTACCTGTTTATAAGAGACGCTGGAAGTGGTGTCCATGGGCACCTAGGTATCGCTGACCTTGTTTGATGACGTTACCAGCAATACGCAGGTGTGATGTTGTTAATTTCTCTAGTAAAGTTCTGTTTAGGATCTTCTATTGTGTGAGGATTGTCAGCATATTCTTTGCTTTTCAGTGTGCTCCATAAATAAAAATCACACGATGTTACGTCCGGGACACGTTGGGGGCCAAAGGCCTCTACTGACAAGTTTGTCTTCAGGAAACACATTGCTGATGTGGGTTATACTTTGGTTGTATGTGTGGGCGGTTGCTCCATCTTGTTGGAATAATGCATACAATTTCTTTGCATCTGTTAATTGGGCATAGAAAGAGTCAAAGATTTCTAGATATCTGGCACTGTTTAAGGTGTCATTGAAAAAGATATGGCCAATAATGAGCATACCAGACAACGCATATCAAACACCTATCTTCTCCGGGTAGAGAGGTTCTTCATGCAAAATATGTGGATTGTCCTGTGAGTTCTGGAAGTTTACATAACCTGACACGTGAAACCAAGCCTCATCTGACATGAAGTAAAGCAAGGGGTCCAAGTAGCCGTTATCAATTGATGTTAACAGCTAGTTACAATAAATAACTCATTTTTCCTGATCCTGACGTTTCAACTCTTGTACCACACTCACACGATGGATTTTTATTTTAGTCTTACATATTTTAGTACACGATGACATGATGTGTGAGATACACCAACCTGCTGCGATAACCTCCTAACTGACTTGCGGGGGCTTCTCGTAATGACCGTACGGATTCTGTCTATACTTTCAGGGATTTTCACTGTTGGTTGCTTATTCCTCTGCACATTCTGAACGGATCTTACAGCCCTCCATTTCTTGTACAGGTCTTGAATAGAGCTGGTCATTGGGAGTTTCCTGCCAGGATACTTCGCTTGAAACATTTCTTTATATTCCTTGATGGAGCCTGTCTTTATGTAAAATTTCACAATATCAATTCGCTGTTCTAATCCCCCTTTCTGTCATAAATGTTCCTTGCTACTACAAGCACTGATTCAACACAACACATTGCAACAACTCACCAACACGAGCTTGTCACAACAATTGACGCACGAACATATTGCTACACTCAACTTTCCGATAAAATGCAGTGTAGCCAACTTTCGAGACAGTGTTGTCACTCCACAAGCAATTTAACTAGAGATGATGAACCGGTACGTGAGGCGTACCGGTTTTATGTGGGACATTCTGTATAACTGCCATTTTGAAGTAAGTACGAAGAGTAAAATTATTTCTTTGAATTTGCTTTCAAAACTCTATGATAAAAATGAAGGCGAGATGTAATTTTATATGAGTTTGTTTAAGGTGGTTTATTATAGTTTCTTACTTTATCTTGTTTCACTTTTGTGTTCTGAATAAAGATACTCATACCATATGAGTACTGAAGTTTAGAAATACAGAAAATTAAAAATATATATTTAAAAAATGCTTTCATTTTTTAAAAAATAACAAACGAAACTCTTTTTACTAAAACGTAAAATATAAATTTGTTTTCTAGAATATTACTTTGAAAGAATTCTATTTATGTATGGTTAAAAAGAAAAACATGGAGAGCGCTCTTATAAAGAATTAACTTATAAATTCTTCAATGCTCATATTAATTAAATTATTGTATATGAGAACGCTCCTTATGCTTATGTCTTTAGTCGTGCAAAGTAGATGTTTTAAAAGTAATATTCTTGAAAGCAGATTTTAAAAACTTTTTAGCACAATTTGTTTCATTTTATTTATTTTTAAAAAATAAGGCGTTTTAAAAAATCTTTTATACTTGTTTCTTTTCAAATGTAATGAGAAAAATCATGAAAATCTGAAATTTTGCTTGGGGTTGTGACCGTTAGCTCTTGCGTATAAAAAATCCCCCTTTAATCAAGAGTACAGCTGGTTGCATACTAAAAAGGCTTATTTCGATCTTTAAGATCAAATAAAAAATAATTTTGTTTTGTCCTATGCTAGCTTTTAATTAGCGTGTATAAGACAGTTGCGCCTTCTGTATGATACAAGAGATCAACTTCAAAAATATATAAACATATAAAAGTAACAATGCAAAATTTTGTAATCATTACAAAATCAAAATATCATGAATTATTGAAATCCACTATAATTTCAGTTTACAAATTTGACGTACACTCATGTCCAAAATTACTGTCGCATGTCTATAAATATGTTGTTGTAGGAGTATAATTTGATAGCGAATTCGCCCGGTATTCCTTGCAATGTTAGTATGTGTATAATCGGCAAAGACATGCATGTGGCAAATTTCATGTCAAAAGAGCAGTAAACAAGAACAATAAAACGAAAACCAAATTTTCTTGTCCATTTAGTAATATTTTGTTTTACTTATTCTAATTTTCGTATTTCATTGATAATCATGCCTGTTGTTCTGTATGGTTGCGAAACATGGTCGCTTACACTGAGGGAAGAACATAGACTGAAAGTATTTGAGAACACGATCCTGAGACGAATATTCGGACCCAAGAGGAACGGGAATGGGAAATGGCGGAAACTTCATAACGAGGAACTACATAATTTGTACGGTTTGCCCAACATTGTTAGGGTCGTCAAGTCTAGGAGGCTTAGGTGGGCGGGTCGCGTAGCTAGAATGGAAGAAAGTAGAAACGCTTTCAAAGTCTTGACTGGAAGACCAATCGGAAAACGACCATTAGGGAGACCTAGGCGCAGATGGGAGGACAATATTAAGATGGATCTCGCAGAGATTGGAATACAAAGTAGAAACTGGATGTAGTTAGCTAAGGATAGAAGTTAGTGGGGAGCTTTTGTGAATGCGGCGTTGAACCTCCTTATTCTATAAGCCATACAGTTAGTTAGTTAGTTAATTTTCGTATTTATAGAATATAATTCTTTTCCTATGAAATTTACTACAAATATAGATTTCCGTATTATACACATAGTATCAGTATTAAAAGTACGCTGCAAAATCGTTATCAAGTTATATCCTTACAAGAAGACAGTTATAGATATGCGACAATCATTTTGGATATGAGTGTACATAGAGCAAAAACGATAATAGACAGCGAGAAGCGGTGTTTCTCTTGATTCGATTTAGCGTTCTAAAATACATACCTTTCCTCTGTTAACCCTCTATTCAGACCGGAAGTGGGAGAAAACAACCACTTCAGGTTATAACGTTGATCGTTATATAGTAGCAATAATAACATGCAGCAAGAAACTGTTTTCTGTAATGAATGAAGCGTCTCAACAATATGTTCTCGTTCCACCGTAATATATCTGCTAAAACCGGAAGTGGCACAAATCTACTATTACTTCTGTTTCAATATTAATTGAAAAAATATCACGACATACAAGCCAAACTCCTTCAGGTGGCATACGCATGATACCTTTGCTTGTAATATAACAGAGTGGATATTAAATTGTTTCGAAAAAGCAAAATAATAATAATAATCAGTGGCGTATTTACGATTTTGTTTCGGGAGGGGCTTTGCTAACTTTCAAGGGGGCTTTGCCTGGAAATGTGAAAATTCTGCAAGATATTTCATTTACTTTATTATACTAAGTAAGATTTCGGGGGGGGGGGGCTTAAGCCCGGAAGCCACCCCCTAAATACGCCACTGATAATAATAATAATAATAATAATAATAATAATGCTTGAAGAAGAAATCAGTCAAAAACATTATTAACCCTAGAACACTAAGGGGGACCTGTGAGGCTCACACCCCTTGGTGTTTAATGTAACCTAAAAAATACCTTGGTGTTCCTAGAGTTAACCAGTTTAGAATGCGCCCAGAACATTGTCAGAACGAACTTAAAAAGAACTGTTTATTGTCTATGGCAAATTGTATTTATACAGGGTGTTTCAAAACAACACCGACAACGTTTGGGAGGTGATTCCTGACACCAAGATAAGAACAAAAGTATAGACCAACTTGGGTGCACAACAGGGCCTAAAATTGAGTGGAGTACTTCACACTTTGTGGAACTGTAGGGAAGGAGTGTGGAACTATAATTCTTAATGTGTGGAGTAGTATTAATGTGAGTGCCTTACTTTTCTCGGATTATGCATTTAAACGCGTTTAGTGTATCAAACCATGTCTTACTGATTCAATACATTCATTATGCAATGGATTACTCAATTCCATATAACTGCCAGTATATGACATTAAGCCAGAAGTTTGAGAGTGATGAAATTTTTCTTTTGGACATAATAACAAACAAAAATAGAACTGTAGCACAATTGGAGAGTATGAAAGTGAAACCTCTGTTAGGCGGGTGGGAAGAAACGCTTTTAAACGAACTTGTGCAAGAGAATGTCAACGGAGAAATACAGTACTCATTACATGGTATTCAACTTCATCGTAACACACGTCGCAATAAATCCCATAACAAATATGTCAGTGAGAAAAGAGATTTTACTGTAGTACGCTACGAAGTCCTGGATTCCATAATTAACTTTGTTAGTCAGCGTTTGCTGCATGAAGACAGTATTGTTGCTTTGGAGCCTTTGCGTGATTTGCTTGAGGATGTAACTGATGATGCCCTAAGAGAATGCCACAAAGTTATTTGTCCTGATACAGATTGCAGTTCGCAATGCAATATAGAGAGGCATCATCGTGCAGTATGTTGAAAGGTCTGGGCGCTAAAAGCCTTCTCATTAAAATCTGTGGAAATCAGACATTTCATGATCTGTCAACAAGTCTAGCCCGAGTTGTTGCTTCGAAACCATCTTCTTTCGATGTTGAAAGACTTATAAGTGACTACAACATATTGAAAACAGATAACAGACTCTCTTTGGCTCCCACTACTGTGAAAAATTACCTTCACGTTAATATAAATATGGGTCCGTTGGAAGATTTTAGCCCAACCCCTGCTGTTATAAAATGGCTGGCCAGAAAGGAAAGGCGTTTTGAAGTTGGTAGGAAGTCAAAGGAACAGCCCTGGTATAACGGTGTATTTGCCTCGGCAGAAAACAGACAGAAAGCATGATGATCACGGAAAAATGACAGTGAAATTCTTATGTAAGAAAAAGTGACTTTTTTCTTCCAGTGTGACTATTTTTCTTACCGGTTTGTTTCCTGTATTTTATGGTTTCATACAATACAATTAAATATGTATCCTAATGTGCCTTTAATTTTGTTTGCCCTGGATGCCAATAATAATAATAATAATAATAATAATAATAATAATAATAATAATAATAATAATAATAATAATAATAATAATAATAATAATAATAATAATAATAATAATATTTTTGGGAGTCGCAGGTAAACATGATGTACTGGACAGAACACTGATATGTCAAAACAAATGCTGACTAAACTAGTTTTTCTATACTATATAAAATTTTTACCAGAGTGGAGCTGTGATTTCGTTGAACTTTAGGCCCTGGTGCACAAATGCTTCCTTCCGGAGTTATAGGCTGCCGCAAACATGAAAAAATGAACTTTAAAGGTCCATAGCTCCAAAACTATGGAACCTACCGTGGTCGGATCAAGACTTTACTTAAGAACTAGTATGTTCCCTATCAAAAAAATTTATAGGTGTTGGTGAGTACTTCAAATTATTTGCCAGTAGCCAAACTCCCTCTATAAAAATTGTTGCAGAAGTACCACAGGATTCTGAAACATGGATATTTGGATAGGGCAGATATTAGTTCCTCAGTGAAGTCTTGATCCGACTACGGTAGGTCTCATAGTATTGGATCTACGGACATTTAAAGTTCAGTTTTTCCATGTTGTCGGCAGCCTGTAACTCCGAAAGGAAGCATTTGTGCACCTAGGTTTGTCTATACTTTTTGTCTTATCTTGGTATCAGGAATTACCTCCCAAACTTTGTCGGTGTTGTTTTGAAACACCCTGTACATATGGTTCCGAAATCTGGCTCCTTAAATCTTCTGAAATTCGAACTTTTTTTGGCCAATATCTTGGGATCACTATGATTGACGCGAAATATTCCATCACTTTTTCAGTTAGTTTTTAATACTGTATCGAATGGAGGGCTCAAAGTTGAAAAATTTTCAAATAATACACACACATACGCACAGATACACACACACATACACACACACACACACACAGAGAGAGAGAGAGAGAGAGAGAGAGAGAGCAGAGAGAGAGAGAGAGAGAGAGAGAGACATAGATAACTTAGTAACACAAACTTTTTAAGTTCGTTGAAAATCCAGTTCATTTCAAAGAAAACAGGAAAATTACTCCCAATATAAAACTGAAGAGTTGGTAGTAGAGACCTGCACGGGCAGGCTTGGGCAGGCCGACTCTGTTATTTCTTTGGGCTGGGCCTAGATTGGGCGGGCCGACACTGATTTCTCTTCAGGTCGGGCCGGGCTGGAGCCGATTAATTGCAATTTTTTTAATAATTATTGACTTTCGTTAAACGATAATTGGAATAAAGCCAACCGTGAAAATTGTTACAAAGAATGCAATATCTATTTACAGTTTGTGTTGCTTAGCGGCTCCACTTTCACTATAGAGGATTGCAGGCATTGCGCGGTAAATTGAGCTCTGACGTTGACCTTCACTGAACCCAAAATATGACAAGAAGGGGTGGAAAAGTTTTGCTTGTCGCTAAACAATATTGCCATCTTCACTTTATGCTAAAAATCAATTAAGTTAGATTTTTGTTACAGGAAATGGAGGTTTTGTTCTCTCGATGACAGGCAAAGTTCGAGGAGACAATGGTACCATTCGGGAAGCAAGCGTCAGGTTGTGAACCAGAGTTTAGAAAATGTTTCTGAGGGTTAGGTCAAGTTTAATATTAAATTTTGAGAAAGGTTAGGGCTCGAGCTAAATTATTTTTTTTTAAAATATCGGGCCGGGGTCGGGCCAAAAACTTTTAAAATTTATCGGACCCGGGCCGGGCTTGGGCCAATAATTTTTTTAAAAAATAAACTTATCGGGCCGATCCGGGCTCGGGCCGAAAATCGCCCAGAACATTGTCAGAACGAACTTAAAAAGAACTGTTTATTGTCTATGGCAAATTGTATTTATACAGGGTGTTTCAAAACAACACCGACAACGTTTGGGAGGTGATTCCTGACACCAAGATAAGAACAAAAGTATAGACCAACTTGGGTGCACAACAGGGCCTAAAATTGAGTGGAGTACTTCACACTTTGTGGAACTGTAGGGAAGGAGTGTGGAACTATAATTCTTAATGTGTGGAGTAGTATTAATGTGAGTGCCTTACTTTTCTCGGATTATGCATTTAAACGCGTTTAGTGTATCAAACCATGTCTTACTGATTCAATACATTCATTATGCAATGGATTACTCAATTCCATATAACTGCCAGTATATGACATTAAGCCAGAAGTTTGAGAGTGATGAAATTTTTCTTTTGGACATAATAACAAACAAAAATAGAACTGTAGCACAATTGGAGAGTATGAAAGTGAAACCTCTGTTAGGCGGGTGGGAAGAAACGCTTTTAAACGAACTTGTGCAAGAGAATGTCAACGGAGAAATACAGTACTCATTACATGGTATTCAACTTCATCGTAACACACGTCGCAATAAATCCCATAACAAATATGTCAGTGAGAAAAGAGATTTTACTGTAGTACGCTACGAAGTCCTGGATTCCATAATTAACTTTGTTAGTCAGCGTTTGCTGCATGAAGACAGTATTGTTGCTTTGGAGCCTTTGCGTGATTTGCTTGAGGATGTAACTGATGATGCCCTAAGAGAATGCCACAAAGTTATTTGTCCTGATACAGATTGCAGTTCGCAATGCAATATAGAGAGGCATCATCGTGCAGTATGTTGAAAGGTCTGGGCGCTAAAAGCCTTCTCATTAAAATCTGTGGAAATCAGACATTTCATGATCTGTCAACAAGTCTAGCCCGAGTTGTTGCTTCGAAACCATCTTCTTTCGATGTTGAAAGACTTATAAGTGACTACAACATATTGAAAACAGATAACAGACTCTCTTTGGCTCCCACTACTGTGAAAAATTACCTTCACGTTAATATAAATATGGGTCCGTTGGAAGATTTTAGCCCAACCCCTGCTGTTATAAAATGGCTGGCCAGAAAGGAAAGGCGTTTTGAAGTTGGTAGGAAGTCAAAGGAACAGCCCTGGTATAACGGTGTATTTGCCTCGGCAGAAAACAGACAGAAAGCATGATGATCACGGAAAAATGACAGTGAAATTCTTATGTAAGAAAAAGTGACTTTTTTCTTCCAGTGTGACTATTTTTCTTACCGGTTTGTTTCCTGTATTTTATGGTTTCATACAATACAATTAAATATGTATCCTAATGTGCCTTTAATTTTGTTTGCCCTGGATGCCAATAATAATAATAATAATAATAATAATAATAATAATAATAATAATAATAATAATAATAATAATAATAATAATAATAATAATAATAATAATATTTTTGGGAGTCGCAGGTAAACATGATGTACTGGACAGAACACTGATATGTCAAAACAAATGCTGACTAAACTAGTTTTTCTATACTATATAAAATTTTTACCAGAGTGGAGCTGTGATTTCGTTGAACTTTAGGCCCTGGTGCACAAATGCTTCCTTCCGGAGTTATAGGCTGCCGCAAACATGAAAAAATGAACTTTAAAGGTCCATAGCTCCAAAACTATGGAACCTACCGTGGTCGGATCAAGACTTTACTTAAGAACTAGTATGTTCCCTATCAAAAAAATTTATAGGTGTTGGTGAGTACTTCAAATTATTTGCCAGTAGCCAAACTCCCTCTATAAAAATTGTTGCAGAAGTACCACAGGATTCTGAAACATGGATATTTGGATAGGGCAGATATTAGTTCCTCAGTGAAGTCTTGATCCGACTACGGTAGGTCTCATAGTATTGGATCTACGGACATTTAAAGTTCAGTTTTTCCATGTTGTCGGCAGCCTGTAACTCCGAAAGGAAGCATTTGTGCACCTAGGTTTGTCTATACTTTTTGTCTTATCTTGGTATCAGGAATTACCTCCCAAACTTTGTCGGTGTTGTTTTGAAACACCCTGTACATATGGTTCCGAAATCTGGCTCCTTAAATCTTCTGAAATTCGAACTTTTTTTGGCCAATATCTTGGGATCACTATGATTGACGCGAAATATTCCATCACTTTTTCAGTTAGTTTTTAATACTGTATCGAATGGAGGGCTCAAAGTTGAAAAATTTTCAAATAATACACACACATACGCACAGATACACACACACATACACACACACACACACACAGAGAGAGAGAGAGAGAGAGAGAGAGAGAGAGAGAGAGAGAGAGAGAGAGAGAGACATAGATAACTTAGTAACACAAACTTTTTAAGTTCGTTGAAAATCCAGTTCATTTCAAAGAAAACAGGAAAATTACTCCCAATATAAAACTGAAGAGTTGGTAGTAGAGACCTGCACGGGCAGGCTTGGGCAGGCCGACTCTGTTATTTCTTTGGGCTGGGCCTAGATTGGGCGGGCCGACACTGATTTCTCTTCAGGTCGGGCCGGGCTGGAGCCGATTAATTGCAATTTTTTTAATAATTATTGACTTTCGTTAAACGATAATTGGAATAAAGCCAACCGTGAAAATTGTTACAAAGAATGCAATATCTATTTACAGTTTGTGTTGCTTAGCGGCTCCACTTTCACTATAGAGGATTGCAGGCATTGCGCGGTAAATTGAGCTCTGACGTTGACCTTCACTGAACCCAAAATATGACAAGAAGGGGTGGAAAAGTTTTGCTTGTCGCTAAACAATATTGCCATCTTCACTTTATGCTAAAAATCAATTAAGTTAGATTTTTGTTACAGGAAATGGAGGTTTTGTTCTCTCGATGACAGGCAAAGTTCGAGGAGACAATGGTACCATTCGGGAAGCAAGCGTCAGGTTGTGAACCAGAGTTTAGAAAATGTTTCTGAGGGTTAGGTCAAGTTTAATATTAAATTTTGAGAAAGGTTAGGGCTCGAGCTAAATTATTTTTTTTTAAAATATCGGGCCGGGGTCGGGCCAAAAACTTTTAAAATTTATCGGACCCGGGCCGGGCTTGGGCCAATAATTTTTTTAAAAAATAAACTTATCGGGCCGATCCGGGCTCGGGCCGAAAATCTCCAAAACTTTTCGGGCCCGGGCTGGGGCGGGCCTATGTACATTCGGGCTGGATTGGGCTCGGGGCCGAAAAATTCGGCCCATGCAGGTCTCTACTCGGTAGTGACACTTGGTCGAAAAGATGTAATAGTTTTTTTTCCACTTCAGCCATTGTGAGTGATGCTTTTTTCTGGGTTTTTCTCACTCATACCAGGCAAATGTCGGGATAACTAATATATGGGTCCCAGGCCACTTTCTTCCTTTGTTGGATAACGTGCTCCCCGGGGGTGAGATTTTTCATCTCGGTAATGCACAGAAATGTGTACAAAGAAATTAGGAAAAGGAGAAAGGGAAGACACTGAACAACGTTAAACAATAACCATTACAAGTAATAACAACAGTAAGCGAGACAGCTGAGTAGGGCTTACATCTGTGCCGGAAAATAGGAAAATTTCAATTACTGCAGTGAAGAAGAAAAGTTTTTGTAGTATTTACTTATATTTAATACCTACATTAATTTTTTAAAAAAGTTAAAATATTGAATTTTCTTCAAATGCACATATACCAGTGAAACAAACTCACATGATATAGTAGATTGTTAATGTGATCCAAAGTTTTGTCATTAGCAAGAAGATTTTTTTCTTTTTTCACACTTACCAGATCCAGATTTGAAAACAGCAGCTAGAGGTTTACGACACAACTGTGCAACTGCCAACCCGCTAGAAACTTTTAATTTATAGTTTACAAGTTCAAACACACGATATAACGATCTCCGAAATTAACGATCAAACTTAGGGATTGTAAGTGTAGTATGGACATGCAATATAAAGGTAATTTATATTGGCAATGTAGAAACATTAATACAAAAATATGCTCGTGTATAGCGAAGAAATAGTGAATTGCTGTAGGTTGGTATATTAATTAAAAGATCTTGTAGATGCGTTGAGACTATAACGAATGAATATTCAAAGAAGAAAAATGCACCCATAGTAATTATATAGTCATTTTCCCTTCCTTTCCTGTTCGTCATATTTACAATACTTTTTATTAGCTTACCTTTCCGTTTGTTAGAGTAAAGTCTCGGAACTTAATGCTGTCGCCCAGGGGTGAACGTGGATCTGAAAAGGTAGAAGTACGTATTACGTCACGCCGTTCCCCGTGCCTATCTTTGCCCATTGTAATATCTTTAGGAAGTGGAGGGACGCCATAGATTTTTTTTTTTGAAACTGGGAGATCGACGTCCCTGCTTTTCCCCTCACTTTTACCCCTGCTTTTATTGCCAAGTAAGTTTACAGTGAACTAACTGAAACACCCCTTGTTAGAGTAAAACCTTGTAACTTAATGCTCTCGCTGCCAAGTAAGTTTACAGTGAGCTAACGGAAACATTCCTCCTTCGCACAGGGAGAATAAGTTTATAAAAAAAAGTATTTGAATTCTTCTTTCCTTAGGATACGCATTTCATTGAAAGTATAATGAGAAAAATCCATAATGTCATCCTTGTCCCCACCCCTTTTCACCCCCATGCCGATGCACCTCAACTTGTACTTAAACAGCATCGGGGATGTCATTATTCATCTCAGTGGCGTCGAAAACTTTGGATTGGATGCTAATATTAATTGTTTTCGATCTTTTTCTTATGTCATCCCTGTTTACTCTCATGTCGAAACTTATCAATGTACTATTATAAGATCTTTGGAAGGCCCAAGGTTGATAATCATGCCAAGTATGATTTTAATTGGTTCAGTAGATGGTTATTGCATGATAAGGTAACACTAATTCACATTCGCTTTAAAATAAAGTGTTACCGTGAAGTTGATATCAGTGGCACAACACCAATTTTTAGTAGCAATAATTTCATTTTCCAAGCAGCCATGGATCACGCTTATACCTAGGTATATTTCATGGAGAAGCCATTTCTACTAGAATCTGCTTCAACTTTATTGAATAACTCCTGAATTCTGCGAGCTGGAAGGGTAAATTGCGTGTACTATACGGGGTATACGAAGAAGAAAAAGTAACCAGTGGTAATCGTGTATTCCTACCCATCATATCTGTACCCCGTATACCCCGTGTAGTACACACAATTCACTCTTGTGGCCCGCAGAATTTAGGAGTGATTCACTAAAGTTGAAAGTAGATTCTAGTAGGAATGACCTCTGCCTACAAGCTTCGTTGCGGCTATGTGGGTGGCGTACGCACCTTTGGTGCGGAAGACTTGAGTGCGATTCCTCGTGTAGATCATGTGGTTCGGATCCCATGTTATACTTTAGATTCACGTCTTCTAAAGTCTCGCTGCTGAACGGGATGCTACACTTAAACCAACTCAATGGGAGAACACGTGACTCACAAAAACGGATTCGGCGTGGCCCCCGCAGTGGAATTAGAGCTCTGAAATTTTGTACGGATACGCTTACATAAACCCAATGACAATACAATATAAATAATTTTCGCTGTACTTTATTTGTTCATTATAAAATAGATATAATCGATCGCTTATCGCTTATACAACCCAAACCCTCACAAAAGCGTAATAGTTGCAGATGAATAAATGTTTTCTTGACTTCATATCAACAAGGTTGATCATTCATATTTTTATATCCATTGGAGAGATTTTCAGTGAACTGTTGTAAGGTCTTGTAAAACGTTACGAGAATATAAAATATATATAAGCTCAAAAATTAAAGTCAAGGTGGTATTTTCAAGTTAAAGATGTTATGAGTATAAAGTTGATTAGAGGATATTGAATAAAGAATAAAAAGTAAAAGTAGTAATACCTGTAATAAAAAAAGCTTTTAAAAACAATGCTGTTATAAAATGTACTTAAAAGGGAAAATGATATATGCACTTAAAAGATAAGTTTTTGAGAATAAAATGAATAAACGTCGACTAGAAGCATTGAGCACTCTTCCTAAAGTCGAGAACTGAAGATTTTATGGGTAAAATACCAAATCTCGCCCAATGTTTTCAGTTTTAGTTCCATTTCTTCTTTTACCCTACAAAAAATCTCATTTTTTAAGTGTATTCTATTGTTTTTCTTTTTTATAATTTATTTTATTACTTCCCTTTTTTAGTGTATTGTAATACGCTTTTCTTTGTAATTCGTATTAATATTTTCTCCACTTACTATGGAAGGTCGCGGGGAATCACTCTGACTTTATATCAGGGGTGAAAGTGGGTCTGAAAAGGTAGGGGACGGTATGACGTTACGCCGTCCCTCTGCCTATCTTTGTCCATTGTAATTTGTTAGGAACTGGGGGGATGCTGTACATATTTTTTGGAGGTGGACGGACAACGTCCTCCCCCGTTCCCCCTTACTTTTATCGATACTATGCTCAGTCAACTACTTTTGACATATAAAGCAATTAGGCACTCGGAGAAATCCTCGATCGCAAGTGTGTTTGAATTATGAGCTTTTAAAGTTCAAAATTGAAAAAAAAATTGCAAAAACTTTGAAGTTACTTTTTTCTCGAAATTGAAGCTTCATTTTTGGTATGAGTGTTGGGTACCCAGCACCTTGGTGAGGTCAAAACGTACAGATTTTGCAAGTTACGAGCACTTATTGGGAGGAGTGAAGTGTAAGGGTGTCTTTCTTACAACTTGCAATTTGCAAATTGCCTCCCATTTGGTATATCAGGTAGTTAGACTGATAAAATGTATTTGCCATCCTATTCGACTGTATTTTCGTTCAAATGTCATTTTTTGGCCACCTATTGAACAATGACATTTGTCTCCGAAACACTTTGCCGCGGAGCTAACGTAAACGGGACTTCAAACCTAGCCAGCCTCTGCTTATGCATCATGGAAGACAATGGTTTAATATCTCATCACGACCATTGTTTTTCAACATTTTTCAACGGGTTTCAATGCCGATGGTTGGAAAATAGTGGCTAAGGGAATATTTTACGATATTCGGCTAGCGACGGTGAATACAGATATCAGTTTTCTCGAGAATAAAAGCCACCTTGTACCGTCTTCCGCAATGCGTAAGCATAGGCCGACAGGATTCGGAGTGCTGCTCAGGTTGCTCTGGCATCGCGCGAGCTGTTTGAATCGGCAGTTCCGCGCGATTGACTACAAATGAAATACCGGTGGTATAAATTGATATTCGTATTCATGGTCAGTGCCAGCCTATGGTGGATAATTTATTTGGTTTAACTTCATTTTAACAGTAAACTGATTTTTGTTTTCCACATATGACACTATACTGTAGTGCGCCCCAGTACAAAATTTTTGCAAAATAAAACATTGGTGTCAGAGTGTTTTGAGAAAATATTGGTCTTACTCCTACTTACAGAAGGGGAAAATATCACAATATAGGTTATCACAAGATTAGTTATGAATATCACGACGTTCTTCATTGAATTTCCCACGCTTGGCAAAACGTTACGGAGACGAATGTCATTGTCCAATTTAAAAATAGGCAGACAGGAAAGTGCTATTTGAAAAACAATACAGTCAAATAAGGGTAGAAAACACATTTTGTTAGCCTAACTACCCGGTATGCCAAATGGGAGGCAATTTGTAACACGCCATTAGCTTCAACTCTCCCCAATAAGTGCCTTAATCTTGCAAAATGCATACGTTTTGTCCTCATGACTGTGTTGGGCACCCAAGAAAACCCCCTGATACCAAAATTGAAGTGCCTATCTCAAGAAATGGTTACTTCAAATTTCCTTCAAATTCTGTTCAATTTTGAATTTTAATGGCCATAACTCAAACAAGCTTACGATCGAGGATTTCTCCGGTTGCCTAATTGTTTCATATGTCAAAAAGAGTTGACTGAGCATAGTATCGATATGAAGTCAGTGACTCCCCGCGACCTTCCCTAGTTAATGTTTTTATTATTTTCTCCTTTTAGTGCATCTTTTTCATTTTTATTATTTCCTTTGTTTCATTACACTTTATTACTTGCTCTTTTGAGTGGATTTTATAAAGGCACTGTTTATAGTTCTTTTACGGTTATTATTTAGTTTAAACTGCCTAATTTAAGATGTTGACTCAAATTTACATGACAGAGAAAGTAATTGTTAACAATTGTTCGAATGGAACGCAAGGACATGCAAAAATTATTCAGAAAACACGCACATTGTTATGGAAGCGAACCTAGGACACCTCGAATCCGTTTTCGAACAACACTGTATTGTTGGTATGATAAGAGTTCAAGTCAATAGCTTGCTGAACTGACAACGTTGCTTTTTTATTGAACATTGGAAACTTTCCGAATGTGGATCCCAAACGGCTGACGCAATTGGAAAAATTAAATCAATTTAGAATGAACTTCCAACAACTTTTCTTTCTTTCCATGGCCCGGACTTTTGACACACCTTGTATATTGTCAATTTACCTCCAGTATCTTAAGTTGTCTGACACAGTTGCATATTTCGGAAAGTGGTGCGCAGGTATCTTCACCTCCTAGCAAGGGATATAGCCTTATTCAAATAACATTACTAAAGTGGCCTAGCTCCTTCATTAAACTCACGAATAGCTTTGTTATGAAAAAAATATGAAACGCCTACCTATCACTTATCTCGTAATACACGAAGAATATTATAAAGACGTTATGATTAACTTTCATACTGTCAGAAATTTTATGCTATAGCATCTTTCCATCTACCGGGTAGGTATTTGAGAACATCAATTACAGATGACACAGTGTTCTGTACGTCATAGTTACAAATCCTTTCGTTTACAGATAAACATGAAGAAAATAGGCTAACTCAGAAAATGAGGCCATTTTGTCACCATCTTCTTGGCTGTAGGCATTCCGATTCAGAGATCGATGCACTCCTGAATGTCGCCCAGTCATTCAAAACGTAGAGAGAACTACAGACTGCTAGAAGTGATGTGGCCACCATTTCCCGCAGGAAACGACATTGTCGGTGATCGGACATTGTCAGGACGCCGGCATTCATTTATTTGTCTTATCTGCTATCGATGAAAACCCTGAGGAGTCCATGCAGGCACACGACAGACGGCTGCACGGTGACAAGGCCAAAATCCGACATGTCGTTCATGAGAATTTCGTTACAAATCGCATGCGATGCGAAGAGGACAGTTCTTGTCCGAGAGAACCAGGACGAACAGACTGACCGGACTCAAGTACTTCCTGAACAAGCTGAAGCATTTGGCAGACCCCGAAATGCTCTGTTTTTCTCCGCTGAGAAAAACTTTGTCCAAAACCAGAATGTGAACCGCAAAAATGATCGGTGATTATATAAAAGTTCCGACTGTCACGCACACCAAATTTTAAGTCTCAGTAATAGTTCTGAGGGTAATAAGCAGTGAAAGTGACGTGATGCCTCCACATTTCTTTCATCACGTTGGCAGATTCAACACCGTTGCTTGCACTGAGGTGTTTCTGAAGCCCTGAATTAATACTGTAGCGCATGCTAAAGTGAGAGTGGGGTGCCTATCTTTTTAGCAGGATTACGCTCCACCCCACACAACTTATACCAGTCAAGAACAGCTGACTGACATTTTGATGACAATGTCACTCCCAACAAGTAGCCCCCAGAACATCAGATGCTACCCTAATGAATTATTACGGCGTGGTTGAGTAGGACTCCAATAAGTATAGACACAACACTGTTGCGGCTCTGAGGGTCGCTGTTGTGGATACAGCGGAAAACATTCTCAAGATTCGTGTCATTATTGCCTGCAGGTGGTTTCTACAGCATGTAGAGATTGTTATCGCTGCTAATGGGAGTTTCATTGAATAATGTTGTCCATTGTGGATATGATTGCCTGTACAGCATGTTAAAAGATAATAAATACTTTCCAGAATCTGTTCCTTACTGTCTGGAGACGTGATTTTGTTTTCAAATATCTGTCTCACCCTGTATCTGCCGTAATCGTTAGTATAACAGGCGTTTATTAATGCAGAACATGGTATATTAGCATCTTTATACAATGTGACTAAAATATATTTTTATAATGATATGCTAAATGTATATACAAATAGTGATTGACTCTAAGATATTTCAACAGCGTATAACAGCTGTTGTTTCCTTCTTTCTTTCCGATTTATTGGATATCAATCTGTGCCGTGTTGGAACCGCCGTGTCTCGTGTCTTTTTCTTTTCATCCTCAAGAGAACCTTTTAGAAAACTTTTAGTGTGTTTATGTGAGACGTTTGAGAAAATACTACAATAAATATGGTTAAACTATTGTTCACAACTTCTGAGTACCGAAAAGACGAGAAGATGTTGCAATCAAAGTTCTTGAATTAAAAGTTTCAAAAACAAAAAAACTTTTCTTTTTGTCTCTAATGGATATTGGCTCTCTCACTGCATCTGTTTGGACATCTCGAAAGTAAGAATAGTTATTTGTCCATTAATGGTTGTTTGGAGTAGCGGCTCTTGATGGAAGTTATATCAGTAGAAATTTATCGATATAAGCTTAAGAGAAGCAATGTTACTAATGTTGTATACAGAAGTTAGTATATCGTATAAGGTAAACTTGCTTTCCTTAGGTTGAAGCGTTAAAATTTAATTTTGTACCGATGTGACTTGCTTCAAGAACCGGCACTGATTGTTTAGATAACCGGAATGACAGGTCGGTCGTACTCGGGTATATTATTCCAGATGAGTTGGTTGGTTTGAAATTGTTGTTTTTAAAAAAAAAAAATAAGCAAAAGCTTTAACTTTTTAGATTTTTTTTTTTCAAAAAATAACAGTACTTTCAAGAGAGACAAATTTCGGCCATTGGCCTTCGTCTGACAGAAACAAACGTTCCTTTTGTACTAGCAATCTGGTAATCAATTGAATAATCAACCACTTGCATCCTCACCTACATAGTCTCCGTTGTTTTACTTTTGATGTTCGTACAGCGGAACACGGTAGCTCAGTGGTAGAACGCTTATCTCTAGTTCGATCCTGGCTAAGTAAGTTTGTGGTGCACAACATCGTGTCTGTTGATTTTCTCGGGATTCTTCCGTTTCCTCCCACAATCTCATTCCACCAATTCTTTCATCATCATTTATTTCCCTTAAGAGTCTTCTTCCCGGCGAAATTAAAATACCGCTAATTTTTCAATAATTATGTGATATCTTCAAATAGATAAAAGATAATTGAAATATGGAACAAGAGCGCCCTAGACAATATTATTTTGCGTGAGGTACTGTTATCATAAATCACCTAGTGGCTTTCCGTTTTCAGCTGTTTAGAAACGCGAAAATAAATGCCGATTTTCAAAATGGCTCGAAATCGAAAGCAGATAAGTGAGTCGTGATAACGGTTTCTCATGTAAAATAATATTGTCTAGGGCGCTCTTGTTCCATATTTCGATTATCTTTTATCTATTTGAAAATATCACATAATTACTGTAAAATTAGCGGTATTTTAATTTCGCCGGGATGAAGACTCTTAATCACCCCTCTCCTTTAGCCTAAAGGGCATAACGTAGGGCGTTAGTCGAGTTGCCAGATTCTATTTATAGCTAACATTTTAAATGAGATTGCCAGTGCTTTGCCATAAAGATTACGGACTATTAACACTAAAATTTTAGTGCATCGTACACATGCATATCAAATGATTATTATTTTTAGAGTTTTACATTGGGTAAATATTATATTAAATAGAATTTAAAACGTAAAGTAAGATAAATACATAAACGAAACATGTAATTAGCAAGTCTTTAGCAATATAAAGCTCTTTAATTACACGTATTATTTTTTAACTACCTGATTCTGACCACAGAGCTATTCTTACTTATTTTCAATATAAGACGTTTTATTAAAACACTGCAGTATCTTTAAAATCAAAGAGAGTTTATAAGAAAATATTAACCTCGTAAAATTCTACTTTACGATTCATTGAAGTCCTCTCTAAAGTGGGATTTTTAGTACCGCCAGAAAGGAAAGCTAATTAAACCAAAGATACCAAGAAGCAGCCACTGCAAGATTAGAGAGAGTTAATGTTGACGGTTACGAAATTAAACCAGAGAATGTTTTCCAGTGAAACCACTTGTCTTAAACTGGTAATAAGAAGAGCCGGAAGTACACACAGGATGTAAGTTACACAATAATTAACTTAATAAAAATAACCACAACAACAAATTCGCTTAAGTGTCCTCAAAATTGCGAGAACCTTTTTTTTTTTTCATTACTATTTCCAAATATTTTCCTTTATTTTCTCACAATCTTCTCACCATAATGGTTATTAGTAAATGATAATACTCCGTAAACACATAGAAAATTTTTTGTTGTTTGTTTATTGTACATTTGAAAGAAAATATTGTTTGTAATCACTTAACCTTTCTAATACTTTTTAATTATTATTTTGATGAAAAATAACCAAAAGCTGTAGTTACTCCACGAGTCGCCGAGTTGGATGCATCTCCATCGACTCTGGTTTCGAGAAATTCTGGAGATTCTTCCTGTGTTCTCACTCAGCGGAAACTTTGTCCCTGCTGTACTCTGTATAGAAAGTCTGGCACCTCTGGTGCATGGAGTCCTTGGTTCGATCCCAGCTCCGCCTAAGTGATTTTTGTGCTGCACAAAACCATATGCGTGGATTTTCAAGGTGTTTCCCCGTTTCTTCCCACTTTCTTCATTCCACTATTTCATTCATTTCACATCATCACCGTCTTTTTAGCCTGGTCGGCATAACCGTAGGACGTGAACTTACGAGTAAAGATTTCATTCATTTTATAGAAAGCCCAGATGTTCTTCCTTTTTATACTATAGTGCAAAATGAACAATTTGTAAGTCTCAACTTATTTTCGCAGAGTTTGAAGTTTTTTCCCCTTTTTAACTCGGCAATTCATTTTTAGATCTTATCGAAAGCTTTCTGCTGTAGTGTGTACTGTTGTGTTCATTCCTACACAAATACATCATTTCATACTTTTCCGTTGTGTACATATATGATTGTTCGTTGTAGAAACACTATCAAAATAAACTGCCAAATTAAATAACTTTTCATAAACGAATTTATTCCAAGTTTTGCTCGAATTTTAAATGGGGGATACTTGGCTCAGTGATAGAGGGCCACATCAATTGCAAAAGGTCGCTGCGTCGATCCCAGATTCAGTGAATATAATGGACAACGTTATGTCCACTGGGTTCTGGCTACACTACCTCCGTTATGTGCCAAATTAAAAAGTGTGTGAGATTTTATCTTCACACAGCATATCGGTCCATTAGACCTGTCCCATATGAGCTAGACTTTTATTTTTTACATGTCAACTGAAAAGTATTACGTGGTCAATTAAGGGAAGAGAATGAAATGAAATCTTTGAGTTTTACGTCCCATAGTTATGCCGGCTAGGCTAAAGGAGAAGGTGATGGTGAGGAATGAATGAAATGGTGGAATGAAGAAAGTAGGAGGAAACGAGAAAACCCCGAGAAAACTCACGCACACGGTGTTTGTTCACCACACAACTCACTTGGCGCGAGCTGGGCTCGAACCAAGGACCCCGTGCACCAGAGGTAAGCAACTAAGTAAAGAGTTTACAGAATATTTATAGAGATTTCAGATAGCTTCTCATAATAAAGCGGAGCAGTTCTTATACTATGTGTTCCGCCGCTCTGGAAAGGAGAATACAAACTCCAGGAGTGACATCAATAGATTGTAAATTATACCCGTTGGTTGATTGATAGGTTTGAAATTTAACGTCCCTTTCTGTACCGAGCCTATATGAGACTTGGGTTTTCAGTGCAAGGTGGAATTCGAACTGCCATAGTGTGTTCAGTTTTTAAGGTTCTCCCATCGGAAATCGAACCCAGGACTTCGTCCACCAAAAGCATGCGCGCTAGATACTGTACCAACGTCGAGACCTATTAACAATAAATATATTTATTACAGTGGCACGAACAGGTTACAGCAAAAATACAGCACTTGGTATT
This sequence comes from Thermobia domestica, assembly GCF_964235325.1. Lineage (NCBI taxonomy): Eukaryota > Metazoa > Arthropoda > Insecta > Zygentoma > Lepismatidae > Thermobia > Thermobia domestica. The sequence goes on from NC_137463.1 coordinate 216,293,900, forward strand.
GTATCAGAAAATGTACAGAAGTATGAAAATAAAAGACGAAGTGAAATATCCACACAAATAAAAAGAAAAAATGAGTCAAATAAGTAGAATAAGTTCCTTGTTGCGATGTTGAAACATTTACAGCTGTGTGTACAAATGAAGTTTAAACGAGCTTTCACTCAAACGCGTTCAACATTAAACTTTCAAGTTTAAACGTGGTTCCAGGACTTTTGTTGCACCATTGAAAGTCGAAGCTCAGTACATCTCGTTTAAGTAAACTTCGGTCAATTTGTAAAATGGACTCTGACTGGTTGTCGTCTTTTGTCTGTAATCTTCGTTTAACAAAGTAACAAATGAAGAAAGCATACCGCGTGCCGATCTTTACGACTTTCAAAATTGTGTGCATATACTTGTGAGTAGTCTAATTTCAGTGATCGTAATTGTGATGGAAAAATAATGAAACCACGATTAAATTTTTTTTCCGAACACTAATTTCATTAGTGGGAAAATACAAAGACATCATTGAATGGAAACAGACTGACTTGGATCAACGAAGTTTAAACTCCCAAATTCGGCCGTTCAAACTAAAACCAAGTTTATCCATCGTTTGACCGAAACTTAACCTTAAACGTTGTTGGTCATATTTTCACCGAGCTTGGTTATGACCCTCGTTCAACATGTGAACTTCGTTGGGGCACACGACCATTAGACTGATTAAAAATGGAACAGAAAAGCATATAATTATAGGTCATGTTAAAATTACATTTCTCAGAATAAAAGTATATTCTTCACATTAGAAAGTTCACTCAAATCTCGTAATATTATACAGTCTTATTTCATGTAATTAGCATAAAATTTATCTATTAAAAGAGTTTGTGAAGGAAACAAAGACCTTTCACACTATGATTTTTTGCTTTGAAGATAATGTTACACTAAACAGTATTCACTAAAATATATATTATTCAGTACTTATTGTATGAAAACTTTATCAAAAGCTTTGCTTTTGTTAGCCAGGCTATTTAATTTCTAGTACTTGTTCCAATACTCACATATAATAGAGTAATATTTCATTTTCATTTTAAAGCACAATAATCTAATAAAGCACCTTTCACGGCTATTCCATATTACAGATCCAAGTTTTAATTTAAGTCTTATGGGTAATTTGTATAAGTACAGATACGTTCTATCATTTTGAAATACATACCACTATTTAAAAGTAAATATATATTGTTCTTCTTGTTCCCTCTATAATAGGATTTACATGTTGACAAAATTTTAATTAATTGTCTGTCGAATGTGATTCACCGATCTTCCAGATCTAATAATAATAACAATAATAGTAATAACAACTTAGTGTTGTTTTACAGCGTGAAACTACAGTATATTTTCCAACTATGTGAATTCAATATTCAAATTTGAAATAGCACTCCAGTGGCATATTTACGATTTTGTTTCGGGGTGGGGGCTTTGCTCCAAAATATTCCATTTATTTTAAAATATTAAATAAAATTTTGGGAGGGGGCTTAAACCCGGAAGCCCTTCCTTAAATACGCCACTGAGTACATCTTTAAGTCTTGGTTGCAATGTAGGAATAGAACCGAAGATGGAACTTGTTCCTTGAACGCGGAATCCATATCAAAAAGCCATTACTCGCTATCTCATACTGCTTTTTGGCCTGTGGAGAGTAATACCTAGGTATTGAAACCGTAAATGCTAAATGATATCTATCACTTCCAGTTGAGGAAGAGGAATAAAATCACAGGCGAAACACACTCTTGCGGTACTGAATTCATATCAGAAATGCTTGTCACTACCTATTTCCGTTTTATCAACTATGGAATCATTGTTGAAACCAAAATTTTTTACAACTTCCGGTTTAAAGAGATACATAAAATTCGAGACAAAACTCATTCTTAGGACGCAGAATTTGCGTCAAGAAAACCGCTTTTGGACGTTACTTACACCTTTTGTTCAAGAAAACTGCTTTTGGACGTTACTTACACCTTTTGTTCAAGAAAACCGCTTTTAGACGTTACTTATAGATTTTGTTCAAGAAAACCGCTTTTGGACGTTACTTATAGCTTTTGTTCTATGAAAATAAGTATACCTACTGAAACAGGAAGTACTAGTAAAGTACAACCACTTTCGATTTTGGTAGACTTGCGGTGATATAAGACTATGAATCAATTAAAAAAAAAACTGATTGTTGCTATCTATTACAATTTTTTATTTATTGCGACAAACGCTGAAAACGGAAAGGGTTGCTTTCTACCACTTCCTGATTGAATATAGGGTTAACAGAGGATATGTAATTTATTCTTGAAGCATCGAACCGATTGCTAAAAAAAAAGAAAGAAAAAAAAACAGCTTCTCTTATCTATTACCATTTATGTTCTATGGACATCAACATTGAAACCGGAAAAAGATTTGATCACCCCTGGTTTGAATAGAGGGTTACCCGAGGAGATGAAACCTATTCTTGGGTTGCTGAATTGATTGCTAGAAACCGCTTCTACATATTCTTTTCTTTACAATTTTTCCTTTATGGAAATCAATAGTAAATTTGAATCACTTTGGTTTTGGTAGAGTGTTGTGTGGATAGTCGCGATATGCCGTCTTTAGACGCTGAGTCGTTTGTAAAAGAAAGTTTGTCGATATCTGTTACATCCGGACCGGTGCAAAGTTTTGGAAGTTCAAGATTTTAAGTTTTGTTTTTAGCAGAATCTGCCGAATGAATAAAAACTCTGCCAACTCTAGTCTCACCTGACATAATTTCTAAATACAGTGATTAATTGTTCAGTCAATTAAATTAATGAGTTTCAGCATTTAAATATACATACAGAAGGTCCTTAAGTCACAACACAGATCTGTCCCTACACAATATAATTTTAGTATTTATAGAATGCTATAAAATTAAATATTATCATTTCACAACGTAACGTTTTAAATAGGAATTACAAAATGCTATAATCTAAAAATACTTAAAGTTCTTCAGATTCTCAAGGATTCATTTCTTAAAGTTTTATAGTGCTCTTTCCGAACACCTTGTAGACTGTATGTAAAGATTGAAGCATATATATTTTAACATGAGTTACCATTTGGACATTTATTCCGACCAATCAAGATTAAACGAACTGACAGCTCATGTTTCAGTGTAAAAACAACAACAAATATAGAGCCCTTGTAATACTAGCATGCTCTTAATTCAACAGGAAGAAGTTTACAGAGGTTTAATATAGCAACAGGCAAAGAAGCCATCGTGCAGTTCCTAGAATCGTTTTACAGTGTTTAACTACCGAAGTTTTTGTTTGAAGTTAGGCATCCTGCCTGTTATGAAGTTTGCCTTTTCTCCTGACAGGGCTTTATGAGGTGTCTTGTGCGTCATCTTATTTCGAAATAAAGCTGCCAATCTAAGTTTAACAATGCTCCCGTTGGCGAAAGAATGCCTCATCATTTAAGCCATCCACCCACAACATTAGTTAACAACGGGTTAAGGGAGGGGGTGGAGGTAAAAAATAAAGGAACAGCGCGTGCAGAAATTCTCGAGGATATTTTTTTTTCCAGAGCTATTGTAATCATTGTAATACAGAAAGATAACTATAGATAGATTACTTTTTTAATCTTATTTTATTATTTCTTTTTTTTTCTAAAGTTTTCTACCAAAGTAACAAGCAACCAGTGTTGCCAGACTTGACGGAATTGCCATACCCATATGCAGGGATTTGTTTATTGACGGAAAACGGGGAATTTCCTCTTTTTAACTTTCATAAGGAGGCACAGGGGCTCAGTGGTAGAGCGCTTACCTCTGGTGCGTGGGGTCCCTGGTTCGGTTTCCGGCCAAGTAAGTTTGTGGCGGACAACATAGTGTTCGTTGGTTTTCACGGAGTACTCTCATTTCCTCTCACATTCTCATTCCACCGTTTCTTCCTCATCATTTACTTAACTTTATTCATTCATCTCTCATAGCCTAAACGGCATAATCATGGGAGGTTAAACTGAAGGATTTAACTTCCATCTAGTATCAATGATTCTCAAATTTTACATCGACTTTCTCCTTTAAATTTGTGATTTTATGCCTTATTCTTATGCCTGATCAGCCTTTTCTGTGATTGAAAAATGAAATCTTTCTGTTTAATGTCCCACGTTTATGCCCTTAGGGTAAGGGACACTGACGATTAAGGTTGTGAAAGATAATAGAATTAGTGAAATGATAATGTAGGAGGAAATGGGAGTTCCCCGAAAAACCCACGGACACGATGTTGTCTATCACAAACTTCTTGGGAGGTGATCAAACTAGGGATGGCCACAGTTTCGATTCCGGCAGAACTGGTTCCGCGAGGTTTTTAGAACCGGTTCCAGATCTGGATCCGAAAACCAGGTTCCAGAACCGAATCTTGTGAACCAGTTCCAGACCTGGATCCGGAAAACCAGTTCCAGAACCGAATCTTCTAGAACCGGATCCGTTCAGAGACGAAAGCCGGTTCCGCCAGGAACATGTTCTGGCCATCCCTAGATCGAACCAGAACCTTATGCACTAAAGGTAAGCACTCTACCCTAGAGCAACCGTGACCTCCGTAAAGCGACTGAAGAAAGCGGTTTCATATAGGAACTACCTACTTTTAAGATAACAAGAAGTAATTGCAGAAGGTTGTTCCACGTATGTTTGACCAAATACGGTTCTTTCACATTATGCATAGAATGAACTCAGCCGACTTTTAGTCAGGCGTGTCTGTCGCTGTAATGTGTGAACTGTGAGAGAATGTCAGCCAAAACTGTCATTTTTGAGAGTGTTATGTTGTAGCCTTCTACAACGCAAGTTTAACATTTCGATGATCAGGAAGCAGTCTAAGTGTTGTTGAATCGTTTGACTTCAATCAAGAACGTGATTGACAAGTATATGAATTCCGTGGCCCCAGCGTTCAATTCTCCAACAAAAGGGACGAGAACACTGCTGTGTACACAAGTCACCACATACATGCCGGCACAACTTCGCACAGTGGCCATGTAAGATAAACCCCGACTCAAAGACAGAATGCGAATTGTCCAAATGTGTCTTTCGGAAGTATCCTACCTTTCCGCACCTTGCACGAACTACTGAACCTTGAAAAAATATGTTGAGGGTTCTCCATCTCCTTACCGATCCTCACCGATAGAACGCAAATGGCATGCTTGGAACCTGCACAAACGGCATTTGGCAAACCAAAGATAGAAGCGGGCGTCGCAACATTGGATGAGGCATGAGTGTACTTTTCCGACTACGACAAACCAAAAGCCATTATATGCAGAGACAAAAGCGCGAAGTGCTTTACAATGTTGGTCCGAGCACTCAAACAGGCTTTCGGGAAAGGATTCCTAGTAGTTGCCGGCTACTATCCCCGAGGCAAACTCAAGATTAGCAGAGTGAAGAAGAACTTAAAAATCAACGCACAATACTACCAGTCCGACCTACGAGCAATCGCATCCATCAGGGCAAAGTTTCTTCACATACCTGAAAATCCTCCCTCGTATTCTACCAGGATATGAAGGAGGCTACTGGAATTCAGATCAAATCTTTCAGAGATACTTGTGAAGTTCCAGACACAACTCAAATGCATTTTGAGTTTGAACTGCTTAAAAGAGCTTTAGACAAGATGCTTGTGGAAACAGTAAGTGGACACTGGAAAGTTTTAAAATATGAATGGAACAAGATTCTCCTAGTAGTTCTCCAATGAAGCCTTCTGGAATTGAATGTACATTACCAGGTTATCGTTTGAGAATATACTCTATGTAAAAACATATTAACAACTCTATTACTATTTAGTGCATGGTTTTACGTTTTTTTTTGGGGGGGGGGTCAAGCTATTTATGACTTATGTTATATCTGCATATGCTGCAAATATAGTTTTTTTAAAGTATTTTTGAGTGTTACTACGAATATTTGACTATAACAGTGTGGCAACACTGCAATCAAAAATAACATAAAAAGAGTACTGTTTGACAGCTCAACCACTGCCAGCAACGAGATTCACGAAAAGACTTGAGGGGACCTTTCTTCAATAGTGAAAAGAGATTGACTTTAACATGAGGAAGAATAATAGCAATCTCCAAGGGCTAAAGAAGGCTTTGTCATGTGAATATATTAACGACAGGAGGTGTTATAATAACCTTTATTACGATAAATTAATTTTGATATTGCTACTAACAACATTGTCCTTTAATTCAGGGTACAGTTGCAAGTTTCGAGAGTGAGTCGGGCACTTTTTTTCTCTTAAATACTTAAAAAAACATTTACCCCCTACAGTGAACAATTGAGGTAAAATAAGTTTATTATACAAGATTTATCAATACCATATGGTGAACTGTGCTATTAAACTATTATTTCTAATATTGGATTCAAATACATAGTGTTCGAAAACATCACCAAATACAATATATATACACAATAACAGCTACTCAAATACATCATTTTGGATTTATAGCGCACCGAAAATTGGCCAGAACGATATACAAATGGTCCAACTTGAGAAGAAAATTTTGGATGAATATCGGGTAAAAGAACATAACAGTTATTTTGCACCAAGGTTACATTAGTGTGGTAGTGAATATGGAGTGTGTGTGTCAAGCTTTAGTTCCATATATTTCATTTACACTTTCTTATCTATAATTTTTAGTCTCTTATCTATAATGTTCAGTTTCTTATATATAATTTTCAGTTTCTTATCTATAATATATAGTTTATTATCTATAATATACAATTTCTTATCTATAATATATAGTTTATTATCTATAATATACAATTTCTTATCTATGATTTTCAGTTCCTTATCCATAATTTTCAGTTCCTATCTATAATATACAATTTCTTATCTATGATTTTCAGTTCCTTATCTATAATTTTCAGTTCCTTATCTATAATTTTCAATTTTTTATCTATAACGTTCAGTTTCTTATCTATATATTTTTTGAAGCTTCTTATCTATAATATACAGTTTCTTACCTATAATTTTCAGTTCCTTATCTATAATATATAATTTCTTATCTATGATTTTCAGTTCCTTATCTATAATTTTCAGTTTCTTATCTATAATTTTCAATTCCTTATCTATAATGTTCAGTTTCTTATATGAAGCTTCTTATCTATAATATACAATTTCTTACCTATATATTTTTGAAGCTTGTTATCTATAATATACAGTTTCTTATCTATATATTTTTAAGATTCTTATCTATAATTTTCAGTTTCTTATCTGTAATTTCTCCTTTCTAGCAGACTCCTTGAATCTCTTTCTATGCTTGGAGGCTAACACTAACCATAACGTTGTCTCTATTCCACATTCACTGGTACATTAATGGAATCTAAACTCGAAACATACACTATATTCTATCACCCAACCTTCATTCAACATTTCTTCTCGAGTTATGATGAGTGGTATCATTCAAATCATTTGGCAACCTGTTCTACCATATGTTCAGCATAGTAAGTTGATTTAGTATTAATATTATTACTATATGATTACATTATTATTATTATATTTTTCACATGACGTAATGTTTGTGTTTATTATTTCTGCATCAGTACATTCAATTTTTCTAATTACTACATACTAAAATATAAATCTACTGACAAAATCAAAATAACAGAATATTAATTATTGTCCGGAACTAATTATTGTGTGATCGAGAATAAATATAATAATTATTGTTGATGTGCGGAAGGAAGGGGTCCCTGAACTTACATCTTCTCAATTACGCACAAGGGGCCGCGGTGGCTCAGTTGTAGATTGTTCACCTCTGGTGTTTGGGATCCCTGGTTCGATCCCAGCTCGTGCCAAATGAACTTTGTGGTGGACAAACACCGTGTGCGTGTCTTTCCTCGGGGTTCTCCCGTTTCCTTCCACTTTCTTCATTTTACCATTTCATTCATTTCTCATCATCACCGTCTCCTTTAGCCTAGTCGTCATAACCATGGGACGTAAAACTCAAATATTTCATTTTTCAATTATGCACAATGTAAAGCTTTTAATGCAATCTTGACATTGAAATTTACTCATACATAAACATAAAATTTTACATATTTGTTCACTTATATAGCTATATAGAAAATATATTAAGTGCTATCTAAATTCGATAGTACAGTGAAGGACACATCTCGGTTTTTTTTTTTTTTTTTTTAGCGCGAGTTAAACGAAAGACCAAAAAATTCTGGAAAATCGGAGATAACCTGTAAAAACGAGTAATCTGGTAATTGTTTTTAACCTCGGCTTTGTTCAAAATCCGTAAAACCAGAAACTTTTAAAAGCATATCATCAACTAATGTAAACTATTATGTCAAGAGCTGCTACAAGATAATAGGGTGTATGGTCGCTGAGTGGTAGAGGGGCCCACTTCTGGTGTGAAGGATTGTTGTTCGATTGCAAGCCATGCGAGTTCGTGGTGGACAAATCATGCCTATGGTTTATCTCGGAGTTCCCCACCGTTTTCTTACACGTTTTCATTCCACCAATTCTGTCATAGAAGTTTCCTTTCATTAATCATTTGTCTCCTTCAGCTTAAAGGGCATAATCGTAGGACGTAAAACTAAAAAAATCATTTAAAATTAAAGTTAGCAATTATGTAGTAGCAACAATGTAATTTGACTCTATTGAGGTATTCTTTGTCAGAAATACTGTAAATGATATATCTACAATGACCCAAGAATATAATTTTGTTATAGTGAATAATACACAAAAGCAATTATTCCAGTGAAGAAGGGAAAATTAAATCGTGTGATAATTATCGAAATAGAACTAGTTTTAATTACGGGGGTAATGAGCTTTAAGTTCTACCTAACAGTGAAATGAAGCAACATTACGTTCGGTTGAAAGTTTCGCCAGTATTTCCATGGCAACAAATGAAGTGAAATTTCAGTTAGTAGTAGTTGTGGTGATGGTGCCTATAAGTTGAGAGAAGGGTTGGCCAACACTATTCCAATTCGCTGTTCAACCTGATAAATGACGAAGCTTCCTGCGGTTTATGCGTTCCACTGCTCCAGGCACAAGTTTTGTGGTTGTCCAATTTGCAACCCCGAAGGTTCGGTTTTATTACTCTCTTCGACATTTTTTTTCCTTTTCTCTACCGTAATTTACTATACATTCGTTTCAGAACAAACTAGGTAACATTGAACCTTTGAAAAAAAAAATATTTTTATTCTTTGTAAGGACATTTTCGTAATCAGAGAACAAATTTTAGAGCTCGCAGTAGATGATTTTTTTAAATTTAAAAAAGTAGCTGTCTATATGTATGTCCGCAGGGTCGATTCCCGGTAGCACACTAATTTCCATTGCACTGCTTCCAGGGTTGTACCCACTGGAGGATCCACAGGGTCCGGAAGCATCAGAATTTCGCAACTTTCAAAAATAATATACTTGTGTTTGTTTGGCTGTATCAGGGACACACTCACAGGGCTCTACCCGCTTTGCAACACCCTTCAATATTTCGACTTTGGTTCCAAAAGTGTTTCTTGGAGTTCCAGGGCGGCAGTTGTTCTCCTTAAGTTTGAGGTTTACATACATTTTAATCAATACGATAAGGATATATACACAAATGAAAAACGTAAAAATTCGCTTACACCTGGTAGACTTATTTCTCCAAGCAAAATCTAAAATGACGCTACTGTTTCGACCTCCCACAAAAAATTCTGACTGTGCACCAAAGTACTTTCCCATCTTTCTTCAGGATACACTTTTATATAGGAGGGCTGTTTAGAACGTAACAGACGTTTAGAAATAAAAAAAGCAACAGAATGAACAAACCCAATTGTAATTTATATATTTGAAACAGTGGCGGCGGTTGGACGTTAAAAGTGCGGGGGGGGGGGGGGGCAAGACATGATCTGCCTATATCAATGTTAGATTTCCTGGTTGTTTGTAACATTGTTTCATGAAAGGTTGTATAACTAATAGGGCACTATCTTTTTCAACTTAAAATGCCGTATATCGTATTTGTATTTTATTAAGTAAATTTATAAGAGCAATACAGCTAGTTACTAGTCCTACGAAAATGTAAAAAGAGATTTGAGTTCTTGCTCATGAACATCTTAAAATTATGTCTTTAAAATTGTGTGATCAGATTATTTAATAAATTTGCAAAACAAATAAATAGAAGGGATAAATACGGTAATATTAATTATAGTAATGAATAATGATGCTTCTTTTGCAGAAGTTATACTGAAACTGGGAATTAATGAGGAACTTATACTTTTAATTCCACACATGCCATTAAATGAATGTTTTTATTCGTAGAAAATGAAATACAGTAAGTACTACAAGCATATGCTATGACATTTTAAGGAAATATGCAATTGCAATATTAATCGCTTTGAATTGCAATTAAAACGCAATTCCTGTAGCTTTCTTAACTCCACGGGAAGACAAATAACCAATACGTACTCACGCAATGGCAAATACCATATGGCACCATTTTTCTATGAAACAGTAATACATACAAAACGTTTACCAGGGTGTCCACATTCTGGAAAATAAGTAAAAGTCAAGGAAGTAAAAATGTATCAGATGAAGTCATGGAAATGGCAGATTGATCAGGGTAAGTCAGGGAAAAATCGATTTAGGTCCATTGTTCAACTACTGAATTTATGAAATAGGGTTGATTGCTTTACTGTTACTGGATGCAAAATGTGGTGTTTTCAATCATGATATTGGGGGAGTCCGTGTTCTCTGATATAGTTGTCGAATCTAATTTTCTGCGAAAAACACATTTAACTGCTGGCATATTTGCTCAAAAGGGTAGACGCTGTTCTAGAAGAATTGCATGGTGCCAAGAGAATATCTGGACAAGTGGCTGAAAACGCGAAGAAATAGGATCTCCAGCTCACAGTGAAAGCTCAGACTGAAGAATTTAAGGAACACTCGAATGAATTCATAGCCAATGATAGAGATGGTATTGGACTTGATGAGTTTTTTTTTTTTTTTTTTTTTTTTTTTTTTTTACTTAGTCTTAGGAAATGGGAAGAACTTCGTTGACTTATGGTCAGTTATGAAATTGTGTCTTAACTTCTTTCACGGAAACGCATTTTTTGAAAGTAGTTTCACAATAAATAAAATTCTCATTGTTGACAATTTACAAGAAGAATCTCTGGTGGTTCAAGGGATCATATGTGATTCTGTGACGAGAACAGGTGGATCATCAGGATTAATAATTACAAGAGGTATGATACATTCAGTGAGAAGTTCAATGAGACAATATCAGGTATATTTGGAAAAGAAAAGAGATAAATGCTGGAGACGAGAAGAGGAGAGAGAAACGGAAGATTCAGCAACAACTAAAGGAGCTGGAGGAAGAAGAGAAGAAAATCAAACTGCGGACACAACAAGAACGATATTCAGATCAATGAAAAGAATACTATGTGAGAAAGGATGAAAACAAATTTCTAAATGGGTTGCATTTAACAACTGCACCCGCAAAAATAGGGGTTACATAATGTGTGTGTGTGCTTTTTTTTTTAATAATCAGTAAAATCATGTATGAACTGTTTATTATTATAGGTAATATAAAAAAAATGAAATGAAATCTTTGAGTTTTACGTCCCACGGTTATGCCGGTTAGGCTAAAGAAGACGGTGGTGATGAGTGATGAATGAAATGGTGGTACGAAGAAAGTGGGAGGAAACGGGAGAACCCCGAGAAAACTCACGCACATGGTGTTTGTCCACCACAAGATTCACTTGGTGGGGGCTGGGATCGAACCCGGGACCCCAAGCACCAAAGGTGAACGCTCTACCACTGAGCCACCGCGGCCCCCGGTAATATTATAATGCTGTGTAATTGGTATTATAATGTGTAAGCATATAATGTGTAATTTTTTTTCATATCTTAAGTACTCTGTATACTGCACACTTTCGTTTGTAACTTTACATTTTGTGTAATATGTAGGCCTAATCCACATATTTGTAAATTTATATTCCTTTGGAAAGAAAATTGATAAAAGAAAGAAACAGAAGCGGAAGAGAACAAGGCCAACTATGGGGAGTCTGGAGGCTGGGGTTTCTTTCTTTTTTCTATATTTTTAAGTTATTCAGGGGTCAGGGAAATCTGGAAGTTTCGTCATGGAAAGTCAAGTAAAAGTCAGAGATCTTTTCTCCAAATTGTGTGGACACCCTGTTTACATTTCCAAATGGAATTATATAAATTAGGGCGTCACATCAAAAAAGTGGGGGCAACTGCCCCTCTTGCCCCCCCCTAATCGCCGCCCATGATTTGAAAGGTACACTCTTAAGCAATTTTCTAACATAATCGTCATGCAAATTAAGACACTTATCATACCGTGACAATTTTTTTCAATATCGTCGAGGTAGAAACCTGCCGCCTGCAATTTCAACCACTGGCATACACCGGCATGCAGTTCGGCGCCAGTATTAAAGTGTTGTGTAGCAAGCCATGTCTTCATCGCTGGGAAGAGGAGATAGTCGTTTGGCGCCAAATCTGGGCTGTATGGTGGATGATCGAACACCTCCCATCCAAAACCATCCAAGAGCTCGGCCATTGGAATGTCCATTTTTAAAATCAATGCATCATTGCCTCATTTGACCTTCACTCATTATTCCATTTTTGTACACTTCACACAGTTGGCGATGAATTTGAACTGACTTGCGTTTATTATTATTATTATTATTATTATTATTATTATTATTATTATTATTATTTTGGTCAACAAAAACCTAATCACAGAACGCATCTCACAAGAGGAGGGATTTTCTATTGCAGCGCACATTGTAACACGTCAGAAAGCACAGTAAGAGTGTTACAATCCTCACACTACCACAGTTGGCTGTATACTGCGTGTGAAAATATTCTGACACCAAGATGGCGACTAACGCGGCTTGATAGGCCGAACGCGACTTGAACTCTGCCGCGGTAAGCCAAAACGTCTGGTACCTTCTGCACAGTCCTCGTATATAAGAAAACAGCCGTTTTTCTGACGTTCGAGTCTTGTTTCTCTTCAACTCGGTGTAACAAAACGGAAAAAAAGTAGTACAGTTACACTCTGTTTACTGTGTATATTCATTTTAATTCTTCTACATTTCTTCGTACGCATATTTCTACTTCTTACTTCCAGATGTTGCATGTCCTCAACACTAATACATCTGTGGTCGTTACATGTGATACATTACATCTATAGTTGCACACAGGGGTAAAAGTGAGGGGGAACGCGGGGGCGCCGTCCCCCACCTCCAAAAAAATATGAACGGCGTCCCCTCCATTTTTAAAAAAATACAATGCTCAAAGATAGGCAGGGAGACGGCGTGACGTCATACCCCTACCTACCGTCCTCCTATCTTTTCAGATCCACGTTTACCAATGACTGCACCTATTCTTGTATGTTTTAGTAGGAGTAAAATGATATTTCGTCTCTCGTGTATGAGCACTAACAAAATATGCTGTCTGTCTTGCAATAACAATGTTTTGTACGTAAGTGTAAAGACAACTGTAAACGCTAATTCACAAATACTCACAGAATTAAGTTAAATGTTAAATATTAAGTGGATAGACGAGAGAACTAACTTGAATAGGGACTTCACCTTTCCAAAGCAATATGTAAGGATATTTCATGAAGCTAATGGGGGGAGGGGAAAAGCGAATAACAAGCATAATAGTGTAAATCTTTTTAGTCGAGATCGAATCATATTAATATACTTCATAAAGGAAACTGAAACAATGTAAATCATATAGAAGCTATGTAATACATGTAGGTTATGTAATAAAAAATATGATCAACTTGAAAATTATATGGCCTATGGACAGCAATGTTAGGCAACTGTCTGCCGCCGTTGTGAGGCCTCCTGTTATTTTGAAGCCTCTGTATAATAGTGTGGAAACGAAATTCTATTATAAGAATAGTCACCAACTTCATCAACAAACATGAAAGTCGAGACGCGGGACACTTTCTTCGAAATCAGGATTGTTCCTACAAAATTAGGACGGGTGATAACACTAGTTAATACTGTAAAACTAACAACAATATGGTTGTATAACTTGAAACATAACATGAGAGTACTATGATTCTATCGTTTCAAAGATTATAGCATCGTATAATTTGTATTGAATTCTTTAAGAAAGTCTGAGGTAACAGTTTGCTAAATTTTATAGTATTCTATTGACTTATAAAACATAATAGTAAGTAACATAAATAATAAATAAACAAATGGTACTTTTAGCTTACTTATTCTATAGTTATCTCCAGTAATGAAATGAAATGTTTAGTTTAATTCCCATGACTATTCAATTTGAGCTAAATAAGGCGAGTTATTAATTAAATTGAATTATTATCATTATTATGAAAAAAATGGTGGAAAAAGAATTTGAAAGGAAACAGGAGAATTCTGGAGAAATCAATGAAGTCGTCTTCATCCACCGTAATCTTACATGGTCTGGGATCGAACTATGGACTCTTAACACCAGAGAAGAATGTTCTACCATTGTATCACTGTATCCTTTTAACCTCTATGAAGGGTATATCTGCTTGTAAGTGAGAATGGTCCAAACTGAACTCCCTGATTACAGTCTAGAAAATATATGGCCAAGCAACAGGATTTTTATTTGTGTAGCGCAACCCAAAAGCATAAAAAGTATTAAAAGCATAACAGCAATTTACACATATGGTTGGTACCTTGAACACGGTTGTGGTTGTCTAAGGGGCCAGAAGAAACTAATTTTAAAAGCATAATAAAACATAATTTTAGAAAATAAAGCTTAATTTAAAATATATAGCACAATTCTGGGGAAATTCTGTTTAACCGTAAGTTTAACACACTGTATTAATAATTTTTAAAACCAATATTCACAATGCAAAATCATTGAGAACACAACAATGCAACAATGAAAAGCTTATTTTTATTTCTGTAAACTTTTCGATGTAATCCTTTGATGTGGAGAAAAGAAAAAAGGAAAAGAGAAAGAAAACTTTCCGCCAACAATGAATAGTACACAAGAACTCCACACTACATTGTTATGTGTACCTCTTGAACTTAAGCACTTTCTGTACTTTGTGGTGGCATTTTTACTTTCCCTTTCTGTATATATGCACCTCTAAGACGCACAGAAGTGATAGAAAAAACTGGCTCAAGTAAAGCATATCTCTTTACCGTGCATTAAGTAGAAAGTTAATTAAATATGAAAGAAACTGGTTGCATAAAATACTCATAAATAGATCAAGATATTTAGAATATTTAATGTATAGTAAATATTATATATTATACACGATTAATGTAAAACAATGATTGAAATTAACAATAAAGCAAAATAAAGCATAATTTGTAAATAATAAAGCATAATTTAACAAAAGAAGCATAAAGTGGGTTGCTCTATTTATGTGGTTTGTGGTCATCACATTGATTCCCTTTGTTATTATTATTTTTAGGTTTCTCAACTGAAATTAGATACTTCTTCCCTTTCCAAAGCAGGAGAACAGGGTTCGATTTTCGATGGGAGCTCATGTGGTTCGGATTCTACCTTAAGCTGTAGGTCTACATCTCATATAGGCTCAGCGCTGAATGGCTCAACCAACCAATCAACGGAAATTTAATCCCACTGCATGAATCAAAGGCACGTATGCTAACAACTCGATTACATGGAAATATTTAGAATGGCGCAGCAAGTTCAACAAAACCAATGTAGATGCCAGAACGGAGGACAGTAGAGGAACAGATCTTCCTTCGGTTATGGTACTTGTGACAGAAAACTGGTGTTTATATTGATAGAAAAATATGCCAAGCATCCGTGACGGATCTAGAAGGTAAAAACGGAGGGCAGCCAGAACCCATAATATGATTGGTATATATATATAGGGTTGTCATAAATTTTTGATCCAAAATACGGACAAGCCTTAAAATGACGACCCATCAAAGGTACGGTGCCCAAACACAGAATAAGTTTGAAATTTCTTACCTAAAAATCGCCTTTTTAGGTTATCAGACAATTGTTTACTGTAATACTTAAAACAATATTGGAAACTAACATATTTCTTTTTTTATTAACACAAATATAATAAATCATGTAATTAATTTACATATGAGCCCTATTAAATCTAACCAAAAAAGACACACTTTTTAAAAACATAATCTACTTTGTTAATAGTCACTAAAATATAAGTTATATGATGAAAACAGTACTTTTCGACCAAGATTCTAGCGACTCCCGACTCGGAAATTTTCCGACAGCTCCAAAACTGTCAAATACGGACATTTTTCCTATGTCATGCTTTTCACGATATGGACACAGACACAGGCCCAAAAATACAAACAATCTTTACAAAATACGAACATATGGCAACCCTATATAGTATATATAATAATGACTTTACAATATTGTTATGGGTCCTACAGAAATAATTTCCAACTTAATTATCTCTCGATGGATATTATGGCTAGATGGGACGTTGACATTGTGGATTTGAAGTATTGTTTTACATTGCATAACGAAAACTACAACTGAAACTATATGTGATGTAAAAAAAAAAAAAAAAAAATCCAATAAGGAATAAAAGGTAACGCTTAGAATAAACTTTCCAAAATATACAAGTAATAGCTTCAATTATTCTTGTCACTCAAAAAACTGGGGAACTAGATCCCCCACTGCCTACCACAACTGCAAAAACCATACATCATTCAGTTGAAGCCACACAATCAGGTTGCATATTACTTTACTGAAATAACATTCAACACATTTTAACCAAAGCAAAGCGTGTAAACTTAATGTCTTTCACCATCTTTTGAAAAATTGTCTGTGAGTCTGGTGTTTTGAATTCAAAACGAGCCATTATGAAACTATTAAGTAATGTAATATATTATTTGTAAAACTGCAACGACTTTTCCCTGCAGACTCGTACAAGAAATTTTAATAATAATATATTCTGTACTATGCTTACCATAATTACTTCTTGAAGCATTGTCTAATATGAGATTTTCATAATTTAAACGCAGATGACAAATAAACCAGTTGTCCTTCACTGATAACATCTGGAAATAAAAGAAAATGATATTATCAGTTTATAAATAATTGAATAATTATTAAATATACACAAATAATTGAATAATAATACCGTCATAATGGACAGAAAATCCGACAATACATACAGGTATAAGTATCTATTCCATAGGATAGCTGAGGAGGGTCAGGGTCTTCCCTCATGTCAAACGAAAGCACACTACACATATACAATAGGCGCATACACAGGGTTTTTTCGTAAAGTAATAAGACTGGGTCATAAAAATAATTTATTGGTCCGATTGCTAGGTATATTGTTAAAATTCTTTAAAATAGTCTACTCCGGCGTTGATACACTGCCGCAAAGGCGATTCCTACGCTCCAAACGCTCCCTGGAAGTCAGCTGCCGTAATCTCTTTAAGAGACTCTGTAACAGCCCGTTGCATGGCGGGGACATTGACGAAACGGTGACTTTTCAGGTTTCTCTAGAGCTTTGGGAACAGAAAGAAAAGTCTGGTGGGCTCACATCGAGACTGTACGGTGGCTGCGACAAGGTTGCAACCCCTATCAGGGTCACAACGAAGGCTGTGTGCGCTAAAACTTTTTCGTGGTGGAGCTTTCAGCGATCGGCAATCTGCGGTCGTTTCGGTTTGACGGCTCTGTGCAGGCGCGCAAGGACTTCTTTCTAGCAAACGGCGTTGATGGTTTGTCCCGAAGCAATAACAACTCAAAAACAGCTTTTGCGCCTTGTGTGATCCTCACTGCATCAGAGCTCAGACGCGACTGCCTCCCGATACGTTGCTTAGCTTAGACTCCCCAATACAAAACCATGTCGGGGAGCGCGCTGCTGGCGACTAGAACACCGCGGCTAGTCTCACTACTTTACGGACAAATCCTGTAGTATCTAATACTGTAGAAATATATGGAGGATATAATGCTTTTGTCTCATTGCATTTATCATCCCTATAGATGCATATTTATTCTTAGTGAAACGAATTATCTACCAATTTATGAAACAACTAAGTAGAAATACTTGTTAATATAAGAGTCAAGGAAGAGAAACATTTGTACTCAAGAATAGTGTCTTAATATACACCATATGAAGAAGTTTGGTTTCGTTTTGGATAAAGCAAACTTCTTAACAAGCTAAATTTTATCAAGTCTAGCATTTAACCTCAAATTAAATGAACTATATTTCAAGATGAATGAATATGTTAAAATATAAAATATTTAAATCATTACATTTATCAAGTAGAAAGAAATTTAGTTTCAACTTAGCGTTGTATTTCACGCCTGAATGTTATGCTAACCCGCTAAACCTCAACAGCACTGAGGGTAGTCTATCACGCAAGGATGATAATCATAATTACTCCCATAAGAACGCATGGAAAATCGGTTTTTGATTGTCCATATCTTGGCACCAACTGGATGGATCACGTCCATCAACGAACTCAACTTACAAGCTTTCTAACTTACAAGCTTCTACGTCCTATCGAAAATTGATGGTAATCCATCACGTAGTTTTTGAGATTTTGTGTTTCCCGGAGGAACGGATACACGGACAGACAGAGTAAATATACAGGGTGTTTTGAAACAATACCGACAACGTTTGGTAGGTAATTGCTGACACCAAAATAAGACAAAAAACGTAGACCATCCTGGGTGCATAAATGCTTCCTTTCGGAGTTATAGGCTGCCAAAAACATGAAAAAAATGACCTTTTATGGTTCATAGTTCCAAAACTATGGGACCTACCGTAGTCGGGCCAAGACTTCACTTACTTTGTATATGACCTATCCAAATATCCAAAATTCAGAATCCTGCGGTACTTCCGCAATAATTTTTTTTAATAGAGATAGTTGGTGAGTATTTCAAATTATATGCCTGTAGCCAAACTCCCTCTATGAAAATTGTTGCATGAGTAGTTAGCATTCTAAAACATGTATATTGGGTAATGCTCGTATTAGTCCCTAAGTGAAGGCTTGACCCGAATACGGTAGGTCCCATAGTTTTGGAGCTATGGACCTTTAAAGTTCTTTTTTTTATGTTTTCGGCAGCTATAACTTCGAAAGGAAGCATTTGTGCATCGAGATTAGTCTATACTTTTTTGTTTCATTTTGGTGTCAGGAATCATCTCCCGAATGTTGTCGGTGTTGTTTTGAAACACTGTATAAAGAAGTGTTTGGTAAATTGGTGTACACTAGAAGCAAGTTAAAAACATCTAGAAATAAATCTATAAATTAAAATATATCGTCTTTCCGCACTGGTTACTGTTTGGTTTAGCACAAAGAAAGAGCTTTAAAAGGTTCCTGCCAAATTTGTATGGGCTCTGGATGGATGTTGCAATTTTATAAACTACCATACTGACTTCGTAAAATAGCCATGCCTGTATAAATGATAATTAATTATTACGATTTATAGCGCGCATTATTAACTAACTTAAACTAACTAACTCTATGGCATATGGAACCCGGAGGTTCAGTGCCGCGTTCACGAAAGCTCTCCACTGACTTCTATCCTTAGCCAATTGGATCCAGTTTCTACTTTGTATTCCTATCTCAGCGAGATCCATCTTAATATTGTCCTCCGAGACTATATTGTCCCCCGAAATCATAACGCGCATTATTATGTTTTAAAAAATAGTTCATAATGTTTTATAGTATACAGACAAAATTTCGCGGCCAAAACCTCGCCTAGCCAAAATTTTGTCTGGCCAAAACTTTGCAGTCGAAAATCTCGCGTGGGCAAAACTTGGCGGACCAAAATCTCGCTGAACCAAAACTAGCAGTTTTAAATCTCATACGAAAAAAAAAAAACTTCATCATTACAATATAGTTATATAAGAATATCTGAAGTCAAAATAATAATAATAAAACCAGAAAATACATAATGTAGACACTAGAAGCTTAAAAGTTTAACGGTTGAAAATGAGTGGACATATAGTAGTCGAATAAACTCAAATTAAGAGAAATCTTATTCATCGAATCTATTTTAGTTAAATTATTTGATAAGTCAATTGCGAAACTGAATGCTAACAATCTATTTTATCATGAATCTCTTCAGTTAAGAAGATTAAACTGTGCATATACACACCTTGTTAACAATAAGTGAAAATGTACCCTAATGTTTTCAAAAATTCTGATTTTAAGGGGGAAGGGAGCAATTACTTACATTTAAATCGTCGTTATATCAATACTTGAAAACAACCATTTGAAATGAGTTTTTTTTATTTACTCGTACTGTAATCGGATTTATTATTAAAATGCAGAAAGACGAAATTTTCTGTTCTAAATACATGTGAATTGAGAATAGTTCCTGTCCGTATGAAGATGGAAAATAGAATGTTAGCGACGGAGGGAAGAGACCAAGCTATTTTAAGTGTATATACATACAACGATCTTTTGAACACAGCAAAGAAATCACAATGATGAATATTTGTCCTGTTAGATTTTGGATGGCGAAGTTTTGTTCTAGGTGAGATTTGGTCCCGCAAATTTCTGTCCAGGCGAGATCTTGACCCGAGAAGTTTTACTTTGGAAGTTTATATTTCGCTTCAGTTGATGCTAGTAAGTTTGAAGAAATTGTGTTTTGCGTTCTATTTTTGACTATGTCCTGCTTTTGAATGGTTTCATTTTATTATTTTTTGTGTAAAAAAAACTGTTTATCTACGTGACGTAAGTTGCTAGTAAATTTGCGAGTAATTTACATGAAAAAATTGTAACAAGTAAATTATCTTGCCAATCCTGACTGTAAGTTGCTCTGGCTCAGTCATTTTGAACTGGCTGGTGTATGACAGAACCAGGCTTTTGTGATTGAGGAAAGGAAAGCGATAAGGAATGAAGTAAATGAGGGAAAGTAAATGAGGGATATAACGGAATGGCATAGAACAAGTGTGGCAGTGTACGAGTTGTCTCGGATCCACGAATTGCGTATCTGCAAATGTTCAACATGAGACGATATATATATATATATATATATATATATATATATATATATATATATATGAGACGAGACGAGACGAGACGAGATATTTCTTGTCTAGTAAGCAGCACTAGTTCACCCAAGTGTTAAATATCAAGCACTGTGTAAGTGTTGCATGACTAAGTATTAATATATACGAACTCTTTACAATTGTTCGTATATATATAAAAGAGTATAAGGGTAACCAAGAAAGTTCTATCGCTTTTTCTGGAGGCTTGTGTTCAATTGGCCCTCACACAGTGAGAGTTGAATATGAATAGAAAAATGGAATGAAATCTTTCAGTTTTACGTCCCACGTTTAGGCCGGTTAGGCTAAAGGAGACGGTGATGATGAGAGATGAAAGAAATTGTGGAATAAGAAAAGTGGGAGGAAACAGGAAAACCCCGAGAAAACCCATGAGCACGGTGTTTGTCCACCACAAAGTCCAAACGGCGCGAGCTGGGATCGAACCAAGGACCCCAAGCACCGGAGGTGAACGCTCTACCACTGAGCCACCGCGCTCAATATACCGCTGTCCGGATAACGGATTTTTCTCAGTGTACCCTTAAGCTTGAATACTCATGTATATCATTTTGCTTATCTTACTTAGATTTATCAATTGGTATATGTCTCATTTTTTAATGTTTTTGTTTTTCGTTAAACGATGATAAAATTGTAGAATTAGCATTTCAGTAATAAACTATTTCGAAATAACAATTCATTTCTCGTCGTTGAAACATATCACAAACAATATATGCATAACGTACCACAATGAAAGGACACAAATGCTGCATTAATTACATAGATTAATCTCTCTCTCTCTCTCTCTCTCTCTCTCTCTCTCTCTCTCTCTATATATATATATATATATATATATATATATATATATATATATATATATATATATATATAATGAAAAGCAATTTCGCTAATCATGTAACTAAGCTAATAACTTATCGCCAGGTAGCATAAATCCATCCGTTTCCGATTCGATTGTATAGGATTAAGCTTAATGTGATAGGTTTTCAATAAAGGAAGGATTACTTTGTTCGGTTTTTGGACATATTTTTTAAAATTTTTTTCAAAGAAAATAAATTTGGTGGGAACTGAAACTATACAATTAAGTTCAGTTGTTTAATTTCAACATACAGAGAAAGACTTCTTTTTAAAAAAATTAATATGGTCGGACAACATTACTGTATTAGGAGATAGCATAAATATTCTTTTTCTAAATTTATATTTACAAGTCGTATCGCCACTGTTAGATCATGTGTGACACTATTAGGAGTATATGCCTCACTGTTAGGATCATGTGTGTCACTGTTAGGAGCATGTGTATCACTGTTAGGACCATCGTGTCACTGTTAGGAGTGTGTATCCCTGTTAGCAGTGTATGTGTCACTGGTAGGAGTATGTGTGTCTATTAGGAACATGTATGTCACTGTTAGTTATATGTGTGTCACTATGAGAATATTTGCGTTACTGTTAGGAGCATGTGCGTCACTGTTAGGAACATGTATGTCACTGTTAGTCATATATATGTGTCACTATGAGGACATGTGTGTCACTGTTAGGAACATGTGTGTCATTATTAGGAGAATTCAAACAACAATAAATACAATCTGACACTTAGCACTGTAACTTTTTCATGCACAGTACTTAAACATTCTATTCTAGCATAATAAAAGCTATCAATTTAGATCAGTTTGATAACGAACGAGATACTTTTTAAAGGCATATTTTTCTCTATCTTCTAGAAAACTATCCATGATAGTTTACTTTGAAGCGTGCCATTTTGTTCATCTCGATGTGGTCTTTGGGCAATACCATGGTAAAGCCAAAATTAATGAGTAGACTATACTTTTGAGGTACATTTAATTAAACATACTGTCATCTCACTGATGTTACAACGAAAAACTTGATTGATACATACTTAGGCTTCAGTTTTCGTAGTAGCTTGGTTTTTGCACAAACTAGATTTTTATGTTTACAAAATAGTTCCTTTTTTTATCGACTTCCCCGAAAACTACTCATAATGATTTGTACTCACTCATACACTAG
This sequence comes from Thermobia domestica, assembly GCF_964235325.1. Classification (NCBI taxonomy): domain Eukaryota; kingdom Metazoa; phylum Arthropoda; class Insecta; order Zygentoma; family Lepismatidae; genus Thermobia; species Thermobia domestica. The sequence continues at coordinate 216,316,856 of NC_137463.1, forward strand.
GTAATTTGTTCAAGTCAATGAAACATATCGACTGGTATACCTATCAAGTTTGGACATTTTGTTTTGTTAAACGTAAATAAATATTTTAATACTAACTAAATTTCTAAATTCCTTTTATTAATAGATATGTCTACACTGACTTTATATCGAATATACTATAAGGAGGAGTCATAAGTCTTTCAATATTTCTACGAACCAAACAGTAGGCGTATTTATACGCCTTGATCGACCGTAAGTACAAAATCAGATTGGCCAAGAAGAAGCTGCGTTGCAAGCGGACTATTCAAAAAAGGAGACTGCTACTCCGTCAGTATCTTCAGTCAGTTTTTAAAGGCAATGACCGTAAGTGTTTATCAACGATTGATACGTGAACTGTTACTGTTACTGAACTGTGTGAGTTCAAGCTCCGACATAACGCTGTGGCAAATCCAAAACATTTATCATGCGAAAGAGAAAGACGTAGTGTATCAAAGCACAGTAACTCGGTGGATCTAGAATTTTTGTGCAGATTGTAAAAATGTCAAAGAAGAGGGTGATTTTCAAAGTAGCTCTTGGATAGTTAATTCCATAATTTTTAATTACAATTATCTTAATTTCATGCTAGCAAAGAAGGAATAATATTATTCTCTGTATTTTACGCATAACTGTGAGCATTATATTAGCTATTTAAAAACTGTGAAGAAAACCAAATTTTAAAAAAAGTTTCTAGAAGTTTCCTTCAAATACCGTGCACAGGTGTTCGACTAATCAAAAATAAGGGTTTATTTACATCTTCCAGTGTTGGCTAATCACAAACAAACATGTGTTTGTATCTTTCAGGTCTGTCATTTACCATGTATCTTAGTGATTATCATTTCACTTTTCTAAAAATATATTCCGATATATACGTATTCACCATAGTTACTGTTCTTGACTACTGTGAGAAAGATTAGCAAAATCATAGCATGCAATTTTGCTATTTTCAAAATTCCGCTGTGTAATAAATTATTGTTTCATTCTGTAGTTTCAGTTCAAACCGTAATACCAGGTTCTCGTTAATAGTACGTAGTACAGGATTTAAACAAAATAAAGAATTATGTATTGGAAATAGTAACTACCCATTTTCCTGTGATTGGTTTTGTACCCTTGAACAAGATTAGTTCTTTTAGGGAAAAGTCCACGACAACATTTTCTTTCAGGAGAACCTACGAAATTCACGAACGGGCGATCACCACGACGGATAAAAACTATGGAAGCCTGTTCATGTCTGAAGGATGACGTCCTTCGGTAATCACACTACTCTGGAAAGTTGGGGAAAAAAGTGGCCTGAGATCTTCATATTAGGTACTATTCAGGCATTTGTCTGATATGAATGAGGAAAATCCAAGATAAAGCTTCACTCAAGATGGCAGACCTTAAGAGGCTTTTGTGCCTTTTCGACCGAGTCTCTCCAGAAGATACGTTTCTTTCTTTTTTTTTTTTTTTTTTTTTGGCAACTCAAATAATTTATTCGGTATACAAAAAAAATTAGTGTTAGCAGAATTTAATTATGCTGTAACAAATAAATAAATCTATATGTACAGAAATGAGTGTAACTATGTTTGTTCTCCAACTTTTTCGAAACCGCTAGACCGATTTTGATAATCATAATTGAGATGCCATATGTTATTGTAAAGTTTTTTTTTCTTTTCTGTCTGCATATAAATTATACAGAACCAAAGAACTTTAGTTGAAGAGGAAGGAAACAAGCAGAGGAGAAGTGTGTAAGTCAGGAACATGGACTGTTGCCTCATTTTGAATATTTGCATAGAAGAGAAAAACGAAATATATATTTTTCATACATATAAATAACGAGGAAGGAAGAATGGAACTGCAAACTGTGCTGCATAGTAATATCGGCTGATGACATAGTGTTAGTAGCAGGAAATGGTGATCCGTAGTTGCTCGCATGCGTGAAAGAACTATCAACTAAAGAAAACATTCAAACTGAGAACGAGAAAGAAAAGACAAGTTATGAAACGTACACAGAAAAGAAGAACACGGGAAGTCAAATGTATGCTTATACGTAAAATATCCTAATAGAATGTGTACAAACGCTGGGAACGACGGTTATCTCGAGCAAAAAAAGCTTTAACAGACAGACACGAATAACTGAAATGAGTCAAACATTGCATAGGAACAGAGGGCTTCTAGAAACATTTCAACAGATGTAAACGAACATTTCATCTGGCGGCGGTCCACTTGTTACTGCCTTTCGGGCGTCAAATTTCAAAATTTTGGACGAAGGCTTTAGCCCCCTAAAACCGTTTTTCCGCAGAAAATAATAAAAAAAAAAAAAAAACGTATTCGTTTATTTATTGCGTATTGGTTATACACAAGGTTTGGTTGCAATTCTTCATGCATCTGACATATTATTAGCACTTTTGATATTTCGTGATCAAAGCTTTGGAGGGATTCGTGCCCCACCTAACCGTTTTTTCCACGAAAATTTGAAACCCGTATTCCGTCATATGTCTACAATATGTGTGCACAATTTCGTTCACTTCGGTTCACTTGTTATTGCCTTTCGGGCGTCAAATTCCAAAATTTTGGACGAAGGCTTTAGCCCTCTAAAACCGTTTTTCCGCAAAAAATAAAAAGAAAAACGTATTCGTTTATTTATTGCGTATTTTTTATACACAAGGTTTCGTTGCAATTCTTCATGTCCTTTACACACATTTGACATACTGTTACTAGCACTTTTGATATTTCATGATCAAAGGTTTGGAGAGGTCCGTGCCCCACCCAACCTTTTTTTTTTTTTTTTTTTTTTTTTTTAGGAAAATACTAAACCCGTATTCTCTCATTTTATGTGTACAATATCTGTGCACAATTTCATTCACTTCGGCCTACTTGTTTTTTGCTTTTCGGGCGTCAACTTTCAAAATTTTGGGTGGGGGCTTTTGCCCCCTAAAACCGTTTTTCCGCAGAAAATAAAAGCACGTATTCGTTTATTCTATATGTAGTATATAACTACCAAATTTTGTCAAAATCGAAGTGTTACACTTAGGAAGTGTTACTTGCTAGTAAGATATTTTTTTCTGAAATCATACACTAACCAGTTTACTTTTTCCTTTTTATAATTCCCCATTATCATTCTTCTATTTCCAACCCAATATTTTAGTTCATATTCCCATACTTCCTCATTTTTTTTTTGTTTCTTCATTCCACTCGGCTAATTTTCTATATTCTGCTCCATTTTCACATTTCTAACGCTTTCAGCTGCTTTCCCATCGTAACCACTTCGTAACGTCCACGATTTTTATTTTTCATATACAGGACGAGACTCCACATAAAACATTATATTTTAATGAATGTTTTCGATGAAGAGATGTAATCATAAACGTCCATATCAAGGGAAGGTAAAAGGGAGAAATATCCCCTCCCGTTAACACAACAAAACATTTTACTTAAAAAAAAAAAGAAAAGAAATGGAAGATAAATACATGAATACTGTATGACTAAGTTCAAGTTCAATATACTATACAAGTTCATTACTTCTACTTCATTGTTCCTACTTATATGTACACTCATGTCCAAAATTATTGTCGCATATCTATAATTATCTTCTTGTAAGAATATAATTTGATAATGATTTTGCAGGTTACTTTCAATACTGATACTATGTGTATAATCGGGAAATGTATATTTGTGGTAAATTTCATAGAAAAAGAATTATAAATACGAAAATTAGATTGAGTAAAACAAAATGTTGCTAAAATGGACAAGAAAATTTTATTTTCATTTTATTGTTCTCATTTACTGCTCTTTGGACATGAAATTTTACACATACATGTCTTTGTCGATTATACAATACTAACATCAGAAGAAATTCCGGGCGAATTCGTTATCAAATTATATTCCTAGAACAACATATTTATATTCATGCGACAATAATTTTGGACATGAGTATACCTTGGTAAAAAAAAATGCCTTAATTTGGATCTATCTCTGTGTATGAAGAACAACACGAAAATTGTGAAACAAATTACATTGCACGTTTTATCTATCTATCTATCTATCTATCTATCTATCTATCTATCTATCTATCTATCTATCTATCTATCTATCTATCTATCTATCTATATATATCTATATATCTATCTATCTATCTATATATATATATATATATATATATATATATATATATATATATATATATATATATATATATATATATATATATATATATATATATATCTTTTCATTTGAATTTTATGAATCATTGCATATTTGTATATTATACCAAGAAGTTTTATTGTACACCAGTTAGCAACTTTTGAATGCAATAATTCCATATATATGAAGGCATTTATTCATCTGTACGTATAAAGTCTGTAAAATACAAAAGTTACTTCTACGCCGTAGTGTAGAGATGGTGAGATGAATAAAATAATGTAAGAAAAGAAATGGAAAGAAATGAAGACGATATAACTTAAGATCACAGTTGTTTTCCAAACGTCCTTTAAATAGCATAACATTTGTTTAACAAAAATTTCAATAAGATTTTGAAGGTTTGTTAAGTTAAATATAGAATGCACAAGGTAGTCAATTCCAATTCCAAAGTTGTGCAAAAAAGAGACAAACTTTGTACATTAAACCTAAGTATGAAAAAGAACACTGCTCATTACATTATAGCAGTTACGTATTTACAATATCTGGATCAGGTCTTTAAAGCTCTAAAAGAACCTTCAGATAGAAGTCTTAAAGATGAGATATGTCCGTATCGAGCTAAAGTGGACTTGAATTCCTTGTGCACTGAATGCGCCATATGTGGTTTCATTCTGATAAGCGATAACAGGTCATTCATCCTCCTCATCATCATATGTATTCTGCCATTATTTGCAGATCACTTGCCGTAACTAAGAAGCTTCCATGCTTCGCAGTCTTCCGCTGACATTTTTGTCTTCACGTACTATTTTTCTGTTTTGATATCATCCATCAATTGTAGCCTCCTTCGCTTTCTCCCTCTCTTTCCTGCCACAATACCCTCTAGCACATCCATCATGATACAGTTTCTTCTTAGCCAATGTCAAAATCAGTTTCTCTTCCTCTACTCAATAATATATAAAATTGTTCTTTCCTCCGTTGCCATTTCTAACACCCTCTCATTCGTTTTCCGCTCTACTCAGCTAATATTCCTCAATCTTCTCTATATCCACATTTCAAAATTTTCAAGTCGTTTTTCATCATTTACCTATTGGTGAAAGTTAATTAAACATTAGTCAAGGTGCCAAATCATTACAATCGATATATATATATATATATATATATATATATATATATATATATATATATATATATGTGTGTGTGTGTGTGTGTATGTGAATAGGGGGATGTAAAACAAATCTTCTCATTGAAGAATTTCGGCATAGAGAGTTCATATTTGAACATTTATAGTTACAAAACTAGGTGGAATTACGAATATTTGTAACAGATCACCAATTCATCTGTTAATTACATAAAATATGTTTTAATTGTTTGATTTTATTTGATTCTAGTTAGTGTCTCTTTCAGGAGCACTGCTATACGAGACGTGGAATTAGAGCGTAACGTGGAATCCGAACCACGTAATAAATTTGCAAACTCCTTACACTAATGTTAGTTTATTCACCCCCTAATAGTTTATTACTGAGGAGAATTTTATTCTAAAATATTAAATGAGAAATTCTCTCATCCGTCCCCCCAAGATTTTGCACTCTGTAGAGATGCGAAATTTACAGTAAGTTCCCCCCCCTCGTCATAAAGACACAAAGAGGCAAGTGTGTATAGAAAAATGTATCGACAGTGTTCCTTCTATACTTTCTTTCTGTCTGTTTATGCGCCTGAGAAAGCGATAAGAGACAAGCATCATGGAATTCTGAGATTCCGCTCTCGTCTGAAATGACACGAAGGATATGTTGTAGAGAGTTCCATCCAGGAGCTAGGGCTTTACACGTAAGCTCTGGGAATTACATGCTTTGTTGACTTGGAAACCAGCTCGCCGGTGCAATCACAACACTAGCAGTCATTTACAGGACAAGCACGTGTCTCACAAGATGGAACTCATTTCTTTTTTCTTCATTTTCCTCTTCTTTCAGCGTTTAGAGTTTTTGCTGCCCAGATTACATAATGATGCGTTGGCTAAATTCTGGAATTCGCCGTTTTTTCTTCTTCTACTATTAGTGTTATCTTGTTCTTCTTATTCTGTTTACAGTTCTAACACATGCTAAAGATTTAGTTTAATCTTTCACTAAGACAGCAAACACGTGTAAACAATACCGATCAAGAATCTAAAACATTTAACCTTCAAGCATACATATAAAAAACGAAGTCAATTTTGAAAGGAAGGAATAGTAAATATTGATCTATGATTAAACCGTGGAAACTTTTCAGATATAAAACATATTAGAATTAAAGAGATTATTTCTTTTATCATCGTTTTACTAAATTTTAACTTCATTGTGTTTACATTTGGAAACAGTAACTGGCTGACTTCTTTTTAAATTACAGCTGTTCCAATTAATCAAAATGCTGTAGTGTGGCACAGTATATCTTTCTTAAAAAGCAAGACGCCTGAGTCTCAGTGATGACAGCCTGAAACACTATAAAATCCCATCCCGAGAGGCAAGAACTTCCATATTGTATAATAATAATAATAATAATAATAATAATAATAATAATAATAATAATAATAATAATAATAATAATAATAATGAAAAGCATAGATCCGAAAATCCTTCATTTGGTAAATAGAAATGGCTGGAAATCGGATAATTAATATAGGTCTATATCCTAACTATATATAAAACTACATGAGCTGACATAAATTATTGAGCACTTCCTGTAGGGCTACAATAATTAAATTTGGCATGATTGTAGCTTTCCGGAACTAACCCACAGGAAAATTGTCAAAACTGAATATTTTTAATTTTTAGGGGGTCTAAAGAGGAGATGAAAAATTTCCCCATGTTATTTAAATGGACCTTTTTTTGAACTTATAATCTCATGTTTTAGGTACTTAGAATTGGAATAAAAACTTCAAATTCGGTATGCTGGTACGTTTTCGTTAGCTTTGCCTAAGTGAATCATCAGAAATGAAAATTTCTAACCGTAAAGTGGTTTCATGGGGGAAGTGAAAAATCTTTCCAATGTTATTTATATGGGACGTCTTCTATACCCCAAAATGTTTAGGCACTTCCGGCAAGATTAGAATGATGAAATTTGGCATGATTGTAGCCTTCCAGGACTAACCGACAGAAAAATTGCCAAAAGTAAAAAATTCCAACTTTAGAGTGGTTTTATAGGGAACTGAAAAATCTTTCCCATGTTATTTATATAGGACACCTTTTAGACCCTCAAATTATTGACCACTTCCTGCAGGGCTACAATGATTAAATTTGACATGATTATAGCTTTTCGGGACAAACACACAGAAAAATTGCCAAAAGTGAATATTTTTAATTTTTAGGGGGTCTAAAGAAGGGGTGAAAAATTTCCCCATGTTATTTAAATGAGACTTTTTCTGGACCTATAACCTCATGTTTTAGGTACTTAAAATTGGAATAAAAACTTCAAATTCGGTATGCTGGTACGTTTTCGTTAGCTTTGCTTAAGTGAATCATCAGAAATGAAAATTTCTAACCGTAAAGTGGTTTCATGGGGAACTGAAAAATGTTTCCAATGTTATTTATATGGGACGTCTTCTATACCCCAAAATGTTTAGACACTTCCGGCAAGATTAGAATGATGAAATTTGGCATGATTGTAGCCTTCCAGGACTAACCGACAAAAAAATTGCCAAAAGTAAAAAATTCCAACTTTAGAGTGGTTTTGTAGGGAACTGAAAAATCTTTCCCATGTTATTTATATGGGACACCTTTTACACCCTCAAATTATTGACCACTTCCTGCAGGGCTACAATGATTAAATTTGACATGATTATAGCTTTTCGGGAAAACCCACAGGAAAATTGCCAAATGTGAATATTTTTAAATTTAAGGGGGTCTAAAGAGGGGATGAAAAATTTCCCCATGTTATTTAAATGGACCTTTTTTCGAACTTATAATCTCATGTTTTAGGTACTTAGAATTGGAATAGAAACTTGAAATTCGGTATGGTTACACATTTTCGTTAGCACTACCTAAGTAAATCAGTACAAGTAAAAAATTCTGACCTTAGAGTGGTTTTATAGGGAACTGAAAAATCTTTCCCATGTTATTTATATGGGGCACCTTTTACACCCTCAAATTATTGACCACTTTCTGCAGGGCTACAATGACTAAATTTGACATGATTATAGCTTTTCGGGACAAACCCACAGGAAAATTGCCAAAAGTGAATTTTTAATTTTTAGGGGGTCTATAGAGGGGATGAAGAATTTCCCCATGTTATTTAAATGAGACTTTTTCTGGACATATAATCTCATGTTTTAGGTACTTAGAATTGGAATAAAAACTTCAAATTCGGTATGCTGGTACGTTTTCGTTAGCTTTACCTAAGTGAATCATCACGAATAAAAATTTCTAAACGTAAAGTGGTTTTATGGGGAACTGAAAAATGTTTCCAATGTTATTTATATGGGACGTCTTCTATACCCCAAAATGTTTAGGCACTTCCGGCAAGATTAGAATGATGAAATTTGGCATGATTGTAGCCTTCCAGGACTAACCGACAGAAAAATTGCCAAAAGTAAAAAATTCCAACTTTAGAGTGGTTTTATAGGGAACTGAAAAATCTTTCCCATGTTATTTATATAGGACACCTTTTAGACCCTCAAATTATTGACCACTTCCTGCAGGGCTACAATGATTAAATTTGACATGATTATAGCTTTTCGGGACAAACACACAGGAAAATTGCCAAAAGTGAATATTTTTAATTTTTAGGGGGTCCAAAGAAGGGGTGAAGAATTTCCCCATGTTATTTAAATGAGACTTTTTCTGGACCTATAATCTCATGTTTTAGGTACTTAGAATTGGAATAAAAACTTCAAATTCGGTATGCTGGTACGTTTTCGTTAGCTTTGCTTAAGTGAATCATCAGAAATGAAAATTTCTAACCGTAAAGTGGTTTCATGGGGAACTGAAAAATGTTTCCAATGTTATTTATATGGGACGTCTTCTGAGTGACGTATTCGCTCACGGCCAACTGTACGTCGCACTTGGACGTGTCCGATCAAGAGATTCTGTTGTATTACTGGTTCGGTCTGAAAGAATAATTGAAGGAACCGCTTTTGTAAAGAATGTTGTATACCCACAACTTCTACGATAGTTCCTTTTAGTGAGTGATAGCTATGGAATTACCCAGGGAACAACACCATTGGACTTTCATTTCGGAGTATGATACATGTCTGCTGCAAAAATTCCTTTTCACTTATACTTGATGGTAACATAAGAGTCTACGCAAAAGAAATCCCTTTAAGCTTCTTTATGGAGAATGTTTGGTGCCTGTCCAAATACAAGTCATATTGAACTTCATTTTGACACTATGATACGAACCTTCCCAGACATAAATACCACTTACGTTTGAAGTTTTTTAGTATACGAAAGACATGACGAAGCAAAAGCTTTCATTCAAAGGAGTATGTGTGTAGCAGGATACCCAAGGGGTGGTGTGGAAATACTACAAAGTCACAAGAAAAAGAATCGACCTTTGTCTTACAAATATGCAAGAGTTATGGTCGAACGAAAATTCCAGATTTCTTTTTTGAAAATTATAAATAAGAAAAAAAAAACCCTCTGAAAATGAGAATCCAACATCACCATTCATTATATAATAAGTCGATAAATTGTGGTTGACAAAACAAAGGTTACTATAAAAAATAAACTGTGAGTTATTAAGCAGAGTATTAAGGAGCAAAGGATGATAAATATGAGATCTGGGGATGTTGGGCCGATTTAAGGAAACATTAAGAATAAATGCACGAACATATGACATGCGAGGCCGTAGTCCGAGCAAATACGGGGGTCTGGGGGCGAAGCCCCCAGCTGGCCAAAGGCTAGTCTGTTTAATATAAAAGGAACAAAACATAATAGACAACTAGTTAGCTCCCATGGGTACGTTGCACGTTACAGAAAGATCAGGATTATAGAGGTCATTTCGAAGAAGGTAGTAACATAAAGAGGCAGACAACAATCTGTTCCTGGTAATCCTATGCATTCATCACAGGGATGATACAGCACTGTAACGTAAAATATAGGAATAGTCTATAGTTGTTTTAAAACAGTCGAGAACTCCAGTATATGGCGTAAAATAAGATAAATTTGAAGCGATAAACAATTGTGTATTTTTAGTCTCTGATCAATAGTCAAAATAAGTTTTCTTTCTTTCTTTTTTTTTTAAAAAAAGGTACATTGCCAACCTTGTGCGGTGTACAAAAGCTTCCATGTAATGCTTCTTCGCGAGTGGCGGATACCGAGAGTTGCCCGAAACGGTTGCGCAAGAGCAGACAGTGGCAGCAACTGTAGTGGCTTCGTATGAAAGTTCCAATTTAAAGCAATGTTTCACAAACAGTGGCACCACTCGGTGCCACAACTCACACTGTCAATGGCTGTGTATGAAAGAGGGTTAAGTGAAAAGATAAAGCTAGGAAAATAAATGAAAAGGCAGAAGAAGGTTACCAAAATTCCATATATTTTTAAAAAGATTACCAAAACTTCTTTGTATAGTTATCCTTTTTGTTCATTTGCTTGTCCGTCCGTCCGAGAAACAACAACAACAACAAAATCTCAAGAACTTAATGAATCATCATCAATTTTGGCCAGAATGTAAAGGCCAAAAGTTAGGAATTCGTTGACGGAGGTGGTTTTTAAGTGGTAAAAATCAACTATTTTCGGTTTTAATATTGATCACTATTGAGTTTTTGTTTCTTTATGGAAATTCTGCGAAGAACATTCACACTGAGATGTCAGAAGCATTGAAGATCAGCAGGTGTCCTTCCTGCAGCATCATCGAAACCTTGATAGCTCGTTCCAAAACTAGTCATTTTACCGTTGAAGTTGAAATCTGTAGTGCATGATCTCCAATTTCTACTGACCCGACAACATGTGATGTTGTGCGTGAACTGATCCTTGAGGACAAGCTAATACCAGCCAAAGATTGATCCAGAACTGATTGAGTTTGAGGCGTATTGAGTTCATTATCAGCAGTATACTAGAGATACACAAGTTTTCCGTAAAGTAAATGCAGACATGGGTGAACAGTTGTCAGAAGAAGAAAGAAGTTGAAGCATCCAAAGCTGTTTTGACATGTTTTTAGACTAGTACTCGAAATTATTTGGCCCGATTAGTGACTGAGGATGAAAATTGGTCTCAAATCTGTGATTTTGAAGTGGTCTCGCATAGCGTAGTTGCTAACGCTTTCGCCTTCACTGCGAGTGGTCGCAGGTTCGATCCCCGGTGGGGGCACTCGGTCAAAAAAGTGCAGAAAGCTTTTAGGCCAGCCACTCTGAATGATGTTTTCCTGGTTTTCCTCATTCACATCATGCAAATGCCAGGATGATATCTGACTTATAGGTCCCTGTCCGCTTCCCCTCTTCCCTTTCCTTGGATAGTGTGCTCGCCAACGGATGTCACCCCTAACACGTGACTGGCTAAAAGGCCATAGATGACGAAACCCAGAAATCTAAATCCTCTATTATTTTAAGGCCATGGATTAGTCAATGGAAAGCCAGAAATAGTCAATTAAGATCGTGATTTCAATTTTCTAGAACAAAGATAGTATTCTACCTATCTGGAGCTTTAGTATCACCAACGCTAATTACGATAACATATTGGATTAATTATATGAAGTTAACTAAAACAAAACATCTCGGAAAGTTATCTAAAGGGATTCTTATTTTGCAGGACAATTGTGCAACTTACAAGTCTCTTAATTGTGGTTGCCAAATCGGATTCCTGGGATTCCAATCGGTCCGCCATGTCCTCTATCCTCCTAATTATTCTCTGTTTCCAAACTTCAAGGAACATCTTTTGGAGGACTCTCCTGACGTCTATTATACTGCGGAAACTTGGTTTTAGACCCAACTAAACTAATTTTATTCGCAAAGTTAAAAAAGCTGTACCAAGTGCATCAGTCTCAGAGAAGAATATGTTGACTAACTACAATTTCATCGATCTAGCATTACTCTTTGTGAGCAAGCTCATGAACTTTTCAACACCCTCTCGCAATTATGGACTACTGCAAGCAGAAATATTAGCAAAATAGGAAGTCATATTTTGTTTTCTTTTTATTCATATTTGAAAATAATTTAGGGTTACCATATTTTAAAATTACAAAAGCGGGGGATATCTAAACTGCAAGTACTGATGTGAATTTGTGTATTACATGGGATCCTTCAAACCATTTTTTTTACTGATTTCTTTGCTAAGTGGCACCTCCAATGTACTTTTCTAACGAAACTAAAGTAAAGCAAATTTAGTTTTTGCCTTTAATGTTTTATTAAGTTCAAGAAATGTGAGTCTCAACTTGCATTTCGCGTATTAAGTAAGTATTACAGTAAGGTACCTGTAATTGAAAGGATATCTGTAAGCAAGTTATATAAAAAACAAAACGATATATGGAAGATATCGTTCATACGGTTTTCTCTCTAAGAAACATAAAATAATTTTAAGAACAGTAAAACATATTTAGGAGTCTTGGTCCTCCTCTTATAAAATTTCTAATCATTTCTAGAGATTGCTACATGAAATCATACTAACATACAAAATTACCATAGTTTCTCAATATATGAAATACAGCATAAATATTTTAAAAGAAAAAATATTAATAATGAATCTAATCTAAACAAAATGCTAAGGATACCGTAAATTTATGAAGTCATGAATAATTCACGTATGTTTGTCACAACATCCACAAAGGAATATTCATTTGTACATCTGAAACTCAGGGGGGGAAATGCCCCTCCCTGCCCCCCTAAATGACGCCAATGAGCTCACAGCCTGGCCTGAGCACGAGTCCAAATTTAACTCAGTCGCGATTGAGATTGGCACAGAGATGTAGCGGTTTACGTTAAATATAACAACACTTTATCAACAAAGTCGTCTTAAATTTTTCTCCAATCCTAAAAAACAGGCGAATTTTCGTGATTAAGAGATGATTAAGTGGGGGACGAATATACGACTTGAAACTCGGGTGGTATCCGCTAAAATCGGATAATATGGCAACCTAGTGGAGATTATATTAAAATACTGCTAAGAACAAACGACTAAGAAGTGGCGATTTTGAATTCAGATTTGATTAAAAATATAAGCATTGCTACACTAATTTTCTCCCTAGCTAATCAGCACGTGAAAATAACCATTATTGGTTCATTATTAGGTCTGAATGATCATAAATGAAACCACTAAAAAACATTGATTTGTTGCTAAGTTTCTTTCACGCATATACTTTTCGTAAAATAGTTCATAACTAGAAGTAAATTCTGTTTGTAATACAATCATATCAATCACAGTACGTAGCTAAGAGACAATAATAACACAGAAATTCCGTGACAATGGTGCATTGCAAGCATGCGCAATGATAGAGTTTCTCACGGCGCAAGTTTAACTGTGTAGACTTGTGTTATACTTTTAAGTTTTAGAAGATGGCGACTCCTGGCTCCATGAGGTGTGTCATGAAACGATACATAGAGAAGAACTCTGCGTACAAATAAAAAACCTCTATAGTGAATACTTTGTATTGATCATATTTCAATTGGTTGCTCAAAAAATGTTAAGAATAAAAGAAAATTACTGCTTCACAAAGCACTTCTGGTTTTGTGCTGCATGTTTTCAATAAACCTCAGGATTGTCGAAATATACATGTATTATTTATATCTTCTTATATAGGTGTAGGTGTGAGGTATAGTTATTCAATAATGTTTTTAGAGTAGCGGAAAAGTATAAAGAGTTTAGTTTATCACCATTTACAAGTAAGAGGGAAGGAACAGAGAGTAAATTGATAACACTAGTTTCGTGACATGCGTGGTGGAAAAGCAAAACAGCAGAAAAAACGAACATTTGTCATGCAACTCACGTGTGAAAGAAACCTCTGGTTGCAACCAAGACGGAACGTTAGGTTGGATAATTTTTCAAATTAGATGCATTTTCATGATCATTATGTTCTTATTAACCTTTTAAATAATGGGTAAATTAATGATGGAGAAAGGTTAATGATGTAAGGAGAATGTTAAATTCACATACATATTTCTGTTCCACTGGTATTTCAACATGAAATAGTATGGCATTTTCAATTTAACATATTTTGTAATAAAAGCATTACTTCTTTTTCCTCTTCTTTTACTCAAATATTGTTAATACTTATTTTAATTTCTTTACCTTTTATAATGTAAGTTCTACTATCGGCGCAAATCTGTCTCCAACATTGGGGGACGGGTAAGACCGTTCTCATTTTTTTAAAAGCGATGTTCAAGATATTTATGAAGTTGAAAGGCAATGCTGTGGAGTATCAGGGGGAGCAGAGTTGTCTTCAACATTGAGAGGCGGGCAGATTTAAAGCTTATTCTGGAAGGGAGTAGATAAGACACATATTACAGTGGTGAACCTGCTGTATATTATATATCAGGTGATGTAGATGAAGTTAGTAGTACATATCCTATGCTGATATGTACAAATCAGTGCCGTGAACACATTCTGAAATCTGAATATATGGATATTTATAATTGGTATGTTTCTACTTAGCCCCCCCCCCCCAAAATCAAATCGGATTATTTGGGGGGACAATCCCCACAGTTTCAAGATTGGGAACGTGTTCCCCCTCATCCCCCGGGATTTGCGCCAGTGAGTTCTACTGCTTCTTCTTTTATCGGCTCTCCAACCCAAAAATTCTTAATGTTTAACTCATGTTGTAACGAAAATACTACTTCGTCCTTTTTTTTCTAGGGGCACAGTGGCTCAGTTGTAGAGCGCTTACTTCTGATGCGTGGGGCCTCTGGTTTGATCTCCGACCAAGTAAGTTTGTGGAGGACAACATCGTGTCCGTGTATTTTCTCGTAGTACTCCCGTTTCCTCCCAATTTCTCATTCCACCAATTCTTCCATCATTATTCACTTGCTTCAATCATCGTCTCCCTTAGCGTAAAAAGAACAATCATGAGACGTTAAACTGAAAGATTTTCTTCCTTTCTTTCTTTCTTTTTCTTTTTTTTACCCTCCCATCCAAAGATCTTTAATATTTGTTGTAACCTATCTTGTTCTCTGCTTTCCTACCTAAATTTTGATGGATAATATGAAGGATTGTCCATCTTTTTCCAGTCTGATAAATTGTAGGGATGGCCACAAAGTTCCGGTTCCGGCGGAACCGGTTCCGCAAAGAACCGGTTCTCGGAGATCCGGTTTTCAGAACCGGTTCGAGACCTGGATCCGAAAACCCGGTTCCAGAACCGGATCTTAAGAACCGGTTCCAGATCTGGATCTGAAAACCCGGTTCCAGAACCGGATCTTAGGAACCGGTTCCAGATCTGGATCTGAAAATCCGGTTCCAGAACCGGATCTTAGGAACCGGTTCAGACCTGGATCTGAAAGCCCCCAAAGACCCGTAAAGGAAGCACAATGTTCACCTTCAAAAATAATGCAAAGAGGACCATGCACTTGTGCCTTTCCCGCCAGACCCGCTTGTGCCCCCAGAAAAAAAATTTGGTCCACCAGTGGGTGTTTAGCGAAATGAGTTGGTCAGTTTGCCTGTTTAGCCAATGAGTTTGCCAGTTACCCACTTTATTTAGCCAAATGAGACAAGCTCCCGCCGCCTGGCGCCTTCCTGTCGCTTCCACCATTTCATCTAGCATTCTGTTCACAGCTTGCCAGCAGCTCGCGTTTAGCGTAGGGATGGTAACAAAGTTTCGGTTCCAGCGGAACCGGTTCCGCGAGGAACCGGTTCTATTTTCAGAACCGGTTCCAGACTTGGATCCGAAGAACCGGTTCCAGACCTGGATCCGAAGAACCGGTTCTAGACCTGGATCCGAAGAACCGGTTCTAGATCTGGATCCGAAGAACCGGTTCCAGGTCTGGATCCGAAAAACCGGTTCCGGAACCGGATCTTCAAGAACCGGATCCGTTCAGACCCGAAAACCGGTTCCACCAGGAACCGGTTCTGGCCATCTCTAATAAATTGATGTAAATCCCCTTTCCTCTTATTTTATCGTCCAGACACGTGATTCTTGGTCTTTCAACTGTGGTGTTCCCCTCAACTTTCCTTTCAGTAATTCGTTACTTCCTATTAAGGGATAGATTAATTTGCTAATTATTCTTACTTTCCACTCTTCTACCGTCGCCAAAATGCATGAATGTTCGTTTGTTTCTTGTGGTATGTCTTTGTTATTTCTTTCTGTCCATTATATGAACAGCATTTTCTTCTTCAAGGCAATACGTTAAATGCCTCTGATTTTCTTTGTTTCTCGAACTTTCCATGTTTCTGATTCATACAAAAATACACTGTACAGTCAGAAACAATATCAAATATAAGTTGAAGGTATAACAAATGGTAGCTCCAACCTACTGTTAATATTGTTTCTGACTGTACAAGCTTTTAAGAAATATTTTCACTACTGCTTGCGATATCTACTTGGATATTGTAACCTATCATACAGTTCCACATATCTTTTGAACAGGACTGAGTATCTTTTATTACATTTTATTTTCCAATACATTATTTTCTTTTACATGAGCAAGAAGAAAAATAAACTACGGAACAGTAACTTTTCTCTTATGTTTTAAACAAAGAACTCTTCTTTTGAGCAAAGTGAACATTGTGTCGAAAATTGATTAACTCACGAGAAACCAGAATTAATTTACTTCGTATTGAGTTAAACAGACTTAGGTTTTTCTACATTGCGACGCTATTTCTTGATTTCATCCAGATGGTAAGGTGACCTGCCTCCGAATATTATTGTTACCAATTACTATTTTTTTGTGTTAAATAATATGAACATTTAGTAGTTTATCAATACTTTTCAACCATTTGAGTTGGAAACATTGATATAAACTGTGTGGGAAACAATTACGAACTTTGATCTCAAGAAATAGAGGTGTGTTTGGTGAAAAAAAAAAAAAAATTAAAAATGATTAAGAATATCAGAATTATATGCATTATTTTAGTTTTATTGGTCATATGCAAGTATATGAGTTCCTAGCTATTCGCAAGAAACTATCTAGAAAACTACTGGTAAACAGCAATTTTTCTATTTTGGAACTGCGGTAAACCCAAACTAAGAAATCAGAACTACCTAATGTGTGTTTTAACTTCATAGCCATCATCTCACATACTCGCCACTCTCATTTGTTATGCACTAAATATAAGTTTAACTATTTTTACGACAGCAATCTGCCGACTGCTTTTTCATATATTATGATATATTTGGAGTACATGACTGCCCTGAAATACAAGGGTAGTCCCAAAAGTACCTGAGTTATCAAAGAAACCAAACAAACAAAAAATCGAAACTATCATGATTTTTCAACATAGTATCCTTTTAGCTCGAAATACTTTTTTCCAGTGATGTTCAAGAGCTTCGATACCCTGTCTATAGTTGTGAACTGTCAATTCCTCAAAATACCATTAACGGCAGTCTCCACCTCTTCATTATCAGGAAATATTTTACCACCGAGACACTTTTCATGTATGGAAAGAGAAAATAATCCGAAGGAACTATCTCTGACGAATATAGGGTCAACTTCAACACATTGATATTCGCCATTGTGATAACGGATGTGTGAACTGGTGCATTGTCTTGGTGACACAACACTTCCTTTTCGCCAAATGCACCCGTTTCTCTTGATTTCATCACTCAAACCCTGCAATAAGTTTGCATAATATTTACCATTGATTATTTTACCTTTTTGAACATAATGAAATTTATTCAACGTGTATTTCAGGAAAGTCAATCCATGAGCTTGCCAGCAGATCCAACTGTCTTCGCCTTCTTCGGAGCTTATTCTTTCCTTGTAGTCCATTGTTTTGACTTTTACTTCGTCGCGTATGTGAAGTGATGGACAAGTTATGAAAACTCGACTGTATTGCTGTGAAACAGCGTCAAAACAGTCGATTGAAACATTCTCACAACGCTGTTTTTATTCCATTGTAAGCAAACGTGGCACTCATCTCACGTATAGCTTTCTCATGTGCAACTTTTCAGTCAATATCGATGTACAGCACTTCTTGAAATGTCTAACATGTCTGCTAGTTCTCGCACTTTCAGTTGGAAATCATTTAGTACTATTTTCGGTATTTTCTTAATCATAGTTGGGGTGGTCACCTGATTTGGTCGACCACTGCGATGTTCTTCTTTGCAGTTCGTACAGCCTCATTTAAACTCTACCACTCAATATTTTACTGTTGTAAATGAAGGAGTAGACTTTCACAGCGTAAAATCTAGCTCAGCTTTGATATTGATTGGACTGAGACTTTTCAAATAATGGGTTCTGTATCCCATAACCATGACCCATTTTTTTATGTTAAACATACAAACTCACTGAGAACATTCAATATGATTGCCAAATAAATATTAAATAACGCAGCGTCTTCGAACTTCAGACTTAAGCATTATACTTTCGACTTTCTATCATAGTAATGTTTTTTTCAAACACCAACCGCCAGCTGTACGTCAGGTCTGGTACTTCTGGAACTACTCGGGTATATTTGTTGCGGTGCGTTTATTTTATTGCAATCGAGATAATTTTTACCGGCATTAAGTGAATCTTAAGTTTTTGAGCCAGTTTTATTTAACGTCATATCGCCGAGCGTAGTGAATTGTCTGTACTCGACCCAGGACCGAGATGTGTGCGAAAAGTTAAAGCATACTGTTGAAACAATTGAGACGCACCAAGAAATAACGTACATTATACTTATTGTATTATTCACTAAGTTTCAGACCTCTTTTTGGATTATCTTGGAGATATATTCTGCCACCAGTGAATTACCATATGTTCTCCTTTTCTTCACTAAATTGTGAAAACACTATTATTAGTGCAAGTAAGCTATTAGTAGGAAAATGATATACAAAGGATCGTAATAATGTGAAATTTCTCTAGTGTTTATTTTCGAGTTGTGTTCAATAGTGAACATACTTGTGACGAGCAATGATAAATGATTTCTTTTTTGAGAAGGTAATCTAATAACGAGCTCCTTCGTGGCTACACGGTTAGTGTACGTGCCTTTGGCGTGGGAGACCCGGGCTCGATTCCCGGCGGGAGCTCATGTGATTGGGATTCCACGTTAATCAGTAGGTCCCGTCTCATATGGTCTCGCTGCTGAAAGGGAAGTTAAACTCATAATCAATTCAACTCAACCTAATAACTATCAACATATTCAGGTGACTTTCCTTTTTTTCAATCAATGCCATATTTCCTTTTACAACATATCATATACGTACAACGTAAAAAATATTTGATTCACACGGGAGAATTAACGTTCAGTCTCTCGATTTCAGACGAATTATAGGTTTTGTCTCATATTAATAAGTTAGATTTTAAATATCAACTCCGAGCAAGACGAACCACTCACACAGGTTTCTGAAAGAAGGCGAGAATCTTGACCGTAGTTTGGCAGTTCTCCAGGGATTAAAACCAGAAACTGTTAAATATTAAATGACACCTAAAGCAGGAACTGTGAGCAAGAAACTGTTACAATGTTAGTAGTTTTTTCAATGTAAGTAGTTTTTTCTTTCTACCCTGTTTTGCTTCTGTCATCCTGTTTCAACGTATTTTAAGTTCTACCTGCCGAGTATATAGTGCTACCACATACCGTACTATTCCGCTTTTCTGTTTCTTCACTTAATATTTTCGCATCTTTTGTATTTTTAAAGATCCTTTTAATTTTTCTTTATCTACACGTTATTAAAATCCTCGTTTTTAGGATTAGAAATTTTGATTTCACGCTATTTACACCACATCATATCGATATTTGGCGTAAAAGCAAGATGGCATCACAGATATTAATTGAATTGGTCACGATAACGAAATCGTCTATTTATTCCTGTTCTCGTTAAGTGCATGCTAGCGCACGTGATCTACGCCTCGCGTTCTTTCTATTAGGCCTACCCTCTGTTTAGGGGTTGAATATCTTTAGAAATGACAGATAATGGAAACAGTTCATGTGTGGAAAAGAGATAAGTTTATAGCAGTTTAAATCAGAGATTACATTATTTAACCAATATTCCACTTAACATCTCAGTTTGCAGAAATTATGGAACGCAACTAGGACACGACAGCAAATACTTCTAGTTAGTACTTGGATGACTGGCAGTATGGGTTTTGGTTAATATTTGGATTGGATAGTAATGCAGGTTCTGATCAACTTGGGTAGATTGGCATTGCGAGTTTTGGTCAATATTTGGATGGCCCAGCAGTTCGGATTCTCTTCAGTACTTGAGTGATCAATCACCAACCATCGTGACAATGAATGGAAAAAGCTACTTGAAAGAAAGAAGCAGCATGTTCTAGTCAAGGAAACCAGTACAGTGGCGATGTGACCTCACATTCATCAACTTGAAATCGTCAACTGATATTCTTAAGCCATTTGATACTTCGTGAAAGAAATTTTACCAAGCTTTCCTAGTTTCTAACTGAACAATTTTAAACAGAACTTTTGACTACCGTTTGTTACCAAGGTGAAGGACTAGGAAAGTATATAAAAATCAAATATAGCTTAAAAATTGTTCCTCAATGGAATGTAGTTTAACATAGGCCTACGGTAAGAACTACATACCGTATTATTGTATGACTATCAAAAATTGAGAAACGCTGCATATTGATTTAAAAAAAAAATCTGAAAGGATTATGCAAATGTTTATAAGATTATAAGATTCTGAAGGGAAAGTTTCGTGCTATAATAAAATCTATACATATGTGCCATCCCCCCACCTAAGAACCTGCAATGAGAAAGAATTAAAAATAACTCAAAATGAGATTGTTTTTGTAGATGAAAAGCTTATAACAGTTATTTTTAAAAAGAAGATATATAGCTTTCTTAATTTTCTTTATTGCTTCCTCTCAGCATCGTTTCTAGAGTTATATATTTTCTTTATTTTAAAAGTTTATTATTTAACCTCTATTCTCTCTCTCTGTATATATATATATATATATATATATATATATATATATATATATATATATATATATATATATATACGTATAAACTATGTGCTTAACTGTGTGTAAATTGAGAATAGCTCCCGTATGTGTTGCGTAACGCAAGAAAGGGTTCTGTGGCCATCTCTAAATATTAACTGTTCTGATGTGCCAGAAAGTGCGAAAGAAAAGAAAAACAAGGAGAGAAATAAAGACAAGAAAAAAAATCTTGAAGATACACGTGTGTTTAATTCTAAATGCTTACGAGGTCAGAAATATACGGTTCTGATGAAAAGTAATACGCCCGCGAAAACATTTCATCACACGAATGGCGAGAATTATTAACTTGCGGAAGACATTAAAGAAAAGACTTAAATCATAAAAAAAGAGAAAGAAATGCTCTGAAAATGTTCTCTAGCATGCTGACAGACATCAAGAAACAAGCTGGCAAAAGGCATCTCTTTTTTATAAACAGTTCCAGAACTCTACGAATGAAGACGTGAGGTTCCTTTCCTCTGTTATCTCTTTCTCTCTTCTTTTAGCAAATGTTCTTTTATAAAAAGCTCCCATTCTTACTTTTCTTCTGCATTCTGTTGGCCTTAATTTTAAATTGAATTATCTCTTACGAAATACGACTCTTATCTACGAATCGTCTTACATTAAGATATGTGGAAACAGGGAGTAAGATAAACATCCATAATGTTTTTTGGGAAGTCTGTAATGAAACTAAATACATTCTTTCTATGGAAATACATTTGAGCTTCCAAAAATCAAGACACTAAACGCCAAAAAAATTGGAAAATTATATATATATATATATATATATATATATATATATATATATATATATATATATATATATATATATATATATATATATATATATATATATATATATATATATACACTTATATCTATATGTATCTATATCTATCTATTTATCTATCTATCTATCTCTCTCTCTATATATATATAGTATAGAGAGAGAGAGAGACGGGAGGACTCACGGAGGGTCACCGGGTTCGAACCCTGAAAATTTCCAAGTCAATAACATTTGAAGACTTCCTTAATAAAACAATTTTTGTTTAGCAGAGAAATGATTGATGTAACATGAAGATTAGCTCTTACATTTCATCTGTGCTATTTCTCTTCCCACCCAATTCCACCTAAAATTGAGAATTTACTGTACGTAATACAGTAATGTGGCTCAGTGCCATTTGAAAAAGTATATATTTCGTTCGCAACACTGTTCATCTGGTGATGCTATAGAGTATGTGAAACATTATTCTAATGTCGATGTCCTGTGCATCGCCCAAATTTCAGCGTAATTTAAAAGTTACATAAACGTTTCAAGAGAAGTGGTTCATCGTGTAATGGATCGTATTGGTGTCAACAATTTTATCATGTTTAATGAATGGTAGATTGAAGGGTTAAGTTATCATTAGTTGATTTTTTAATTGTCTAGAAGGATATCTTGTATATCTGAACAATCCTATTATTTAATAGTAACCATTATCTCAAGCTAAATATGTCAATTTTATTTGTTATAGGAACATCTTGATATTAGTCTTGTTCTATAAAGCCTGGTCATCACTTTTCTTATTGAAAAGTCTTGCATTCTTATCCACTGATGAAATTATTTTTACAGAGATACGAATGTTCTGTATTAGTTAATCGAGATTTCTTTCAAAGAATGGTAATAGTATATAATGTACGAGGGAAATTCGAAAAAATCCGCCATTTGGTTATCAACGACATACACTCGCAGATACAGAACTTTTATTATACACATTAGAAAAGTACAACATTACATTACTGTTCAACATACTCACCATTCAAATCGAGACATTTGCCATAACATTTTACAAGGTTTGAAATTTCTTCTGCATAAATAAATAAATAAATAAATAAATAAAAATAAATAAAAAATCTCCCGTCTGGGAAAGAAACTACCCGCTAACAGTATTGTGAAGCGCATTGTCATGGTGGAAGGAGTGCGATGCAAGCCAATGTTTTATGTGCCTGAAGTGGTGCAGCCGATTTCATTGCCTGCACGAGTTCACTGCTAAGTACAGATGGGCGCCCTCTTCTTGCCGCATCGTGTATATCAGTTCGTCTATCTTTAGACCTACGACACCATTCACGTACGACACCTTGAATCATCACGTTTAGACCGTAAGAATCACACAGTTCGCGATGAATCGCTGCTGTCGAAAGTTTTTCACACTCAGAAATCGTATCACCGTACGCATTTCACATGGATAGTGAAAATAAGGGTCGAACAAAGGACCCTACGCATCACAGATGAGCACACTATAACTAATTCACTGTCCTCCCTTCTCCAGTTGGTGGTTTGTATTCGAGTTGGGGATAAAACGTTTGTATAAATCTACAAAATGCAAAATCTCAATATTTGCAAATTGTATTATTTTCGGGATACTATAACAACTGAGGAGCTTATTTTCAAAAAACAAAATCTCTATCTTCATATTTTTGCAAAATTTACCTCCAATCGTTTCTGAATTTTTGGGATGAATTGATCTTCAATTGTTAATTTTATAGCAGAAGTAAATGAACAAGGTGGAGTTGATCCTATCTATCTATATAAATAAAAATGAAAGGGACTATGTTTGTGACTTAATAAGTATTGAACCATCTGACCGATCTCGATCAAATTTTCAACAAAGATGAGGTTCGAATCTGGGATGTTTTTTCATTTCACTTTGACGGTACAACATAGAGAAGCGGGAGGAGGTCTATATATGTAAATGATCGAAAATGACCGATATTTGTGTCGAATCCATAGTATTCAGGATCGCTGAGATGAATAATGACACTTCCGATGCCCTTTAAATCAAAATTCAGCCCCGCAACTTGCGGAGGAAAATTTAAAAATGGTCAAAAATGATCTATATTAGTATCTAATTTTAGGGTCGCTGAGATGAACAGTGACACTTCCAATGCAGTTTAAATCCAAATTCATCCCCGGAACTTGAGAGAGGGGAGAGATATACAAAAATGAAGGAAAATGACCGACATTAATGTCGAATCCATAGTGTTTAGTGTGGCTGAGATGAACCGTGATACTTCTTATGCCATTTAAACCCAAAAATGAAGTCTTCGAGTTTTACGTTCCACGGATATGCCGGCTATTCTAAAGGAGACGATGACGACGAGAAATGAATGAAATGATGGAATGGAAAAAAGTGGGAGGAAACGGGAGAACTCCGAATCAAAACCCACGCACACGGTGTTCTTTGCTTAAATCCAAATTCAGCATACAATAGTAAATTACAATTATTATTTATATACGTACAATACTTATTATTTTCTTATTTGTCATTAGATTTTCTTTGTTTCTACCGATATAATTTTTCTATTGATTTAAATTCTTATTTTAGCCCAGTTAAGCGGGTAATGACGCTAATAGATTATAAAAGCGTTAAGTGTTAATTAAAAAAAAAAAAAACATTAGAGATGGAAATGTTTAGTTTTGAAAATAAGCTATTCTATTTATTATGTATGGTTGCGAGAATATGATCTTTAAAATAGATGTACACTCATGTCTAAAATTATTGCCGCATATCTATAACTGTCCTCTTGTAAGAATATAATATGATTATGATTTTGCAGGTTACTTTTAATACTGATACTACGTGTATAATCGAGAAATATATATTTGTGGTAAATTTCATAGGAAAACAATTATAAATATGAAAATTAGAATGAATAAAACAAAATGTTGTTAAATAGAGAAGACAGTTTTATTTTCGTTTTATTGTTCTTATTTACTACTCTTTTGACATGAAATTTGCCATATACATGTCTTTGCCGATTATACACATACTAACATTATAGGAAATACCGCGTGAATTCGTTATCAAATTATATTCCTATAACAACATATTTATAAACATGCGACAATAATATTCGACATGAGTGTATCTTAGCATTGGTTTGAACAGAAATACGCAATGGTGTTCTCATCAGAACTTTGAAAGATAAAACTTCTTAGTTGCACGAAGTAAATACAGGGTGTCCGAGAAGTCCTTCCCTGATTACAGAAATTGATAACTCAGGCTAGAAATAAGATAGAAATATGAAACTGGTGTTGAATTGTTTACAAACTATAAAAGTTTTTGTCTGTGTTAGGTTTGTTCTGTTTTACCAAGTCTCATTTTTTTTGTTTTAGGTTTGTAGTACGTAAGTAAGAAGCCCAAGAAGCCATGCCAACCAACCAGGAGAAGGCACAGTGTGTTTTGTGGTACCATGAGACACGATCACCAACCACGGTGCAGAGACAGTTCCAGACAACATTTGGGAGGACTCCACCTGATGTCAAGAGCATTAAAGCCTGGTATGAGAAGTTCAAGAACACAGGGTCGGTTGCTGACCTTCCGAGGTCTGGTCGACCAAGAACCTCAGCAGACACGGTGGAGGCTGTGCGGCAGTCGCCTAGATGTGCTAAGTGCTACCAAGGGTGCTCATGTGGAAGTGTACTGATGTGACCAAAACTTTTATAGTTTGTAAACAATTCAACACTAGTTTCATATTTCTATCTTATTTCTAGCCTGAGTTATCACTTTCTGTAATCAGGGAAGGACTTCTCGGACACCCTGTAAATCAGATGAACAAAAATAATCATTTCTTTTTCCTTAAGAGGGGGTTTCACACGAAAACACCTTAATTGATTACTTGTGAAGTTTGTCTTCTAATCCGGTCGTCTTGAAGGTAATTCTCACAGGAGATATTACTTATCTTTTGTCATGACATGGCTAGGTGACGGATTGTGTCGAGCTTGTAGAAATAAAAGAAAAAGAGATAAATATTTAGCTAATATAATCTGACACAATATGGAAGAAAGGCAAGGAAATAGGAATAAAAACCAGTAAAACGGACAAATGAAACAGAAACATTTACAAATATCATATTTTTCTTCTAGGAAAGCAACACAAACTGACACACACACTGGATTCTTCTGTTAAATGACATGAAATGAAATTTTTCAGTTTAACGTCCCACGTTTACTTCCTTTAGGCTAAGGGAGACACTGAGAAAAAAGTGTATGTGGCGTACGTAAAATCGTATGTTACATTTGTAAATCCTGTAGTTTTTGGACTTAACGTACAGCAAACATATAACTGAAAACGCATGTTTTATAATACTTTCTGTATAAGTGGTCCATCTATATGTACTTTCCGTATGAAACAATATAGGCGGTCAGGATCTCACATACAAATGGACGTATATAACATATAGCTGACGAAGGTAACATATTGTAATGATTTTTGTAACGAACACTGGCAAGGTTTATAGGTGAGATTGTGGATAACCCCCTCAGCTCACGGCAGCCTCCAGTTGTAGTTGGGATCTTTAGTCCAGTGCGACATAAGGTTTAGGAAAGGTGTACTCCTACTCCAATGTGACCTCAGAGCAGGTGATGGTTAGTTGATCAGTTGGTCGACTGATACCAGGTCCTTCTGTGGTCCCTCTTTTATTTGTCCTCTTCGGGTCCCTTCGGCTTCCCTCGGTGTCTTCAGTGTTGATTTCTCGTCTACTTCGGGTTCCTTCGGCTTCCCTCGGTGTCTTCCGTGTTGATTTCTCGTCTACTTCATTGTTCGTAATCGCTAACATGTGTTGTATTAACATGTGCTTCTGTTATGATGTGGGGATCCTTACAATATATATGTATATAATATAAGGAAGACTGTTATATATCAGACATCCTACAACGGTATGAGCAGTGACTATGTAGCATATGGATAACGTATGCTCCGTACTGATTTCTGTAGTAAGCAAGAGGATTCTGTATATTTGTACAATATACCGCTGTCCAGAGAACGGATTTTTCTCAGTGTGATTAAAGCAAGTGAATGTTGATGGAAGAGTTGGCGGAATGAGAATGTGGAAGGAAACGGGAATACCTCGAGAAAACCCATGAACACAATGTTTACTCACAGACTGCAAAATTTACATGGGTCAGGATCGAATCAGGGCACCAAACACCAGAGGTAAACACTCTATCACTGAGCCGCCATGGCCCCCAAATTCTTCTATTGAGAAACTGAACTTAAACAGGAATATAGTCTCCCCAAAGCAAATGTTTATTGATAAAAGCCATAATATATTGCCGAAATTGCAATTTTATGCCACGGTCAGTCAGTTAGACTGTGATATTTGTTCAGTGCGCACGTGAAAGCTTTACTTCGTGTAATACAGTGATTTGAGTGTTGTGAAACCATAAACGTCACATTGTTTTGTTTTATATGTTTTTGGGGGCACGCTGGCTCAATGGTGGAGAGCTTACCTCTGACGCGTGGGGTCCTGGTTCTATCCCCGGGCAAGTGAGTTTGTGGTAGACAGCATCATGTCAGCACGTTTTTTCCGAGGTACTCCGGTTTTCTCCCACCTTCTCATTTCACTTATTCTGCCATTATCATTCACTTGCTTTAATCGTTGTGTTCTTTAGCTTAAAGAGTATAATCATGAGACGTTAAACAGAAAGATTTCATTTCATTTTTTATGTTTTCATTAAGTCGATTTTATAAATGGCTAGTGCAAAGGGCCATTACCGCGTAAAGACACGCTGTACTGTAAAAGTAGTATTTTCGGGGCACTGTGTGAATTGAAAGACTTGCAATTGCCAACTTATGCTGACATCATGCGCTACTACTACTGATTGCGACAGGATATATACACGTGTATGAAAATCGCCATATCTATCTTCAAGGAGTAGATGATCTTGTTAAGATTCTCGGCGGAAAGGTTTCTGAAATCTGGCTAAAGGCTATACCTGTAGTTTCCAAACGGACTATTAACAGTAGGTCTACAAAAAAGAGGCTCTAATGGACTACTACAACAAATGTCGATTAGTGAAGAAATCATTTAAGCATACAGACGTAAAACTCGCGAAGAATTTGTGGAAAATGCGGGAATCCCTCCCTTCGATATTGCAGCTTGTAAGTGTTGAAACGTCCAAAAACAGGACGTGTAGATTGAAAAGACAACTTCTCACACTACAACGTTTCTTTACACGACAATAGCCCTCTGGACTAGCCACTCGTAAAATCGTCTTAATAACAACACATAAAACAAAGTAATGACACCACGAGAAAATATTTTCATTTGAAAATATGTTGCAGTCAAACGGACTAAGTGCAGGAAAAAAAAAACTTGAAAAATTTTCTCGAAAAACACAGCTCCAACCCGTTTCTGGACTGTAAACAAAATGTGCTACGCGATGTTACCCGAAAAATATAAAACTTCCACGCATCGAACCGAAAAAAAAAAAAAAAAGTAGTTGCAAGGCACATGAACAGGCAAATGAAGAAACTGTCGGGAGATCGAAACAAAACTCTCAGCTTTTGCCTACTTAAACGCGATAAAAAAAAATCAGCTAATTTAGGTGCCACATATTCACCTAAAAAATACAATAATACTTATTCAGATCTTATTTAGGCATTTGCATCACGAAACATGAATATACATGCCCATAGAGCTAAACAAAAATTATATAAAATAATATATTGTTAAAATTTTTAAAAAACGAACACTTTAGCGAACTTCAATGCATTTTCAGCAAATTAAGGAGTTAATCTAAAAGAAATCAATTGTGTGTGTATATTGGATTTAGGGTCACCAATGGAATCTTTTATACAGCACCTGTAATCGAAAATCGAAGAAAAAAGTTCTTTGCAGTCCATGCTAGTATCGTCATTGAATTCAGTGTAGTATACAACCAACAATGTGAGTAGGAACTGCTGGTTGCATACGGAACAGGGGACTTTCAGTGCTTGCGGGGAAAAAATCAGAGAACATTGTTTCTAACTTGAAATAATCATTATAACCTTCTGTTGCATTATATCATGATACTTATTCTATGACAGATGTTCTAATAACTGTGACATGAACCATGCTTATCATTCTTGTGACATGAATATTGGTATACTATAGTGAATATTAT